>NC_080419.1:20669250-22083000 GCF_029873635.1 Malania oleifera | reverse complement strand
AGTTCATGAATGATCCAACTGAAGAACAAATGGAAGCTATCAACTAGATACTGAGGTACCTTAAAATGACACCAAGTAAAGGCTTGTACTTTAGGAAAAACACAAGGAAAGATATTGAAGTGTTCCCTGATGCTGATAGGGCCGAATCAACACAAGGGCTCCGACCACTTCATGATTTAACAAAAGGGCTCCGACCACTGCATGCCTCTACCATTTTTTAGCATTCTCTTGTTTTTCCATGGTTCACTGTGCATTCTAAAAGCTTTAATGCCCTATTGGTATCCAACTTTCTGATAATGCTCAACAATTTTTTTGTAATTACTTCCCATCTCCTCTCTTTTCCTTTCTTTCAATTTCCTCAAACAATTGTAAGGCTTTGTCATCAAGCTCTTCAAAGAACATGCCTATGGTTTTTCTTACCGATTTCAACTTCCACAAAACCCAAACAGATACCTAATTCATGAATTGAGTGTTGTCTAAGTCCGTCATTCAAAGTATCAAAATTGGGTTGGTCTATCAATCAAATCCTCAAAGTTGGGATTAACACACAAAGTGTCATAGACGATGCTAGGGACTGGTCTGGAATAAGAGGTAATCTTTAAGCATCAATTTGACATTTAGGGGATTCTTTCTTCAAAACAGCCTCTTGAGTTTCAGTTGCTTGTGAGGAGAGATCTTGAAGGGGGACAGCCTTCCTAAAGTGAACTAACTTTTTGGCAGCTTGGTAAGGAACGTCATGTAGCTTAAAGGGAGAAAAAGAGTTGGGTTTGGACTTGAGTAATCAAGTGAGATTGTGAGGCCAAAAAGAACCCCCATATTTATAGCTCCAAAGCCCAAGTTAAGGCCCACTCTGACATCCTCAAACAAGACCAATGCATTGGGCATGCCTTTATCCTGCTTAGGGGAATCAAAAGAACCGTCTATAGCACTGCTATTCTCCCCTAAAACACTTGAAAAGGATCGCATAAGATTACTCGTCTTCTCCACCTATGAGTTGGGTGTCAAGCTGCCACTCAGCAATAGACTCAAAGGCTTTCCACAATGAGGGCAAAGGCACAAGGAATTTGATCTGTTGAGGAATGGATTCAGATCCACTTACGATGTAGTAGGCTTCTTCTCCACCTGCTAAACAACCAAAGAAGTTGAACCTTCCTTTCTGGGAGGAAAAAGACGGTGACCCAACTCGACTACCGAGGAAGTGACCCTCACCTATCCCTTGGATTCGTAACTCTCCAAAAATGCAAGGGTTCGCCAACCACCACTGCTAGTCTCCATAAACGCAAGGTAGCTCCCAAATTTGTTCAACCGCAATTGAGAAGTGAGGGTTTTATCCTTGTTCCTTGTTTGATGAGAAAACCAAGTTGCCTGGGGTATGGGTTTTTTCAAAGCCCAAAATTCCTCCCAAGATACAAGGAACCATCTAAATTCTTCCATCTCTAGGAAGATGGAGATCCTTCTTCCCTTGTGACATTTCGTGATTCGTAGGAAATAAAAACTTCTCCCCTTCAATGAACAGGTCGAAAGACTTCCTTTCAACCACCACAATACACTTCCCCCATAACTTTTGGCATCTCGTCAAGGTACTCAACAAACAAACAAACAAAGCCTTCAAGAGAGTGTGAGGTCTACGAGAGAAAAAGGCCTTCCAACAAATAACTAGAGGCCAGCTCCACATTGGAGGAGCTTGCAGTCACCAAAAAACAAAGTTTGTGAACTAGAGCCTGACACAAAGGGCAGCTTAGAACAGGAGGAAGCAAGCGAGCACCAAAAGAACAAAGAAGGCAACTTTGACTAAGAGAAAGCTGGCGAGTACCAAAAAGCAAAGAGAAAGGTCAAGGAAATAATCAATGAAGATGGCCCAATGTGCATGGGGGGGGGGGGGGGTTCAAGCTAGGGCTTACGGCGAGAGGACAAGAAGAGGGCTGCTCAAGCGAGAGAGAGGGAAGGTGATGTCAAAAGGGATCTCCTTTTTGTGGACCAACAATGTATATCAATCTTTAATAACTCTATTAAAAACAACCAATCAAATAAAAGCTTTAATTTTAGAGAAAACTTTAGCCTTCCAAAAACTATGATAGAAAGAAAAAGAGAAATTCTCCCAGATAAAAAACTCAAAAGAAAGATTTGCAAGAGAAATCTCCCAAAGATTCCAACACCACTTCCCACCATCCCCCCTATTGGAAGGATAATAACCCTCCAATCCTCTCATCAATGATGCAAGTTCTACCGCCTCTTTATCATTAAAAGCTCTATGGAAATGGAAATCCCAAGAAAAGTTCTCCCTGTTAGAAATCAAAAAAGAAGAGACAGCACCATTATGAAAGGAAGAAAGTTGATACAAATGAAGAAAAAACAAAAGAGTTTGAATCCCCCACCCATGAACAAATAACAACCACCACCACCACCACCACCAAACAGCAATAATAGTTTATAGGATAAAAAACACTGACCTCACCCTAAGGTTGGCAAAAAGACATGGACCTCCCCCTAGGGTTTCAAAAATCCAAGGAACCTCCCTAGAGATTTCAAAATTTTCAAAGACCTCCCTTAAGGTTTTACCAAAAAGACACAGGCCTCTCCTTATATTTGGCAAATAGACAAACTTTTTTAGGGGTATAAGTGTCCTAATAATCAAATTTCATGTGAGGCTTATGGGATTTTTGAAGCCTCAAGGGAGGACTTTGGCTTTCTCCCTAGTTTTTAATAATAATTAACAATTATAGTTAATAGTAATAAATAACAATCAGTGTAATAAAAACGTAATGGGCAATTATGTCTTGGAAAGGAGAATGGTAAGGACATTTCTGTCTTGTCAATTTTGTTCCATTGAGAGGTGGTTTTTGACTTTATGAGTTTTGGGATAATCTTGAATTCCCAAGGAATTCAAATACATGTGATGCAAGATTACCATGCGTGTTCTAAAATTAATTTGGCGGCCATATTCTCAATCCCGGATAATCCAAGCTAAATATACCCTCGTTATTAATTATAAAATATAGTTAAAAACAAATAATATTATTAAGAATTACAAATTAATTATTGTAAAGAATTTAAAATAATACAATATTAATCCAAAAAAAAAAACAGAAACAAAAAACTAGAAAATAAAAAAGAAAATCAAATGAAAAAAAAAAAAAATCACAGCACTTCAATTTCTTACTTTTGAGGTGGCCTTAGAAGCAACCTATAATAGCAAGAAGTGAAAGATTGAGAGTTGTGTTGATTGAACAGGGATGTGCAAACACCTCACTCTTGTTTGGATTAAATTTTCAAGCTCAAAACCATGTTTTTTTGCCGCACATTGAAAGAGATTGGGGCGTGTGAACACCACTCTTGTTTAATTCAATTTAAAGCTCAAAATCATGTTTTTTAAGCTATTGGTAGGTCTATGCTGAAGTAAGCTGGAGTTGAGCATGGGGACCGATGCAGTTACTACGGGCAATTTTTTCGTAACTAATGGTTGATATTTATGAAACGATCACAATTTAAAAGCCATGCTCTTCAATATAGACATGGTTGAGCATGCTTGGAAAAAAAAATTCACAGCCACTAAGGCCGCTTCCCGCTGTATAACAACTTCTAGTCCCACTTCTCGCCCCCCTTGATTGTTAATGTGACGCTACTCATGACCATTATTCAAGACCATGGCCCTAACACAGTTGAAAGCAATCTAAAAAAGACCTAGGCACTAAAGCAGAAATGAACTTAAAACTTCTTATAAAAAAAACCTGTGCAAAATTAAACTTACAAAACGCTTACCCCTAGTTTTTGGACAAATATAACATGAACACCCAAAACTAGATCAGACAGTTAAACAGATACTTGTTTCTATAATTCACCTGCAATGGAGAACTTTCATCTTCTAAACTCTTTGCCAACTTGACAGTTGTGTTGTGTTCTTCCTCAATGTGAAATTGCTTGCAGAGTGAGACATTTCCAGAAATGGGATTTCGATTGACAAGCAAGGACTCTGACAAAGATTTCCTACCAGAACCATGTTGTTCAATTGCAGATGCTAGATTTTGTCTGGCCACCGAAGTAGCTGGACCTTGGGAGGCACCAGTATTTAGTTGAGAAACCAACCCTCTAGATGACGAGTGATTTTCAGAAAGCAGAAGTCCTTGGCCTCTATTTGAATTTAATTGCCGACCCATGTTCGAATCATTTTTTTCCATTGTCAGTACTTCAACCTGTAATAACAAACCATAAAACAAGATTCATGATTTAATAGATACCATTGATGATTTTAAAATGTACTATATAAGCTGACGCCTTTAGAGAAGGGGGAAAAAACTCAATTTCCATTTTCAACCTGATTTGATGGCTCCTTCTTGGTTCCCCCAAATGCAACAAGGAAATCCTTTTCCTTGTGCTGCACCAGCACAAGGCTAAATCCCTGCAGAACAGATGTCCTTGAGAAAACATGCCAAGAGAAATATATGAAGCAAAAAGTGCACACATAGCAGTGGGAAAAGAAGCTTCATGACAACAGTGAAAATGTTCAACTTGATACATAAATTAAAAATCTGATGAACCAATACATTGAGCAGCACAAAAATGGATGGTGAAATCCTAAATTTGCATCTTATACTTTATATTCTAAATGGACAGCCAAGTCAGGTTGACAATCGTATTGTTTGAGACCCTTCTTAAGCAAGCAATTGTGGAGGGAGTTGATTGCCATCCACTTCAACAACAAAACCACACATAGACAGAGAGACCCAACAAAAGCCAGTTAAAACCATTCTGTAGAACAAACCAACAATGACCTAAAACTTTATATCTGCACCATTGGTATTCCCCCTCTCATAGCTGTAACTCAAACAGATAGTGTTAGAATTCTTAAATTGGGTGAAGTGGGTGTGTCGGATAAATTCTACTAGATCCTCAGATTAACTCATCATTTCTCAAACTGATTTGTCGTGTCATTCTTCACAGATCAGAGTGTTTACCCTACAACAATTTCAAATTCACACCAGAATTAGTGGTACCTTAACTACAATCTCAAATGTTTTAAAAAACAATTAAGCTGATAGGGTTGATAAGGATGGGCGCCTGCCTTGTGTGGGCATGTGTGTGAGTTTTACATGTATTTGATGAATAAATAGCAGGTGTGTGCCTAGAGGTTGGAGCTATGAAAATATGAAAGAAAATGGGACTTCAGACTTTAAAAATCAAAATATATAAGAAGCTGTTAACTGCTCCCCTTCCAGTCAACACAGATTAGCTAATTAGCTAATTAGTTTACTTTAAAGTCGACAGGTAATAGAAAAGGGTAAGCAAATTAGCTAATTGATCTTGTGATTGATGAACCAAGACCATTAATATTGAAGACTTGAAGTTGAAAGTATGGAATTTTTCATTGCCACATAGTGTTTGACATCATTGATTGTTTCTACAAAGACATGTCCCATTAATATGAAAATCTAAAAGCTGACTATAAAAGACTTGATATTTAATCTAGGCCTTTGTTTTGGCTGCAGTCCCATTCAGAGATAGCAGGAGAACCACCATTCCTTCCCCTAAATAAGGGAGTGTGTCACATGGATATTTTAGCAGAGAAAGAATCTGGCTTGACATCGAAATGAATGAAGTTCAAATAATAATATTGGAAGTAGAAAAGCTGCTCTGATAGCTGACCACATGTAACAAAGCAAGGGCAAAACTCACAGAGCAATGGCAGAACTCACCTTGTTGGCAATGATAGAAGATGGAGAAGATGCAATAGCTACAGTCCAATCAACTTTTAACACATCAAAAATCAAGGTCTCTGCATGTCCTGGAGAGAGAGAGAGAGAGAGAGAGCATATAAATTAATAAACATTGTCAGTCAGTGAAATTCTCAATGCAAATTCAGATGTTAAGCATAGTAGGGATCTTACTAATTATTATATGTCTCAATCCTTTTAATTGGAGCATGAATAATGCAAAATTCAAATCAAGACTTAATCTCAAGGCTGCGTTTTTCCCCCCATGGTATTAACCACCTTCAAATTAAGCGGCTTTTCAATAGTCATCTTCAATCAACATATTTATTCCATGGGTTGGTATTTCATTTGGTTCACGGACTCTTCCAAGATTCCCAGTAATGAAGATGTCTATGGCATGCCATTCCACATCTTTTGGGGCTGGAAAATGACTCGGTATTAATCACACATTCCCTAGGAACAAAGATCCCCCCAAAATATGGGGAACCATTCCCATCCCACCCATGGGGGCATCATCTTAAATTCCCAGGGGCAGTCTATTAGTTTTCCTTTCTACTGCTAGTATGTATTAAATTTTATTTTAGGGTATTAATGTACAGTTAAAGCTTACAAGTGTGTTTCCAGACCTGCCCGATTCCAAATTTCAAATGAGATATAATGAAGGCGAATATTTTGGGCATCATCATGTGTGTGTATATATTAATTATATATAATAAAAGAACTCCCAAATCAGGATTTCAGATAACCTGAAATAACATACTCTACTGCTAGTATGTATTAAATTTTATTTTAGGGTATTAATGTACAGTTAAAGCTTACAAGTGTGTTTCCAGACCTGCCCGATTCCAAATTTCAAATGAGATATAATGAAGGCGAATATTTTGGGCATCATCATGTGTGTGTATATAGTAATTATATATAATAAAAGAACTCCCAAATCAGGATTTCAGATAACCTGAAATAACATACTCATGCTGAATGAAGATCAGAAAAAAAGGATCAATAAGTCACTTATTGTGACTTAGCAAATCTCATATGGCATGAACCCATCACAACAAAGGGGATTAATCAACTAGCGCTTGTGACCTCACAGAGAGTTGCAACATGAGATGAACAGTTCATAACAACAATAGAAACGCGTGCTCTTTCAAATTTGCAACATGAAGAAACAGGTTATAGAAGTTCAAGCAGAAGTTATTAGCAATGAACACTTTACGTTTTTTCCTGCTCCCGCCTCCAACGATATACCATTTAGTTCCGCATAAAACTCCACAACAACCAGCTCTTGGGGATGGATGGAACCCACGGGGTTTAAGTCGTGACCATACCATCTGAGATAAATGCACATCTCAAAAATTGCAGCTAAAGAAAATGTAATTTTGCATCTGTAAAAAAGGTAACCATTTGACCGCAATATACAGTAACACTGTAATATTTACTTGAAAAGTCAAAAGGGATTTATTTTACACACCGTCTCAAAATCAAGAGAGTACAAGTCATTCAATGTCTTAGACTTGGATGTTCCTCCAAAAATGAGAAGAATTCTATCATCATAAAGAGCTGCCACATGGTTGGATCTTGGTGATGGTCCCGGTCCTCTTTACATAGTTAACAAAAGATCCTCATTTAATCATCTCTAAGTAAACAAATATGACAAATAACAAAGAAACAAATAGCAAAAAATAGTAAGAATATGAATACAGTACACCAAGGTCCACTCACGTGCAATGAAGAGGGAGCCACGTCAAAGACTTTAGATCAAACATATGTAGGTCATTCAGCTTTCTCCTTTTAGAATCTTCACCCCCAAATAGAATTAAGACGGAACTTGCCTTAACAATGCTGTGACCGCTGCGGGCAACCTTTGATGCAGATTTTTTTAGTAAAACTGTTTTATTTCCATGTAATAATACACTAGGAATTCATATACAATGACTATTTTGTATAGGCATATACAGTGGCTACATGAGAAGCACCACAACCACAAAAAGATAAGAAAGAAATGAAGCAGGAATGGGTAGCATAACATAACGGTAACAGGTGTAGCATGAAGCAAGAGTAGTGGATGTTACATGACAAGAAGCGGGTGTAACAGTCTTGAATTTTTTTCAAACACACACAATCTTATGTTTATTGATATTTTTGCATGTTTTAAGCTCTTAACTCTTCTTATAAAGAGTTTTTACCCTACATTTGTCTCGTTGAATGTCTATTCCATGGAATAGATTAGTTATAATGATTAGTTACAATTAGTTACACAAAAAATTATATTGATACCATAAAACAAATAACAATGTGAAACTTTTTATGAGTCTAAAACAAGGACTAGACAAGGAATAACTATTCCCAAATTTCGCCATTAGAATGTTTATCCCTTTCTTATTACAAGTTAAATGAAATAATAAGGAACACACAAAGAATAGCCATTCCTTGCATTCTCAAAATTTTTACGATAATCCATCTTATTTCAAGGTATATCCATTCGTGAACCAAACTTTAGTGTATTTTGGGTTCTTTAGTTGAACTTACTAACATAGTTTAACAAGAACAACAAATTCTACATTTTTTTTTCAAACCTATATTGACAAAAAAATTATATATATATATATATATATATATATACTTTTTCATTTTTTCACTAATCATATGTTTGATAAATTAATTAATAGACAAAATTTATTACACACTTCACTGACCTATTAGGCAGCATAAAACATACCAATAAAACAAAAATTATAATTTTCCTTTATTTTATTTGTTAAAGTAATAAAAATATAATAAATTCAGATAACAAGTTATATTGCACAACTATAACTAAGTTTTAAAATTATAAGATATAATCATAAATTTATCACTGAATAGATAAAGTACAAACAACTTGAACAAGAAAACTAAAAAAGAAAAATAAGGTTTTAGTTGAAAAATATAGAAAAGAAAATTCAAATTACTAATACTCCCAAAATATTTTTTAAAATAAAATTTTCATAATTGTTAATTAATGCATCTATTGTGAACATTAAAAAAAATAATTTTGTATCATTACATCCTCATAATCTCCTCTCTTCCCCTTCACATAGCTTACTAGAAACAATTTATGGAAGGGGGATAAAAGAAAGATGAGGAGAAAAAGTAAAAAATAGAAAATTCCTTTTAATGTAGTAGTCCTGTAGCAGTTGCATAACAGCTGTAGCGGCTGTTATGTAATGGTAGCAGTCCATAACAGCCGCTTTGGCTCGTGATTTTTCTTCCCACCTATTTAGCGGTGCGTAATGGTATCAGATACCCAAAAAACTGTATGTAACGGTCACAGCCACTATTTAAAACCATATTGCGAAGCCAAGGTATATGCTATGTGACTCTTTGATTTTCAGACGAACAGATTTGAAAAAATTGTTGCCAGAAAAGATAATGAATGCACACGACCAGTATATGTATATATATATATAGCTAAGAGTGAGAGATCTTTGAAACGGCCAAAGTCCTCTGCACACCAAACATCAAGGAGGGTACTACTGCCCCTCAAATAAGCAAGGTGAAAAGCCCTCTACTATTGGACACTAAACTTGCTTTCTGATTAGCTTATCTGGAGACTCAACCACAATACATCCAAAGAAAATATAAAGATACCTAATCTCTTTCAAATTCCAGATGTGCCAAGAGCCTTTGCTAAAGAATTAGCTCAGTTGCAAATTGTAACAGACAAATTGGTTTCCACCAATAATATAATTGCTTACACTACAATAATAAAACAAAATAATGACAATAAAAAAGAGAAGCATTTTAAAGGCATTATGGTGCAACAAGCAGAAAAGAATTTAAGGATAATGAACCAAAACTAACAAAAAAAAAAAGCAAAACCTACACAAATCACCCACATGACAATTATCAGGTTCAATAACAGTAACAGTAGAAATAGTAGTTGCAGAAAGTGGTAGTAGTAGGAGCAGCAGCAGCAGCAAGAGCCACATGTGATCCTAATTCCAATCCCATTTCATCCTTCAGCAAAATCTAAACCCTTCATCATTACAACACACATATATACAATTATGAATGTTCAAATATTTATCCCCATCAAAAAGCATAAGTTCTGTATCATATTTCTGGGTAATTAGAAGCAACAAAATGTTCATTATCAGGTTTGGTAATAAATATAGTAATAACTAGAAAGCAATAGTGGGAGCAGCAGCAGCTGCCACACATGTCCAAATTCCAAGTACAATGTATCTTTTCGCACAATCTAAACTCTTCATAATTACAACACATAACTATAAATATCCAAAATTCAAATAATTATCCCCAGAAATATAATTTCCATATCATATATCAAGGAAATGAGAAGCAACAAAATGTTTGGTCTTCTAAAACTTCTTTTAGTCAAAAAGAGTACCGGTATGTCTCCCTTAGCTTCCATAAGCGACCAGCATTCTGTTTCTGTGTCAAATGCCCACACTAGAGATGCCAAAAAGGGAATGGGTAAAACTTGACATTATATATAGAGAAAAAAGAGTGGAATTACGCATTAAATCCACAATGAACAAATAGAAATCCAACCTGAAACTCTGTCACTTCCAGGATACGTTTTTCCTCCGATCAAGAGTGCCTTCTGCCCCCAGGAAACCTAGTTAAGAAAAATAGACAAAATGCTTTCAAAGAATAGCTTCACATGCCACCATCAAAACACAATAATAAATCAGTTAACCAAATATCAAGAAATATCCACATGCCCTTTTCCTTTATTTTATTTTTTATTGAAGGCACCGAAATCCCTTTTATTAATTTCTTTGCTCTAGCAATTAATTATCTGCATCTTCCTAACTATGAGGGTGGGCCTTCAATCAACGGTAAGGTTGCTCCTTCATAACCAATTGGTCACATGTTTTTTGAGTTCAAGAATACAGCCTCTGCTTAAAAGAAGGGGTAAGGCTGTGTAATACTGTGACAAAGCTCCCCTACCCTTGCAAAGCGGAAAGCCTTCGGGCCCAGGGATGCCTATCTTCCTAATTATAGTGCACAAAATGTCTATTCCACAAGGCTTTCCATCCTCTAAAGTGCAATGGTTTCCATTCAGACGCAGTGCATAATAAGAGTGCAGATTCTATACTTGCAAGTGTCAAGAGATAGAGGAACCTAATAATTATCAACATAACAAACCTATCCACTCAATATCAACCACAGTGCAGCATCTTAATTCCACAAGATTCTCTAAAATGCAATGGCTTCCATTCAGATGCATTGGTTCATAAGAGTGCATGAGCATGACTCTGTACTTTGTAAGTGCCTATAGTTTGAGGAAACTGTTCTTGATCATCATAAAATATCAGTCCTCTCAATAGATCAACCACACTGTTTGTATCTGGTTTTTACGTACACTATTTCACATTGATTTCAAAACTTCTTGTCAAAGGGGCTCACATCCATCGCAGCAAAAAATTTTCAGCATGTTGTTCACTGACTTTCTCTTTTATTGCAACTGCAATGCAAAGTTTCCAAAAACTAAATTTCCTCAAATATTTATTTTAAACATGTGCGGGTATCCAAAGCACTGTATAGGACAAACACCTAATTTCATATAATACAGAGCAACTCTAATTTGGCATTGCAGTCTAGGATACAATGCACAAATAATGCAGTACAATATTGCTAACAATGAGATACAAGGTTATACCAAATTATGACCCTTGCATGCGGGGATTTTTAGTGGCAGATTGGTTGGAGAAAGATAAAGTTTTGATGAAGCAGTGGTCCAGGAAAATCTGTCAAAATCAAGCACCTGAAAACAAAACCAAAGCTTCAGCAAACCAGCCATAAACTCATTACACAAACAACAAAACTGAAAAAGTAATAATAATAAAAAGAAATCATCATATGAATACTACAGTGGATTACTGTGTGATAATGTTTGTTATTTTGTAATGGTTAATTGTGCTCTAGTTTCACCAAGAATTCATATTCAATTTCATTTACCTGTACATCTTCTAACAATCCATTTCCAGATTCACCACCAACAACCACCATTTTGTTCCCAACAATAGCGGCTGCATGCTATTTGAAAAAGTGTAATGTTTTGGGAATAGGAAAATATATCAGAAACATGTTATTGAAAGCTAGCTTAGCATTGAAACTAAAGAATGTTTTACATTGAAACGGGGTGTAGGCTTGTCCCCAGCAATTGATAACACCATCCAATTCTCAGAGTTCCCTGATGCACAGTTTTTGTTCAGTTCGGGGGCAGCAGATGAACACTGGCAGCTGAGTTCATCAGAACTACTACTCACAGGTGCCACAACTTCATCCTGTGGCACTTGAAGAGCTTAATATGCATAATTAGTGTTGGAAAACTAACAGAAAATAAGTTGATAGCCTTACATTGGAATTGTTATTACGTTTGGGGTGTCTTATAGGACTTTTAGTTCCCTGAGCAGAGTCCGAGAGCTGAACTTTCAACCTGAAGCAAAACAGTACAAAAGAAAAAAAAAAAAAAAAAAGCACTGCTCAGTAACATAGTGGAAACTAGCTCTTTGTTGGCTTAGAGTCATAAAAAAATTCCAAGTTATCTTCTTTCTCCACTAGAATTTAAAAAGCCAAATAAGTAGTCTTCTCCATTACCTCTACCATCTTTTCAAGCTACAACGTTTCCAGGAATATTAATTTCAATAGGACTGCCTTCAAGGTGGGTCTAAGAAATACTGGTATGCTAATGCTATTAGCTATTCGCGGTACTAACTTCACTTCTTAAGTATCTAAGGCCTTAGCATTTCAGAAGCATTTTCTTGCCAACCAAATATGTACCTCATCAATATTTCAGCATCGTTGATTGCAATGAATCACAATCCACTTTTTTCACAAAAGATCTAGCAATTCAAGCTCAGACGGCCAAAAAGACTAAGCCCGTATACTTGCACATTGTTGCAGTCAATTTTTTTCATTCACAGGGCATAGTCTTGCCGTCAAATAGGAGCCGTGCATTATGTTTGACAAAAAGGTCCACATAAAATGATTGGAGTTGATTCGACCGACCTACGGTCTCTAACTAGAGTAGGAACTCTGTCTCCTTTTTTCTTTTTTCTTTGGTTTGTAATTTGTATACTCAATTTTCCACTAAAGAAAGAATTTCAAAATTTTTACAGGAAATAAACGCTTTCAGACCACAAGCTGAAATTTCAAAACAAAAACACGATAATTACAGACTCACCTCCCAAGCTTCATCCGCCTCCTCGAGAGCCCGAACATTTTCTCAAGTCAAAGCTTCAACAGCTAAAACCTCAACCACAACCCCAACCACCACATAACAAAACCCTAGCATTTCACAAATGAAGCCACACCAATGACATTATCATCACAAAATCCAAAACGAACTCACTCACATCACCACATTTGGCAAGTAGAACAAAAAACAAATAACCACTCCAAGACCTTCCGGGGAAAAAGAAAACAACAAAAATAAAACAGCGAAGAGTCAATACTTATGAGCATACATTTACTTGAGCACTTCCTCAGGTCAGTTCACCTAGGGTTCTTTAGCGATTCTAAGACGAACCGAGTCCTTCGAAGTTCGAAACCGTGAAGCTTCTGAAAGCTTTGGTCTCTGAGATTGCAAGCGATGATTGCACAGGTAATGGAGATTACAGTGGAGATTTTCTGTGAACGGGAGCTGGAGATAGTGAGACTGCTTACTTGCTTGCTGGAGGGAGAGAGAGAGAGAGAGAGAGAGAGAGAGCAATTTAATAATGATGGAGTTCTTATAGGCGTAGCCTGGTGATGCTAGTGTCCCCCTTGGAAGAGCGAGAGAGTGAGCTGTATTTCAGAGATGCGCAGGATAGCGTTCTGTTTGTTTGTTTGTGCGGTGGTTGGTTAGTTAGACTAGGGAAGAGCGGATTGGATTGATGGCGAGGCGGATTCTAAGTTGCGCTGGGGGGGGGGGGGGGGTTGCTGAGAGTGCACCGTGTAAGGGGTAAACTAAAAGTGCCGGCCGACCGTTTGTGGGGTGGTAAGTGCCGCTGGCTAGTGAATCGAGGCAGGTAAAACTGAAAGGGCGGGCAGCGGGTAGCGGGTAGCGGGCAGCGGGCAGCAAAAGTATTCATTGCGTGCGGAAAGGAGCCCAACTTTTTTTATATTGGGAATTGGAGCGAGTGGGGATCAAAAAGGAATCTCCATCAGTCACGTGACGTACCCGAAGGGGACAAAATGCTAAGGGCCTGTTTGGAAGGGTTTTTTTCCATTTTAATTTTATTATTTAATAAGATATATTAACTTTGATGTAATCACAATAGAGGGTGAATTAAGAATTTAAAAATTATCACCTAAGTCAATTGGTTTAACAGCAGTATTACACAACTTATCATCAGTCTATGCAATTAATAAATAAACATACACACTCCCAGGATGTGGTTCAAGTGGTAGTGCGGGTTATGGAAGTGCCTTTCACGAGATCAGGTATTCAAACCCTCTCGGGCTTGTTTTCGCCCGTGGACTCTTGAATTTATCCTCCCTTTGGAGTTGTGGGGTCAACTTTAAGGGGCGCAGGATTAGTCACGTGGACCGTAAAACGGATGCGTGGATACCCAGTGCGTATTCCAAAAAAAAATAAAAATAAATAAATAAACATACACGTACAGTAAAGTAAAGTGTGGAAAAAATAAATAATATACACGATATGTTGTCGAGGTTCGGCCAAAGTGCCTACATCCCCGCCTTGACTAACAAGTATAAGGATTACCACTATAGGCTCACTTAATGGGTGGAGCGGTACCTAAACAATCAGGTAAATTAGCACAGAACTGACCTCAACCTTTACAACCAGGTCAATTAACACAGGACTGACATTAACTTACACAATCCTTCTGGGCTGGATTACCGCCCCCTCAGGCCACGCCTGAAATATAACAGATTTCTTAATAAAATTTGTGTACAACAAATGTGTTTCTCAACTAAGCAAATATGTACTACAATACGTACAGTATAATTAATGCACTACCAAAAGATAGGCTTTGATAAGCTCAGTGTAGTATAAGTGTCTACTCTCAAATATTTTATGCAAATATTGCAATCAATGCATGAGAGTGTAAATGATATGATTTTTGTGTTAAATAATGATTTCAATCACAATGCACAAATAAAATCACAAGCACACTTCAAATATCTCAACAAATAATTTTTCTCAATATAAATCACAAGAGGTATTCAAAAATGGTTTGTAAAATATTTATTTGATCTTTGTAATAAAATGATAATATTAATCAAAAGGAACAAAATATTAAATATTACTTTGTTTGGGGGAAAAATTCCTACGTAATCTCGTAAGATGGTCCCATAAAATTTAAATTAACCTCGCAGGACCATCCTGCGAGATTTAAACGGTTAGGGAAACTGGTGTGGTGACGCATAGCATTCAAATCTCGCAGGATGGTCCTACAAGATTTACATGGTTATTTGCATGGTTGTAAAGACCCAAACCCGTAATAAGCTGGGTTCATTGACGAAGGAGTCACGTTCATCGACGAAGTCCTTCAGAGCCTCGTCGACGAGCAAATACTGAGTGGGTCAGAGAAATATTCGGAATTGGGCTCGGCGACGAAGGAATGGCTTTGTCGACGAGCTGTGTGGCGGATTCGTCGACGAAGACGCCACCTCGTCGACGAGTTTGACTCAATCAAAGGCCCCATAAATATCTATTTTGGTTGCTTAGAAGCTACGTTTCTCCCAAATCTCTCTTTCTCTCTCTAAACCAGCGAAAATCCTCTCTCTCTCTAAGATTCTTCGTTGTTCGACGACCGTTTCTAAAAACGGAGGTTCCTACATGGATCAGAGGAGGAAGTTCTACAACTTTAGCAGATCAAATCATTGTTTTGAAGATTTTCAAGTTTTCCCAAAAATCGAGGTAAAGATCTTATTTCAATTTCGGTTGAATATTTGGATAGTAGTTGAAATTATAGTAAGGTTGTGACGACTTGCTTATTTTTCACATTTTTTTTTTTACAAAATATAATAATAAAATCAATATCTCATATTCCAACTCAATAGATCACAATTCACCTGGACCCGTGGATACCAAGGATACATCAGACCACAAAACGGAAGCCTGAGCAGCAGAAAACATATAATCACAGTATTATAAACACAAAACATCCATCTCATTACCACAAATACCAGAGTCACTATATCAACTGTATCTCAGTATATACATTCCAAAAATAAGATTTAGGGACATTTCCCACAAAATCTAATTATTCATACAAAAACTTATCCTTCAAAAAGGGTAGATAAACAACACTAGATCAGCGGGGCTTTTCCCACTGTCCTATCTGGGGCTCCTGAAAAGTTTATAAAATTTTAAGGGTGAGACACCTCTCAGTAAGAGAAATAAACTAATACCAGTGTGTGGCAATATAAGTATTCCGTGTCATACATAAATCATATAGAACATATTCAATGACTGTTATGTATCTGGGAAAACATATATGTATCATCAAATCATGGTATAGCATACTAAATTTTCATAAACATATTTCATCTCATATAATGATAATACAAAAACATCCCTAATAGGTTAGCTGGCTGTTGTCATGTATTACCCCCACATAACTGGGTTTTGTGGCCCGAAGGCGGGACCTGATAATGGTTGGCCGACTATTGTCAAGTCAAAAGTATAGTCTGTAAATCTGATGAGTCTGCCTGACCTGGTCCGTACACCAGGGGCGATCACACACACTTCTTAAAAACCATATCAACCATCCAATCCCACACCACTCCGTGTAGTGGCGTTAACACAAATATCATGATCACGAAGACCATGGACACATAGCAACGGTATCGTGCAAGTGCTAGCCTAGACCAAGCCAACTAGGTTCTGATATCATATAACATATACTGAAACTGTGATACATGGATATTTCATATCATTAATTATCAAATCAATCATATCATTTTGCATATATACATATATCATGAAAAATCATCGGCCTGTACACCGGTATTTCACATTTTACCATAGCTCGGCCCGTAGACCAGCAAATCATAGCACACCCCGTACGCTGGCAAATCAATCCATAACTCGGCCCGTACGCCGACAAATCATATCATAGCACAGCCCGTATGCTAACAAATCACATCCATAGCATGGGTTGTATGTCAGCAAATATATTCATAACTCAGCCCGTACGCTGGAAAATCATACACATAGCACGGCCCGTACGCCGGCAAAATATATAAAAATCTCGGCCCATACGCCAGTTTTTTATTATAAAAATCCGTATCATAATCACATTTCCAGAAAACGGTATTTTATAACATTTTATACTCATGCCACACTAACATATTTTTCGCATATTCAACATACGATCATTTTCAATAGTATTCTCCCAAATATAAATCATATATAAATATATTTATTTTTCTGAACTCAAATGCTATATATATATATATACATACATTTTCTCAAAAAGACTAACTTAGTTTATCCCCTTACCTAATTCTTGAAAAGCCCCTAAGAAAATCTGCCCCGCACCCGAAGGGTTCTCAACTCAACACCCTGGAAATAACATTCCCCAAAACTAAAGTTCAGTATTTCTACGCGTATAACACTTTCCTCAATTGTCGAAAATCCAAATATTGAGTAGAAAGTCTTACCCTGGATTTAGGATGGTTCCCACTTTACTTTCACCAACAATCCGCTCCTGCAGATTTTGAGAGAACTTCCCCAAGAGCATCGTGATGGCTTCGGATTGTCGATCCGGCATAAATCTGGCCCGAAATCGACGAAAAAGAGAGAGAGAACCGAAAGGGAGAGAGAGAAAATGAGTTTGCTTAGTTATGAAGTAACAAAAATCTGGATTTTTATATTTATAGAACTGGATTCGTCGACGAGCCACGTCATTCGTCAACGAATCCTTCAATAATTTCGTCAACGAAATTCAGTCGGCTCAAACCTCTTTCGGTATTTTTTCATCTATGAATCCCCTGTATTCGTCGACGAATTCTCTTAAACCCTCGTCAACAAATCCCCTATATTCGTCAACGAATTCTCTCAAACCCTCGTCGATGAATCTCCTGTATTCGTCGACGAAGCCTTGATGATTCCCCTCGATTATTCCTTCAAAAGTGCAATGTCGTCGATGAATGCGAAGGGTTCGTTGACGAAGTCGACTTCCTCCTTCTGTTATTGTCTCCATTTCTCTTCATCTTTATTATTTAAATCCCATTATTATTCGGGTCGTTACATTCTACCCTCCTTATAAAATTTCGTCCTTGAAATTTACTGTTCACGTAACTCGTCAACCCTTAACAAGAAAAAGGGTCTACTCATCTTATTATTTACCCTCACTTATGGCGGAGGAATACTGTGGTTACATTTCGAGTCCTGGGAAATTACATATACAAAAGAAAAAAATTCTCCCAAAACTAAAATACTACACTAATTATACCATTACATGTACCTGCAAAATAAATACTACCTAACTATTTACATTTTACCCAATCAAACTTCTTGGAATAAATGCGGATACCTCTGCTTCATCTATTCCTCAGATTCCCAAGAAGCCTCTTCAATAGCATGATTCCTCCACAAAAATTTTACCTGAGGAATCTTCTTGTACGTAGCTCCTGTACTTTTCTATCCAGAATCTGTACTGGTACCTCCTCATATACCAGTGAATCATTGAGCTCTAATTCATCATAATTGATGATATGAGAAGGATCTGCGACGTATTTCCTCAACATAGCAATATGGAATACGTCGTGGATCCTGGACAATACAGGTGGTAAAGCTAGCATGTAGGCTACCGGCTCCACTTTATCTAGAATCTCAAATGGACTGATAAACCTAGGACTAAGTTTACCCTTCTTCCCAAATCACATAACCCCTTTCAACGGAGCTATCTTCAAGAACACATGATTACCCACATCAAATTCTAGATTCCTACGGCGATTATCAGCATAACTTTTCTATCGGCTTTGAGCTGCACTGATCCTGTCTCTGATAAGCCGAACTTATCACGTGCTTGCTGCACAAGCTCTGGCCCCACTACTCGCTGCTCACCCACTTCATCCCAAAATAAAGGAGAACGACATCTCCTACCGTATAAAGCCTCAAACGGTGTCATGCCAATACTGGTCTAATAACTATTATTATACGCAAATTCTACTAGTGGCATGAACTGAGTCCAACTACCCCCAAAATTTAATTCGCACGCACGGAGCATATCTTCTAGTATCTGTATCATCCTCTCAGTTTACCCATCTGACTGCAGATGGAATGTCATGCTAAATGATAACTGAGACACCAGAGCTTCTTGCAAGCTCCTCCAAAAACATGACATAAAACGTGGGTCTCGATCTGACACAATCGATACTGGCATCCCATGAGAATGAACTATCTCCTGAATGTAGATCTTCGCTAAACGGTTGAGGGGATAACTGATCTTGATAGGTATAAAGTGGACGATCTTAGTTAAACGGTCAACAATCACCCAGATGACATTCTGGCCATGTAATGTCTTTGGTAGTCCTGACACGAAGTCCATTGATATATGGTCCCACTTCCACTCTGGGATAAATAACCGCTGCAACTGCCCTGCCGGCCTCTAGTGCTCAGCCTTTACCAGCTGGCACGTCAAACACTGGGCTACATACTCGACGATCTTTCTCTTCATTCCACTCTACCAGTACGACTCTCGCAGATCTCTGTACATCTTCGTACTACTAGGATGGACTGTATACAAAGATCTGTGAGCCTCCTCTAAAATAATCCTCCTGATCTCAGTATCGACAGGAACGCATAATCTGGAATGGAACCGCAAAGCTCCGTCGTCTGCAATATTGAATTCCTCCCCCTGACCACTCTGCTCTCTGTCCATCACCTCTACTAATTCTGAGTCTTCTTTCTGAGCGGCTTTAATTCTTTCCTGCAGAGTAGGTTGTACTACTAGGCTGGTAATACACACCGGAGGATCACTCTCTACCAATTCTATGCTGAGTCTCTCAAGGTCCATCATGATCGAATACTGGATCCCTATAGCCGCCAACACTGGTTCCCTGGATTTCTTACTCAACGCATTAGCTACCACGTTTGCTTTCCTTAGGTGATAACTGATGGTACAATCAAAATCCTTAATCAACTTTAACCACCTTCTCTGCCTCATATTCAGTTCCTTCTGCGTGAAGAAATACTTTAAGCTATTGTGGTTGGAGAAAATCTCACACTGCTCATCGTATAGGTAATGCCTCCAAATTTTCAATGCGTGTACCACTGCAGACAATTCAAGATCATGTGTGGGTAGTTCTTTTCATATTCTTTCAACTGCCTAGATGCATACGTCACTACCCTACCATGCTGCATCAATACATAGCCAAGTTCCTTCAAGGACGCATGACTGTAAATGACATACCCCTCACCCCCTGATGGAATAACCAATACTAGTGTTGTGACTAATATTTGCTTCAGTTCTTGAAAACTCTGCTCACAGCTGTTGTCCCACTCAAATATGACATTCTTCCTCGTCAGTTGTGACAAAGGTCCTGACAAAGCTGAGAATCCCTCTACAAAATGATGGTAATGTCTAGCTAGCCCCAAGAAACTTTTGATCACCTGCACATTTCTCGGTCTAGCCCAATTCACTACAACCTTAATCTTACTAGAATCCATAGAAATATCGTCTCCAGATACAACATGCCCCAAGAACACGACCATCTCAAGCCAAAATTTACATTTACTAAACTTGGCGTACAACTTCTTTTCACGAAGTGCCTGCAAAACTTGCCTCAAGTGCGTCTCATGCTCCTCATAGCTCCTCGAATAGACCAGTACATCATCAATAAAAACAACAACAACTGGTCTAGGTATTAGTGGAAGACTCTGTTCATCAAGTCCATAAATACCGCATGAGCATTCATCAAACCAAACGGCATAACAAAAAACTCGTAATGCCCGTATCTGGTCCTGAAGGCCGTCTTCGAGATGTCTTATACTTTCACCTTTACCTGAGGGTAGCCGGATCTGAGGTCAATCTTTGAATACACCCATGTACCCTGGAGCTGGTCAAACAAATCGTCGATACGGGGTAGAGGATACTTGTTCTTGATTGTCACTTTATTAATCTCCCTATAGTCTATACACATCCTCATAGTCCCGTCTTTCTTCTTCACAAATAAAACTGGAGCTCCCCACGGAGATACATTGGGTCGTATGAAGCCCTTATCAAGCAAATCCTGCACCTGATTCTTCAATTCTGCTAATTCTACTAGCGTCATTCGATAAGGTACTTTAGAAATCAGCACTATACTGCAAGGTAGATCAATAGGGGAATCTACCTCACGATCGGGTGGCAAGCCTAGTAACTCGTCTGGGAATACATTTGTAAACTCCTTTACTATAGACGTGCTAGCAAGTTTCAATTCATTCTATGACATCTCCTTCACAATAGCCACAAACCCCTAACAACCACTCTGCAGTAGTCTTCTGGCTTGAATAGCTGAAACTAGCTGAGGCGGGGATTGCACTCGCGACCCTACGAACTTGAATTCTACTTCCCTCGGAGATTTGAATATCACTTGTTGTGCTCGGCCATCTATGCTGGCAAAATTTGCTGCTAGCCAATCCATGCCAAATATAACATCAAACCCGTGCATGTCTAGCACTATCAGATCAGCATACAAAGTCTTTCCTTGAATATCAACTGGACAACCTCGGAGCACCCTACTACACCTCACTGCTAAACTAGTCGGGGTAGATACCAACAATTCAACATCTAATGTTTATATTTTAGCCCCACATAATTTAACACACCCCGAAGACACAAACGAGTGTGTAACTCCTGAATCAAACAATGCAATAACTTTAAAATAAAACATAATAACCATACCTGTCACCATGTCACCTGTTGTCTTAGCCTCACCCGGCGTCAAAGTAAACACCCTGGCTGGAGCTGTATTTCTCTACGGGCCCCCACATGGCACTTAATAACCTCCCCGATATGGTCTGGGAGCTGGAACTGAATCTGGTGGGGTAGGGCACTCTGCACCATATGCCCTGATCTACCGCAGCGATAGCACACCACACCACCAGCTCGACACTCCCCCCAGTGCTTCCTACCACAAGTCTGATAAACTGGAGGACCCTGCCCTGCCTACACCTCACGTCCTCCTGTCTCCTGCCTCCGCCCTCTGCCATGATTACCTCTCCTCCACTAGCCCGGTCTATGACCCTGCTGGTAGCCCGTAGATGCAGATCTCTTCCTCTGTCCCTGCTCCTCTGCATCAAGATGCTCACCAATCTTTGCCAAGGCTGCCCCTGTCAACTAACTCAGCAAAGTTCTGGATCCGCAGCACCACCACCTACTTGAATATACTCCGCTTCAAGCCTCTCTCAAACTGTCTCGCCTTCTTCACTTCATCAGGAACAATGTATGGGGCAAAACGAGAGAGCTCGATGAAATGCGCCACATACTACTAGATAGATAGCTGTCCCTGCTTCAAACTCAGGAACTCCTCTACCTTAGCCTCCCTGATAGTAGCTGGAAAATATCTATCGAAAAACAACTCTTTAAATCGGTCACATATCACAACTATCGGAGTCACCCTCTGCTGCTCCAATTGTCTCACCGCAGTCCACCACCTCTCGACCTCTCCTGTCAGTCTATAGGTGGCAAAGAGGACCCTCTGTTCCTCAGTACACTGCAATACAATCAAGATTTTCTCAATCTCTTGCATCCAGTTCTCAGCGGCTACAAGATCAACTCCACCTGAGAATGCCGGAGGATTCATCTTCGTAAACTTCTCTATAGTGCACTCATGGCTTGCAGATGGACCACTCTGCTCCCTCGATCTCTTAGCGATCTCAGCCATAACCTGCTGAGCCATGCTACGTAATACCATGTCAGAGTCGGTCCCAGCTGCACCCAAAGGCCCTGCTCAATCATTGCCACTCGCATGGGCACTATTTCCTCCTAGATCCATCCTGAAAATAACAAACACAACTCAGAAATCCTATCCTCACCACTTATCTCAACATTTCTAACTCATTTCTAATCCCCAGTCCTACATTCTAGGAACACAACCCGACACTAGCTTACTATGGTTTTCCTGAAATTGTCACCCCAGGAAAAACACATAAACTACCACAGAAGTCCTACCTCTATACTATAGAACAAAACCTCAAATCATTTCCTAAACTCTAGTATTGTTTCCGCTACTTTCTAAAGTCTACAGAACCTAGCAACCTAGGCTCTGATACCAAACTGTGACAACCTACTTATTTTCCACATTTTTTTTTACAAAATATAATAATAAAATCAATATCTCATATTCCAGCTCAGCAGATCATAATCCACCTGGACCCGTGGGTACCAAGGATACATCAGACCACAAAACGGAAGCCTAAGCAGCAGGAAACATATAATCATAGTATTACAAACACAAAACATCCATCTCATTACCACAAATACCAGAGTCACTATATCCACTATATCTCAGTATATACATCCCAAAAATAAGATCTAGGGACATTTTCCACAAAATCTAACTGTCCCTACAAAAACTTACCCTTCAAAAAGGTAAATAAACAACACTAGATCAACGGGGCTTTTCCTACTGTCCTATCTGGGGTTCTTGAAAAGTTTATAAAATTTTAGGGGTGGACACCTCTCAGTAAGGGAAATAAACTAATACCAGTGTGTGGCAACATGAGTATTCCGTGTCATACATAAATCATATAGAACATATTCAGTAATTGTTATGTATCTGGGAAAACATATATATATCATCAAATCATGGTAGAACATACTACATTTTCATAAACATATTTTATCTCATATAATGATAATACAAAAACATCCCTAGTAGGTTAGCTGGTTGTTGTCATGTATTACCCCCACATGAGTGGGTTGTGTGGCCCAAAGGCGGGACTTGACAATGGTTGGCTGACCACTGTCAAGTCAAAAGTACAATCTTTAAGCTTGATGGGTCTACATGACCTGGTTCGTACACCAGGGGCGATCGCACACACTTCTTAAAAACCACATCGACCACCCAATCTCACACCACTCCGTACAGCGGCGTTAATGCAAATATCATGATCACGAAGACCATGGACACATAGTAACGATACCGTGCAAGTGCTAGCCTAGACCAAGCCAACCAGGTTCTGATATCATATAACATATACTGAAACTATGATACATGGATATTTCATATCATTAATTATCAAATCAATCATATCATTTTGCATATATACGTATATCATGAAAAATCATCGGCTCGTACGCCGGTATTTCACATTTTACCATAACTCGGCCCGTACGCTGGCAAATCATAGTACAGCCCATACGTTGGCAAATCAATCCATAGCTTAGCCCGTATGCCAGAAAATCATATCATAGCATAGCCTGTTTGTTGGTAAATCACATCCATAGCACGGTCCGTACATCGGCAAAATATATCCATAGCTCAGCCCGTACGCTGGCAAATCATACACATAGCACGGCCCGTTCGCCGGCAAAATATATAAAAATCTCGACCCGTACGCCAGTTTTCTATTATAAAAATTTGTATTATAATCACATTTCCAGAAAACAGTATTTCATAACATTTTATACTCATGCCACACTAACAAATTTTTTGCATATTCAATATACGATCATTTTCAACAGTATTCTCCCAAATATAAATCATATATAAATATATTTATTTTTCTGAACTCAAATGCTATATATATATATATATACATACATTTTCTCAAAAAAACTAGCTTAGTTGATCCCCTTACCTGATTCTTGAAAAGCCCCTAAGAAAATCTGCCCCGCACCCGCAGGGTTCTCAACTCAACACCCTGGATATAACATTCCCCAAAACTAAAGTTCAGTATTTCTACGCGTATAACACTTTCCTCAATTGTCAAAAATCCAAATATTGAGTAGAAAGTCTTACCCTGGATTTGGGATGGTTTCCACTTTACTTTCACCAACGATCCGCTCCTGCAGATTTGGAGAGAACTTCCCCGGGAGCGTCGTGATGGCTTCGGATTGTCGATCCAGCATAAATCTGGCCCGAAATAGACGAAAGAGAGAGAAAGAACCGAAAGGGAGAGAGAGAAAATGAGTTTGCTTAGTTATGAAGTAACAAAAATCTGGATTTTTATATTTATAGAACTGGATTCGTCGACGAGCCACGTCATTCGTCGACGAATCCTTCAATAATTTCATTAACGAAATTCAATCCTTGTCGATGAAATTCAGTCGGCTCAAACCTCTCTCAGTATTTCTTCGTCGATAAATCCCCTGTATTTGTCGAAGAATTCTCTTAAGCCATCGTCGACGAATCTCCTGTATTCGTCGACGAATTCTCTCAAACCCTCATCGACGAATCCCCTGTATTCGTTGACAAAGTCAACTTCCTCCTTCTGTTACTGTCTCCATTTCTCTTCCTCTTTATTATTTAAATCCCATTATTATTCGGGTCATTACAAAGGTTATGTTCTGTGGTTTTTAGGTTTTGAGGATCCTGGGTTGTCGGTTTGGATCGGTTTCATGCATAGTTTCGTTTCAAGTTTAAGGTAAAGGGAATTTGATTACAACAACATTTTTGGAAAACTAAAGCGCTAAAAAGTTAGTTTATGCTTATATGTATGATTTAAACTGCTTATTTACTAAATTCCATCGAATAGGAATGTCGGTTTAACAATTTTTTGATTTTTGGTAAAAATGTGGATTTTCGCATATGGTCTCCAAATGTTGCAAAACTTCTTTATTTGTATTATTATGTAGGTAGGACATGTCTAAATCCCTTATTTTTATTTAAATGGTGTTTATTATATTACATACTCTATAGCAGATTTTTGTTTAAAATTAGTGTGATGTGTGGATGAAAATGAATTTGTGAACATTTGATATTATTGATATGGATTATGGGAACGAAGTTCCAACTTATTATACTGAAAATGTGAAAAACAGAGGTCGGTTATACACCGAGCTGTATATGTGAAAAGGGTAAACCGAGAGGATGAGTGTCGGTTTATACCCGATGTGATTATCTGAATTTGTGAAAATACTGGAATTGCACAAGTTGCTATATTTTGTTATAAATTATATATATGATACTAGAACCATAGCTTGCTACCAAAAGAAGTTGAAAAGAACTTCAGTGATGGGGTTGAAAAATACTCTAAATTATTATAAGCACGGTTCCGATGCTGGCAGTATAGTTGAACCACACATAAGGGATCAATGTGAGTACTTAAGATAGTCGACCTTCGTGGAGTTAGTAAATTGCTGGTAAAAATAAACCAGGGGGCGGGCAGACTATGGTAGATGCTTGACATTGTTTGTACGAACAAGACATTGTCAGAGGTATCAGTGCACAACCCGTGTCACGGGGGTAAACAGGCAAATTTGTCATACCAAGCTAGCAGTTGTTCTAATATTCATATGCATGATTTAAATACTTGAATGTGTAGAAAAATCCTATATGTTACAATATTATACAGGAATGTTCCATATGTATGAATTTTTATGAAAATATGCATATATGCAATCACACACTGTTGTAACACCTTCTTCCTTACTGAGAAGTGTCTCATCCCATTATATAACCTTTGTTTTCAGGCCCATTAGGTCGTCGGTCCTCATAGCTAGAGGGACCTGGGGGATTGTTTTTGGTTTAGCTTTACGTAGGCGTTCAAATCATGTATTAAACTTAGATAAATTTTTTTTTTTTTTCCAGAGGGTTGTAATAACCGGTTATATTCTATGTCTGGATTTATATACTTGAGGATGTAATAGTAAGCTTTGGTATAAGTCTAGCACAAATTCTAATGAATGTTTATATTTTTCGCAACATTTACATTGTAATTATGTATAGTTTACACCCATATGTCCCCTTTTAGGGCGGGTTGTCTATGTATCTTAAACAGGTACAGGTATTTTGTATTTGGGTTAACGGTGTTGGTCCATTTAAAGGGCTAGGTCGCTATAATGGTAGTGTTTTTCCCCTCCCTACGGGTTTAGTTTGTTGTTGGCACAAATAGGAGAATCTCCTATTAGCAGCTGTTCCCAAATCTCTCAAATTGATGAGCGGCACAAATTGGCTCGCGTCCAGGCACAACCTATACACCTCCGATCCATTCATCGCCGGAGATCCGTATAAGATGAAAAATTTCCCGATGACCTGAAACTTCAAAACGACAGTGGGTACAGTGGCAAAGCCAGGCCAGGAATAGAAGGTGAACGACATCGAGGGAAGGGTATAATGTAGGGATGTTTCTGGGAAAACCGAAGCCCATCCATGGGGGAGACAAAATCGGTTATAGATCAGCTTATTGCCCTTCACGGGTAGTAAAGAAGAAGAAGAATGCAGCGGAGAAAGAACGAATCCAAACTCTAACATAATGGAATGAATGGCTATGATTAAGACTTTGTTCTAGTCATGGCCATGATGCAGCAGCTGATGACACCTGCGGCGGTACCGGATGGGGAGGCGTCGTGGGCAAGTCTTCATCGGCTTCCTGCAAGTATATGAGTTTGTGTTTGTTACTTACCTGCAGCACACATTAAATATTTTTTTTTCTCATTTAATGGATAATATTCTAAATTATTTACTGGTATTTATAATAAATGCAAAGTTATTTTTTAAAAAAAAATTGTAAATGCTGGGTAATTTCTACAGTGGGTTCTGATTGATAAACATGGATAATTAGATTGCAAACATTTTGATTTTTGAGCATTAAAGCAGAGCATAAGTAGGTGTGTAATGGTGGTTGATCCTTTATTCTTTGGGCAATATTAATTGCTTTATCTTCAAAAACTGGCATCCAACCACAAAAAATACAAAAAAAGAAAGAAACGAAAAATAGGGGAAAGACAAGGGAAATTATAAGGGGAGTCAGTCCCTCCACGTGGGTCTGTGCCTCTCCTATAATAATTTGACACGTGGCATGAGGGGGCCTAGTTGAATCTCTCCCACTAGAACGACGTTAACATTTGTGTGAAAAAAAATGCTTTAGGAATGTTGTAGAAAAGGAAACTCAGCTGCTTCGTCGCTGCTTTCTTCGATATCTCCCTCTTTCTCTGTTCTTCACCGACGAGATTTCTTGCAGAAGATGGGTTTAACCTCTATGTCGCAGCTGCATCCTATATATACCTCACCTGCTCAATCTTAAACAAATTTTTAGTTTTACTCTTTGGGGTTTTAAAATTTGAAGTTGAATTCGTGTTTCAATTGTACAAATTTGCAATAAAGGACATAGACATAGGATATAACAGGGGGTGGAGGCTCAAGGTGGTGGAGTCCTTCATAATAATTCTAACTTTCACCCAGTTGATGTATCTCTCAATGGTTCGTGTGGGTCTAGTCAGCAGCAAGTACGGTCCGAGCTATCGTGATTCCAACTATGGCATCCCAGGCAATGACCCCTTGCAGAAAGGCGGCACTGGAGTTGCTGGAACTAGGGTCTGAGTACATAGGGTTCTTTCCTGGGTTCTATGTCGCAGATTTCTTGCAGAAGATGGGTTTAACCTCTTCTTAAGTTTACAACTTTTCTTCTCCTTTTTGCAACAGGCAAGGAGTATTCTATGATGCCAAACAGGAACAAGTCATTGGGTTGGTGTTTCCTAATTTTGGTCTCACCGTATTGGTTCCTAAGACCACCATTGGCAAGCTCGACAAGCTTCAGTTTTTGGATCTCAGCAGTAACAAAATACCTTAACTTGTCTAGAACTGGTCTCATGGGTCACATTCCCTCTAAATTCTCACAATTTAATAGCTTGAATACCCATGATCTTTCTAAGAAGCATCTCACTGGTAAAATTCCATTTTTGAGTGTAAATAGTTTCCAATTTTTTTATGTTTCTCGCAACAATTTAAGTGGAGCAACTCCACTAAAAAACCAAAATGGATTAAATAAATAAGATTTAATCTTCAAATTAAAAATAAAAAACAAACCCAAATCCCAAAAATTAGAACAGAAAAAAAAAATTCAAAAGCACAAGGTATTCTGTTTGTTGTCGAACGCAAATCTCCGTCGAACCTAGATCGCCATTGCATCTGCTTCACCGATCGCCAATGAAGAACAGAGAAAGAGGGAGATATCGAAGAGAGCAGCGATGAAGCAACTAAGTTTCCTTTCCTAAAGCATTTCTTTTCCACACAAACGTCAACGTCGTCCCAGTGAGAGAGATTCAATTGGGCTCCACATGCCACGTGTCAAATTATTATAGGAGAGGCTCATATCCATGTGGAGGGTCCGGCTCCCCTTATAATTTCTCGAAAGATAGGCAAATATTTAATATTGAAAATAGAGGACCATGACGTCTCCCCATCCGATGTCGCCGCAGGTGTCCTTAGTCGCTGCATCATGGCCATCTATTGCAATCACTCCACCATACCTTCATGGACCCATCGGCTGAGCCGGTGAGGACAACCCCACTCGAAATCGGAAGCAGCATCTGTTAGGAATTCTGGTATGGAACCGTCGGCAGCAGCACCTCCCCATGCAGCTTATGTTGACATTGAAGAATGACGGCCACCTGCTCTGCAGACTTTGCTGAAATTGCAAGCCATCGTCTTTGATTTTTCACTCCCCCCTTGTGTATATATATATATATATATATATATATATATATGTGTGAGAGTAAGCTGTGTGTGAGTAGTAGTGAGTTGTGAGAGGTGTGAAGTGTGTTGTGCAGAGAGTTGAGGTGTGATAGAGAGAGAGAGTAGAGTTGAGCAGTGTGGCTCCTCCTCGTTGTATTTATTCTCTAGTTTATAGTGCAGTGGTGTGTGCTCCCGTGGACGTAGGTCAGTTTGGACCGAACCACATAAATCCGGTGTTCCATTGTGGATGTGCTTGAATTTTTCTTCGTGTGTGATTGTTGCACTAGGTTTAATCCCCCAACAATTGGTATCAGAGCCAGGTTGGAGTAAAATCGTCAGATCGAGAAAAATTCTGAATTTTGACCCTCTGTTCAGTAGCTCGAAATTTGATTTTGAGGCTACCATCGAACTCCTCTCGACGAGACGAAGCTAACAGAGGTAACCGGAGCTCTAACAGAGCTCGGACGCCCTTGCACGCGCTAGCATGTGCCACCCACGTAAAGGACGTGTTTCCACTCGCCTTCACGCGTCGGTAGAGGAACGACAGGTTCCCGTATGCGCGCCCATGCGTCTTCCTCGCTCGGATAAAGTCAACCCGACCCCTTGGGAACTTGACCCGATCTGCATACACACTCACAACGGGTTGACTCGTGACCCGATCAGCCAGAACCGGATCCGACCCGCAGGAGAAACCCGCCACGTCAGCTTCG
The DNA here is from genome assembly GCF_029873635.1 of Malania oleifera. Classification (NCBI taxonomy): domain Eukaryota; kingdom Viridiplantae; phylum Streptophyta; class Magnoliopsida; order Santalales; family Ximeniaceae; genus Malania; species Malania oleifera. Next base: position 22,053,011 of record NC_080419.1, on the reverse strand, counting down.
GGGCCCATGCCACGTCAGCAGTGGACCCATAGTGCCACGTCATCAGTGGGCCCCACAGTGCCACATCAACAGTGGGCCCACATGCCACATCAGCAGACTGTCCCACTGCCATGTCAGCAGGGTTGACCGAGTTTGATCAAGTTTGACCAAAAGTTTGACTTGGCTTTTCGAAGCCATTTTGGATCCGTTTTTCGAGTGACTTAAGCCATTTCTAGGGTTTTCGACCGTTCCAGATCCAACCGTGCTATCTGATTGAGCTAATTCCATCTCTAGATCTGAAAATCGAGATGTCAAATGAAAAGAGCTCTCACATCGAGATGTTTGACGGTACTAACTTCGGTTTCTGGAAAATGCAGATCGAGGACTTCTTGTTTGGTAAGGAGTTGCACTTACCACTGATGGAGAAGCCAGAATCCATGAAGGAGAGCGAGTGGGAGTTGTTTGACCGAAAAACTCTCGTAGCCGTGAGGATGACGTTGGCAAAGTCTGTTGCCTTCAACATCAAGCACTTGACAACCACCAAGGCCCTTATGGATGCGCTATCTAACATGTACGAGCAGCCATCAGCCGCGAACAAGGTACATCTCATGAAAATACTGTTTACAATGAGCATGTCTGCAGGTGAGAGTTTCAACAAGCATTTAAATAATTTCAACGAGCTGTTGGATCAACTCACCTCGGTCGGGATTACCTTTGATAGTGAGATCCATGCCCTATTAATTCTGAGTCAGCTGCCTGAGAGTTGGAAAGGTATTGTCACTGCGATTAGTAGCTCTGCAGGAAAATCGAAACTGAAATACGACGAGATTATCAGCATGATTTTGACAGAGAAGATCAGAATGCAGTCAAACAATGACTCCACTTCAAGTTCAGCTTTGAATATGGAAAGCCAAGGAAAGGGAAGCGGGCATGGACGATCTAATAATCGTGGCAGATCCAGGACTAGGCGGTCCAAATCCAGAGATCCCAGAGGTTCCTAGGGCGCAAAGAATGTTGAGTACTGGAACTGTGGAAAGACCAGACATTTCAAAAACCAGTGTAAAGGTTCGAGAAAGGAATCTGAGGCAAAGACAGAAGCAAATATTGCTTTCGAGAATGATGAGATGTTGATTTGCTCTTTGGAGAGCAAGTAGGAGTCTTGGGTCTTAGACTCCGGAGCCTCATATCATGCCACATGTTGCAAAGATTGCCTAGAGGAGTACACACCAGGTGATTTCGGTAAGGTGTACCTTGGCAACGATCAACCTTGCGACGTAATCGGCAAGGGAGTTGTGAAGATCAAAATAAACGGGTCAGTATGGAAGCTAAAGGATGTCAGATATATTCCAGACCTGAGAAAGAATTTGATCTCAGTTGGTCAGCTGGCAGATGAGGGATACATGACGAAATTCATTGGCGATGAATAGAAAGTTTCAAAGGGTGTACTAACGATTGCGCGAGGTAACAAAAGCAGAACACTTTTTTTAACCTCCAATGCCTCCATGTTTATTTCAGTTGCTGCAGGAAATGACGACAGCAACATCTGGCACCAACAACTTGGTCACATGAGGGAGAAGGAACTCAGGGTGATGCACTCAAAGGGAAAATTGAGTGGTCTACAGTCAGTGCAGATTGACATGTGTGAGGATTGCATAGTCAGGAAATAGAAGAGGGTCAGTTTCCAGATAAACACCTGTGCCCCAAAGAAGTGTGTCGGGACACAACAGCAGAATGCCGAGAATCCTCAGGCGGAGGAACCAGTGGAGCAGATCGTCGCACCACCATCTCCTACTCCAGCACTGGAGCTTAGGAGATCTACTTGGCCTCATATACCAGACGGAAGGTATATAGATTACTTACTTCCTACAGATGGAGGAGAGCCCGAATGCTGTGATGAAGCATGTCAGGCAGGAGATGTAAGCAAGTGGGAGCTTGCAATGAAGGACGAGATAAAGTCCCTCACCTCCAACAGAATGTGGAAGTTGCCCAAAGGCCTTCACAACAAGTGGGTGTATAGAATTGAAGAGGAGCATGATGGCTCCAAAAGGTACAAGCCTCAGTTGGTAGTCAAAGGCTTTGAGCAGAAGAAAGGGATTGACTACACCGGCATTTTTACACCAGTTGTGAAGATAACAACCATCAGATTAGTCCGCAGAAATCTAGCAGACAGGAAGGTGGTGACTAGAGAGAAACTAAAGTTGTGCTCAACTTCAGTTGGTTTTCATGCTTGAAGACAGACATGAGCACATCATTCGTCTATACACTGGTTGAGATGCTACCTCCGTCTCCAAGTGGGAGATTGTTAGGAATTCTGGTGTGGAACCATCGGCAGCAGCACCTCCCCATGCAGCTTATGTTGACATTGAAGAATGACGGCCACCTACTCTGCAAACTTTGCTGAAATTGCAAGCCATCGTCTTTGATTTTTCACTCCCCCCTTGTGTGTGTGTGTGTGTGTATATATATATATATATATATATATATATATATGTGAGAGTAAGCTGTGTGTGAGTAGTAGTGAGTTATGAGAGGTGTGAAGTGTGTTGTGCAGAGAGTTGAGGTGGGATAGAGAGAGAGAGTAGAGTTGAGCAGTGTGGCTTCTCCTCGTTGTATTTATTCTCTAGTTTATAGTGCAGTGGTGTGTGCTCCCGTGGACGTAGGTCAGTTTGGACCGAACCACGTAAATCCGGTGTTCCATTGTGGATGTGCTTGAATTTTTCTTCGTGTGTGATTGTTGCTCCAGATTTTATTCCCCAACAGTATCAGAGATGAACCCACTCAAAATTAGCGGGGTTGTGGAGGAGGAACTGAGGAGCCCGTCGTTTTCTTCTTTCTTTTTCCCATTTCGGCAGCCAGAATCATCTCTCCCCCATCTGTAACGTCTGACAACTCCCGCTCACGTTGTCGTCGCTGAGTCATTACGTCGGAATCATGGTTTCCATGGATAAGCAGTACTTGCAGACGGACTCAAATCCTTCAACCTCCGGGAACGTTAAAGCCATTGATCACCGGTGGAACCAGCATGAGACATCATTGGGCGATTTGGGTCCTCATATTTTGTGCTTCCGCTACTTCTTCTTCTTCTAGAATATGTTCTTCGTCCTCTGTGTGCGGTTGTGCTTGTGCAGGGGAATCATTCATTTGCCTTGTTTCAAATGATATTTTTGATTCGACGAGGTGAAGACTCATGGCGGAGATGGATTTGCTACCGTGGCGACGGGGGTTCGACGAGGACTTACGGTGGCTAGGGCTCATAGCAGCGGCGTCGGCCTACGTTAGAAAACACATCACCGGGGAAGTGTCCCATGCAAATCTGTTTTTTCAAAAATATTTCCCAAATCTCGCATTTGCAAGATCTGTTAAATCTCGCAGTCCCAACTTGCGAGATTACGTAAACCTTAAAATGAGAATTTTTTTTTCAAATAAAAATAAAATTTTATTTAACATTTTATAAAATAGTAAAATTAAAATGGAAAAAAACTTTATTTGGAAGGCTGTCAAATAACTCAAATGCCATCATTTTCTATAAGAATCCCAATTTCATTTAAATACTATCAAATATGAACGGTCACTAAATTTAAATAGGGATTTGAAATTAGGCAATAAAATTTACATATTAGAATGTCATTTAATCCGCAATAATCCTTTCTATTAATGATAAAATGGATAATATACTATTGTGTATTGAACAAACATACCCATTTACCATTTTATTTACTTTTATTGTTATTATGAGGTTAGATATTAAAATTTTGTTAAATAAAATTAAAATCACTATAATGTTGATGAATTTTCTTGCCTTTTATAATACTAAAATTAATTGGAGTAGCTAACTAAAATGGTAGGAGAGCATTCCATCAATTACAAAGTTGGTCGAATGAAAATTTAGTAAATAATGTATTAAAAGTTCAAGTAGCAATTTGAATTTGTCATCAAATTTTAGTGATTGTTAATGAAATATACTTACCCTATATTTGGATAGGTCTTAGATTTAGATTTGAATAAAATATGATATAAAATTATATTAAAATTTATCCAAATTCATCCAAATCCAAATTCAAAATTCGAAATCCATATTCTCAAACGCAGTGTTAATATGATCATTTAAAATTTTATTATGTATAGACTTTTGACAAAATAAATTTTTTTATGCATCATATTTAATGCCTCCTTGCATTTTTGTGAGTAAATTTTTTCATTCAGAGTAGCATGGAGCTCTAATTTCATGCTTTGATGCTCAATTAATCAAGAATGGAAGCTTATCCTTATTTTAATTTAAAATTAAACAAAAATAGGGTAAAAAATAAGGCCCAACCCCATTGGACATGCAATGAAACTTCTTTTAAGTTTAAAGGGGGGTGGGGTGCAAAAAAATCCTAACCTTGCTCTCTTTAAAGAGCTTATGGCTCAATGCAAGGGAAGGAAAAGGGAGCATACACATTCAACAAAGAAGGGGCTTAGGTTGTAGGCCAAGTACTAAAGCCCAAGAATTGCCCTTTGGTCCTCCTAATCATTGGGATTTTGTCAACAAGTGTGAACCTAAAGTCCACGCCTTGACAACGATGGTCTATGTAAAGAATGTATTTATTGACATTTATCTTGTGCTTTGTAGGTTCATAGAATCACTATTAACCTTTTTTCTTAGTCTATCTAATTACTATTGATTAATTAGTCTTTAACAAATCTTAGGGTCCAATAAACTAACAGTTTCTAATCTACATTTTAGAACCACATTTAGGAGTTTGGTTATATGAAGGGAAGATACTAGCATCCCCTACATACTCATCCTTTTGAATTGTATTATGATAGATTTGGGTTATTCATACATTAATCAAGATTAACTTTTAAATCGTTATTTATTAAGTTATCTTTCCTTTAAATATTATTCCACCTCACAACCATTGAGTAACCCATTAATGTTGTAAGACTTCTCGTACCTCCAAAACCACACGAAAAACTATGTCTGGACCTTAAATAAAATGTAGTGCGGTATTATATTAAAATTTGTCCAAATCTATCCAATCCAAATTCAAAATTCGAAATTCGTACTCCCAAACGTAGTGTTAATGTGATCATTTAAAATTTTAATATGCATAGACTTATAACAAAGTAATATTTTTTATGCATCATATTTAATGCTAAAATTTAGCAAACATATTTAAAAGTATTTTTGTTTTGCAATTTAAAATTTAATAATATTAGAACATTATTTCAGAAACCAAGGACTCAATCGTATGGATATGTAAAATATAGGATTTCTATTCTTAGTAGGAAAAGGAGGGATGAAATGAAAATTGAATTCATGTAGTAGGAGAAAATTTTCATTTAGGAATTTTAAATCAAACTTCTAAGAAACTTTGATTTTTGATTAGTCCAACACAAACTCTTTTTGACTGACTACAATAATGATCATTTTTCGAATTTGGTTTATCATTTACGAGGCACAAATGAAGGACAAAATTCTAAAAATGCTCATTTAATATGTCCAATTATATACCTTAATTGCATTAAACATAAAGCAATTAAAGAAGCTTCACTTTTTCACCCGAATGCTATTTGAAGCAAGTCTAAAATATGTACAATAATTTCAAGGATTAATGGCATGATAAGAGTTTTTTTTTTTTTTTTGGAGCAATGATGTAGACTTGTAGTTCATGAAATTTGGTTAAGTGGGGGCTACTGTCAAAATGATGGGTCCCTTAGAAACTTTTTGATTTTGAATTTATTTGTACTGCTGATAAGTTGGTTCATATTGGAATCTTTTAGAGGCCATTTTTCATTTTTGTCTCTTTCAATTTGTTTCCATCCATTAAAAGCTCTTAGGGTACCAACTTGTTAGTCTATTTTCAATTCTCATATTGTTACAAAGTTTTTTTTTTTTTTTTTTTTTTCAAATAAGGGTATGTGTTAGGAGGTTTGTGAGCTCGATTGGAACTTTTTAGCGGCAAGTTTTTATTACCACTAAAAATTGAAAGGTCCTGTTTGGTATATTGTCAAAAAAATATAGAAATGAAAATAAACAATAGAAAGTAAAAATTAACGATCTAAATATTTTTAATAAAAAATTTAATTTTAATTAAATTCATATTCATATTTATCTTTAAATCAAATAAAAATTAAAAATAAATAATTCAATCTATAAATGTCAATTTTAGATATTAAAGTACTATAAATATAAATTTCCTTAATAAATGAAAACCATGTATTTTTAATCTATAAATGTCAATTTTTTAACAATGAAATCACTTTTCACACTAATGAAAACTACTTATATTTGTTTGATGTTTTTGCAATTTATATTTATTAAATTATACTAGTAATAGTTTAGTTATTTGTATGCATGTATTATAAGTTATAATATTTGAATAATAATATTAATATTGACAATTTAATAAATTAAATATACCATTTTATTATGCTATAGAATCTCCCTCTCTCTCTCTCTCTTTTTTTTTTTTAATAAAGGCTTTGTCCAGACTAATCTGTAGCCTATGTCAGTCGTGCCCTCAACTGGCACCTAAATCTCTTTCATAAATTAGATAAAAATAACTTTAATATTTAATATTTAGAAATATTTAGTTATTTGTTTTCATATATTATTAGTTATAATATTTGAATAACAATATAAATCTAGACAATTTAATAAACTAAATATATCATTTTATTATTTTTAGATAATATATATATAGCTAGGGGCATTTTAGTCTATGTATATATATATTAGGTTTACTATATTCTCTTTCTCTTGTAAGTGTGTAATGGAATGGATTGCAGCCGACGCTCGTCTGCGTGCGGCTCTCTCTCTCTCCTTGTGATTGTATCTTGCATGGACATTATCATGGTATCAGAGCGGTCGATCCTCTTCGTGTATATTTGCCGCTAGGTCGTCATTGTCATCGTCGTTCAGTGGTCATTCTGCAGACGCCGTCGTCCTCCTGCAAGTTGTCGTCATCATCAGAGAAGGCCGATCTTCTTCGTGAATATTCGTTGCTAGGTGTTCCAGGACATCACCGTCGTTTGTCCGTCGCTGTTCGGAGTCATCATCGTCGTCTGTCCGCTGCCGTTCGGAGTCATCACCGTCGTCTATCCGTTGCCGTTCGGAGTCCTTCTTCCCGGCACTGAACTCTCCCTCGCTGCACCGTCATTGTTCGGAGTTCTTTCTGACAGCACGACTGCTGGTCTGATTTCAGTCGCCGTCGCAATCTGATGGCTCTTTCCTTCGCCCTCGATTTAAGTCTTCTTATTTGAAATTTTATGTAAAATTTTTGCGCTGTAATCGAAATTGTCTTTTTCCCTTCTCGTTGTGCGAGTCTCTCAGCTTTGATTCAGATATGCAGCTTTGGTATCTCGGGGAGTTAGAATTCAAATGTTATTGTTCGGGGGGCGGAGGTGCGGGAGTGCGGATCTGCTGGCGGTGAGCCTGTCTTTTGTATTTCTTCTGTGTTTGATCCTTTGATTCTTGGATTTTTATTCGAAATTCGGTTTCGTTGGTGGTGTTGTTGGTTCTGTGATTCGATGTTGGTGTGGAGCAGTTTGACGTCAAATTATTGGAGTTTGATTGGTTTGGTGGCTGTGATTCGATTTCTGACTCAATTTCAAACTTAATTTGCAGCGATTAAGGCTGTCAGCTTCACAGTTCTTTTTATTTGAAAATGGTTGTTGATTCGGTAGTTAGTAAACTAATGAAGTCTCAATTTTGGCTTGCCATTAATAAGTGTAGTTTTTGCAAGTAAAAGGATCATTGGAAAGCTCAATGCTCATTATTATGAAGGGACAACAACAAACTTTGAAGACTAGGCATTCTCACATTGCAGACACTATATCATCAGAAAAGTCGTCTTCCACCATGCCTACACTATCTTTTATTGCAGAATAGTTACAGAAGCTTCTTTCTACATCAGAGCCTAATGTCTTATCTGTTTTTTTCTCCATAGGTTTGTCCTCTTCATCCACTTTAAGTATATCTCTGTCTACTGGGGTATTTGACTCTGGTGCTACTCATTATATGTCAAGTAACATCCATTTATTTACATCAATATCCTCTACCTTGATACCTTCATTTGTTTTGGCTGCCAATGGTACCCTTATGCTATTGATCATTACTGGGTTTATCATTTCATCCTGTTTGTGTCTTTCTGATTTTTATTGTATTCCTCAACTTTCATTTAATTTGATTGTAACCAACTTTGTGATTCTAGATATAGTGTTTCTTTTACTCCAACCTCATGTTTTGTGCAAGATCTACATTCCAAGAAGTTGATTGGAACATGCCATAGAAAGGGGAGGACTATATGTGTTAGAAGAGCTTCGACTCAAGGAATTTGTTAGTTCTAGTGTTGACTTGTCTTCATTTCATTTAAGTTCCAATTCTTCTACCTTTTATTTATGGCATTCACGCCTTGGACATGTTTCTAGTTCTTGACTGAGATTTTTGACCTCCACAGGTGTCTTAGGAAATTTATCTTCTCATGATATTTTTAATTGTAGTGGTTGTAAGTTTGCAAAATTCTCTACTTTGCCATTTAATAAAAGTACATCTGTAGCGATCCGAATAATTATAATATTTAAATAATAATAGAGAGGGAGGAAATAGAGATTGGAAAGGAAAAGAAAGAGGCAGCAGACCTCGTCGACGAAGGTACGTTTCGTCGACGAGAAAATACCGAGAGAGGTTTTGGGAGATTTTGAATTTTGTCAACGAGGAGAGATTTCGTCGACGAATTTTCTATTTACCTCGTCGACGAGGTGACGTGGCTCGTCGATGAAGGCTAGTGCATAAATAGTGTTAAACGCGATTTTTCAGCTTAATCTTGCAGAAACTCTCTCTTTCACTCCCTTCAGTTCCCCAACCTTCTCTCTAGTTTTTTGGGTCCATTCTTCACCGGATCGACGATCTGAAGCCACCACGACACTCTTGGGAGACTTTTCTTCAAATCTGTTGGAGTGAATCGTTGGTGGGGCTGAGTTGGAAACCATCCCAAATCTAGGGTAAGACTTTCTACTCAGTATTTGGTTTTTTGACAGTTATAGAAAGCGTAGTATGTGTAGAAATACTAAACTTTAGTTCTGAAAAATGTCGTTTTCAGGGTGTTGAGCGGGGAACCCTGCGGGTGCAGGAGTATTTCTCTTAGGGGATTTTCAGGAATCAGATAAGAGGATAAACTAAACTAATCATATTATAAAAATGAATGTATGTTATTACATCATTTGATTTCAGGAAAATAAATATATTTATATATGCTTTATATTTGGTAAATACTGCTGAAAATGATGGTATGTTAAATATATGAAAAACCTATTTCGTGTGTCATGAGTGGAAATTATTATGAAATACTGTTTTCTAGAAATATGATAAAGATATGGATTTTAATAATGGAAAATCGGTGTACGGGCCGAGATTTTTATATGTTTGCCGACGTACGGGCCGAGCTATGTGTATGAATTGCCGATGTACGGGCCGAGCTATGGATATGTTTTGCTAGCGTACGGGCCGTGCTATGTATATGTTTTGTCAGTGTACAAATGAGCTATGAATATAATTTGCCAGCGTACGGGCTGAGCTATGGATATGATTTGCCAACGGATGAGCCAAGTTATAGTAAAATGTGAAATACCGGCATATGGGTCTATGATTTTCATGATATACGTATATATGCAAAATGATATGATGATATTGATATGGTACTAATGGTATGCAATATCCATGTATCACAGTTTCAGTGTATGATATATGTTATCAGAACCTGGTTGGCTTGGTCTAGGCTAGCACTTACATGGTGCCAATGCTATGTGTTCATGATTTATCATGATATTTGTATTAACGCCACTATAGAGAGTGGTGTGATATTGGATGGTCGATGTGGTTTTAAGAAGTGTGAGCGCCCCTAGAGTACGAACCAGGTCTGGCAAACCCATCGGACTTACAGACTGTACTTTTGACTTGGTAGTGATCGGCCAACCATTGTCAGGTCCCGCCTTCGGGCCACACAACCCAGTCATGTGGGGGTAATACATGACAACAGTCAACTAACCTACTAGGATTATTTTTATATTATTATTATATGAGATAGGTTATGCTATGAGAATACATTATGTTCTGTCATGTTTTGATTATACATGTTTTTCCCAGAAATGATATATTTACAGTTTTATTGGTTATGTTTATGATTATATGTATATCACAGAAATGCTAATGTTGCCACACATTAGTGTTAATTTATTTCCCTTACTGAGAGGTGTCTCATCCCAAAATTTTATAAACATTTCAGAAGCCCCTGATAGGAGAGCGGGTAAAGCTCCGCTGATTTAGTACTGTTGATCTACCCTCTCTGAAGGGTAAGTTTTGGTAGGGACGGTTGGATTTTGTGGAAATGTCCCTAGATCTTTCTTTTGGGATATATATACTTAAATACAGTGGATGTAGTGACTCTAGTATTATGATGAATGATTTTATATTTATGATATTATAATTATATGTTTCCTATTGTTTAGGCTTCCGTTATGTGTTCTGATGTATCCCTAGTACCCACAGGTCTAGGTGGATTATGATCAACTAAGGTTTGTGATATTGGTTTTAGTATAATGTAAAAAAAAAACTATGGAGATTAAGCAGGTCGTCATAGTTTAGTATCAGAGCCTAGGTTGTTAGGTTTTGTAGACTTTAGAATGCAGCGGAAACGATTCCAGAGTATAGGAAATGATTTAAGGTTATTCTACAGTCTAGAGGTAGGACTTCCGTGATAGTTTTTGTGTTTTTCTTAAGGTGACAATTTCAAGAAAATCATAATAAGCTATTGTTGGATTGTGTTCCTAGAATGTAGGACTGGGGTTAGAAATAAATTAGAAACGTTAGAATAAAAGGTTAGGTTAGACGGGTAAATTATAAGGATAGAATTTCTAAGTTGTGTTTGTTGTTTTCAGGATGGATTCAGGAGGAAGTAGTGTCCATGTGAGTGGCAGTGATGGAGTAGGGCCATCAGGTGCAGCTAGGACCGACTCTGAGGTGGTATTACGTAGCATGGCTCAGCAGGTTATGACTGAAATCGCTAGGAGCTCCAGAGAGCAGGGTGGTCTGCTGGCAGGCCATGGGTGCACTATAGAAAAGTTTACGAAGATGAATCCTCCGGCATTTTCAGGAGGAGTCGATCCTGTAGCTGCTGAGAATTGGATGCAAGAGACCGAGAAAGTCTTGGCCGTATTACAATGTACCGAAGAACAGAGGGTTCTCTTTGCCACCTATAGACTGACACGAAAGGCTGAGAGGTGGTGGACTGTAGTGAGACTGCTGGAGCAGCAGAGGGCGACTCCGATAGCCATGATATGAGACCGGTTTAAAGAGTTGTTTTTTGATAGATATTTTTCAGCTACTGTTAGGGAGGCTAAAGTGGAAGAGTTCCTGAATTTGAAGTAGGGACAACTATACATCCAACAGTATGTGGCGCGTTTCATCAAGCTCTCTCGTTTCGCCTCGTATATTGTTCCTAATGAGGCGAAAAAGGCGAGGCAGTTTGACAGAGGTCTAAGGCAGATTATCTTCAAGCAGGTAGTAGTACTTTGGATCCAGAATTTTTCTGAGTTAGTCGATAGAGCAGCCTTGGCAGAAGTTGGTGAGCGTTTGGATGTAGAGGAGCAGAGTCAGAGGAAGAGATCTGCATCTACGGGCTATCAGTAGGGTCCTAGATAGAATCAGTGGAGGAGAGGAAATCATGGCAAAGGACGGAGATAAGAGACTGGAGGACGCGAGGTTCAAGCAGTGCAGGGTCTCCCTGTTTTCCAGACTTGTGAGAGGAGACACTAGAGAGAGTGTCGCGCAAGTGGAGTTGTCTGCTACCGCTGCAGTAGGTAGGGTCATATGGTGCGGGACTGCCCTACCCCACCAGATGCAGTTTCAGCTCCCAAACCATACTGGGAAGGTTATCAGGCGCCACGTGGGGGCCAGCAGAGGAATATGACTGCAGCCAGGGTGTTTACTCTGACGTCAGGTGAGGCTGAGACAGCAGGTGACGGGATGACAGGTATGGTTATTATGCTTTCTTTTAAAGTTATTATAGTGACCCGAAAAATAATAGCATTTTAAAAATAAGAGGGAGAAAAAATAGATACAAAAATAGAAGGAGGCCGTAGACTTCGTCGATGATATTGCATTTTAGAGATAATATTAAATAATCAAAATTTCAGAAAAATTTCCAAGCTTCGTCGACGAATATAGGGTTTCATCGATGAAGGCCTTAAGGATTTCGTCGACGAACACAGGGTTTCGTCGATGAGAAAATACCGAGAGACGGTTCGGGCTGCTCTGAATTTCGTTGACGAATTTTGTGAAGGGCTCATCGACGAGGTGACGTGTCTCGTCGACGAATCTAGCAGTATATAAGGCGAGAAACCGGAATATTTCTTATTTCTCTCGCCGCTCTCTCTCTCCTACGACTCTCTCTCCCTTCTCTCTTCATTTTCGGCCCCACCAATCGCTGAACCGACGATCTAAAGCTACCACGACGCTCCTGGCGGAGTTCTCTATGCATTTACCGGAGCAGATCATCGGGAAATCGGAGTTGGAAATCATCCCAAATTAAGGGTAAGGCCTTTTAGTCTCCTTTTGGCCTTGTGGTAGTTATAGGAAATGATACAGGCAGAAAAATACTTATGTTTAGTTCTGACAAATATTGGTTTCAGGGTGTTTTGTAGGAGGCCCTGTGGGTATCGGACTAGAGTACAGTAGAGGTTTTTCAGAAATAAGGTAAGGGATATATACTATGCTAGGAAATTTCTAAATATTATGTAGTGTATTTATTTATGAAAATTATGTACTCACGTATGGTGTGGCTTGAGAATATGTATGTAGTATGAGAGTATGTTTTATGAATTGTAGTTTCATGATTTTATGTATTTCAGTGCTATAATTATGTGAGTTACAGTACCATGATTTTACGAATTTTAACACCATGATTATACGAATTACAGATACAATATTATGATTACGTAGTTCTAGTACAGAGTTTAAAGCATGCCATGTTTTCTATTACCATAACATTCAAAGTATACAGACAGAGCATTTACAGAATATATAGACAATTATACAGAGATAGCATCGAGATGCTATAGTTATAGTATATACATAACAGAAAGATAGCGTTATGGTAATTTTGAAAACATGATGAAAACAGTGAAAGAGTATATATATGAATATGTATATAGTATTAGACCCTGTTGGACCATACAGTTTACAGAGTATGGTACCGTAGCTACATGTAGTATACAGTTTATAGAGTCCAACTGCCTATTCAGATAATAGGCTGTAGGTCGATTATATAGTGCCCTTGACGTGGACAGGCTCTCCATCAAATATAGGTAGAGGTGGGAAGATTGACCGAGGGAGTATAGTGATTTACCTGGTCGGCCAGCCAGTGTAGATCCCGCCTACGGGCCGCACAACCCTGTCATGAGGGGTTAAATCGTAACATATAGATATCCACAGGGGAAAGTTTACAGTTATTATTATGTATATTCTGATTTATAGAGACAAGGGAATTACTTATGTATGTTAGAAGTATTTTGAATAGTAACTTAAATATAGATGTGTTAAATGATATGAAAATGATAATGAATATTATGATTTGTACTGTATTTATAGATCCAGATATACATGATTATATGGAAACGAATTTTTATGATATGATGACTCATTTGCCACACACTAGTAATAACATATATCGTCTTACTGAGCGTTGGCTCATCCTAGTGTTGAAACCTTTTTCAGGTGATTCAGGTAGGCGAGCAGATCAGGCTCGCAGGTAGAGGGGCGTCTGTAGTGCCCTGATAGCCAAGTGAGTACAATGGAGGGTTTTGTATTTGCCCTAGCTAGATAAGGGCAATTTTGGGGATTTAGTAACACATGTATATATTCTTTTGGGAAACATGATAACACTCTGGTATTGTACAGTATGGTATATCATTATGTATAGAAATGTTTATTTGTATTATGCTTCTCGCTGCTTCGGATAATGTTATGGTATCAGAGTATGATAATTATTACAGTGGAAAAAAAATCATGTTAATTAAGCAAGTTGTTACAGTTATTGCATTGTTTGATTCAGGAGCTACACACTCGTTTGTGTCTTCGGAGTGCACTAGACTATGTGGGTCAGAAACACAGTTGTGGAATACTGAACTGTTGGTATTTACACCGATTGGGTCGGCAGTGAGGTGTAGTAGGGTGCTCCAAGGTTGTTCAATTGATATTCAAGGGAAAATTCTGTCTGCTGATCTGATAGTGTTAGATATGCATGGGTTCGATGTGATCCTCGACATGTATTGGCTAGTAGCTAATTTTGCCAGTATAGATTGCCATTCACGAGAAGTGATATTCAGACTCCGAGACAAGAAGAATTCAAGTTTGTCGGGTCGCGAGTGCACTCCTCGCCTTAGCTAGTTTTAGCTATTCAAGTGAGGAGACTACTACTGAGTGGTTATTAGGGGTTTGTGGCAGTTGTGAAAGAGATGTCAGAGAATGAATTGAAACTTGCTAGCATGCCTGTAGTAAGGGAGTTTACAGATGTTTTTCCAGATGAGTTACCAGGCTTGCCACCCGATTGTGAGGTAGATTTTACTATTGATCTACTTCCAACTATAACGTCGATTTCTAAAGTACCTTACCGGATGGTGCTAGCGGAGTTAGCAGAATTGAAGAATCAGTTGCAACATTTGCATGATAAAGGCTTTATACTACCCAGTGTATCTCTGTGGGGAGCTCCAGTTGTAACGCCACGAACCCTTAAACCCGGGTCCGATGCGTTATACCTGATCATATCCTAATAAATCATAATCCATAACATACGCAGCGGAAAACATAATCATAATCTCCATATAACATAATACCAGAGTTTACTAATTCTAACTATAATCCATATTAAATCACTCATCACCTGCATTTTCATAAATTTACATAACTTCCAAAACAATTCAGTATGTTTTCAAACATTCTTTACTCAACAACCTTAAAACATAAGGATATAAAATATAAATATTTACATTCCCCAAAATTAACATAGAAATATACTATTTTCTTTATCTATTTCTCAATAATGTTATAAAAACCTCGAGCTCTCAAAGCTCGACCTCGAGGATGTCCTGAAAAAGAAATACATTTATATTCGGGTGAAACACATCTTAGTAAGGGAAGAAATAATATATTAAACTCAGCATGTGGCTAACATGAGATATACATATCATTTTATAATATTTGCAAATCATTAACATAATGTTGAAGTCAATTTCTGTACCTAACAATCACGTGCAAAGGTTTACCCACGAGACTACCCAAGGATAGGGGTGATTACCCGTCCATACAAGTAGCTCCCCTCTGCTTTGATACTTAGGTAACCTGAAGGTCACTACTGAAACATACCAGAGCACTCACCTTACTCAGTAAGCCCTCAAGTGTTAACTTGATCTCGTACTCACGCATTCAACAACAGTTTACCGACAAAGGCCCTAAGGATAGGGAATTCTACCCGCCCATACAAGTAGGTTCCCTCTGCCCTAGTACGTTATGTGGCTACTGCCACATCTGTAGCTACTAGTGCACTCGCCTTACTCAACAAACCCTCAGGCAAAAGGTACACCTCGCCCAATCGTAACATGTTCTACGTACATACATATTTTTAATATCATAATACACCATTCTTTCTATCGTTATACAATCATTCACATCCTTTCATGTTCATAACTTAACATTTCATTGTGTTTCACTTTAAGTGACTCTTTCCCATTTGTATCATTCACATTTCACATTCTTTCATTGCATTGTCATTTCATTGCATTGTCATTTCATTTCATAACATTTTCATTTCATTCCTTTATACTACAGTCGCTCTTTAGCCGTCATTTGTTAGTCCACATAGAAATGCGTTAGAATCTAACACAGCTCCTTTTAGCTATCATCAGTTAGTCCACATAGAAATGAGCTAGATCTACTAACCCGGCTTTCAGCTATTGTACCTTTACATGGTTGCATTTAACATACACAGGCAACATTGTCCATATCATATTTTATTCTCATTGCTTTACTTACTTAGCATGCATCTCATACATTTAACATATATTTGCACAGAATCTCATGCCACACAATTTAATACTAAAATTTATACATTGCCTGTAAAATAAGTCAACCCACATTTAACATTTAATTACTGAAAATATAATTTCTATTTCTTACATAATTATCCCAGAAATTCCTTCCACTTTGTTCAGTTCATTTCCACAAATACATAACTAAATAAGTGGTCATAAGCTTAGAAATCATAGTTTTACATGGTTGATATTTCAATAATTCACACCAAAACATGCATATAATATAACATAAATTATTACCTTTAATTTCATAAAATCTGATTTAATATATAATTTTTCCTTACCTGGTTTCTTGAATTACGCCAACAGGGACTCCGAAAAATACCTGCGGCGCTCATCCGGACCCTGAATCAAAAATCCTACTTCCATTAAATTAATCCTAAATAAAATATTTATTTAATACTTCCTAGGCCCTTAAATAGCCAATAAATAATTATCTCCTTAATTTAGCAAAATTTCCCAAATCCCACTCTCGCTTTGGAGTAGGGCCTAAAAAATCCCAATTGGAAAATTACCTACGCCAAAATGACGACAACGACGACTAGGACCCCGTGGTGGTGTCTGATCATCAATTTAATTGCATATTAACAGCGAAATTGAGAAAATGGAAAAAATTCACCTTTCCCCAAGAGTAGTGCCTAAGCCGTTCCCATGAAAAATCTGCTCCTGTAGAAATGTTGGCAGTGAAACCAGGATTCTAACGGTACCTTCCGTTTCCCAATACGTCGCAAACTCGCTGAGAAATTGAGAGAAGGAGAGAGACGGAGACGAACGTGCAGAAGAATAAAAAATATTCAGAGGGGGGGTTGCGTGCCTCAGTAATCCTTCTTCTTCTTCTTTCTTCTTTACTTTTCAGTTAACTTTACATATATATATATATATATATATATATATATATATATAATAACTTACTATATATGTATATTTATATATATACTTTTATTTCAGTTAGTTTTTTTTTTCAAAATCAATATAAAAATGTTTAATTTAATTACTAATTATTTAATTATTTAATTAATCTTAATTTAATTTAATTTCTTTAATTTTAATTTTTTTTCTTCTTTTTCCCATGTCATTCCTTTTATTTATTTATCTGTTATTTTATTTATTTATTTATTTTTCTAATTATTTTAATCATTTAATTTATCGAGTCTTTACATTCTCCCCTCCTTAAGAAATTTCGTCCTCGAAATTTATTACTCGATCTTTCATTCCCATAATTCTATGATTTACCATATCCCACACCATAATCTCAACAATACAATTATATACTTTAAATCCAATACACATCCAAATTCTCCATATAAGGACCAGTCTCACGCCTAAGAAAGATCACCGTCGATGGATTTACCGTGGTTTTCAGAAACTTTCGAATGAATCAGAAAATCACAGAAGTTCGCCAAGGGATTTCCGCCTCCAAGTTATAAGACAAAATCCTATACTTCCCTACACCATACCTTCTTCTCAACACCTAACTTAACCCATCCATTTAGCATCCTTATCCTAACTGTTTTCTATACTCTAGTATAAATCATCTCTAACCTAATACTCTAACATTTCCATATCCAGGCCATGTGAAATTAATCACACTTTCAGCTAGACATTACTCTACTACCATAATGTAACGTCCCGAACCCTTAAACTCGGGTCCGGTGTGTTATACCTGATCATATCCTGATAAATCATAATCCATAACATACGTAGCGGAAAACATAATCATAATCTCCATATAACATAATACCAGAGTGTATTAATTCTAACTATAATCCATATTAAATCACCCATCACCTGCATTTCCATAAATCTACATAACTTCCAAAACAATTTAGTATGTTTTCAAACATTCTTTACTCAACAACCTTAAAATATAAGGATATAAAATATAAATATTTACATTCCCCAAAATTAACATAGAAATACACCATTTTCTTTATCTATTTCTCAATAATGCTATAAAAGCCTTGAGCTCTCAAAGTTCGACCTTGAGGATGTCCTAAAAAAGAAATACATTTATATTTGGGTAAGACACATCTCAGTAAGGGAAGAAATAATATATTAAACTCAGCGTGTGGTTAACATGAGATATACATATCATTTTATAATATTTGCAAATCATTAACATAATGTTGAAAGTCATTTTCTGTACCTAACAATCACGTGCAAAGGTTTACCCACGAGACTACCCAAGGATAGGGGTGATTACCCGTCCATACAAGTAGCACCCCTATGCTCTGATACTTAGGTAACTTGAAGGTCACTACTGAAGCATACTAGAGCACTCACCTTACTCAGTAAGCCCTCAAGTGTTAACTTGATCTCGTACTCACGCATTCAACAACAGTTTACCGACAAAGGCCCTAAGGATAGGGAATTCTACCCACCCATACAAGTAGGTTCCCTCTGCCCTAGTACGTTATGCAGCTATTGCCACATCTGTAGCTACTAGTGCACTCGCCTTACTCAGCAAATCCTCAAGCAAAAGGTACGCCTTGCCCAATCGTAACATGTTCTACGTACATACATATTTCTAATATCATAATACACCATTCTTTCTATCGTTATACAATCATTTACATCCTTTCATGTTCATA
The DNA here is from genome assembly GCF_029873635.1 of Malania oleifera. NCBI lineage: Eukaryota > Viridiplantae > Streptophyta > Magnoliopsida > Santalales > Ximeniaceae > Malania > Malania oleifera. The sequence goes on along the minus strand of NC_080419.1, from coordinate 22,034,313 downwards.
ACTTAACATTTCATTGTGTTTCACTTTAAGTGACTCTTTCCCATTTGTATCATTCACATTTCACATTTCATTTCATTGTATTGTCATTCCATTGTCATTTCATTTCATAACATTTTCATTTCATTCCTTTGTACTACAGCCGCTTTTAGCCGTCATTTGTTAGTTCACATAGAAATGCGTTAGAATCTAATATAACTCCTTTTAGTTGTCATCAGTTAGTCCACATAGAAATGAACTAGATCTGCTAACCCGACTTTTAACTATTGTACCTTTACATGGTTGCATTTAACATACACAGGTAACATTGTCCATATCATATTTTATTCTCATTGCTTTACTTACTTAGCCTGCATTTCATACATTTAACATATATTTGCACAAAATCTCATGCCACACAATTTAACACTAAAATTCATACATTGCTTGTAAAATAAGTCAACCCACATTTAACATTTAATTACTGAAAATATAATTTCTATTTCTTACATAATTATCCCAGAAATTCCTTCCACTTTGTTCAGTTGATTTCCACAAATACATAACTAAATAAGTGGTCCTATGCTCAGAAATCATAGTTTTACATGATTGATATTTTAATAATTCACACCAAAACATACATATAATATAACATAAATTATTACCTTTAATTTCATAAAATCAGATTTAATATATAATTTCCCCTTACCTGATTTCTTGAACTAAGCCAACAAGGACTCCAAAAAATACCTACGGCGCTCATCCGGACCCTACATAAAAAATCCTATTTCCATTAAATTAATCCTAAATAAAATATTTATTTAATACTTCCTAGGTTCTTAAATACCCAATAAATAATTATCTCGTTAATTTAGCAAAATTTCCCAAATCCCACTCTCGCTTTGGAGTAGGTTCTAGAAAATCCCAATTAGAAAATTACCTACGCCAAAATGACGACGACGACGACTAGGACCCCGTGGTGGTGTTCAATCATCGATTTAACAGCATATTAATAGCGAAATTGAGAAAATGGAGAAAAATTACCTTTCCTCAGGAGCAGTGCCTAAGTCATTCCCATGAAAAATCCGCTTCAGCAGAAATGTCGGCAGCGGAACCAAGATTCCAACGGCACCTTCCGTTTTCCGATCCGTTGCAAACTCACCGAAAAATTGAGAGAAGGAGAGAGACGAAAATGGACGTGCAGAAGAATAAAAATATTCAGGGGGGGTTACGTGCCTCTGCAATCCTTCTTCTTCTTTACTTTTCAATTAACTTTATATATATATAAATATATATATATATATATTAAACTTTATCTTATACTTATCCTATATATATATATATATATTTATATATAATAACTTACTATATATGTATATTTATATATATATTCTCTTATTTCAGTTAGGTTTTTTTTTTCAAAACCAATATAAAAATGTTTAATTTAATAACTAATTATTTAATTATTTAATTAATATTAATTTAATTTAATTTCTTTAATTTTAATTTTTTTCTTATTTTTCCCACGCCATTCCTTTTATTTATTTATCTGTTATTTTATTTATTTATTTTTTCTAATTATTTTAATCATTTAATTTTTCGAGTCTTTACACCAGTTCTATTTGTAAAGAAGAAAAATGGATCGATGAGGATGTGTATAGAATATAGGGAGATTAATAAAGTAATAATCAAGAATAAATATTCTCTATCCCGCATAGATGATTTGTTTGACTAACTCTAGGGTACATGGGTGTATTCGAAGATTGACCTCAGATCTGGTTACTATTAGGTAAAAGTGAAAGCAGAAGACGTCTCTAAGATGACCTTTAGGACCAGGTACGAGCATTATGAGTTTCTTGTTATGCCGTTTGGTTTGACGAATACTCCTGCAGTATTTATGGACTTGATGAACAGAGTCTTCCACCAATACCTAGACCAGTTCGTTGTTGTTTTTATTGATGATGTACTGGTCTATTCGAGGAGCCATAAGAAGCATGAGACGCACTTGAGGCAGGTTCTACAGACGCTTCAGGAAAAGAAGTTGTACGCCAAGTTCAGTATGTGAATTATGGCTTAAGAAGGTCGTGTTCTTGGGGCATGTTGTATCTGGAGACGGTATTTCTATGGATCCTAGTAAGGTTGAGGTCGTAGTGAATTGGGATAGATCGAGGAATGTCTAGGAGATCAGGAGTTTCTTGGGGCTAGCTGGGTATTATCGTCGTTTTGTTGAGGGATTCTCAACGTTATCGGGGCCGTTGATACGACTGACTAAGAAGAATGTCAGATTTGAGTGGGACGACAGCTGTGAGCAGAGTTTCTAGGAATTGAAGTAAAGATTAGTCACAGCACCAGTATTGATCATCCCATCAGGGGGTGAGGGGTATGTCATTTACAGTGATGCGTCATTGAAGGGACTTGACTGTGTATTGATGCAGCATGGCAGGGTGGTGGAGTATGCGTCCAGGCAGTTGAAAACGTGGTAGCTGATGCATTGAGTAGGAAATCGTAGGAATCAACATTGGCGACTATGGAGATCCAGTATCCGATCATGATGGATCTGAAGAGATTCAGTATAGAGTTGGTCGAGAGTGGTTCTCAGGCTCGTATTACTAGTTTAGTGGTGTAGCCCACTCTGCAGGAGAGGATTAAAGCTGCTAAGAGAGAATACCCAGAATTAGCAGAGGTGATGGACAGAGTGTAGAGTGGTCAGGGGGAGGAATTCAATATTGCAGATGACAGAGCTTTGTGGTTCCGTTCCAGATTATGTGTTCCTGCCAATGTGGATATTAGGAGGACCATTCTAAAGGAGGCTCACAGATCTATGTATACAGTTCATCCCGAAAGTACGAAGATGTATAGGGATTTGCGAGAGTCGTTCTGGTGGAGTGGTATGAAGAAAGAGATCGCCAAATATGTAGCCTAGTGTCTGACGTGCCAATAGGTAAAAAATGAGTACCAGAGGCCGGTAGGGTAGTTGCAGCCGCTATTTATCCTAGAGTAGAAGTGTGATCATATATCTATGGATTTTGTGACAGGACTGCCGACAACGTTACATGGTCAAAATGCCATCTGGGTGATTGTTGATCGTTTGACTAAGACCGCTCACTTCTTGCCTATCAAGATCAACTACTCCCTCAACCGTTTGGCAAAGATTTACATTTAGGAAATAGTTCATTCTCATAGGGTGCCAGTATCTATTGTGTTAGATCGAGACCCTCGTTTCACGTCACGTTTTTGGAGGAGCTTGCAGGAAGCACTAGGGTCTTAGTTGTCTTTTAGTATGACATTCCATCCTTAATTAGATGGGCAGACTGAGAGGACGATACAGATATTAGAGGGTATGCTTTGAGCGCATGTATTAGATTTTGGGGGTAGTTGGACTCAGTTCATGCTGTTGGTGGAATTTGCGTGTAATAACAGTTTTCAGACTAGCATTGGAATTTGAGGCTCTTTATAATAGGAGATGTCATTCTCCTTTATTTTGGGATGAAGTGAGTGATCGACGAGTAATGGGACCAGAGCTTGTTCAGCAAGCGTGTGCAAGGTTCGGCTTATCAGAGATAGAATTAGTGTAGCTCAGAGCCAACAGGAAAGTTATGCTGATAATCCTCGCAGGAATCTGGAATTGGATGTGGGTAATCATGTATTTTTAAAAATAGCTCCATTGAAAGGGGTTAGGCGATTTGGAAAGAAGGGTAAACTTAGTCCTAGGTTTATCGGTCCATTTGAGATTCTAGAGAAAATGGGGCCAGTGGCCTATAGGCTAGCTTTGCTACCTACATTATCCAGGATTCACGATGTATTCCACGTGTCTATGTTAAAGAAGTATGTCCCAGACCCTTCTCATATTATCAGTTATGGTGAATTAGAACTCAATGATTCACTGGTATATGAGGAAGTACCAGTGCAGATTTTGGATAGAAAAGTACAGGAATTACGTAACAAGGAGATTCCTCAAGTAAAAGTTTTGTGAAGGAATCATACAGTTGAAAAGGTTTCTTGGGAATCCAAGGAGTAGGTGAAGCAGAAGTATCCACACTTATTCCAAGAAGTTTAATTGGGTAAAATGTAAGTAGTTAAGTAATGTTTCTTTTGCAGGTACATGTAATAATTTAATTAGTAAGTGGTATTTTATTTTGGGAGAATTTTATTTTGTATATGTAATCTCCTAGAACTCGGAATGTAACCATGGTATTCCTCCACCAAGTGAGGGTAGGTAATAAAATAAGTAGACCACTTTTCTTTAAGGGAGGATGAATTATATGGATAGCAAATTTCGAGGACGAAATTTTATAAAGAGGGGAGAATGTAGTGACCCGAATAAGTATAATATTTAAATGATAATAGAGAGGGAGGAAATAAAGATTGGAAAGGAAAAGAAAGAGGCAGTAGGGTTCTAACTCTCTACCATATAGTCGTATTATAAATAGCTCTTCCGTTATTTTCCAGCGAAATCTCTTCTCTCCTCTCATTTTCTCTCTCTACCCTACGGTCCTAACTCTCTCTTTCTCTCTCTCTTCGATTTTTGCTTCGTCTGAACCCATTTTGATGATCAAAAGCTACCACAAGGTTCGTGGGGGAGATTCTCTACAACTTAGCCGGAGCGGATTATTAATTTGGAGTTCTTGGGCACCACTCCAAAATCAGGGTAAGTAATGTATTTTAGAGTCTAAATGTTTATTTGGAGTATATCGGGCGTAGGAAGTTCTAAATGAGTAATATTTTGGGAGATGAGTTGATTGATTTGAGAAAAATGTAAATTTTAGGGGTTTTAAGTTTCAGATGCCGCGGGTATAGGATTTAGGTTTTTACGGGTCTCTCAGTAAGTCAGGTAAATGGAATACATTATACCAGTTATTTTGAGAATTACTGATTGAATTAATACGTGAAAATGAGAATATGATATTTTGCTTGAAATTATTATGATAAGAATATTAGATCAAATTGTGTGGCATATGAATCATACTGAATTGTGATGTTTTGGGATTTGAAAGATATGAAATGATAAATTATGTTTTATTGAGAAATGTTGAAATATGTGAAATGAGATATATACTAATATAAGAATGGAATGTGTATTGAAAAGATGAGAGAGAAACATAAAATGATGAGAATATTGAAATGTGATATATACCATTATGATATGAGATATGAATACTGAAATGTGAATATGAAAATATGAATATTGTAATGTGAATACTGCTGTGTGAATGTTGAAATGTGAATACTAGAATTGTGAATAGGAAAATGTGAATATTGTAATGTGAATACTGTAATGTGAATGTTGAAATGTGAATACTGGAATTGTGAATATGGAAATGTGAATATTGCAATGAGAATACTAAAACGTGAATACGAATTGTGAATGATGAAATGTGGAAATGAGAACCTTGATGGACGATTGTTGATAAAGAGCACGATACCATTGCTAGTGAGGTGTTAGTGCAACTACGCGGTCTCATGAAGAGCGTGACATGACAGTCGATTGGGCCTTTGGAGAGATGTTGACTGCCTTTGGCTCCGAACCACGCTACGGTAGGTCAATTGTACTACAGATGGACAGATAGAGTTCTTATTTTGATCTAATTGCGTAGGCCAACTGCGGTTTAGATCTAGCCTTCAGGCCGCACAACCTTGACCATGGAGGAAAACATGACGTGAAGAATATCCTTAGGGTAGCCATAAGTTATAGACGACATATGGATTGGTTACAGAGGACACTCATGAGCTAGATGTGAAATGGAAAAGAGAAATGAAAGAACGTGAGTTTAATAACATAAATAATTAGGGCAAAGTAAAACTCTCCACATAAGGGCTTACTGAGTAAGGTGAGTACCCTGATAAGTATCAGTTGCAGCTTCACCCAAGTTAATCGGGTAAGGTTACAAACGATATCAGAGCAGAGGGGAGCTACATGTATGGGCGTGTAAGCTCCCCTATTCTCGGGAACTTTCACTAATAAATATGGGTTGCATGTGAATAAGTTTGAAAATGGAATTAAAGCTTATAAAAGTTTATGTTTTATATCTATATGATTATGAATATAATTGATATATTTTTCTCAGATAGTATTATCACTGAAATGAGTATATTATGATATAACGTAACTCATATTGCCACACACTATAAATAATTTATTTCGTCTTATTGAGATGTGTCTCACCTATATATCTAAATATTTCAAGGAGCCGTGACAGACCAGGGGATAGAGCTCCGAGATAGAGAGGAGCTGGTACCCTAACAGGGTGTGTGTTTTGAGTTAGGGATATATGATTCCCTTAGAGTTTTTGGTTGATTTTTGGGGATGTGTTGGATATGTATATATATGGATGGTTAGAATTCTAGTAATTTGTATTCCGAATGGTTTATAAATTTTGACTTCCGCTGTTAGGGGTATTTGCATGACTGTTTACCCGGCACCCACTTCGGGTCGGGTTGTGTTGATATGGTATCAGAGTTGTGACGTGGCAGGTGTTGGCCATAATATTTTATTTTTACTTGAAAAAAAAATGATACGAAAATCGGGGCATCACATGACTAACTGAAGGAAATAGATTTCTCATGGAAAGCACTCTAGAACCTCCAAATTGATGAACATTTGAAAATGATTGTGTGGAGAGGCAATGAGAAAAAAAAGTTGCTTACACATTAAAATTGACAAAATGAAATGGAATGGGAAAACTTTTTTCTAAACAAATCATTAGGCCTCGTTTGGAACTCCAAAAAAAAAACAAAAAAGAAGGGAAAGTAAAGAAAAATATCAAAAAATTCACATTCATGTTTGGTTATCAAGAAAAAGTAAAAAAGAGAATAAAAAAAATAAAAAAATCTATGAATAAAATTTTAATTTTACATATCATTAATATTTAATTTTAAGTCATATTAAAACACACTTTCATTTATTGATAGTATTTAATAGAGAATGAAAAATAAGTGAAAATAAATTTTCTCCTTATTTTCCTTTCCTTTTCCTTTTCCTTTCTCCAAACAAAATCCTTATTCCAAATTAATGATTCCAAATTAAAACTTACAAATTTTCCAAATTGCATTATAGCATACCAAACAAATTTTTCCTACCTTTGTTCTCAACTCTTCTCTTGGTAAAAATTTGGTGAGGGCCTCCCCTCCTTCCCAGCAACTTTCCCTTCTCTTGCTTTTGTTCTTCTTGTGTTCCTTTGGTCAAGAATTTTGATAGGATAAAGTAAAAGAAAATTTATTTTTCATTACATTTTCTCTCCATACCAAACAATACTAAAAATAAAAAATTATTTTAATAGAACTAAAAAATTAAGAAAAATGAAATTTTAATCATGCATAAAATTAAAATTTTATTCATTGATTTGACACATTTCTTGTTTTCTTCCTGATATTTTTTGATAATGAAATATGAAAAAATGGATTGGTCCATATTTTTCTTTCATTTTCGTCATATTTTTCAAGTTTCAAACAGGACCTAAGAGAAATTAGGTTTAAAAAAATAATTTCAAATTTTATTGATGATGTATGTTTTCTTATACTCTCGGAGAAATTGTGTTAAAAAATATAATTTTAATGTCTAGTTGCAAAAATGTTGTCACTAAAAGAGATGATAAAAAATGTTGTCTCGAAAAGAAATTTACTCTTATTTTAGAAAGTATGCTCACAACCTTTTACAAAATGTTACAATTACTTTCCCTTTTTAAAAAATTATTTTCAAGAGTAATTTGCGCTTATAAAACATAATTTTCATACTTTAACCTTATGTTTTTGAGAGATCTTAGATTTGATTAAGATATAATACAAAATTATATTAAATTTGGTTTAAATCCACCTAAACCCAAATCCAATGCATGAAATTCATGCTCTCAAACACAGAATAAGAGAGATAATATTTAAAAGCATATTTTAATTTCAATTTGACATATGTTTTCAGTACAAGAGATGAATTTATTTAATTTGACAAAAAAATGTTTTTCTATTGACCTTTTCGACAAATATCAGTCAATTTTTATTTTTTTTAAAGTATAATTTTTTTAAAATTTTTAGAAATCTTGTGTTTATTCAACACAATTTCAATTTTTTGTAGTTATAAATATTATCAATAAAAGACATTTATTTTTTCCCCTTATATTTTCCTTTTCTATCAAATACTATCAAAAATAAAAATTTATTTTAATATGACTAAAAATTAGAAAATACCAAATATTAAAGATGGTTTTGTTTATAGATTTAGTGTGTGTATATATATATATATATATATATATATATATTTATTTATTTATTTATTTATTTATTTTCTTTCTTATTTTTCTTGATAATCATACATGAAAATAAGGATTCCATCATATTTTCATTTTCTTTTCGTTATATGACTAATTTTTTTTAAAAAAAACCTAAATATTAATGATATATAAAATCAAAATTTTATTCATGCATTTGATATGTTTTTTATTCTTTCTCACTCATAATTAAATATAAAAAATATAAATTTCTTAATATTTTTCTTTCGTTCTCTAGTATTTTTGAGTTCCAAATGGAACCTTAGCATCCTGGAGCAATGATTCTAAAAAGTATTGCCTATGCAATAATGCAAGAAATAGAGAGATTCAATATTCAAGACACTTTATTCAATATTCAAGACACACCCAAGTGTCTTATCCATACATTAAATAAGCAGGACACAACGATAACCATGCTGACCAGAAGAAAAGACACTCCTATGTGTCTTCAACATCATCATCAACAACAACAACAACTAAATGCAAAGTGGCACCATTAAGGATATTTATGGGTCCTGGGAGCTAGTAAGACAATTACAAGACAACCCAAACCACAGCCCCAACCAACACATACCCTACTTCAACCCAAGTTCCTGTCTCACTTGGGCAATGAAGCCACTGACCTTGTCCTGGTCAACAAGGGACATGGCCACACTTTCCCTGCCCAGGCACCTCTTGGCCCATGCTATCAGCTTGGGGCACTCCGACTCCACGCTTAGGTTGCCGTAGGTTTCGTATGCCTTGAACCAGCTGTAGAATGTGATCAGAGCAATGTCCACGAACCCAAAGGTCTCGCCACCGAAGAAGGGCTCATCTCCGAGCTCTCCTTCCAGCACCTTGAGGTATCCAATGAACTCCATCCCCGCATCCTCGTGTTCTTCTGGCGACCAAAACAGCTTCCTCCCTGGCCCGTATAGCTGCAACTCAAAATGCAGAGTTTCAACCATTTGATCATTTCAGACGAATCAAAAGTCCAAACTCGGAACACTGCAAATATATAACAAGTGAAATGCAAAGACTTGCCACTCAGTAATCACAGTGGTGTTCAACCCGCGTGGGGTGTGCGACCAGAGTAGGTCCAGGGGGAAAATCCGAACAAGTAAGTCTAAATTTTTTTTTTTTTGGGGTGGGGGTGGGGGGTGTTGAGTAGAATCATGAGGTTATCATAGTCCTATGAATAGATTAGTTATAATATGTGAATTTAACAGTTTACATAAAAAAATATATATTATCATCATATTCTCTTTCGAAGTAGAAATGGACTAATACTCAACGAGTGACCTGTTTAGAATTATATCAACCCAAACCCAACCTATTTGTTCAATGGGTTAAACAATTTCAAGTTAGGCATCCCATAGGTTGCCTATTTTACCCATAGATGCTATGTTTTTTTTTTTTAAAAAAAAATTTAATTCAATTTTTTTTAAAATACTAAAAAATATAATAATAAATAATCCAAATAGGTACTATTTATAGAATTTAAACTCACATTTTTCATTGAAATTTAAAGAGAAAAATAATAAATATGTATTTTTTAAAAAAAATTAACTCATTTGTTGAAATATAAAAGAAAATTTTAAATACAATATTATATATTTATTAGTTGGTACTCCTTTACAGTCCATTAACTAATTGGGTAGGTTTAAAGTTATGTTCTACACACCTATTTATAAACTAATCAACCCAAGCCCAAACACCCAATTGCACCTGCTAACAACTGGATCTACACCCAACCCCTTCACAAGTTTTTCCTCCACAAAAAATAACTACTCTCATATTTCATCTTCCATTATTTATTCCTTCTTGAATAAAAAAATATACAAAAATAACTATTTATATTCTATTTTGTTCCTAAGAATTGCTACTCAAAGAAGCAAAAGTGAACTAAATTTTATAAATAATTATATTTGTCATTCAAATTAGATCCAATGACATCCATGGAACTTGTCAAGGTGCACACGGAATGCTGATCAAACATTATACTTTATTATGTTAGTATTAATTTATACAAGTCCTAATCTTCAAATAAGGAAAAATAAAATCGTACAGCAACAACGTCAACTGTATAAACTTAATCTTTTTAAGTGGGCAGAATATTTTTGTTTGGAAGTCTGCCTCTGACGGTAATTTTTTTATAAAAACGGCTTGAGAGGCAGTGAGGAGTAGAAGTGATAATTTTGTATGGAATGACTGATTTTGACATTCTTTATTACCCAAAAGAATTTCAATGTGTTTATGGAGAGTCTGGTTTAGATGTTTGACTGTAAATGATAGAATTCGGGCAAAAAAAATATCGATGACTTCGGCTTGTGATTGTTGTGTTCAAAAAGTCAGGAAAACATTGATCATATTCTTTCTTTGGGCGAGGTGGCCTCAGAGGTTTGGCGTCAGACTAGTGTGGTGTTGGGGATTCCTTTCCAACAATCCCTTTTCTGGAAAAATAAAATAGCAAATTGGCTCCACTATACTCAAAAATCGTCTATTAAAGGTATTTTAATCGAACTGATTCCGTGTTTGATTATGTGGTACCTCTGGAATCAAAGATGTAAAGGTAGAATGGAAGGAACTTATCAAAGTGCAGATCAGATGTGGAGAAGTGTTTGATTATGAGTTAGTTTTATTGATGTGAGTACCAATTCTTTTCAAAAATTGAAAAAGTAGACATTACGATTTTGAATGAGTTTCAAATTAAGCATCAGGGAGTTTGCGACAGGCCTGGAAAAATTATTTCGTCAGTTAAACCTCCAGCGGGGTAGATAAAACTTAATTGTGATGTAAGTTGTAGGGACAATCCAGGTACTTCAGGAGGTGGAGAAATTATTCAGAATTGCCATGGCATGGCAAAAGCGGTTTTTTCAAGTTATTTTGGCAATGATACGAATAATAGTGCAAAATTAAAAACAATCAGGGAAGAAATTTGTTTGTACAAACATTTGCATTATTTTAATGTGATTATTGAAAGTGACTCGTGAATTGTATTTGATTGATTTCAGAAAAGTAGATGTACTTTGTGGTATTTTTGGGATTTTTGGGAGGAGCTTGTGGTAGAGTTTGAAGGAGTGAATGTCATGGTGATGCATCAATATAGGGAAGACAATAGTGCGACTGATTTTCTAGCAAAAGAAGGAGAAATGAGAGACAATGTAATTTACGAAAAACAACACCTTCTACCACGTTATCTGAAAAGTATTCTTCGGATGGATAGGTGGAGTCTCATTTCTGTTCATCGTTAGTTCAACTCTAGAGTTTTCGTTTGGTGTATTTTGATTTGTTTTTAGTTGTGTTTATGTTTTTATCTTCTTTGTTAGTTATGTTTAGTTTTGTTGTCCTGATTTTGTTGGTTGCTGGTGTTATTTTTTTTGGGAAAGTTTTTCTGTAATCTCCCTTTTACTTATCTTGTAACTACAGTATTCTTCCGTCAAAAGTGAAGGTATATTAATAAATAAATGGAGGTATCGTCCTCTTTTATTGGAAAAAAAGTATATTAATTAAAACTATAGAAATTAAAATAGATTTTGCTAAAAGAAATAACTAATGATTACACCCACTTTAAAATAATAAAGGGCATGAAATTGGGAAAGCACAAAAAAGCAAAAAACAAAAAGAGAAGGGAGAGAAAAAGGACAAGAAGAGACAACAGAAGTCAACAAAGCAACAAACACAATCATACAAAAGAAACACATCTAGGGGCTTTTTCCTTCCCCTTCTTATACAATTTGGCTGGTGAGAAAATGAAAGAAAATTAGAGAACATTTATTATTGTTATATATGGCTCACATGTTAATTGGAATGCTTGTACAAAGAGAAAATATCGTAGAAAGTAGGAATGCCGGCTTGTAGGAGGAAACCGTCGACAGTTTCGTCCAGGTGCAAAAACAGTCGACAAATTTGGTCATGTTACATCGACTATTTGGTCTTGGAATTAAACCGTTGATGGTATGTTTGAAAACATCGATGGTTTGACTCGATTACACAACTAATTTTTGAAATTTAAATTGGGAAGTTGTATAGGTTGCGTTTCGGAGGGAAAACCTCAGAGAGAGTTATATATACATGTTGTATGATGTAACTCTATGTCTTTTTGACAAAAGATAGTGAAAATCACTGCAGTTTTGCTCCCATGGATATAGGCATTGTCGAACCACATAATTCTTTGTGTCATTGTTTTATTACTTTCATATAATCTGTATGATTGTATTTTTTGTATATTTCATTGTTGGTTGCTGCATTGTAAGATCATTTGTATTTGCTGTGCATTCAAATTTTCACAACACTTATTAAGGTAAAAAACCATAAAATGAATTCAAAAATTATGACATTATTGTACTATTTTTGTTAGAAACCCTATTTTGGAATTGATTCTCTTCCTTTTTTGCCAATGTTCCTCCATTACAAGGATATCATTATTGTGAGGAAATAAAAGAGAACAAAATGAAAAATTGGGAAGAGAAAAATGGTTACAGACCATAGTTGTCAAATTGAGATTTGAATCAAGAGTCGAAATCCCAATTTCATGAATAGAGAATCGGGAATTGCATTGTAAGATTTGGTATAAAATTTGAAAAGTCAATTCCTAATGACTTGCATATATGTAATACAAGTAAAATAGTAAAATATAATAAAACTTCAACAAATATGGATCATCCATGTTGATAATTGGAATGTTGCCTGCCCTCGAAGCAAATTTTATTGGTCTAAATCCTAACATGATCTATTGAACTCATACATATATTGATATAAAAAGAAAATTAGACATATAAGCAAGAAATACCATGATCTAACCATTACAACTCTATCAAGAATCAAGTTAAGCTATTTGCAGATGATCTAATGCTTTTCTCAAGGGGTGATGCTGTCTCTGTAAGAAGCCTAATGGAATGTCTTGAAAACTTTTCCAAATGCTCAGGCCTTACTGTAAACTACCAGAAGTTAAATTTGTTCTATGCAGGAATTAAAGATCAGGATCTGGAGCAGATTCTGAATATTACTGGTATGAGGATTGGGGAATATCCATTTCGTTATTTGGGAGTTCCATTGGTGGCTTCAAGATTAACTTCGGCTCACTATAGTCCCTTAATTAATCGAATCTCAGAACAACAAAAGGTATGGCCAGGCCACACATTATCATATGCAGGGAAATTGGAAATTCTGAATTCTATCATTCAAGGGGTGGAATGTTTTTGGCTTGCCATTTTTCCTATCCCCTTAAATGCGCTTAGACAGATTATTAAGATGTGTAGGGTCTTCTTATGGGGTGGAAAGAAGAAATCCCTGGTGGCTTGGCACGACATCTGCCTGCCAAAAGATGAGGGAGGGCTCGGCATTATTGATCTGGGCTCTTGGAACAAAGGTTTACTGTCTAGAACTCTTTGGAATATACATTCCAAGAAGGACTCCCTATGGACTAAATGGATCCATCATAATTACTTAAAGAACAACAATATTTGGGGGATTATAGCAAAGAAGGAGGATTCCCAGCTCTTTAAGAAAATTCTAGAGATTAGAGATCCGCTTCTTGTCAAATCTGGGAGTGTTGGATGTGCCATTGAGCTGATGGAAGGGTGGGATCTATGCTCACACAGATGCTACGAATTTTGGAGAAAAAAAATGCCTAGAGTTCCATGGAGAAAGGAAGTTTGGTTCAACGGATCCCTACCAAAACATGCTTTTTGTTTATGGTTAACTCTGAAAGGAAAACTACGTACTTGTGATAAGCTGGTAGGAGTGGAAACAGACCAGAGATGCACCTACTGCAATACAGAAACAGAATCCATTGACCACCTCTTCTTTAAATGCAATTTTACAGGTGAGGTTTGGAGGATCATTAAGGAATGGCTAGGCTTAAAAAGGAGTATGACCACCATCAAGGCTGCAGTCAAATGGATGCACAAGGAGGCAAAGGGCAGAAACATCCAAGCTGTTGGACGAAAAATTGCCTTGACTGCAACAATTTATTATATTTGGAACTTTAGGAACAAGTTCAGATTTGAGGGACATTCAATCTTTCTTTTGGAGCTAGTCAAAGTAATTCAAAGACACACTTTCACGGCAGTTTTTAACAAATATGATATGTTTCTAGTCAATATGTAATTCAATTGTTAAAAGTTGTCTTGTTTCGGTTATGTAAGGAAGAAATAGTATGTTTTCTTCTAGGGATTCCTAGACTTGAATGTATTGAGATTGGCTGATTCTCTTTGGATCCTGGGTATGCCTGGGTTTTTGGATGTATTTTTGATTTGGTGTAATACCTTGTTTGTTTGGCTTGGGTATGCCCAGAGTATTTGTACATACGTACTTTGATCAATATACACCTTTACCATTTGATCAAAAAACAAAAAAGTTAAGCTATTTTCCTGTTATCAAACTAAAACACCAAGTCTAAGAGTTCAAGATACACTAAAAAGTAAGATAAGGACACAAAAAATTTTAAAAAATTGAACTTCATGCTTATGGTGTAAATTTACATATTTAACAATAATACTTCATGTGCATACTTTCTTTTTAAAAACAATAACGAGAGGAAGCAAGAAAAACTTAATGAAAATTGAACTTTATGGTTTTTTAAGTGAATGAATCAATCAAATTTTTTTAAAAAAATATTTTTATGGTGTCTAATAAGAAAAGTCATTTTTAATGCATGGACTTGCTCTAATAAGTAAAACAAGAAGAGAGAGTAAATAAAAAACATAAACAAAACTTACTAAAATTTAGAAACTAATGAAAGTCAGATCTTTAAATCTAGAGGAGTGGAGAGGGCAACGATGCCAACTAAAACCTCACCAACCTAGTTCACTTTGGTTTTTTTCTCAAGACAGGTTTCCTTCTCTAACTTTGGTTTTCTTCTAATCTTATGTAAGGGCAGAAAAATGAGAGGGCCAACATATTTTTTTCTTCCCTCATAGAGGCTACGTAACGGCCGATATGTAGCGGAAATAGGAGGGCCCGAAACCGATACGGGCCGATAATCATTTCGGAAAAAATTCACGGCCATAATGGCCGTTACGGAGGCGTAACGGCACGTAACGGCCGATACTCCAACGTTACACGTCGTAACGTCCGTTACGGACCGTTACATGGCCGACAGGTCGCAGATTCGCTGAAGGATTTTTGCTGCAGGCAGCAGCGCTGCTTTCCCCCTCTCCCCAGTCCCCACACTCATCTGCCATTCAAAGGGTAAAATGGAAAGTTACAAACTGACCTTGAAAATTTGTTGGCCTTCGGCAATAAGAAGGCTTCGAAGCCTGAGAGTGAGCACACCGAGGCTACCGAGCAGATCTACTCAGAATTGCAGACTTCGCAGCCTTCCAGGACTCAGAATTGCAGACTTGCAGTTCCAGGCTTCCAGCAACTTGGCGAGTCACCGGCGACGGCGATAGGTCTGCAGCAGCTCCGCCAGTCGTCGCAGTCGGCACCTTCCTCCACCAGTCGTCGCAGTCGCCACCAGCCAGCCTCTCGATTTCAGCTTCGGAGGCTCGGAGCTTGGAGTCATCGCTGCTTTGTGCTTTGCTCCTTCGACTCTTTGAGGCTCCTCCGAGTTCCCTCGAATCCCTCCCCTCTCTCGGTCTGACTCGACTACCAGGCCTTAGCGTATGAGACACTCTAACACCCACAGCACTTTTCATCATGTTTTTTTTTTTTTTTTTAAATTATATTTTGTTGTACCACGGCCCTTTTCATTCTGTTTATTTTTTTAAATTATATTTTGTTGTAAAATAGGTTTATTAAATTGAATTAAAAAAAAAGTAATTTAATAGAGTAAAAAATTAGAAATCATTAATAATTATGTAAAATAAAATTTTCTTAATTTATAAATATTTTAATTGTATTATATTTTTTGAAAGATAATTATGAAAATTAATTCCATGACATAGCAAGCAATTATTAATATTATATAATTAATATTTTTTAAGGTTAGTAAATAATTAATATTTACCAATAATAATTGAAGCCTTTTTTATAATAATATCTGAATATCAATAATCCACTACTGCATTCACCATCTAAACAAAGCATTAAAATAATGTATGTACACAAGACATCCATGTGATGGCATTTTATATTATCTAGGCTTAATTAAGCTCTATTTTTCACCATTCTTAAAGAATTCCAAGGAATACTCTGCACAATTATTATAATATTTAGTCTTAGGATTTGCCAAACTTATAGAAATAAAATTAATTCATGGCACCAATTGGCTAACATACTATTTATGTCAGCTGGACAAAGTGGTCATTTTGATAAAGAAGATATCATATTCACTCCCATCTATTGAAAAAATATTAAATAATATTCATATTATAAAAGAAAATTAAATAACATCTGTCACCCATTTTATGTTACATGTGTATCTATTTGCCATTTCTTGAGTAGGGTGACCCTGTTTATTAATATTTTTTAAGTTTTAAAACATTATTTTGACCTTAAATTTAAAATTAGGTAAAATAAATGTTTACATCTATTTTTTGTATTTAGTTATCAAATAAAGTAAAAATTAATAACTTAAAAAAAAAAAAAGTAACCTAATAGTTAATACATTAATAAATTTGATTTTTACTAATTACTACTGGAATTTGTAGAAAAATTAATTTTAATCCATATACTAAGAAAATGCTTAAAAAATTAAATAATCAATTTGTAATGTATGAATCTCTATTTGTGATGCTATGATGTATATGAAAGTAGAGCAAAAATCTTTTTCACCTGTTAATTTCTTATAGTTATAAATGAAAATAAAATCAAGCAATAAAAAATAAAGAAAATATCTTTTTAAAGATAAAGGAATATATTTTTTTTGTAATAAAATATCTAATATTTTATAATTTTGTTTATTTAAATATAAAAATAATAAACATTACTTCTTATTTTTAATCAAATATTATACTTATTTTTACGTAATAAGTATTTAAAATTAGGACTATTTAGTACTTATTATTTAATATTTACTAAATTACTAATTATATTATTCCTGTCATTGTAGGAAGGTTGTAACTTTGTATTTTCTTTATATTTTGTGTAGAGATCATCAAATTAAGTCTATCAATATGTCACGTGATAGAGGAAATGAAAACTTACCTAGTGAGGATATTGGATGACATTTTGGTACTGCGGTAGACGGTAATAGACATGTTATTATGTGTAAGTTATGTGGGAAGATAATCAAAGGGGGCATTACACGCTTGAAACAACACTTGGCACATAAAAAGAGTCAAGTAGCTGGATGCTCAAATGTGACCACACAAGTAAGAGAACAAATGATGAAACATCTACAACAGTATGCTGAGAAGAAAAGAGATAAACAAAAAAGGCAAGAAGAAGCAGAAGCCCAAATTAGAGGAGATTTTGAGAATTTGAGCGATGAAGAAGACTTGGAAGAAGAAAGTATGAGATTTGCTCGACAAGAAAGCATACGATCACAACAATAATGGGAAGAGAGACAAAGATTTCGAGCAAGAACAACTGGAAGGGGTAATATTTATGAAGAGGGAGGTGACTCTGGCAGTGGTGCTACCAGTGGTTTCAATAGAGCAGGAGCTCGATCTTATAGTGGTCGAGAAGCTGGAGGTAGTGGACGACAATGGATCAATCCTGATGCCCCTGAAGTTAGACTAAAGGCAATGGATCCTATTTTAGAAAGAAGCAAGAGTGCGAAACAACCAAAACTCAACACAAAGTTACTGAAAGGTTTAAGAAGTAAATTAAGAAAAGCGGTTGGAAAATTCCTAATTTATAATCGGATTCTAGTGAATGTAACTGACTCTCCATTTATGCAGCCTATGCTTGATTTTGCTGCAGAGGTTGGAAAGGGGGTTAAGGGTCCATCACCCTATGAGATATCTGAAATTTATTTGGAGCAAGAGCATCAAGAAATGAAAAATTATATAACTTCTTTTGCTGGAATTTGGAAGGAAAGAGGTGTAACACTTATGTGTGATGGTTGGTCAGGACCAACTAGAAAACACATTATAAACTTTTTAGTTTATTGCGATAGAGGCACCGTATTTCATAAATCAGTTGATGCCTCTGATGTGCCAAGCAGAACAGCTGAATATTATTTCAGGTAATTTTCTAATTTTAATTGTATATACAAATAGTATTATGGACTTGCATGTTTTTAATTAAATAGTAGTAATTATTGAATCTATAATTTCATTTCAGATTAATGGATGAGGTGGTTGAAGAAATTGGGAGAGGAGAATGTTTGTCCAAGTAGTGACTAATAATGAAGCTGCAATGAAGGCAGGAGGAAAATTATTAATGTAGAAGAGGTCCAATCTCTATTGGACAGCATGTGCAGCTCATTGCATAGACCTTATTCTTGAAGATATTGGTAAGAAAAGGTAACGTGAAGAAGGTCTTAGAATATGCCAAGAACAATAATCCTCATTTATTTACAACCACACATGGACGATGACTGAATTTGACTGAGACATTCACCAATAATGGAAGAGTTACTTCACCCTGCCATCACTCGATGTGCCACAAATTTCATTGCTTGGAGACTATTGTCAGGCATAAACAGCTTAAGGGCAAATGGTTACTCTAATGCTTGAGAAACCAAGTTTGGAATGGCAATCAGGCCCTAGCATATATTCAAAGAAAATTATCTTAGCAAGAGTTTTGGCAAAGACCTCTGTATAATTAAAGTGCAAGAACCTTGGTGAAAGTTCTTAAATTTGGTTGATGGTGATGAAAAACCACCCATGGCTCATATACTAGGCAATTGATAGTGGCTAAGTTGGCCATTCAAAAGATTGCCGTTTTACAAAGACTATTGAAATTTTTGACACCGGTGGAGTTTTCAGTTCCCCAGATTTGCACGCTGCTGTTAAGTGTAAATTAAATACAATTTCCTTTATTAATTTAAAACTTTTAAAATTATGCATAGTTTTTTGCAAGTAGAAAACATTTTGATAATATGTTTCGAATTTTAAATTGTAGGGTATTTTTTGAACCCATAATTTCTTTAATGGTGCCCCCCCTCTCCTGAGCTTGCTAGAGAAGTCCTGGAATGGGAGTTTAACAAGTATAACCAAAGTTTGGTACCCCGATTATAGATAACTCAAATGTCAATTCGGGGCTATTATCAAGTAGTATTGGGTTTCCCTTAAATTGAATGAATGAATTTGTTTTTCTAAGTATTCTTAATTACTTTTCAAGAAAAAAAAAAAAAAAAATTTAATTTATTAATTACATCTAATTAATTATTATATTTCACCAATCAAATCATCCCTTTTTTTAATTAATATGTTGGCTATATCGAGAATAGGCAGGAGACTTTTGGAACCCGCGTTGGCTCAAAGGCCAGTGAAAACAAACAATCCTGGTAAATATGTTTATATGCTAATAATGAGAAGAATTACTCTATTTTTTCCTTCCCTCTTTGTGTTTCAAATTTGACTTTTGAATATGCCTATAAAAACTACAAAACTCCTTTTTAATTTTCATAGCAGCTGAATGGTGGATTTTCATATGGCTTGTGTGCTCCTTTGTGTGCTCCTGACTCCAAAGAATTAGCAATTATATTCTTAGTCAGACCCACATTCCCACCTTCCGAACCGTGAATCCGTATTGGAGCACCTTTAGCTCTCAGCCATACGAAAACAAGAAAAATAAGTTAAAGTACATAGACTACAAAAACTTGTTTCGTACATTTTCCAAACAATGAGGTTAAAGTTTAAGACCGTACAATGAGAAGAGCCAACGATAAAATTGAAGAGGTTTTTCAAATCCTATCAATTTGGACTCATTTTTCTAAAGAAGATGATCCTTTAAGTCAGTGGTTAGAGGAGAGAGAGACACCACTCCTCTAACGGTCAGGACAATTCCAAAATCAAATTTGGTTAATGAAAGGGTTGGTTGTACTACAGAAAGGAGGTGATCAACCACCTAATTAAAAAAAGCGCATATGATTCAAGTTTCAAGCCCCTTGAACCGGACACAAAGTGATGACATTCTTTGGTTTGAAGCCCACCAAGTGAATGATGTTGGTAATATTGGTGCTGGAGGTTTGCTGGAGCCTGGTGGTGGGGGGGTGGCAGTGGTGGTGTTTAAGAGGCGCGGTGTTAGAATATAATTATGGATAGATACAGGACATCCCCATTTGGAAGGGATATAATATCCTTCTGAATCCGTATGGAATTAACATGACATAACCTGAAAATTAATATTACTTTGGTATTCCCTCAGGGAACCAATCTCACAAACCCCAGGATAGGAGTGCTCGTGTGGACCCTAGCCTTTCACTGAAAGATTCATATGGTTGTGGTTGTAGTTTTTTGGCGACTTTGGTTTAGATGTTCATCATCACAATCATTGGATCTTCATCTACCAGCATATCCCACATTATGCCATCTCGTGAACGTCACATTTTTAATCCCAGTGGATCAGGATCTCAGAATCTAGTTGGTCTTCTTCTACAACAACACGTATACCCAGAGCTAGCCCCCGCCCCCATTTATAGACATTAATTTCAGGAGAATTTTCATCACCATACATTTTCAAAGAGCCAACAACAAAATGACGCAAACTTGGGTTCATTCAACTATGTTATTCCACAAGGATGGGGAAATATTTTCCCATCCCAATCGATCAAGATACCAAGATGCAAATTTAGGAAAAGACCCTCCCACGCCATTCTTTTTTGGTGGTGACATGTGTTTTTATGTTATAAATGTAAATATTGTATTCATGTATTTTCAACGATTTTATTGATATTTTTGATATTAATCACTTTTTTTAAAAAAATTCAATGTTGTGTGTTAATGTGGTTATATTGAGTATTAAGTCTCTTTGAGTTATTGATTCATTTTTTGTAACTTTTATGACTTATTTAATGTGATTCTACCATTTCTTTTCTACATCTTTTTAACTCATTAAGTATGTGAAACTAATAAAAAAATATGCTTTTTTTCTTTTTGTAAACACCCGCACTAAAATTAATAATAAAAATCATAATGCTATTAAAAAAAAAGCAATTTGGGTTTAAGGTTGAATGAAAAAAAGCCTTCAATTCTTAAAAATCATGTATTAATAGATTTCATGCCTTTATTTTTTTTTTAATTTTGGCATGGTTGTGCAATGCGTGAAAAAATTCACGCCGTTACGCCCCTCTTATTCCCGTTTTATGTAACAAACCCGCGTCTCCCCGCGACAACACCCCACCGACGTTTCGCGACGTTATTAACCCCCCGCGGGCCCACCACGATTTTCGAAACCATGCCATATAGGGGGGCAAAAACTCATGTAAATAGCAGACTAGAAGGTTCCACCATGGAAAAAGAAAAAAGGTTGTAGAAATCTTTTAAGTAAGTTTTTTTAGGGGAAGTTTGCATCAAATCTTACGATTTGGTACGATTCAATTCAATTTCAATCATCATTCACCCGAATTCACCTTCAAAATCAATTTATATATATTTTTATATTGCCTTCCCCCCCTCGATAAGATACGAAATTCGTACAATTTCTAAAACAACTATGTTACAAACCACCCTACAAACACTCTTGGGAATTTATTCCATATATAATTGAAATAGTGAAACCAATTAAAAGTTATTGACTATTAATAAAAAATTTTGCAAACCATAAATGTGTGATTGGTTATGGTCCTTAATTTTTTTTTTTATAAGGAACCAACAAGTAAAATAAGTAAGGGTCCACTTAGTCTATGAAAATAGAATGTTTCCCATTTATCAATTTGTTTTAAGTTTCTTTTTTTTCTTCAAAAAATATATTAATATTAAGTATATTAATAATTAATTATTCATATTTAAAACATTAGTATAAAACAAATAAACGACAATAATTAGTTTTTGCATTACTTGTCCTTGAAAATAGTTTTATTTTTTGAAAATTTTAATTACTTACAAAATTGCCACCTTATATCTCAGATTTTTTCAAATTTAAATAAAATTTTTTGAAAAACATCTTTTTATTATTTTTATAGTTTTCTGACTCTTAGTTTACATATGGGAACATGCAATTTGGATCTTACAATTATATTTTGTGTTGATTATATATAGAGTTTCTTCTAAATGCATGAAGTCTAAATTGAAGCCCCAAAATCCTTAATCCCAAATATATAATTCTTAAAAAATTAAAAAAAAACGTTGTTTTTTTTAAATTATTTTGGAATCTATAAATAAGAAAAAGTAAAACCATGGTCTTAAATTTCCACGAAATTGTCGAAATTTCCGTCGAAATTTCCGATTTCCGTCACCCTCGAAATCGAAAAAAAAAAAAAAAAATGAAATAGAAATGGCAAGTCATTTCCGTCTTGCATAATTTCCCGTCGAATTAATCAACGAATTCATCCGAAATTTATCGGAAAAAACCTCGAAATTTTATAAAAGCGAAATTGGTCCGAAATTTTAACTATGCAAGAAATTTTTGTCGAAAATTCAAAATCTAGTAGATTCAAGAGTGAAGTGAAATTTCCTCTTTTTAATTTAATTTTCTTTCATTTATTTTTTTATAATTGAACAAAAGGTTAATTCACCAAGTGCTTTGGAAATGATAATGAAAAAAATAACTTTATAAGTAACATTTTATTTTTAAACCAATTCCATTTCATGTCCTAAATTAATCAATATTTTTGTATAATAAATATTGTTAAAAATGATTTTTAATTATATATGAGAATTTCATTTTATTTGCATTAAAACTGACTATGTTTAAATGTCCATTATCTTACCAGCATGTTTGATACACAAACTAGTTTTTTACGACTTTTTTTTTTCCACATCATACAAAACATAGATGTTATTTAAATATTGTAATATAATTTAGTTTAAAACTAATATTATTAGTTTTTTGTTTTTAACCATGTCCTTAATAGTTTCAACAATAATTCCTTTTTTTAATTAAAACTTTTATTAAACGACTAGGTTTTCCTCCGTTATTTTTTTTTTTTTTTTTCAAATCGAAATCGAAATTGACATTGAAATCGAAATTTCCGTCGAAATTTCCATACTTTTGGAGCTTCGAAATTTGAGTCGAAATCGAAATTTAAGACCTTGAGTAAAACATTCCTTTGCACATTTAAACAAATTCTTTTATTTTTTATTTTTTTAATATAAATTTTGGAAAACTAAAAAATAAGTAAAATTTTTTCTTTACAAAAAAATAAGAATAAAAATAAAAAAAATTCCCTACAATTAAACGAACCGTAAATATTAGTCATATGTAAAATTTAAATTTTCTTCATTAATTTAATATTTTTTATTTTTATAATAACCAAGCATGAAAGAATATAATTCTTTATGTTCAATATTTTTCAAGTTTCAAACATACAGTAAAGATCAGGTTATGATTTCACTTGGTCAGAAAAAACATAGGAAATGAAATTGGGAAAGCAGCGAAAAAACAAGAAGAAGGGAGAAAGTCGCACGGTGATGGAAAGATAAGAGGCGACCACAAAAGTCAACAAAGCAATATCATGCAAAAAGAAACACATCATCTAGAGACTCCTCTTCACCCCGGATGGACCATTTGGTCGCCGAGAAAATGACAGAAACGTAATGGAAAACATTTACTAGGCTGTACAGATTCAGAAATCATGACTTATTTTACTTTTTTGGTTTAGACTGCCCGCTCTGAAATTAGTTTTTTTCCTTTTATCCCAATGTTTCTCCATCACAAGCAGATCATGGTTGTTTAGATCCTATATTAATTGTTGCGACGGGAAATAAAAGGGGAAATGAAAAACAGAGAAGGAAAAAAAAGTTTGCATTTTCTGTCCTTCACGTTCTCTTCCTTTCCTTTCATATTTTTGGGTTTGAAAGGAGTTCACTCTCCCCAATCATGAAATAATAAGACAAAACAACACAAGAAGACCTTCTCTGACCAAAAGAGTGCATAAAAGACGCCTGTGAACCACAAAATTAAAAACTGAATTCAACCTACATAATCACTATGACTGAGTCATGGGCAACAAAAATCTCCAGCTTAATTTCATATTAACCCCAAAAAGGGCAAGAAAATCAACATATATAAAAAACTCTCCAAGAGCAAAAAAATCGACCCAGAAACAGAAACACGAATACCCAGAAACAACCCCACACGATCTCATGCAAAACAGCGAATATTCATTATCAAAAACAAAAATCCCATCCAAAATCACGAATACCCGAGAAACAACATACCGTCCTGGTCGACCATAATCGGCCCAAAATCTAGCGTGTAGCCCTCTGGTTAGGGATCTGAGGGGCAACAATGTGGCACCTTTGTTTGGTCCCCCCCCCCCCCCCCCTTCCAGAAACCACCTCGTCGATGTACTGAAGGAAATAATGAGGATTCGCAGACGGGTTTACCATTGGGATGAGAACTGGGGATTTTCTGTGATAGGGTTTCAACTCCAACAGCAAAGACTCTTGTTTTGGTAAATATCTCTTCGTCTCTAACTCCGTACTTCCATCCCAATACTCCCCACGCCCTTTCTCAGCCAGGGCGATTCTGACTCTCATCCCGAACATGCTGGGCCAGAAATCTAGCAGAACTACCTTATCCGCCATTTTTTTCGGGCGAGCAAAGAGCTACAAAGAGGGCACGCCAGCTGAAGTAATGCGAGCGGAAGAGCTTTCGTAGCAATAATATAATGCTTGGAATCTATGAGAAGAAGCTGGAGTTTTTTCCCGTTTTAAATTTTTTTTTTTTAAATATATATTAAATAATAACTCATTCTGGGAAGTATTTCCCAGAATGACTCTGACGTAATCTCGCTACTCCAAGAGTGATTTTTTTAACTCAAATCTTTAAAACTAACTCTACGTAACGAGTTTTCCTCTTTTCATAAATGGCTCCCGTGGTGATGCGTAGGGGGGGCAATTCTCGTAACTCAAAGTAGCGAGATTTTAAGATTTATTTTAATATATTGGGAGAAGTAACACTCTAAACAGCCACGTTTCCGAACGCGTGTAACTGTCTGCGAAAAAAAAAAAAAAAAAAAAAAAAAAAAAAAAAAAAAAAAAAAAAAAAAACAACCACAATTTGTGACGCGTGATAAATCTCCGCTACTTGGAGTTAAGCGAGATTTTTAAGTGTGATAATTAATTGCTCTGCCATCATTCCTTTTTTGAATTATAACCTCCACCCGATTTCCGATTTTTTTGGCAGAGCCAAGCCCCAAGGTGACTGTTGAAAAGGGAAGACAACCACCAGGTGACCCGTTGCGGACTTCATCACATTACAAGTTATATATAAGGAGATGAGGTAAGTTTATGTTTTCCTTCCTGTGGTAAAGAGAGAGAGAAAGAGAAAAAGTGTTTAGATTTTTTTTAATTGTTCTTTTTTATTTTTCAAAATCGAAGCTTTGAATAATCCGAGAGAGAGTTTGTGAGTTGTGTTAAAAAGATTCGTGCACAAACACTAACTCTTAAGGTTTGTTATTTCATTGTTTTTTGTATTTTAAATTTAATTTTTTTTGCTGATAATATTTATTTGTATTTAATACTGGCCGGTACTTTGAATTTATTTATTTGTTGCTGATGATAATATTTGCATTTTTCACCAGTTCAAATTGTTGTTCAATCTTTATTATTTATTTGGAGTGTTGTTTCATTGTTCAATGCCTTCTCTTTCCTGCCCTAAAAGACCTTTTTTGACACTAGAATGAACTTATATCGCGACATAACTAAATCACGTAGTCCCTCATTGCTAGGGAGAGAGTGAATATGATCAGGAGAGCGTCGCGTTCGATCGCTACATTGAGGAGTTTCATTGATCTCGATTCGGGGATTCCAATCTCTTATAAGAATGTTTGGTTGGCAAACAGAAAGCAATCGCCCAAGCTTCGTGATTGGGAGAAATCGTATGAAACGTTACGAAGTGGATGGAATCGAGGCGCGCGTACAATCTTGGGACTCATCAGGTGGATGGTCAACTCCGGTTCCAAGTAGCACTAACAGCGTAACCTTCGTATCCTGCATATTTTGGTCATTTGGCGCATCTATTCAGCCGTTTTCGTCACTGCCTCCTTTTATATGTTGGACCACGACACAGTTGTCTACGGTACGTACACGGGCAAACTCCTTATTGCGACGTGCCCCGACATAGACTCAATAGGCAACAATAATTTCCCCTTGGCATTCGCTCAAACAACCAACAAAAACAAAAATCCAAAAAATTTATGTGCAGAGGAGAACTCGCACATGGATGGGTTTCCACAGTATTCGCTCTGACTTTCGATTACCAACAGGACGCCATTGGCCTCATATCAATCGACATCCATGGATTTCGTTGCGGTGCAGCACAATCCTGAGTGGCAACCAACCACTGCGCACCACCGATTTTGCCTTCGACATGTCTTCAGCAACTTTATACGAAAGTGGCGGAGTGTCAATATGAAGCGATGGCTTGAGCGGCCGAAGGGAGCATCAGGTGAGAAATTTGACACCTGGATGGAGAGGATATTCGACGAGGGTGGAGAGCTAGCCAAGTCATTCTTCGATCTGAGCCTCCTCATTGTGGACTCCGTGCCACGACGGTGAAAGAGGTATGGAAACATGACACCAACCTGGTCGAATGATTTCAATGCCGTCCTAAAGGCGCACGTAGCCTGCCCATAACGGCTTTCGTGTACACTAACATTTTATCGCGTTGCACATTCTTAATAGCCGACGAGAGTACTGCTCGTAACGCAATATCTGGATGAAATACGTTTAACTCCCGCATATATTGCTACGGCGATGCGAAAGAAGGAAGCGGCTGAAGGCGACACCGGACAAACCGAGTGCATGAACGTTCGACCGTTCTAGCAGCTAATCTTCTTAGGGGGGTCGGGTCATCACGGACCGGCAACCGCGGGGGGGAACGCCCATAAGGAAATCAACGTCCAACACTTTTGAGCAAAATAAGCACAATGCAAGGCGCGGCGAATGCCTCCTGGCGGGTGCTGGCAAATCTTCTTACAGTGCTTTTTATGTCTATTCCTGGCTCCGCCGACGTTTCTTTGGTCAGACCGTGTGCTCTGAGACCACGACTAAATGCGAGCCAGTGCAATTTTGAGCCATATTGGAAGCACTGCCGAGCACTATCACATATGCTGCGAATTTTATCTCACTCATGCATGAGGCATAGTTGGAACAAACATTGCTCGTTGCCAACTTGTAGGCACATCCCTGCATATGCAGACTAAAGGTCGGCCTATGGAGCTCACGGTATACATTAAACGAGATGGATGCTCGGGAAGGTCGGAAACATATCACGGGTAAGGCATATGCCTCAAGAAGGACATAACCGCACAAAGATGTCCGAGAAGGACCCAACCTGGGGATGCAGCGGAAACCTTCGTGCACTGACCGATAAACTTATAGGTGATCCGGATTTTTGCGTACTCTTACTTATCCTCGCGTCTCACGACAAGTTTTCACCTGCTAATTCCTTATGAAAAATTTGTTTCCAAATGTTAAATCCTCAAACCGCTTTAATTTCTCGGTAGACACGCGAAATGCCTCCATGCTCAATTTGTCTCTGAGCAATTGAGTCACTGTGTCCATCAATCGAGAATAGTGTATGTTCAGATGAAAACTTGGTGAGACATTTTCATTTGTACACATATAGGATAAACCTTGAGATTTTTGTTCGTTTCCACCATACAAAGCACCGGGGACAGATACTCAATTCTTATGCTTTCTATGTTAATGCTTTCAATATTCTGGCTTGTTTGCAGGATCGATTTAGGGCCGTCCGATACTACTGTACTGTGTATGGGCGATCGGCACCGGTCTAGTCGGGCGTGGACCGATTCGCATGCTGACGTCTTATATTACCGAGGGGGCTGTCAGAGCGTACAGGATAGGATAGGCGCAGACCCTCGCATTATTGATTGGATACGT
The DNA here is from genome assembly GCF_029873635.1 of Malania oleifera. Taxonomy (NCBI): domain Eukaryota; kingdom Viridiplantae; phylum Streptophyta; class Magnoliopsida; order Santalales; family Ximeniaceae; genus Malania; species Malania oleifera. The sequence goes on along the minus strand of NC_080419.1, from coordinate 22,006,250 downwards.
GACGCGGGTTTTTATGGGATATATCAGATTGGCTATATCCAGTTGGATTGGCATCTTGCGACCGCGTTGGTCGAGCGATGGAGGCCAGAGGCACACACTTTCCACTTGCCGCACGGGGAGGCGACTATCACATTACAGGATGTCGCGGTGTTGTTCGGGCTACCGATTGATGGGTTGCCCGTCACTGGTCGTACAGCTGGACCAGTACAGGATGGAGGCATCGGTCAGGGGGGAGGACTTCGCCGCATGTGCGAGAGATTGTTAGGAGTGGTGCCCCTAGACACTGAGCTTGTTGGTGCCCGCATTCGCATGCGGTTTCTAGAGGGGGAGATGTTTTGCCAGCTTCCGGCTGATGCTGATGATCAGACTATAGCGTGTCACGCACGTGCCCATATGCTGCGATTGATATGTGGGACGCTGTTCTACGACCTATCGGGGAGTTACGCACACTTGATGTTCCTTCCACTGCTCGCAGAGCGAGCAGAGATACGCCATTATAGTTGGGGTGCTGCGACGTTAGCCTGGCTGTACCGGGAGATGTGCCGCGCCGCTAACGTGTCGCACTCATAGATCGGAGGAGCACTCCGCTTATTGCAGGTTTGGGCGTGGGAGAGATTCACGTCGTTAGCTCCTACGCGCCGCGGTGTCTGACGTCTTATTCAGAGGGATGAGGACGGACGACCGATTGACCCAGCTCCACTCGCGTGGAGGTTAGTAACTCAACTGAAAATAATTTGCTTCAGTTGTAGTACGTAGTAGTGGTTACACCTTGCTAACTTACGTTCTATTGTGTACAGGTGGAGGGATCAGTTATTGGCGCCTAATGTTGCGCAACACATGCTGCCCTGGTACAGATTCGAGCTGGACATGCACCGGGAGCACGAGGTAGTCTCCGTTATGTGTATTTAGGGCTATTTCAAGATTTGCATGTATTCCCGTCCCACCTCTGACATTTACTATATGTCTACGCGTAGCTTGTATGGGCGCCCTACACGGATGACATTGTTGCCGACCTACCACCTGGTTATGCAGTTGGGTCGGACCTCTGGGTTGCCCGAGTGCCACTCATATGTTTTCATATTGTCGAGTGGCATCTCCCAGACCGAGTGATGTGCCAGTTTGGCTTTCGACAGGGCATTCCTGGTCGCTTCTGTACCTCGGGGGTCGATGTACGTGGGGAGGACTTGCACGAGATTGATGGTCGCGGTCGGGGGAACACAGATTGGGCAGCAGAGCACGCCATGTACGTGAGTATGTGGGTACATAGGCGCAACTACATTGTCGAGGGAGTCGGGGCAGATGGCCCGATGCGTCCGGAGGGTCCATATTACGCATGGTACAGGTCGATCACACGTCGCTTCGTAGATAGGACTGCGGCGGTCTACATGAGCCTCGTATGCTTACTCAAACGTATACCTAATTTGTTACCGTGATGATTAGTAGTTCAATGTTTTAAACACTATTTTCGTATGCTGCAGGCTGACGTATTACACCAGGTCGACTCGCTATCATCAGACCCCGTTGTGAGCGATTTAGCGAGAGTTGGTTTGGACATTGTCTACGAGGACGGGCGACGGATCCCTACCCCACGCCGGACGCCGGCCCCACGAGGTGGTCGAGCAGCTCCAGTACGAGGGGGTCGAGCAGCTACCTCCAGCCGTCCATCGAGTCCGACCTCCTCACCGCCCATTGTACATGAGGAGTATGTGTTTAGGCCGTCCGCTGCTGATTTTGCGGGACCCTCCAGTAGATCGGCGGATTATTGATCTGACTCTACCGTGACGCCGTCGATGTCGTACTTACTAGACGACCCTCTCGATGCGGAGGAGGTGGACACACCCGGCTTGCCAGCTCGGACTCATCCAGAGACTACATACGACATAGCTCCCCGTCCGCTTCACCTAGAGAGGGATTATCCAGTAGGTATGGGCAGAGATGACAGACATGTAGCCCCTCGACGTGACCGGACGCCAGACACGGAGGAGCAGCCAGGTGAGGGCAGACACAGACGGCAGCCACCCTGACACCGGAGACGACCTCTATGCGGTACCGAGTAGCCGATATATGTAGTTGTTAATTAGTTCATAATTTGATTTGTACATCAGATATATGTTTACAGTTTCATTTGTACATAATGTATTTATTCATGATTCATTTGGGCATAATGTATTTAGTAATGACTTCATTTGTACAGCATCTATTTGTATAGAATATATCATTTCTCCTTTATTTCAACTTGTTTGGAGTATCATTTGTACATAATGTAATTGTTTGGAGTATCATTTGTACATAATGTAATTTACTTAATTCTGAATCTATAGAGCAGCAATAGGTAAAGTGACAAGCAGGTATCATTTAGTGTACTAATTTGATATGTTGAATGTATACGAATCTGATGAATGTAACGTTCTGAACATACTGGTATCAACTGTATTTCAAGAATGTTTTATTTGCACAGGTGCGTGGATGGATATGCTCAATTTGTAAACAGGACTCTGCCGAAATTAGTATACTATTTTGATAGGTTTAATGTATACGATTCTCGTGAATGTAATGTTGTGAACATACTGGTATCAACTGTATTGGAAGAATGTTTTATTTGCACAGGTGCGTGGATGGATATGCTCAATTTTTAAACAGGACTCTGCCGAAATTAGTATACTATTTTGACAGGTTCAATGTATACGAGTCTCGTGAATGTAACGTTGTGAACATACTGGTATCAACTGTATTCGAATAATGTTTTATTTGCACAGGTGCGTGGATGGATATACTTAATTTTTAAACAGGACTCTGCCGAAATTAGTATACTATTTTGATAGGTTTAATGTATACGATTCTCGTGAATGTAATGTTGTGAACATACTGGTATCAACTGTATTGGAAGAATGTTTTATTTGCACAGGTACGTGGATGGATATGCTCAATTTTTAAACAGGACTCTGCCGAAATTAGTATACTATTTTGATAGGTTCAATGTATACAAATCTCGTGAATGTAATGCTGTGAACATACTGGTATCAACTGTATTGGAAGAATGTTTTATTTGCACAGGTGCGTGGATGGATATGCTCAATTTTTAAACAGGACTCTGCCGAAATTAGTATACTATTTTGACAGGTTCAATGTATACGAGTCTCGTGAATGTAACGTTGTGAAATATAATTTAGTCTCTCTATGTATGTTTCTTAGGTTTTATTTCTACTTTTAATTTCACAATATTGAAAGTAACACCAAACGGCCCCCGACGAAAAAGGAAAGAAGTCAATTAGGTGCAATTCAACTTGAATAGGGTTGAAATGTATACTCAGTAAAAGAGCTATATGATATGATGATTTATCTTTAGAACTACCAAATAAAATATAATCCTAAAAAGTGTATACCGAGCCATTTGTATTTCTACAACAGTTGGTTCGTGGCATCATTGTATCCTTCGACTTTCGGATGCTTCAGAATTGTGTTACGAAATATACAAAATTTTCATGAACATAAGAATTTTAATGTTTTGACCATAAACATATTGCTAAGAGATTCCTTCGCATGGAGCATTAATCTTTTGTTCATAATAAGATTGATATGGAAAGGAGGGTATGTCTTCTTATTTTACATATAAAGTAAGAGTTGTTGTTAATTAATACCAGGTTGCGAATTTAGATATGAATGAAAAGCTTCGAAGAAATGGAATTCGAACTAAACGAGGGAAAACATTGGAATACTTTGGAATCATTGAATGCACAAACCAAATGCTAAACAAAGGCACAATAGAACCAATCATTAAATCAGAAATGTAATGACAATCCAAAATGTAGAAAGTTAAACATAAGCCAGACGAAAATAATAACCTATGATCTGTAAAGGAGGAAGTTGTATTAACTCCTATCGATAATGGATACATATATGATGAAGAAGTAAAAGTTACAAAACATTAAATGTAGGACAGTGTTGTCCCAACTCTATATGCTAGAACATGTAAATTTAAATGTGGAAGGTAAGAGCAGATCAATCTCAATAATTTAGCGCCATTAATCATCATGCATGGGACTGGTGCTTAGAAGCTGCAAGTCTTGGGGATTATAGGTTGCAGGCTTATTCTTGATTTTATCATGATATGTGATGGGGCTATCTCTGAAAGGCATGCATGCAAGACTCCATGCCATTTATCCTTTTTATTATGTCATTGGTCTAGTCTAAAGTCTGAACTCTTAAAGATTTTAGGTTGACACTGAATGGTCTTCAATTTAACATTCTATATAGTTTAATATGTCCATGAACTCAAGTCTAACTTCATGCTTCTAAAGTAAGAGATAACTTCATGCTTGTACTATGGGGGGGGATATAATACAAATTTGATATGAAAAATATTAAATTCAAAATTTTGAATAGTATATGAAACAATTTTGAAATGAGATACACTTCTTAATTTTGTTCTCTTGCCTGATCTTAATAAACATTTAAATGGATCCAAAAACATAAGGGGGCAGCAATACAATATTAATGAATTTTTTGTAAAATAATAATTGCATTATTATTATTATTATTATTATTATTATTATTATTATTATCCCCAAGATCCAGCACTATCTATGATAAGTATTTTTGTCATTTGACTTAATAAATGAAACTGTCGGATCCTTCTAATTTAAATATTAATATGAGTAAAGATATTTTTTAAAAAATAGGCTAAAATAAACAAAATTATATTTAATTTTTTTATTTTTATTTTTAAAAGTAACTAAGACTTAAAATTGGGACTAAGGAATTGTGTTACAGATGACCTCCTCTTCCTCTTTCTTAATTATTCTTAAGCGATAACCACCCTTAGGCCTCCCTATTAAAGAAACTTTTTTTTTTTTTTTCAGAAATGAATTACTAAAAAGGAATTGCATTTTCCCAATTAATCTTCTATAGGCTGAAGGATCCTCATAGAAATCAGCATCTGCAGTAGTAAGTTTTAAATTGGAATCCATGGGAAAAGCCACTGGTTTAGCACCAATAACTCCAGCTTGTTCAAGTGTATCCAGAATAAATTTCCTTTGACAAATAGATATACCAGTTCTACTTCTTGCTATTTCCAAACCGAGAAAGTATTTGAGTTCCCCCAAGTCTTTGATTGTAAACTTGTCATGGAGAAAAGATTTAAGCAACTGAATTTCATTTAAACTATCACTGGCCAAAAGAATATCATCTACATAGACTAATAAAGGTATGAAAGATGATGTAGACTTCTTGATAAACAAAGAACAATCAGAAGTACCTTGAGTAAAGCCATAAGCAAGCAATGCTATGGATAATTTAGCAAACCACTGCCTAGATGCTTGCTTCAAACCATATAAACTCTTTAAAAGTTGACAAACTTTATTTTCTCCTTTGGCAACCGAACCAGGGGGTAAGTCCATGTAAACTTCTTCATTCAAGTCACCATGTAAGAATGCATTGTTAATATCCAACTGGTGAAGATGCCAATTTTTAATAGCAGCTATAGCAAGTAATAACCGAATAGAAGTTATTTTTGCTACAGGAGAAAAGTGTCGAAGAAATCTAACCCTTCTTGTTGAGTGTAACCTTTAGCTACTAATCGAGCTTTGTACCTTTCAATAGTTCCATCTGCCTTATACTTAATTCGAAATACCCACTTACAACCAATAGTCTATTTATGTTGAGGAAGAGTTACAAGTTCCCAAGTTTTATTTAATTCCAAGGCATTTAATTCATTTTGCATTGCAGCTTGCCATTCAGGTATTTGAGCAGCTATTTTGTAAGTTTTGGGTTCTTTAGAAGCTGAAATGGAGACTAGAAAAGCTTTATGAGAAGGAGATAATTGTTTTTCATAAAGATAATCAGAGATGGGATATAGAATACCTTTATTAGAAAAACAATTAGCAATATCAGATGAAGAAGTTGCAAGTGAAACCTTGGAAGCTGTACCACAGTAAAAATCCTGCAAATAGCTTGGCCGTCGTGTAATTCTTGAAGATTTTCTGAGTTGTGGTGAAATAATATCTGGGATGGGAACATTGTTCAAAGATGTTAGATGATTGTTGGTTGAATGTGAAGAGGATGGAGGAGTTTGATTAGAAGAATAAAAAAATCAGATGTAGAAGCTGATGGAGGGAATAAGAAAGAATGTGATTCAGGATTAGGTGAAAAAACCTTAAAAGAAAAAATATTTTCAGAAAAAAACTACATTTCTTGAGATGAAAACTTTATTAGTATTAAGGTCCATTAATTTGTAACCTTTTATGTTAGAAGGATAACCCAAGAATAAACATTTGGTAGATCTTTGATCAAATTTATGTCTATGGGTTGTAAGTGTTGATGCAAAACAAAGGCAACCAAATACTTTGAGATGAGAAAGATTAGGAGGTTTATCAAAAAGCATTTCAGATGGTGTTTTTTTGTTAAGACTTGGAGTTGGAATTCTGTTTATAATGTGAGCTGCAGTTAATACACAGTCACTCCAGAAAGGTAAAGGCATATTTGCTTGAAACAGTAAGGCCCTAGCAGTGTTTAACAAATGTTGGTGTTTTCTTTCCACAACTCCATTTTGTTGTGGAGTTTCTACACAACATATTTGATGTATAATGCCATGGTCATTATAGAATTGAGTTAAAATAAATTCAGGACCATTATCTGATCTCACTATTTTAACAGGAACATTGAATTGGGTTACTACCATTGTGCAAAAATTTTTAACGATAGAAGAAACTTCAGATTTCATCTTGAGCATGTATACCCAAGTACAACGAGTATGATCATCAACTATAGTAAGAAAATACTTGAAACCAGAATAGGAAACAAAATTGAATGGTCCCCATATATCACAATGGATCAAATCAAATTTGTTATTTGAACTAGACTAAGATACAGGAAATGAGAGTTTTCTTTGTTTTGCTAAATGACATACATCACAAACATGTGTGGTATTAAAAGATATCGATGACTCCAGCTGTTTAAGATAAGGTAACCTTGAGTTGGAAACATGACCAAGTCTGTAGTGCCAGGTATCTAATTGATTTTGGGTAATGGTTGAAGCCAAAGATGAAGAATGAAACTTGGCTTGATTGTGAGTAGCAGCCTTTGAAGGAACGTGAGATAAATGGTACAGTCCATGTTTCTCAAATGCAATCCCAATCATCTTCTTTGTTAATTGGTCCTGTAGAAGGCAATATGAGTTAAAGAAAGAAACACAAATGTTAGATTGTTTTGTTAGTTTAGAAACAGACAACAGATTGAATGAAAAACTGGGAACACACAACACATTATGTAAAGACAGTATATTTGAAATGCAAATACTGCCAATGTGTGAAGCTGGAAAAGAGTTTCCATTTGGCAAATTTATGGAAGTGTTGATTGGTGTAGGTGGAGAAGAATATAATGAAGGTGAACATATCATGTGATCTGTTGCACCTGTATCTAGAATCCATGAATGTACATTCTGCAGAGATGAAGAAATTGAATAACAAAAATTTGAAGGGTTACTAGAAAATTGAGAAGTAACAATGTTAACAGCCGGAGAAGATGTTTGATGAGATATTGGAGATGAAGTAGAATTTGCAAGTGCTAGCAATTTATTGAATTCCTCAGAAGTAAAAGAAAACTTTGGATCCTCATTACTCTGTTGAAGAGAAAGCTCAGGAGTTGTCATGGCAGCATGTGTAGTAGGTGGCTTCCTTTTTCCTTTTGGTCCAGTCCAGCCAGGAGGAAAACCATGAAGATGAAAACATTTTTCTATTGTATGCCCATTGTATCCACAATGTGTACAGTATAGAGAAAATCTCTTCTGTTTATCCTTTGAGAATTTCAAAAAACTAGATGGCTGAATGTTTTGTTTAGCAATCAAAGCATGAGTTTCACCGTTGACAACATTATTTAGTTGTCTTTGACTTTCCTCTTGAACTAGTAAAGAAAATATTTTGGCCATACTTGGTAATGGAGAAATCATAAGCAATTGACTTCGAATTGGAGCATAGAAATCATTCAGACCAATCAAAAATTTCAACACATAATCAGATTGCTGTCTAACCAACAAAAAATCAAACAGGTTGCAGGTACAAGTTGCCATTTTACCACAGCTACATGTAGGGAATGGTCGGTAGTTAATATATTCATCCCATAATGATTTGAATGAATTAAAATACTCAGTAATTGATAAACAACCCTGAGTAATAGAACTAAGAGATTTTTCAAGATGAAAAACTCTAGGACCATCACTTCGTAAGTATCTTGTTTTCAGCTCATTCCAAAGATCAACAGCAGATGTAACATAGAGAAGACTATTTCTTATTTCCTTGGAAATGGAATTCATTAACCATGAAAGAACTAGATTGTTTGCACGCAGCCATGCAGTATGGAGAGAACACTGATTTATAGAAGGAGCAAGAATTGAGCCATCAATGAATGCTACCTTATTTTTAACTGTTAGAGCAATGGTGATTGACCGACTCCATGCAATGTAATTATCACCACTAAAAATTTCAGAAACCAGTAATGCACCAGGATTATCACTTGGATGTAAGTAATATGGACTGGATGAATCATCAGAAAGATTGATCATACGATGACAATTTTGAGAACTGGTAGAATTATCAGCAGAAGTCATATCTGGAATTTCTCCAAGAAATATAAAAAATTTGCAGATCAAAGAATTTTTCTTTGTAAAGACCAGAGATAAAAGCAATTCACTTGAGGCTTTGCAATTTGATACCAGAATAATGCCGATACAGAATACTAATCTATCAGTTTCTCTTGATCAGCGTCAGAATTTTTCTGAATATTCGTACTGCTTAGAATTTGGAGGTGCAGTGTGGCTAAAAATAGAGCTTTCATGGTTTCTTGAAACTTAAAAAAAATTGTGGAAGGGAAGCAAGTGCTCTGATACCATGTGAAGTTTTTACATAAGCTGAAAAATTTTTCTCTATTATTTGCTTCAAATACAGAGTATATGTTTGTATTTATATAATACAAGAATCAAGAATAAAGAAAACTAACTAATCAGGCTAACTAATTAACTAATCTTCTCTTCTTCTAATTTAACTTGCGTAGCTTTGGATTTCAGTTCCAACTGTTCAATTCTTGAAGCAATATTCCAACACTTATTTATCTTATTATTGATCTTATCATGAATGATGGAATCATTATATTCAATATAGTATGCATGGGCCAATCCGCATATTTTTTTTGTTTTACGCCTTGTAACTCTTCCTCAGCCAGGCTTGGGCTGAATAGCGGAGCAAGTACAAGTATTAGTATAAAAAATGCGTCCTTTGTCATTAATATTTACTCGCGGTAATTGCGGCCTCTCGGGAGAATCGATGACTGCATCTTTATTTATCATTTTTGGGGCTGTCCACCCGAGACAATCCATTCAACGAACCAAAAAACACCACAACACAAGGAACCGAGTTTTTTCTTTTTTTATCATTTTTTAAAATATAGATATTAAATAATATTTTTTTACAACACATAATCAGATCTGTGTTTTACAAAAAATAATCTCCAATGACACATGGTAAATCTCGCTACTCTAAGTAGCGAGATTTGGTTAAAAATCGCTACTCCAAGTAGCGAGATCTGTGTTTTACAAAAATAATCTCCAGTGACACGTGGTAAATCTCGCTACTCCAAGTAGCGAGATTTGGTTAAAAATCGCTACTCTAAGTAGCGAGATCTGTGTTTTACAAAAATAATCTCCAGTGACACGTGGTAAATCTCGCTACTCCAAGTAGCGAGATTTGGTTAAAAATCGCTACTTGGAGTAGCGAGATTACGTCAGAGTCATTCTGGGAAATACTTCCCAGAATAAGGTATTATTTAATATATATTTTTTTAAAAAAAGTTAAAACGGGAAAAAAACTCGAAGAAGCTATTTCAACCGATGCCAGCGGAAGAGCTTTCGTAGCAATAATATAATGCTTTGAATCTATGAGTTTTTTCCCAGTTTAAAAAAGAAGAAGCTATTTCAATCGATATGACTTAGGCACCGCCATACATAACATAGAAATCATATTTAAAGAGGATGGACAATTAGCTAGAGTAGCAGGTGTTGCAGTAAATATGATTACAAAAAAGGAGAAATCAGTCACATTAAAATTACCTTATGGGAGTTTCGTTTGATATCCAAAAACTGCTTAGCAAGAGTTGGACAAGTGGGGAATGTTGAGGTAAACCAGAAAAATATATTAAATAATATCTTATTTGGGAAAATAATTATCAGAATGACTTTGATGTAAATCTCACTGCTTGGCCCAGCGAGATTTACTGTGCACTAGTGATGCTGTTTTGGATGCATGGCAAATCTTGTTGGTTCATCTAGCGAGATTTGTTTAGGAATACTAATCGGCCATCCATCCGGCGTTGGACGCGTGACAAATCTCGCTAGTTTATCCAACGAAATTTGCTTCGGAATACTAATTCGCTCATCCATCTGGCGTTGGATGCGTGGCAAATCTCGCTGGTTTATCCAACAAGATTTTCTTCATCCCTTACACAGCCTTTTTGCCTTCCATTTTGTGCGTGAATAGAGAGCAGGATCTTACGGCTACGCAGACGTTGTAGAGAGATGGAGAGGAGCAGGTGATCGTTGCTAAGGTAGAGGGCAATAGAGGCCGGACGTGTTGCAGGTGACCATTGCTCTTTGGGAGGCTGCTAACGTTGAGGTGTAGCTATATAAACTCAAGGAGATGAGGTAAGTGGATTTCTACCGTTTGCTCTGTTGATAAAATTGAAATTCATTTTTTTGATCGAAAAGTTTGTTAGTTGGATTGATAAAAGTTTTAGTGTGCCTTATAAGTTGTTATGTAGCTCTTTGAATTTGTTGTTTGAAGGTTTCGTTTGGAAACACCCAAATTTAAGGTTAGGGTTTTTCTTGATTCATTTCATTTGTTATTATTTGTTATGTGAAATTTACTTTTTAGTATGCTGTGTATGCCGAAATTCGAAATTTGTATGTGAAATTTACATTTCAACTAGTGTACTGATTAAACATTTTTGTGGAGATTTGGCTTAGTTTATTTTGAATGTGTTCATAGAATTGTTCTACTAAGAATATTATACCTGAAAAATAAAATTACTATCTCATGAAAATAATTGAAAGCAATCTGAAATGACCATGATTATTTGAGAAAATATTAGCATAGTTGATTGTGTTCTTACCTATCATGCAGTACAATCAACGATGTTCATTAAGGAGAATTTTTTTTAAAAAAAATCTAGTCATGTAAATTTGTTCAAGATTGCTATTGGCACTGGGAATTTCATCAGTATGTCACTAGTTGTGAAATTTTTTGTTGGAATAAAGAAAGTGAATTGGGTACCATACACTTGAATATGTAGATACCCTATTCGTATTATTTTTTAAATGTATAATATTCAATTACTTTGCTTTATTCTAAGATAAATTATTTTAAAATTGTAGTCCAGGACTCCTGCGCTAAACAGAAATGGTAAAGGGTTTGGTGTTGCCTAATTTTTGAATATGACATAGAAGATATTGTTTGTATAGCATGCCTTCCATTGTTTGTATGCATAATGAATATGTTTATTTTCTATTTCCTCAACTACCCTGCCTCCACAATTATTTGCCATTAAAATGTTGTATGAAACCAATTACGCTTGCTCATCGTTATGTCATTAATTTTATGGAGTAAAATTTATACATATGTAACGCCCCGAACCCGCCAAGTGGGGCCCCGGGTGTTATGAGACCAATCAGGTGTCTCTGATACCATTCACGTAGTAGAACTAATTAAACAACCACAAACAAAATGCCAGAGTTCTATATATATATATATATATATATATATATATATATATATATATATATATATATATATATACAAACCCATAAATGTCATGCCCCGAACCCGGTAATGGGACCCAGGGGTGAATAAGTAACCTAACATGTCCCTGTATTATACCAATTATCAATAACACATTACAATGAATGACGGTTCGACCCCATGGGGTTCCCAAACACCATATACACATTCATATACATTACATAAATATAAATATATATATATATATATATATATATATATATACAAACCCATAAATGTCACGCTCCGAACCCGGTAATGGGACCCAGGGGTGAATAAGTAACCTAACCTGTCCCTGTATCATACCAATCATCAATAACACAGTACAATGAATGAGGGTTCGACCCCATGGGGTTCCCAAGCACCCTATACACATTCATATACATTACAGATACACAACAGAAAAATGTCTTTCTATACATATTCTGTGTCATATTAGAGTTTATACAAAATGAGTCTAGGCTTTATAATACAAAACACAAGCCCGGGTGCCAACCATACCCCAAAATGACACCATGGAAACAAAAGTCCTAGCACTTACACAAGCGCTATCCACAGTACACCGACTACTACGCTCCCAACACAAGGACGCTAATTCTGGTTACTTGAAGGGCCTGAAAATATGTACGTATAGTAGGGGTGAGACACAAGACAGATCCAGGTTATATCGGTGTGTGGCATATGAGTGTTATCATGACATAAAACATACACAGTTCAATGCAATTCCAGTATTTTCACAAAACAGTTCAGTACAGTGCATCACACGCACACACACATGATCAAGTAACCTGGTGTCGTCATACCCTTCGGATCGAAGCCGACCCGCATTACACGGCGTTCCCGGTACATGGCGTAGCCCTAGGATCCCATGACATCGTACCGGTACAACTGGTGGATCCACACCCTTCGGTGATCAGTCGGCTAGGTTCACACCCTCGGATATAGAGACGGACACTCTTGCCAAACATGGCAGGTGATATTTCACACCCTCAAATATGGAGCTGGACACTATTTCAGTAACTAGAACAATTTGGAACCCAGTTCTTATTGCATTTCAACAAAACACAACTCATACATGTTCATATAACCAAACGAATCCACACCCATTTGGTAATCTAAAATCATGATTTTCCAAAAATATACAGTTTAAACAAGTCAAGGCACGACCATCCCCATAACATAATATATATCACAATATATTCACGGTTTTCCAAAAAAACCAGAGATGCAGCCCATTGCCCAATTTTTTCCAAAACTATAACATGAAAAACCTATAAATTTACTCGTTAGATTCCCCAAAATAAGTAACCAAAACGCACACAGGACCGTGAACCTTAGTTCTACCGAGTCCAATTTTGAAAATAACTAACATAAACAGAATCCCCTTACCTTTCCCCAAATGACCAATCCGGAACTCTACGGCTCCTAAACAGCGAACTGAGTTCTCAAAACTTATAAAACACATTACAGAAAGTACTCACGATTCCATTCGCTGCAAAACTACCAAAACGGAATTGAAAACTAAGCCTTACCTCAAATTTGAGCCCAAAACCTGAAACACTCGGAACGAAGATCCGTTCTACTTGAAGAGAATCCTTCCCTGATCCTCGTGGTAACGTCAGATCAACGATACTAGCAACATATGATGAAGAAATCTAGAGAGAGAGAGAGAGAGCCCTTCGAGTTCTATAGAGAGAGAGAGAGAGAGGATATGTAGATTTCTTAGCTAGGAAGCAAAAGAAAAGGATATTTATAGCCCTTTAACTCGGCCAACCTCATCGACGAGCCGATGTAGACGGTTCATCGACGAAACAGTGGCCTCGTCGACAAGCCTAAGATTTCCTATTTCCCTAAACCTCTCGGCTTCTCCTCATCGACGAGCACCTGAAATTCGTCGCTGAGTAGTAAAGGGCCTTCGTCGACGAACTCTGGGTTCATTGACGAAGCCTACTCAATTACCATTTTACCCTTCACTTTATTCATTAATACATATATCACGGTTCTGGTTCTTACATCCTCCCCTCCTTACAAAAATTTGGTCCTCGAAATTTGCAATTCTCTCATTCACGAACTCATTCATACATTCAAACACACTTGACTCTAGAAAGAATCAGCAGCTATTACAACGAAGCTCCATTACAATACATATATACATACCCTCACTTATGGTAGAGGAATACCATGATTACATACATAAACTGTAATGACCTGAAGAATAATGGTATTTAAATAATAAAAGAAAAGGAAATGGAAACCGAAAACAAAAGGAGGCAGTCGACTTCGTTGACGACATTGCATTTTGGAAAGGATAAATCCTGAGAAATTTTTCAGCTTCTCGTCGACGAATACAGGGGACTCGTCGACGAGGGTATAATAGGAGCTCATTGACGAGGGTTGGTGTCCGTCATTGAATTTTCTATAGGACTCGTCGACAAGGTGACGTGGTTCATCGACGAGGAAATACTGAGGGGTGATTTTGGGGTTTTTGAATTTTGTTGATGAAGGGGAGAGTTTGTCGACGAATTTTCTATTGACCTCGTCGACGAGGTGACGTGGCTCGTCGACGAAGGCCACAGTTTAAATAGGCCTAAAATACATTTTCGGTCAAAATTTCTTGCGCAAAACTCTCCTCTCTCTTACCCTTCGGTTCTTCCTCCTTCTCTCTTTGATTTCGGGCCGGATTTTCACCGGTTTGAGGATCTGAAGCCACCACAACGCTCTTGAGAAAGTTCTCTACAAGTCTGCCAGAGCGGATCGTCGGTGGGGCTAAGGTAGAAACCATCCCAAATCCAGGGTAAGGCTTCCTACTCAATATTTGGATTTTTGGCAGTTGTATAAAGTGTTATACGCTTTGAAATACTGAACTTTAGTTCTGGGGAATGTTGTTTTCAGGGTGTTGAGTAAGGGGACAGAATTTCTTAGGGGCTTTTTTAGGAATCAGGTAAGGGGATAAATTAAGCTAGTATTTTATGAAAAATATGTATATTGTTATAGCATTTAGTTTCAGGAAAATAAATATATTTATATATGATTTATATTTGGAAAAATACTGTTAAAAATGATGGTATGTTGAATATGCGAAAAACCTGTTAGTGTGGCATGAGTAAAAATTGTTATGGAATACTGTTTTCTAGGAATGTGTTAATGATACGATTTTTATAATGGAAAACCGGCGTACGGGTCGAGATTTTTATATGTTTTGCCGACGTACGGGCCGTGCTATGTGTATGATTTGCCAACGTACGGGTTGAGCTATGTATATGATTTGCCGGCGTACTGGCCTAGCTATGGATGTGATTTGTCAGTGTACGGGCTGTGCTATGATATGATTTTTTGGTGTACAGGCCGAGCTATGGATGTGATTTTACATCGTACGGGCTGTGCTATGATTTGCCGGCGTACGGGCTGAGCTATGGTAAAATTTGTAACATCGGTGTACGGGCCGATGATGTTCATGATATACGTATATATGCAAAATGACATGATTGATTTGATAATTAATGATATGAAATATCCATGTATCACAGTTTCAGTATATGTTATATGATATTAGAACCTGGTTGGCTTGGTCTAGGCTAGCACTTGCACAGTACCGTTGCTATGTGTCTATGGTCATCATGATCATGATATCTGTGTTAAAGTCGCTGTACGAAGTGGTGTGAAATTGGATGGTCGATGTGGCTTTTAAGAAGTGTGTGAGTGCCCTTGGTGTACGGACCAGGTCTGGCAGACCCATAAGACTAACAGACTGTACTTTTGACTTGGCAGTGGTCGGCCAACCATTGTCAGGTCCCGCCTTCGGGCCACACAACCGAGTCATGTGGGGGTAATACATGACAACAGCCAGCTAACCTACTAGAAATTTTTTTGTATTATTATTATATGAGATGAAATATGTTTATGAAAATGCACTATGTTCTGCTATATTTTGATATATATATATATATATATATATATATATATATGTTTTCCTAGATTTGACAAAACAGTTACTGAATATGTTCTGTATGGTATATGTATAACACATAATATTCATGTTGCCACACACTGGTATTAGTTTATTTCTTTTACTGAAAGGTGTCTCACCCCAAAATTTTATAAACTTTTCAAGAGCCCTTGATAGGAGAGCGGAAAAAGCCTCGCTGATCTAGTGCTGTTTATCTGCCCTATTTGAAAGGTAAGTTTTAGTAGGGACAGTTGGTTTTGTGGGAAATGTCCCTAGATCTTATATTTGGGATGTATATACTGAAATACAGTGGATATAGTGACTCTGGTTTTTATGGTAATGTGATGAATGATTTCATATTTATAATATTGTGATTGTATGTTTCCTGTTACTTAGGCTTCCGTTATGTGTTTTGATGTATCCCTGGTACCCACGAGTCCAGGTGGATTATGATCTATTGGAATTTTTAATATTGTGATTTTGTAATATGGAAAAAAAATGTGAAAATTAATAGGAAATGATTTAAGGTTTTGTTCTACAGTCTAGAGGCAGGACTTCTGTGGTAGTTTCTGTGTTTTTCCTGGGGTGACGATTTCAGGAAAATCATAGTAAGCTATTGTCAGGTTGTGTTCCTAGAATGTAGAATTGGGGAGTAGAAATGAGTTAGAAGTTTTGAGATAAATGGTGAGGATATGTGGGTAAATTATAAGGATATAATTTATAAGTTGTGTTTGTTGTTTCCAGGATGGATCAAGGAGGAAGTAGTGCCCATGCGAGTGGCAGTGATGGAGCAGGACCATTGGGTGCAGCTGGGACCGACTCTGACGCGGTATTGTGTAGCGTGGCTCAGTAGGTTATGGCTGAGATCACTAGGAGTTCGAGGGAACAGGGTGGTCCGTCAGTTGGCCATGGGTGCACTATAGAGAAGTTTAGAAAGATGGATCCTCCGACATTCTCAGGTGGAGTTGATCCTGCAGCCGCTGAGAACTAGATGTAGGAAAGTCTTGGCTGTGTTGCAGTGTACTGAGGAATAGAGGGTCATCTTTGCCACCTATAGACTGACAGGAGAGGCCGAGAGGTGGTGGACTGCGGTGAGATTGCTAGAGCAGCAGAGGGCGACTCTGATAGCCATGACATGGGACCGGTTTGAAGAATTGTTCTTCGATAGATATTTTCCAACTACTATCAGGGAGTCTAAAGTAGAAGAGTTCGTGAGTCTGAAGTAGGGAGAGCTATCCGTCCAACAGTATGCAGCGCGTTTCATCGAGCTCTCTCGTTTCACCCCGTACATTGTTCCTGATGAAGTGAAGAAGGCGAGGCAATTTGAAAGAGGAATATATTCAAGCAGGTGGTGGTGCTGCGGATCCAGGACTTTGCTGAGTTAGTCGACAGGGCAGCCTTGGCAGAGATTGGTGAGCGTCTCGATGCAGAGGAGTAGGGACAGAGGAAGAGATCTGCATCTACAGGCTTCCAGTAGGGTCATAGGTCGGGTCAATGGAGGAGAGGAAATCATGGCAGAGGTCGGAGGCGGGAGACGGGAGGATGCGAGGTGTAGACAAGGCAGGGTCCTCAAGTCTGTCAGACTTGTGGTAGGAGGCATTAGGGAGAGTGTCGAGCTGGTGGTGTGGTGTGCTATCGCTGCGGTAGGTCGGGGCATATGGTGCAAGACTGCCCTACCCAACCAGATGTAGTTCCAGCTCCCAGACTATACCAGGGAGGTTATCAGGTGCCATGTGGGGGCCAACAGAGGAATATGGCTCCAGCCAGGGTGTTTACTCTGACGCCGGGTGAGACTGAGACGGCAGGTGACGTGGTGACAAGTATGGTTATTATGCTTTCTTTTAAAGTTATTGCATTGTTTGATTTAGGAGCTACACACTCGTTTGTGTCTTTGGGGTGCACTAGACTATGTAGGGTAGAAACACAGTTGTTGAATACTGAACTGTTGGTATCTACACCAACTGGGTCGGCAGTGAGGTGTAGTAAGGTGCTCCGAGGTTGTTCAGTTGATATTCAAGGAAGGACTTTGTCTGCTGATCTGATAGTGCTAGAAATGCACAGGTTTGATGTTATATTTGGCATGGATTGGTTAGCAGCTAATTTTGCCAACATAGATTGCCGAGCACGAGTGGTGATATTCAGATCTTCGGGGGAAGTAGAATTCAAGTTCATAACGTCACGAGTACAATTCCCGCCTCATCTAGTTTCAGCTATTCAGGCCAAAAGACTACTGTTGGGTGGTTGTCAGGGGTTTGTGGCGGTTGTGAAGGAGATGTTAGAGAATGAATTGAAACTTACTAACATGCCTGTAGTAAATTAGTTTACAGATGTTTTCCCAGATGAGTTACTAGGCTTGCCACCCAATCGTGAGGTAGATTTCCCTATTGATCTACCTTCCGGTACAGCGCCGATTTCTAAAGTACCTTATCGAATGGCTCCAGCGAAATTGGCAGCATTGAAGAATCAGTTGTAAGATCTGGTTGATAAGGGCTTCATACGACCCAGTGTATCTCCGTGGGGAGCTCCAGTTTTATTTGTGAAGAAGAAAGACCGGACTATGAGGATGTGTACAGACTATAGGGAGATTAATAAAGTGACAATCAAGGACAAGTATCCTCTACCCCGTATCGACAATCTGTTTGACCAGCTCCAGGGTACACGGGTGTATTCGAAGATTGACCTCAGATCCAGCTACCATCAGGTAAAAGTGAAAGCAGAAGATGTCTCGAAGACGGCCTTTAGGACCAAGTACGGTCATTGCGAGTTTCTTGTTATGCTGTTTGGTTTGACGAATGCTCCTGCGGTATTTATGGACTTAATGAACAGAGTCTTCCACCAATACCTAGACCAGTTTGTTGTTGTTTTTATTGATGATGCACTAGTCTATTCGAGGAGCTATGAGGAGCATGAGACGCACTTGAGGCAGGTTTTACAAACACTTCAGGAAAAGAAGTTATACGCCAAGTTCAGTAAATGATAATTATGGCTTGAGAAGGTCGTGTTCTTGGGGCATGTTGTATCTGGAGAGGATATTTCTACAGATCCTAGCAAGATTGAGGCGGTAGTGAATTGGCCTAGACCGAGGAATGTCCAGGAGATCAGGAGTTTCTTGGGGCTAGCTGGCTATTACCGCCATTTCGTTGAGGGATTCTCAGCTTTGTCAGGACCTCTGACACGACTAACTAGGAAGAATGCCATATTTGAATGGGACGACAGCTGTTAGCAGAGTTTTCAGGAACTGAAGCAAAGGTTAGTCACAACGCTTGTAATGATCATCCCGTCTGCGGGTGAGGGTTATACTATCTACAGTGATGTGTCCTCAAAGGGACTTGACTGTGTACTGATGAAGCATGGCAGGGTGGTGGCATATGCGTCCAGACAGTTGAAAGACTATGAAAAGAACTACCCTACACATGATCTTGAATTGGCTGCAGTGGTACACACATTGAAAATTTGGAGGCATTACCTGTATAGTGAGCAGTGTGAGATTTTCTCTGATCATAAAAGCTTAAAGTATTTCTCCACGCAGAAGGAACTGAATATGAGGCAGAGAAGGTGGTTGGAGCTGATTAAGGATTTTGATTGTACCATCCGTTATCACCCAGGGAAGATTACCTGCCCATACAGGTAGCTTCCCTCTGCCCTAACACGTTATGCAGCCGGGTATGACCACATCTAAAATCTATCAGGGCACTCACCTTACTCCATAAGCCCTCAGACGGAGAGTTTCACTTCGCCTCAATTATTTATATTATTTACTCACGTGGTTCCATTTCTCAATTTTATCATTCTTTATTTCTCAATTTCCATTCTTTCTTTTATTTCTCATTTTAGCCAATTTTATCATTCTTTCACTTTCATTTCCACTTTACTTTTCGGCTTATGAGTATCCTCGGTATCAAATACCAACATCGCGTCTGTAACTCACGGCCACCCTGAGGACCTTTCAATACACACCATGCTTCCCCCCCATGGTCAAGGTTGTGCGGCCTGAAGGCTAGATCTAACCGCGGTTGGCCGACTTGGTTAGATCAAATATCATATCACATATCGTGTCTATAGTACGACTGGCCGGCCTATAACCTTGATCTGGACTCAGGGGGCCCAACAACCCTACATAATGGCACAGTCGACTGTCACGCCACACGCTCCAAGAGTCCGTGTGGTTGCACTAACACCACTAGCAACGGTACCGTGCTCAATATCATAACCATCCAACAGGGTTTACTACCACATACCCACAATCATTATGCTATATTGACATTTTATCATTCATATTTCACGTATTTTCACATTTCTCATTTTCATATTACAGAATTAACATTGCAATATTTTCATTTCACATATTCACATTTCAATATCAGTATTCTCAACACATTTCATCATTTAAATGATATTTTCTCAGTTCATAATTCATCTCATCTCATACTATCATATATGTCGCGACGTCCCGGTAGCGCGTCTGTCCCAGGCGGCGAAATAAAAATCAAAATTTAATTTTTAAGGAAAATATGGAATGTCGGAGTCGCCACTAATCTTTAGTGTGGTTAGAACACATGATAACTACCCCGTTAGGGGTAAAATAGGTCTACATTACCAGAGTTAGGCTCGGGAGTTCGGTTACGTGAGGGGAAGGTACGAGCACCCCCTACGCGCCCGTTTTTACGAACGGTACCTAATTAATTTGAAATTATCCCTAAGTTAATTTAATAAGTCTTTAAATTACTCCTTTTTATGAGTTTATAAATACATAGGGAAAATAAATAAATAAATAAATAAATAAATATATACATATATTCCCTCAGAGGTTAAGGTACGTGAAGCCCAAAGGCTTATACCCCTGCATTAAAATCATAGGAAATGAAAATCAAGAAAATAGATTTATAAAATACACTCCTAGGATTTTTTTTTTGAAATTTATAAGATTTTTCTAAGTATGAACAATAATACTCCAGGAGGTTTTGGATAATAAACATAATAATTTAAACATATAATAAAGATAAAAAAAATAATAAACTAAAATATTAGAATACCACAATTCATGCTAGTCAATGTACATAACACAAACTAAAATGTTAATATTAAAATACTACATGCGCGTTATGAACTAAAATGCTCAAACATACCTTTATACATATAATAATAATAATAATAATAACAACAACAACAATAATAATAATAATAATAATAATTAATATCTACAAATACTATAATAAATAACAAATTACCATAATACTATATATACTAAATATATAATATAATAGCATGATACCAAAACACCAAATATACATTATTAACTAAAATGCCAAACTTACCATAATAAATAATACCTTGTATATTAACATACTAAAAATATAATAATAATATATAATATTACCTAAAATGCTATATTACTAAATATACACGGTCACCTAAAATACTAAATTAAATGTATAATGTTACTTAAAATACTAAGTTGCTAAATATAAATATCACTTATTCAAATAAATATTATAGCATTAAAAATTCCACAACAATATTATGAACACGAAAAAATAATAATACAATCATATACAAGAAATAAATAAATAATAAACAATAATGAACATAAATATATACGCAATAACAATATAAAGTAAATTAAATAAAACACTACTCAAAACCCTAATAACGTGAAATAGCCAAAACCCTAAAATAAAACAATAACCCAAAACCCTAAATGGTCGTATTATGAAAATAATGTAAATAATCAAGAATCCTAGATGTGCATAAATATTACAATCCTAAATAATAAACAAAATCCCTAAATATCGTATGAAAAATAAACATGATAAATATCCTAAATACACCAAAAACCTAAATAATATCTACACAACAACATGATATACGAACCCCTTAGATATATATAACAATAATAAAAAATTCTATGATAATATACCCACCATAATATATAATATACCACAAATATGTAACAATGACAAAACTATATATCATAAATACATAATAACAATAAGGCACTAAAATGATAAACTATATACATGATAGGACAACAATAATGAGAGCAAACCGGGTAATATTTATAATAATTATCACAAAAAAATTTAAACAAACATCACCGCGATTAAATAAGATCGTGAACACAATATTTAAAAATTTATCATATATATAATAGAAAACCTAAATGCGAATATTTACATACTACGATAAATAACATATTAATATAAACACCTATACAATGAAGTCTTAAGCTTTAAGTATTAAAACAAGTCAAAATAAGAAAAGAAACAGAGAAATAAATAAATTCATTAATTAACAAATAAACAAATGGACATCAAATATATATAAAACCTGCCTAAATATTATTACACAAGATGAAAAATAAATAAATAAAAAATCCTGCAAAAAATAAATTAAAGTTAGTGTATATATATAACATCAATTAAATGTATGATAAAAAATAAATAAAAAAAAAAAGAAATTAAACTTTACATATACACGTGCGCGTGTGTGGCTTGCATGAAAAACACTCACCGAGGGGGCTGCCGGAGAACAAAGCAGATGTGGCTGGACTGTGGGGATCCGCCGGAGCAGAGGGTGAGGTTGCAGTGGCAGAGATGAGCAATGTGATGACGCCGGGCCGTGACGCTCGGCACTGGTGAGGGAGGATCGCCGGAGTTGAGGCTGTGCTGGTGTGTTGCTGCTGCTGCAGAGGGGTAGTGCCGGAGTTGGGCGGGCAGCACTGCTGCTGATGGAGATCGTGGCTGCTGCTGGCAACAAGTCCGATTGGGAACTTGTGGAGAGGTGACCGTGAACAGTGCTCACGGCTGTTTGCAGGCTAGGCGATGGCAGCAGGTCCGGTTGGGAACTTGTGGGGAGGTGGCCGTGAACAGTGCTGCTGCTCCAGGCCGGGGCTGCTGCGGCTGTGATGTTGAAGATAATTGGAGCTCTGCGTGAGTGAGGGAGGTAGGATGACAGTGGTGGTGTTAAGCTGCTGGGTGCCGGGAGGAGCCGTGAGGGCTGCTGGAAGGACAAGGTGAGGGGGTGAGGGCTGCGCAAGGTTTTTTTTTTTTTTTTTTTTTTGTGTTTGGCTCCGAGCCCGCCTTTTGCTTGGCCCCTTGCCTCTCTTTTATAAAAGAATTTTTTGAAAACCCTAAAAATAAACTTCCTTTTTTGATTTTATTTTTCTTTTCCCTTTTTTTTATGCTTTTATTCTTATGGTAATAATGAAAATGGAAATAATAATAATAATAATTATCATAATAATATTAGTATCAATAAGGTAATAATATTAATAATACTACTACTAATAGTAAATAATAATAGATAATTATAGTAAAAATAAAAATTAAGATACTATTGGTAAAATAATAATAATAATAATATTAATAAAAATAAAGTAATAATACTAATATTAAAAGTAATAAATAATGATAATAATAATAACATTACTAAAAATAATAAAAATAATAATAGCCAAAATAAGATACTAATGCTAATAATAATAATAATAATAATAATAATAATAATAATAATAATAATAATAATAATAATAATAAAAATAGGTATAGTAAAGTAAAATAAAATAAAGATAATAAAAGTACTAGTAATAAAAAATGAAAAATAATAATAATAATGATAATAAAAGTACTAGCAAAATAATAGTAAAGTACTAATAATATAGGAAAATAATAATAATAATAATAATAATAATAATAATAATAATAATAATAATAATAATAATAATGAAAATAATAAGAGGGGACCCCGTGTTTTATTTGGCTAGGGCAAAAATAGGGTGTCTACAATATACATATCTTATTTCATAATTACTTAATATTTCTCAAAACACATTTCCATATTTCACCTTTCTTCATTTTCTCAGAGAATACATTTCTTGCACATTTTACTTTCATCATTTTCTCACATTTCAATTCTTATATTAAAACATATTTCAGTATCACATATTTCACAGGGTAAATCATCAAACTCAGTTTAAACATTTCTCAATATAATTCATATGCCGCACAAATTTCATCTGATATTTATATCATAATAAATTTCAGGTAAAATAACATACGCTATTTTCACATATTTCTCAACCCATAATTTTCATAAAAAAACTGTTATAATTTATTCCCTTTACGTGACTTACTGAGAGACTCGTTAGAACCCAAAATCTCACGCCCTTGGCGCCCGAAATTTAACTCCTGCAAATTACATTTTTCCTAGATTAATTAATCTATTTCTCCAAAATAATATTCATCTAGCCTTCCCTAGGCTCCATACACCTCAAATTAATATTTAAACTAACATTTAACAGCCCCACTTAATTTTCTAAATTTTGCTTGCGGGTCCCAAAATTACACGCACGGCGCTCACCTGGGTCCTAAATTCCTGAAATCCTACTTCAGCCCCAGATGCTCAATATTTTAGCATTTCTAAATTAATGCTAATTAATTAAAAATAAAACCCTTAATAACCCCCGCACCCCAAATTCGGGTTTTGCCCCGACACCCCCACAAGAATTTCGTCTTACTAGACTTGTAGAGAATCATCCCTAGATTCTTGTGGTGGTGTCCGTTCGTCAATTGGACTTATATTTTACAAGAAATTAAAGAAAAAGGGGAAAATGACTTACCCTAGGGAATACACTTACGCTGCTCCGGTAGAAATGACGGCAGCGGAGAATGGAGTCCAGTGGTATCTTTGGATTTTCGATCGGACGAAAATCCGTCATGAAATCGAGGAGAGAGGGTAAGAGAATGAGAGTTCAGAGGGTCTGTTGCGTGAAAAGAAAAGAAAAGAAGAGAAGAAGAAGAAGAAGAAGAAGAAGATGATGATGATGATCTGAAGCTTCTAGTATATATATATATATATATATATATAAAATAATAATAATAATAATAATAGTAATAATATATTTAATTAATAGTAATAATAATATATTTTATTAATAAAAATAAAAATAAATTTTAATTAATTTTTTATTCGATTAATTCATTAAATTAAATTTTTTTTTTTTTTGTGAATCACTCTACTAATCTTCTATAATATTTTTTGGGGTTATTACAGATCCAGTATTCGATCATGATGGATCTAGAGAGACACGACATAAAGTTGGTAGAGAGTGATCCTCTAGTGTGTATTGCCAGCCTAGTAGTACAACCTACTCTGCAAGAAAGAATTAAAGCCGTTCAAAAGGAAGACCCAGAATTAGCAGAGGTGATAGATAGAGTGCAAAATGGTCAGGGGGAGGAATTCAATATTGCAGATGAGGGAGCTTTGCAGTTCCGTTCCAGATTATGTGTTCATACCAATACTGAGATCTGGAAGACTATTTTAGAGGAAGCTCACAGATCTTTGTATACAATTCATCCCGGTAGTACGAAGATGTACAAAGATCTACGAAAGTCGTACTGGTGGAGTGGTATGAAGAGAGAGATCGCCGAATATGTAGCCTAGTGTTTGACATGCTAGCAGGTAAATGCTGAGCACCAGAGGCCGGCAGGGCAGTTGCAGCCGTTATTTATCTCAGAGTGGAAGTGGGATCATATATCTATGGACTTCGTGTTAGGATTCCCAATAGAATTACATGACCAGAATGCCATCTGGGTGATTGTTGACCGTTTGACTAAGACCACCCACTTTATACCTGTCAAGATCAGCTACTCCCTCAACCGTTTAGTGGAGATCTATATTCAGGAGATGGTCCGTTCTCATGGGGTGCCAGTATCGATTATGTCAGATCGAGACCCTCGTTTTACATCACGTTTCCGGAGAAGCTTATAGGAAGCTTTAGGGTCTCAGCTATCTTTTAGTATGACATTCCATCCCCAGTCGGATGGGCAGACTGAGAGGACGATACAGACATTAGAGGATATGCTCTGTGCGTGCGTATTGGATTTTGGGGGTAGTTGGACTCAATTTATGCCACTAGTAGAATTTGCGTATAATAACAGTTATCAAACCAGCATTGGCATGACACCGTTTGAGGCTCTATATGGTAGGAGATGCCGTTCTCCTTTATTTTGGGATGAAGTGGGTGAGTGACGAGTAATGGGGCCAGAGCTTGTGTAGCAAGCGCGTGATAAAGTTTGGCTTATCAAAGACAGGATCAGTGCAGCTCAGAGCCGACAGAAAAGTTATGCTGATAATCGCCGCAGGAATCTGGAATTTGATGTGGGTAATCATATGTTTTTGAAGATAGCTCCGTTGAAAGGGGTTATGCGATTTGGGAAGAAGGGTAAACTTAGTCCTAAGTTTATCAGTCCATTTGAGATTCTGGATAAAGTGGGGCCGGTAGCCTATAGGCTAGCTTTACCACCTGTGTTGTCCAGGATCGACGACGTATTCCATATTGCTATATTGAGGAAATACGTCCCAGATCCTTCTCATATCATCAGTTATGATGAATTAGAGTTTAGTGATTCACTAGTATATGAGGAGGTACCAATACAGATTCTGGATAGGAAAGTACAGGAGTTACGTAACAAGAAGATTTCTCAGGTAAAAGTTTTGTAGAGGAATCATGCAATTGAAGAGGCTTCTTGGGAATCCGAGGAGCTGATGAGGCAGAGGTATCCGCATTCTAAGAAGTTTGATTGGGTAAAATATAAGTAGTTAGGTAGTATTTCTTTTGCAAGTACATGTAATGGTTTAATTAGTGTAGCATTTTAGTTCTGGGAGAATTTTTCTTTTATTTATGTGTAATCTCCCAGGACTCGGAATGTAACCATAGTATTCCTCCGCCATAAGTGAGGGTAAGTAATAAAACAAGTAGCCCATTTTCTTGTTAAGGGATGACGAATTACGCGAATAGTAAATTTCGAGGACGAAATTTTATAAGGAGGGGAGAATGTAACGACCCAAAGAATAATGGTATTTGAATAATAAAAGAAAGGGAAATGGAAACCGGAAACAAAAGGAGGCAGTCGACTTGCGTTCGTCGACAATATTGCACTTTGGAAAGGATAAATCCCGAGGAATTTTTTAGCTCCTCGTCGACGAATACAGGGGACTCATCGACGAGGGTATAATAGGAGCTCATCGACGAGGGTTGGAGTTCGTCGACGAATTTCTACAGGACTCGTCGACGAGGTGACGTGGTTCGTCGACGAGGAAATTTCGAGGGGTGATTTTGGGATTTCTGAATTTCGTCGACGAAGGGGAGAGTTCGTCAATGAATTTTCTATTGACCTCGTTGACGAGGTGATGTGGCTCGTCAACGAAGGCCACAGTTTAAATAGGCCTCAAATTCATTTTCGGTCGAAATTTCTTACACATAACTCTCCTCTTTTTTACCCTTCGGTTCTTCCTCCTTCTCTCTTTGATTTTGGGCCAGATTTCCACTGGTTTGAGGATCTGAAGCCACCACGACACTCCTAGGAAAGTTCTCTGCAAGTTTGCCAAAGCGGATCATCGGTGGGGCTGAGGTGGAAACCATCCCAAATCCAAGGTAAGACTTTCTACTCAATATTTGAATTTTTGGAAGTTGTATAAAGTGCTATACGCTTGGAAATACTGAACTTTAGTTCTGGGGAATGTTGTTTTCAGGGTGTTGAGTAGGGAACCCTACGGGTGCGGGACAAAATTTCTTAGGGGCTTTTCAGGAATCAGGTAAGGGGATAAACTAAGCTAGTATTTTATGAAAATTATGTATATTGTTATAGTATTTGGTTTCAGGAAAATAAATATATTTATATATGATTTATATTTGGGAAAATACTGTTAAAAATGATGGTATGTTGAATATGCGAAAAACCTGCTAGTGTGGCATGAGTAAAAATTGTTATGGAATACTGTTTTCTGGGAATGTGTTAATGATACGGATTTTATAATAGAAAATCGGCGTATGGGCCAAGATTTTTATATGTTTTGCTGGCGTATGGGCCGTGCTATGTGTATGATTTGCCAACGTACGGGCTAAGCTATGTATATGATTTTTCGGCGTACGGGCCGAGCTATGGATGTGATTTGTCAGTGTACGGGCTGTGCTATGATATGATTTGCCGGTGTACGGGCGGAGCTATGGATGTGATTTGCCAGCGTATGGGCTATGTTATGATTTGTCGGCGTACGAGCCGAGCTATGGTAAAATGTTTAATACCGGCGTACAGGCCGATGATTTTCATGATATACGTATATATGCAAAATGACATGGTTGATTTGATAATTAATGATATGAAATATCCATGTTTCACAGTTTCAATATATGTTATATGATATCAGAACCTGATTGGCTTGGTCTAGGCTAACACTTGCATTGTACCGTTGCTATGTGTCCATGGTCATCATGATCATGATATCTGTGTTAACGCCGCTGTACGGAGTGGTGTGAGATTGGATGGTCGATGTGGTTTTTAAGAAGTGTGTGAGCGCCCCTGGTGTACGGACCAGGTCTGACAGACCCATAAGACTTACAGACTGTACTTTTGACTTGGCAGTGGTCGGCCAACCATTGTCAGGTCCCGCCTTCGGGCCACACAACCGAGTCATGTGGGGGTAATATATGACAACAGCCAGCTAACCTACCAGAAATGTTTTTGTATTATTATTATATGAGATGAAATATGTTTATGAGAATGCAGTATGTTCTGCCATGTTTTGATATATATATATATATATATATATATGTTTTCCTAGATTTGACAAAACAGTTACTGAATATGTTCTGTATGGTATATGTATAACACTGAATACTCATGTTGCCATATACTGGTATTAGTTTATTTCCCTTACTGAGAGGTATCTCACCCCAAAATTTTATAAAATTTTTAGGAGCCCGTGATAGGAAAGCGGGAAAAGCCTCGCTGATCTAGTGCTATTTATCTGCCCTATTTGAAGGGTAAGTTTTAGTAGGGACAGTTGGTATTGTGGGAAATGTCCCTAGATCTTGTTTTTGGGATGTATATACTGAAATACAGTGGATATAGTGACTCTAGTATTTATGGTAATGTGATGAATGTTTTCGTATTTATAATATTGTGATTGTACGTTTCCTGCTACTTAGGCTTCCGTTATGTGTTCTGATGTATCTTTGGTACCCACGGGTCCAGGTGGATTATGATCTGCTGAGATTTATAATATTGTGATTTTGTAATATGAAAAAAAAAACGTGGAAATTAAGCAGGTCGTCACATAAACCGTCTAGGAGTTCACAATAACACACACTCCCATAGACTAACCACCTATTCCATACAAAGTAGGGTAATACATATATACTCAGAACAACTGTGGATACTTCTGGCGTATTTCTGCTTCCAGTTCCCAAGAAGCTTCCTCAACTTCATGATTCTGCCACAATACCTTCACCAACAGTATGTCCTTGGTACGTAACTTCTGAACTTTACGGTCCAGAATCCGAACGAGTACCTCTTCGTACGCTAAAGTATCCCCAATTTCCAAGTTCTCGTAACTAATTACATGCAAAGGATTCAACACGTACCTCCTCAACATGGATACGTGAAATACATCATGGATCCTCGAGAGTGCTAGGGGTAGTGCAATCCTGTAGGCTACCAGACCCACTCACTCAAGAATCTCGAATGGTCCGATATATCTCCGGCTTAGCTTGTCCTTCTTCCCAAATCGCATTACCCCTTTCATTGGAGTGATTCTCAGAAATACCTTATCCTCCACCTCGAACTCCAACTCACGGCGGCGAACATCCGCATTACTCTTTTACCGACTCTGAGCCGATTTAATCCTATCCCAGATCAAACCCACCTTCTCAGATGCCTGTTGTACGAGTTCGGGTCCTAGCACCTAACGTTCCCCAACCTCATCCTAATACAGAGGAGATCGATACCTCTGAGCATACAGAGCCTTGAACGGTGCCATCTTAATACTAGTATAGAAGCTATTGTTATAAGCAAACTTTACTAGTGGTAGAAATTGCATCCAACCACCACCGAAGTCTAACATGCAAGCCCGTAACATATCCTCTAATATCTGTATTGTTCTCTCCGACTGTCCATCAGTCTGGAGGTGGAACGTTGTACTGAAAGTAAGTTTCGTCCCCAATGCTTCCTGCAAGCTCGTCCATAATCGAGAAGTAAACCTTGGGTCTCAATTTGACATAATTGACACCGGCACCACGTCCATCCTAACTATCTCATGCACGTACATATTTGCTAGCCTACTCAAAGGGTAGCTAACCTTCGTCTGTATGAAATGAGCAGATTTTGTCAATCTATCTACAATCACCCAAATGGCATTCTGCCCATGAAGTGCTGACGGCAAACCGGTCACAAAGTCCGTGGAAATATGCTCCGATTTCCATTCTGGAATAACTAAGGGCTGCAACAGCCCTGCCGCCCAATGATGTTCAGCTTTCACCTACTGACACGTTAGATACTGCTCCACAAACTGAGCAATCTGCCTCTTCATACCACTCCACTAGAAGGTCTCGCGCAAGTCCCGATACATCTTCGTGCTACCAGGATGTACCATATACAAAGAACGATGCGCTTCCTCCAGAATCGTCCTTCTGATCTCGTTGTCGTTTGATGTATCTAGGTAAAGTCTCGGAGAATAAGGAAGCTTACCCGCCTATACAAGTAGCTTCCCTCTGCTATGGTACCAACAAAAAATTACCAGGGCACTCGCCTTTCTCAGCAAGCCCTCGAGTGTAGAATTCTACTTTACCATAAATACTTATGCAATTATAGTTACACACATCCAATGCCATCATTTCACAGAGATCCACGTATATACACATACCACAACCAATCCACACAAGATACACGCATATTTCATTCACACCCACAAAGGGTCCATAATCACACAAGTGATACAGTCCACATAGAACCCACATTCACATAGGAATATACACACAGTCTTCATTCACACCCCCACAGGGTTCATATCCACACAAAATATAACGTCCACACATGACTCTCATCCATACAAAACACACAGTCCACACAAGACTAACACCTTCATAGAATACATGGTCCACATAGGATTGGTCCACACATGACTAACATCACACAGTAATATATCATGGCCCACACAGGCACCACAACCACACAGGTTACAAATCCACATGCACAACCCCGTTCATAGTAAATCGGTAAAACAAACTCCTTATTCCACTGTCAATGTTTTACCACCTTAATATAAATGTCCATATAACGACCTCCTCATACCACCGCCAATGTTATATAGCGATTTATATCAGGTTTGATAATAACAACCTCCTCATACCACTGCCAACGCTATATTGCAATTTACATGAACCACATTACACATCCTATGCATAACCAATCATCTAGGCATATCCTCACATTTACCATAGTATTCACAATCATATAATACTTATAGTTGAACAATAATCACAACCAAGTAAAATTACAAACAAACTGTAGCCATAAGCAAACAGTAAAACATTATCAAGCAGTACTCGCAACCATTTATTTATGAAATTTATTTCCATACCACGCGATTTTTCCCAAATACCATATATTTAATTTGTAGAGACTTGAACCCGTAAATAAGGAAAATAAATAAAAAAAGGGTAAAAAGGGACTTTCAGTAGGGTTCATCTATGAAGCCAGTATATTTTTTGACGAAGTCCCTTTAGTTCTTCGTCGTAAAAATTCAGAATGTCATTGACGAAGAAATACCGAGCGAACCAAGAAAATATCTGGATGGAGTTCGTCAATGAAGGAAGAGCTTTGTCGATGAATAGTCCAGGTGATTCGTCGATGAAGGCGCCGCTTCGTCAACGAATTTGACTCAGTCAAAGGCTCTATAAATATCATTTTTGGTTGCTTAAGGGGTAAGAAAACCCAAAAGCTCTTTCTCTCTCTCTCTCTCTCTCTCTCTCTCTCTCTCTCTCTCTCTCTCTCTCTCTACGATCCTTCACCATTCGTCGTCTGTTTTTACGATCGGAAGTTTCTATGTGAATTACGGGAGGAAACTCTATAATTATAGCGGATCGGATCGTCGTTTTGAGGATTTTTGGGACTTTCCCTAAAATCGAGGTAAGGATTTGAATTCATTTTCGATTGGGTAGATCTATAGTAAATAGGATTATATTGAAGTATTGTTCTTCATTTTTTAGGTTTTGAGGTTTTCGTGTCGTTGTTTTGGATCGATTCGTTCGTGTTTCGGTTTTCGGGATTAAGGTAAGGGGATTTGTTTACATCAGTTATTTTTTTGAATAAGAAACCACAGGATATGTAACTTATATTTATATGTACTTATTGACTTCTTATTTGCAAAGTTTTACTGGGTATAAATGCCGATTCTTATGGTTTTCATGATTTTACGATTTTGGCAAAAATGAGATTTTTGGAACATGAGCTCCAAATTTCTTAAACTACTTTATTTGCACTAAAACTAAAGTGGGAGATGCTTGAAACTCTTACATTGCAGCAGAAATGATATTTTACGAACCCGTTTATATGAAATGTATATTTGATCAAATAAGTTTGACGTATGATATGAATTGAATCTATACTGATTTGAGATATATGTATATGAACTATAGGGACTAAGGCTCCTAGTGGTTATCGGTAAATGCAGAAAACTGGTGCCGATTAGATATCATGCCAAGTATGAGAAAAGGGTAAAACCGAGAGGTTAGGAGCCACTTTTTACCACAGTATGAATAAAAGTATGCATGAATGAGATCGTGAAAATATTGGAATTGAACAAGTTATTATGTTTTAATGTAAATTATATATATGATATTGGGACCGCAGCATGTTACACAAAGCATAAGAAGCTCAATAGTATATGAAACCTTAAAAAGCTTATATTATATATGTAACGACCTGCCTACTTTACCATAATAATTTAATTTTTTTAAAACATAATATACCTGATAAAACATTATCAACCTGAACCCATGGGTACCAGGGATATACCTGTAATACAACACTGATACCTAAGCAGCAAGAAACGTAAAATTATATACATATCAAATCATCCAACCAACACAATACCAGAGTTCTACTACATCTGTTACATACATACACCCATCCCAAAGTAACCAAAAGGTACCCTAGGGTCACAACCCAAAAATCCATCTGACTCTAGCAAAATAACTTACCCTTCAGATAGGGTAGAACAGTCGAACTCTAACGTTGCGGAGCTCTATTCGCTTTTCTATCTGGCCCTCCTGAAATGTTTATATAGCTGGGGTGAGACAACTCTCAGTAAAGGAAATAAACGAATATCAGTGTGTGACAACATGAGGATTTTCGTGTCATACATATAACAGTACATAAATCATATATAGTAAAACTATCTATAACATATCTAGGAAAAACATGCTTTGACTTAACATGGTGTAATATACAGAATTTCTATACATGAAAGTCATCATATATAACTGTACATGAAATAACACCCTAGATGGATAGCTGGCTGGTGTCATGACTTACCCCCACATGACTGGGTTGTGCGGCCCGAAGGCGGGACCTAGCAATGGTTGGCCGACCACGCTAGATCAACATAAGTCTGTAAGTACGATTGGTCTTCCCCTCCTGGTCCGGACACTAGAGGGATGCTTGCACTACCATAAAACCACATCGATTGCCGATCTCCCTCTGCCCCTTACGGCAAGTGGTAGCACTAACATATAAATGATTATGATCATATAGCTACGATACCGTGTTTCATGAAAGCCCAAACCAAGCCAACTAGGTTATGATAACATATAGTATATTTTTAAATAATGATACTTGGTCATTTCATAATAATATCTGTCATGTTAATATTTTCATAAAACCTTGCATAACATATCGTATAAAATTTACGACCCTTACATTGACATTTTGTGTCTTGTAAATCACAGCCCTTATGCCGGTATAGCATATAATAAAAACCCATGGCCCTTACGCCGGTATATCATATAAAACCTTGGCACTTATGCCAGCATATCATATAAAATCCTCGGCCCTTACGCCGACATATCATATAAAATCCTTAGTTTGAAAATCCCTGTATCATTTTAATATTTTCCTGAAAACAGTAATAACATACTTATATTGAAAACATAATATTTCATTATCATAATTTCCATGGTAAATGTTACTCATGCCACACAAAAGGGGTAATACTTAGAACATAAAATCTGTTCTGAACTCATATTTCTAATATTATACATAAAAATCATATTTCTGATCAACATTATTCCCAACATAATTGTATAATATACATATTTACCTGAAATTAAATGTTGTAAAATAATAAATATATTTTTCATAAAAAGGCTGACATAGTTTATCCCCTTACTTGACTTATGAAAAAGCCTACGAACTACTCCAAAATCACACTAGTGTGGTCCCTAGCTCAACACCTTGAAATTGATATTTTCCCAACAAAACTTTAGTATTATCTCCCTAACATATACTTCTCAGTCCAGAAACACCAAAAACTTGACAAAACTGAAATTAACCAACTTACCCAAATTTTGGGATGGTTCCCAAACTAACCTAACCAACCATCCACTCTTGTGGAAATGAAGAGAAACTTCCCAAGAGTAGTGTGGAGGCTTCGGATCATCGATCCGATGAAGATTCGGCCCAAAATTCTAGAGAGAAGGGGTGGAGACCAAAGAGAGAGAGAAAAAAAGAGATTTGCATGTTGTTTTCTTCACTGAAATCTGAATTTGAGCCATTTATACAACTAGCTTTGTCGACGAGACACGTCCCTTCGTCAACGAGGCCAAGTAGAAAGTTTGTTGACGAACACTTATTCATCGTCGATGAATTTCAGGCCCTGAAATAACCCATCTCGGTAATTCCTCGTCGATGAGACACATGTGCCCATCGATAATCTCAATAAGCCGCTTCGTCGACGAATGCAAAGAGTTCGTCGACGAGATTCTACTGTGACCCCCTTTAAGATTTCCTTTTCCTCTCCTTTCTTTTATTATTTAATTTCTATAATTCACTAGGTCTATACATTCTTCCTTCCTTATAAAAATTTCGTCTTCGAAATTTGCTATCTGTATTGAACACCAATCTTAAGGAAAACAGGCTACTTATTTTATTACTTACCCTCACTTATGGCGGAAGAATACCGTGGTTACATTCAGGGTTCTGGGAGATTACATATACACATAAAATAAAATTCTCCCACAACCAAAATACTCTTTACTACGAAAAAAATTATTAAATCTAACTAACCCACAAAAGAAATTTTAGATATTCACCAGTAACTTTCTTGATTACTACTGATTCCTGCTGAAGAGATACGGGTACTTTTGTCATATTTGCTCCTTGAGTTCCCATGAAGGCACCTCTATTGCATGATTCCTCCATAAAACTTTTACTAAAGGTATCTTCTTATTGCGCAATTCCTATTCTTTCCTGTCCAGAATCTGCACTGGTACCTCCTTATATGCCAAAGTATCCCTCAGCCCTATCTCACTATAGCTTATCACATGGGAGAGATCTGAGATGTATTTTCTCAACATGGAGACATGGAATACGCTATGTATTCTAGACAAAACAGGTGGTAAGGTTAGCCTGTAGGGAACTGATCCCACTCTCTCAAGAATCTCAAACGAACCAACAAACCTAAGGCTAAGCTTAACCTTCTTCCAAATCTCATAACTCCCTTTAATGGAGCTATTTAAAAAAAAACGTGATCTCCAACATCAAACTCCAGTTTCCAGCGGCGAGTATCATTGTAGCTCTTCTGTCAATTCTGAGCTGCACTAATCCTGTCTCTGATGAGCCGAACTTTATTATATGCCTGCTACACTAGCTCTGGCCCCACCATTCACCGCTCACCTAACTCATCCCAGTATATAGGAGAACGACATCTCCTACCATAGAGTGCTTTATAAGGTGTCATACCGATGCTTGCCTGATAGTTGTTATTGTATGCAAACTCTATCAGCGGCATAAATTGGGTCCAACTACCCGCAAAATCCATCACACACTCTTGCAACATATCTTCTAATATCCGAATCACCCTCTCAGTTTGGCCGTCTGTCTGAGAATGAAACGCTATGCTGAAAGATAATTGAGACCCCAGAGCCTCCTGTAAACTCCTCCAAAACTGTGACGTAAAACGTGGGTCTCGATATGACACTATAGACACTAGCACCCCATGAGAATGGACTATCTCCTGAACATAAATTTCTGCCACTCTGTCCATGGAGTAGTTAAATTTAATAGGAACGAAGTGAGTGGTCTTCATCAATCTATCAACGACCACCCAAATAGCATTTTGACCGTGCGATGCTGGTGGCAAACCCATCACAAAGTCCATAGATACGTGATCCCATTTCCACTATGGTATGTAAAGTGGCTGCAATTGGCCCACCGGCCTCTGGTGCTTAGCTTTTACCTGCTAGCACGTCAAACATTGCTGTATGAACTTGGTAATTTCCATCTTCATGCCGCTCCACCAGTAAAATTCTCGCAGATCCCTACACATTTTAGTACTACTTGGATGAACCGTGTACAAAGACCTGTGATCCTCCTCTAAGATCGTCCTTCTGTTGTCCATATCTGCAGGCACGCATAACTTGGAACGGAACCTTGATCATCAGAAATACTGAATTCATCTCCCTATCTGTCCTGCACCTTAGCTATCAGCTCCACTAATTCTGCGTCATCTCTCTAAGCTGTCTTAATCCTTTCCTGTAGAGTGCACTACCAGGCTAGAAATAAATGCCTGAGAATCACTCTCTACCAACTCTACACCAAGTCTCTCCAGATCCATCTGAATAGGATGTTGTACCTCCATAGTTGCTAGTGCTGGTCCTACTAATTTCCTGCTCAGAGCATCAGCTATCGTGTTTGCTTTCCCTGGGTGGTAACTAATGGTGCAATCATAATCTTTAATAAGTTCCAATCATCTTATCTGTCTTATGTTCAGCTCCTTTTGAGTAAAGAAGTACTTCAAACTTTTGTGATCGGAGAATATCTCGCATCTCTCACCGTACAAGTAATGCCTCCAAATCTTTAACGCGTGTACCACTGCAGCTAGTTCTAGCTTATGGGTAGGGTAGTTCTTTTCATACTTTTTCAACTGTTAAGAGGCATAAGCTACAACCCTACTATGCTGCCTCAATACACAGCCGATCCCTTTCAAAGACATGTCGCTGTAAATTACATAGCTATCACCCCCTGATGGAATCGTCAGTACTAGTGCAATGATGAGCTGCTGCTTTAATTCCTAGAAGCTTTGCTCGCATTCATCATTCCATAAAAATTTGGCATTCTTCCTGGTTAATCGCGTCAAAGGCCCTGATAGTCCTAAGAATCCCTCTACAAACCAACGGTAATACCTCGCCAGTATCAAGAAACTCCTAATTTCCTGAACGTTCTTCAGCCTTTCCCAATTCAACACCATCTCAATCTTGCTGGAATCCACTGAAATACCATCCCCTGAAATAACATGCCCTAGAAATGATACTTTCTCTAGCCAAAATTCACATTTACTAAACTTGGCATACAACTACTTTTCTTTAAGCATTTGAGGTATTAGTCATAAGTGCGCCTCATGCTCCTCAAAACTCCTTGAGTAGACCAGTATATCATGAATGAATACTACAATGAACTGATATAAATACAGGTGAAAGACCCTATTCATTAAGTCCATGAATACAATAGGAGCATTCGTCAAACCAAAAGGCATAACAAGGAATTCATAATGCCCATATCTAGTCCTGAAGGTTGTTTTCAAGACGTCTTCTGCTTTTACTTTTACTTGATGATAGCTTGATTTGAGATCAATCTTGGAATAGACCCACGTAACCTGAAGCTGGTTAAATAAATCGTCTATACGAGGTAGAGGATACCTGTTCTTGATTGTCACCTTATTAATTTCCCTGTAGTCTGTACACATCCGCATAAACCCGTCCTTCTTCTTTACAAACAACACTGGAGCTCCCCACGGTAATACACTGGGCTAAATAAATCCTTTACTCAACAAGTCTTGCAACTGATCCTTTAACACTCCCAACTCTGTTGGAGCCATTCTGCAAGGAACTTTAGAAATCGGTGCCGTCCCGAGAAGTAGATCAATAGCGAAATCTACCTCGCGGTCAGGAGGTAACCCAGGTGGATTTTTTGGAAAAACATCTGAAAATTCCTTAACCACTAGTGTATTGCCCAACTTCAATTCATTCTTTAACACCTACTTTACAAAGGGCATAAACCCCTAACAACCATCTAGGAGTAATCTCCTCGCCTATATGACGGATACTAACTGAGGCGGGGATTGTACACGCGACCCTATGAACCTAAATTTTGATCTTCCTGGAGGTCTTAATATTACTTCTGTAATAACCCAAGAAATTCTTACAGGACTTGTCGACGAACACAGGGGTTTCATCGATGAGGGCTCTTCAGGATCTTGTTGACGAGAACATACCGAGAGAGGGTTTAAGGTAGACTGAAACTCGTCGATGAGGGTGCAGGTTTGTCAACGAACTTTCTACAGGACTCATCGATGAGGTGACGTGTCTTGTCGAAGAATCCGGCTCTATAAATAGCTAAAACTCAGATTTTTATCAAAATTTTTAGCGCAGAAACCTCTCTTCTCTCTCTCTCTCTCTCTCTCTCTCTCTCTCTCTCTCTCTCTCTTTCTATGTTTCCCTCCCCTTCTTTTTTCGAACCTGGCCCCATTTCTCATCGTATTGAAGATATGAGGTCACCACGACGCTTCTGGCGAAGTTCTCTGCAAGTGTGTCGGAGCTGATCGTGGGGAAAGTTGGTTTGGAATTCATCCCAATTTTAGGGTAAGACAATTTATTCAGTATTTGCTTTACCCATAGTTATAAGAAATGTTGTATGCAGGAAAATACTGATATTTTGTTATGGGGGATACTATTTTCGAGATATTAAGTTAGGAACACTGCGGGTATAGGGCCAGAATTTAGTAGAGGCTTTTCAGATTTTAGGTAAGGGAAATATGCTATGCTAGCAATTTTAATATGTATACAAAATATTATGAATGTGTATTTACAAGCATGCAAATCAGATTATTTTTCAAGAGAATTATGAATATTATCTTTTTAGCATAATTACAGAAATTGAGCATGAGATTGTGTTTACTCAAATATGTGGCATGAGTTTATTATAGTATAATATGTAGATTTTACAATATTACAGATATTCAGACATTTCAGATTATTAGCAATGAATGAGACTTACAGTATTTCTCAGAAAAACATGATTTCTAAACCATAACACTTAGATAGTTTATTCAGACAGATTATGCAGTTATAGCATCAAGATGCTATAGTAGATTTTTCAGAGATTACAGATATTATATACAGATATTTTATACAAAAATTACAGATAGTATAGACAGAAATCACAAATGATATAGACAGATATTTTATATATATATATATATATATATATATCATCAAGATATCTTAGATAATACAACACGTAATTATAGTGTTATGGTTGTTTTTCAAATCATGTTAAAAGCAGCAAGATGATTATATATTTATATATATACAGTATTACACGATATCAGACCCCTTTGGATATTACAAACAGAGATATACAGCAAAGTACGGTACCGTTGCTAGTTCAGACACGTGCAACCACATAACTTAGATAGTATGTGGATTTCGTCTAATCGTGCGAGGAGAGATTGCAGTCTGCCCAGCATGCTGGGTTGGGGTAGCCAGTTAGATGACGATAGAGGTTAGAGATGGCCCGGAGTGATTGCAGTGGGTTAGATTGATACAGACTGGCGGATGTTAGAGATTCATATTGACTTGCCTGGTAATACAACCAGAGTAAGTCCAGCCTACAGGCTGCACAACCCTATCATGAGGGGATATATCATGATATAAAGATCCCATGGTGTAGCATAAGTTCCTATGTACAGATATATCACCCAACAGCAGTTTATACTATTATATTAGCAGTACCTTTAGTTAGCAAACTCAGATACACAGCTATGTTTTAAATTATATTCCTTATATTCTGTACAGTTTATCAGTTTACTCAGATTACAATATTAGTATTATTTTAGTGTTACAAATGTGTAACTCAACCACCACACACTAGTAATAGCATATTTCCACTTACTGAACATTGTCTCATTCTAGTGACTAATTATTTTTCCGGAGAACCTGCTAGGCAAGCAGATCAGACTCACGGTTAGAGATTGGCTTGGGCTACCCTTGTTGGAAGGGTAGGTGTGTTTTTGAGATACCAGTATTTTGGGATAGTTTTCAGATTATAGTGACGTCACTGGGTATTTTTGTATTGTAATTATATTTCAGATCATTATACTTTTCTGGTATTGTATATAGTAGTTCCTAGTTTTGTGTATAACTGTTTAGTTGTTTATGATTTACAGAGATTCCTTGGTACTCTTTTGGGCCTGGGATGTTATTATTAGTATTTTAGACAGATGATATTATGATATTCAAATAGAAATAATAAATATTTTATATAAGTAGTAGGTCGTTACAGTTTGGTATTAGAGCCTAGGTTGCTAGGTTCTGTAGACTTTAGGATGCAGCGAGAACAATACCAGAAAATGGGAAAAGAATTTGAGGTTTGTTCTGTGGTCTAGATACAAGATTTTCGTGGTGGTTTCTGTGTTTTTCATGGGGTGACGATTTCATGAAAATCATAGTAAACTATTGACGAGTCTTGTGTTTGGGTCGTAGGATTGGATTTTGGGACAGTAACAAGGGAAATAATTGATAGTGAATTTGAGGTTCTAGTTGGATGGAGTAAAGTAGAACTGTATAGGATTTTAAAATAGTGTT
Organism: Malania oleifera; assembly: GCF_029873635.1. Classification (NCBI taxonomy): domain Eukaryota; kingdom Viridiplantae; phylum Streptophyta; class Magnoliopsida; order Santalales; family Ximeniaceae; genus Malania; species Malania oleifera. The sequence goes on along the minus strand of NC_080419.1, from coordinate 21,965,791 downwards.
TTATGTATTTTCGGGATGGATCCAGGTAGCAGTGGTATAGATGCTGGAGGTGACAGACCAGGACCCTCCAGTATGGGAGGTGGAGATATAGATGTCGTTTTACGTAGCGTCACCCAGTAGGTGCTAGCTGAGATGGCCAGGAGCGGAGGAGAGCGTGGCTGCACAATCGAGCAGTTTATGCGGATGAAGCCTCCTTCTTTTGCTAGAAGATCTAACCCGATCATAACTAAGAACTGGGTTTAGGACGTGAAGGATATTTTAGCAGTGCTTGCCTGTACAGAGGAGTATAAAGTGGCATTTACGTCGTCTAAACTTATGGGAGGGGCAAAGCACTAGTGGAGATCATCGCATTTGATTGAGGAGTAGAGGCCATATCCAGTGCCAGTATCATGGAGTAGGTTCAAGAAACTATTCTTGGAACAATATTTCCCTGCTATCGTTCGGAGCGCAAAGGTAGCAGAGTTCCTGTATTTGGCTCAGGGGTTGATGATGGTGACACAGTATGATGTGCGATTTCTTGAGTTATATCGTTTCGCCCCACATTTAGCCCCAGACAAAGAGAAAAAGGCAAGGAATTTTGAAGAAGGTTTGAAGTAGAGATTATTCAAGCAAGTTATCGGCTTTTGGGCTTAGACGCATGCAAAGGTGGTGGATAGAGCTGCTATTATTGAGAGTGGTATGTAGAGGAGTGTTGCAGTTCAGGGTTAGAGGAAGAGGTCCGCACCTTAGGATTTATAGGCGAGCTCTAGCTAAGGGCCATGGAGGGGAGATCGCTATGGAGGTGGTCAGGGACGGATGTCAGGCCATGGTGGTTTTCAGGGTGGTCGGACTGTTCTTACCTATCCTAGATGTGGCCGTAGACATCCAGGTGAATTTAAGGTGGGTGAGGACGTCTGCTATCGTTGTGGGAGACTCGGGCATAGATCTTGGTCGTGTCAGGGATCGCTAGCTCAGGCACCAGCTCCCAGACCATACCGGGGTGGTTATGAGGCGCCCCATGGAGGACAGTAGAGAAATACAACACTGGTGAGAGTGTACGCATTGACGCCAAGTGTTGCCAATGTAGTTGGAGACGTAGTTACATGTAATCTTACTGCTTTATCATCTATAGCTATTGTTTTATTTGATACAGGTGCCACCCACTCTTTTGTTTCTGCGATATATGCTAAGTTAACGGGGTATGAGGTATGGTTGTTAGATATTGGGTTAGCTGTAGCTACGCCGACTGGGTCAGTGATGAGATGTAGAAGGGTACTCAGGAGATTTCCAATAATTATTCAGGGAAAGATATTGCCAGTAGATTTGGTGATATTAGATATGCAGGGGTTTGACATTATTCTGGGCATTAATTGGTTGGCAGTTAACCATGCTAGTATTGACTGTCATTTGAAAGAAGTAATTTTCAGTACCCCAGGTAAGCAAGAATTCAGATTTCTTGGGTCATGTGTTCGTTTTTCACCTCAGCTTGCGTCAGCTATTCAGGTGAGGAAACTGATTCAAGAAGGCTGTCAGGGATTTGTAGTTTACATAAAGGAATTGTCAAAAGAAGAATTGAAATAAGCTGACATTTCTGTAGTTAGAGAATTTTCAGACGTATTTCTAGAAGATATACCTGGTTTACGCCTAGATCGTGAAGTAGAGTTTACAGCGGATCTTCTACTGGGGTCAGCTGTAAAAACCCCAAAAAGAGATATAAAAGATTAGTGGATTGATTTTCAAAAAATAATAATAATAATAATAATAATAATAATAATAATAATAATAATTAATTAATTAATTAATCGGATTTAAAAGAAAAAGAAAAAAGAAAAAAAAATTAATTAAAATTTATTTTTATTTTATTTATAAAATATATTATTATTAATATTAATTAAATTTATTATTATTATTATTATTATAATATATATATATATATATATATATATATATATGTTAACCACCTGAAGCTTCAAAGAAGCTTCAAGTGGATTCTAAATTGAATTCACGCGCCCCCCCCAGATTATCTTCTTCTTCTTCTTCTTTTTCTTCATTCTTTTCTTTTCTTTTCTTATTCTCCTGCAACTCTTTGAACTCTCTCTCCCTCCTCACGTTCTCTCTCCCTCTCTTCTCTATTTCGTGACAGATTTTCGCCTGATCGAAAATCCGAAGATACCACTGGATTCCATTCGCCGCTGCCGTCATTTCTACCGGAGCGGATCGGTGGTAGGAGCGGGGTAAGCGTATTCCCTGGGGTAAGCCATTTCCCCCATTTTCTTTAATTTCTTGCAAAATATAAGCCCAATTGACCAACGGACACCACCACGAGAATCTAGGGATGATTCTCTACAAGTCTAGTGGGACGAAATTCTTGTGGGGGTGTCGGACCAAAACCCCAAATTTGGGGTGCGGCGATTATTAAGGGGCTTATTTTTAATTAATTAGCATTAATTTAGAAATGCTAAAATATTAAACATTTGGGATTGAAGTAGGATTTTGGAATTTAGGGCCCGGGTGAGCGCCGCGGGTGTAATTTTGGGACCCGCAGGTAAAATTTGGAAAATTAATTAGGGATGTTAAATAATAGTTTAAATATTAATTTGAGGTATATGGAGCCTAGGGAAGACTAGATGAGTATTATTTTGGAGAAATAGATTAATTAATTTGGGGAAAATGTAAATTTCAGGAGTTGAATTTCGGGCACCAAGGGCGTGAAATTTTGGGTCCTAAGGAATTTCTCAATAACCAGGTAAGGGAATAAACTAAAGTAGTAATTTTCCATACAAATTATTATTGATTGTGAGTAAATTTATTTTCAGAAAAGTATATGTTATATTGTATTACGAATGAAATGTACGATTGGGAAAATACTGCTATGATGATTAAAATGTATATGTATGTATGAGATGTAAGGAATTCACGATTTTAGAATGAAGTATGACTTTTAACAGCATATGTGTGGTATGAATATTATTTTATATGAAATGTATTATGATGTGAAAGATTTTACGAACAAAGCATGATTTCAGGAATTATGAAAATATGAGTTATGTTGTGATGGTTTTGACGATTATGTGATAAATGATGTATTTTCAGAATATATATACCTGAAACAATTTTGGCGCAAGGCCATATATTTATGTTATCGAAACGAGACCGTATTTATGTTATTGGCACGAGGCCATGTATTTATGTTATCGGCACGAGGCCGTATTTATGTTATTGGTGCGAGGCCATGTATTTATGTCATCGGCACGAGGCCGTATTTATGTTATTGGCCCGAGGCCACGTATTTATGTTTTCAGCACGAGGCCGTAATTACTATATTTTCGGCACGAGGCCGTAATGATGTTATATGTATGATCATGTATTATATGTTATCACCACCAGGATGTTAGTTTAGTTCAGTTCAGGGGTTCGGTACCGTAGCTATATGTGTAGATCAGATATCTACGTCAGATTAGTGCTAACCATCCCACGAGGGGATGGGAGATGGATAGGCGATGTGGCTTTCAGTAGAGTGTGGACGTCCACCTGGTAGTCCGGACTAGGGTGTGGTGGGCTCATCGTACTTACAGACATATTTGATTCGGCAGTGGTCGGCCAGCCATTGTCGGGTCCCGCCTTCGAGCTGCACAACCCGTCATGGGAGGTAATACATGACACTAGCTAGCTATTCATCCTGGGTTTGTTTTCAGTACTACAGTTATAACAGATGATTTTATGTATGATATGATTTATTAACAGATGTGGAAATATATGTTTACTAAGTATGATATGATTATGTTTATAGAATTATGAAATGTACTGTATACGTACAAATGCATTAAATATTCATATTGCCACACAACTGTATTTAGTTTATTTTCCTTTGAGAAGTGTCTCACCCCCGAACATTAAATGATTTTAAGGAAATCCAGTGAGACCGGCGGGCTAGAGCCGCCATTGAGTGATTGGAGCTTCCTTACTAGAAGGGTAAGCATTGAACTAGGATCGGGAGTTTTTGTTTTTTTATCCTAGTGTTATTTTGACTTTTGGAGGTTGTATATAATAACAGTATTTTGATGTTATAGAAAGCTCTGGTATTATGTTTTATGATTGGATGTTTGAGATTTTATGTTCACTGCTGCTAGGTTTTCCGCTGTGTTTGACAGGTGTCCCCGCTACCCACGAGTTCGGGTTGACCATTTTATTTATTATGTGATAATTTATGTTAGGAAATTGAGGGACGTTACATCAGCACCAGTATCTAAAGCTCTTTATTGGATGGCCCCAGCCGAGTTAAAAGAACTGAAGGATTAATTGCAAGAATTGTTGGATAAAGGATTCATCAGGCCCAGCGTGTCGCCCTGGGGAGTGCCAATTCTATTTGTGAAGAAGAAAGATGGGACTATGAGGATGTGTATAAACTACAGGGAGATAAATAAATTGACAGTTAAGAATAAATATCCTCTTCCCAGGACCGACGACTTGTTTCATCAGCTCCAGGGGACCCAGGTTTATTTCAAAATCGACCTGCGGTCAGGTTATCATCAAGTGAAAGTGAAGGCAGAAGATATATCAAAAACGACTTTTCGAACAAGATATGGGCATTACAAGTTCTTGGTAATGCCATTTGGGTTGACCAACGCACCAACGATATTCATGGATTTAATGAATCGAGTGTTCCATCAGTGCTTGGAGCAGTTCGTAGTTGTATTTATTGATGATATATTGGTCTACTCGAGGAGTTTTGAGGAGCACGAGCATCATTTGAGGCTGGTATTGCATACATTGAGAGAGAGAAAGTTATATGCAAAGTTCAATAAATGTGAATTTTGGATGAGGTAGGTTTCTTTGCTTGGCTATGTGATCTCTTAGACAGGTGTATCTGTTGACCCGAGTAAGATAGAGGTAGTAGTGAATTGGGTAAGGCCAGGAAATGTTCAAGAGGTTAGGAGTTTTCTGAGTTTAGAAGGCTATTATCAGTGCTTTGTGGATAGTTTCTCCAGTTTGTCAGGTCCCTGACGCGACTCACGAGGAAAAATGTGAGGTTTGAATGGACTGATAATTGTGAGCAGGGCTTTTGAGAATGAAGCAGAGGTTGGTTACAGCCCCGGTGTTGGCTATCCCGTCGGGGGAGGACGAGTTTGTGATATATAGTGATGCGTCCCTAAAGGGACTCGAGTGCGTACTGATGCAGCATGGCAGGGTCATTGCATATGCTTCTAGACAGCTTAAAGAATATGAGAAAAACTACCCTGTACATGATTTGGAGTTAGCTGCAGTGGTATATGCTCTTAAAATTTGGAGGCATTATTTGTATGGTGAAAAATGGGAAATCTTCACGGATCACAAGAGTCTGAAATATTTCTTCACCCATAAAGAACTAAATATGAGACAAAGAAGGTGGCTAGAACTTATAAAATATTATGACTGTACTATTAGTTACCACTTAGGGAAAGCAAATGTAGTAGCATATGTGCTGAGAAGGAAATCAATAGAACCAGTACTGGCAGCCATAGAGATTCAGCGCCCGATCCTGATGGATTTGGAGAGACTCGACATAGAGTTGGTAGAGGATAGTCCTCAAGCTTTTGTTGCCAGCCTAGTTATACAGCCTACCCTATACGAGAAAATTAAAGCAGCTGAGGGTGAGGATGCATAGTTGGCAGAGGTTATGGCTAGAGTGCGGGATGGTCAAGGAGAGGAGTTCAGCATATCAGATAACAGAGCCTTGCATTTCCGTACTAGGCTATGTGTTCCTGCAGACACCGAGATCAGGAGAACTATATTGGAGGAGGCTCACAGATCCTTATACATCGTACATCTAGGTAGCACCAAAATGTACAGGGATCTACGAGAATATTTCTGGTGGAGTGGAATGAAGAGAGAGATAGCCAAATTTGTACAGCAGTACTTGACGTGTCAGCAGGTTAAGGCTGAGCACTAAAGACCAGCAGGGCAGTTGCAGTCGCTGTTCATTTCAGATTGGAAGTGGGACAATGTTTCCATGGATTCTGTTACGGGATTACCACCAGTGCGATAGAGATTGAATGCAATTTGGGTGGTTGTAGATTGTCTGACGAAGACTGCCCATTTTATCCCTATTAAAATTGGCTATTCCATGTACAGACTGGCAGAGATATATGTTCATGAGATAGTTCGTGTTCATGGAGTATCAGTATCAATAGTCTTGGACTGAGATCCTTGGTTCACTTCACGATTTTGGAAAAGTTTTCAGGAGGCTATGGGTACACAGTTAGCATGTAGTACAACTTTTCACCCCTAGATAGATGGTCAGACTGAGAGGATGATCCAGACATTAGAGGATATGCTTCGGTCATGCGTGCTATGTTTTGGGGGCAGCTGGACTCAGTTTATGCCGTTGGTTGAATTTTCTTACAATAAAAGCTATCAGGCTAGTATCGGCATGACACTATACAAGACATTATATGATACGAGGTGTCGTTCACCTCTTTTCTGCGATGAGGTAGGCGAGAGGCGAGTTTAGGGTCCAAAGATTGTTCAACAGGCGTATGAAAAGGTCCGACTAATTAAAGAAAGAATTAGTACTGCATAGAGTCGGCAGAAAAGCTATGCAGTCCTCGCCGCTAGGAGTTAGAGTTTGACGTAGGAGACCGAGTATTTTTTAAGGTAGCTCCTATGAGAGGGGTTATGAGGTTTGGGAAGAAAGGCAAGTTGAGCCCTATGTATATTGGCCCTTTTGAGATACTAGAAAGAATAGGGTCTATTGCCTATAGGCTAACTTTGCCGCCAGTATTATCTAGAATACAGGACGTTTTCCACGTGGCTATGTTAAGGAAATACGTCTCAGATCCATCTCACATAATTAGCTATGCAGAAATAGAGTTTAAGAATTCATTAGCTTATGAAGAAGCACCGGTATAGATATTAGACAGAAAGACACAAGAATTGCGCACTAAAGAAATCCAGCTAGTAAAAGTTTTATAGAAGAATCATTCTATAAAGGAAGCTTCTTGGGAACTCAAGGAGCAGATCAGACGGAGATACCCGTAGTTATTCAAAGAGGTTTAGAGGTAATCAGGTAAAGTATAATAGCTAGATAGTGTTTCTTTTGCAGGTACATGTATTGAATAAATGAAAGTAGTTATTAGTTTTATATATGTAATCTCCCAGAATTTGGAATGTAACTACGGTATTCCTTCGCCATAAGTGAGGGTAAGTAATAAAATAAGTAGACCATTTGCCTTTATGGGATGATAGAAGGTAATACAGATAGTAAATTTCAAGGACGAAATTTTATAAGGAGGGGAGAATGTAATAACCCAAGAAATTCTTACAGGACTTGTCGACGAACACAAGGGTTTCGTCGACAAGGGCTCTTCAGAATCTCGTTGACGAGGTCCCGTCTCGTCGACGAGAAGATATTGAGAGAGGGTTTAAGGGAGACTGAAACTCGTTGATGAGGGTGCAGGTTCGTTGACGAACTTTCTACAGGACTTGTCAACGAGGTGATGTGTCTCGTCGACGAATCTGGCTCTATAAATAGCTAAAACTCATATTTTTATCAAAATTTTCAGCGTAGAATCCTCTCTTCTCTCTCTCTCTCTCTCTCTACGTTTCCCTTCCCTTCTCTTTTTGATCCTGGCCCCATTTCTCACCATATTGAAGATCTGAGGCCACCACGACGCTCCTGGTGAAGTTCTCTGCAAGTTTGTTGGAGCTTATCGTGGGGAAAGTTAGTTTGGAATTCATCCCAATTTTAGGGTAAGACAATTTATTCAGTATTTGCTTTACCCATAGTTATAAGAAATGTTGTATGCAGGAAAATACTGATATTTTGTTATGGGGGATACTGTTTTTGAGATATTAAGTTAGGAACGCTGCGGGTATACGGCCAGAATTTAGTATAGGCTTTTCAGATTTTAGGTAAGAGAAATATGCTATGCTAGCAATTTTAATATGTATACAGAATATTATGAATGTGTATTTACAAGCATGCAGATCAGATTATTTTTCAAGAGAATTATGAATATTATCTTTTTAGCATAATTACAGAAATTAAGCATGAGATTGTGTTTACTCAAATGTGTGGCATGAGTTTATTACAGTATAGTATGTAGATTTTACAGTATTATAGATATTCAGACATTTCAGATTATTAGCAATGAATGAGACTTACAGTATTTCTAAAAAAAAAAACATGATTTCTAAACCATAACACTTAGATAGTTTATTCAGACAGATTATGCAGTTATAGCATCAAGATGTTACAGTATATTATTCAAAGATTACATATATTATATACAGATATTTTATACAAATATTACAAATAGTACAGACAGAAATCACAGATGATACAAACAGATATTATATACATATATATATATATATATATTTCATTCAGATATCTCAGATAATACATCACATAATTATAGTGTTATGGTTATTTTTGAAATCATGTTAAAAGCAGCAAGATGATTATATATTTATATATATACAGTATTACACGATATCAGACCCCTTTGGATATTACAAACAGAGATATATAGTAGAGTACGGTACCGTTGCTAGTTCAGACATGTGCAACCACATAACTTAGATAATATGTGGATTCCGTCTAATTGTGCGAGGAGAGATTGCAGTCTGCCCAACATGCTGGGATGAGGTAGTCGGTTAGACGATGATAGTGGTTAGAGATGGCCCGGAGTGATTGCAGTGGGCTAGATTAATACAGACTAGCGGATGTTAGAGATTCAGATTGACTTGCCTGGTAGGACAACCAGAGTATGTCCAGCCTACGGGCTGCACAACCCTATCATGAGGGGATATATCATGATATATAGATCTCAGGGTATAGTAGAAGTTCCTATGTACATATATATCACACAACAGCAGTTTATACTATTATATTAGCACCTTCAGTTAGCAAACTCAGATACATAGCTATGTTTTAAATTATATTCCTTATATTCTGTACAATTTATCAGTTTACTCAGATTACAGTAGCATTATTATTTTAGTATTACAAACGTGTAACTCTGCCGCCACACATTAGTAATAGCATATTTCTACTTACTAAGCGTTGTCTCATCCCAGTGACTTATTATTTTTCAGGAGAACATGCTAGGCGAGTAGATCAGGCTCGTGGTTAGAGATTGTTTTGGGCTGCCCTTGCTGGAAGGGTAGGTGTGTTTTTGAGATACTAGTGTTTCGAGATAGTTTTCAGATTATAGTGACGTCACTGGGTATTTTTGTATTGTAATTATATTTCAGATCATTATACTTTTCTAGTATTGTATATAGTAGTTCCCAGTTTTGTGTACTGCTGCTTAGTTGTGTATGATTTACAGAGATTCCTCGGTGCTCTTTTGGGTCTGGGATGTTATTATTAGTATTTCAAATAGATGATATTTTGATATTCAGATAGAAATAATAAATATTTTATATAAGTAGCAGGTCGTTACAACTTCTTTCAAACGACAGTCTGTACTGGAGTAATTGGCCGCCAACCAGTCTATACCGATAATTACATCAAACCCGTGCATATCCAATACTATCAAATACGCTGGCAAAACTTTCCTCTGAATATCAACTAGATAGCCTCGGAGCACTCTACTACGCTTCACTACTGACCCTATCGGTGTAGTTACTAGTAGTTCGGTGTCAAACAACTGTGTTCCTGCCCCACATAATCTAATGCACCCTATAGAGACGAACGAGTGTGTGGCTCCTGAATCAAACAATACAATAACTTTAAATGAAAGCATGTTAATCATACTTGTCACCACATCGCCGGCTGTCTCAGTATCTCCAGGCGTCAAAGCATAGACCCTCGTTGGAGCTACATTCCTTTGCTGGCCTCCACGGGGCGCCTGATAACCTCTCTGGTACGGTTTGGGAGCAGGAGCGATATCAGGTGGTGTAGGGCAATCTCGCATCAGATGTCCCTACCTACAGTGTCTTTTCCCACAAGTCTGACAGATAGGAAAATTCTGCACCGCCTGAAACTCACGACCTTCAGTATCCTGCCTCTATCCTCTGCCATAGTTTCCTCTCCTCCACTGACCCTACCTAGCTCCCTGCTGGAAGCCTGAAGGCATAGATCTCTTCTTCTGTCCCTGCTCCTTTGCATCCATGCGCTCACTAGCCTCGACCAAAGTTGCTCTGTCGACTAACTCAACAAAGTCCTGTATCATCAGCACTACTACTTGCTTGTATATTCCACACCTCAACTCTCTTTCAAACTTTCATGCCTTCTTTACTTCATCCGAAACAATATACAAGGCGAAGCAGGAATGCTATATAAATCGCGTCGTGGACTGCTAGACCGACTGTTGTCCATGTTTCAAATTCAGGAACTGTTCCACTTTAGCTTCCCTGACGGTGTCTGAAAAATATTTGTCGAAGAATAATTCTATAAATTAGTCTCATGTCATAACTATCAGCGTCGTTTTCTTCTGCTCTAGAAATCTCACAGCAGTCCACTACCTCTCGGCCTCCCCTGTCAGTTTATAGGTGGCGAAGAGGACCCTCAGCTCCTTCATACACTGTAATACCACCAAAACTTTCTCAATCTCCTGCATCCAATTCTCGGTGATTGCAGGATCAACTCCTCCTTAAAATGCCGGAGGATTCATCTTGGTAAATTTCTCTATCGTGCACCCATGGCTTGCACTGCGTAATACCGCATTGGAATCAGCCCCACCTGCACTCGAGGGCCCTGCACCGTTACTACCACTCGCATGGGAACTACCTTCTCTAGGGTCCATCCTAAAAAATAATAAACATGACTTAGGGACCCTATTCTTATAACTTACACATCTAACCAAAATCCCCTATCTTGACATCCTTATCATATTTCAAGATTCTGTCATACACTTTAGAAACACAACCCGAAAATATTTTACTATGACTTTCCTGAAATCGTCACCCTAGGAAAGACACAGAAACCACCATGGAAGTCTTGCCTCTAAACTACAAAACAAAAGCTCAAATCCTTTTCCTCTCTCCTGTATCATTTTCACTGCATTCTAAAGTCTACAGAACCTAGCAACCTAGGCTTTGGTACCAAACTGTATCAACCTACCTATTTTACCATAATAATTTAATTTTTTTTAAAACATAATATACCTGATAAAACATAATCAGCTTGGGCCCATGGGTACCAAGGATATACCTATAATACAACACTGATACCTAAGCAGCGGGAAACGAAAATCATATGCATATCAAATCATCCAACCAACACAATACCAGAGTTCTAGTACATCTGTTACATACACACACCTATCCCAAAGTAACCAAAAGGTACCCTTGAGTCTCAATCAAAAAATCCATCTAACCCTAACAAAATAACTTACCCTTTAAACAGGGTAGAACAGTCAAACTCTAACGCTGTGGAGCTCTATCCGCTTTTTTATCTGGCGCTCCTGAAATATTTATATAGCTGGGGTGAGACACCTCTCAGTAAGGAAAATAAACTAATATCAGTGTGTGGCAACATAAGGGATTTCGTGTCATATATATAACAGTACATAAATCATATATGGTAAAACTATCTGTAACATATCTGGGAAAAACATGATTTAACTTAACATGGATTAACATACTAAATTTATATACATGAAAGTCATCACATATAACTGTACATGAAATAACACCCTGGATGGATAGCTGGTTGGTGTCATGTCTTACCCCCATATGACTGGGTTGTGCGGCCTGAAGGCGGGACCTAACAATGGCTGGCTGATCACGCTAGATCAACATAAGTCTGTAAGTACGATGGGTCTTCCCCTTCTAGTCCGAACACCAGAGGGATGCTTGCACTACCATAAAACCAAATCGATTGCCGATCTTCCATTGCCCCTTACGACAAGTGGTAGCATTAACATATAAATGATCGTGATCATATAGCTACGGTACTGTGCTTCGTGAAAGCCTAAACCAAGCCAACCAGATTCTGATAACATATAGTATATTTCCAAATAATGATACATTGCTATTTCATAATAATATCTATCATGTTAATATTTTCATAAAACCTTGCATAACATATCATATAAAATTTACGACCCTTACGCCGACATTATCTATCTTGTAAATCACGGCCCTTATGGCGGTATAGCATATCATAAAAACTCAACCCTTACGCCGGCATATCATATAAAATCCTCGGCCCTTACACTGACATATTATATAAAATCCTTAGTTTGAAAATCCCTGTATCATTTTAATATTTTCTTGAAAACAGTAATAACATGCTTATGTTGAAAACATAATATTTCGTCATCATAATTTCCATGGTAAATATTACCCATGCCACACAAAAGGGGAAATACTCAGAACATAAAATATGTTTAAAAATCATATTTATGATATTATACATGAAAATCATATTTCTGATCAAGGGCATTATTCCTAACATAATTGTATAATATACATATTTACCTGAAATTAAATGCTGTAAAATAATAAATATATTTTCATAAAAAGGTTGACTTAGTTCATCCCCTTACCTGACTTATGAAAAAGCCTACGAATTACTCCAAAATCATACCCGTGTGGTCCCTAGCTCAACACCCTAAAATTGATATTTTCCAATCAAAACTTCAGTATTATCTTCCCTAACATATACTTCTCAGTCTAGAAACACCAAAAACTTGATAAAACTGAAATTAACCAACTTACCCCAATTTTGGGATGGTTCCCAAATTAGCCTAACCAACGATCCACTCTTGCAGAAATGAAGAGAAACTTCTCAGGAGTAGTGTGGCGGCTTCGAATCGTCGATCCGATGAAGATTTGGCCCAAAATTCTAGAGATAAGGGGTGGAGACCGAAGAGAGAGAAAAGAAAAAGAGATTTACGTGCTATTTTCTTCGCTGAAATCCAAATTTGAGCCATTTATACAATTGACTTCGTTGATGAGACACATCACTTCGTCGACAAGGGCAAGTAGAAAGTTTGTCGACGAATTTCAGGCCTTGAAATAACCCCTCTCGGTAATTCCTCGTCGACGAGACACGTGTCCCCGTTGACGATCTTAATAAGCCGCTTCGTCGACGAACTCTTTGCATTCGTCAACGAGATTCTGCCGTGACCCCGTTTAAAATTTACTTTTCCTCTCCTTTATTTTATTATTTAATTTCTATAATTCACTGGATCTCTACAATATAGGCTCAACAGTTGCCAAAACAGAGGTACAGTGGAACCACACGTAGTTATTTTTCAGTGTGGGTACCTAGTAGTAGGCTTGGTAAGAAGGACCACTAGTCAAAAGGAATCAGGGAGGTGATGGCCAAGTCAGACTGCAGTATGTTATACCTGACAATGCCTGCATGAGCAGGGCTTGATTAGTGCTTTCTTATCGCACAACCCTTGCCATGGGGAGTTACTGGCATAGTTATGATAGTTTCAAGCTGGACAGTGTTCTAAATATGCATATACATGATTTAAAAGCTTTAATGGGCAAAGTCACATGTTTGAGTACTAGGCGGAGGGATTGTACAGTGTATGGGCTTGCACCCTACCCTAACCCCAAGAACTCTCACTTGAAATGATGCAGAGTTATCTATTATCAGGAATTTATATATGTACTATATATATATATATATATATATATATTACAATATTGAGAATGTGCAACCTATGTAACTGTTTTCAAACAAGAATATAAATGTACAGACACACACTGATGTAATATCTTCCTCCTTACTGAGAAGTGTCACCCCAATCTTACAACCTTTGTTTCGGGAGTTACAGGAAATCAGTCCTAGTCTCCTAGAAAGACTTTGGAGCGTCGAATCTAGTAGCTGACATAAGTTTTGTATGAGTTTTGGGGTTTTTAGCCAAGATGGGTTTTATTTTTGGGAATGTAATACAATTTGTGTTTTATGTATGGCTGAATGTATGTAAGGAAAAGTTAGATGCACCAGTACGTCTATTAGAATCTATATGAATGTTTATGTTTTCCGCAATATATGAGAGTACAAATCCTTATGAAATACCCATATGTCCCTATTTTAGGGCGAGTAGATATGTATGTTATCTGGATTTGTACAGATTATGTATGTCTAGTAGTGCTCTGGGGCCATATAGTGGGATGAGGCATTACAATTTGGTATCAGAGCCATAGCCAACCGGAAGTGTGATGTAAATTGCATTGCCTGGTTATGGATATGCTCAGAGCTTAGGTTGTTAGGTTCTATAGATTAGACTATACACGAGTTTAAGATGTGAATATGATTATCGAGTGTAGCTTTGTATACCTAGAGACAGAAATTCATTGACAGACTTCTGTGCTTTTCTAGATCATTCGAAAGGTTCAGAAAATCACGGCAATCTATTTACGATTTTGTTTCTAAGTGGAAGGGTGAAACTCGAGTTAGAATGAAAACGTGAGTCATTAGAGTACATCGATACTAGGAATGTTATTATGGGAAGTGAGTTTATAGTATTGCAGTAGTAGTTGGTTAAGCTTCTAATTGATTTCCTCAATTGCTTTTTTAGGATGGAGTCCAAGGATATTACTTCCAATGTCGGAGGTAGTAGTAGTAAGGGTGCTGGCCATGAGGCTAGCAGTGACTCTACTAGTGTGCTACGGGACTTCGCTCAGTAGCTTATGGCTTAGGTTGTCCGAACGAATAAGGGTCAGGATCATCCCTTTATTGAGTTGGGATGCTCCATTGACCAGTTCACATGACTAAAACCTCCTGTATTCGTGGGGGAGTGTGGATCCAATTCGGGCTGAGAATTGGATCGTGGAGATTGAGAAGATTCTAGACATCCTGAACTGCACTAAGAAGCAGAAGGTAGCCTTTGCGACGTTCAAGCTGACGGGCGAAGTAGAGAAGTGGTGGAAGTTAGTTAAGATGCTTGAAGAGCATTAGCCTACTCCTATGTTTCCAACGTGGGCTAAGTTCAAAGATCTATTCTTTGAACGGTATTTTCCAGCCACGGTCAAAAATGCCAAGATGGAGGAATTCATGAGTATGGAACAAGGGCAACTGTCAGTTCAGCAGTATACTGCCAGATTTTAGGAGCTATCTCGCTTTGCTCCATTCATGATTCTGGATGAGGCAATGAAGGCCTGGAAGTTTCAAAGGGGCCTAAAGAAGGAGGTCAGGAAGCAGACTGCGATTTGACAGATGCAGGACTTTGTTACTCTAGTTGACAAAGCCACCGTAGTAAAGGAGAGTCTGCAGGAGGACCTTGAGGTTCATGTTCTGAAGAAGAAACCTACGCCTTCCAGTTCTTATGGAGGGGCAAAGTATGGTATATGGAAAAAGAATAGTGGTGGTGCTTCTTAGAGTACCGCAACTACTCCTACTTGTTCCAAGTGTGGGAGACCTCACTCAGGGAAGTGTTTATCGGGTTCGGGAGCTTGTTTTTGTTGTGGTAGGATGGGACATCAGAAGAAAGAGAGTTGCATGCCGATGAACAGAAGAACTCCACAACAGTCATATGGAGGAGGTGTTCAGGCACAGTGGAGTGGTCATCCGAAGGGTTCAACCCAAGCTAGGGTGTACTCCTTAACTCTCGGTGACGTAGAGAATGTAGGAGATGTTGTCATAAGTACCATTTACGTGCTTTCCAATAAAGCTGTTATATTTATTTGACTTGGGAGCAACACATTCCTTTATCTCCCGGGGATTGGTTAAACCGTGTGGATTAGAGATGCAATAGTTGAGTTATGAACTGGTAGTGCCTACGCCATCGGGGTCGACAATTGTATGTAGCAAAGTAGTTCGTGATTTCCCAGTAGTGATCTAGGGAAGCGTATTACCAGTTGACCTTTTATTGTTTGATATGCATGGCTTCGATATCATTCTGGGTATGGTCTGATTGTCTTCCATTTAGGCCAGTATCAATTGCCACATGAGAGAAGTGGTGTTTAGACCTCCGGGGAAGCAGGAATTCAGATTCTTAGGGTTTTGTGTGTGCTCCGCGCCACGGATCCTCTCAGCCTTGCAGGTTAGGAGATTACCTTTGGAGGGATGCCAAGGGTATCTAGCATTTGTGAAAGACACAACGATAGGGAAACGTGAACTGGTGGAGATTCCTGTTGTGTGCGAGTTCCTAGAGGAATTTTTGGGATTATCTCCAGATCGTGAAGTGGGGTTTGGTATAGAGTTAGCTCCAAGTATGGCGCCGATATCAAAAGCTCTATATCGTATGGCTCCAGCTGAATTGAAATATTTGAAAGAATAGCTTTAGGAGCTGCTAGATAAGTGGTACATTCGATTGAGTGTTTCTCCTTGGGAAGCACCTATGCTATTTGTAAAGAAGAAGGATGGGTCGATAAGAATGTGCATCGACTATAGAGAAATTAATAAGGTAACGATAAAGAACAAATACCAGCTACCCAGGATCAATGATCTGTTTGATCAGCTACAGGGTATGTAGATCTTTTCTAAGATCGATCTACTATCTAGGTATCACCAGCTGAAGGTGAAAACGGAGGATGTTCTAAAATCTCGGTATGACCAATATGAAATTATGGTTATGCCATTCAGTCTAAAAAATGCACCTGCAGCATTTATGGATTTGATGAACCGAGTTTTCCATGAATACTTAGATTAGTTCATCATGGTATTCATTGATGACATCCTAGTATACTCTGGGAGTGCTACAGAGCATGAAGTTCATCCGAGACTGGTATTGTAAATGCTTAGGGAGAAGAAGTTATTTTCTAAACTAAAGAAGTGTGAGTTCTGGCTGGAACAAATTGCATTTATAGGGCACGTAGTGTCCAAAGAAGGAGTATCAGTGGATCCGAGTAAGATAGAGGTAATAGTAGATTGAGTGAGACCGAAGAATATTCTGGAGGTTAGAAGTTTTCTGGGTCTTGTAGGTTACTACCGTCGTTTTGTAGAAGAGTTCTCCAATTTAACAGGTCCATTGACGCGACTCCAGAGGAAGAATGTGAGGTATGATTGGACTAATGAGTGCGGGCTAAGTTTCCAGGAGTTGAAACGGCGACTGGTTATTGCTCCAGTTCTGACCATTCCATTTAGGGATGGTGGATTTGTGATCTACAGTGACACTTCTAAGAAGGGTCTCAACTGTGTTCTAATGCAGCAGGGAGGAGTGGTTGCTTACGCTTCTCATCAACTAAAAGAGTACGAGAAGAACTACCCGATACATGATATGGAATTCGTAGCTGTAGTGATTGCATTAAAAATCTAGAGACACTACCTATATGGTGAAAGGTGTGAGATTTTTACCGATCACAAAAGTCTTAAGTACATTTTCATTCAAAAGGAGCTGAACATGAGACAGCGTAGATGACCTGAGTTGATAAAGGACTATGACCGTACTATTAGCTATCACCCGAGAAAAGCAAATATGGATCTTTTCTCTGAGTCAGAAGTCTGTGGATGCGTCAGTCTCTGCAATGGAAGTTCAGCATCAAATCTACATGGACTTGGAAGGGTTGTGCTTAGAAGTGGTGGAAGGAAATCACCATGCTATTCTTGCTAGCTTGGTGGTACGACTGACCTTACAGGAGAAGATCCGAACAGCTCAGAAGGAAGATCCAAAGTTGGTCGAGGTTATGGAAGGAGTCCAAAGTGGGTTAAAGCCAGATTTTAGTATCACTGGTGATGGGATTTTGAGATTCCATAACAAGGTATGTGTACCAGATGACGCTGGGATTAAACGGGTCATTCTGGAGGAGGCATACCATTTGTTCTACACCGTACATCCTGACAGTACGAAGTGTACCAGAATCTCAGGGAATCTTTCTAGTGGTTGAACATGAAAAGAGAGATCGCCCTATTCATAGTGCAGTGCCTGACATGTCAGTAGGTCAAGGCAGAGCACTAGAGGCCAATATGACCACTTCAGCTACTCGACATCCCCAAATGGAAGTGGGAGCACATCTCGATGGATTTTGTGACGGGCTTACCTATGGTGGTGCATGGGCAGAATGTTATATAGGTTGCAGTTGATTGGCTGATGAAGATTGCACATTTCATTCTAATCAGAGTCAGCTACTTTTTGAATAGGCTGGCTGAGTTTTATGTGCATGAGTTTGTATGACTCCATGGTGTCCCTATTTTTGTTGTTTCAGATCGAGATCCATGTCTTACGTCTCATTTCTAGAAGAGTCTACAAGATTCCTTATTATCACAACTGACATTCAGTATGTCTTTCCACCCGTAGACGAATAGGCAGTCTGAGAGGACTATTCAGACGTTAGAGGATATGTTACAAGCTTATGTACTGGACTTTGGTGATAGTTGGATACGGTATCTACCACTGGTTGAGTTCGCATATAACAACAGGTACCAGGCCAGTATAAAGATGGCACCTTACAAGGCATTGTATGGTCATTGGTGTCGATCTCCATTGTACTGGGATCAGGTAAGTGAGTGGTAGATACTGGGTGTGGAACTGATTCAGTAGGCCTCTACAAAGGTCGAGTTGATCAGGGAGAGAATTAAGGCAGCTCAGAGTAGGCAGAAGTGTTATACTGATACTCACCGACGAGATTTAGAGTTCGAGGTGGGAAGTATGGTATTCTTGAGGATTGCTCTGATGAAAGGGGTGATGAGGTTCAAGAAGAAGGGGAGGCTAAGTCCTCGGTATATTAGGCCTTTCGAGATCTTGGAAAGGATAGGTTTAGTTGCTTATCGAGTGACTTTACTCCCAGCATTATCCAGAGTCTATGACGTATTCCACGTGTCAATGCTGAGGAAGTACATGTTAGATCCATCACCTGTGCTGAGTTAAAAACCTCTAAAGATCAGTGATGCTTTATCATATAAGAAGGTACCAGTACAGATATTAGATCGGAAAGTTCAGCACTTACGAACTAGGGGAAAATTGCTAGTGAAGGTATTATGGCATAACCATGCAGTGGAGGAAGCTTCATGGGAACTAGAGTCAAAGATACGCCAGAAGTACCCGTAGTTATTTTCTAATGGTACGTAAGTATGTATAGTAGTATAGGAGGTCCAGATTAAATAGTATGGTTTTCAGGAGAGTTTTGTATGTGTATGTAATCTCCTGAAACATCATGTTGTAACCACGGTATTCCTCCACCATATGTGAGGGTATGTAATAAACTTAGGCCGGAGCTGCTATGTGGATGGCTGCCGACTCTTCGATAGGACTGAGCCGTAAGTGTAGAGCATAGTATCGATTAGCAAATTTCAAGGATGAAATTCTTATAAGGGGGGAGATTGTAGATACCCGAACCCGTAAATAAGGAAAATAAATTAAAAAAAGGTAAAAAGGAAATTTCAAGAGGGTTCGTTGACGAAGCCAATATATTCGTCGATGAAGTCCCTTCAGTTCTTTGTCGTCGAAATTCAAAGCATCGTTGACGAAGAAATACTGAGCAAACCAAGAAAATATCTGGATGGAGTTCTTCGACGAAGGAAGAGCTTTGTCGACGAATAGTCTAGGTGGTTCGTCGATGAAGGCGCTGCTTTATCGATGAATTTGACTCAGTCAAAGGCTCTATAAATATCATTTTTGGTTGCTTAAAGGTTAAGAAAACCCAAAAACTCTCTCTCTCTCTAGAACTAGCGAGTTCTTTCTCTCTCTCTCTCTCTCTCTCTCTCTCTATGATCCTTCGTCGTTCGTTGTTTGTTTCTATGATCGAAAATTTCTACGTGGATTAGAGGAGGAAACTCTACAGTTATAGCGGATCAGATCATCTTTTTTAGGATTTTTGGGACTTTCCCTAAAATCGAGGTAAGGATCTGAATTCATTTTCAATTCGGTAGATCTGTAGTAAATAGGATTATATTGAAGTATTGTTCTTCAATTTTTAGGTTTTGAGGTTTCAGTGTTGTTATTTTGGATCGATTCGTTCGTGTTTTTTATTTTTGGGATTAAGGTAAGGGGATTTGTTCACATCAGTTATTTTTTTGAATAAGAAATCACAAGATATGTAGCTTATATTTATATGTACTTATTGACTGCTTATTTGCAAAGTTTTACTGGGTATAAATGTCGATTCTTACAATTTTCACGATTTTAAGGTTTTGGAAAAAATGAGGTATTTGGCATATGATCTCTAAATTTCTTAAACTACTTTATTTGCACTAAAACTAAAGTAGGAGATGCTTGAAACTCTTAAATTGCAGCAGAAATGATATTTTACGAACCCGTTTATATGAAATGTATATTTAATTAAATAAATATGATGTATAATATGAATTGAATCTATACTGATTTGAGATGTATGTATATGAACTATGGGGACTGTTGGCCTTACAAGACTTAACATATTTTTTTGATGCTAACAAACAAGTAGAACTTAACATGCTTTGTTTAAGTGATGTATTTTCAGGACTCAATGATGAATACAAGGTTAAAGAACTCATGAAAGTTTGTACTTCAAAGAAGGATGATTATATCAAAGCTTGAGGCATGGATTAAAACTTGAAGATCATGAGAGCATTGATATTAAAGAAAAAGCTTCAAGAATGAACGCCCAAGTGATCAACATAGAAAGCTCAAAGAAAGATGAAGCAAGCATAAAGACCTCAAGGAATTCAAGAATTGAAAGAGTCTATAGGAAATGTCATGTAAGTACTTCAAAGAATTTCAATATGGATGCATGAAGTTCTTAGGATAATTTATTGGACCTAGATACCTTTGAACATACTTGGAAAATATTTTTATAAGGTCAAAAATTGTTTTAAAAAGGTTAGAATCATTTTTGGAATGAAAAGCACCAAAAAGAGGATTTTTCAAATGCTGTCAATTTTTCTACATCTGCATTGAGGTGCATTTTTCTCTATCAAAAACTCCTTATTTTAAAATGTGTTCAACATGAACATTGTAGTATTTATTCTTAGATTTCATTTTACACCAAGAACGTCAAATTTGTAGTTACACAGAGAAAGTTATGATCAAAAGACTGAAGGGTACTCGAAGCTGACAACTTGACAGACGACTGTCAAGAATTGGACAGTCGACTGCCAGAGCACTTTGAGGCATCTGTGTGGGTTTGGACAGCTGACTTCCACCTTTCTACCCCTTTAATTCAATTGGATAGATGACTGCCACAAATGGACAGTCTACTACCACGCGGCTATTTTGATTTTTTTCATAACTGTCAAATTTTTAAAAGAGGTTGCTTGGGGCTCAAAATTTGTAAAAACTTGGGGAATACTCCAAGACACTTGGGGACCAAGTTATACACTTTTTTAAGTCTATAAATAAGCCTCAAAGATCATTGAATCAAGGCACCAAGAATTCAAATTCTGAAAAAATTGAAAGTCTCTCTCAAATTGCTCTTAAATTCTCAAGGCTCTCTCTTGCTCTCAAGCTCACATATTGTGTACGAATTCAACTGAGTTGCTGCTGATCTTCTTCCATCGATATTGTGCTACAAATTCTAAATCTTTCAATCATTGAAAGAATTAATTGGTGATATACTTCATTGAGCTTCAAGTTAATTTCCATATTGTTATTTACTTTGAAGTATATAGTTTTGAATTGTTGTACTAATCAGCTCTTTGAGGAGCAAATTATTTGTACACATCTTTTTTTTTGTGTTTATTGTAGATTGATGATTCCAAGGGTCGTTTGGCTCATTGGCTAAGCAAGGGGATATTGCTTAAAGAGGCGGGCTCTAGCCTAATTAAGGAGTGACCAGACAAGGGGATATAGTTTGGAGAATGCGGGCTCTAGCCTTAACCAAGGAGTGTTGTAAAGGTTTGTTCCGCCCGTCAAAGGAATAGGTTTAGTGAATCCTTTGGTGGTTTGCCAAAGGCGAGGATGTAGGCTGGGTATAAGTCGAACCTAGTAAAAATCTCCGTCTCACTCTCTCTTTCCCTACTCTTTATTTTCAGTACATATTTAAATTGTATGGATGGTTTAAATTGGAAGTCATATATACTACGTATATTTGGAAATCAAGTAAACTTGAAGTTTGATTTTGATTTGGGTTGCGGAAACCAAAAGGGAGTATGTTGGTTAAACCATATTTTGCGGAAACCATACGGGAGTATGTTACTTGGTTAAACATCTCAAAGATAAATTAACTAAAAGTTTATTTGGATTTTGAATATTGGGAAGAGTGTTGGATTCTATATTACACATCATATTAAAGAGGCAAATCCATTCATGAAGGGCTTTATATCAGCAAGCATAACATTTCATATATATAGGGCTTAATTCAAATTTATATCCAAGGCTGACAACATAAGCTGTATTGTGATTGAATGGTTTAAAGTTTGATATTGAGTGGTTTGTGTTTATATTCCAAAGAGTGCCGAATCTTCCATTAATCAAATAGTGTAGCAGTTAACTTATACTTGAAAAATCATTTGGTTGTTTGGTTTAAACATTGTGCTTGATTGGTTTGGTTGAATGATTGATTACTTGTTTGGCTAAGCAATAGTGTTGTTGATTGGATAAAAGAATTTAAGTTCTTTTGTGATTAAAGAGTTAAACAAACAAGTCAAGAATTGGTTAAAAGAAATAAAATAAGTTTAAGAATTTTCAAAAGGAATTAAAAGAAAGTTTTTAAATCCAATTCACCCCCCTCTTGGGACTACACCTTACTTTTCAGGGACTAAGGTTCTAAGTGGTTATCAGAAAATGCTAAAAACAGGTGTTGGTTAGAAACCATGCCAAGTATGAGAAAAGGGTAAAACCGAGAGGTTACAAGCTGATTTTTACCACAGCATGAATGAAAGTATGCATGAATGAGATTGTAAAAATACTGGAATTGCACAGGTTATTATGTTTTAATGTAAATTATATATATGATATTGGGACCATAGCTTGTTACACGGAGCATAAGAAGCTCAATAGTATATGAAGCCTTAAAAAGCTTATATTATATAGGCTCTATACCATTGCCAAAACAGAGGTACAATGCAACCACACGTAATTATTTTTCAGTGTGAGTACCTAGTAGTAGGCTTGGTAAGAAGGGCCACTAGTCAAAAGGGATCACGGTGGTGATGGCCAAGTCGAACTGCAATATGTTATGATGCCTGACAATACCTGCACGAACAGGGCTCGATCAGTGCTTTCTTATCGCACAACCCTTGCCATGGGGAGTTATTGGCATAGTTATGATAGTTTCAAGCTGGACGGTATTCTAAATATGCATATACATGATTTAAAAGCTTTAATGGGCAATGTCACAGGTTTGAGTATCGGGCAGAGGGATTGTACAGTGTATGGGCCTGTACCCTACCCTAACCCCGAGAACTCTCACTTGAAATGATGCAGAGTTATCTATTGTCAGGAATTTATATATGTACTATATATATATATTACAGTATTGAGAATGTGCAGCCTCTGTAACTGTTTTCAAACAAGAATATAACTGTACGGTCACACACTGATGTAATATTTTTCTCCTTACTAAGAAGTGTCTCACCCCAATCTTACAACCCTTGTTTCAAGAGTTACAGGAAATCGGTCCTAGTCTTCTAGAAAGACTTTGGAGCGTAGAGTCAAGTTAGCTGACGTAAGTTTTGTATGAGTTTTGGGTTGTTTAGCTAGGGTGGGTTTTCTTTTTGGGAATGTAATACAATTTATGTTTTATGTATGGATGAATGTATGTAAGGAACAGTTAGATGCTCTGGTACGTCTATTAGAATCTATATGAATGTTTATGTTTTCCACAATATATGAGAGTACAGATCATTATGAAATACCCGTATGTCCCTATTTTAGGGCGAGTAGATATATATGTTATCAGGATTTGTACAGATTATGTATGTATAGTAGCTCTCTGGGGTCGTATAAAGGGCTGGGGCATTACATAATTAAAATCATTTTTGATCCAAAAGTCTACCCATTCAAATAAAAATACCTATATACATATATATATATATATATATATATATATATATATATATATACTCGAATTTAACTGGTTTAAAATTAATTAAAAAGTTGCTATAACGTTTTCCCCTTACCTACTCCTCAAAATTTATGCCTAAGCTGAACAGGAAATGAGACCCTGTATTCCAAAAATCCCAACTTACTCAAATCTCAAAACAATACTCATTTAACACTTCCTAGGTTCCATATACTTCAATTTTAAAATAAAACTTTAAAATATCTTACTTACCCTGATTTTGGGATGGTACCCCAAAATCCCAAATTAACGATTTGCTCCGGTAGCTTTACAGAGAATGATCCCACGAATCTCGTGGTGTTTTCGGATCATCAAAATAAGCCTTAATGGAGTGAGAATCGAAGAAAAGAAGAAGGAGAAACCATAGGGTTTCGTGAGAGGAAGAGAGAAGATTTTGATTTCCTTTTGAAACACTCGCAGGATCCTTCTATATAACCCCCTCTGCGCAAAAAACCGTCGCCGGTTTTCCCAAGCCTCTAGAAAAACGTCGCCGATTTTCCCTTTAACCGGCCCAAATTTACCGTTTACTAGTTACCGTCCCGTAGTAAATTCAGAAAATCATTGCCAATTTTCTCTCGTCTTTAAAAAATGGTCGCCAGTTTTCTCTTGAACCGGCCAAAATCCATTTTTCCCCAATTTTCTTTTTATTTCCCTTTATTTATTTATTTTATATTTAATTTCTTTTAATTTCGGGATTCGGGTTATTACACTTGTTTGTGTGAGCATAATGGCAATGGGTAAGATTGATCTGCCCTTCTGTGATACTTATTTTTACAATAATATCATAATTTAACACATCATTTTATATTATTTGTTCAACATAATTGACAAATATTAATAAATTTATCCAAATTATATAGCATTTATAAAAATTGCGTGTAATATATAAAACTTTAAAAATTATATATTATATGATTGAAGACAATCATATACTATTTTATTATATATTATAATATATTAATTATTAATGAAACTTAATTCAATTATGTAATGATGAATAAGAATTATTTATTAATTTAAAATAATATTAAAAATTAAAAAAAACTAATTTAATTAATAATATTGTTGTTAATTAATAAATAATATGATATTATTTTAATTAATATAAATTAATAAATAATATGATATTATTTTAATTAATATAAATTAATTAAATTTTCATTAAAAATTAAAATAATTAGCTTTTAAGTTTATAATTATAAAAATATTATTATTTTTATTCGAAATATATTTTAAAATGACTATATATTATTTTACTATGTATTATGATATATTAGTTATTATAATTCAATTCTGGATTGAACAAGAACTATTTATTAATTTAAATTAACATTAAATAAATTAAAATGTTGAATTTAATTAGTAATATTTATTTTTATCATAATTTAATATCATAGTAATATGCTGTAAGTATACATTAATAACAAGATTATTGTTAATTAAAAATAATAATCTTATATTATTTTTTAATATAAAATATTTAAATATACATTAATTGTAAAGACTTGAAAAAAAAAAATAATATTATTAACCAATTAGTTATTATTATTAAATTGAATTAATGAAATAAATAATAGGATGAATATATAAGTATTCATACATATATATATATATATATATATGTAAGAACCCGACCCGAGGTATGTAGTTTGAATAAATGAAAAAGGGTAAAAAGGTAAATTTTGCAGGCTTCGTCAACGAAGCCATTGTTCTTGTCGACGAAGCCCTCATTGTAACGTCCTGCTGTTCATGCTATATTTTTATTCCCCATTTAAATTAAATGTAAAATTTCTACTGCTCTGATACCTTTTTAATATAAATCAAACCCTCATCACGGTCCAGATAGGACCCATGGAATCTGAGACACAACAAATAACCTAAGCAACGAGAAGTTGAATTCATAAAACCATAACTATATATATATATATACAATACCAGAGTTTCAGAATATTTCCCAAGATATACATACACAACTTTACCCAAAAATTACCCTCAACTGAAAATAGGGCTATACAAAAATAACCTCCCAAAATACTCACCCTACGAAATATGTTATTACTAGTGTGTGGCAAATGAGTTACAATTTGTAAAATATGATTTAGAAATACCATAGATAACTGAATATGAGAAAACATGTATAAATAATGTTCTGTACAGCTCATACCTATGTTACTTAGCACAACTGTCTTCATGAATTTTCTATTCATAATACTTCTAATATTCATAAATACATCTACTGTTTCTGTAAATCTGACTATACATATAATAACTGAGAAAACTTCCCTGGATGGATAATTGTATGTCATGATTTAACCCCTCATGACAGGGTTGTGCGACCCGTAGGTGGTACCTATCACTGGGAAGTTTGTCGTGGTGGTCTCGGATCGACAAATTTTTTGCAAAAAATCTGATTTTTGGCTTACTTATAGACCCGAATTCATCGACGAGACATGTTATCTCGTCAACGAGTCCATGAAGGAAGTTTGTTGCTGAACACGAACCCCTCGTCAACGAATTTTAGACTGTCAAATCCCCCCTCTCAGTATCTTCTCGTCGACGAGACACGTGTCTACGTCGATGATCCCCAGTAGAGTACTCGTCGACGAAGTCATGCATTCCTCAACGAGACCCCCTTTAAGCCCTTTTTTTATATTTTCTTTCTTTCTTCTTTTATTATTTAATTCTAATAATTTTCTAGGTTATTACACTCATACTCTTCGTCGCCGAAATTAAGAGCCTCATCGACGAAGAGATGCCAAACGTGTTGTAAAATATCAGAATAAGGTTCGTCGTCGACGGAGTCGGTTCGTCGACGAAATGTATAGATGATTTGTCGACGAAGGTGCGGTCTCGTCGATGAGGTTGGCCTGGTCAAAGGGGCTATAAATATCCTATTGCTTTGCTTAGTTGCTAAAAAACCTCAAACTCTTTCTCTCTCTCTCTCTCTCTCTCTCTCTCTCTCTCTTTTCGATTCTTCATTGTTCGTCACTTGATTCAACGATCCAATGTTACTGCGTGGATCAGGGGAGGAATCTCTACGTTTTTAGCGGATCAGAAAGTCGTTTCGAGGATTTTTGGGTTTTGACCCAAAACCGAGGTAAGGGTCCGATTTCAATTTCGTTTCGGAATATGTGTAGTAGTAAGAATTGTAAGGAAGTATTGTTCTTAGTTGTTTAGGTTATGGTGTCTCAGTTTGCAGTTTTGGAGTCGTAGAGTTTGTATTTTGGTATTTGGGAAAATGTAAGGCGATTCTGTTTATATCATTTTATTTTTGAAATCGGGATTGATAAACCTATAGTTTACGATCATATGTATGTTTTGGTTACTTATTTGGGAAAATCTATTGGGTTAAAATGTGAAATTTTCGGGTTACAACTTTTGAAAAAATTTGGGGGTTTCGAGTATCATCTCTATTTTATTGGAGAAATTGTATATTATATTAAAACTATAGTGTAATAACCCCATGAATGACTATACAAGATTAGTGGGGTGATTCCCAAAAAAAAAAAAATTAATTAATTAATTGATTAATTAAATTTATAAAAAAAAGAAAAAAATAATTAAATTTTATTTTTATTTTTATTAATAAAATATATTATTATTATTATTATTATTATTATTATTATTATTATTATTATTATTATTATTATTATCCTACCTGAAGCTTCTTTTGAAGCTTCAGGATTCAGATTGTGAAGGCTATCTGCGCAGAGAGAGCTCCCTAGCCTCTCGTCTCTCACTCCTCATTCTCTCTCCCTCTCTCCTCATTTTTCCCGACGAATACTCGCTTGATCAAAAATCAAAAGATACCGTTGAACTCTGTTTTCCATCGCCATCATATCTACTGAAACAGATTGGTGGTGGGAGCGGCGTAGGCGTAACTTCTGGGGTAAGCCAAATTTCCCCTTTTTCCTCAATTTCTTGCAAATTATAAGCCTAATCGACGATTGGACATCACCACGAAAATTTAGGGATAATTCTCTACAAGTCTAGCGGAGCGAAATTCTCATGGGATCGTCGTAGGTATAACCCCAAATTTGGGATAAGGGGGTTATTAAGGGGCTTATTATTATTTAATTGGTGTTGATTTAGAAATGCTAGAATATTGAGCATCTGGGGTTGAAGTAAGATTTTCAAAATTTAGGATCCAGGTGAGCTCCGCAGGTGTAATTTCGGGACCCACTGGCATAATTCAGGAAATTAAGTGGGGATGTTAAATGTTAGTTTAAATGTTAATTTGAGGTATATGGAACCTATGAAAGGTTAGATAGGTATTATTTTGGGGAAATGAGTTAATTAATCTGGAAAAAATGCAAATTGTAGGGTTTGAGTTTCGGGCGCCAAGGATGTAGGATTTGGGGTTCTAACGAGATTCTTAGTAAGTCAGGTAAGGGGAATAAATTATAACAGTATTTTTAGAACTACCTTTTGAATTAATATGTGAAAATGAGCATATGGTATTTTGTTTGAAAATTATTATGATATAAATATCAGATAAATTGTGCGGCATTTGAGTAATATTTAATTGTAATATTTTGGAGTGTAAAATTAATATATTATAAATATTAAATGAAAACTATGTGACATATGACGTATAATGAAAAATGTGAAATATAACGATGAGTAATTTCTGAGAAAATATTGGAATGAGAATTATTGTTGTGATTAGGGGAAAATAATGAAATATGATATTTATATGTGTGTAAAAATGATTTGCATGCAAAATGAGATTTTGCGAATTACTGATATGAGTATTTTGAGAAATGTTGAAATACGTGAAATACGATAAATACTATTATGAGATGATGAAAGGTGCACAGAAAATAATGAGAACATTTATATTGAGATGAATTGAGATATACTGATATGAGATTAATGATGTATATTGATATGGAAATATTAAAACATGAAAATGAGAACGTGAATTCTAAAACGTATATACTGAAATATGATTGATGGAATGCCAATACCGCATAATGATTGCGGGTATGTGGTAGTGAACCCTGATGGATGATTATGATATTAAGCATGGTATCGTTGCTAGTGGTGTAGTGCAATCACACGGACTCTTGGAGGGTGTGGCGTGATAGTTGATTGAGCCATTTTGTAGAGTTGTTGGGCCTCCTGAATCCGGATCAGGGCTATAGGTTGGCCAGTCGTACTACAAATGCGATATGTGATATGATATTTTGATCTAACCGGGTCAGCCAACCGTGGTTAGATCTAGCCTTTGGGTTGCACAACCTTGACCATGGGGGAAAGCATGGCGTGCAAAGAAAGATCCTTAGGGTGGCCATGAGTTACATACGCGATGTTGGTATTTGATACCAAGGATACTCATGTGCCGGAAAGTAAAATGAAAATGAAAAGTGAAAGAATGACAAAATGAGCTAAAATAAGAAATGAAAGAAATAATAGAAATTGAGAAATAGAGAATGATAAAATTGAGAAATGGATTCGTATGAGTTAATAATATAAACAATTGAGGCGAAGTAAAACTCTCCGCCTGAAGGCTTACTGAGTTAGGTGAGTGCCCTGATAGGTATCAGATGTGGCCACACTTGGCAGCATAACGTGTTAGGGCAAAGGGAAGCTACCTGTATGGGCAGGTAAACTTCCCTATTCTCAGGAACTTTGCAGGTAAATATGTATTGGAAATAATTGAATTTGAGAAATGATTTTAAAGCTTATAAAAACTCTTGTTGTATATCTATATGATTATGAGAATATGTTCATCTGTGTATTTTTCTCAGATGAAATGTTGATTTGAAAAGTGAAGTGTATTATAACTGAACTCATATGGCCACAGACTGTAAATAATTTACTTCTTCTTACTGAGAAGTGTCTCACCCAAATTATCTAAATTTTTCAGGGAACAGGGATAGGCCAGGTGATAGAGCTCCGAGACCTTAAGGAGCTGAGACCCTGACACACAGGGTGAGTTTTTGGACTAGGGGAGGTGTAATTCCCTTAGAGTTGAGTTGTTTTTTAGTATGAGATAGTAATGTATTTATATATGTATGTTGATACTCTGAGTATTGTATTCTGGTTGTTAAGTATATACTATATTCCGCTGTTAGGTTATATAAATAAGATGACTTTTTACCCGGTACCCAATGTGGGTTGAGTCGTATGAATGGTAGTAAGGTTGTTGACATGGCTGATTTGTGAATGTTGTAGATGACGAGTGAATATTTTTTATTATTATTGAAAAAAAATGTACGAAAATTGGGGCGTCTCATATAGTATTGAGATGACCGTACCCATATTTGTATTAAACTGTATTCTTGAATTGAAAAACGATATGATTTGCTGTATACCAGATAAGTGTGGAATGAATTGTTGTATGTAAAATGTTCTAGGTTTTGTAAAAATAGTTAGGGGCATCTAATTACCATACGTTGATGAGTATAGGGACATGAGTTCCAAAATTGTTTCAGGTTTTATAAGTCAGCTAAGGGCGGCTAATTACCGTATGCTGAATCAGCTAGGGGTGGCTAATTACCGTACGCTGACACCATGTCTCGGCTAATTACCGAGGGTGAGAGTGTCCGAATCTATATCCGAGTGTGTGAAATATCACCTGTTCTTTCTGACTGGTCACCGATGGGTGTGCGCTACACCATAGTGGCAAGGATATTGCTGTGAGGCTTCGGTTATTGCAGGTTATCGGGTGCTCGTATTGGCAACATTATCGCTGTAAGGCTTCAGTTATCGCAGGGTAATTGGGTGCTTAGTGTGACAACACTGACTGTATGTTTGAGTATTGTATGTATTGGAACTAGATTGTAAAAAATACTCTAACTGTATTGAACTAAATTGTATTGTGTTATGTTTTATGCTGAAATAACACTCGTACGTCACACACTGATATAACCTATTTTCTTCCTTATTGAGAGGTGTTTTACCCCGAATATACAAATATTTTTCAGGTCCTTCAGGTAGCCGAAACTAGTATCCTACCGTCTGGATGCGGGGGTGTCGGTTAGCTGCGTTTAGTACCTGTGTAAGTATGAGTTTTGTAACCGAGTTGTCCTTGTTGGGTTTTGTAGACACCCGGAGTATGTACTGTAATTTTGGGAACGTATATTCTAGTTCTGTATAGACTCTGGTATGGTATGATGTATGTATAGAAAGAACATTTTCCGTTTCGTATTTGATGAGTATAGATATGTATGTGAATGTGTATAGGGTTTACGTCTACCCACGGGGTGGGATCTTCATTCAGTTTAGTATCATGTATCTTTTAATTGATACAGGGACAGGTTAGGTTATGGTATTCACACCTAGGACCCATCCGCCGGTTCGGGGTGTGACAATATATATGTATAATATTAATATAATATTATAATGGTTAAAGTAATAGTATAATATAATTAAATATAAGTGGAATGCATTAAATAAATTTCATGACATTTGAAATTAAGGTTATTATAATATATATATATATATATATATGTGTGTGTGTGTGTGTGTGTGTGTGCGTGCGTGTTAATATAAAATAATAAAGCAAATGATTGTTTTAATGCCATTAGGTAGATTGGATTTCAATTTGAAATCCAATTGCAAGGAAATTTGAACCCTCCCAGTACACTGCCTCTCAGTATCTCACGCCTCTCTCACATTTTTCTTTTCTTTTCTCATTCTCTCTCCTTGCCTCCACTTTTTCTCTCCTCATTTTCTTGGCTAATATTCGGTCGATCGTAAAATCAAAGATACCGCTGGGTTCCTATCTTCGCCACCGAATCTTTTATCGGAACGTATTTGTCGTGGAAGCGGCGTAGACACCAATCCTAGGAAAAGGTAAACCCTTACTTTTTCCTTAATTTTTTCCTTAGATCTTCAGCCAAATCGACGATTGGGTATCACCACGGGGTCCTAGTCTTGATCATCGTCATTTTGGCCGGAATAAATTTTCAATTTAGGTATCTTAGGCACCACTCTAAAGCGAAAGTGAGATTTAGGGAATTAAGTAAATTGGTTATATTTGAGAGTTTAATTGTTTATTTGGAATTGATGGGCCTAAGAAATGTTAAAATAATATTTTATTTAGGGTTGATTTAATGGAATTAGGATTTTGATTCAAGGTTCGGGTAAGCGGCGTAGGCATCTCTTTGGGGTCCCTATTGGCATAATTCAAGAAACCAAGTAAGGGGAAATATATATTAAGGTTTTATGAATTAAACGGATGAATGGATTTTGTTAGGTATATATGTATATGTTTTCTTATGGGTTAAAAATGTCAATCGTTTAAATTATGATTTCTCAGCATAAGGCTGTTTTATTAGTTATGTATATATGAAAATGGACTGTTGAAAGTGAAAGATTTTTCAGGATAATTATGTAATAAATTAAAGGTATATTTTTAATATATGAATATTAAATGTAGGTTGACTTATTTTATAGGAAATGTATTAATTTTACTACTAAATTGTGTGACATGAGTAAAATGGAAATTCTGTGTAAATTATGTTATATGTATGTGATGCAAGTTATACAGGGAATGCATTGAGAATAAAAATGTTATATGAATTATGCTGCATGTGATTGTTAATGTAATCATGAAAACAATGAACAACTAAAAGGAGCTATAGACTAACTGATGACTACTGAAAGGAATTGTAGTAGCAGGCTAGCGCATATCTATATGGACTAATTGATGTACAGTTGAAAGGAGCTATAGTAGCAAATTTAACACATATCTATGTGGACTAACTGATGTACAACTAAAAGGAGCTGCAGTACGAATGCATGAAATGAAATGGAAATGAAATGTGAAATGTGAACAATGTAAAATGGGAAATAACCACGTAAAGTGAAATGTTACGAAATGTCAAAGATGAGAACATGAACAAATGAGTAATACAGGATAAATGACAGTCAGGATTTGGCCCTGACTTGCCTAATTCCTCTTTTTTTCTTTTTTTTTTCTTTTATTTCTCCCCTTTATATTCATTTTCCTTTATTTTTCAGGTTCGGATTCCTACAATCAAATCTCCGCAGTACAATTTAATTTAGGCATAAAGATATAATTAAATTAACGTAATCAATTTAATTCAGACATATTTTAAAGTAAAATTTGACATAATCTAACTCACTTACTCAAACCCTAGAGTGGTGCCTACAGCGTGCAGATGATGAAATTTCTCTAGTTAAATCTTTGAAGAGCAGGGCTCGGACCCGAGAATGATGTCTGTTCTTCAAATTGGTGGAGAAATGTAAGAAAAATTCAGAGAGAGAAAGAGAGAGAGAGTGTGGAGAGAGAAACAGAGAGAGGTGAGAGAACCATGAGAAGGGGGGAGAAAGGGGACTTCAGGAAGTCTAACTTCCTTGATATATATATATATAATATTATAATATTATATTATAATATATTAATATATTATATTATATTATTTAGTTAATTATTCATAATTAATTAATTTAAATATATTTTTTTTACACTTTCATGCATGTTAGTTTTGGGATAGTTACACTAATGATATGTGGGTGTTAAGGGGATAGACTTTAAAAGAAATATATAAACACACAAATTTTTATGAGCCTATTACCCGGACTTTACCTTTTAGGAATTTATATAGAAGTGTAATACCGTTAGTTCTCATGAGACAAGGTTTTTGGAGGCAAACCACTCCACTCAGTGTGAACTTTATCAAAGCTCATTGAGTAAGGATAAGACACATATTGGGAACCTAAGGAATAGAATTTGAACCACACATTTTTCAAATTGCATTATAGCATACCAAACAAATGATTAATGTTTTTTCTGTCTCACAATGATTGGGAGAACATTTTGACCCAGTTCTAAGATAGGTAAAGGGCCGCTCAGAGTAGTCATCTTTTACCTTTGTTCTCAGCTCCTCTCAAGGCCTCCCCTCCTTCCCAACAACTTTCCCTTCTCATGTTTTTCTTCTTCTTCTTCTGTTCCTTTGTTTTTGTTGATTAGTCATCTTTCCTAGCGGAAAAAATAAAATAAAAATGGATTTGTACATAGAAAGCACAAGTTGTTATACAAGCCCATTTGGATCAAGAATTTTGATATGAGAAAAGGAAAGAAAATTCATTTTCCATTATATTTTCTCTCTATACCAAACAATATTAAAAATAAAATTTATTTTAATACAATTAAAAATTAAGAAAAATGAAATGTTATTCATGTATAAAATTAAAATTTTATTAATTGATTTTGACATATTTCTTATTTTCTTCCTTACCTTTTTTGATAACCAAACATGAAAAAATGAATTGTTCCATACTTTTCTGTCCTTTCTGTCACATTTTTCAAGTCCAAATAGGACCTAAGAGAAATTAGGTTTAGAAAAATAATTTCAAATTTTATTGATGATGTATGTTTTCTTATACTAAGAGAAATTGTGTTAAAAAAAATACAATTTTAATTTCTAGTTGCAAAAAAGTTGTCACTAAAAGAGATGATAAAAAAAGTTGTCCTGAAAAGAAATTTACTCTTATTTTAGAAAGTATGCTCACAACCTTTTACAAAATGTTACAATTTCTTTCCCTTTTTTTTAAAAAAATTATTTTCAAGAGTAATTTGTGCTTATAAAACGTAATTGTCATACTTTAACCTTATGTTTTTAAGAGACCTTAGATTTCGATTAGATATAATACAAAATTATATTAAATTTTGTTCAAATTTAAATCTAGTGCACGAAATTCTATTGACAAATATCAATCAATTTTTATTTTTTCAAAAAGTATAATTTTTTTAAAAGTTTTAGAATTCTTGGGTTTAAACAACAAATTTTCAATTTTTAGTAGAGCTATAAATATTGTCAATAAAAGAGATTTATTATTTCCTTTTTTTAAAAAAAAGAAAGACTAGTGATCTTTTCTTGTAGCTTTTATAAAAAAAGACCCAATTACCATTTCCTTTTAAAGTTGTTTTCTAGTAATTAAGCAAGAAGAAGCTTGCACTTAGAAAACAAAAGATATTATACATGAATTTAAATTATTGACAAATACATCTCTATTACAAGTGACAAACTTATCTTGATAAAATGATTTTTAGCTTTTAGAATGACTTTTTAGTAGACATCGATTAGCGCTCCTTTAGAAAAAAGCATTATATTCTTATGCCCTTAAATTTATAAAAGATAATTTTTAATTAAATACTATTATTTAATGAAATGTACCTTTAGCTTTTTTAAAATATCATATGACTAAACATAAAGATTAATGATCATACCACAGGGAGGAGGAAATGCAAGGCAAAATGAAAGCTGTCCTCGTAACTTTATTTTCTATTAAATACTATAAACATGAAAATTTATTTTAATATGAGTAAAATTTAGAAAAAACTAAATATTAATAATATATAAGACTAAATTTTTGTTTATAAACTTAATATATATATATATATATATATGCGAATTTTATTTCTCTTTTTTCTTGATAACCAAACATAAAAATGAGAATTCCATAGTACTTTAAAATCAAAATTTTGTTCATAAATTTATTATGTTTTTTATTCTTTTGATAATCAAATATGAAAATATAAATTTCTTGATATTTTTCATTCCTCTCTTAAGTTCCAAATAGGACCTAAGAGAAATTAGGTTTAGAAAAATAATTTCAAATTTTATTGATGATGTATGTTTTCTTTTTTTTTTTATTATTACATAGGAACTCCAGCCACCAACAAGCTTTTCAGACTCCCTGGTACGACATCAAACTTACGGATCAGCGTCCTCCTCCTAGGTCTCGCTGATCAGGTAAAATCCGGAATACGGACACAGCTTCCGTGCATCAGTTGGACGTGATGATGTATGTTTTCTTTTACTCAGAAAAATTGTGTTAAAAAAAATACAATTTTAATTTCTAGTTGCAAAAAAGTTGTCACTAAAAGAGATGATAAGAAATGTTGTCCCAAAAAGAAATTTACTCTTATTTTAGAAAGTATGCTCACAACCTTTTACAAAATGTTACAATTACTTTCCCTTTTTTAAAAAAAAAAAAAATTTATTTTCAAGAGTAATTTGTGCTTATAAAACGTAATTGTCATACTTTAACCTTATGTTTTTAAGAGACCTTAGATTTCGATTAGATATAATACAAAATTATATTAAATTTTGTTCAAATTTAAATCTAGTGCACGAAATTCTATTGATAAGTATCAATCAATTTTTATTTTTTCAAAAAGTATAATTTTTTTAAAAGTTTTAGAATTCTTGGGTTTAAACAACAAATTTTCAATTTTTAGTAGAGCTATAAATATTGTCAATTAAAGAGATTTATTATTATTATTATTATAAAAGACTAGTGATCTTTTCTTGTAGCTTTTATAAAAAAGGCCCAATTACCATTTCTTTTTAAATATTGTTTTCTAGTAATTAAGCAACAAGGAGCTTGCACTTAGAAAACAAAAGTTATTATACATGAATTCAAATTATTGGCAAATACATCTCTATTATGAAAGACAAATTTATCTTCATAAAATGATTTTTAGCTTTCAAAATCGATTTTTTAGTAAATGTCGATTAGCGCTCCTTTAAAAAAAAGCATTATATTCTTATGCCCTTAAATTTATAAAAGATAATTTTTAATTAAATATTATTATTTAATGAAATGTACCTTTAGCTTTTTTTAAATATCATAAAGATTAATGATCATACCACAGGGAGGAGGAAATGCAAGGCAAAATGAAAGCTGTCCTCATAACTTCATTTTCTATTAAATACTATAAAAATGAAAATTTGTTTTAATATGAGTAAAATTTAGAAAAAATTAAATATTAATAATATATAAGACTAAATTTTTGTTTATAAACTTTATATATATATATATATATATATATATATGCGAATTTTTTTTCTCTTTTTTCTTGATAACCAAACATAAAAATGAGAATTCGATAGTACTTTAAAATCAAAATTTTGTTCATAAATTTATTATGTTTTTTATTCTCTTGATAATCAAATATGAAAATATAAATTTCTTGATATTTTTCATTCCTTTCTTAAGTTCCAAATGGAAACTTAGTATCCTCAAGCAATGATTCCGAAAACATGAGTATGATGCTTATGGAATAATGCAAGAGATAAGAGAGATTCAATATTCAATACACACCCAAGTGTCTTATCCATAGATAAACAAGCAGGACACAACAATAACCATGCTGACCAGAAGAGAAGACACACCTATTAAAGATATTTATGGCTTCAACATCACCATCACCAACAACAACAACAAAATGCAAAGTGGCACCATTAAAGATATTTATGGCTCCTGGGAGCTAGTAAGACAACCCAACCCACAGCCCCAACCAACTCATAAACCCTACTTCAACCCAAATTTCTGTCTCTCCTGGTCAGCAAGGGACTTGGCCACACTTTCCCTGCCCAGGCACCTCTTGGCCCATGCTATCAGCTCGGGGCACTCCGACTCCACACTTAGGTTGCCGTAGGTTTCGAATGCCTTGAACCAGATGTAGAATGTGATCAGAGCAATGTCCACGAACCCAAAGGTCACGCCACTGAAGAAGGGCTTGTCTCCGAGCTCTCCTTCCATCATCTTGAGGCTTCCAATGAACTCCTTCCCCGCAGCCTCGCATTCTTCTGGCGGCCATATCAGCTTCCTCGCTGGCACGTATAGCTGCAACTCAAAATGTACAGTTTCAACCATTATATAAAAGTGAAATGCAACGATAGATTTGCCACTCAGTAATCACAGTGGTGTATTCACGGATGTGCGACCACAATACGGGGGGATCCACACATAAACACCTCTCACCCATTCTTGGTGAATTACAAATTCTAAAGCAAGATAATAATAATAATAATAATAATAATAATAATAATAATAATACTAATAAATAAATAAAGGAGGCCAAGGGGGAAAATCCAAAGAAGTAGGTCTACTTAATTTTTTTTGGGAGGCTAAACGGACCAATACTCAACGAGCATTGAAAATATATATATATTATCATAATTCAGAAAATAGCACCAACAAGGATTAGAAAAAAATAATTAAGGGTGGCAAAACGGACCAATACTCAACAAGTGACCTGTTTATAATCAGGTCAACCCAAACCAAACCTATTTGTTCAATGGGTTAAACAGTTTAAAGTTAGGTATCCCATAAGTTGCCCATTCTACCCATAGATTCTATTTTTTTTTAACAAAAAATTAATTCAAAATGTACAAAAATACTAAAAAATATAATAATAATAATCCAAATAGGTACTATTTCTAGAATTTTAACTCGCATCTTACGTTGAAATTTAAAGAGAAAAACAATAAATATGTATTTTTTTTAAAAAATTTAACTCGTATTTGTCGAAATATAAAAGAAAATTTCAATTACAAGATTATATATTTATTAGTAGGTACCACTTTACAGTCCTTAACTAATTAGGTAGGTTCAAATTTATGTTCTACATACCTATTTATAAACTAATCAACATGTTGTACAAATCAATGCATAGAGTACGGAAATCAATTATACAATGCAACAACCAACGATGAATAATACGGAAACACAATCACAAAGATTATATGACAGCAGTAAAACAATGACACAAAGGATTAACGTGGTTCAGCAATGCCTATGTCCACAGGAGCAAACGACTGTAATTTTCACTATCTTATTGGACAAGGGTTACAACAATTGTATATATGCTAACCCTCTTCAACCCCCAGAGGTTTTCCCCTCGAAAGCCCAACCTATTCAACTTCCTAATTCGATATTCAAAAAACAGCACTGAGTAACCGAGCAAAACCATCGATTGTTTCAAACAAAACCATCGATAGTTCTTACTACAACTGAAACTACCAATAGTTTCAGACAAAACGTCGATTGTTTCTTCCTAAGATCAAACTATTGATGTAATCGTCGATGATCTCTATTAAATCGTTGACGGTTTCTTCTAGAGCTTGACTCCGTCGATGCAACTCTTCAAAACTGTCGACGATTTTCTCTGCAAACCAGCTTTTATGTTTTTTTCACCATGTTTTCTTTGTACATGTGTTCCACTCAATATATAAGCCACATTTTACAACAATATCCACCTTGACAAATATACACCCCTTAGAAGAAAACGAAAAAACATAACTCACTGCTCCACTTAAGACAATAGGTTGGAACACCTCTCATCTAGCAACTGGAGGCGTTGATCAAGTCCAAGCAATGCTTGAATTTGTCCATTATAGTAGGCTTTGTCAAGATGTCTGCAGCATTCTCAAAAGTGTAAATTTTCTCAAGTAGTAGTTCACTAGAAGCAACCAATTCCATGATCCTGTGAAACCTCACATTTACATGTTTGGTCCTCGCATGATATACCCAGGTCTTCGCTAAATAAATGGCATTCTGACTATCACAATGCAGTTGAACTCCACCTTACTAAATACCCAACTCCTTGACCAATCTTGTAAGCTACAATGCTTCCTTGGCAGTTTCGGCCACTGCCATATACTTCGACTCAGTTATAGATAGTGCAACTAAAGATTGTACCATGAACCTCCAACAAATAAGCCCTCCCACAAAGTGAACACATACCTTGTTGTAGACCTTTTATCATCCAAGTCCCCCGCATAGTCTGCATCCACATATCCCACAATTGAATGATCACTCTATTGCCTGCCAAATATGATGTCATAGTCTGTAGTACTCCTTAAGCATCCGAAAATCCACTCAACTGCATCCCAATGATGTTGACTCAGATTTGAAAGAAACTTACCACACTGACAGCTTGTGTCAGATTCAGTCTTGTACATACCATAGCATACATCAAGTACCCCACTCCACTAGCATATGAAAGTAGGTGGTGAGCATAATTCAGGGAAACCCAAATTAACCAACCGATTTTGGTCGATTCGG
Organism: Malania oleifera; assembly: GCF_029873635.1. Lineage (NCBI taxonomy): Eukaryota > Viridiplantae > Streptophyta > Magnoliopsida > Santalales > Ximeniaceae > Malania > Malania oleifera. The sequence continues at coordinate 21,926,170 of NC_080419.1, read as the reverse complement.
TTTGGTTTGGTTTGGTTATGGATTTACCAAATTTCGGGTATTCGATTATAAGGAACTTTAATTCGGTTAAACGAATTAATAATTAATTTAAATTTAAGTATGAATTAGTAATATATATATATATATATATATATATATATAATGTTAAAGGCAGATGGGGGCTAGTTAAAATAAGTCGAGTCTTCCGACTGTTCGTGTCCTCTGCACTGCACCGTAGCCCCTAGGTGACTGGGTCTGAGTTCTCCACTTCTCACTTCTCACTTCTCCCTCTTCGCGGCTTCGCCTGAGCCCCTCTTCCCAATTCCCGTCCCGATCCCGAATCCCTCTTTCCTGAGTTCCCTCTTGAGTCTTGGCCTCTTGCCTCTTGGCCCTCTTCGGCTCTTCCCTTATCTTCCAAGTTCCCGTGGGTTGTAAGTCGCTGATCTCTCTCTCTATCTCTCTTTTACGCACGATTGCACATTTCTCCACTTCCAGCCATTCATGAGCCTCCAGTCGCAACCACCACTGCCGCCTGTTGCAGCCATGGTCGCTGGCTCTCTTGCACAGGTACGACTCTACCTCTCAATTCTTCTTTTATTTTCTATCTATTCTACCTCCATTTTCAATTTTTGGCTTACAATTCTTTCACGCTGTAACACAACCTCACCCTAGGCTGAACCCCCAAATGGGAACAACTCCATCAGATTTGATCCTCAAGCTAGGCTTTCCATGGTTTTCCTAATTGATTTTGAGAATTTAATTTTCAATTATTTGAAAATTGAAATACCATTTTGATCTAATCATTGGTCTGCTATGATATTGTTAGTATGAGCTGCTTAATTAAGATGGAATTTGTAAAAAAATTACAATTATATTATGTTCTTAATAATTAATTTCAAATCATTGCATTCTATCGGTTCGGTTAACAGAAATAATTAACTGAAAATTTTCAATTAATTCGATTAATCAACTGAATTTGACCAAACCGATCGTTTGCCCACCCCTATATGAGACCTTTGACGTGTCACGAACATCATCATCTGTCTTTGGGCACTCGATGGTAGAAAATCTAAAATGATTCGCCAACAGTGTATTCACCATTTTTGCATTATCCATGCTAAACCTCTCTAACACCCTTTCCACATAACTACCCTGAAATAACCTCAATCTTCCTACAACTCTGACCCTATGAATCTCCATCCCAAGAATCTTCTTGGCCGCACCCAAATCCTTCATGTCAAACTCTTTGCTCAAAATATTTTTCAATAGATTAACCTCAGTCATACTTTTCGCAGCAATCAACATGTCATCCATATAAAGCAATAGAAAAATAAGTGAACCATCATCAAGACTCTTCACATAAACGCAGTAATTATATTTGCACCTCATATAGCCAATCCGGATCATGTATGAGTTAAAACATTTGTACCATTGCCTCGAAGACTGCTTCAGCCCGTAAAGTGATTTCTTCATCTTACAAACAAAGTGCACCTGTCCAGGTTGACTAAACCCTTCTGATTGTACCATGTAAATCAACTCCTCCAAATAACCATAAAGAAACATTATCTCTACGTCTATCTGCTCCAAATGCATAGCGAAATGCGTCACCAATCCCAACACAACCTTGATGGAATTGTGTCTGACCACAAGAGAGAAGATCTCATCATAATCAACTCCTTTTGTAGAGATCTAAGGAATTATAACAATTAAACTTGTCAACAGGGACATGCGCCTCGTTGACGAGAAGTTACCGAAAGGACGGTTTTTGGACTCTGAAACTCATCGGCGAGGAGAAAATGTTCGTCGTCAAGCTCCCTTCATTAACTCGTCGACGAGGAGATGCGACTCGTCAACGAGTCCACGTGGACAAGCTTTCTATATAAGCTCAAAACCTCATTTTTCACTCTCACTCACTCACTCACTCACTCACTCTCACTCTCTCTCTCTCTCTCTCTCTCTCTCTCTCTCTCCCCCCTACAACTCACTCCCCTTCTCTCTTCGATTTCGGCCCCGTTCTTCGCCGGTTCGACGATCGGAAGCCGCCATGTCAATCCTGGGAAGATTCTCTTCACATCTGTTAGAGTGATTTATAGGTCAGGTCAACTTGGGAACCATCCCAAAATTTGAGTAAGTTGATTATTTTAATATTTATTTAGGTATTTAGTATTTCTGGGTTGAGGAAGGTAATAGATAGGTATATACTGAAGTTTTGCTGGGGGAAATACAAATTTCAGGGTGTTGAGTTGGGGAACACACATGTGTAATTTTAGAGTAATTTGTTGGCTTTTCCATAAGTCAGTTAAGGGGATAAATTAAGTTAGTATTTCCATGAAATTATTTATTAATATTGAGTTTTTATTTCCAAGGAAATGATGTATGCTATAGAGCTGAGTTTGGAAATACTGCTATTAACAGGAAAATGATTTTAATACAGTTCAGTAAGGGATATGATTTTATGCAGATTTTATGAATAGAACAATAATCATTTTGTGTAGCATGAGTATGAAATTATATGATGCTATGTACTATCAGAATATTATGTTTTCAGAATTAGCTTGTTATTACAGTTTTCAGGAAAATATTAAAAATGATACGAGAACTATGTTTAAAGTATGGTATTGAAACAGTACAAAAATTTTAAACTATGTATGTTAAATATATGTCGGCGTAAGGGCCGTGATTTTACATGATATGATATGCTGGCGTAAGGGCCACGGTTTTATATGATATGCCAGCATAAGGGTCGGAGTTATATGATATGCTATGCTGACGTAAGGGTTGTGGTTTATACATTATGATATGCAAAAATTCGTGAGATGACTTGGTTTAGACTTTCACGAATCACGGTACCGTAGCTATATGATCACAATCATGTATATATTAGTGCTACCACATGTCATAAGGGACAGTGGGAGATCGACAGTCAATGTGATTTTATGGTAGTGCAGGCATCCTTTTACATCTGGACTAGGAGGGGTAGACCCATCGTACTTACAGATTTATGTTGATCTAACGTGGTCGGCCAACCATTGCTAGGTCCCGCCTTCGGGCCGCACAACCTAGTCATGTGGGGGTAAGACATGACACCAGCCAGCCATCCACCTAGGGTGTTATTTCATTTACAATTATATATGATGATTTCATGTATAGAAACTCAATATGTTATCTCATGTTAGTATAAATTATGTTTTATCTAGATATGATACTAACAATTTTGTCAAATATGCTTTATGTACCACTATATGTAAAACACAAAAATACTCATGTTGTCACACAATGATATTAGTTTATTTCCCTTACTGAAAGGTGCCTCACCCCATCTATATAAACATTCAGGAGCCCTAGATAGAAGAGCAGATAGAGCTCCGCAGCGTTAGAGTTCGACTATTCTACCTTGTCTGAAGGGTAAGTTATTTTGCTAGGGTCAGATGGATTTTTGGGTTGTGACCCTAGGGCACTTTTTGGTTATTTTGGGATAGGTATATGTATGTAATAGTTGTAGTAGAACTCTGGCATTGTGTTGGTTGGATGATTTGATATGTATATGATTTTACGTTTCTCGTTGCTTAGGTATCCGTGTTGTATTTCAGGTATATCCCTGGTGCCCATAGATCCAGATTGACTATGAATTGTCAGGATTATTATATTGGATATTATTATGGAAGGAAAAAAAATTGGCAAAATAGGCAAGTCGTTACACCTTTCCTCTACGAGTAGCCCTTGGCTACTTACCGAACCTTGAATTTTTCTCTTTTTTTTTTTTTTTTTCCTGATACCACTTCTTTCTTCCTATACCTATTTGCATCCGATCGCTCTCTTCCCTTTTGGAAGTTTCACAAACTCTCACGTCTGGTTCTTATGCAATGACTTTATCTCCTCCACCATAGCACCCATCCATATTCTTTTCTCTTGGTTGTGTACCGCCTCTTGAAAAGTAGTAGGATCCTTGCTATTAGTAATGAGGGCATAATAAACCAAATCATCAAATCTATACCTAGGGGGTGGCCTGATAGGCTTGTGTATAGCTATACTATGATGTTTCTAGTCTCTCAAGTTAGAATTTCCTGCATTTTGAACATTTTCATCTCTACCCTGAGTCTCTAAGTCCACCTGCACCACATGCTCATTGCTGCTGCAACTTTCTGGCACATGTTTTTCTTCTTCTTCTTCTTCTTCTTCTTCTTCTTCTTGAGTAAACTGCAACATGGCTTTCTCATCAAAAACCACGTCATCACCACCTTGTTTGTCTTTGGATCCCACAGCTTGAACCCTTTCACACCTTTCTAATACCCCAAAAAGATACACTGTCTAGACTTTGCATCAAGCTTCAATCTCTTCTCACTAGAAATGTGCACATAGGCTTGACATCCAAATACTCTCGAATTAAAGTAGTCCACCACACTGCCTGTCCACACCTCCTCTACAACTTTCTTATCTAGTGATGTCCTTGGTGATCAGTTAATCAAGAAACATGTCATATTTACTATCTCTGCCCATAAGTTCTTTGCAAGCCCTGCATTCAACCTAAAACGCCGAGCCCTCTCAGCTATAATTATGTTCATCCTTTCCGCCACACCATTCTGTTGTGGTGTCCTTGCAAGCCTCTGCATTCAACCTCAAATCAGCGTACTTAGTTCCATTGTCTGACCTGAGACATTTAATCTTCCTCCTAGTCTAGTTTTCCATCTCAATTTCTCACAATTTGAACTTGATAAATGTCTCTGACTTGTGCTGCATGAAGTACACCAAGACATTTTGTGAGTAATCGTCGATAAAACTCACAAAGTACATATATCCTCCCCGTGTTGCTACCCTTACTAGCCCCCAAAGATCTTAATGAATATAGTCAAATCCTGTTGGATATGTGGCTCATATTTGAGTGGAACGCATGCACTGAGGATAGCTTAGTGATGCAAAGAACAAGGAGGCTAGTTGTAGGATCAAACCGTCAACGGATTGGTCGATGGTATCAGAGATGATTTGCTCTTGGTATCAAACCATCGACGGTTTCAATTTGCAAGATTCAACTCTCGGCATTAAACAAACTGTCGATAGTTTCGTTCGGTGCATGTCACGAAATTTGAATCGGGAGATCAGAATATTAGGGTTTTTGGAGGATTTTCCTCCGAGGATTGTTACATGAGTGATTTAGATAAGTTCTAAGACTTTTGAACGCATAAGGGTTCATTTATATACATTATTTTGTAATCCTTGATGAAAGCTTGACATTGTGATAGTGAATATTCATTCACTGCTCCCGTGAACATAGCCACATTGTCGAACCACATAAAAATCTTTGATTATTGCTTTCGTTGATTCTCTTTGTAAGTGATTTCTTGTTCCATATTGTTCATCATTGAGTGCTTGCATTACTTGTTGGGATTCAATTGTGTGGTTTCCACTACACATTTGCATCAACAAATTGGTATCAGAGCTATTAGATGCAATGACTGGGATCTCTTCGGTGAAGTTCGATGTTAATAAATTCGATGGAACGAGAAATTTTGGACTTTGGCAAAGGAGGGTTAAGGACTTGCTAGTATAGCAACGTATGGTGAAGGCACTACATGGAAAGAAGCTGGAAGGCATGGACGACACAAGTTGGTAGCGAAAGTTGTGTCCAATATCCGACATTGTTTGGCCAATAAAGTGATGTATCACATCATGGATGAGGAATCGCCGACAGAAATTTGGCTGAAACTAAAAAGCCAGTACATGTCCAAGTCATTGACGAACAAATTGAATCTTTAGCAAAAACTATATTGGCTTAAGATGGTAGAGGGTTCAGCACATCAACACATTCAATCAGATCATTAGTGATCTAAAGCGAGTTGATGTGAAGTTCAAGGAAGAAGACAAAGCGTTGATGCTGCTCAATTCCCTACTGAGGTCTCCAACATACGAGAATCTGGTTACGACTCATACATGGGGGAAAGAAACCCTGGAGTTGGAGGATATCACGAGTGCATTGCTGGGGTTCCATCAGAGGAAGAAGACTAGTGATGAGAGTTCACATGGTTAAGCGCTCGTGACAAAGGGGTACTAGGATCGTGGGAGGAGCAAGTTCCGAGGTGGGTCAAGCAACAATAGGGCTCGGTCCAAATCCAGGAAGAGGAAGGACATACGGTGTTATTAAGTGCGGGAAAAAAAGGGCACATAAAACCTGATTGTTTGGAAAGGAAGAAGGGGGATGCTAAAAACAAAGAAGGTTTGCCATGTTATTGAAGAACAAATTGTATCTTTAGCAAAAACTATATTGGCTTAAGATGGCAGAGGGTTCAGCACATCAACACATTCAATCAGATCATTAGTGATCTGAAGCGAGTTGATGTGAAGTTCAAGGAAGAAGACAAAGCGTTGATGCTACTCAATTCCCTACCGAGGTCTCCAACATACGAGAATCTGGTTACGACTCATACATGGGGGAAAGAAACCCTGGAGTTGGAGGATATCACGAGTGCATTGCTGGGGTTCCATCAGAGGAAGAAGACCAGTGATGAGAGTTCACATGGTTAAGGGCTCGTGAAGAAGGGGTATTAGGATCGTGGGAGGAGCAAGTTCCGAGGTGGGTCAAGCAACAATAGGGCTCGGTCCAAATCCAGGAAGAAGAAGGACATACAGTGTTATTAAGTGCGGGAAAAAAAGGGCACATAAAACCCGATTGTTTGGAAAGGAAGAAGGGGGATGCTAAAAACAAAGAAGGTTCGTCAAACATGGTGAATATAGTAGAAGAAGACTTTGGGAGCAGTGACGGTGATATGCTCTCGGTTTCATCTCGGTCGAATGAGTTCGCAGATTCTTGGATCTTGGACTCGAGGTGTTCTTATCATATGACGTCCAAAAAAGACTGGTTCACTACGTACATATTGGTGAGTTTTAGTCCCGTTCTGATAGGAAATGATGTTGCATGCAAAGTTTTCAGGATGGGAAATATCAAAATCAAGATGTATCATGGTGTGGTGAGGACGTTATTTGATGTTAGGCACGTACCGAAGTTGATGAAGAATCTAGTTTCGTTAGGCACCTTGGATTGTAACGGGTTTAGTAACAAATCTGAAGGTGGGATAATGAAGGTGAGCAAAGGCGTTCTGACCGTATGAAGGGGAAGAGAGTACTGGGGAATATATACACAATAATGGGTACTACGATTGTAGGTGGAGCTGCACCCGCAAAAGCTGAGTGTGACAATGCCGTTTTGTAGCATATGCGTTTAAGGGATATGGGTGAGTGTGGAATGAAGGAACTTCACAAGAGAAATATTTTGAAGGGGGTCAAATTATGTAAGCTGGATTTCTGCAAGTACTGTGTTCTTGGAAAGTATAATAGAGTTCAGTTCATGACAGCCACGCACAAGACGAAGGGAATACTAGACTACAATAATTCAGACGTTTGGGGGGCGATGAGAGTGGCATCACGATGGGGACATGTGTATTTCGCGAGTTTCATCGATGACGACTAACGGAAGGTCTGGGTGTACTTAATGCAAAACAAGTCAGAGACATTTGTCAAGTTTGGAATGTGGAAAGCTGAGGTGAAAATCCAGACCAGGAGAAAGATTAAGTTCCTGAGGACAGACAATGGAATTGAGTACACGAACTCAAGTTTCAGAGAGTTCTGCGAGCAGCATGACATAAGGAGACATTTTACAGTACGCCAAACGCCACAACAAAATGGTGTGGGGAAAAGAATAAACCGAATCATAGCTGAAAGGGCTCGGTGTCTCAAGTTGAATGTTGTGCTCGCTATGAAATTCTAGGCCTACTATGGCTTGTTTCTTGGTAAACAGATCACCACAGGCATCACAAGATGGGAAAGTTGCTGAGGAGGTGCGTACAGGTAACGAGGTAGACTACTCCAGATTGAAAGTATTTGGGTGTCCAGCCTATGCACACATTCCTGGTGAGAAGAAATCAAAGCTTGAGGCGAAGTCTAAACGGTGCATCTTTCTAGGAAACCACAAAGACGTGAAAAAGTTCAAGTTGTGGGATCTAATGGCAAACAAGGTGATGATTAGAAGAGACATGGTTTTCAATGAGAAAGACATGGTGTGGCATATTTAGGAAAAAGAAGAGAAACAGGTGACAAAAAATCACAGCAGCAAGAAGCATATGGTTCAGGTGGAGTTGGAGACTTAAGGCAGAAATACAAGGAGTTCTAGCTCGAGAGATCAGTCGGCGGTATAGGTGGAGTCCAAAACTCAGGATGGAGATGACGATGTTCATAACACATGGATTTCTAGCTCAGATGACCAGCAGCTGCGTCGTAGTATAGTAGTAGATAGACCCAGAAGCATCATCAGAACACCCCCAAAGTACGAATTTGATGATCTGGTGTCTTATGTGTTTATTACTAGCAACAGGGATCCTACTACCTTTCAAGAGACAGTGCACGACCAAGAGAAGGGTAGTTGGATAGGCGTTCTGGTGGAGGAGATGGAATCATTGCTTAAAAACCAGACGTGGGTTTTGGTGGAGCTTCTAGTTGAAAAGCGGGCAATTGGATGCAAATGAGTGTACATGAAGAAAGAAGTAGTTTCGAAAAATGAAAAAGGGAAGTACAAGGCTCGCCTGGTAGTAAAGGGATACTCGTAAAGGAAGAGAGTTGATTATAATGAAATCTTCTCTCTTGTGGTCAAGCACACTTCCATCAAGGTAGTGTTCGGACTGGTGGCTCAATATGACATGCATCTGAAATAGATGGACGTAAAGACAATGTTCCTCCATGGTGATTTGGAGGAGTTGATTTATATGACACAGCCGCCAACTTGGACAAGAGCATGTAGTTTGTAAACTGAAAAAAGTCACTTTACAGGCTGAAGCAGTGTTCGAGGCAGTGGTACAAAAGGTTTGACGCCTATATGATCCGTATTGGCTATAGGAGGTTTGAGTACGATTGTTGCGTCTATGTGAAAAGTCTTGAGGATGGTTCTCTCATATTTATGTTGTTTTATGTCTACGACATGCGGATTGCTGCTAAACACATAACTGAGGTAAATCAGTTGAAGACTCTGTTGGGAAAAGAGTTCAACATGAAAAACTAGGGTGCAACCAAGAGGATTCCTGGCATAAAGATTCGCAAAGACAGAGTTGCAAAGAAACTATGGTTGTCTTAGGGCGGCTATGTGGAGAAGGTGTTGGAGAGGTTTAGCATGACTAATGCTAAATCGAAGCGCACCGTTGGCGAGTCATTTCAGGTTGTCTACCATCAAGTGCCTAATAACAGACAATGAGGTTCGTGATATGTTGAAGGTCCCCTATACTAGTGCAGTGGAGTGTCTAATGTATGTCATTGTATATACGAGACTGGACCTGGCACAGGCTGTCAACGTGGTGAGCAAGTTCTTTTCGAATTCGGGTCGACAGCACTAGGATGCGGTCAAGTGAATTCTCAGGTACTTGAGGGGTACAGCCGGATATGACACCATGTTCAAAGGATAACAGAGTGATTCATCAGTGGTAGGGTACGTGGATGGTAATTACGTATGAGACTTGGATGACAGGAGGTCTACCACAAGGTACACATTTACCATTGTGGGAGGACATATTTGTTGGTCTATGATGCAGTCGCTCGTTGCCTTATCTACTACTGAGTCGGAGTACATGGTAGTGGCTGAGGCTACCAAGGAAGTGTTGTGACTCACAGGATTGGTCAAGGAGCTGGGTGTCCAACAAGGTGGAGTTCGGCTGCAGTGTGCTAGTCAGAGTGTCATCTACTAGGCAAAGAATCATGTGTATCATGCGAGGACAAAAGACATTGATGTGCAGTTTCACAGCATCAGGGAGCTGATTGCTTCAGGTGAACTTCTACTTGAAAAGGTTCACACATCTAACAATGCAGTTGATAAGTTAATGAAACCGGTCACAACGAACAAGTTCAAGCATTTCCTGGACTTGATCAACGTCTCCAGGTGCTAGACAAGAGACGGTCCCAATCTATTGTCTCGAGTGGAGCATCGGGTATGCTTTCGATTTTTCCTCATATGTGGTGAATATCCACCAAGGTGGAGATTGTTGGATATGTGGCTCATATTTGAGTGGAACACATGCACCGGGGAAAGCTTAGTGATGGAAAGAACAAGGAGTCTGGTTGTAGGATCAAACCATCGACGACATTAGAGACGGTTTGCTCTCGATATCAAACTGTCGACAGTTTTAGTCTGCAGTATTAAGCTCTTAGCATTAAATCGTCAATGGTTTGGCTAAAACCGTCGGCAGCTTTGTTTGGCACGGGTCACAAAATTTGAATCGGGAGATCAGTAGATTAGGGTTTTTGGAGGATTTTCGTCCAGAGATTGCTACAGGAGTGATTTAGATAGGTTCTAAGACTTTTGTACGCATAAGGGTTTGTTTATATACATTATTTTGTAACCCTTGATGAAAACTTGACATTGTGATAGTGAAAATTCATTCGTTGTTCCTGTGGACGCAGGCACATTGTCAAACCATGTAAATCTTGTGTCTTTGATTATTGCATTCATTGATTCTCTTTGTGAGTGATTGCTTGTTCCGTATTGTTCATCATTACGTGCTTGCATTACTTGTTCAGGATTCAATTGTGTTGTTTCCGCTATGCATTTGCATCAACAAATCCCCTCCGTCTTGTGTGTTGAACTACACCCTATTGTGTTTTCCAAGAACACAATACCTATAGAAATTCAACATGCATGTTTTAACACCCTTAAAAAGATTTCTCTTTATGAAAATCCATCATCCCACACTCACCCATATGCCCTAGCCGCATATGTCACAAAACAGTATTATCTCACTCAGACTTTATAACTATAGCTCCACCTACAACTGTGGTACCTAGTAGTATATAGATATTTCCTGCTAATTTTTGTCCTTTCATCACTATTAAGACGACTTTATACACCTTTATTACCCTACTTTCAAACTTGTAACTAACCCCGTTACAATCTAAAGTGCCCAATGAAATCAAATTCTTCTATAGATTTGGTGTATGCCTAGCATCACATAATATTCTCACAACACCATCAAACATTTTGATTCAAATATTCCCTATTCCAACAATTTTGCATGAAGAATCATTTCCCATCAGAAAAAAAACTTTAATTTATTGACCAGTAGGTGCTGAACCAATCTATATTTGGTGTCATGTGATAAGAGCACGTCAAAACTAGGATCCAAGAATCTGTCATACAATCTGAACCTGATGAAATAAAAAACATATCATCATCACTACTCTCCGAGTCTCCTTCTTTCACTACATTCGCAAATTTTGCTGAACCCTCTCGATTTTTTGCATTCCCTTTCTTCCTCTCAGGACACTTTGGTTGTATATGTCATTTTTCCCACACTTAAAATATTGTATGTTCTTCTTCCTAGATTGGGATCGAGATTTATTGTTACTTGATCCGTTTCAGGACTTGCTTCTCCCACGTTCCTAGTTACTCTTCACCACAAGCATTTCACCTTGTGAAATCTCATCGTTGACTTTCTTCTTCTGATGAAAGAGCACTTGTGACCTCCTCCAAATTTAGGGTTTCTATTCCCCACGTTTGAGTTGTAACCAAGTTTTCATACGTATGAGACACAGATAGGGAATTCAATAGTATTAACACTTTGTTATTTTCCTCAAACTTCACATCAACTTGCATCAAATCACTGATGAGCCACATATTACAACACAACCCGAACACCAAACCCATTTAATTGCACCCGCTAACAACTCGATCCACACCCAACCCCTTGATAAGTTTTTCCACCACTAAAAATAACTACTCTTAAATTTCATCTTCATTTATTTATTCCTTTCTTGTTGCATCATGAATAAAATAACAAAAATATACAAGAATAACTATTTATATTCTATTTTGTTCCTAAGTATTGCTACTCAACGATGCAAGTGACCTAAATTTTATAAATAATTATATTTATCATTCAAATTAGATCCAATGACGACCATGGAACTTGTCAAGGTGCACACAGAGTACTAATCAAACATTATACTTTACTATGTTAATATTAATTTATATGAGTCCTAATCTTCAAACAAGGAAAAATAAAATCGTAAAGCAACAACTAGGGTTGTACATGGTTCGGTTTTTGCCAGAACCAAAAATCGAACTCAATTTTTACTTTTGGGATTTTCGAACTGAAACCGAAACCAAACCGAAATTATGCTTTAATTGAAAACCAAAAACGTGGCGGTTCGGTTGCGGTTTTTCAGTTTTAAAACAATTTTTTTACAAAAAAATAATCTTTATTTTTCATAAAGTTGTTGAAAATTTATTGAGCATTTTAATTTTCTATAGGGACTCATAATTTTAATAAAATAAAATCTATTTGGCACTTTTAACAAAAATAATATTTATTTTTCATAAAGTTTTTAAAAATTTATTGAACATTTTTATTTTCTATAGTGACTATATGGCTATATTGCATGCTATATTTTCACTAGCCATATTATATATATATATCGGTTTTCAATTTTTTTGGTTCGATTTCAACATAAAACCGAAACTGAAACCGAACTTTTTTATTTTTGGAAACCGCAACCAAAATCGAAAGCCGAACCGTTTATGGTTTCGGTTCGGTTTCGGTCTGATTTTCGATTTTTCGGTAATTTTTGTACACCCCTAGCAACAACATCAATTATATAAACTTAATCTTTTTAAGTATATTAATTAAAACTATAGAAATTAAAATAGATTTCCCTTATAAAAGAACTTATGATTACACCCACTTTAAAATAATAAAGGGCATGAAATACCTCCAAGGTGTGGTTCAGGTGGTAATGCGGGCTGCGAAAGTGTCTCTTACGCGGTCAGGTGTTCAAACCCTCTCAGGTTCATTTCCGTCCTTGGACTCCTAAATTTATCCTCCCTTTGGAGTTGTGGGGTCAACTTCAAGGGGCGCGGGATTAGTCACGTAGACCGGAAAACGGACATGTGGATACCCGGTGCGTAATCTTAAAAAAAAAATAAAGGGCATGAAATTGGGAAAGCACAAAAAAGCAAAACACAAAAAGAGAAGGAAGAGAGAGAGAGAACAACAAGAGACACGACAGAAGTCAACAAAGCAACAAACACAATCATGCAAAAGAAACGCATCATCTAGGGACTTTTTCCCTCCCCTTCTTAGACCATTTGGCTGGTGAGAAAATGGAAGAAACTTAGTGGAGAACATTTATTAAGGTCAAAAACCATAGAATGAATTCGAAAATCATGACCTTATTGTACTATTTTTGTTAGAAACCCTATTTTGAAATTAATTTTCTTCCTTTTTTGCGAGAAAAAAAAAAATGAACAATGGGAAGTGAGAAATGACTATTATGCATTTTTTTTCTTTTACACACCATAGTTGTCAAGAGATTTGAATCAAGAGTCAAAATCCCAATTTCATGAATTGAGAATCAAGAAATACATTATAAGATTCGGTACAAAATTTGAAAAGTCAATTCCTAATGGCTTGCATATATGTAATACAAGTAAAATAGTAAAATATAATAAAATTTCAACAAATATGGATCATCCATGTTGATAATTGGAATCTCGCTTGCCCTCCAAGCAAATTTTGTTGGTCTAAATCCTATCATGAACTATTTAACTTATACATATATTGATATAAAAGGAAACTAGACCTATAAGCAAGAAATACCATGATCTAACCATTCTAGCCCTATCAAGTATCAAGTTAAGCTATTTTCTTGTTATTAAACTAAAAGACCAAGTTTAAGAGTTCAAGATACACTAAAAAGTAAGATAAGGACACATAATATTTTAAAAAATTGAACTTCATGCTTATGGTGTAAATAATTCAATTCACCGATTCTCCTTGATTCACTGCCTTCTGTGATTCTCCCATGCGACTCAAATCAATTTATTATTGACAGATAAAATAAAAATTTGCATCATGTGTGATGCGCCATGTCCTTAATTTTTTTTTTCTTAGGAACAAGACAAGTAAAAATAGTAAGGGTCCGTTTAGTTGTGGAAAATAGATTTCCATTTATCATTTTAGTTTTTCAAAAAAATATATAATATTAACCGATTATTCATATTTAGAACATTAGTATAAAACAAATAAACGACAATAAATAGTTTTCACATTATTTGTTCTTAAAAATAGTTTTTTTTTTAATTTTTAAATACTTACAAAATTGCCACCTTAAATCTCAATTTTTTCAAATTTATATAAAAAGCTTGAAAAATATCTTTTTATTATTTTTCTAGATTTCTAACTCTTACTTTACATATGGGAGCATGCAATTCGAATCTTACACTTATATTTTGTATTGATTATATATAAAGCTTCTTCTAAATCCACGAAGTCCAAATTGAAGCCCCAAAATCCATAATCTCAAATATTAGCTTATATAATTCTTACAAAATTAAAAAAAAAACGCAGTCTTTTTTGAAATTATTTTGGAATCTATAAATAAGAAAAAGTAAAACATTACTTTGCACATTTAAACAAACTCATTATTTTCCTTTTTCTAATATAAATTTGAAAATTTAAAAAATAAGTAAATTTTTTTAACAAAAATAAAAACAAAAAAAATAAAAAATTCTCTACAGTTAAACGAACACTATGTACTAGTCATGCATAAAATTTAAATTTTAAAAGTAAGATAAGGACACATAATATTTTAAAAAATTGAACTTCATGCTTATGGTGTAAATATTTCAATTCACCGATTCTCCTTGATTCACTGCCTTCTATGATTCTCCCATGCAACTCCAATCAATTTATGCCTTTCTCGATACAAATCGTACAATTCTAACTACTATGTTACAAACAATCTTAGAGATGGAAATTTATCACGATATAATTGAAATAGTGAAACAAATGAAAAGTTATTGACAGATAAAATAAAAATTTGTACCATGTGTTATGCGCCATGTCCTTAATTTTTTTTTTTTTTTCTTAGGAACAAGACAAGTGAAAATAGTAAGGGTCCGTTTAGTTGTGGAAAATTGATTTCCATTTATCATTTTAGTTTTTCAAAAAATATATATATGATTTTAATTGATTATTCATATTTAGAACATTAGTATAAAACAAATAAACGACAATAAATAGTTTTCGCATTATTTGTTCTTAAAAATAGTTTTTTTTTTAATTTTTAAATACTTACAAAATTGCCACCATAAATCTCAATTTTTTCAAATTTATATAAAAAGCTTGAAAAATACCTTTTTATTATTTTTCTAGATTTCTAACTCTTACTTTAGATATGGGAGCATGCAATTCGAATCTTACACTTATAGTTTATATTAATTATATAGAGAGCTTCTTCTAAATCCAAGAAGTCCAAATTGAAGCCCCAAAATCCATAATCTCAAATATTATCTTATATAATTCTTAAAAAAATAAAAAACGCGTTGTCTTTTTTGAAATTATTTTGGAATCTATAAATAAGAAAAAATAAAACATTACTTTGCACATTTAAACAAACTCATTATTTTCTTTTCTTTTTTTAAATATAAATTTGAAAAATTAAAAAATAAGTAAATTTTTTACAAAAATAAAAAATAAAAAAAAATAAATAATTCTAGTCATGGGAAAAATTTAAATTTTTTTCATTAATTTAATATTTTTTTTTATTTTTCTTTTCACTTTTTTTAACCAAGCATGAAAAAAATACAATTCTTCATCTTCAATATTTTCCAAGTTTCAAACATACAGCAAATACAGAATCAGGTTATGATTTCACTTTGTGGATGGAGAGATAAGAGGCGACGACAAGTCAACAAAGCAACACACAATCATGCAAAAAGAAACACATCATCTAGAGACTTCTATCCTCCCCCCTTATCTCCTCCCCCGATGGACCATTTGGTCGCCGAGAAAATGACAGAAACGTAATGGAAAACAATTCCTAGGCTGTACAGATTCGGAAATCATGACTTATAGTACTTTTTTGGCTAGACAGCCTGCTTTTAAATTATTTTTCTTCCTTTTATCCCAATGTTTCTCCATTCCAAGCAGATCATGATTGTTTAGATCGTGGATCAATTGTTGCGACGGGAAATAAAAGGGAGAAATGAAAAACAGAGAACGAAAAAAAAGTCACTACCATGCATTTTCTCTACTTCACATTTTCTCTTCCTTTCCTTTCATATTTTTTGGTTTGAAATGAGCATACTCTCCCCAAAAAGATAAAGAAACTGAAATCAAAGTGCACAGCAACCATGAAATAGTAAGACAAAACAACACAAGAAGACCTTCTCTGACCAAAAGAGTGCATAAAAGACGCCTGTGAACTACAAAATTAAAAACAGATTTCAACAAATCCTAGAAATAAATAATCACTAGGACAAAATAATAATGATAATGAACAACTAAAAGTCACGATAGGTAAAATGAAAAAATTGTTCAATGATTTACCATGCATGTTGTTTCCTCCCTCAATTTTTGCTTGGCAGCCAAACAAACAAAAGTACTGAATTCTACCATATTTAGTCTCCCTTTACTTCCCAAGTTTCAAACAGAGAGAGCAATACTCTCCACAAGAAGTAAAAGAACCCAAATCAAAGTGCACAGCAAACATGAAGACTCAATCATAGGCAACGAAAATCTACAGCTTAATTTCATATATCAAGAAAACTCTCCAAGAGCATAAAAATCGACCTAGAAACAAATACACGAATACCCAGAAACAACCCCACAAGATCTCATGCAAAACCGCGAATATCCATGAACAAAAACAAAAATCCCATCCAAAATCACGAATACCGAGAAACACATACCTTCTGGTCGACATAATCCGCCCAAAATCTCGCGTGAGCCCTCTGGTAGGGATCTGAGGGCAACAATGGCGCCTTGTCCTTCCAGACCTCGTCGATGTACTGAACGATGATGAGGGATTCGCAGACAGGTTTACCATTGTGGATGAGAACTGGGATTTTCTTGTGGACAGGGTTCATCTCCAACAGCAAAGGACTTTTGTTTGCTAAATCTTCGTCTCTATACTCGTACTTCACGCCCTTCTCAGCCAGGGCGATTCTGACTCTCATCCCGAACAAGCTGGGCCAGAAATCTAGCAGAACTACCTTATCCGTCATTTTTTTCCGGCGAGCAAAGAGCTACGAAGAGGGCACGCCAGCTTAAGTAATGCCAGCGGGAAGAGCTTTCACAGCAAATATGTAATGCTTGGACTTCTTTGACTCCTTTTTTTTTTCAAATTTTTTTTTTTTTATAAAATAGTTTTTTCAGCATTGATTTTTTTTTTTTAAACCCCAATGCCAAGTTATGGTAACAAGTTTTTTTAAAAGCACATAGATTACAATGTGCACCTAAACATGTATAGTATGCGGTAAGCAAACGTGACAATGAATTTTAATTTTTTCAATAAAATGCTTGTCCAAAATGAACTTTATTATTTAACTCTCCAATCACTCTCGTTACATCAAGTATATCAAAATTTTCATTATATTAATTTTGTTGTGCAAATCCATGCGTAGCGTGCGAAAATCAAATCGTACAATACAACAACTAATGATGAATAATACAAAAAAAAAAATAATCACACAGATAATAAGGAAGTAAATAAATAATGACACAAGAATTAACCTGATTCAGTAATGTACCTACGTCCATAGGAGCAAGCGACGGCTGAAATTCACCATCACATAAAACTATGGTTACAACGTTGTATATATGCTAACCCTACACGTACAAAGGGATTAGAAAGTTCCCCAAATACCCTTATATCAATACCCAGAGGTTTTGACTCCGAATCCCCAACCCATTGATCTTCCCAATTCAAAATTCAAAGCTAGTGTCAAACCGTCGATGGTATTATGTATTTTGATATATTAGTTATTATAATTCAATTCTGGATTGAACAAGAACTATTTATTAATTTAAATTAACATTAAATAAATTTAAAAGACAATATATTATTTTATTATGTATTATGATATATTAGTTATTATTATTAAATTGAATTAATGAAATAAATAATAGGATGAATATATAAGTATACATACATACATACATACATACATACATACATACATGCATATATATATATATATATATATATATATATATAAAAGAACCCAACCCGAGGTATGTAGATTGAATAAATGAAAAAGGGTAAAAAGGTAAATTTTGCAGGCTTCGTCGACGAAGCCATTGTTCTCGTCAACGAAGGCCCTTATTGTAACATCCTGCTTTTCATGCTATATTTTTATTCACTATTTAAATTAAATGTAAAATTTCTACTGCTCTGATACCTTTTTAATATAAATCAAACCCTCATTACGGTCCAGATAGGACCCATGGAATCTGAGACACAACAAACAACCTAAGCAGCGAGAAGCTGAATTCATAAAACCATAACCATATATATATACACACACACAATACCAGAGTGTCAGAATATTTCCCAAAAATACACAACTATACCCAAAAATTACCCTCAACTGAAAATAAGGCTATACAAAAATAACCTTCCAAAATACTCACCTCACAGATAGGGCAGCATTGTAGCCCCTCTATCTGCGAGCCTGATCTGCTCGCTTAACTGGATCACCAGAAAAATGTTAAATCACTGGGATGAGACAACACTCAGTAAGAAAAAATATGCTATTGCTAGTATGTGGCAAATGAGTTATAATTTGTAAAATCTGATTTAGAAATACCATAGATAACTGAATCTGAGAAAACATGTATAAACAATGTACTGTACAGCTCATACCTATGTTACTTAGCACAACACTCTTCATAAATTTTCTATTCATAATACTTCTAATATTCATAGATACATTTACTGTTTCTGTAAATCTGACCATACATATAATAATTAAGAAAACTTCCCTAGATGGATAACTGTATGTCATGATTTAACCCCTCATGACAGGATTGTGCAGCCCGTAGGTGGGACCTATCACTGGCTGGCCTACCAAGATAAGTCACTATACTTCAAAAGTCAGATTGGCCTCCTCAACCCTAACTAACGAGAAGCATGTCCACTACATAGGCACGATCGACTTCTGTAAATCCACGTACTATCTAAGTTATGTGGTTGCATTTTGAACTGTAATAGCTACGGTACCGTGCTCTGTAAACTGATCTGTAATGGTCCATCAGGGTCTGATACTATATAATACATTTCTATATAAAATCTATCTGTTTTACCATGATTCTGTATCAACTATATTAACCATGATACTGTAATAAACTGTATTTTTGTATCAACTGTATTTCTGTATGTCATGGTTCTATGATCTATATATCATGGTTGTGTAAAACTGTGTAATCATGGTACTATGAAAACTATAAAAACATCTTCCTGTCTGTATATACTGTAAATCATGATCCTGAAAATACTGTAAAAACATCTTTCTATATATATACTGTAAAACATGATTCTGTAAGTACTATGTAGCCATAGCTTTGTAATAAAACTGTATAATTTGTATATCATGATTCTGTAGAAACTATATAATCGTAATTCTGTAAAAAGTTATGTAGAATTCTATACTATATCAATATTCTCATGCCACATAATAATTAAAACTCATTAAATATAATTTATAAAATTGTATAATTTCCTACTTTGAAAACCTATAAACATATACTATATTTTATTGGTAAAAATCTCTATTTTAACTAGCATAGCATATTTCCCTTACTTGGTTTCTAAAAAGCCCCTACAAAGTCCAGTCTAGCACCCACAGGGTTCAACGTTCAATATCCTGAAAATAGCATCTCCCTGAACAAAACTTCAGTATTTCTCTAACTACTACATTTTCTACAACTATGGGAAAGGCAAATACTAAATTAAAAACCTTACCCCTGAATTTGGGATGGAGTTCAAGTCAGTCCCACCAACGATCCACTCCGGCAGACTTGAAGAGAACTTTCACAGGAGTGTCGTGGTGGCCTCGAATTGTCAAACTAGCGAGAAACGGAGTTGAAATCGAAGAGAGAAGGGAAGAGGGCCAGTTTTTAGAGAGAGAGAGAGAGAGAGAGAGTATTCCTGTGCAAATTTTTTGCGAAAAATCCAATTTTTGGCTTTCTTATAGACCTGGATTCGTCGACGAGACACGTTATCTCGTCAATGAGTCCATGAAGGAAGTTTGTCGCTGAACACGAACCCCTCGTCAACGAATTTCAGACTACCAAACCCCCCCTCTCGGTATCTTCTCGTTGAAGAGACACGTGTCTACGTCGATGATCCCCAGTAAAGTACTCGTCGACGAAGTCCTGCATTCCTCAACGAGACCCCCTTTAAGCCCTTTTCTAATTTTTTCTTTCCTTCTTCTTTTATTATTTAATTCTAATAATTTTCTAGGTTATTATACTCATACTCTTCATCGCTAAAATTTAGAGCCTCATTGACGAAGAGATACCGAACATGTTGTAAAATATCAAAATAAGGTTCGTCGTCAAAGGAGTCGGTTCGTCGATGAAATGTATAGATGATTCGTCGATGAAGGTGCCATCTCATCAACGAGGTTGGCCGGGTCAAAGGGGCTATAAATATACTATTACTTTGCTTAGTTGCTAAAAAACCTCAAACTCTCTCTCTCTCTCTCTAGAACCAACGGGATCTCTCTCACGCTTTTCGATTCTTCGTTGTTTGTCGCTTGATTCAACGATCCAACGTTACTGCGTGGATCAGGAGAGGAATCTCTACGTTTTTAGTGGATTAGAAAGTCGTTTCGAGGATTTTCGGGTTTTGACCTAAAACCGAGGTAAGGGTTCAATTTTAATTTCGTTTCAGAATATGTGTAGTAGTAAGAATTGTAAGGAAGTATTGTTCTTAGTTGTTTAGGTTTTGGTGTCTCGGTTCGTAGTTTTGGAGCCATAGAGTTTGTATTTTGATATTCAGGAAAAGGTAAAGTGATTCTGTTTATATCAGTTTATTTTTGAAATCGGGATCGGTAAACCTGTAGTTTACGATCGTATGTATGTTTTGGTTACTTATTTGGGAAAATCTATCGGGTTAAAATGTGAAATTTTCGGGTTACAGCTTTTGGAAAAATTTAGGAATTTCGGGTATCATCTCTATTTTATTGGAGAAATCGTATATTGTATTAAAACTATAGTGTAATAACCTCATGAATGACTATACGAGATTAGTGGGGTGATTCCAAAATAATTAATTAATTAATTAATTAAATTTATAAAAAAAGAAAAAAAATAATTAAAATTTATTTTTATTTTTATTAATAAAATATATTATTATTAATATTAATTAAATATTATTATTATTATTATTATTATTATTATTATTATTATTATTATTATTATTATACATACTTATCCTACCCGAAGCTTCAGGATTCAAATTGTGAAGGCTATCTGCGCAAAGAGAGCTCCCCAGCTTCTCGTCTCTCACTCCTCGTTCTCTTTCCCTCTCTCCTCATTTTTTTCCAACGAATACTCGCATGATCAGAAATCGGAAGATACCGCTAGACTCTGTTTTCCGTCGCCGTCATATCTACCGAAGCGAATTGGTGGTGGGAGTGGCGTAGGCGTAACTCCTGAGGTAAGCCAAATTTTCCTTTTTTCCTCAATTTCTTACAAATTATAAGCCCAATAGACGATCAGATACCACCACGAGAATCTAGGGATAATTTTCTACAAGTCTAGCGGAGCGAAATTCTCGTGGGGTCATCGTAGGCATAACCCCAAATTTGGGATAAGAGGGTTATTAAGGGGCTTATTATTATTTAATTGGTGTTGATTTAGAAATACTAAAATATTGAGCATCTGGGGTTGAAGTAGATTTTTGAAATTTAGGGCCCAGGTGAGCTCCGCGGGTGTAATTTCAGGACCCACAGGCATAATTCAGGAAATTAAGTGGGGATGTTAAATGTTAATTTAAATGTTAATTTGAGGTATATGGAGCTTAGGGAAGGTTAGATGGGTATTATTTTGGGGAAATGAGTTAATTAATCTTGAAAAAATGCAAATTGTAGGGTTTGAGTTTCGGGAGCCAAGGGTGTAATGACCTGCTTAACTAACTGATTTTTTTTAAATGGCAAATAACATACTCTGATACCGTGATATTAACCTAAGAAGTAGGAAGCGGAAATCATACAAACATAACTATAACCATTATATACAAAATCAATACCAGAGTACTACTGTGTTTCCCAAAATATACACAAATAACTGTTTTTCAAAAATTCCCTCAACTATACTGGGATATACAAAAACGCTCCCAAAAATGATACTCACTCTGCTGACAGGGCACTACAAATGCCCCTCTATTTGTGAGTCTGTTCTGCTTGCCTACCTGGATCACTTGAAAAATATTTCAACACTAGGATGAGCCAACGCTCAGTAAGAAGAAATATGCTATTACTAGTGTGTGGCAAATGAGTTACTATATATCATGAAATCTGTTTCATATAAACATGAATAACTGAGGACAAAAGTACAGCACAAATGATAAAGTACACCACCCCTTTTCCCTATTGCTTGACATATCAGTATTATGGTTATAATTCAAAATATTTCTAGTGTATATAGTAGGATCCCCGTTTCTGTAAATCAATACGTAAGTAATAGTAACTGAAACTGTTCCCTGTGGCTATCTGTGTCATGACATGCCCCTCATGACGAGGTTGTGCGGCCCGTAGGCTGGATTTACCCTGGCTGGCCAACCAGGAATAAATCACTGAACTCCGTCAGTCGACCTGCCACCTCAACCCATATCTGGATGGGGAGCCTAACGTCTTCAAGGGTCTAGGTGGTCGACTTTACCATGTATATCTAAATAGGTGGTTGCACTCGTAAAGTAACATAGTATCTGTAGCAACGGTACCGTACTCTATAGCTGCAAGTCCAACAGGGTCTGATATCATATAATATATTTCTATACATAACTAACTGATTTACCACGATTTTGAAGTACTGAAATAACCATAATGATGTATAATGTATTGAAATCTGAATAATCATAACATGGAACTGCATATTCGTAATAGTGGAATTCGTATAATCATGGTACTGAGATTCATAAAATCATGGTACTGAAATATCGTAAAATCGTGGTACTGAAATCTATAAAATCATGATACTGAAGTTCGTATAACCATAATATTGAAATTCATAACATCAGGAAACTAAATTCGTAAAACATATCCCCGTACCATATACATAATCACAAGCCACACCATACTAAAGTACATAATTTTCGTAAATAAGTAAACTGTATAATATTTAGAAATTTCCTAGCATAGCATATTTCCCTTACCTTAACTTTGAAAAGCCCCTAGTGTACTCTAACCCGATACCCACAGGGCCTCCTATACAACACCCTGAAAATGATATTTTCCAGAACTAAACATCAGTATTTTTCTGCCTACATCATTTCCTATAACTGATAGGAAATCAAAAACTGAATAAAAGTCCTTACCCTAAATTTGGAATGAAATCCAACTTCGATTTCTTGACGATCCGCTCTGGCAGTCTTGCAAAGAACTCCGCCAGGAGCGTCGTAGTAGCTTCGGATCGTTAATCCGGCGACTGGTGGGGCCCAAAATGAAGAGAGAAGAGAGAGAGAGAGAGTCGTAGGAGAGAGAGAGAGAGGAGAGAGAGAGCGGCAAGAGAAATGTGATAAAATCCCAGGTTTCCACTATTTATAGGGCCAGGTTCGTCGACGAGCCCTTCACAAAATTCGTCGACGAGACCCTGTGTTTGTCAATGAAATTCAGAGCAGCCCGAACCGTCTCTCGGTATTTTCTCGTCGACGAAGCCCTGTGTTCGTCGACGAAATTCTAAAGACCTTCGTCGACGAGACCCTGTGTTCGTCGACGAAGCTAGGCAATTTTCTAAAATTATTTTTATTTAATATTATCTCCAAAATGTAATGTCGTCGACGAACGCTACGGCCTCCTTCTGTTTCTGTTTCTATTTTCTCTCCCTCTTATTATTAAAATGTTATTATTCTTCGGGTCACTATAAAGGGTGTAGGATTTGGAGTTCTAACGAGACTCTTAGTGAGCCAAGTAAGGAGAATAAATTATAATAGTATTTTTAGAACTACTATTTGAATTAATATGTGAAAATGAGCATACGAGATTTTGTCTGAAAATTATTATGATATAAATATCCGATAAATTGTATGGCATTTGAGTAATATTTAATTGTAATATTTTGGAGTGTAAAGTTAATATATTATGAATATTAGATGAAAACTGTGTGACATATGACGTATAATGAAAAATGTGAAATATAACGATGAGTAATTTATGAGAAAATATTGAAATGAGAATTATTGTTGTGATTAATAGAAAATAATGAAATATGGTATTTATATGTGAGTAAAAATAATTTGCATGAAAAATGAGATTTTCGAATTACTGATATGAGTATTTTGAGAAATATTGAAATACGTGAAATATAATATATACTATTATGAGATGATGAAAGTTGCACAGAAAATGATGAGAACATTTATATTGAGATGAATTGAGATATACTGATATGAGATTAATGATGTATATTGATATGAAAATATTGAAACGTGAAAATGAGAACGTGAATTCTGAAACGTATATACTGAAATATGATTGATGGAATGCCAATACCGCATAATGATTGCGGGTATGTGGTAGTGAACCCTGATGTATGGTTATGATATTGAGCACGGTACCGTTGCTAGTGGTGTAGTACAACCACACGGACTCTTGGAGCTTGTGGCGTAACAGTCGAATGAGCCATTTTGTAGAGTTGTTGGGCCCCCTGAGTCCGGATCAGGGCTATAGGCCGGCCAGTCGTACTACAGACGCGATATGTGATATGATATTTTGATCTAACCGAGTCGGCCAACCACGGTTAGATCCAGCCTTCGAGCTGCACAACCTTGACCATGGGGGAAGCATGACGTGGAAAGAAAGATCCTCAGGGTGGCCGTGAGTTACATATGCGATGTTGGTATTTGATACCAAGGATATTCATGTGCCGGAAAGTAAAATGGAAACGGAAAGTGAAAGAATGATAAAATGGGCTAAAATAAGAAATGAAAGAAATAATGGAAATTGAGAAATAGAGAATGATAAAATTGAGAAATGGATTCGTATGAGTTAATAATATAAATAATTGAGGCGAAGTAAAACTCTCCGTCTGAGGGCTTACTGAGTAAGGTGAGTGTCCTGATAGGTATCAGATGTGGCCATACTTGGCAGCATAACGTGTTAGGGCAGAGGGAAACTACTTGTATAGGTGGGTAAACTTTCTTATTCTCAGGAACTTCGCGGGTAAATATGTGTTTGGAAATAATTGAATTTGAGAAATGATTTTAAAGCTTATAAAAACTTGTGTTGTATATCTATATGAATATTATGAGAATATGTTCATAAGTGTATTTTTCTCAGATGAAATGTTAATTTGAAAAGTGAAGTGTATTATAACTGAACTCATATGGCGACAGACTGTAAATAATTTACTTCTTTTTACTGAGATGTGTCTCACCCAAATTATCTAAATTTTTCAAGGAATAGGGATTGGTCAGGTGATAGAGCTCCGAGACCTTAGGGAGCTGAGATCCTGACACACAGGGTGAGTTTTTGGACTAGGGGACGTGTAATTCCGCTAGAGTTGAGTTGTTTTTTAGTATGGGATAGTAATGTATTTATATATATATGTTGATACTCTGGGTATTGTATTCTGGTTGTTAAGTATATGTTATCTTCCGCTATTAGGTTATATAAATAAGATGACTTTTTACCCGGTACCCAATGCGGGTCGGGTCGTATGAATGGTAGTAGGGTTGTTGACGTGGCTGATTTGTGAATGTTGTGGATGGTGAGTGAATATTTATTTATTATTATTGAAAACAAAATGTACGAAAATCGAGGCGTCACATATAGTATTGAGATGATCGTACCCATATTTGTACTAAACTGTATTCTTGAACTGAAAAACGATATGATTTGTTATATACCAAATAAGTATGGAATGAATTGTTGTATGTAAAATGTTCCAGATTTTGTAAAAACAGTTAGGGGCGGCTAATTACCATACGCTGATGAGTATAGGGACATGAGTTCCAAAATTATTTCAGGTTCTGTAAATCAACTAAGGGCGGCTAATTACCGTACGCTGACGCCATGTCTCAGCTAATTACCGAGGGCAAGAGTGTCTGACTCTATATTCGAGGGTTTGAAATATCACCTGTTCTTTCAAGCTGGTCACTGATAGGTGTGCGCTACACCATAGTGGCAACGATATTGCTATGAGGCTTCGGTTATCACAGGTTATCGGGTACTCGTATTGGCAACATTATCGTTGTGAGGCTTCGATTATCGCTGGGTAATTGGGTGCTTAGTGTGACAACACTAACCGTATGTTTGGGTATCGTTTGTACTGGAACTGGATTGTAAAAAATACTGGAACTGTATTAAACTGTATTGTACTGTATTGTATTGTGTTATGTTTTATGCTGAAATAACACTCGTATGTTACACACTGATATAACCTACTTTCTTCCTTACTGAGAGGTATCTCACCTCGAATATACAAATATTTTTCAGGTCCTTCAGGTAGCCGAAACTAGCATCCTACCGTCTGGATGCGGGGGTGTTCGTTAGTTGTGTTTAGTACCCGTGTAAGTACGAGTTTTGTAACCAGGTTGTCCTTGTTGGGTATTGTAGACACCTAGAGTATTACTGTAATTTTGGGAACGTATATTCTAGTTTTGTATAGACTCTGGTATGGTATGATGTATGTATAGAAAGAACATTTTCCGCTACGTATTTGATGAGTATGGATATGTATGTGAATATGTATAGGGTTTACGTGTACCCCACAGGGTCGGACCTTCATTCAGTTTAGTATCATGTATGTTTTAACTAATATAGAGACATGTTAGGTTACGGTATTCACACCTGGGACCCGGGCTCAGGCATGACAATATATATGTATAATATTAATATAATATTATAATAGTTAAAGTAAGATAATAAAGTAATAATATAATATAATTAAATATAAGTGGAATGCATTAAATGCATTTCATGACATTTGAAATTAAGGTTATTATAATATATATATATATATATATATATAATATGTTAATATAAAATAATAAAGCAAATGATTGTTTTAATGCCATTAGGTAGATTGGATTTCAATTTGAAATCCAATTGCAAGCAAATTTGAACCCTCCCAGTACACCGCCTTTCAGTATCTCACGCCTCTCTCACATTTTTCCTTTCTTTTCTCTTTCTCTCTCCTTGCCTCCACTTTTTCTCTCCTCATTTTCTTGGCTAATATTCGACCGATCGTAAAATCGAAGATACCGTTAGGTTCCTATCTTTGCCACCAAAACTCTTACCGGAACGTATTTGTCGTGGAAGCAGCGTAGACACCACTCCTGGGGAAAGATAAATCCTCACTTTTCCTTAATTTTTCTGTAAATCTTCAGCTAAACCAGCAATTGGGCACCACCATGGGGTCCTAGTCTTGATCATCATCATTTTGGCAGGAATAAATTTTCAATTTAGGTATCTTAGGCACCACTCCAAAGCGAGAGTGAGATTTAAGGAATTAAGTAAATTGTTTATATTTGAGAGTTTAATTGTTTATTTGGAATTTATGGGCGTAAGAAATGTTAAAATAATATTTTATTTAGGGTTGATTTAATGAAACTAGGATTTTGATTCAGGGTTCGGGTAAGCGCTGTAGATATCTTTTTGGGATCCCTGTTGGCATAGTTTAAGAAACCAGGTAAGGGGGAATCTATATTAAACCAGGTTTTATTAATTAAACGGATAAATGAATTATGTTAGGTATATATGTATATGTTTTCTTATGGGTTTAAAATGTCAACCGTTTAAATTATGATTTTTGAGCATAAGACTGTTTTATTAGTTATGTATATATGAAAATGAACTGATGAAAGTAAAAGATTTTTCAAGATAATTATGTAATAAATTAAAGGTATATTTTTAATATATGAATATTAAATATAGGTTGAATTATTTTCTATGAAATGTATGAATTTTACTACTAAATTGTGTGGCATGAGTAAAATGGAAATTCTGTGTAAATTATGTTAGATGTATGTGATGCAGGTTATACAAGGAATGCGCTGAGAATAAAAATGTTGTATGAATTATGCTGCATGTGATTGTTAATGTAATCATGAAAACAATGAACAACTAAAAGGAGCTGTAGACTAACTGATGACTGCTAAAAGGAATTATAGTAGTAGGCTAGCGCATATCTATGTGAACTAACTGATATACAGCTGAAAGGAGCTATAGTTGCAGATTTAGCACATATCTATGTCAACTAACTGATGAACAACTAAGGAGTTGTAGTAGCAGATTTAACGCATTTCTATGTAGGCTAAGCTGATTTAACGCATTTCTATGTAGGCTAAGCTGATTTAACGCATTTCTATGTAGGCTAACTGATGTACAACTAAAAGGAGCTGTAGCACGAATGCATGAAATGAATGAAAAGAATGAAATGAAAGGGAAATGAAATGTGAAATATGAACAATGTAAAATGGGAAATAACCATGTAAAGTGAAATGCTACGAAATGTCAAAGATGAGAATATGAACAAATGAGAAATACAGGATAAATGACAATCAGGATTTGGCCTCGACTTCCCCAATTCCTTTTTTTATTTTCTTTTATTTATCCCCTTTATATTCATTTTCCTTTATTTTTCACGTTCGGGTTCCTACAATCAAATCTCTGTAGTACAATTTAATTCAAGCATAAGGATATAATTAAATTAACGTAATCAATTTAATTCAGACATATTTTAAAGTAAAATCTGACATAATCTAATTTACTCTAATCCTAGAGTGGTGCCTACGACGTGCAGATGATGAAATTTCTCCAGTTAAATTGTTAAAGAGCAGAGCTTGGACCCGGGAATGATGTCTATTCTTCAACTTAGTGGAGAAATGTAAGAAAAATTCAGAGAGAGAGAGAAAGTGTGTGGAGAGAGAAACGAAGAGCGGTGAGAGAACCGTGAGAAGGGGGGAGAAAGGAGACTTCAAGAAGTCCAACTTCCTTGATATATATATATATAATATTACAATATTATATTATATTATTTTGTTAATTATTAATAATTATTTAATTAATTAATTTAAAATTTTTTTTTTTTTTACACTTTCATGCATATTATTTTTAGGACCATTACACTAATGATATGTGGGTGTTAAGGGGATAGACTTCAAAAAAAATATATAAACACAAATTTTTATGAGCCTCTTACTCGGACTTTACTTTTAGGAATATATAGAAGTGTAATACCTTTAGCTCTCATGAGACGAGATTTTTGGAGGCGAACTACTCCACTCAGTGTGAACTTTATTTAAACTCATTGAGTAAGGATAAAAGACATGTTGGGAACCTAAGGAATAGAATTTGAAGACATGTTGGGAACCTAAGGAATAGAATTTGAACCACACATTTTTCAAATTGTATTATAGCATACCAAACAAATGATTAATGTTTTTTCTGTCTCACAATGATTGGGAGAACATTTTGATCTAGTTCTAAGATAGGTAAAGGGCCGCCCAGAGTAGTCATCTTTTACCTTTGTTCTCAGCTCCTCTCTCAAGGCCTCCCCTCCTTCCCAACAACTTTCCCTTCCCTTGTTTTTGTTCTTCTTCTCTTCCTTTGCTTTTGTTGATTAGTAATCTTTCCTAGCGAAAAAATAAAAAATAAAAATGGATTTGTACATAGAAAGCACAAGTTATTATACATGGATCAAGAATTTTGATAGGAGAAAATAAAAGATAATTTATTTTTCATTATATTTTCTCTCTATACCAAACAATATTAAAAATAAAATTTTATTTTAATACAATTAAAAATTAAGAAAAATGAAATGTTAATCATGCATAAAATTAAAATTTTATTAATTGATTTGACATATTTCTTGTTTTCTTCCTTACCTTTTTTGATTACCAAACATGAAAACATGAATTGCTTCATACTTCTCTTTCCTTTCTGTCACTCTTTTTCCAAATATGACCTAAGAGAAATTAGGTTTAGAAAAATAATTTCAAATTTTATTGATGATGTATGTTTTTTTATTATTAATATTACATAAGAACTCCAGCCACCAACAAGCCCTTCAGACCCCCTGGTATGATACCAAACTTACGGATCAGCATCCTCCCCCTAGGTCTCACTGATCAGGTAAAGTCCGGAATACGGACACAACTTCCGTGCATCAGTTGGACGTGATGATGTATGTTTTCTTATACTCAGAGAAATCGTGTTAAAAAAGATACAAATTTAATTTCTAGTTATCACTAAAAGAGATGATAAGAAATGTTGTCCCAAAAAGAAATTTACTCTTATTTTAGAAAGTATGCTTACAACCTTTTACAAAATGTTACAATTACTTTCCCTTTTAAAAAAAAAAAAAAAAAAATTATTTTCAAGAGTAATTTGTGCTTATAAAACGTAATTATCATACTTTAACCTTCTGTTTTTAAGAGACCTTAGATTTGGATAAAATAGAATACAAAATTATATTAAATTTTGTTCAAATTTAAATCGAGTGCACGAAATTCTATTGACGAATATCAATCAATTTTTATTTTTTCAAAAAGTATAATTTTTTTTAAAAGATTTAGAATTCTCGAGTTTAAACAACAAATTTTCAATTTTTAGTAGAGCTATAAATATTGTCAATAAAAGAGATTTATTATTTCTTTTTTGTTTTTTTTTAAAAGACTAGTGATCTTTTCTTGTAGCTTTTATAAAAAAAAGGCCCAATTACCATTTCCTTTTAAAGATTGTTTTCTAGTAAGCAAGGAGAAGCTTGCACTTAAAAAACAAAAGTTATTATACATGAATTTAAATTATTGGCAAATACATCCCTATTACGAGAGACAAACTTATCTTGATAAAATGATTTTTAACTTTCAGAATCGACTTTTTAGTAGATATCGATTAGCTCTCCTTTAGAAAAAAAGCATTATATTCTTATGCCCTTAAATTTATAAAAGATAATTTTTAATTAAATACTATTATTTAATGACATGTACCTTTAGCTTTTTTAAAATATCATATGACTAAACATAAAGATTAATGATCATACCACAGGGAGGAGGAAATGCAAGGCAAAATGAAAGCTGCCCTCATAACTTCATTTTCTATTAAATACTATAAAAATGAAAATTTGTTTTAATATGAGTAAAATTTAAAAAAACTAAATATTAATAATATATAAGACTAAATTTTTGTCTATAAACTTAATATATATATATATATATATATGCAAATTTTCTCTCTTTTTTTTCTTGATAACCAAACATAAAAATGAGAATTCCATAATACTTTAAAATCAAAATTTTGTCATGAATTTAGTATGTTTTTTATTTTGATAATCAAATATGAAAATATAAATTTCTTGATATTTTTCATTCCTCTCTAAGTTCCAAATGGAAACTTTAGTATCCTCAAGCAATGATTCCGAAAACATGAGTATGATGCCTATGCAATAATGCAAGATATAAGAGAGATTCAATATTCAAGACACACCCAAGTGTCTCATCCATATATAAACAAGCAGGACACAACAATAACCATGCTGACCAGAAGAGAAGACGCTCCTATGTGGCTTCAACATCACCATCACCAACAACAACAACAACAACAAAATGCAAAGTGGCACCATTAAAGATATTTAAGACAATTATAAGACAACCCAACCCACAGCCCCAACCAACACATAAACCCTACTTCAACCCAAGTTCCTGTCTCACTTGGGCAATGAAGCCACTGACCTTGTCCTGGTCAGGAAGGGACTTGGCCACACTTTCCCTGCCCAGGCACCTCTTGGCCCATGCTATCAGCTTGGGGCACTCCGACTCCACACTTAGGTTGCCGCAGGTTTCGTATACCTTGAACCAGCTGTAGAATGTGATCAGAGCAATGTCCACGAACCCAAAGGTCTCGCCACTGAAGAAGGGCTTCTCTCCGAGCTCTCCTTCCAGCATCTTGAGGCTTCCAATGAACTCCTTCCCCGCAGCCTCGCATTCTTCCGGCGA
This sequence comes from Malania oleifera, assembly GCF_029873635.1. Lineage (NCBI taxonomy): Eukaryota > Viridiplantae > Streptophyta > Magnoliopsida > Santalales > Ximeniaceae > Malania > Malania oleifera. Next base: position 21,894,226 of record NC_080419.1, on the reverse strand, counting down.
CCATGTCAGCTTCCTCGCTGGCACGTATAGCTGCAACTCAAAATGTACAGTTTCAACCATTATATAAAAGTGAAATGCAAAGATAGATTTGCCGCTCAGTAATCACAGTGGTGTATTCACGGGTGTGCGACCACAGTACCGAGGGAAGGGGGGGGGGGGGGTGTCCACACATAAACACCTCTCACCCATTCTTGGTGAATTACAAATTCTAAAGCAAAGTAATAATAATAATAATAATAATAATAATAATAATAAATGGACCAATACTCAACGAGTATTGAAAAAATATATATTATCATAATTGAGAAAATAGCACTAACAAGGATTAGAAAAAAATAACTAAGGGTGGCAAAACGGACCAATACTCAACAAGTGACCTATTTATAATCAGGTCAACCCAAACCAAACCTATTTGTTCAATGGGTTGAACAGTTTCAAGTTAGGTATCCCATAAGTTGCCCATTCTACCCATAGATTCTATTTTTTTTGAAAAAAATTAATTCAAAATTTACAAAAATACTAAAAAATATAATAATAATAATAATCCAAATAGGTAGTATTTCTAGAATTTTAACTCGTATTTTACGTTGAAATATAAAAGAAAATTTTAAATACAGTATTATATATTTATTAGCAGGTACCTCTTTATAGTCCTCAACTAATTAGGTAGGTTCAAATTTATGTTCTACATACCTATTTATAAACTAATCAACATGTTGCGCAAATCAATGCGCAAAGTACGGAAATCGATTGTACAATGCAACAACCAACGATGAATAATATGGAAACACAATCATAAAGATTATATGACAGCAATAAAACAATGACACAAAGGATTAACGTGCTTCAACAATGCCTATGTCCACAAGAGCAATCGACTATAATTTTCACTATCTTATTGAACAAAGGTTACAACAATTGTACATATACTAACCCTCTTCAACCCCCAGAGGTTTTCCCCTCGAAAGCCCAACCTATTCAACTTCCTAATTTGATATTCAAAAAAAAGCATCGAGTAACTGAGATTGTTTCAGACAAAACCATTGACGGTTTCTTACTGAAACTGAAACTGCCAATAGTTTTAGACAAAACGTCGATTGTTTCTTCCTAAGATCAAACCATTGATGTAATCGTTGATGATCTCTATCAAACTGTCGACGGTTTCTTCCAAAGCTTGACTCCGTCGATGCAACTCTTCAAAACAGTCAACGATTTTCTCTGCAAACCAGCTTTTATGTTTTTTTCACCATGTTTTCTTTGTACATGTGTTCCACTCAATATATAAGCCACATATTACAACAATATCCACCTTGACAAATATACACCCTTTAGAAGAAAACGAAAAAACATAACTCACTGCTCCACCTAGGACAATAGGTTGGAACACCTCTCATCTAGCAACTGGAGGCGTTGATCAAGTCCAAGCAATGCTTGAATTTGTCCATTATAATAGGCTTTGTCAAAAGTGTGAATTTTCCCAAGTAGTAGTTCACTAGAAGCAACCAATTCCATGATCCTGTAAAACCTTACATCTATGTGTTTGGTCCTCGCATGATACACCTAGGTCTTCGCTAAATAAATGGCATTCTGACTATCACAATGCAGTTGAACTCCACCTTACTGAATACCAAACTCCTTGACCAATCTTGTAAGCCACAACACTTCCTTGGCAGTTTCGGCCACTGCCATATACTTCGACTCAGTTATAGATAGTGCAACTAAAGACTGTACCATGGACCTCCAACAAATAAGCCCTCCCACAAAGTGAACACATACCTTGTTATAGACCTTCTATCATCCAAGTCCCCTGCATAGTCTGCATCCACATATCCCACAATTGAATGATCACTCTATTGCCTGCCAAATATGATGTCATAGTCTACAGTACTCCTCAAGCATCCGAAAATCTACTCGACTGCATCCCAATGTTGTTGACTTGGATTTGAAAGAAACTTACCACACTGACAGCTTGTGTCAGATTCAGTCTTGTACATACCATAGCATACATCAAGTACCCCACTCCACTAGTATATGAGACTAGGTGGTGAGCATAATTTGGGGAAACCCAAATTAATCGACCAATTTTGGTCGATTCGGTTTGGTTTGGTTTGGTTATGGATTTACCAAATTTCGGGTATTCGATTATCGATTCGATTATAAGGAACTTTAATTCGGTTAATTAATTAAAATTTAAATATGAATTAGTAATATATATAATGTTAAAGGCAGATGGGGGCTAGTTAAAATTAGTCGAGTCTTCCGACTGTTTGTGTCCTTTGCACTGCCGTAGCCCCTAGGTGACTAGGTCTGAGTTCTCCACTTCTCACTTCTCACTTCTCACTTCTCCCTCTTCACGAATCGCCTCTTTGCGGCTTCGCCTGAGCCCCTCTTCCCAATTCCCGTCCCGATCCCGAATCCCTCTTTCCTGAGTTCCCTTTTGAGTCTTGGCCTCTTGCCTTTTGGCCCTCTTCGGCTCTTCCCTTATCTTCCTAGTTCTCGTGGGCTATAAGTCGCTGATCTCTCTCTCTATCTCTCTTTTACACACGATTGCACATTGCTCCGCTTCCAGCCATTCACGAGCCTCCAGTCGCAACCACCACTGCTGCCTATTGCAACCATGGTCGCTGGTTCTCTTGCACAAGTACGACTTTACCTCTCAATTCTTCTTTTATTTTCTATCTATTCTACCTCCATTTTCAATTTTTGTCTTACAATTCTTTCACGTTGTAACACAACCTCACCCTAGGCTGAACCCCCAAATGGAAACAACTCCATCAGATTTGATCCTCAAGCTAGGCTTTCCATGGTTTTCCTAATTGATTTTGAGAATTTAATTTTCAATTATTTGAATTTTGAAATACCATTTTGATCTAATCACTGGTCTGCTATGATATTATTAGTATAAGCTGCTTAATTAAGCTGGAATTTGTAAAAAAATTACAATTATATTATGTTCTCAATAATTAATTTCAAATCATTGTGTTCTATCGATTCGGTTAACAGAAATAATTAACTCAAAATTTTCAATTAATTCGATTAATCAACCGAATTTGACCAAATCGATCGTTTGGTCACCCCTATATGAGACCTTTGACGTGTCACGAACATCATCATCTGTCTTTGGGCACTCGGTGGTAGAAAATCTAAAATGATTCGCCAACAGTGTATTCACCATTTTTGCATTATCCATGCTAAACCTCTCCAACACCCTTTCCATATACCTACCCTGAAATAACCTCAATCTCCCTACAACTCTGACCCTACGAATCTCCATCCCAAGAATCTTCTTAGCCGCATCCAAATCCTTCATGTCAAACTCTTTGCTCAAAAAGATTTTTCAATAGATTAACCCCAGTCATACTTTTCAACACAATCAACATGTCATCCACATAAAGCAACAGAAAAATAAGTGAACCGTCATCAAGACTCTTCACATAAACGCAGTAATCATACTCACACCTCATGTAGCCAATCCGGATCATGTAGGAGTCCAAACGTTTGTACTATTGCCTCGAAGATTGCTTCAGCTCGTAAAGTGATTTCTTCAATTTACAAACAAAGTGCACCTGTTCAGGTTGATTAAACCCTTCTAGTTGTACCATGTAAATCAACTCCTCCAAATCAACATAAAGAAACGTTATCTTTACGTCTATCTGCTCCAAATGCATATTGAAATGCGTCACCAATCCCAACACTACCTTGATGGAATTGTGTCTGACCACAAGAGAGAAGATCTCATCATAATCAACTCTTTTGTAGAGATCCAAGGAATTATAACAATTAAACTCGTTGACGGGGACATGCGCCTCGTTAATGAGAAGTTATCGAAAGGACGGTTTCTGGACTCTAAAACTCGTTGGCGATGAGAAGATGTTCGTCGACGAGCTCCCTTCATTAACACATCGACGAGGAGATGTGACTCGTCGACAAGTCCACGTGGACAAGCTTTCTATATAAGCTTAAAACCTCATTTTTCTGCGGAAAATTTTTATAGAAACTCTCTCTCTCTCTCTCTCTCTCCTACAACTCACTCCCCTTCTCTCTTCGATTTCGGCCCCGTTCTTCGCCTGTTCGACAATTTAAAGCCGCCACGTCAATCCTGGGAAGATTCTCTTCACATCTGTTGGAGTGATTTGTAGGTCAGGTCAACTTGGGAACCATCCCAAAATTTGAGTAAATTAATTATTTTAATATTTATTAAGGTATTTGGTATTTCTGGGTTGAGGAAGGTAATAAATAGGTATATAATGAAGTTTTGCTGGGGGCAATGCAAATTTCAGGGCGTTGAACTGGGGAACACACGGGTGTAATTTTAGAGTAATTTGTTGGCTTTTCCATAAGTCAGTTAAGGGGATAAACTAAGTCAGTATTTCCAAGTATGTTTAAAGTATGTTATTGAAACAGTACAGAAGTTTCGAACTATGTATGTTAAATATATGTTGGCATAAGGGCCACAGTTTTATATAATATGCCAGCATAAGGGCCGAAGTTATATGATATGTTATGCTGGCGTAAGGGGCGAAGTTTTCTTGTTTTTTTTTTTCGACGTAAGGGCCGTCTTTTACAAAATACAAATGCCGACGTAAGGGCCGCGATTTATACATTATGATATGCAAAAATTCATGAGAATGTTATTTTGACAAATATTATTATGAAACAACTATGTATAATATTTGAGATCTACTATATGTTATCAGAACCCAGATGAGTTGGTTTAGACTTTCACGAAGCACGGTACCGTAACTATATGATCACAATCATATAAATATTAGTGCTACCACATGTCGTAAGGGACAGTGGGAGATCGGCAATCAATGTGGTTTTATGGTAGTGCATGCATCCTCTGACATCTGGACTAGGAGGGGCAGACCCATCATACTTACAGATTTATGTTAATCTAACGTGGTCGGCCAACCATTGCTAGGTCCCGCCTTCAGGCTGCACAACCTAGTCATGTGGGGGTAAGACATTACACCAGCCAGCCATCCATCTAAGGTGTTATTTTATGTACAATTATATATGATGATTTCATGTATAGAAACTCAGTATGTTATCTCATGTTAATAAAAATTATGTTTTATCTATATATGATACTGACAATTTTGTCAAATATATTTTATGTACCGTTATATGTATAACACGAAAATACTCATGTTGTCACACATTGATATTAGTTTATTTCTCTTACTGAGAGGTGTCTCACCTCATCTATATAAACATTTCAGGAGCCCTAGATAGAAGAGCGGATAGAGCTCCGCAGCGTTAGAGTTCGACTATTCTACCCTGTCTAAAGGGTAAGCCATTTTGTAAGGTCAGATGGATTTTTGGGTCGTGACCCTAGGGCACTTTTTGGTTATTTTGGGATGGGTATATGTATATGATAGTTGTAGTAGAACTCTGGTATTGTGTTGGTTGGATGATTTGATTTATATATGATTTTACGTTTCCCATTGCTTAGGTATTCGTGTTGTATTTCAGGTATATCTCTGGTGCCCATGGATCCAGGTTGACTATGAATTGTCAGGATTATTATATTAGATATTATTATGGAAGGAAAAAAAAAAATTGGTAAAATAGGCAAGTCATTACACCTTTCCTCTACGAGTAGCTCTTTGCTATTAACCGAACCTTGAAGTTTTCCATCTTATTTTTTTTTTTTTTTCTGATACCACTTCTTTCTTCATATACCCATTTGCATCCTATCGCTCCCTTCCCTTCTGGAAGCTTCACCAACTCCCACGTCTGGTTTTTATGCAATAACTTCATCTCCTCCACCATAGCACCCATCCATATTCTTTTCTCTTGATTGTGTACCGCCTCTTGAAGAGTAGTAGGATCCTTGCCACTAGTAATGAGGGCATAATAAACCAAATCATCAAATCTATACCTAGGGGGTGGCCTGATAGGCTTGTGTATAGCCATACTATGATGTTTCTGGTCTCTCAAGTTAGAACTTCCTGCATTCTGAACATTTTCATCTCTACCCTGAGTCTCTAACTCCACCTGCACCACATGCTCATTGCTGCTGCAATTTTCTGGCACATGTTTTTTTTTTTCTTCTTCTTCTTCTTCTTCTTGAGTAAACTACAACATGGCTTTCTCATCAAAAACCACGTCATCACCACCTTGTTTGTTTTTGGATCCCACAGTTTGAACACTTTCACACCTTTCTGATACCCCAAAAAGATACACTGTCTAGACTTTGCATCAAACTTCAATCTCTTCTCACTAGAAATGTGCACATAGGCTGGACATCCAAATACTCTCGAACTAGAGTAGTCCACCGCACTGCCTGCCCACACCTCCTCTACAACTTTCTCATCTAGTAATGTCCTTGGTGATCGGTTAATCAAGAAACATGTCATATTTACTGTCTCTGCCCATAAGTTCTTTACAAGCCCCGCATTCAACCTGAAACACCGAGCTCTTTCAGCTATAATTATGTTCATCCTTTCTGCCACACCATTCTGTTGTGGTGTCTTTGCAAGCCCCTGCATTCAACCTCAAATCAGCGTACTCAATTCCATTGTCTGACCTGAGACATTTAATTTTCCTACTAGTCTAGTTTTCCATCTCAATTTTTCACAATTTGAACTTGACAAATGTCTCTGACTTGTGCCGCATGAAGTACACCAAGAAATTTTGTGAGTAATCGTCGGTAAAACTCGCAAAGTACATATATCCTCCCCATGTTGCTACCCTTACTAGCCCCCAAAGATTTAAATGAATATAGTCAAATCCTGTTGGATATGTGGCTCATATTTGAGTGGAACGCATGCACTGACGAAAGCTTAGTGATGCAAAGAACAAGGAGGCCAGTTGTAGGATCAAACCGTCAACGGATTGGTCGACGGTATTAGAGATGATTTGCTCTTGGTATCAAACCATCGATGGTTTCAGTCTACAAGATTCAACTCTCGGCATTAAACAAACCGTCGATAGTTTCGTTCGGTGCATGTCACGGAATTTGAATCGGGAGATCAGAATATTAGGGTTTTTGGAGGATTTTCCTCCAACGATTGTTACATGAGTGATTTAGATAAGTTATAAGACTTTTGAACGCATAAGGGTTTGCTTATATACATTATTTTGTAATCCTTGATGAAAGCTTGACATTCTGATGGTGAAAATTCATTCACTACTCTCGTGAACATAGGCACATTGTTGAACCACGTAAATCTTGTATCTTTGATTATTGCTTTCGTTGATTCTCTTTGTAAGTGATTGCTTGTTCCATATTGTTCATCATTGAGTACTTGCATTACTTGTTCGGGATTCAATTGTGTGGTTTCCACTGTGCATTTGCATCAACAAATTGGTATCAGAGCTATTGGATGCAATGACTGGGATCTCTTCGGTGAAGTTCGATGTTAATAAATTTGATGGAACGAGAAATTTTGGACTTTGACAGAGGAGGGTTAAGGACTTGCTAGTATAGCAACGTATGGTGAAGGCACTACATAAAAAGAAACTGGAAGGCATGGACGACACGAGTTGGAAGCGAAAGTTGTGTCCACTATCCGACATTGTTTGGCCGATAAAGTGATGTATCACGTCATGGATGAGGAATCGCCGGCAGAAATTTGGCTGAAACTAAAAAGCCAGTACATGTCCAAGTCATTGACGAACAAATTGTATCTTTAGCAAAAACTATATTGGCTTAAGATGGCAAAGGGTTCGGACCTGACTCAACACATCAACACATTTAGTCAGATCATTAGTGATCTGAAGCGAGTTGATGTGAAGTTTAAGGAAGAAGACAAAGCGTTGATGCTGCTCAATTCCCTATCGAGGTCTCCAACATACGAGAATCTGGTTACGACTCATACATGGGGGAAAGAAACCCTGGAGTTGAAGGATATCACGAGTGCATTGCTGGGGTTCCATCAGAGGAAGAAGACCAGTGATGAGAGTTCACATGGTTAAGGGCTCATGACGAAGGGGTATTAGGATCATGGGAGGAGCAAGTTTCGAGGTGGGTCAAGCAACAATAGGACTCTGTCCAAATCCAGGAAGAGGAAGGACATGCGGTGTTTTTAAGTGTGGGAAAAAAAGGGCACATAAAACCCGATTGTTTGGAAAGGAAGAATGGGGATGCTAAAAACAAAGAAGGTTCGTCAAACATGGCGAATGTAGTAGAAGAAGACTTTGGGAGCAGTGACGGTGATATGCTCTCGATTTCATCTGGGTCGAATGAGTTTGCAGATTCTTGGATCTTGGACTCGAGGTGTTCTTATCATATGATGCCCAACAAAGACTAGTTCACTACGTGCATATTGGTGAGTTTTAGTCTCGTTCTGATAGGAAATGATGTTGCATGCAAAGTTTTCAAGATGAGAAATATCAGAATCAAGATGTATGATGGTGTGGTGAGGACGTTATTTGATATTAAGCACATACTGAAGTTGATGAAGAATCTAGTTTCGTTAGGCACCTTGGATTGTAACGGGTTTAGTAACAAATTTGAAGGTAGGGTAATGAAGGTTAGCAAAGGCGTTCTGACCGTATGAAGGGGAAGAGAGTACTGGGGAATATATACACAATAATGGGTACAACGGTTGTAGGTGGAGTTGCAGCCGCAAAAGCTGAGTGTGACAGTGCCATTTTGTAGCATATGCGTTTAAGGCATATGGGTGAGTGTGGAAAGAAGGAACTTCACAAGAGAAATATTTTGAAGGGGGTCAAATTATGTAAGCTGGATTTCTGCAAGTACTGTGTGCTTGGAAAGTATAATAGAGTTTAATCCATGACAGCCACGCACAAGATGAAGGGAATACTAGACTACAATAATTCAAATGTTTGGGGGGTGATGAGAGTGGCATCACGAGGGGGATGTGTATTTCATGAGTTTCATCGATGATCACTAACGGAAGGTCTGGGTGTACTTAATGCGACACAAGTCGGAGATGTTTGTCAAGTTTAAAATGTGGAAAGCTGAGGTGAAAATCCAGACCGGGAGAAAGATTAAGTTCCTGATGACAGGAAATGGAACTGAGTACACAAACTCAAGTTTCAGAGAGTTCTGTGAGCAGCATGACATAAGGAGACATTTTACAGTATGCCAAACACCACAACAAAATGGTGTGGCGAAAAGAATGAACCAAATCATAGCTGAAAGGGCTCGGTGTCTCAAGTTGAATGTTGTGCTCGCTATGAAATTCTAGGCCTAGTATGGCTTGTTTATTGGTAAACAGATCACCACAGGCATCACAAGATGGGAAAGTTGCAGAGGAGGTGCGGACAGGTAACGAGGTAGACTACTCTAGATTGAAAGTATTTGGGAGTCCAACCTATGCACACATTCCTGGTGAGGAGAAATAAAAGCTTGAGGCGAAGTCAAAACGGTGCATCTTTCTAGGATACCACGAAGACGTGAAAAAGTTCAAGTTGTGGGATCCAGTGGCAAACAAGGTGATGATTAGAAGAGACATCGTTTTCAATGAGAAAGACATGTTGTGGCATATTTAGGAAGAAGAAGAGAAACAAGTGACAGAAAATCATAGCAGCAAGAAGCATATGGTTCAGGTGGAGTTGGAGACTTAAGGCGAAAATGCAAGGAGTTCTAGCTCGAGAGATCAGTCGGCGGTATAGGTGGAGTCTGAAACTCAGGATGGAGATGACGATGTTCATAACACATGGAGTTTTAGCTCGGATGATCAGCAGCTGCGTCGTGGTATAGTTGTAGATAGACCCAGAAGCATCATTAGACCACCCCCTAAGTACGAATTTGATGATCTGGTGTCTTATGCGTTTATTACTAGCAACAGGATCCTACTACCTTTCAAGAGACGGTGCACGACCAAGAGAAGGGTAGTTGGATAGGCGCTCTAGTGGGAGGAGATGGAATCATTGCTTAAAAACTAGACGTGGGTTTTGGTGGAGCTTCTAGTTGAAAAGAGGGCAATTGGATGCAAATGAGTGTACATGAAGAAAGAAGTAGTTTTGAAAAATGAAAAAGAGAAGTACAAGGCTCGCATGGTAGCAAAGGGATACTCGTAGAGGAAGGGAGTTGATTATGATGAAATCTTCTCCCTTGTGGTCAAGCACACTTCCATCAAGGTAGTGTTAGGACTGGTGGCGCAATATGACATGCATCTAAAATAGATGGACATAAAGACAACGTTCCTCCATTGTGATTTGGAGGAGTTGATTTATATGACACATCCGCCAACTTGGACAGGAGCACGTCATTTGTAAACTAAAAGAGTCACTTTACAGGCTGAAGCAGTCTTCGAGGCAGCGGTACAAAAGGTTTGACGCCTATATGATCCGTATTGGCTATAGGAGGTGTGAGTACGATTGTTGCGTCTATGTGAAAAGTCTTGAGGATGGTTCTCTCATATTTATGTTGCTTTATGTCGAGGACATGCTGATTGCTGCTAAACACATGACTGAGGTAAATCAGTTGAAGACTCTGTTGGGAAAAGAGTTGAACATGAAAAACTTGGGTGCAACCAAGAGGATTCCGGGCATAGAGATTCGCAGAGACAGAGCTGCAGAGAAACTATGGTTGTCTTAGGGCGGCTATGTGGAGAAGGTGTTGGAGAAGTTTAGCATGACTAATGCTAAATCGAAGCGCACCGTTGGCGAGTCATTTCAGGCTGTCTACCGTCAAGTGCCTAATAACGGACGATGAGGTTCGTGATATGTTGAAGGTCCCCTATACTAGTGCAGTGGAGTGTCTGATGTATGTCATGGTATATACGAGACTAGACCTGACACAGGTTGTCAACGTGGTGAGCAAGTTCTTTGCGAATCCGGGTCGACAGCACTAGGTTGCTATCAAGTGAATTCTCAGGTACTTGAGGGGTACAACCGAATATGACATCATGTTCAAAAGATAACAAAGTGATGGTAGGGTACGTGGATGCTAATTACGCATGAGACTTGGATGACAGGAGGTCAACCACAAAGTACACATTTACCATTGTGGGAGGACATATTTGTTAGTCTATGATGCCGTCGCGCGTTGCCTTATCTACTACTGAGTTGGAGTACATGGTAGTGGCTGAGGCTACCAAGGAAGTGTTGTGACTCACAAGATTGGTAAGGGAGTTGGGTGTCCAGCAAGGTGGGGTTCGGCTGCAGTGTGCTAGTCGGAGTGTCATGTACTTGGCAAAGAATCATGTGTATCATGTGAGAACAAAACACATTGATGTGCGATTTCATAAGATCAAGAAGCTGATTGCTTCAGGTGAACTTCTACTTGAAAAGGTTAACACATCTAACAATGCAGTTAATATGTTAACAAAACCAGTCACAACGAACAAGTTCAAGCATTTCCTAGACTTGATCAACGTCTCCAGGTGCTAGACGAGAAACGGTCCCAATCTATTGTCTCGGGTGGAGCATTCGGTATGCTTTCGATTTTTTCTCCCATGTGGTGAATATCCACCAAGGTGGAGATTGTTGGATATGTGGCTCATATTTGAGTGGAACGCATGCACCAAGGAAAGCTTAGTGATGCAAAGAACAAGGAGTCTGGTTGTAGGATCAAACTGTCGACGACATAAGAGACGCTTTGCTCTCGATATCAAACCGTCGACAGTTTTAGTCTACAGTATTCAGCTATCAGCATTAAATCGTCAACGGTTTGGCCGAAACCGTCGACAATTTTTTTTGGCGCGGGTCACAAAATTTCAATCGAGAGATCAATAAATTAGGGTTTTTGGAGGATTTTCGTCCGGAGATTGCTACAGGAGTGATTTATATAGGTTCTAAGACTTCTATACACATAAGGGTTGGTTTATATACATTATTTTGTAACCCTTGATGAAAGCTTGACATTGTGATAGTGAAAATTCATTCACTGTTCCCGTGGACGCAGGCACATTGCCAAACCACGTAAATCTTGTGTCTTTGATTATTAGATTCATTGATTCTCTTTGTGAGTGATTGCTTGTTCCGTATTGTTCATCATTAAGTGCTTGCATTACTTTTTCAGGATTCAATTGTGTGGTTTCCGCAATGCATTTGCATCAACAAATACCCTCCGTCTTGTGTGTTGAACTGCACCCTATTATGTTTTCCAAGAACACAATACCTGCAGAAATTCAACCTGCATGTTTTAACACCCTTAAAAAGATTTCTCTTTATGAAAGTCCATCATCCCACGCTCACCCATATGCCCTAGCCGCATATGTCACAAAACAGTATTATCTGACTCAGACTCTATAACTACAGCTCCACCTACAACTGTGGTACCTAGTAGCGTATAGATATTTCCTGCTATTTTTTGTCCTTTCATCACTATTAAGACGACTTTATACACCTTTATTACCCACTTTCAGACTTGTAACTAACCTCATTACAATCTAAAGTGCCCAATGAAATCAAATTCTTTTATAGATTTGGTGTATGCCTAGCATCACATAATATTCTCACAACACCATCAAACATTTTGATTCTGATATTCCCTATTCCAACAATTTTGCACGAAAAATCATTTCCCATCAAAACAAAAGCCATAATTTATTGACCAGTAGGTGCTTAACCAATCTATATTTGGTGTCATGTGATAAGAGCACGCCAAATCTAGGATCCAAGAATCTGTGATAGAATCTGAACCCGATGAAATAAAAAACATATCACCATCACCACTCTCTGAGTCTCCTTCTTCCACTACATTCGCAAATTTTGATGAACCCTCTCGATTTTTTGCATTCCCCTTCTTCCTCTCTGGACACTCTGGTTGTATATGTCATTTTTCCCACACTTAAAATACTATATGTCCTTCTTCTTCCTAGACTGGGATCGAGATTTATTGTTACTTGATCCGCTCCGGAACTTGCTTCTCCCACGTTCCTGGTTACTCTTCACCACAAGCCTTTCACCTTGTGAAATCTCATCGCTAACTTTCTTCTTCTGATGAAAACATAATAGAGCACTTGTGACCTCCTCCAAATTTAGGGTTTCTTTTCCCCACGTTAAAGTTGTAACTAAGTTTTCATACGTATGAGACACAAATAAAGAATTCAGTAGTATCAACACCTTGTTTTTTTCTCGAACTTCACATCAACCTGCATCAAATCACTGATGATCTAATTGAATACATTGATGTACTTGTTCAAATCCGAACCTTTTGTCATCTTAAGCCAATACAATTTCTACTTAGTATACAACATGTTTATCAAAAACTTGGACATATACCGACTTTCCAATTTCTACCAAACTGCCGCCAGAGATTCCTTATCCATGACGTGATACAACACGTCATCAACCAGACAAAGTCTGATAATAGCCACAGCTTTTGCTTCTAGTTCCTTCCAACTTGTTTCATCCATGCCTTCTGGTTGACTGTCGTATAATATCTTCACCATACCTTACTGCACTAACAAATCCTTAACCCTCCTCTGCCATAATCCGGAATTTCCCGATCCATCAAACTTTGCAGAAGAAATTACAAAAGTCATTGTAACCAATTGCTCTGATACCAATTTGTTTTTCAAATCAATGCGCAACGCGCGGAAGTCAATTGTACAATACAGCAACCAATGATGAATAATACAAAAACACAATCACACAAATTATGTGAAAGCAATAAAACAATGACACAAAAAATTAATGTGGTTCAATAATGCCTACGTCCATGGGAGCAAACAGCTGTAATTTTCACTATCTTATTGAACAAGGGTTACAACAATTGTATATATGCTAACTCTCTTCAACCCTCGGAGGCCCCCCCTCTAAAAAAAAAAATCTCAACCTATTCAACTTCCCATTTCAAAATTCAAAAAACAGCGCTGAGTAACCAAGCAAAACCATGACGATTTCTTACTGTAATTGAAACTGTCGACGGTTTTAGATAAAATGTCGACTGTTTCTTCCAGAAACCAAACCATCGATGTAATTGTCAATGATCTATACCAAACCGTCAACGATTTCTTCCAGAGCTTGACTCGGTTGATGCAACTCTTCAAAATCGTCGACGATTTCCTCTGCAAACCAACTTCTCGATTTTTCTCACCATGTTTTCTTTATACATGTGTTTCACTCAATATATGAGCCACATATTACAACACAACCCAAACACCAAACCCATTTAATTGCACCCGCTAACAACTCGATCCACACCCAACCCCTTGACAAGTTTTTCCACCACTAAAAATAACTACTCTTAAATTTCATCTTCATTTATTTATTCCTTTCTTGTTGCATCATGAATAAAATAACAAAAATATACAAGAATAACTATTTATATTCTATTTTATTCCTAAGTATTGCTACTCAACGATGCAAGTGACCTAAATTTTATAAATAATTATATTTATCATTCAAATTAGATCCAATGACGAACAAGGAACTTGTCAAGGTGCACATAGAATTCTGATAAAACATTATACTTTACTATGTTAATATTAATTTATACGAGTCCTGATCTTCAAATAAGGAAAAATAAAATCGTAAAGCAACAACTAGGGTTGTACACGGTTCGGTGCAGTTCAGTTTTGGCCAAAACCGAAAACTGAACTGGAATTTTTCAGTTTTGGGATTTTCGAACCGAAACCAAAACCAAACTGAAATTATGCTTTAATTGAAAATAAAAAATGTGGCAGTTCAGTTGCGATTTTTTGATTTTAAACCAATTTTTTTTACAAAAAAATAACCTTTATTTTTCATAAAGTTGTTCAAAATTTATTGAGCATTTTAATTTTTCATAGGGACTCATAATTTTAACAAAATAAAATCTGTTGGACACTTTTAACAAAAATAATATTTATTTTTCATAAAGTTCTTAAAAATTTATTGAGCATTTTTATTTTCTATAGTAGCTATATGGCTATATTGCATGCTATATTTTTACTAGCCATATTTTATATATATATATATATATCTTATATAAATCAGTTTTCGATTTTTTTTTATTCGGTTTCAACAAAACCAAAACTGAAATTTTATTTTTGGAAACCGCAACCGAAACCGAAAACCGAAAAACCAAAAAACCGAACCATTTATGGTTTCGGTTCGGTTTCGGTCCGGTTTTCGATTTTTCTGTAATTTTTGTGCACCCCTAGCAACAACGTCAATTATATAAACTTAATCTTTTTAGGTATATTAATTAAAACTATAGAAATTAAAATAGATTTTCTTATGATTACAGCCACTTTAAAATAATAAAGGGCATGAAATTGGGAAAGCACAAAAAAGCGAAGCACAAAAAGAGAAGGAAGAGAGAGAGAACAACAAGAGACAGGACAGAAGTCAACAAAGCAACAAACACAATCATGCAAAAGAAACGCATCATCTAGGGACTTTTTCCCTCCCCTTCTTAGACCATTTGGCTGGTGAGAAAATGGAAGAAACTTAGTGGAGAACATTTATTAAGGTCAAAAACCATAGAATGAATTCGAAAATCATGACCTTTTGTACTATTTTTGTTAGAAACCCTATTTTGAAATTAATTTTCTTCCTTTTTTGCGAGAAAAAAAAATGAACAATGGGAAGTGAGAAATGACTATTATGCATTTTTTTTTTCAAATTGAGATTTGAATCAAGAGTCGAAATCCCAATTTCATGAATTGAGAATCAAGAAATACATTATAAGATTCGGTACAAAATTTGAAAAGTCAATTCCTAATGGCTTGCATATATGTAATACAAGTAAAATAGTAAAATAGTAAAATATAATAAAATTTCAACAAATATGAATCATCCATGTTGATAATTAGAATCTCACTTGCCCTCCAAGCAAATTTTGTTGGTCTAAATCCTATCATGAACTATTTAACTTATACATATATTGATATAAAAGGAAACTAGACCTATAAGCAAGAAATACCATGATCTAACCATTCTATCGCTATCAAGTGTCAAGTTAAGCTATTTTCTTGTTATTGAACTAAAAGACCAAGTTTAAGAGTTCAAGATACACTAAAAAGTAAGATAAGGACACATAATATTTTAAAAAATTGAACTTCATGCTTATGGTGTAAATAATTCAATTCACCGATTCTCCTTGATTCACTGCCTTCTGTGATTCTCCCATGCGACTCGAATCATTTTATTATTGACAGATAAAATAAAAATTTGCACCATGTGTGATGCGCCATGTCCTTAATTTTTTTCTTCTTAGGAACAAGAGAAGTAAAAGTAGTAAGGGTCCGTTTAGTTGTGGAAAATAGATTTCCATTTATCATTTTAGTTTTTCAAAAAATATATACGTAATATTAATTCATTATTCATATTTACAACATTAGTATGAAACAAATAAACGACAATAAATAGTTTTCGCATTATTTGTTCTTAAAAATAGTTTTTTTTTTTAAATTTTTAAATACTTACAAAATTGCCACCTTAAATCTCAATTTTTTCAAATTTATATAAAAAGCTTGAAAAATATCTTTTTATTATTTTTCTAGATTTCTAACTCTTACTTTACATATGGGAGCATGCAATTCGAATCTTACACTTATATTTTGTATTGATTATATATAAAGCTTCTTCTAAATCCACGAAGTCCAAATTGAAGCCCCAAAATCCATAATCTTAAATATTACCTTATATAATTCTTAAAAAAATAAAAAACACGTAGTCTTTTTTGAAATTATTTTGGAATCTATAAATAAGAAAAAGTAAAACATTACTTTGCACATGTAAACAAACTCATTATTTTCCTTTTTTTTTTTAATATAAATTTGAAAAATTAAAAAATAAGTAATTTTTTTTACAAAAATAAATAAATAATTCTCTACAGTTAAACGAACCCTAAGTACTAGTCATGCGTAAAATTTAAATTTTTTTCATTAATTTAATATTTTTTTTATTTTTCTTTTTACTCTTTTTAACCAAGCATGAAAAAATACAATTCTTCGTCTTCAATATTTTCCAAGTTTCAAGAATACAGTAAATACAGAATCAGGTTATGATTTCACTTTGTCAGAGAAATAACATAGGGCATGAAATTGGGAAAGCACCAAAAAAAAAAAGAGCAAGGGAGATGGCCACACAGTGATGGAGAGATAAGAGGCGACCTCAAAGTCAACAAAGCAACACACAATCATGCAAAAAGAAACACATCATCTAGAGACTTCTCTCCTCCCCCCTTCTCTCCTCCCCCGATGGACCATTTGGTCGCCGAGAAAATGACAGAAACGCAATGGAAAACAATTACTAGGCTGTACAGATTCGGAAATCATGACTTATAGTACTTTTTTGGCTAGACAGCCTGCTTTTAAATTATTTTTCTTCCTTTTACCCCAATGTTTCTCCATTCCAAGCAGATCATGATTGTTCAGATCGTGGATCAATTGTTGCGACGGGAAATAAAAGGGGGAAATGAAAAACAGAGAACGAAAAAAAAGTCACTACCATGCATTTTCTCTACTTCACATTTTCTCTTCCTTTCCTTTCACATTTTTTGGTTTGAAATGAGCATACTCTCCCCAACAAGATAAAGAAACTGAAATCAAAGTACACAGCAACCATGAAATAGTAAGACAAAACAACACAAGAAGACCTTCTCTGACCAAAAGAGTGCATAAAAGACGCCTGTGAACAACAAAATTAAAAACAGATTTCAACAAATCCTAGAAATAAATAATCACTAGAACAAAATACTAATGATAATGAACAACTAAAAGTCATGATAGGTAAAATGAAAAAATTGTGCAATGATTTACCATACATGTTGTTTCCTCCCTCAATTTTTGCTTGGCAGCCAAACAAACAAAAGTACTGAATTCTACCATATTTAGTCGCCCTTTACTTCCCAAGTTTCCAACAGAGAGAGCAATACTCTCCACAAGAAGCAAAAGAACCCAAATCAAAGTGCACAGCAAACATGAAGACTCAATCATAGGCAACGAAAATCTACAGCTTAATTTCATATTAACCCCTAAAAGGGCAAGAAAATCAACATATATCAAGAAAACTCTCCAAGAGCATAAAAATCGACCTAGAAACAAAAACACGAATACCCAGAAACAACCCCACAAGATCTCATGCAAAACCGCGAATATCCATGAACAAAAACAAAAATCCCATCCAAAATCACGAATACCGAGAAACACATACCTTCTGGTCGACATAATCCGCCCAAAATCTCGCGTGAGCCCTCTGGTAGGGATCTGAGGGCAACAATGGCGCCTTGTCCTTCCAGACCTCGTCGATGTACTGAACGATGATGAGGGATTCGCAGACAGGTTTACCATTGTGGATGAGAACTGGGATTTTCTTGTGGACAGGGTTCATCTCCAACAGCAAAGGACTTTTGTTTGCTAAATCTTCGTCTCTATACTCGTACTCCACGCCCTTCTCAGCCAGGGCGATTCTGACTCTCATCCCGAACATGCTGGGCCAGAAATCTAGCAGAACTACCTTATCCGCCATTTTTTTCCAGCGAGCAAAGAGCTACGAAGAGGGCACGCCAGCTTAAGTAATGCCAGCGGGAAGAGCTTTCACAGAAAATATGCAATGCTTGGACTTCTTTGACCCCTTTTTTTAAAAAAATTTTTTTTTTTTTTTTATAAAATAGTTTTTTCAGCATTGATTTTTTTTAAAAAAACCCCATTGCCAAGTTATGGTAACAAGTTTTTTTAAAAGCACATAGATTACATTGTGCATCTAAACATGTATAGTATGCGGTAAGCAAACGTGCCAATGAATTTTAATTTTTTCGATAAAATGCTTGTCCAAAATAAACTTTATTATTTAATTCTCCAATCACTCTCGATACATTAGAGCATATCAAAATTTTCGTTATATTAATTTTGTTGTGCAAATCCATGCGTAGTGTGCGAAAATCAAATCGTACGATGCAACAACTAATGATGAACAATACAGAAAAATACAATCACACAGATAATAAGGAAGTAAATAAATAACGACACAAGAATTAACGTGGTTCGATAATGAACCTACGTCCACAGGAGCAAGCGACGACTGAAATTCACCATCACATAAAACTAGGGTTACAACATTGTATATATGCTAACCTTACATGTACAAAGGGATTAGAAAGTTCCCCAAATACCCTTATATCAGTACTCGGAGGTTTTGACTCCGAATCCCCAACCTATTGATCTTCCCAATTCAAAACTAGCATCAAACAAAATCGTTAATGGTTTCAGCAAACTGTTGACGGTTTCTTACTAAGGCTAAAAACTGTCGACGGTTTCTTCCTAAGGCTAAATCGTCAATGTAGCCATCGATTGTTTCTTCCTGCAGCCCAGCTTCCTTGTTTTTCCTCAACATACTTTCTATGTACATGTGTTCCACTCAATATGAGTCATATACTCCAACAATCTCTACCTTGGCGAATATTCACCCCTTAGGAGAAATACGAAAACATAACCTGCAGTTCCACCTAGGACAATAGGTTGGGACGCCTCTCATCTAACAACTTTAGATGTTGATCACATTGATCAAGTCCAAACAATGCTTGAACTTGTCCGTGGTAACAGACTTTGTCAACATATTTGTTGTATTCTCAGAAGTGTGAACTTTCTCAAGTAGTAGTTCACCAAAAGCAACCAATTCTCTGATCCTATGAAACCTTACATCTATGTGTTTGGTCCTCACATGATACACATGGTTCTTCTCCAAATAAATGTCACTTTGACTATCACAATGCAGCTGAACTCCACCTTGTTGAATACCTAACTCCTTGACCAATCTTGTAAACCACAGCACTTCCTTGGCAGCCTCAACCATTGTCATATACTTCAATTCAGTAGTAGATAGTGCAACAAGTGACAAAAGTATGGACCTCTAACAAATAGGCCCTTCGACAAGGGTGAATACATACCCCGTGGTAGATTTCCTATCATCCAAGTCCCAGTCTGCATCCACATAACCTACCACTAAAGAATCACTCTGCTGTCTGCTGAACATGATTCCATAGTCTATAGTACCCCTTATGTCACGCCCCGAACCCCGAAATGGGACCCAAGGGTGAAAATATAATCTAACATGTCCCTGTATCTGATAAAACATCCAAAGATACAATACAATGGATGAGGGTTCGACCCCGTGGGGTTCCCAGGCACCCTAAACATCATCCAATCACAATTATATACGCAACGGAAAAAATGTCATTCTATAACATCATATACTGTATCATATCAGAGTCTATACAAGAGCAAAACGTGGCTCTATCAAAACATACAAACTAGGTGCCCAACACATCCCAAAATGGCAACCCACCAAAAATTTAGTCCTAGCACTTACCCAAGCGCTAAACGCATACACCGGCCACTATGCTCCCAACACCAGGACGCTAGTTTCGGTTACTCGAAGGACCTGTAAAAATGTACGTACAGCAGGGATGAGATACCTCTTAGTAAGGAAGAACACAAGTTATATCGATGTGTGGCATTTGAGTGTTATCATGATGCAACATACACACAGTTGAATGCAATTTAGTACTAATTTATGCAGTGCATACACGCACACACAACACATGATCAGCAATCCTGGTGTCATCACACCCTTCAACCCGAAGCCGGTCCGTGACAATCCGACATTGGCCCGACCAACCCGCAAAGCACGGCACCACCGGCACATGGCTAGTTCCCGACTCCCATGGCATCGTACCGGCGCTAATTAGTGGATCCACACCCTTCGGCCTGATCTGCCGGAATAGGCTCACGCCCTCGGATATAGAGCCGGACACTCTTGCCAACGTGGCAGGCGATAAACACACACCCTCGGATATAGAGTCGGACACTCTTAGTACCTGGAACAATTTCGGAACTAAATTCCTACTAGCATTTCAACATATCACACACACATGCATGCTCATATAACCAAACAAACCACACTCATTTGGTAATCTAAATCATGGTTTTCCAAACAAATACAGTTTAAACAAAGTTAAGGCACGACCATCCCAATAGTAAAGTATAAATCAACATATACACAGGTTTTCATCAAAACCAGGGATGCAACCCGTCGCCCCCTTTTTCCCAAAACTGTAATAATGAAAAACCCATTGTTTTCCCCGTTAGATTCCCCTAAATGAGTAGCCAAAACACACACAGGACCGTAGACCACAGTTTTACCGAGTCCGATTTCAAAAATAACCAATATAAACATAGTTTCCCTTACCTTTTCCCTGAAAATCAAATCCCGAACTCCAAGGCTCCTAAACAGCAAACTGAGTTCCAAAACCTACAAATCATAGTACAGAATATATTCACAAGACTGTTACCTACAAAACTACCAGATCAAAAATGAAAATTGAGCCTTACCTCGATTTTTCGCCAAAACTCGAAAATCTCCGAATCGAGATTCCGATCCGTAGACGTTGTAGAGAATCCTTCCACGATCCTCGTGGTAACTTCATATTTTCGATTCCATCAACGATCAGCGAAGAAATCTAGAGAGAGAGAGAGAGAGAGAGAGAGAGTAGGGAGAGTTTTAGAGAGAGAGAGAGAGAGAGACAGATAAGATTGAAGTTTCTTAATGAAGAAGTAAAAGAAAATGATATTTATAGCCCTTTGACAACGGAAACTTCATCGACGAAATGGTGTTCTCGTCGAAGAATCTTTCACTGAATTCGTTGACGAATCGATGCCTTCGTCGACGAATCCTGATATTCTCGATTTTTGAAACTCCTCGGCTTCTCCTTGTCAACGAGTCTCTGAATTTCGTCAACGAGAAGAGCAAAGGCTTCGTCGACGAAATCTGGCTTCATCAACGAAATGTGCCAAATTCCCAATTTGCCCCTCTTATTTATTTAAATCCATTTATCACGGTTCGGGTTCTTACAATCTCCCCTCCTTACAAAAATTTCATCCTCAAAATTTGTCGTATCTCATTCACAACTCATTCATACAATCAAATACATAGACACAAATCTAGAGAAAATTGGCGACTACTACAGCGTAGCCCCATCATACACTTACACATACATACCCTCACTTATGGCGGAGGAATACTGTGGTTACATATACAACAGTCTCAAGAGTTCACAATACACACATACTCCCAACGACTAACCACCTATTCCAACCCATGCTCAAAACAACTGTGGATACTTCCGGCATATTTCCGTTTCTAGTTCCCAAGAAGCTTCCTCAACCTCGTGGTTTCGCCACAATACCTTTACTAACGGTATCTCTCTAGTACAAAGCTTCTGAACTTTACGGTCCATAACATGAACAGGTATCTCCTCATACACTAAAGTATCCCCAATTTCTAAGTCATCGTAACTGATAACATGTGAAGGATCCAACACGTACCTCCTCAACATGGATACGTGAAACACATCATGGACCCTCGAAAGTGCTGGAGATAATGCAACTCTGTAGGCTACCAGACCCACTTGCTCAAGTACCTCGAATGGTCCGGTATACCTCGGGCTCAGCTTGCCCTTCCTCCCAAATCTCATCACCCCTTTCATCGGAACGATATGCAGAAATACCTTATCGCCCACTTCGAACTCTAACTTACGACGGCGAACATCTGCGTAACTCTTCTGCCGACCCTGAGCTAATCTAATCCTTTCCCAGATCAAACCCACCTTCTTAGACGTCTGTTGCACGAGTTCAAGTCCTAACACCTGACGTTCACCGACCTCATCCCAACACAAAGGAGATCGACACCTCCGACCATACAAAGCCTCAAACGGTGTCTTCCCGATACTAGACTAGAAGCTGTTATTATAAGCGAACTCTACAAGTGGCATAAACTGTATCCAACTACCACCAAAGTCTAACACACAAGCTCGCAACATATCTTCCAAAATTTGTATCGTCCTCACTGACTGTCCATCTGTCTAGGGGTGGAACGCTGTATTGAAAGTAAGTTTCGTCCCCAATGCCTCCTGTAAACTCGTCCAGAATCGAGAAGTAAATCTCAGATTTTGATCTGACACAATGAACACTAGTACTCCGTGCATTCTCACAATCTCCTGCACATACAATTCTGCTAGCCTACTCAAAGGATAGCTAACTTTCATCGGTATGAAATGAGCAGATTTTGTCAATCTATCCACGATCACCCAAATAGCTTTCTGCCCGTGAAGCGCTGGTGGCAAACCGGTCACAAAATCCATGGAAATATGCTCCCATTTCCACACCGGAATAGGCAAAGGCTGCAACGGCCCTGCCGGCCTCTGATGTTTAGCTTTCACCTGCTGACACGTCAGATACTGCTCCACGAACTTAGCAATCTGTCTCTTCATACCAGACCACCAGAAGGTCTCGCGCAAGTCCCGACACATCTTCATACTACTAGGATGTACCATATACAAAGAACAATGCGCCTCCTCAAGAATCGTCCTTCTGATCTCATCATCGTCATAACACACAGTATGGTCCCAAACCTCAACACACCTCCCTCAAAGATGTTAAACTCTATAGCCAGTCCCTGCTGTACCTTTTCCATAACCTCTGCCAACTCTGCATCACTAGCCTGCGCGGCTTTTATACGCTCAAATAGGGTCTGTTGGACCACCAAACCAGCAAGATAAGCCTGATGACCACCAACCACCAACTCTATACCTGAGCTTTCCAAATCATGTCTGATGTGACGCTGTGTTACAACCGCAGGTCCCGACTTCTGACTCAACGCATCAGCCACCATATTAGCCTTCCCCGGATGATAACTAATCAAGCAATCGTAGTCCTTAATCAACTCAAGCCACCGCCTCTGCCTCATGTTCAACTCCTTCTGCGTGAAGAAATACCTAAGGCTCTTATGGTCAATGAAGATCTCACACTGCACTCCGTACAGATAGTGTCACCAAATCTTTAGTACATATACAACAGCATCCAATTCTAGATCATACGTAAGGTAATTCTTCTCATACTTTTTCAATTTTCGAGAAGCATACGCCACCACCTTACCCTGCTGCATAAGCACACATCCCAAACCTTTTAGAGATGCATCGCTATAAATCACAAACCCATCATCCCCCAAAGAAATGGTCAACACTGGAGCAGTAACCAGTCGGTGCTTCAACTCCTGAAAGCACTACTCGCAATCACTGGTCCACTCAAACTGCACTCATTTCCTGGTCAAACGTGTCAGAGGTCCAGAAAGTTTAGAGAAACCCTCTACGAACCGACGATAGTAACCCACCAGTCCTAGAAAACTCCGAACCTCCTGCACATTCTTTGACCTTACCTAGTCGACCACAGCTTCAATCTTGCTAGGATCAACTGATATACCATCCCCAGTAACCACATGGCCTAAGAACGCAATCTGACTCAACCAGAATTCACATTTCTTCAATTTAGCATACAACTTCTTCTCCCGCAGAATCTGTAACACTAACCTCAAATGTTCCACATGCTCTTCTATACTCCTCGAGTATACCAGAATGTCATCAATGAACACCACCACGAACCAATCTAAGTACTCATGGAAAACCCTGTTCATCAGATCCATGAACATCACCGGAGCATTCGTCAACCCAAAAGGCATGACTAAGAACTCGTAATGGCCATATCTGGTTCGAAAAGTCGTCTTCACTACATCCTCCACTCTAACCCTCACCTGATGATATCCTGACCACAAGTCAATCTTCGAAAAGACCCGCATCCCCTGCAACTGGTCAAAGAGATCATCTATACGAGGTAAAGGATAGTGATTCTTCACAGTTACCTTATTAATCTCGCGGTAATCAATGCACATCCGCATCGACTCGTCCTTCTTCTTTACAAACAATACTGGAGCTCCCCAGGGCGAAACACTAGGTCGAATGAATCCCCTGTCCAGTAATTCCTGCAACTGCTCCTTCAACTCCCGAAGTTCTACTGGGGCCATCTAGTATGGAGTTTTAGAGATTGGTGCCTTACTAGGCAGCAATTCTATCGCAAACTCCACCTCACGATCCGGAGGTAAACTTGGTAAATCATCTGAAAACACATCCGGGAACTTGCTGACTACTCGAATGTCCTCGAGTATCAACTCATCCTGCGGCAGCTCCTTTATACAGGCTAGGTACCCCTAACATTCGTCCAAGAGTAGCCTCTTCGCCTATAGTGCTGACAGAATCTGTGGCGTTGACCGCACACACGATCCCACGAATTCATATTCTTGCTCTCAGGAGGTCTGAAAACTACCACCTTCCTACGACAGTCGATCACAGCATAACTGGAGAACAACCAATCCATCCCTAGAATGACATCAAACCCTGACATGTCATATACAACAAGATTCGCCGGTAGCAGCTTTCCCTGAATTTCCACCGGGCAGTCTACCAATATCTTCCTATAGAAAGACACACTCCCAGATGGCGTAGTGACAGATAACACCTCATTCATGTCTCGGGTCTCAACCCCACACCATCCCACAAAATTCATGGACACAAGGGAATGGTTCGCACTCGAATAAAACAAAACAGCAGCTTTATTCAAAAGCAAAAATAAGGTACATGTCACCAGGTTACTTGCATGCTTAGCATCCACTGGAGTAAGAGAGTATACTATGACCGAAGTTGTATCCGCCTAAACGGTCCCTCGAGGTATCTGATTGCTCCCTCGGTTCCCACTGAATGTAGGCACATCTCGCCTCGGTGCTCAACAATCCCGAGCCATGTGACCTGGCTGGCCACAGTTGTAGCAGTTACCCTCAAATGACTGGCACTCGCCCTCGTGCCGCCTGTGGCACCTGGTACAACAATCACTAGCCCGACTCCCTTGAGAATCCCGACGCTCAGTATTCTGACGATAGCCCGACAAGATCCTGTCTGAGAACCAGAAGGTACTGTCCTCTTCCTCGATTCCTGATCTGCCTTGTCCTCTCGGATACCAGTATCGATCACCGTGGCCTTATCCACCAACACCAAGAACTTGCAGATCTGAAGCATACCCACAAGTCTGCAGATATCCTTCCTTAAACCCTTCTCAAACCTCCGAGTCTTCTCATACTCGCTCGAGATCATACATGGTGCAAAGCGGGACAGCTCTATGTATCGAGCCGCGTACCCTTGCACCGTCAAACTCCCTTGAGTCAAAGTAGAAAACTCATTTGCCTTCGCATCACATACTGAAGCCGGGAAGTATCTGTCAAAGAACACCTCCTTGAATTGGCTCCACGTCATCTCCCCAGGGTCAGCTCTCTGCTTCTCCAGCAGATTCATAGCAGTCCACCATCGGCCCGCCTCCCCATACAGCTGGAAGGTGACACAAAGGACTCGCTGCCTATCCGTGCAGTGCAGGACCTCCAAGATCCTCTCAGTCTTCTCCACCCAATCCTCTGCTATCATCGGGTCAGGTCCTCTAGAGAACGTTGGAGGATGCATGCGTTTGAACCTCTCAATGGTGCACCCCAGAGTAGTAGGAGAGCGCTCGCGTCTCCTCACACTCCGCCCGATCTCCCGCAATACCTGCCTCGTCAAACCTCGAGGCACAGAAGGAGGCTCATCACTCGTAGTCTCCTCGGAGCCACTTCCCAGGCCATTATCCTTGGGCTCTATTCTACAACACAATAGGAATCTATCAGTATCCCTACAACACATACAGTTAACACAATGATCTACACTAATCATGTTAACTACTCCCTGCCAGGTCTAGGTCTGTCCTATCACACCGACACGAAAGTCATCAATGATCTGCGCTGTTTTTACTGGAATCGTCATCCCAGGAAAAACACGGAATATCATCGACAAATCCCGATCTAGCAACCGAACAACCCTTAACCAAATCTACCCATATCCACATCCTATACTTTGGTATGTACTCATAACTAAGCCTAACCAAGTTTACAAGATCTAGTAACCTAGTTAGCTCTAATACCAAGCTGTCACCTCCTGAACCCCGAAATGGGACCCAAGGGTGAAAATATAATCTAACATGTCCCTGTATCTGATAAAACATCCAAAGATACAGTACAATGGATGAGGGTCCAACCCCGTGGGGTTCCCAGGCACCCTTAACATCATCCAATCACACTCATATACGCAGCGAAAAAAAGTCATTCTATAACATCATATAGAGTACCATATCAGAGTCTATAAGAGTAAAACATGGCTCTATCAAAACGTACAAATTGGGTGCCCAACACATCCCAAAATGGCAACCTACCAAAAATACAGTCTTAGCACTTACCCAAGCGCTAAACGCAGTACACCGGCTACTACGCTCCCAACACTAGGACGCTAGTTCCAGTTACTCGAAGGACCTGTAAAAATGTATGTACAGTAAGGGTGAGAAACCTCTCAGTAAGGAAGAACACAGGTTATATCGGTGTGTGGCATTTGAGTGTTATCATGATGCAACATACACGCAGTTGAATGTAATTTAGTACTAATTTACGCAGTGCATACACGCACACACAACACATGATCAGCAATCCTGGTGTCGTCACACCCTTCGGCCCCTCTCTTATTTATATAAATCCATTTATCACGGTTCGGGTTCTTACACCTTAAGTATTCCAAAATCCATTTGACTGCATCCCAATGTTGTTGACCTGGATTCAAAAGAAACTTGCTCACCACTTTGATAGCTTGTGCCAAATTCGGTCTTGTACAAACCATAGCATACATCAAGCACCCCACTGCACTGCCTTGTGGGACCTTTGACATGTCATGAACGCCATTGTTTGTCTTTGGGTACTAAGCGGTAGACAACCAAAAATAATTCATCAATGGTGTACTCACTAGTTTTGCATTATCCTTGCTAAAACTCTCCAACACCTTCTAAACATAGCTCCGCTGAGATAACCACAATTTCCTAGAAACTTTGTCCCTTTAAATCTCCATCCCAAGAATCATCTTCGTCGCACCCAAATCTTTCATGTCAAACTCTTTGTTTAACAAGGTTCACAAATTTTTGACCTCGGTTATACTTTTTGCTGCAATCAATATGTCATCCACATAAAGCAATATAAAAAGGAATGAACCATCATCAACGCTCTTCATATAAATGCAGCAATCATACTCACATCTCCTATAGTCAATTTGGATCATGTAAGATTCAAACCACTTGTATCATTGCCTCTAAGACTGCTTCAGCCCGTAAGTGATTTCCTCAATTTATAGACCAAGTGTTCCTGTTTAGATTGACTAAACCCTTCTGGTTGTATCATGTAAATCAACTCCTTCGAATCTCCATAGAGAAATGTTGTCTTTCCATACATCTGCTCCAAATGCATATCGAAATGTGCCACCAATCCCAACACTACCCTAATGAAAATGTGTCTAACCATAGGGGGAAAGATCTTATCATAGTCAACCTCTTTTCTCTGTGAGTACCCTTTGCTACCAGACGAGCCTCGAATTTTTCTCCTTCCTTTTTTGATACTACTTTTTTCTTCCTATACACCCATTTGCATCCTATCGCTCTCTTCCACTCTAGAAGCTCCATTAACTCTTACGTTTGGTTCTTATGTAGATACTCTATCTCCTCCACCATAGCACCCGTCCATCTACTTTTCTATTGGCTTTGCGCCGCCTCTTGAAAAGTAGTAGGATCCCCATTACTAGTAATGAGTGCATAAGAAACTAGATCATCAAATTCATACCTAGGGAGTGGTCTGATAGTGTGTCTGGGTCTGTTTATAGCTGTACTGTGATGCTGTTGGTCTCTTGAGTTAGGACTCCTAGTGTTATGAACATTGTCATCTCCACCTTGAGTCTCTAACTCCACCTGCACCACATGTTCGTTGTTGCTACAGTTTTCTGGCACCTGTTTTACGCTGCAACATGGCTTTCTCATCAAAAACCACATCTCTATTGATCACCACCTTGTTTCCCTTTGGATCCCAAAGCTTGAACCCTTTCACCCCTTTCTGATATGCCAGAAAGATGCACTGTCTCGACTTTGCATCAAGTTTCGATCTCTCCTTACTTGAAACATGCACATAGGCTAGACATCCAAACACTCTTGAACCAAAGTAGTCAACCATGCTGCCTATCCACACCTCCTTTGCAACTTTATCATTTAATGCTGCCTTTGGTGATCCGTTAATTAAGAAACACGCCATATATACTACCTCTGCCTAGAAGTTCTTTGTAAGCCCTACATTTAACCTAAGACACTGAACTCTTTCAGCTATAGTTCAGTTCATCCTTTCTACCAAACCATTATATTGTGGTGTCTTGCATAATGTGAAATGTCTCATAATTCCATGCTGCTCGCACAAATCCTTGAACCTCAAATTAATGTACTCAGTACCATTGTCTAACCCGAGGCATTTGATTTTCCTCCCGATTTGGTTTTCTACTTCAGTTTTTCACAATTTGAACTTGGCAAATGTCTTGGACTTGTGCTGCATGAAATACACCCAAACCTTCCGTGAGTAGTCAACGATAAAAATAACGAAGTACATATGTCCTCCCCATTATGCTACCTTTACTTGTCCCCAAACATCTGAATAAATGTAGTCAAGAATTCCCTCCGTCTTGTGTATGATTGTCATGAACTGTGCCCTATTCTGTTTCCTAAGAACACAATACTTGTAGAAATTCAGCTTGCATATTTTGACATCCTTCAAAATATTTCTCTTATAAAGCTCCATCATTGCACGCTCACACATATGCCCTAACCACATATGCCACAAGATAATACTATCCGACTCAGACTTTGCAGCTACAACTCCACCTACAACTATGATACCTAGCAGTGTATAGATATTCCCTGGTAATTTCTGCCCCTTCATCATAGTCAGAACACATTTACTCACCTCCATTACGTCATTTGTAGACTTATAACTAAACCCATTACAATCTAAGGTGCCCAATGAAATTAGATTTTTCCTTAACTCCAGTACAACTATTTTCGAACTCATACATTGTGGTATATGGGGACCTCATTCCATTACGGAATATGATGGTACCATTTTTTAACAATCGTTGATGACTATTCTTGGTGTACTTGGATATATTTGCTTAAACTCAAATATGATGCCAGGAAATGTATTGAGGCTTTTTGCAATCTGGTTGACACTCAATTTCATACCAAAGTTCAAATCCTTTGCAGTGATAATGGTCTTGAATTTCAAATGACTGAATTCTTCAACAACTGAGGCATTATTCATCAACAAACTTGTGTGGAAACTCCACAACAAAATGGAAAGGTTGAACGTAAACACCAATACTTATTAAACATTGCCCAAACCTTAAGAATTCAATCCAACCTCCCTCTCTTGTATTGGACAGATTGCATCCTTACAACTGCTTACATTATTAATTGCATTCCTAGTCCATTACTTTCAAATAAAACACCATTTGAGCTCTTGTTTAACAAGCTTCCATCATACTCTCACATGAAAGTTTTCGGGTGCATTTGTTTTGCTTCCACCCTCTCCCACAATTGCCACAAATTTGATCCAAGAGGTCGACATTGTGTTTTCCTTGGTTAACCCTTTGGTATAAAAGGCTACAAATTGCTTGATCTCAATACCAAGTCTATTTTCATATCTAGGGATGTTACATTCCATGAACACATATTTCCCTTCCATCAACTAACTACCACTACATCCCCTGTTCTGTCTTTACCTTTACCCTTTCCTTATCCCATACAATCTATCTCATTATATCCTTCTTCTTCTCACCCCTTAGTTCCTCCTAACTCCACATCAGACATTTCCTCTCCACCTTCCTTACTTATCTCACCTCCTCTTATTTTTCCCATTCCCGATTTACCTGCAGCATTACCACCACATGCAACTTCACCTTCCACAGATTCTCCTTGTAACACCCTAACCTAGGTCTGCGAGGGAGCACTGCGTCTCTCTTCCTCCACCTGGACTAGACAATAGGGGGGCGGGCCTTATCGGACTAATGACTAACCCCAAAAACCAATACATGTCCTTTTCAGTGTGTTTTGTCCTCACTCACACACTTCTTGAGAAAATTTCCCAGGTGGTCACCCATCCCAAGATTGCTCCAAGCCAAGCACACTTAACTATGAAGTTCTTATGGGAAGGTTCCCGAAAAGAAAGGTGCACCTTGTTGATATGGGTAGTAACATCTAATATATTTAAGTCTTTTCATCCATGGGGTATCACATTCTCCCCCACTTATAGAACGCAACGTCCTCGTTGCGAACCCACATTTCCAAACCCAGGTGATGTGAATCTCATCACACTTCCAACTGGGTGTTGGCTCTGATACCATTTGTAACGCCCCAACCTAGGTCTGCCAGGGAGCACTGCATCTCTCCTCCTCCACCTGGACCAGACAACAGGGGGTGGGCTTTATCGGACTAATGACTGACCCTATAAACCAACACGTGTCCTTTTCAGTGTGTTTTTTCCTCACTCACACACTTCATAAGAAAACTTCCCAGGTGGTCACCCATCCCAAGATTGCTCTAAGTCAAGCATGCTTAACTATGGATTTCTTATGGGAAGGCTCCCGAAAATAAAGGTGCATCTTGTTGATATAGGTAGTAACATCTAATCTTTTTTAAGTCTTTTCATCCATGAGGTATCACACTCCTCCCTTGATCAACACTACTATTCCATTACTTCCCCCACTTCGCAAATCCACTCGTGCCAGAACAACTCCTCATTATTTATAGAACTTTCATTGTCAACAAGTCAGTTCCATCTCATCCAACCAACCAGCGGACATGGCAGCCCCTCACCCATGTATTTCTTTTCCTCTGTCTTCTTATCTTTCTTATGCACGTTTATCACCTTCTTTTGCTTTATTTTCTTCTACCATTTCTTCCCAACAAGACCCACAATCTTTCAAACAAGCTGCCAAGGACCCTAATTGGTGTAAAGCAATGGAAACTGAAATTGCGACCTTAAAACTCAACAACACCTGGGTCCTTACAGATTTACCTCCTGGGAAGTCTCCAATTGATTGCAAATATGTGTATAAAAGCAAAAAATACAATTTGAATGGTACTCTTGAAAGGAAGAAAGTACGATTAGTTGCTTGTGGTTTTACTCAGCAAGAGGAAGTGGATTATCATGAAACTTTTTCTCCCATTGCCAAAATTGTTACAGTTCGCACTCTACTTGCCTTGGCTGCCATTAAAGAATGGCATTTGCAGTAGTTTGACGTTAACAATGCCTTTATTCATGGGGATTTACATGAAGAAATATATATGAAGAAGCCCCTGGGATACACTAAAGGTCACCCTGACCAAGTTTGTAGACTACTCAAAAGCCTTTATGGCCTCAAACAGGCCTCACGACAATGGTATGATAAATTCTCTCAATCTTTAATTAGTGTTGGTTTCAAGCAATCCAAGGCTGATTACATCCTCTTTACTTGTCTATCTGCTACTGGTTTCACAGCTCTCATTGTCTATGTCGATGACATAGTTTTTGCTAGTAGCTCCCTTACCTCCATTTCCCCTCTCCGTAATTTTTTAAACACCCATTTCCGTATCAAGGATCTTGGTCCCCTACGGTATTTCTTAGGCATTGAAGTGGCTCAATCTCCCAAAGGCATTTTTCTCTGCCAATGCAAATACACACTAGATATTTTAGTCGATACTGGTCATCTTGCTTCCAAACCCCTTAAACTCCCTATGGATCAGAACCACAAATTATCAAAATCCTCTAGCACCCTTTTGTCTGATCCCACTCCTTATCACCAACTCATTGGTCGTTTGCTTTACCTTACCCTCACCACACCTGACATTAGCTATCCCATTCAAGTCCTGAGTCAATACATGGATCGCCCTTCAACTACTCACCTTGCTATAACACACAAAGAGCTTCGCTACCTCAAGCATGCTCTTGGTCAAGGGATCCTCTTGTCTGCTACCTCTTACATTCAGCTCATTGGCTATTCTGATTTCGACTGGGCTTCTTGCTCAGACTCTCGCAGGTCCATAACTGGTTTTTGTGTTTTTCTGGGGCAATCTCTCATTTCTTGGAGGTCAAAGAAGCAGACTGTGGTTTCCCAATCCTCTACTAAGGTTGAATACCGGGCCATGGCCTCCGTTTCTACTAAACTCACTTGGCTAACATTTATTGACTAATCTTTCCATCCCTCGCCCTTAACCAGCTAAGTTATTTTGTGACAATCAAGTTGCTTTACACATTACATCTAACCCGGTGTTCCACGAAAGGACAAAACACATTGAAGTGGATTGTCAACTTATTCAGGACAATATACAAGCTAGCACCCTCCGGAATGCTCATGTTTCTACTCAGTTGCAGATTGCAGATATGTTTACCAAGTCTTTACCCTCTCATTTACTTTACTTACATCTATCCAAGTTGGGAGTAACTAACATCTACTCTCCATCTTCCCGCCGAAGGGGGGGGGGATCAAAGCAGTCCCATGTCTATGCTACAACTCAGCCCCATCCTACATCAACTGAGTACACCTCATGTGATGATAGTTCAAGAAATTTACAAAATAGCCTCATTCATAGCTGAGATGTCTTTATATCATTATGTAATTGCACAATTTGTTTAGCTAATTGTTAGAACTTTTTTTTATTGTTAAAATATGTTTTTTGCTTTTTTCCTGTATAAGTAAACAATATCATGTACAGTTCCTATACACAAAAAATTAATACAGTTCAGACCATTTTTTTGTAGCAACTTCTTCTCTGTTATTCTTACACTTATTAATTTTTTTAAAATATAAAGTCATGAAAAAAACACCCTTTCTATTTCACCTTTTCACAAACTAATTTCTTTTTTACCTTCTCCAACATCTTTTAATTTTTGAGCTAGTATAATATTAACAAATTTCATTTAAAAAGTAGAAAAGTGAGAGCATCCAGCTATAGAGCTTCATTTTTCAATCTTAAAATTATTTAATTACTTCTATATCAACTTAGATCACGCAAACTCTCTTTCAGAAAAGCTTACATATTTTTAATAAAAAGATATCAAAAAGTTCACATTGATTTTTAAGAAAAATAAATAAATATATATATATATATATATCAAATTTATAAATAAAATTTTAATTTTACACAATATTAATGTTTATTTTTCTTAATTTTTAATTATATTTAAATAAAATTTTATTTTCGAGTCTATAATAAAAAATAAATAAATTTCCTCCTTATTTTTCATTCTTTTATTTTTTTCAAATAAAATCCTTAACCCAAACATACTCTTATTAAATATCTCAAATACATTTCAAATGCGCCTCTAAACATGAAGCATGCACGCATTATGCCACTCTAGTAAGAGGAAAAAAATGAGTGGGAACAAAAGAAAAATGAATAAGAGGAAGATTAGATTAATGGGCAAGACCTTTTATGTTTGATTAATTAAAATAAGTACCCATGTTTCCATGAGGGTCACTCATCAGCCAGTATCGAAACCATGGTCCTAAATAATCACACCATTGCAATTCCAAAACAGTAATAAAATAATCATAATAAGTGAGAGAGAGAGAGAGAGAGAGAGAGAGAGAGAGAGAGAGAGGATAAGCATTCATTGTGGTCTGGACAACCAAAGTGTCTTCACCATTCATTCTGTTCAGAAGGCACAGCAAAGTGTCTTCCTTATTACAAACCAGACCTCACAAAAACTAAAAGAAGACAAACTAGCTCCGAAGACCAAACTCCATCAATGGGCAAAGACACAATACGTCCACACCACCACCACCCACAGGCCTAACCCAAAGTTACCATACGCCAGAATTAATCAAATGACGCCTTCATCACACCAGAGCGAGCATACAAAAAATTTATTAAGTCCCCACGATGCTTTTACTCTATCCCAAATCTTTTCTTCATTCCAGCAACGAAGTCGGTGACCTTGTCCGGGTCAGGAAGGGACTTGGCCACGCTTTCCTTGGCCATGCACCTCTTCACCCATTCCATCAGCTTAGGGCACTCCGCCCCTATGCTGATGTTGCCGTGGGTGTCGTAGGCCTTGAACCAGCAGGAGAATGTTATCAGCGAAAGGTCCACGTACCCAAAGCTCTCCCCCCCGAAGAATGGCTTGTTTCCCAGCTCTGCTTCCAGCACTTTCAGGTGTCCAAAGAACTCCTTCTTCACTGCCTCCTGCTCTTCTCCCTTCGATGACCATAGCTTCCTCCCCGCCATGTACATCTGCAAACCCACAAACGCAGTGTCACAGCTAGCCCTTATTAAATCCTTGTGCGAATTTGAGTTATTTAATTTTCCGGGTTATACAGTTATTACTTACCCCTCTGATCTGGGTTCTTAATTTGCTTAGAAAAATAAACCAGTTACTTCGAATCCTGCCTAATTTATTTCTGACCAGGTATATATATATATATATATATATATATATATATATATATATATATATATTCGTTCCAGCTAGAAATGAGTCCTACTAGGCTTTTTTCAGTTCCAGGGTTTGTTATGAGGATAAATAATGGCGGAAAATGAAGGAAAAAAAATGATTCATATGCATTTTCTCTTTTTCGAACAGGAACGAAAATAATGAACAGGGTAAAGTCAGGGACACCAATGATTTACCATATATGTTGTTTTGCTTTGTTAGTTTTTTCTTGGTACCCAAACAAACGAAGGTACTGAATTTTACCATACATATTCTCTTCCTTTACAATTTTTTCAAACAGAGAGAGAGAGAGAGAGAGAGAGCGCAGCAGCAGCAGCAGCAACATTGCTGCTCTCCACAACAAGATAAAGAAACCCAAATCAAAGAGCACATCAAGCATGGACACTGACTTTGGAATCCAGATTTGACAATATTATACTAACCCACTTTCTAAAAGAAATAAACATATGGTAACCCAAGAAAGGGCAAGAAAATTATTCAAGAACCAATAAAAAAAAAAAGAATCGACCCAGACAAAAACACGAATACCCAGAAGCAAAAACAAAAATCCCACCAGATTTACAAAATCTCCAAAACCCAACACAAAAAAATCCCACAAGGCAGCAAACAAAAGCACGAATACCGAGAAACAAACATACCTTCTGGTCGACATAATCGGCCCAGAACCTGGCCTGAGCCCTCTGGTAGGGACCTGAGGGCAACAATGGCGCCTTATCCTTCCAGACCTCGTCGATGTACTGAACGATGACGAGGGATTCGCATACGGGTTTGCCATTGTGGACCAGAACAGGGATCTTCTGGTGCACAGGGTTCATCTCCAGAAGCAGAGGGCTCTTGTTCCCCAAGTCCTCCTCCCTGTACTCGTACTCCACGCCCTTCTCCGCCAGAGCGATTCTGACCCTCATCCCGAACATACTGGCCCAGAAGTCCAACAGAACCACCTTATCCGCCATTTTTCCCGGAAGCTAAGATGATTTTTGAAAAGAGAAGAACGAGGGTTATTGAAGTCCCTGGGGGTTATGCACCTTGCGGTGTTTGAGTTAGCAGGGAAGGTAATTTATAGCAGGGGAGGGACTGCTCTGCTCTGTGGCTGCGGGCCTGGGGCTCCGCCACGTGGCTGATATTTTGTTGGGCGAGATTCCTGGATATTCGCCCCTGGTATGCATGCCGCGTGGTTGTGTGCTGAATCAGACATTAGCAAAGAAATAAAACGACTTATAAAAAAGAATTATCACAAAAAAAAAAAAAAATTTAATTTAGCTTGAAATTTTCATATACAGGCCTCAGGAAATTTTGAAATTTTTTGAAAAAAGGAACGAATTTTTTGAAAAAATTTTCCTTAACTTCACAAGATCCTGACAAAAAAAAAAGCTTAAAAATAAGTATTAATATCTTTAAAAGATCAAAATTTTAACCAAATTTATGAATTTCTAAAATATTTAAAAATTGTCAATTTTTTTTTGGTCAATATTTAGGAGGGATTCGTGTAAAATTTTTATGGAAGTGCGTATATTTATTGAATCTTTATTGAATAATTACTAATATTTAATATATTTTTACTTTAATACAAATAAAATAAATGAGAAATATGTAGGTTATTGGTAAAACTTCTTTAATAGTATATCCTTGGCTTACCCGTAAAGTTTGGAGATCAAGTATGCATTCTTATTTTAATGCGTTCGGTAACATGTCTAGCAATAAGTATTGCATTATTATTTTAATGTGTTTGATAACGTGTCTAGCAATAAGTATTGCATTATTATTTTAATGTGTTTGATAAATTCACATCATTTTTTTTTTGTCAATGTTGTTTATTCTATTCCCTTTTTTAAATGGGATGTATATTAGTCTTGGTTTACACATTTTAATTCATTTTTCATTTATATTCCTTCTCAATATTGGAACACAAAATCTTTGAAAGATCCGTTTAGATCGCGATTTTATTTAGAAATTTAAAATTAAAAAAAAATGAAAAATTAATTTTTTATTGTATTGTTTGAACACAAGAACTTTAAGGTTTGTTTAGATTAAGATTTTTATTCAAGAAATGAAAAGAAAAGAGAAGAAAGAGAAAATTCATTTTTTTTCTTATATTTTTTCTTTATATCAAATATTAAAAAAAATGTTTTCAAGTCATAAGATTCCTCGTTGTGCGAGGGTAGAGTGAGGATCGTCACAATGTACAAAGTCTTATCTTTTTTTTTTTTTCGGTTATTACAAATAAACAATTATTATATAATTAAAAATTTTAAAAATGAAAATTAATTATGTATAAAATTAAATTTTGTTTATTAATTTGAGCCAACATTGAAAATAAAATCATTCTTATTTTTTTTGCAACATTTTTTATGTTTTTAGCACAGACCCTAATTTAATAATTTAGACACTAGGACATCTTCTAAGAAATATCAACAAACTATGTAACTAGACATTATAACTATTTATATTGTTCATGCATACAATGAACTAGGGGTGAGCATAATTCGGGGAAACTTGAATTAACCGATTTAACCGATCAAAATTGGTCAGTTTGGTTCAGGTAAAAAAATTGGTTCGGTCGGTTCAGTTGGGCTTCACCAAAATTCGGTGAATCGGGTTTCGGTTCGGTGAACAGGGAATATAAATTCAGTTAACGATTAACCGATTTAATAATTAATTAAATTTCAAACATAAATTAATATATATTATACACCCTTGCTGTTTGAACCTGCTGATGAATCATGTAATCATCGGCCCTGCGTCAACCCCGTCGACTGCCTCCCCATAATGCTCCGTCGCTCCAGCCTTCCCCTCCCTCACGGTGGCTGGCCGGTGGCTCTCAACGACGTCTCTCTCCTCGAAATGCCCGAACGCCGACTTCGCACTCGCCGACTTCTTCAGCTTCTGCGGCATCCTCACCGGGGATTCGCGGGACACCAGCCGGGTGTCAGACTTCACCCTGCTAATGCAGCGGCCCTGTATCATCCCATAAACCTCATCCATGATTTGCTGTTGTTCTTCTTCTTCCTCCTCGATATTGTCTGCGGCGGCCTCTAGTTCAGCGGCTTCAATGACTTTTGGCGCCGATTTGATGACTTTCGGCGTCAGTTCAACAACGGAGGGGAGTGGGGTGGGTTCTGGGGATCTGTAACTGTAGAGGTTGATGGACTTGAGCCGCTGTAGGACGGAGGGAGATAGAGGGAGCTGAGGGCACGGTGGTGAGTTGCAGGTAAAAAATTTATAATTATATTCTATTTTTAATAATTAATTTTTAATAATTTTGGTTAAATTCAGTTAACCGAATTACCCGAATAGGTAATTCGGTCGGACGAGATTTGGTTAACATCCCTTATTCGGTTGGTTCGGTTAATTGAAATGATTAACCAAAATTTTCAATTAATTAACCGAATTTCCCCGAACCGACTATTTGCTCACCCCTAGTGAACTTCATACAAGACTAATTATTTATTATTATTTTTAAATTAGCAAAGATAAAATTAAGACGCTACATGTTGAAATAAAAGGATGCCCAATATTTTTATTGTATATTATTTATTATTTTTATTTCTCTATAGTAAAAAACATATTATGACAATATATGTACATGTCGCCCATTTCTATTATGCCACTTTTTACAAAAAATTAAAAATTATATTTTATGTAATTAATTGTTAAGACAACGAGTTGTCACGATACCTTAATATTTAAAATTTTACTTTTAAAGGTTAAATCATTTATTTTTATATACTATTTTGAATTAAGTTTAAAGTAAAATGATCTTGTGAATTAAAAATATAATCAAAATAAAAGTATACATAAATTTTATAAGATTTGAAAAATTAATAAAATCCATTAAAAAAAAATATTTAGACCATTTTTCAT
The DNA here is from genome assembly GCF_029873635.1 of Malania oleifera. Classification (NCBI taxonomy): domain Eukaryota; kingdom Viridiplantae; phylum Streptophyta; class Magnoliopsida; order Santalales; family Ximeniaceae; genus Malania; species Malania oleifera. The sequence continues at coordinate 21,855,265 of NC_080419.1, read as the reverse complement.
CTCTTACAATAGGATTGTGGTTGGTGCACTAAAAATTAAGTATATTAATTAATAAAATAAGTATAAGTGATTTTTTTTTAACTTACCATATTTTATATATATTTTTATTTTATCATATTTTTATAAGTGTTATTTCATTGAAGAACATAAATAAACATGAGTTCAATTAAGTCTTTAGTTTATTTTCATTTTGAAAATATTAACCAAACATGTTACTCACTTTAAATCTTCAATTATTTCTACTTTTCAGCAGAGGTGGACCCATACATTTTTGCCACTGGGGGTGAGGGCAACATGTATATACTTGCAAGAAGGAAAGAAAAATATATAAATATATAAATAAAATTTTCAAAGAAAGTACAAAAAGAAAGGTTGATCTTTGTTCTTGGGGTTGTTTGCGTGAGATCTTTTTCATCACCTGCATGTGCAAAAATTTCAATGTTAGTTTCACATGTACAAGTTGTAATGATCCGAAATTTCATACTTTTAAAAAAATAATAATAAATACCGTAAAATCACACTATTCTAAAGATCTACTATAACATCTCGGTCTCAAAGTGAGCACCGAGAAATACCTGTTCATAAGATAACACACTTATGTAGCGAAAAACATAATATCATATAACCATAATAACAATACTAGAATTCAATATTTTCTCAAAACATATACAAATACATCTCTCCTGTTGCATCCACCAACCCTCCTAAGATCTACTAAAAAATACATCGATCTTCCTAACACTTACCTTTCAGACAGGGTAGTACAAATGTCCTCTCTATCTTTGAGCCTGATCTGCTCATCTAACTGAATCATCTGAAATATGTTAAATTATTTGGATGAGACAACTTTTAATAAGACGAAAAATGTTATTACCAGTGTGTGACAATTGAGTTTACATGAACAATATACTTTTAATCAATTAAAACTGAGATAACATGCAAACTAAAATACAATATAACTCACACCTATGTGACTTAAAATACAATTGTTTCTGAACTTTCTATTTAATCATACTTTTAGTATCTATAGGTATATTTTTATAATATATATATATATATATATATATATATATATATATATATATAGCTATGAAAACTTCCTTGGATGGATAACTGTATGTCATGATTTGATCCCTTATGACAGGGTTGTGCAACCCGTAGGTAGAATTTAACACTGGTTGGCCTACCAGGATAAGTCAACTAAAACCTCTGTCGTTAGATCGACCGCCTCAACCCAGACTACCGAGAAGCCTACAATCTCTCCCAAAGCACGATCGACTACTCATAAAAATTCACATACTATCTGAGATATGTGGTTACACTCTATATTATAATAGTTACAGTACCGTGCTCTATAATTTGATTTGATCCATCAGGGTCTGATACTATATAATATTGTTATATATCTTACTGATTTACCATGATTATATTCAACTATAATAACCATGATTCTGTAAAACTGTGTTAACCATAACACTGTAATAAACTGATCTGTATAAATTGTAATATCTGTATGTTATGGTTCTGTAAAATCTATATATCATGGCTCTGTAATCTGTATATCGTGGTACTATAAAAACTATATATCTGAATAATCTGTGTAAATCATAGTTCTGTAAAACACTGAATAGCCATAACTCTGTAAATAAAATTGTATAATATGTGTATCATAATTCTATAAAACTATATAATCATATTTCTGTAAAAGCTGTGTAGAATTCTATATTATATTAATATTTTTCATGCCACACAAATAAATAAAATTCATTATCTATAATATGTAAAATTGTATAATTTCTTACTCTGGAAGCCCATAAACATATACTACACTTTACTGGTAAAATTTTTTGATTTAACTGATATAACATATTTCTCTTACCTGATTCCTATGAAACTTGCTAAAGCTCTAAATCTAAGCCCCTGCGGCGTTTGAAGTTCAAACCCCTGAAATTATATTTTTCCCAAATCAATCAACTCAATCACCAGAATATTATCAATTAATATTCCCTAGGCCCCAAATACTCCAATTTAACCATTAAAACTAATATTTAACACTCTTACCTAAGTTTTGGAGTGGTGCCCCGGGACCCTAACCTGAAAATCTGCTCTGCTTATACTGTAAAGAATCTTCCCAAGAATCCTATGGTGGTTTCTGATTGTCAAAACGGGGCTTAACGGAGCAGTAATCGAAGGTGGAAGGGTGGGGGACCGTATGGTTTGAGAGAGGAGAGAGAGAGAGAGAGAGAGAGAGAGAGAGAGAGAGAGAGAGAGAGAGAGATTTGGTTTTTAATTTCAGCTAAAAGCTCGCAGGATTTCTTATATTTTAGCACTACCGGGAAAACCGTTGCCGATTTTCTTGGATTTCCAAAAAATCGTCGCTGGTTTTCTCTTTAACCAGCTGCATTTTACCGTTTTACATGTTATTAACCCGCAGTAATTTGCCAAAACCGTCGTCGGTTTTCTATATTTCTCAGAAAATTGTTGCCGATTTTCTCATCCCTCAGCCAAAAATCCACTTTTTCCCGTATTTAAATGATAAATAGAAGAATTGGAGTCTTGATCGGTCGATTTTGAAAGTAATCTTAGACTAATCAGGTATCGTCCATTAGATGGGTATGAAGGGGTGCTAATACCTTCCCTTTGCATAACTATACTCCCAAATATAAATTGAATGACACAGACCATTGAATATTAGTTTCCTTGGACCTAGTTGTAATTTAGTGACCAATGAACTAATGGTATGTTAAATAGTTGTTCTAACCGCACCTAAAATAGATAGGTCAGTGGTAACTATATCGTTTTTTAGTAACCAATTTGCTAGTCTCATGTATTACACCAAGCTTCAAATATGATATCAAGTTTGCTACTCAGTCAAGGCGATCTGGAGATTCGATCCCATCTCGTCCATTTCCAGGGGTCAGCCCTCCAAGATGTTGCGACACTTGTAATATTATTTAGGTCTCTTTTGTTTTGACTCTACAATAGTGTGTATGACATTCTACATATTTTGGTGTGAGGATAGGGTAGTGAGGTCTATCCAACTAATGTAGCCCTTAAACAAAGCACATGCACTTGCCAAAATATAGACACACATATGCAAATACACTAGAATATCATCTATAGCCTTTGGAGAAACTCTTTGATATTTAATTTAACTAAGCCAAGTAGAAATTACGCGATTGAGGAGAGTCTATGTTTGTGAGTGATAAAAAAAAACTATCATAAATAATTGGTCATACACTTTATCCTTGAATATGTAGATAACTTTTAAATATAGAGTAGCCTTGGAGCAATTACCCTTGATCATGGTCATTTGTTTGCTTTTTTACACATTTGATACATAAAAAATTTAACATAAGTGGACAGGATATTTGAATTAATGGTATCTAAGTTCTTCATGTTAGCCACGCAAATTTTATATTTTATTTATTCCTAACTTATTTTAACATAGAAATAAACTTGACTTCAATTTGTAACTATTCAAAAATTTTACTAACCAAATAATCTCACAACATGACAAACGAATAAGAAAAAGTCATGACTCAACCATATCACTCATGCTTTTCAACTCTTTCTCTTGCTTGCTCACGAGAGACTCCTCATAAACTATTTGTATTTCCTTCCTCAAGTAACATGGACTCATAATTCACATATTTTACTATTCACACATTTTGACTATAAAAATTTTATGATAAAAATTTTAAAGTTAAACTTTAATAGAAAAAGTAACAAAACATGTTTAAAATAAGAATGAATTATTATTATGTACCTTACTTTCACTAAACTTTTCAATTAATAAAAAACATTTCACGGGAACTCATCAAGGAAAAAAAATGGAAATTCGCTTTAAAAATTATAGAACATTTTTAATAGTCCATAAATGTAACACAACTTACTAAACTTAGACACTTGAAATCAATTGAATAGAACAAATCACGTAGCTCGTTTCCGTCTCAAGGATCCAAGTCCCTTTAAAAACATGTTAAATGATTAAAGTTTGAGTGGGTATTTGTTTAATTTAAATGGTCTATGAATAAATATCATGTCTTATCATTTCAGTTAAATCAATTCATTAATAACATTCGTTACAATGTTATATGGTCACTTTAAATTTTCTCAAAATTCATTTAATTGAAAAAATAGGTAGCAAACATGGAATCGTATTACATTCGGTAGGCAAAAAATTCAGATATTTCTTTTTACTATTTTATCCCTCACGAAAAATGCAAAAGGTAAAAATTTAAACCTTAGTGGTTAAAATTATCTAACAATAAATTAAGTATACGACAAGAATGCATTATTTATATTATATTTAAAGCTTTATTTTATGTAATTTCTTGTTAATTTCATCAAACATTTATTTAAATATTACATACTATTAAAATATCTTAATATTTATATTTAGGGATATCCATTCAAGTACAAATCAAAATTGATTTACAAAATAAAATTTGAATTATATGTGTTAAACACTTGACACTTAGTATTACCAAAAAATCTTGGAGACAATTATGTTAACTGTATCAAGTTCAAATCTTGTGATGGTAGAAAGAAATATAAGATTAGGGAGACTAATTACCTCTTGTTTTGCAACTCAGACTCATTATGGACTCTCAATAGATCATCCAAAGAGTCATAATAGAGAGAATTACTAAAAAGTAATAAATAAATATTGAGCATGACATAAATAGACGCAATTAGCTCGCTAATGTGGGTCATTTTCTCCCTTTAGATTTTTTTAACCTCACATGAGTATGGTCCCCTCCTTTCCTTTTTTTATATTGGTAGGGTAGGGAAGAGAAATTTGGCTAGGGATAGGCATAGTTTAATTAATGCAAATTAACTAGCAACAAAATATTTAATAATTACTTAAGCTAGAATCTTTCCTCCCAATTAATTTACGAGATATAGTCTAATTAAAAGTTCCATTAATTTGACTCTCAACGTATATAGACATATAGTGCACTAGACTATTAGAAAATAGACCAACCTATTTCATCTAGATGAGATTGTTAATTTAAACAAAAATTTAAGTTTGACTTTTGAGCATTACATCAATAGAGACAATTAGCATGCTAATGTGGGTCATTTTCTCCTTGTAGTTTTTGACCTTATATAAGTCTGGTCCCCTCCTTTCCTTTTTCTATGTTGTTAGGGTAGGGTTAAGAAATTTGGTTAGGGGTACCTATGACAAAAGATCTAATTACTTAAGGTGAAATCTTTCCTCCCAATTAATTTAAGAGACATAGTCTAATTAAAAGTGCCATTAATTTGACTATCAAGGTATATAAATATATAGTGCACTTAACTATTTTCCCCCTTTTTCATCAAAATCTCATCCTTTTTTGTTATCATTCCCTCTTCGTTAATACCCAAGCAGAATTCCGTGTTGACATCCATAATACCAAATCTTGAATTAAAATAACATATAAACTAAATCATTAATTATTAAACCGTATGTATTTAAAGACAATATAATTCAAAATGAATAAATGTATTCTACATAAATAAAAGATACAATAAATAAAAATAATTTGACTTGGTCAAGTTCAAAATAGGTTGGTCTTGACTCAGAGGTAGAGGGGGAGGGAGGGAGGGGGGGGGGGGGGGCAGAGCAGAAGAAGAAGAAGAAGGGGGTGGGGGGTTGGGAGAGAGGGTAGCTCCCCTCCCTAACAGCTGCCCCTTGTGGCCTTTAAATGGAGGAAGGAAGGAAGGAGAGAGAGAGAGAGAGAGAGAGAGAGAGAGAGAGAGAGAGAGAGAGAGAGAGAGAGAGAGAGAGAAATAAAAAATTTTAAAAAGAAAATGAAATAAAGGGGCTAGCAGTGGCTCCGGCATAGCAGCCTGAGTCATACTGCCATGGTAGTGGTAGGGTGGAAAGGAGGAAGAGATTGATGGGAGAGAGGGGCAGAGGTGTCATGGGTGGCACGGGAAAGGAATAAAAGGAGAGAGAAATGGGAAAAAGAGAGAGAAAGGAGGGGGAGGGCCCCCCCGCTATTAATGGCGGGGACAATTAGAGACCCGCGTGCGCGCGAGGGATGAAGAAGATGGGGGGAGGGGACACACCAAAACGGCGTTGTTCCCCCTTCTCTAAATTCCCTTAATTCCCAAAATGACGTTGTTTTGATTAAGAAGGGGCATGCACATGTGCGCACACACCTATGCATGGGTGCCATGTGTAGGTACGTGCGCACACGCACTAGCTCATTATTTAAAAATTTATTTTATTTTTCTTTTAATTTTTCTCTAGAAAATATTTAATTTTTATTTTTTAAAAATATAAATATAATATTATAATATTAAAGTAATATTTAATTAATTTTGAAACATTTGTAATTTGTTAAATTAAAGAAATGATATGCGGGGTCCACCAAAATGGCTAAAAATTTCAAGAGTGGCAAAAAATGTCAAAAAATTACCAAAAGCTATAATTTTGCCTCGATTTTTGTGCATAAATATAAAATATAATTTGACCCTTATTATTATTTTAGACTGCTCTAGATAACCTAGTGTAACCAAATTTGGTAAAAAGTGAGTTGAAAAGCTAGAAATGATAGGGCTTCTACCTTGCTTTCCTTATCGTAGGGCAAAATTACTGGGAGATGCTATCTTCTTATTCTAGACTGCTCTAGATCACTCAGAGTAGTCAGAATTGGAAGAAAAACACCACAAATACCAAAATGATAGCATTCTATCTCGATTTGTTTGTCCAAATTCAAAATCACAGTCAGACATATTCTCACCAGTTTAGATTGCTCTAAATCATCTAATGCACTCAGATTTGACAAGAAAGAGCCTAGAAACGACCAAAAACGACACTAATTTTGCCTCAATTTGCATGCTTGAGGTTAAAATCATTATCAAACCTCTTTTTATCAGTTTAGACTCTTTCAAATCACTAGGTGCAATCAAATTTGGTAGAAAAAGCTTAGAAAAGCCAAAAAAAAAATGAGAACAATTTTGCCTCAATTTTCTTGCCCGAGGTTAAAATCACTATTAAACCTCTCATTGCCATTTCAAACTACTTTGAATCACCCGATGCAGTCTAATTTGGCAGAAAGGGACTAGAAAATCTTGGAATAATAAGGATTTTGCCTCGATTTACTTGCTCGAGGTTAAAAGATAACTGTCGAACCCCACCTAAATGTTTCAGACTGTCCCAAATCACTTGAGATAGTAAAAAATGGTAAAAAAAAAAAAAGTAGCAAAGGTGAAAACACAAAGGTAGAAAAAGGTCAAAAAAGTAAGAAGACTTATCGATCTCTACTTTGGGCCTTCGGTCGAAATGGCCACCAACTAAGTCTCGATTTTCATGCATGAAACTCGAGAAATCACTGGACACATCTTAACTATCTTGGACCACTTTGGATTACACAGGATGGTCAAAATTGATTGAGAATGCTCCAATACACCGAATATAAATTGAGGAAGAGGGGAAGCTTAGGATGTACCCCGTGTTCTTAGTGAATCGACACCTCGACAAACTTTGGTGTCAACAGCTGTCCCTCTTTATATATTTGTTACATAGAAGATGAGAAAGTTGCCTTTCTTGTGTTCTTATTGTAGTAAATACATAAAGACATGTACAAAAAATTTGGATGAGGGGTTAATTCAGTAAAATGTGGAATTAGCTCAAGGTAATTAAAATGAGAAAGCAGATTAACAAGGAAAAGACAATTCTACTAACTGAGGCTTGGGGAAAAAGGACAATAATGACGGGCATCAATGTACAATGCCAGTGATTGGGAGGGAATTTGTGGGCATCAACACATAATTGCCAATGAAAAGGAACCAATTCTAGCAGGCAGCATTGCACAATTGCTAGTAATTAGGGAAAGACGTAGCAACAAGATATCTAGACAAGCCTACTAACCGAGGTTGAGGACCAACACTTTTGAGCTTCAATGTATAATATTAGTGATTATGAGGGCATTGGTGACATCAATGCACAATTGCTAAAGAAAAGGAACTAGTGGATGACATCATATAATTGCTAGTAATTGGGAAAAAACGTAGCAACAAGACGTATAGACAAACTTACTAACTAGGGTTTAGGATCAACACTAATGATCATTAATGCATAATATCAGTGATTGGGAGGGCATTGGAAGCCATAAACACACAATTTCCTCAATCCTCCCCCATTTATAGGTTTGGAAAGATACAAATTGAGCGGAATGATTCATGCCCCCCTAAGACTCATGCCTTATAGGAGTTAACACTACTATACTCTTATCTAATCCTAGACGGGTAGAGCCTGGGTATAATGCTTGTGAAAGTGTATGTTGGGAGCAAATAAATGAATACATGTAAATAAGTAATGTAGAAAAATAGGGTAACTTCAAAAAATAAATGAATAAACGATCTAGACAAGTTGAACACAGATAAATACGCAACAATAACACAAATACACTACAAAATTCACAAGGCATACAAATCTAATGATAAAAGATAACTACCAAACGAATCATAAATTATTCATAAAAAGAAGGAAGGCAGTACATACAAGCCGCTCAACTCTCTTATGTATAGCCGCCAAGCTATTGACATTTAGTTCTTCCCGAGGTGTTGATGAAGAGGGAATGGAGGTCCCCAAACAAGAAAGAATGAGGTTTGGATGAAAAAAAAAAAAAAATGGTAAAACAGTTAAAAACAAAGTCACCTCCTTTTTTTTTTTTTTTTGAAAATATAGGGAAAATAAAGAATAAAGCTTGCAAAAGGTTTGTGAAAACTAGAAAATGATCTCGGGTGCACAATTATGCGAATGGAAGGTATTAGCACCCCCTACGACTCTTGTTCTTAGAATGAATACTGCAATTACATAGGTGTTGCCTTCAAAAAAAGGAAAAAGAAAATAAAAGAGAAAATGAACATTAACCTTATTAATTACTTTCATGGGAACATGATTTCCCTTAGTCAGTATTTTCCATACCTTCTAATCTACATTTAATAGATGTATGCTCATCCTACGTTTCCAATAGGTGTAGTTTGCACCACAGAAAATTGGTGATCTAGTGGATGAGTATCCCTCACCGAATGAAGTTACACCAATGTGTGTCATGTGTTCTTTTTACAAATGAACTATTAAGTCTATGTAGGTGTAATCCCAAGAGGGGAGGGGGGGTGAATTGGGTATTATAAAATTTTTTGAAACTATTTACCACTTAATCCCTATTTGTATATTTATCAAATCAATTGCAGGGATTTAAAACTGATTCAAATTTATTTTATCAATGAGTTCTTTTTACCCAATTAAGTGCGTGTAGAGTTATTCAATATACACATACAATACGAGTAATGAAATGTAGTGCGGAAAGTAAAGAGATAAGGGAAGAGAGAATGCAAATGCGATTTTATGAGGTTCAGCCAACCTGGCTTACGTTCTCGCATTGAGCAACCTACTCAAGGATTCTACTATAATCTCTGCTCCTTAAATTGGGACAGAGCTTCCCTTACATCCGCTTCTTACAAGAGGTACAACTCCCTCATAATCCGCTGCTTACAAGAGACACAACTCTCTCCTTAAACCCAGTTCACAACCCGAACTGTGATTACAATATAATCTGCAAAACACTCAATATTGCTTCTAACAAAGCTAGTGAGTACAATTGAAATTCCTAATACATAATCATATGATGAAACTTGAAGTTCAGAATGTATGAAAACGATACAATCGTTTTATGAATGATATGCTTCAACACACAATTTCTCTTTTTACCAAAAACTCCCAAGTAATGATATAATTAAAAACTTTGGAGAAAATTTGGGTTCTAGTTCACTTTGTGAAAATGCATGAATATCTAATGTGAACTTATCAAAAGCTTTATCTTGAATATTATATCAATCAAAAATAAAAAGCTTTCTTTCAAATATTCAATCACAACATGATCTTTGCAATATCCAAATCTATATATATACACTACAAAAAATCTAGTTTTTAGTGATGAAATTATTAGTAACGGATATGAAACCGTCACTAATAGTTTCGTCATTAAAAACCAAAAAATATAGTGGGAAAAATGTTTTCCCGCAAAATTTATCTCAGAAAAATATTAGCAACGATTTGTGCGGTATTAGTGGCGAATTTAATGCGTCACTAAAAGACACTTATTAGTGACGGTTAAATAACCGTCACTACTATTATTTAAAAAAATAAAAAAAAATTAGTTTAGAGTATTAGTGACGGATTTGGGTACTGTCACTAAAGCTTCCTTTATTTAAAAAAAATTAAAAAAAAATTAGTTCAGAGTATTAGTGACGAATTTAGAGATTCGTTACTATTAGTGCATTATTAGTGACGGATTTGGAAACCGTCACTAATGCTTCCTTTATTTAAAAAATGAAAAAAAAAAATTAGTTCATAATTTTAGTGACGAATTTGAAGATTTGTCACTATTAGCCCTGTATTAGTGACGAATTTGGGAATCGTTACTAATGCTTCATTTATTTAAAAAAAATAAAAAAAAAATTTAGTTTAGAATATTAGTAACGAAATTGAAGATTCGTCACTATTAGCCATTTATTAGTAATGGATTTGAGAACTGTCACTAATACTTACTTTTAAAAAAAAAAAATTTATTTTTTGTTCAAAGTATTAGTGATAAATTTTGAAATTCATCACTATTTGCCCATTATTAGTGACGAATTTGAGAACCGTGACTAATAATTCCCTTTTTTTAAAAAAATTAAAAATTTTCTATTAGTCACGAATTTCTAATATTCTAATAGAAAAATTTTGAAATTCGTCACTATTGCCACATTATTAGTGATGGAGTTGACAATCGTCACTAATACTTGCCTTTTTAAAATAATAAAAAAGTTTTGTTTAGAGTATTAGTGACGAATTAAAAAATTCGTCACTATTGGCCAATTATTAGTGACGGATTTGAGAACCATCACTAATACTTCAATTTTAAAAAATAAAATAAAATTTTTTTATCCAGATTATTAGTGACAAATTTAGAAATTCGTCACGATTGACCCCTTATTAGTGACGGATTTGGGAACCGTCGCTAATACTTGGCTTTTTAAAAAAATGAAAATTTTTGTTCAGAATATTAGTGACGAATTTAAAAATTCGTCACTATTGACCCATTATTAGTGACGGATTTGAGAACCGTCACTAATACTTCCATTTAAAAAAAAAATAAAATTTTTTTATTAGTGATGAATTTTAAAATTCGTCACTATTGCCCCTTCCCCCCAATCTCTTATTTCCCCTCGCCCCCCCCCCCCTCAAAAAAATTTCCCTCCATTAATCTCTCGCAGCCCGTCCCTCCTAATCCACCTCTCTCTGTCACCATTCGCCGTTTACTCGCAAGTCAACGTTGCCGTTGGCTCGTTGTCGCCATTGGCTCGTTGTCGCCGTCACAGCCCAGCTTTCGCCCGTCGCCCTTGGCTACTCTAACCCCTGCCGCTGAGGTTTGCTTCTTCTTCTTCTTCTTCTTCTTCTGCGGTCTCTTTCCTCCATGGTCTACAATCATGATAACAATAAAATCTGATTTTTTCCTCCATGGTTTCTGACCTCCACCACTAAGGAATTCTTTGGTGTCATTCTATTTTCTATTTTCTGTTTTTATTTCTCTCTACATTGTAGAAATAGGTTATGACAATGCATCTGTTTTGTTTCTCATTTTTTTTTTCTCGTTTGATTTGAGGACAGAAACAAACTTGATTTCAATTACATTTTAGTTTTAATTGTAATTTGTTAATTTTAATTATAACTTGTTTTAATTTTAGAGATATTAACCAAATAGGTTGCTTGCTTTTATTTTTTAATTTTTGGTTTTCCAATAGGGTGTCAGAATTAACTTTGTTTGCAGGCTTGGAGTTTTAGATGGGCTTTACTTATTTGGTAATCTTAGATATTAGACTTTTGAGATCATGTGAATAGTTGGGATGTGAATTTGGGCATTAGATGTTGTTCTGGGTTCTTAGAGTCTTTGGAGGTTTATTTCACAACTTTACCTGTAATGACCCAAATACTAATAATGTAATTTAAATAAAGAGGAAGGGAAAAGGAAATAGTAACAGAAGGAGGCAGTCGTGTTCGTCGACGACATTACACTTTAGAAGGAATAACCGAGGGAAATTATCAAGGCCTCGTCGACGAACACAGGGGATTCGTCGATGAGGGTATAAGAGGACCTCGTCGACGAAGACAAGATTCGTCGATGAAAAGATACCAAGAGAGGGTTTTGGGGAAGTCTGAAATTTGTCGACGAAAGTGCTGGTTCGTCGACGAACTTTCTACAGGACTCGTCGACGAGGTAACATGTCTCGTTGACAAATCTAGTCCTATAAATATCAAAAACCCGGATTTAAATGTCAAAATTTAGAAAAATCTCTCTCTCTCTCTCTCTCTCTCTCCCTTCAGCTCCCTCCTCTTCTCCCTTCGATTTTGGGCCGAATTTTCACCGGATCGACGATCTGAAGCCATCACGACGCTCCTGGAGAAGTTCTTTCCATATCTGCTGGAGCGGATTGTCGGTGGAACCCCATTGAAAATCATCCCTGAGTTAAGGTAAGACTTTTTAAGCCAAATTTGGTCCTATTGTAGTTATAGGAAATGATATTCGCATGAAAATACTAAAATTTAATACTGAGAGTTTTTATTTTCAGGGTATTGATTAGATAATCCTATAGGTATGAGTCCAGAATTTATAGGGGCTTTTCTCAGTAGCCAAGTAAAGGAATAAACTAAAGCAGTTATTTTCCATGCAGATTATTATTATGTATGAGTAAATTTATTTTCAGGAAAGCATGTATTATATTTGTATATTACAAAGGAAATGCACGTTTGGGAAAATACTGTTATTATAAGGAAAATGAGATTTTAGAATGAAATGTACGGAATTATTCAATTTTATGTGACATGAATGTTATTTTTATGAAAAGTAATGATATGACAAATTTTACGAATTAAGCATGCTTTCAGGAATTATGAAAAGATGCAGTATATTATGATGATTTTGACAAGTACATGATAATGGATTATTTTCAGCATGATATGTATGAAATGTTCGGTGCGAGGCCATATATATAAAATGATTTAAGCGCGAGGCTGTATTTATGAAATGTTCGGTGCGAGGCCGTATATATGAAATGATTTCGGTGCGAGGCCATATTTATGAAATGTTTGGCGCGAGGCCGTATATATGAAATGATTTCAGTGCGAGACCATATTTATAAAATTATGAAAAATGCTATAATATCATGTATTATATGTTATTAGAATTTGGATGTTAGTTTAGTTCAGTTTCAGAAGCTTAGTACCGTAACTTATAGATCAAATATCTATGATCAGATTGGTGCTAACGACCCCACGAGGGGGTGGGAGATTGATAGTCGATGTGGCTTTCAGTGTAGAGTGTAAACGTCCACCTGGCAGTACGGACCAGGGTGTGGCAGACCCATCGTACTTATAGACATTTTTGACTCGGCAGTGGTTGGCTAGGTATTGTAGGGTCCCGTCTTTGGGCTGCATAACCCGTCATGGGGGGTAATACATGACATTAGTTAACTATTCATCCTGGGTATGTTTTCAATATTATCAGTTATAACAGACGTGTCGCGACGTCCCGGGAGCGCATGTGCCCCGGGCGACGAAATAAAAATTAATTTTAATTTTTAAGAAAAAATAAGGAATGTTGGAGTCGCCACTAACCTTTTAGTGTGGTTAGAACACATAATTACTACCCCGTTAGGGGTAGAATCGGTCTACGTTACCAGAACTAGGGTCGAGAGTTCGGTTACGCGAGGGGAAGGTACGAGCACCCCCTACACGTCCGTTCTTACGAACGGTACCTAACTAATTTGGAATTATCCCTAAGTTAATCTAGTAAGTCTTTAAATTACTCCCTTTATGAATTTATAAATACACATGGAAAATAAATAAATAACTAAATAAATATGATATATACATATATATTCCCTCAGAGCTTAAAGGTACGTGAAGCCCGAAGGCTAATACCTTAGCATTAAAATCATAGAGATTTACGTATACGAAAATAAATAGTACTATAAAATAAAATAATAAGAGTAAATATCATAATACATAATGCAAAATTTGAATATACCTAAGAAACAAAAATGCTAAGAATATTTAATATTAATAATAATAAAAAGTAATAACAATAGTAACAATAATGAAAACATAATACTATAATAATATTCATATACTAATAATATCATATTAATATTGCAACGCTATACTGTAATAATAACATACAATGATGCCACAATGACACTATATAAATAATTAAAGAATAATAATTATATACTAATAATAATATCACAAAATAATAATGCTACCTTAGCATATGAATATGTATGTATGACAATAATAAATGAGCTGTACCCTTATATATGGCAAATATAATACGTAACTCAAATATATATACGTACACTAATAGTAATAATACTACCTACTTTAACCTATATATATACTTGCACAAAAATGATAACCCTAATAATACCGCGTACTAGGATATACAATATTAACACACATTTAAAAATATAGTAGGCATACCTAAATAATATAATATCTGCCTTAATATTAACATGCGATTAATACAATATGAAAATAATTAATGAAATTAAGGAAACAATCTGATCCTACAATTAATATATAAGCTATGCAATATGAAGACAAATCAATTCTAAAATTAGTAGGTACTTACACGATTATGAAGATGACACCAAGATAATGAAATTATGGAAACACTCAAGATCAATATACATGTAATCTCTAAAGTTAGTATACAAGCCATGTAGAAGTAATTGAATCTTAGACGCAGAAACTAATCGAAACTCTAAACATGCTTAAATAATAATAAAACATAATTACAACCCTAAATAGTAATATACTATTTATTAAATAAATATATGACAATAAGAAAATTAAAACTTTAACAATAATATTCAATCAACCATAATGTTGCCTATTTAACATATGTACAATTCAAAATTTAAAAATTGAAACCAGCCCCAACAAATAAAAAGGAAACCTACAAAAATGAGAGAAAACCAATTAGTATTTACAGTAATTATCACAAAAAAATTTAAACAAACATCACTGCGATTAAATGAGATTGTGAACATAATATTTAAAAATTTAACATATATATAACAAAAAGACTAAATGCGAATATTAACTACATCCTACGACAAATGATATATTAATATAAACACTTATACAATGAAGTCTTATGCTTTAAATATTAAAACGAGTCAAGAAAAGAAACAGAAAAATAAATAAATAAATTCATTAATTAATAAATAAACAAATGAACCTCAAATATATATATAAAACCTGAATAAATATTATTAAGAAAGATGAAAAACAAAAAAAAAAACCTGCAAAAAAATAAATTAAAGTTAGGATATATATATAATACCAATTAAATGTATGAAAAAAAAAATCAATATTTACAGCAATATTAAACCGTTATTTGATATGCGCAGTGAATTGAGGAAAAGAGCAAACCTCTACGTGCGCGTGTGTGTGTGCTGTGCATGCAGCAAGGGGCTTACACAGGGGACTTACTGTGGGAGATCTGAACAGGGAAGCGTGGAGTAGTGGTGGGTCTGGCCAGAGCAAGTGGGAGTAGGTGGCCTGGCAGTTCTGCTGTATTGGCGAGGGACAGAGATGGTGGCGATGCCGGAGCTGTGCGGAGGTTGCCGAGGAAGGCTAGTTGCAGACGTCGCTGAGGTTGGTGAATGGTGTGGCTGGGCGTTGCTGCGAGTGGTCGAGAGGAGCAAAAGGCAGCTGCTCGGCTTGCTGCGTGAGAGTGGCCGGAGCTGTGGTGGCTGCCGGGTTGAGCGTGGCCGGCTGGAGATGGCGGAGGACGATCCGTTGCTGATACGAAAACGCCGATCGGTGACGATGAGGGGGGCTGGATGTGCGACGACCAGAGGGCAGAGACGATTTGGAGATTTGATGGTGGGGCGAGGTGTGTATGGGATTGAGGCCGTGGGGAACCGGGGGAGGCTGTTGCTATTGCAGCGAGAGAAAGGGCAAGAGAGTTTGTAGAAAGGAGGTTTTTTTTTTCTTTTTTTGCTTTAGTTCCGTGCGCCCTTGTGTTTGGCTCCGTGCGCCCCATTATATAAAAATTTTTTGGAAAAACCCTAAAAAAAAACTTCCTTTTTGATTTTTTTTTTTTCTGCTTTTACTATTATAGTAATAATGAAAATAGTAATAGTAATAATAATTATTATAATAATAATAATATAAGGATCAATAAGGTAATAATAATAATAATAATAATACTACTACTACTAATAATAATAATAATAAATAATTATAATAAAGATACTATCAGTAAAATAATAATAATAATACTAATAATAATAATAATACTAATAGTAATAGTAAAAAATACTAAAAATAATGACAATAATAATAATAATAATAATAATAATAATAATAAATATATCCAAAATAATAGTAGTAAAGTAATACTAATAATACTATTAGTAATAATAATAAGTAATACAAATAATTATAATAAAGCAATAATAAAATAAAGATAAAAAATACTAATAATAATAATAAGAATAAAAATAATAAATACTAAAAATAATAGTGATAATAAAATAATAATAATTATAATAGTAATAAAAATAAGGTAATAATAATAATAATGATGAAAATAAGAATAGACCCCTTGTTCTATCTGGTTAGGATAAAAATAGGATGTCTACAAGACGTTTTATGAACGATATGATTTATTAGCAATATAAAAATATATGATTATTCAGTACGATATAATGAATGTTTACAAATATATGAAATGTACTATATATGTATAATTACATTAAATGTTTATGTTTCCACACAACTGTATTTAATTTATTTTCCCTTACTGAGATATGTCTCACCCCTGAACTTTATTAATTTTTCAGGAGGCCCTAAGAGACCGGCGGGTCATGGCTGCCATTGAGTGAGTTGAGCTTCCCTACTAGAAGAGTAAACTTTGATCTTGGATCAGGAAATTTTTATTATAAGATTCTAGATCTATTTTGATGTTTTGGAAGTTGTATTCAAATACTGTATTTTGGGAATGTAGTAGGCTATGGTATTATGTAATTAATGGTTTGATGGATATAATTTATTTTTACTATTGCTTAGGTTTCTGCTGTTTGTGTTAGGCTGTCCTCGTTACCCGGGTTCGGGTTGACTTTTCTATTTATTTTGTTTCATTCTATATTAAGATTTCTAAGGTCGTTACATTACCCTTTATTCTTTCCTTGCATTAAATAAAAATCGGATGAGAGCTCTCACATCCGATTTTGAGACGATATCTAGTTGAGTGATTCTGCCTTATCTAGTATTTTTCCTTGTCTTTATTGCCTTTCTATGGTCCATAATGCCGTTATCCCTTCTTTTTTAATCCCTAGTGATAAATTATAAAAATTTTCATCTTAAATGATTTGAAGGTGGAGGAGCTCTCATCTTTGCTTTCTTTGTTGCAGTGCCACCTTTCAAACAAGAAAAATGTTTGGGTTTGGGATTTGGATTCATGGAGAGTTTTTTCTTGTATAACCCTCTTTAATCATATGATTAGATCTAATAGTTATTTTCTGATCCGTTGTTGTATTTGGGAGGCTTAATTTCCTTTGAAGATTAAAGCATTCATTTGGTTGCTGGTTCTTAATAGAGTTAGTTCCAACAATCTGTTGCAAAATAGGAGATCTTGAAAGGCACCGTCTTCATATATTTATTTTTGGTGCTTTAACACTTCATAGACTATTTCACATTTCTTTTTGCACTTCTCATTTACCTGGGGCATGTAGACCAGATTAATTGGACTTCTTGGAGTAAATTGGGTTTGTCTAAGACATTAGAAGATCTTTTGGCCATTTCTTTTAAAGGGTCTGAGTGGAGTAAGGATGCTGGTTGTTTGGGGAGATGTTCGGTGTTTGTTGTTTTTTGGGGGATTTGTTTGGAGAAGAGTGCGTGCTAGAAAGGGATTGAATATATCTTAGATTTAGGACAGGGTATGATATATGACATCTCATTAGGCATTCACAGTGGAGTGTTTAAGGAAACCTATTATTTGGATGTTCAGTAGGATTGACATGCATTATTTCTTATCCTTTTGTCTGCACATTCCCTTTGTTTTTGTTTTTGTTTTTGTTTTTTTCCTAATAACAATTTTTCTTTTTCTATCTAAAAAAGGTAAGAGCAATTGGGTATTTTTGTTGGTCTAGTCTTAATGGAACAACTATGTTTTGTTCATTACATAATTACATATTCAAATGTGAGGGATACTACACCTTAGGTTTCTTTGCATTTGCTACTTCGTAGTTGCAACACATGATTCAGGTGCTTAGGAATTAATGTTCCATAAACCTATTGTAAGGATAATTTGTGAATTTAAATTCCCATTTAATTTTCTCAAGCAATTTTTAAAATGTAATTGAGTCTTCATTTTTATAATTATTGGAAGAAAATTCAAAGTTTAAATTATTGTTGTCCCGATCATTCTTTTCATTTATGCAATTATTTATCAAGAGTAAAGATTATATGTTCTTACATGGTCAATATGAATGTGTAAGGATAGCGGCCTTCCTCTTATTGTGGCTATTGATTTGCAACCCATGGCTCCAATTGAAGGTGTTATTCAAGTGCAGGGCGATATAACAAATGCTCGAACAACTGAAGTGGTAAGGACATGATTTTTTTTTCTACCATTTTTTTTCAATACTAAGTATAGAAGCTATTTAAGTATGATGTTTGAAATGCTATAGCTGCTTTAGCTCATGATGATTTAGAACAATTTGAATTCTTTTAAGTTAAATGTTGACCATATATGTCCATTGTTGAGGTTATTATTCATTAGCATAAACTTGGATATAAAAAGCAGGAAGCAATTAAATAGTGTGCAAATGATTGATTTTTGTTTGTTTGGCAGAATGGATGCATCTACTCATGTTATGATTGATGATTTTAGTCTGTGTAGTATAGAATAACATCATTTAGAATGATTTATATGGTTCAAGTGGATTATTCTGTGGAAATTCTAAAATGAATGTTAAAATATTGTTAAAATGAATGTTAAAATATTTTTGAAAGGATGAGTGAAATTTAGGAATCATAAGAAATGAGGCAATTTAGGCTTAGTTCATTTAAAGAAGCATTCATTTATATACTTTTGGTCCGGTAAGCCTAAAACCTTCATTGTTGAGCCTAAATCATTGAAAATATTAGAAACACTTGGTTAAGGATTTGGAAATTTTAAAAAGGCATAAGTTGAATATATACATAACTTAGAGGAAGCATCATCTTCATAATTCTTTAAATTAAATGCTCTCATCATCTCATAACGTTCATGTCCAAATGCCTAGATGAATAACAATACTACACTGAACTCAATACTATCCACTGTTCTCTACTATATTCTGAATTTAATGGATAGATTATATGTTGTGAATTATTGATTGCTATATGATTGCATGCTAGTCTAGAATGCCTCATGCATGGCGGATGCAGTTGATGTGTATTGCATGCTGATAGTGGATATAAGTTCTCGTGTGCCTTGAGCTGAATTATAAATTACTTATTTAAATATATCAGGTACATGTTTTATGGGAAAATGTCCAATTTATAGACGACATGCTGTCAAAATTTCGTTAAAATTTTCTCAAAAAAAAAAAAAAAAATGTACAACGATAATTATGATAAAATGAATGTTAAAGTAATAACGATTGGACTAACATCTCCATGAGTCCTAATTAAAATATTGCGCAGATAAGGTCAAATTCTAAGTTGGATTCGTCTAACAAGTTGATAGGTAAATGTAATCTGCATATCTTTCAATGATTTTATTTTTATTTATTTAGTTTTACTTTTTAATTGAGAGGAAATAGTCTAGTGTCACG
This sequence comes from Malania oleifera, assembly GCF_029873635.1. Classification (NCBI taxonomy): domain Eukaryota; kingdom Viridiplantae; phylum Streptophyta; class Magnoliopsida; order Santalales; family Ximeniaceae; genus Malania; species Malania oleifera. Next base: position 21,835,384 of record NC_080419.1, on the reverse strand, counting down.
ACAAGAGAGTGGTTGAAGCAGGTGGGGTGCACTCTACTTCCTATATATATACTATTCTCCTGCCATGTGTGCCAATGATGGTTACAACCTGTGCATTATAGCCTTACTCTTGTTTATATGTATGTTACAAAAGATTTGAGTCATTCTAAGCATTTTTTTTGCAACGAAATTACTAGTGAATTTTATATGTATGTTATTTTGTATGTGTATATATAAATATGCGCGCGTGGATTATCATTTTCTCTTAAATTATAAGTAATTTATTCTTTCATTTCCTTTCATTTTTCTCAATTCCCTGCAAAACTTTTCAAAATGCATCTATCTAAAAGGAGGAGCATGTAATGAAACATGACTCCTATTTTAAGTCCTCTCCTATTTTAAGTCATATGCACATTTTCCCTTCTATTCAACTTATCTTATTTTTCCAAAAACTATTTTATTTTTTACGATGACAAACTGATTAAGAAGAATACAAATTAAATAATTAATTAATAAAATTTTTAAAGACATAATTAAAATCTGCTCGTAAGCACCTAAGCTTATCAAAAGGGCAACAGAGGACTCAAATATTAGACATAAATTTATTTAATTGGAGATTAGGGTAGAATGACAGACTAACCTCATGTCCTAAAAAATTAATCAACTATTTGAAAGGTTTTAAACACCATCATAGAAAAAAAATTGTAAAATAACTTTCATGAGTAAACATGCCTAAAAGACTTTAAACACTATCACAAAAAAAAAAAAAAAAAGATAAAACAATCTCCATAACTAAAGGTGTCTCAATATTAAGATAATAATTACACGTATGGTTAATGAACATTATCAAATTATCGGTGGCAGATTCAGTTGCTTTGACATTTTCTATTATTGGTGTTTTATTCAGTTTTTTTATTGATTTGTTGGTTGCTCACTATTTTTATTGCCTTGTTGGTTTCCTATTTTGGATCTTCCTGCACTTTTGTATCTCCATGCCTCTAACTTGAGCTTTGTGTATTAATGAATTTACTCGGTTTTACATTTCAAAAAATTGAAAGGTAATTACACATAATATATATAAGTAGTTGCAAGTATAGTTGTGTGTGTTTCTTCTCATAGTTATTCAAAGACCCTTTCTTCCCTTCGCCTTTATAGGTTACCTTTCAAGTGTGCAACTCAATGGAAATATGTGAACTCACTGTTTAGCTTTAAATACTTACATTATTTTTTTCATTATTGATATTACTACCGTACAAATTGTGTAATATGTATGATTATGAAATTTTTGTGAATTTGTTATATCATATAATTATTTTTCCTAATTATACTGAGCGACAACTCTCCATTTGTATACTAATTTTTTTTTTAACGAATCTTAATTTGTAGGGTTCGCAGTTGTCATAACATCAGCACGATGCATGCATTACAGTTGACGTCGGATGCAACTTTTGACTATTTCTTTGTAATTTTTATTGTTATTTGAACAAATAGATTTTTTATATTTTAATTTGAATTTGTACTAGTATTTGTATTTGAATTTTGAATATTTTGAATTTTTTTTGTTATCTGAACATATGTAATTTCTTTATTTTAATTGAATTTGTATTTGAATTCGAAATTCTGAATGATTTACGAATTTTGTAGTAATAATGGTTTCGATTTATGTATTCGAAAATGTAATTACAGATATATAAGAATTGATGATTAAAAAATTTTAGTATTAAATGTTTTTTAATTTTTTTTGTGAAGGATTCAAATTCATCACTAATAGTAGGGTATTAGTGAAGAATTACAAATTCGTCACTAATACCCTACTATTAGTGATGAATTTGAATCCTTCACTAATGCCCTAGTATTAGTGACGAAATTGTAATTCATCACTAATACCCTACTATTAGTGACGAATTTGAATCTTTCACTAATGCCTAGTATTAGTGATGAAATTGTAATTCGTCACTAATACCCTACTATTAGTAACGAATTTGAGTTGAACCGTTCTTGAATTTATAGTGACGGTATTAGAGTTTTAGTGATGGTTATAATCCGTCACTAATACTCCATTATTAGTGACGAAACTTTTAATTTGTTACTAAAAGTTAGTAGTAACGGTACATATAGCAACTATTTTAAAACCGTCACTAATACACATAAATTCGTCACTAATACCCTGATTTTTTGTAGTATAATATGATTTCCAAAGATCAAAAACTGAATATAAAGTTTTCCAAAGAAAATATCCCTCAATAAAATAAATTGAACACCAAGGATATTTAATCAAGTATTTTAATATATTTAAAATATAGATCCTTTAACTGAATACACACTTGAATCAAAACTATTTAACCAATGACCAAACCCTTTATCAAGTAGTGATATTTTCTAAATAATCTATATGAAAGTATAATCACTATCAATCACTCAGCTTATTTCAACAATAGACTTTGAAATGATAAGTTATTTGAAAAATATATATCAATCAAGCAAAACAGTTTATATGAAGAACTCTATAAGAATAAATATCAACATGTAGATTAATTTACCAAACCTCAATACCAAAATGATTCCACAATGATAGCTAGATTGCTTTTTAAAAAACGAGATAGCCTTAGCTCATATTCGATGTAAGAACTTTGAAATCCTAGGTAAAGGTTTTAGCGGTATGTTCAAAGTTGTGCTAAACGTGCAATCTCTTCAATTGTATGTTCTCTTCTCTTCCAAAAGTCTTAGCTTCAACACTAGGGTTTAGGTGATGTATAAATAGGTATTTTGCCCTTAGGATAAATCTCAATCGTTGGATCACAGATTAGCTCGTGTGTTCTCTCATTAAAAATTAGATTTTTAAACTTTCCTGCAAGTTCAGACGATTGAGGTCAAAGGCTCAGACGATTGAAGTTTCTTACAGTTTCAAAAAATTAACCTGGACACAGGGTCAAACGAATGAAGTTTGGGGTTCAGATGACTGAAGCGTCGAGTTTAGACGACTAAAGTCTGAGTTTAGCTTTCTGAGGTGCTTCTGTCAGGTTCTGTGTTTCACCATTAATTCTTCAGACGACTGAACTTAATCTTCGGTCTTCTGTAGAAATTCTTCAGACGACTGACGTTATCTTCGGTATTCTGAAGTGCAATCTTTAGATGACTGAACACTGAGTTCATTCTTCTAAACTGCCAAATTCTTGGATTTTTTTCTTTTTAATTTGAAAATCTGCTTTGCTCTCTTTCTTGGCTCTTTTATAAAAAAATTTTCGAGGTTTTGAAGATATATCTATGTCCATGAATGTCCCCTAATGATGTTCATGAAATGCATCAATCCTAAGGTCATTCTAGCTTATGATTTGAGCTTCAAATTAAATCATATGAAAATGTAAATACATTAGTTCTAAGTATCCATTCCTATGACGCTTTTGAACTTGCTGCTTGCATCTTCATTTTTGTATTCTTCGAGTTCCATGGATTGTGCCAAGATATGTATGCTTTAATCTTCATGACTTCCATGACTTGTTATCCTCTCGTGCATGCTAAATATAGTTCTTGTTCACAATCTTAATGCACAGATCAAATACAAAGTGATTTGTCATTATCAAAATTGGATTGGACTTATAGAGTAAACACTTTGGTTAGACAGGGTGAGTATTTTGAGATAGGGAGGTTTGATTCCCTTAGAGGTTTTGTGGTAGACTTGTATTTATGGATGGTTGGTACTCTAGTATGTGTATTCGTTATGGTATGTATATGTGATGACTTCCGATGTTAGGTTTGTATATATGAGTATGATTGTGTACCTGGTAGCCACTTCGGGTCGGGTTATGCTTGTATGGTATCAGAGGTGTTGACGTGGCCGATATGTGATGATATGTATTTTATAAATAAAAAAATGGTATGAAAAATCGGGGCTTCACAGAAATGGTGAGGATCTGCTGGTTTAGCTTGACACCGCTGAGGAGGAAAAGGTGGTGGTTTTGGGTAGCTGGAGACGGAGTCAGAGTGAGGGAGATGAAGGGAGAAGAGAGAGATGTTGGAGAGTGAAAGAATGAGAGAGGCAATGCGTGGATTTGGAGACCCCCCTTTGCGGTTGTGTGTGAGTGTTGAGGGAGATGATGGAGAGGCCTAGGGGTTTTTTTTTTTTTTTTTTTCTTTGGTTTGGTCTCCCCCAAAACAGCAGTCTTTCCTCTTGTGCGTGCACAATAGCTTTATAGTTGTTGTGTGCTTCTCAATTCTGCCCTAGAAAAACACTCCAACATGGAGTGTCGCCTCCCCCTTTTCTTTTTGATTTGCATGGGGTATATGGCCTATGCAAGCCTATCATTACTTTGCCCAATAAGAGAAAGTCTGGTAAAAGAATTAAACTTAAATTTCCGGAAATAAAGAGGACTCAGACTCAAAATAAAAATGGTTCAATAAAAATAAAAGAGACTCAAGAATAAATTACTCAATTAAAAGACCTCAATTTTAAACTTTAAAGAACTCAATTAAAAATTAAAAGACTCAATTTAAACATTAAAAGACTCAATTTAAAATTAAAGACTCAATTTAAGGATAACCAAGACTTTATTTAAAAATAAATGGGACTCAATTTAAAGATAATCAGGACTTTATTTAAAAATAAATGGGACTCATTTTAAAAATAAAAGAACTCAATTTTTAAAGAACTTTTAAAATTAAAAGGACTTAATTTTTAAAAAATACTAGGACTCATTTTAAAATACCCGGGACTCAATTTAAAATAAATAGGACTCTATTTAAACATAACCAGGCTCATTTTAAAAGCTCAACTCAATCGGATTTTTCAAAAGGATCCTCCAATTTTCGGGATTCAAAGTCGGCTTTTATTACGAATGGTTTTCTCAAATGACATGATTAAAATTGGAGTGTCTACATGGGTCATGTTTGACTTGGATTTGGGTCAAGCTGACTTAGGTTTTTGGGTCGGGTTTTAGAGAAAGTCCTTTGAATTGGGTATCCTAATCATTTTGGGCATTCGGGCAGGCTAACCCAAATTTTCTTGGGGGCTCTTTTAATTTTGTTTGGGGATTTGGTGGGGTTTCCGGAGGGTTTTGTTTTGGGCTTGGTGTTTCTTTTAGGGGGAATCCGAGTGTTCCGTTCAGGGATTCTAACATATAAAACAAACTACAGTAACAAGTGAGCAAAAAAAAAAAAAAAAAAAAAAATCTAGCAACTTAAGGAGCTAGAGATAAAAGACAGGGGAAGGGGTACCTACCTTGGGCCTCTAGCTCCTCCTCACTCTTTGGTTCTACCTACCCCTTCTTCTATGCTCCTCTTTACACTCTTGTTTCTTCTCTTCTCCTAGCTTAGCTGTTCTAGAGGTTTCTCTACATCTCTCTCTCTCTCTCTCTCTCTCTCTCTCTCTCTCTCTCTCTTCTCCTTCAGTGACTCTCTCGAGGTCCTCACATTCTCCTAATTCTCCCAAAAATCTCCTCATGTCTCTCTCTCTGAATACCTTGTATTTATAGGTAAAGAAAAAAAAGGGGGGGGGGGGGGGGGGGGGGGGGGGGGGGGGGGGTTGAGGGCCTTAATTGGCTCCGGATTTCCCTAGAAGCAAGTAAAGATGGTACGAGGGAAGCAGACTCTGGGAGCTTACTGAGTATTTTGGTTGCAGAGGGGATTAGGTTGCGCCGGGGGGTGGGGGGAGGCTAGCTGCAGTGGGAAAAACACAGGGGCATGCTAGGTTGACTCTGGGCTTTAGAATTTTTTTTATAGAGAAAATATCCCCAAGTGGGCTTCTAGCTCAGCACAAGTCCCCTGTTGGGCCTCCCACAATGGGTCTCCAATAAGAATTAAGCCCAAGCTGAGTTTTTAAAACCATAATAGGTCCACAGTAGGCCTCACATTGCAAAACAAGCTGAAAATTGGGCTCCTTGCTTGGCTACTTCTAACTTTGGGTTTAATTTTTGTGAGTACAGGTGTAGGGAGGCTAGCCTATTGAATTCCCAAGGCTGCTGAGGTCGCTATTTTTTTTATTTTATTTTTTTTGGTTTTGTTTTTTACCTTTTTTTTTTTTTTTCATATGTAATCATCATTATGGATTTTATTCTGAAAATGTTAATAAAAAAAGCATACAACTTCCAATGCATGAATACATAAACGAGGCAGTGAGGTTGAGCAAAATTGGTTACTCACTGGAGAGTGACAGCAAAGATCTTCGACGACACTCCAATGTAATTTTTCAGAAAAAAATAAATAAATAAATAAAACAACCTAAAAATGCCTTAAATTGAAATGAAAATAAAGAAAAAACCTTAATTTTTCTACATAAAGAGTGTGTCTGCATATATGTATATATATAAAGAAACCCAAATCAAAGTGCACAACTACCAAACATGAACATTGACTAAGAGAAATGTATTCAAGAAAATATTAAGTTTTTGAAAGGACTAATGTGGCCCCTTCATGAGATTTTATCGAATAATGAAATCATTCCAACCAATAGATCCATCAAACTACACATGAGATCTAATTTTTTTCAACATGCACAAAGTGCCCACCTTAATTAATTTGATATTGAACAAAATTGGCAGGATCGAATAACCTGAAGCAAACAAACAAATATATATATATATATATATATATGATTGGCCCAGAACCTGGCATGAGCCTTCTGATGAGGGCAACAATATAACGCTGCCTAATCCTTCCAGACCTCGTCGATGTACTGAAAGATGATGAGGGGTTCGCAGACGGGTTTACCATTGCGGATGCAAACCGGGATCTTCCGGTGAACCGGGTTCGTCTCCAGCAGATGGGGCCTCTTGTTCCACAAGTCCTCCACCCTGTGCTCGAACTCCACGCCCTTCCCCGGCCGCCAGGGCGACTCTGATCCTCATCCCGAACTTGCTGGGCCAGAAATCCAACACAGCCATCTTATCTGCCATTTTTCCGGCGATCAACGGCGGAATATTGGATAATGAAGCTGAGATTTTGGGAACAGAGGGACGACGGTTATTGAAGCAGCTGGGGATGTATGACAGGAATGCGCCTTGTGAGGATTTTGTAGAGCAATATGATGGATCATGTGAGGTTGATCGAAGAGATTTGAGCCGCCCCAGCTAGCTTGTTAGCCTGGTGTGCGTGCATGGCTGGTGGCGTGATCCTGGTTTATTGCTTGCTGACCGTGAAAGTGGGTGGAAGAGCCGTTGTGAACTTCTTTCTTTTTGCTTCTTGTCTGATTAAAAGTAGATTGAATCAAGAACATGTAGATTCTTCGGTCAGATAGTTTAAAGTTTAGACAACTATATATCTGGCCGTCAATTAAAATTTTGAGATTTTATATAATTACTGGACGATTTAATCAAAATAAAAAAATTAATATTTATTTTAAAATATATAAATATAATCAATGTGTAAAATGTAATGTGATTAGTCATGGGCGGAGGGGACTCGCTCAATCACTGGTTGTGATTTAAATTTAGTAAGGAAACACATAGTTGCACACAAACACCCTTTGATTTCAATAATAATCTGAAAAATACAAAAAACTCTTAAATTACACAATCTTTTCTTCCCTCACTCGTTACTCTCCCTCTTCTCCACCACATTCTACACAAAAAAACGAATACCAATTTATAGGAGAAAAAGTGGTAAACAATGAGGATTGATCGGTGTGATTTGCGGAGGTGATGGCTGCAAATTTTCTTCCATGTAGGAAATGTGTCCATTTCCCATACCTGCTTCTTTGACTTCTTCTTCATCATACTTAAACTTCTTCATCTCACTTTCTTCATCTTTTTTATTTTTTTTTATTATTTATGTAATAATATGAATCTCATCAAGTTTAATATTCAACATCCCCCCTTAAACTTGATTCTTCTGACTTTATCATTTCAAGCATTGTCTTCAATCTTACAAAAATATCATGCTTGAGTGGGTTCATGAAAATATCAGCAATTTGATCATATGTTCTGCAAGACATCGGCTCAACTTCTTTTTTCTTGACATGCTCTCCGATAAAATGATACCGAGTATCAATATGTTTGCTTCTTTCATGGAAGACTGGATTCTTTGCAAGTGTAATCGCTGATCGGTTGTCGATGTAGAATTCTGTAGGATCATCTTGGAGAAATTCTAGATACTTCAGTACATTTCTGATCCATATACCATGACAAATAATTGAGTTGACAGTAACATACTCAGCTTCACATGATGGCAACGTTAAGATGAGTTGCTTCTTTGATGACCATGTAAACGGTGTATCTCCTATGAAGAATGTGAATCCAGTCTTACTTTTTATTTCATCAAGATCCCTTCCCTAATCGTTATCTAAATAATCAATAAGTTTGCAATTACCTCTTGTTGAATAGAACATACCATCAGTAATGGTACCCTTGACATAGTGGAGTATCCTCTTCGTTGCATTTAGATGGGACTGGTCAGGAGTCTCCATGTACCTGCTGACAAGTCCAACTCCATAGAGTATGTCTGGTCTGGTGCACATCAAATACCTCAAGTTTCAAGCCAGACTCTTGAAATATGTGGGGTCAACATCTCCTTGCTCATTCTTTCTCAACTTTAATCCCGTTTCAACCGAAGTTGTCACAAGGTTGTAGTTGTCTATCCCAAACTTCTTTAGTATTTCTTTTACATAGTGTATCTAGGAGATGAAGATTCCTTCTCGCTTTGCACGACTTCTATGCTAAGGAAATGAGCCATCTGACTAATATCCTGAAATTAGGATGTATTCCCAAGAGGGGAGTTGAATGGGGTTATTTAAAATTTATTTGCGGAATTCCTATTTACTTTAACCCTTGATTATTTTAACCTTTAACAATTACACAAACAATGTTTCTATGCAGTAATCGTACTAAACCAATAGAGAGTCCTAGATATGAAGATCAATATAAAATCTGAATTTACAATACAAAACCAAGCTTTAATGAATTTAGTTCATCAATATTTCAAAATCTGATTTTCAGCTAGAATCAATGATACTTTCAAAAACAAATTCAGTAGTGGAAGTTGGTTTATCTTAGCATATATACTTCAATAGTATGAATAAATGTCAACTTTTTACCATAACCTTTTTAATTAAGGATTCAAAAACTTTTGCCATTTTGAATTTTTAATCCAATATACAGCCAGCAAATAATTGGTGTTCTTATTTCAAAAAAAAAAAATTGTTTCTTATCATTCAACAGATTCTTCAATATTCAGCAATATTAATGTCCAACAAGTTCTCAAATATTTAGTAAGTGTTCAAAGATTATAAAATCATCCACACAGTTTATATCTTGTAGAAATTAAAGAGTTAAGGGAAGAAGAAGCTCAACACCATTATTTTTCCAAGGTTCGGCCACAGCCTACGTCCTTACCTCAAGCCACCTGCAGTGAGGATTTCCCTTCCAACTTCGTTACCAGGTGAAGTAAAGCCTCTCTCTGTTCAAGGTGGAGTTTGCTTCTCTAACAAGAACAACCATATTGGCCTAACAAGGCTTAAAAATCTTATTTTGATGATAACAAATCGAGGGAACTTAACATATTTTGGTTAAGTGATGATGTTTTAGGAATTAAGCATATAAGTTCAAGATAAAGTATTCACAAACTTTGTTGAAAGATTATAATCCAAAGACAAGTGGTCATATTGAAAGCTTAAAATATACTTAAAACATGAACTCAAAGATAGAAAAATCTGATGAATCTTAAAGCATATTGAAAGCTTGAAGATAAGATGAACTCAAGAAAAACAAGCATGAAGACTTAGTGTTTAGAACGTTTTAGTTTTAAAGAGTCTTATGTAAGTACTTCATTTAATGTTGATATGGATGTATTGAAGCTCTTAGGTTTCATTATTGACTTATAGACCAAATTTTGAAAACCCTCGAAAATATTTTCAAAAGTCTCAAAGCAATATGACAAGTATAAAAGTTAACAAAAGTTTTGGAAATGAATTTGAAAAAGCATATGTTGTGGTAAGCACAGGCGACTGACCTTGTTTGGATAGACGATTTTACTTTTATGCTAAAATAATTTGTGCAAATAGAATAGGCTCAGTCGCCTGCACCCATGAGTACAAGCGACTGACCCCATTCTGACTTTGAAATTTTTTTGGTTTTTATAAGCTCAAGTGACTGACCCTGATAGTGCAGTCGACTGTACTTTGTAACAGTCAAATTTAAACAACGAAGAAAAGTTTCCAAATTTAATTTCTTGGACCACATACTTTTTGAAAACTTAGGAAATTCTCAAAGCAACTTGGGGAACACGAAATAGAAGCTTTTTTGGTAACGACCTGCTATTTAACTTGGGTTATTTATTTATTTATATATCATTTAAAATGCCCTGATACCATACTAGATTAAACCCAATCATCAACAAAAGCAGCGAGAAGCAGAAATCAAATAAACATAACCATATGTAATTATATGTAATACCAGAGTACTAAAATGTTTTCCAAAATATACATGCACGATTGTTCCCCAAAATACCCTTAACTGGCTAGGACTTTACATAAATACTTCAAAACCAAATACTCACTCTCTACTGACAGGGCAGTATTGAAGCCCCTCTACCTGCGAGCCTGATTTGCTCGCCTACCTGGATCACCTAAAAAATGTTAAATTAATTGGGATGTGCCAACGCTCAATAAGACGAAATATGCTATTGCTAGTATGTGACAAATGATTTACAATACTGTGAAAAATAATTACTATATAATCACGTATCACTGAATATGTAAAGTACAATACCTGTAATATAAATCATCATCTTTTATCTGTTGCTTAACATTTCTATACTTTAGGCTTCTACTCAAAATACTTCTAATAAATATATATATATATATTTTCTGTCTCTGTAAATTTGTATAAACATAGTAATAACTGAAAACTTCCCTGTGGATAATTGTGTGTCATGATTTAATCCCTCATGATAGGGTTGTGCAGCCCGTAAGCGGGAACTACTCTGGCTGGCCAACCAGGAATAAATCACTATACTCCATAGGTCTGATCAGCCCTCCTCTACCATATCTGATGGGGAGCTTGCCACTTTTGGACTCAATGCGATCGACCTTTATACCACGTATTATCTGAATAGGTGGTTGCACTCTATAAACTGTATGTAGCTACGATACCATGCTCTGTAAACTGGTCCAACAGGGTCTGATACTATATAATACATCTCTATATACAACTATCTGTTATACCATGATTCTGTAATAACTGTATAAACCATGACGCTGTGATGAACTGTATCTGTATCAACTGTATTTTATGAAATAAATTATAAAACTATATATCATGGTACTGTAAACTGTATCTGTGACGCCCCGATTTTTCATACAATTTTTTTTTCAATAATAAATAAATAATTTACACGTCATCCACAACATCTACAAATCGGCCACGTCAACAATCCTACTATCATTCATACGACCCGACCCACATTAGGTATCGAGTAAAAAGTTATTTTATTATCCAACCTAACAGCGGAAGAAAATATACACATATCAGTCAGAATACAATACCTAGAGTATCCATATGCACAATACTATCTCATATCCAAAAACAATACAACCCTAGGGAATCACACCTCCCTAGTCCAAACTCACCCTGTATATCAGGGTCCTAGCTCCCTATGATCACAGAGCTCTACCACTTGGCCTATCTCTGTCCCTTGAAAAATTTAGATAATTTGGGTGAGATACATTTCAGTAAGAAGGCATAAATTATTTACAGTGTGTGGTCATATGAGTACAATTATAATACACTTTACTTTTCAAATCACCATTTCATTTGAGAAAATACACTGATATACACATTCTCATAATCATATAGATATACAACACAAGCTTTTATAAGCTTTAAAACCATTTATCAAATTCAATGCTATCCAACACATAATTATCCGCAAAGTTCCTGAGAATAAGGAAGATTACCCGCCCATACAGGTAGCTTCCCTCGGCCCTAACATGTTATGCAGCCAGGTATGGCCACATCTGATACCTATCAGGCACTCACCTTACTAAGTAAGCCCTCAAGCGGAGAGTTTCATTTTGCCTTAATTATTTATATTATTAGCTCACACGGTTCCATTTCTTAATTTTATCATTCTTTATTTCTCAATTTCGATTTTTTCTTTCGTTTCTCATTTTAGCCAATTTTATCATTCTTTCACTTTTCATTTCCATTTTACTTTTCGGCTCGTGAGTATCCTCGGTATCAAATACCAACATCGCGTCTGTAATTCATGGCCACCCTGAGGATCTTTCTATACACACCATGCTTCCCCCTATGGTCAAGGTTGTGCGGCCTGAAGGCTCGATCTAACCGCGGTTGGCTGACCCGGTTAGATCAAATATCATATCACATATCGCGTCTGTAGTACGACTGGCCGGCCTATAACCCTGATCTGGACTCAGGGGGCCCAACGACCCTGCACAATGGCACAGTCGATTGTCACGCCACACGCTCCAAGAGTCCGTGTGGTTGCACTAACACCACTAGTAACGGTATCGTGCTCAATATCATAACCATCCAATAGGGTTTACCACCACATACCCGCAATCATTATGCGGTATTGACATTTTATCATTCATATTTCATGCATTTCCACATTTCTTATTTTCATATTGCAGAATTAACATTGCAATATTTTTATTTCACATATTCACATTTCAATATCAGTATTCTCAACACATTTCATCATTTAAATGATATTTTCTCAGTTCATAATTCATCTCATCTCATACTATCATACACATATCTTCTTTCACAATTACTCAATATTTCTCAAAACACATTTCCATATTTCACCTTTCTTCATTTTCTCAGAGAATACATTTCTTCCACATTTCACTTTCATCATTTTCCCACATTTCAATTCTCATATTAAAACACATTTCAGTATCTCATATTTCACAGGGTAAATCATCTAACTCAGTTTAAACATTTCTCAATATAAATCATATGCCACACAAATTTCATCTGATATTTATATCATAATAAATTTCAGGTAAAATAACATACGCCATTTTCACATATTTCTCAACCCATAATTTTCATAAAAAGACAGTTATAATTTATTCCCCTTACCTGGCTTACTGAAAGTCTCGCTAGAATCCCAAATCCTACGCCCTCGGCGCTCAAAATTCAACTCCTGCAATTTGCATTTTTCCTAGATTAATTAATATATTTCTGCAAAATAATACTTATCTAGCCTTCCCTAGGCTCCATATATGTCAAATTAATATTTAAACTATTATTTAATACCCCCACTTAATTTTCTGAATTTTGCCTGCGGGTCCCAAAATTACACCCGTGACGCTCATCCGGACCCTAAATTTAAGAAATCCTACTTCAACTCCAGATGCTCAACATTTTAGAATTTCTAAATTAATGCTAATTAATTAAAAATAAGCCCCTTAATAACCCCCCGTACGCCAAATTTGGGGTTTTGGCTCGACACCCCCACGAGAATTTCATCCCTCTAGACTTGTAGAAAATCATCCCTAAATCCTTGTGGTGGTATCCGTTCATCAATTGAACTTATATTTGGCAAAAAATTAAAGAAAAAGGAAAAAATGGCTTACCCCAGAAGATACGTCTACATCACTCCTACCACCGATCCGCTTCGGTGGAAATGATGGCAGCGGAGAATGGAGTCCAGCGGTATCTTCGGATTTTCGATCGGGCAAAAATTCGTCACAAAATTGAGGAGAGAGGGAGAGAGAATGAAGAGAGAGAGAGAGAGAGAGAGAGAGAGAGAGAGAGAGAGAGAGAGAGAGAGAGCGAGAGAGAGAGAGAGAGAGAGAGAGAGAGAACTTGCAGAGCTGCGCAGGAAGGAAGAAAAAGAAAAGAAAAGAAAGAAGAAGAACAAGAAGATAAAGGGGGGGGGGGCTCTTGTCAAAAATTCATTCTTAATGCTTCTTGCTTCAGGAATGATAATAATAATAATAATAATAATAATAATAATAATAATAATAATAATAATATATTTAATTAATATTAATAATAATATATTTTATTAATGAAAATAAAAATAAAAATAAAATAAATTTTAATTATTATTTTTTAATCCGATTAATTAATTAATTAATTAATTTTTTGGGAATCAATCCACTAATCTTATATATCCCTTTTTGGAGTTATTACATTCTCCCCTCATACAAATTTCGTCATCGAAATTTTCCGTTCCTGTGTTTCCCTTCCTTAACGAAAACACTTCAAATTTTTACTAATTACCCTCACTTATGGCGGAGGAATACCGTGGTTACAACGAGGGCTCTGGGAGATTATAACCATTCAAAATTCTCCCAAAACCATTCACATTTCAAAACTAAAAACCCTATCTATCCTATGTTACACTATACAAATAGGAACTACACAATAGTATTCTTTTTACTCTAATTGGCTTAACTCTAAACTCCACTAAATAAATGCAGATATCTCTGGCGCATCTAATCCTCTAGTTCCCAGGAAGCCTCCTTAATGGCATGGTTGCGCCACAGAACTTTTACCAGGAGAATCTTCTTCATGCGTAGCTCCTGTTTTTTCTAGTCAAGAATCTGCACTGGCACTTCCTTATAAGCTAAAGTGTCTCTCAATTCCAGTGCTTCATAACTAATCACATGGGAGGGGTCTAGGACGTATTTCCTCCGTATAGAAACGTGGAATACGTCATGGATCCTAGACAGGACCGGTGGTAATGCCAAATGATAGGCAACTGGACCCACTCTCTCAAGAATATCGAATGGTCCAATATACCTAGGGCTTAACTTACCCTTCCTCTCGAACCTCATAACACCTTTCAGCGGTGCCACCATCAGGAATACGTGATCTCTTGTGTCAAACTCCAATTCTCGCCAATGAGTATCAACATAACTCTTCTACCGGCTCTGCACTATCCTGATCCTGTCTCTGATGAGTCTGACTTTATCCTGAGTCTGCTGTATCAGCTCTGGCCCCAATACCTATCTCTCTCCAACCTTATCCTAGTACAACGGGGATCGGCACCTCCTGCCATAAAGTGCCTCATACGGTGCCATCCCAATGCTGGTCTGGTAGCTATTGTTATACGCAAACTTAACCAGTGGCAAATACTGCATCCAACGACCTCCAAAGTCCAGCACACATGCTCGCAGCATATCCTACAGAATATGTATCGTCCTCTCTGTCTGTCCATCTGTCTGAGGATGAAAAGCTGTGCTAAACAACAATTGAGAACCCATGGCCCCTTGCAGACTCTTCCAAAAATGAGATGTGAACCGTAGGTCTCTATCTGAAACTATGGACACTAGGACGATGTGGAGCCTAACTATCTCCTAGATGTATAACTCAGCCAATTTTTCCATGGAGTAGCTAACTCTAATCGGCAAAAAGTGGGCAGTTTTCGTCAGTCAATCCATCACTACCCAGATAGCATCCTGTCCATGCAATGCCGGCGACAATCTTGAGACGAAATCCATCGCTATATGCTCCCACTTCCACTCAAGAATGTGAAGTGACTGCAATGATCCCGTCGGTCTCTGATGCTCAACCTTCACTTGCTGGCACATCAAACACTGATCCACATACTAGGCTATCTCCCTCTTCATGTTGCTCCACCAGAAGGACTCTCGAAGATCCTTGTACATTTTAGTGCTACTTGGATGTACAGTATATAGGGACCGATGTACTTCCTCTAGAATGACCCTCTTGATCTCAAGATCGGTAGGAACACATAACCTGGTACGAAACCTCAAGGCTCCATCATCTGAAATGCTGAACTCAGTTTCCTGACAATCTTGTAATTTTCCTATAAGCTCTACTAGTTCTATGTCATTCCTCTGGGCTGCTTTAATCCTCTCCTGTAGAGTCGGCTGCAAAACCAAGTCAACAATGAACGCCTGGGGATCGCCCTCTACTAGCTCCATGCTGAGCCTCTCTAGATCCATCTGAATCGGATGCTGAATCTCCACTGTAGATATAAATGAATCCACTGATTTCCGACTCAAAGTATTAACAACCACATTAGCCTTTCCTGGGTGGTAGCTGATAGTGTAGTCATAATCCTTTATTAGCTTCAATCATCTCCTCTGCCTCATATTCAATTTCTTCTGTGTGAAGAAATACTTTAAACTCTTATGGTTAGTAAATATCTCACACCTACCCCCATATAGATAGTGCCTCCAAATCTTCAGCGCGTAAACAACCGCCGCCAACTCCAGATCATGGGTAGGGTAGTTTTTCTCATATTCTTTCAACTGTCATGAGGTATAGGCTATCACTCTCCCTCGCTGCATCAACACACATCCGAGCCCTTTATGGGACGCATCATTATAAATTACGAATCCCTCTTCTTAGGAAGGAATCATCAACACAGGCACAATGATGAGTCACTGCTTCAATTCCTGGAAGCTCTATTCACATTCATCAGACCACTCAAACTTCACTCCCTTCCTGGTCAATCGGGTAAGTGAGCCTGACAATCTAGAGAAGCCCTCAACAAACCTACGGTAGTACCCAGCCAATCCCAAGAAACTCCTGATCTCGTGCACGTTCTTTGGTCGTACCCAGTCTACTACCGCCTCAATTTTACTCTGATCAACAGAAATACCACCCTTGGATATGATGTGTCCAAGGAAGGTAACCTGTTCTAGCCAGAACTCACACTTCTTGAGCTTCGCATAAAGCTTCTTCTCTTGTAATACCTAAAGCACTATACTCAAATGCTCCTCATGCTCCTCTGGGCTCTTCAAATACACCAGTATATTATCAATAAATACTACCACAAACTGATCCAAGTACTGGTGAAAAACCCTATTTATCAGATCCATAAACACTGCAGGAGCATTCGTCAACCCAAACGGCATAACTAGAAATTCATAGTGACCATACCGTATTCTAAATGTCGTCTTCGAAACATCTTCCGCCCTAATTTTCACCTGATGCTACCCAGAGTGTAAGTCTATCTTCAAAAAGATATTTGTCCCTTGTAATTGATCAAACAAATCATCGATACACGGGAGCGGGTATTTATTCTTGATAGTTACTTTATTTATTTCTCGGTAGTCAATGCACAATCTCATCGACCCATCCTTTTTCCTCACAAATAAAACCGGTGCTCCCGAGGGCGACACACTGGGCCGAATGAACCCCTTATCTAACAACTCCTGCAACTACTCTTTCAATTCTTTCAACTCTGCCGGTGCCATTCTATATGACGCCTTCGAAATCGGCGCTGTCCTCGGAGTCAGATGAATAATGAACTCTACCTCACGATCAGAAGGTAGTCCCGACAAATCTTGGATGAATACATTAGGAAAATCCTTCACCACTGGGATATCCTCCACCCTCAGCTCCCCTCCTGATACCGTTTTCACCCAGGCTAAATATCCCTAACAGCCTTATGATAGCAGTCTACGTGCCTGAATAGCAGATAGTAACTGAGGTGGGGTGCACACACGTGATCGCAGGAATCTGTACTCATGTCCCTCTGGAGGTCTGAATACTACCACTCTCTGATCGCAATCAATGCTAGCATAGTGGGCAGCTAGCCAATTCATACCCAAGATTATCTCAAACCCATGCATGTCTAAAACCACCAGATTAGCCAACAAATACCTCCCCTGAATATCCATTGGACAGTCCCTGAGTACCTTTCTACATACCCCTACAGCCCTAGTCGGCGTAGCAATAGACAAACTAATTTCTAACTACTGAGGCTCAAACCCACACAATTTAACATAATCTCGGGTGATAAATGAATGCGTCGCCCCAGAATCAAACAAAACAGTAGCTTTAAATGACAGTATTGGAATCGTACTTGTCACCACATTTCCTGCTGCCTCAGCATTTCTCGGCGTTAGTGCATAAACTCGCACCGGTGCAGTATTCCTTTGCTGTCTACCTCGAGGTGCCTGATAGCCTCCTCTGTATGGTCGAGGAGCAGCCGCTACCTCTGGTGGTGCCAGGCAGTTTTTCACGATATGCCCAGGCTGGTGGCACTGATAGTAGACAACCTCTCTCGTTCGGCACTCTCCTGGGTGCCTCCTCAAACATCTGGGACAAGGAGGGGGCATCTGTCCACTCTGTACTGCTCGCTCTCCTCCTCCCTGTCGTTGTCGTCCTCTAGTATCATATCTCCTCCACGGACCTTGTGTAACGACCCGACTTTAAAAATGATATTTAAATAATAAAAGAAAAGGGAATGGGAACCGGAAGCAGAAAGAGGCAGTCAACTTCGTCGACGACATTGCATTTTGGAAGGAATAACGGAAAAAGGGGATCATCAGGGCTTCATCGACGAAGAAATACCGAGAGGGGTTTTTGAGCCAACTGAATTTCTTCGACGAAATTAATGAGATTTCGTCGATGAAGGACGTGGCTTGTCGATGAATCTTGTTCTATAAATACAAGAAATCCAGATTTTTAACTTACAGAGGAAGCCACCTCTTTTCTCTCTCTCTCTCCCCTTCGATTTTCGTTTTTCTTTCGTCGATTTCGGGCCAGATCTTCGCCGGATTCACAATCTAAAGTCACCATGACACTCTTGGGGAAATTCTCTCCAAATTTGCTGGAGCGGATTGTTGGTGAAAGTTAGGTGGAAACTGTCCCAAATCCAGGGTAAGACTTTTTACTCAATATTTGGATTTATGACAGTTGAGAAAAGTGTTATACGCTTAGAAATACTGAACTTTAATACTGGGAGCTTTCATTCCAGGGGTGTTGAATTGGGAACGTAGGAAATCATCCCTAAGTTGAGGTAAGGCTCTTAAGCCGAATTTGACTTAGTGGTAGTTATATAAAATGTTGTACGTACGAAAATATTGAACTTTAATATTGGGAGTTTTCATTTTCAGGGTGTTGAGTTAGAAACCTTGCGGGTGCGGGGCAGTTTTATTAGGGGTTTTTCAGGAATCAGGTAAGGGGATAAACTAAGCTAGTTTCGTTTTGAGAAAATGCATGTATATGTATATATAGCATCTGGTTTCAGGAAAAATAAATATATTTATATATATATATATGATTTATATTTGCAAAATACTGTGAAAATGATCGTATTTTGAATATGTGAAAATCCATTTGTGTGGCATGAGTAAAAATATTGTGAAATACTGTTTTCTAGGAATGTGGATGATATGAATTTTTATGATGGAAAACCGGCGCACAGGCTGAGATTTTATATGATTTGCCAGCGTATGGGCCGTGTTATGTGGATGAGATTTGTCAGCGTACGGGCTGTGCTATGATTTGCCGGTGTATGGGCCGAGCTATGATAAAATGTGTAATACTGGCGTACGGGCCAATGATTTTCATGATATACGTATATGTGCAAATGATATGATTGATTTAATAATTAATGATATGAGATATGCATGTATCACGATTTTAGTATATGCATATGATATCAGAACTTGGTTGGCTTGGTCTAGGCTAACACTTGCACGGTACCGTTGCTATATGTCCATGGTCTTCGTGATCATGATATTTGTGTTAACGCCGCTGTATGGAGTGGTGTGAGATTGGATGGTCGATGTGGTTATTAAAGAAGTGTGCTGTGATCGCCCCTGGTGTACGAACCAGGTCTGGCAGACCCATCGGACTTACAGACTACTGTTTGACTTTGCAGTGGTCAGCCAACCATTGTTAGGTCCCGCTTTTGGGCCACACAACCCAGTCATGTGGGGGTAATACATGACAATAACCAGCTAACCTACCAGGAATGTTTTTATGTTATTATTATTATGATATGAGATGAGATATGCTTATGAAATGCAGTATGTTTTGTCATGTTTTGATATACATATGTTTTCCCAGATTTGATAAACAGTACTGAATATGTTATATATGATATATGTAGAACACAGAATACTCATGTTGCCACACACTGGTATTAGTTTATTTCCCTTACTAAGAGATGTCTCACCCCTAAATTTTATAAACTTTTCAAGAGCCCCAGATAGGAAAGCGGGAAAAGCCCCGCTGAGTTAGAGTTGTTTATCTGCCCTCTGTGAATGGTAAGTTGTTGTAGGGATAGTTAGATTTTGGGAAAATGTCCCTAGATCTTATTTTTGGGTTGTACATACATGGAAATATTGTGGATATAGTGACTCTGGTATACTGTAATGCATGTTATGGTGAGATGTATATGATTATATGCTTTTTGCTGCTTAGGCTTTTACTATATATTTTGTTAAATTCCTGGTACCCACGGGTCTAGGTGGATGGTGACCTGCTGAGCTGGGATGTATGACGTTGACATTATTATAAAAAAAAATGTGAGAAATGAGCAGGTCGTGACACCTTGACTAGGCCCTGCCTGAAAATCAAAAGGCGCGGGCCTTTTCCTCTGACTCTGGGTTACTGCGCCTCTCTGTATGTTGCTTTCAATCACCGTAGCCCTATCCCCTATCTCTGAAAAAGTCTGAGCTCGAAAACCTACCACCTGCTCATACAGGTTTTGCCTCAAGCCCTCCTCAAACTTCCTCGCCTTTCTCTCCTCATCTGGAACCATATATGGGGCGAACCGGGACAGCTCAACAAACCTCGCTGCATACTGCTGCACTGTCATAGACCCCTGTGTTAAATACAGAAACTCCGATGCCTTTGCACTCTTGACCGTAGTGAGAAAGTACCACTCGAAGAAAATATCCCTAAAGCGACTCCATGTCATCGCTATAGGATCCGACCTCTGCTCCTCTAGTACTCTCACTGACCTCCACCAGCGTTTTGCCTCCCCGATCAATTTAAATGTGGCAAATAACACCCTTTGCTCGTCTATACATGAGAGGACCGCCAGTATATCCTCTATGTCTTGAACCCAGTTCTCTACTACCAGTGGGTCCACTCCTCCAACAAAAGATGGGGGTCGCATATGCGTGAACTGCTCGATTGTGCAACTCCGCTCCCTCGAGCTCTTGGCCATCTCAGCCATCACTTGCTGAGTGACGCTACGCAATACCGCATCAGGGTCTGCACCGGATCCATCCTGTAAAGGAAACAGCTAATCTCAGCATACAATCACTATCACACAACCCATACACTACGATAACTCATAAATTATTCTTCTATGCAAACCTTAATCCCCATTTAAGATTCAGTCCTACCACTCAGAAACAAGACCCAGCGGTAGTATCCATGATTTTCTTGACATCTTCACCCTAGGAAAAACACAAAAACAACCCTGGTACTCCTGTCTCTAGGCCGCAAGATAGAATCCTAAATTCTCACCTCATCCTCCAACAATCACTAACCCCCATTTCAATTTACCCATCACCTATTTTCCTCAAAATCCATTCCTATACTCTGGTATTGTATTCCGCTGTCTACTAAAGTATACAGAACCTAACAACCTAGGCTCTGATACCAAAATGTGACGCCCCGATTTTTCATACAAATTTTTTTTCAATAATAAATAAATAATTTACACGTCATCCACAACATTCACAAATCGGTTACGTCAACAATGCTACTATCATTCATATGACTCGACCCCACATTAGGTATCAGGTAAAAAGTTATTTTATTATCCAACCTAACAGTGGAAGATAATATACACATATCAGTCAGAATACAATACCCAGAGTATCCATGTAATAACCCAAGAAAAAAAAAATGAATAATAATAATAAAGTTAGTATTAAAAAAGAAAGTGTTTCTCTGTTAGGATCCTTGATTCCATGTTTGATGCCTAAGAAAGACCTTATCTAAGCGAGTGCTCAGAGACCATTGTGGCTCAGTCGCTCCCTGGAGGTCGGCCTGGTCAAAATGGAATTTCATAGGATAAACAGGGTAGACACTGTTTATATACGTAAATAAGTACATAAAATAATGTTTTGACTGACATAATTTGTACAAATATATGATAAAATAATAATAATGTAAGTATCATATGCGGGGCCCACAAGACTGTGTGGGGCCCACATGAGTCCCGAAGCCGTATGGAGGTTTACACGAGTCTCAAAGTTATTTAGGATGCATAAAATCGTATAAGAATTATTCGAGTTACGTAAGATCCATTCGGGTCTCGAAGTTGTGTGGGGCCCGCAAGACCGTGTGGGGCCTATATGAGTTTTCAAAATTCAAATTTAATTCTTGTTCAAAAATAAATAATAAAATAAATAAATACTAAAAATAGTTTAAAAGTAATAACAATGATAATAATAATGATAATAATGATTAAGAAAAATAATAAAATAATAAAATAATTAATTAACTAATTGATTAATTAATTAGGTAAATAGTTAATTAAGAATTTATTTAATGGGAATGGTGGCAAGCACTCACACATGGCCTCCATCCCCATCCCATACTCAACCCATACCTTGCCCATTCTTTAATTTTTTAAAAAATTATAATTTCACCCATCTCCCCACACTTTTATAAATTCTATTTCTTCCCCAAAATTTTCCTATAAATAGGGAGCTCTCAACCTTTATTTTTCACAATAATTTTCCAAGGAAGAGAAGGATTAGTGAGTGAAAGAATTTGTGGTGGAGAGAGAATTTTTGAATAAATTCTCAATCACCCACTTTTTCCGATCTCATTTCTTAAAGATAATTATTGTGTTCGAAGCACACGGTAAAAGAAGAAGGTAAGTAAATTTTGATTATGTTAGTTTCTTTTTATTTTAAATTCATACCCGAGTTTATTTTGTACATAAATTTTAATTGTGTTACTTAGTTCCACAAAATTTTTATGAGTTTATTTTTACGCATATTTAATTATACCAGTTCTATCTTTAATATACTTGCATCTATTTTTGGGTTAAGAAATGTTCCAATCCCCTCTGGTAAATTTTCAGCATTTCTTTCTATTCAAAAATAAAATTATATATATTTTTAACACAAAAATTGTGTGGCATGAGTTTATTTCTACGTTGCATTTTTATGAAAATATGAGTAAAGATGAGATTTTCACGATATTATTTTTAAATTGTATAAATTATAATAAGATGATTTTAAAACCCCTTATGGCAACGAAAGTTCAAAGTTACAGATGCTCGGTACCGCAGCTTAAAGTTTATACGGATCAGAGTGCACCCACACTGTTTACAGAGTGGTTATTTATGTTAGTGGATTTCTCCTGAGTGCACACCTGGTTCCGGACTAGGACTTAATAAGGAAAATCTCACTTAAAGTTTACGTACGTTGATTTAGTTTGGTCGGCCAGCCAGCTAAGTCCAGTCTTCGGACCGCACAACCCAGTCATGGGGGTAAACATGACTTACGGCAAAAAAGGCCTAAGGGTGGGTTTTTATAATATATGTTTATACATATTTAATTACGTGTACAAAGTTATTGATGATTTGAAGGAAAAATGTAAGTTTACGTGAAAAGGATCATTTTGGTGCTTAAATGACGATCTAAGGAAAACGTATAAGGAAAAGTATATGTATGTTTATCATTAAATATTTTTACAGTTTTAAAGTTAAAAGTTTAATTTAGCTGTTATAGTATATGATTGTAAAAATTTACTGTTGAAATTGATGACAAAAGTTTTATGCAGAAATTTTTAAACTTATGTTTATTCTAAAAGCAGTCTTGAAGTTATAGTATTAAATATTGTTTTACGAAATTCTTTAAAAGCTCATTTTGGCCACACACTAATAATAATCTTATTTACTTACTGAGCGTTGTCTCACCCCAATCATACTTTATTTCAGATAATTCTGAAGGACATGTTGGAAATCAGGCTTAGCAAGCATGCGGGTGGGGATTAGAAAAATAAAGATTGATTAGAAATATTAGTATGGTTTCAGATATTTATTTTTGTGTAATTTTTCTTCTTTTGAAATAAATGATTGTAATATGGATGATTAGCGCTCTGGTTTAATAAAAGTTGAGTTTATTTTGCTTCCACTGTAAATTAGTAGTAAAAAGTTAATATCCCAGACCCCTCGAGGTCGGGGTGTTACAATCCATATGCACAATACTATCTTATATTCAAAAACAATACAACCCTAGGGAATCACACCTCCCTAGTCCAAACTCAACCTGTATATCAGGGTCCTAACTCCCTATGATCACAGAACTCTACCACCTGGCCTATCTTTGTCCCCTGAAAAATTTAGATAATTTGGGTAAGACACATCTTTGTAAGAAGGAATAAATTATTTACAGTGTGTGGTCATATGAGTACAATTATAATGCACATTACTTTTCAAATCACCATTTCATTTGAGAAAATACACTGATATACACATTCTCATAATCATATAGATATACAACACAAGCTTTTATAAGCTTTAAAACCATTTATCAAATTCAATGATATCCAACACATAATTTTCTGTAAAGTTCCTGAGAATAAAGAAGATTACCCGCCCATACAGGTAGCTTTCCTCGGCCCTAACACGTTATGCAGCCGGGTATGGCCACATCTGATACCTATTAGGCACTCACCTTACCAAGTAAGCCCTCAGGCGGAGAGTTTCATTTCGCCTTAATTATTTATATTATTAACTCACACTGTTCCATTTCTCATTTTTATAATTCTTTATTTCTCAATTTCCATTCTTTCTTTCATTTCTCATTTTAGCCAATTTTATCATTCTTTCACTTTTCGTTTCCATTTTACTTTCTGGCTCATGAGTATCCTCAGTATCAAATACCAACATCGCGTCTGTAATTCATGGCCACCCTGAGGATCTTTCTATATGCACCATGCTTCCCCCTATGATCAAGGTTGTGCAGCCTGAAGGCTCGATCTAACCGCGGTTGGCCGACCCGGTTAGATCAAATATCATATCACATATCGTGTCTGTAGTACGACTGGCCAGCCTATAACCCTGATCCGGACTCAGGGGGCCCAACAACCCTGCACAATGGCACAGTTGATTGTCACGCCACACGCTCCAAGAGTCCATGTGGTTGCACTAACACCACTAGTAACGGTATCGTGCTCAATATCATAACCATCCAACAGGGTTTACCACCACATACCGCAATCATTATGCTATATTGACATTTTATCATTCATATTTCATGTATTTCCACATTTTTCATTTTCATATTGCAGAATTAACATTGCAATATTTTCATTTCACATATTCACATTTCAATATCAATATTCTCAACACATTTCATCATTTAAATGATATTTTATCAGTTCATAATTCATCTCATCTCATACTATCATATACATATCTTCTTTCACAATTACTCAATATTTCTCAAAACACATTTCCATATTTCACCTTTCTTCATTTTCTCAGAGAATACATTTCTTGCACATTTCACTTTCATCATTTTCCCACATTTCAATTCTCATATTAAAACACATTTCAGTATCTCATATTTCACAGGGTAAATCATCTAACTCAGTTTAAAAATTTCACAATATAAATCATATGCCACACAAATT
This sequence comes from Malania oleifera, assembly GCF_029873635.1. Classification (NCBI taxonomy): domain Eukaryota; kingdom Viridiplantae; phylum Streptophyta; class Magnoliopsida; order Santalales; family Ximeniaceae; genus Malania; species Malania oleifera. The sequence goes on along the minus strand of NC_080419.1, from coordinate 21,810,116 downwards.
TCATTTGATATTTATATCATAATAAATTTCAGGTAAAATAACATACGCCATTTTCACATATTTCTCAACCCATAATTTTCATAAAAAGACAGTTATAATTTATTCCCCTTACCTGGCTTACTGAGAGTCTCACTAGAATCCCAAATCCTACGCTCTCGTCGCTCGAAATTCAACTCCTGCAATTTGCATTTTCCCTAGATTAATTAATTTATTTCTCCAAAATAATACTCATCTAGCCTTCCCTAGGCTCCATATACGTCAAATTAATATTTAAACTATTATTTAATACCCCCACTTAATTTTTTGAATTTTTCCTGCGGGTCTCAAAATTACATTTGCGACACTCACTCGGGCCCTAAATTTAAGAAATCCTACTTAAACTCCAGATGCTCAACATTTTAACATTTCTAAATTAATGCTAATTAATTAAAAATAAGCCCCTTAATAACCCCCGTAACCCAAATTTGGGGTTTTGGTCCGACACCCCCACGAGAATTTCGTCCCGTTAAACTTGTAGAGAATCATCCCTAGATTCTCATGGTGGTGTCCGTTCATCAATTGAGTTTATATTTTACAAGAAATTAAAAAAAAAGGGAAGAATGACTTACTCAAGAAGATATGTCTACGCCGCTCCTACCACCGATCCGCTCCGGTAGAAATGACGGTAGCGAAGAATGGAGTCTAGCGGTATCTTCGAATTTTCGATCGAGCGAAAATCGATCAGGAAATCGAGGAGGGAGGGAGAGTGAATGAAGAGAGAGAGAGAGAGAGAACTTGTAGAGCTGCGTAGGAAGGAAGAAAAAGAAAAGAAAAGAAAGAAGAAGAATAAGAAGATAAAGGGGGGGGGGCTCTTGTAAAAAATTCATTCTTGAAGCTTCTAGCTTCAGGAATGATAATAATAATAATAATAATAAATTTAATTAATATTATTAATAATATATTTTATTAATAAAATAACAATAAAATAAATTTTAATTATTATTATTTTTAATCCGATTAAGTAATTAATTAATTATTTATTTTTTTGGGAATCAATCCACTAATCTTCTATATCCTTTTTTGGGGTTATTACAGTATTTGTATCAATTCTATAATCATGGTATTTTGTAATTACTATAAAACTTATCCACTGTCTGTATATTCTGTAAAACATAATTCAGGAAAATACTGTAGAACATATTTCCGTACTATATCTATATTCTCAAGCCACACAGTAATATTAAAGCATATTAATCATACTTGATAAACTGTGTAAATCTCCGCTGTAAATAATATCCTTGTAGAATATATATATAATTTTATACTGAAATCATACTCAAATAACCTAGCATAACATATTTCCCTTACCTGATTTTTGCTAAATTCCCCCTACTGTAACGGGTCCTACACCCGCAGAGTTTTCCACTCAACACCCTGAAAACCATAAATCTCAGAACAAAACATTACTATTTTTACGTCTATTACATTTCTTACAACTTTTGGAAACCCAAATTCCGAATAAAAGACCTTACCCTAGATTTGGGATGAATCCCAACTTCGTTCCACCAACGATCCGCTCTGACACACTTGAAGAGAACTTCACCAGGAGCATTATGGCGGCCTCAGATCGTCAATCTGGCGATTGACGGGACCGAAATTGAAGAGAGATAAAAGAGGGGCCGTAGAAGAGAGAGAAGAGAGAGAGCGGCGCTGCATTTCTGAATTAATTCGAAGTTTTGCACTATTTATACTGCGGGATTCGTCAACGAGTCACGTCACTTCATCGATGAGTCTTGTAGAAAGTTCGTCGATGAACTTGTACCTTCGTTGATGAATTTCAAACTTCTAAAAAATCCTCTCTCGGTATCTTCTCATCGACGAGACGGGACCTCGTCGACGAGATCCTGAAGTTCCCTTGTCGACGAAACTCCTATGATCGTCGACGAGGCTTGGGAAATTTTCTTGGAAATTTTTACCTCCAAAATGTAATGTCGTCAACGAAGTTGGCTGCCTTCTTCTGTTACTGTTTCCATTTCTCTTCCTCTTTATTATTTAAATACTATTATTCTTCGAGTCACTATATTTTTAATTTATAAATATATGGGGAACCAAAGGATTTCACACACCAATCAATTGCAAACAACATTCGAGCTATATTATTTATACTCTTCAAACTCTTATTGTAAACACTCTGCTGAAGTTTTCTTACTAAAATCCTTGCTGATCAAACCACACGGTTCATTGCTCATTCAATGAGAAATTCAAATCTAAAAGAGAACATGGTGATAAATTTATGAGCGTCAGTTCTTTCTATATCGATATTTAATTAAAGTATTTTTTTTTTGTTGTACATTCAATTGTACTAATCAGCTCTTTTGAGAGTGTCATTGTACAAAAATTGTATCTTGCTATTTTTGACAGTTCAGGTTGTTGAATCGTTGTACTAGTAAGAGGGGATTCTTTCTAGGGAGATTTGTTGACGGTTCAGGGGATTTGATCGTTGTACTAACGAGAAAGGATTCTTGTTAGAGAGGTTGTAACTTTGGCCTAATAAAAAAGTTGGAAAGGAAAATCCTCATAGCGGTTGTGTAGAGACTCGAAAAATTTATTTATGGAGAATAATAATAATAGAGGGAAGAGGAAAGGGGAAGGAGATTTAAAAAAGGGAGAAAAGCAGGGCTACGTCGACAAACCCAAGGTCTTCGTCGACGAATGTTCCATAGATTTCGGCGACGGGGTACATGTGTCTTGTCAATGAGAGATTATTGACAGTGTTTAGTGAATTTTAGGTTCATCAACGAAATAGCCTCCTCGTTGACGAAGTTCCTTTATGGGTTTGTCGACGAATCACTTGAATTCGTCGACGAATGCTAGGGTACAAATGTGCAAATTCGTCATTTCAGTATGCATTCTCTCTCTCTCTCTCTCTCTCTCTCTCTCTCTCTCTCTTTCTCTCTCTCTCTCTCTCTCTCTCTCTCTCTCTCTCTCTCTCTCACTTTCTCTCTCGAGAACCACAGTACCCTCTCCTTCTCTATTTCCAGCTTCGTTAAGGCTTGGATTGACGATTAGGAATTGGCACGAGGTTCTTGGGAAGATTCTCTACAACATAGGAGGAGTAGATTTTCAGATTGAGGTTTTGGGGCATCATCCCAAAACCAGGGTAAGTAGGATACTTTAAGGGTTTTAAAGTTAACTTGGAGTATATAGAGTTTAGAGATTTTTGAATGATAAATGTTCTACGAGTTGGGTTGTTTAATTTGGTAAAAATGTGATTTTTAGGCTTTCGGGCTGTGAACGCCGAGGAGCGTCAAATTTAGGGAATGAGTACAGACACATATGTATTGGTTATAGTGACACTCACAAGCAAGATATGGAAATGAAAATGAAAAGGAAATGGAAATGTAAATGAAAGGAAAATGTAAATGAAATGGAAATGAAAATGAAATGAGAATGGAAACGAGAATGAAAATGAGAAATGAATAACATGAGTTAATAAATAATTAAAGCGAACTAAAACACACCACCTGAGAGCTTACTGAGTAAGGTGAGTGCTCTGATAAGTATTAGTTGTAGTTGAATTCAAGTTAATTGAGTTAGGATGCAAACGATATCAGGGCAGAGGGTAGCTACTTGTATGGGCGGGTGAACTTCCCTATTCTCGGGAACTTCGCTGGTAAACTCGGGTTGCGATTGAATGATTTTGGAAATGAAAGTAAAAGATTATGAAAGCTTGTGTTGTGTATTTATGTGATTGTAAAAGTTGAAATGGTATATTTTCTCAGAAGATACTATCACTACTATGTTTATATCTTATGATATAATGAATCTTATATTGCCACACACTGTAGATAGTTTATTCCGTCTTACTGAGATGTGTCTCACCCAATCATTTAAATATTTCAGGGAATCAAGATAGACCTGGTGATAGAGCTCCGAGATAGAGAAGAGTCGATACCCTGTGTAGACAGGGTGAGTATTTTGAGTTAGGGAGGTTTGATTCCCTTAGAGGTTTTGTATCAGACTTGTTTATATAGATGGTAGTACTCTGGTCTTTGAATTTTCTTTGGTATGTATATGTGTATATATGAAATGACTTCCGCTGTTAGGGATTGTGTATATGAGTATGAATGTATACCTAGTACCCACTTTCGAGTTGGGTTATGTGTTATGGTATTAGTGGTTGACGTGGCCGATATGTGGATTTATATGTTGTTTAGAGTACTAGGGGTTGCTGGCAAAGATCATGCAAGCAAACAAGAATTTTCTGGTTTGTTAATTAAGCACACAAACTGAAATATGACCAGAAATTTATGCAAATCAAGTGACTGTGGTAATAACAACATATTTCAAATTTATGATTTGCTATAAGAATAACACATTTAAGCACATGCCACAGTGAAGAACAAACTAATCTAAGCCAAGAATGCTGGTGAGCATAACAAGATAGGAATTTAATTTCAGATGCTCCCCCTATCAATTTGAGTACGTGCTTAAATTCTTTAACCACTAATACTAATCAAATATTAATTTCATTATGCTTAGTAGTATAAGCTATTCAATTTGAAACTTTAAAATCAACTATGCTGAATATTATTCAACTTTATTATCCCTATCAGTATAGTTGTCCCTATAGACCATAGATGCATCAGAAAAGTGTATATTAAGGCATGAAATAGAGTTCATGACCCACAAACATTCCATATCAAAACTTAAAGTTTTAAGCGCAAGATATAATGTTCAGGGATTTCAGAAAAGCCTCAATATTTCTGTAGACGAAGGTGATGCATATGGGTCATTTTTGCGCTTCCTATAGGGATGGATCTGAGCCTTTACAAATGATTGATGATTATGCTAGGATGAGGTTTTAATTATCTATTTGGTTTCACTCATCCATTCAAAAATATTTTAATATTAATTTTATCATAATCATCTTTAGCACTAAGGTTTTATTTTGGGAAAATTCGTGTCAAAATTTTGGCATCATGTCGTCTATAAATCAGATATTTTCTTATAAAACCTGTACAAGATAGGTTCAATTTAGTAATTTTTAATTAAGTTCAAGACACACGAGAACCTATATCCACTACCAGCATGCAATTCTCGTCAACTGCATCCGCCATGTAGAAGGCTTTCATTAACAATCATGTACTCAGGTAGTATAATCAATTCAAGATATTCAATATAGCTCAATAGAAGTTCGTGCTAGAAAAATACATAAACTATCCATCAAAGAAATTTTAACAATTTATTTAATCAAGGATAGTGCAGCAATGCTATACATATATAGGCATAACGACATAAATGATAAAAGAGTATGAGAGTATTTTAATTTATATAGATGTGAAGGATAGAAGCTCCCCCTCAGTTATGCACTCAACTCATTTTATGCCTTTTTCATTTTCTAGTTCTTTAGCCAAGTGTTTTAGGATTTTCAGTGATTATATCTTGGCGTGAATGCTTTATGCTTACTGAACCAAAAAATCACAACATATATTCGTTTAAGTGTGATAAGCCTATCTTGCCTCTTTTCTTCATGAATCCAAACGAATGAGAGGCACGAGTTCGAATGGCTATGAATTTCAAACGCATGTGCATAGGTCTCCTTGAAGTTTATGCATTCATCTAGATTAAGACTTACTGCAATCAACTTACCCATTCAACTCATTTCAAAGGATATAAAGCTCTAAAGGATATGACTTAACGTTTTGAGAGCTATGCATGTGGAGTAGATTAAATACTCTTAAGGATTATAATTTTTGTTAAGTTCTAAGAGTATTCAATATAAGTGGACATGATTCAAGATATTTTCATGACGTGGATATGTCTAACCGCTTAGGCAAAGAGCATTTATGAGTATTTGAATTTTCTTGAACAATGCTATTTGGAGAATGGAAAGTATCCTTCAGATATGATCACTATTTTGAAGTACGGATACAAACCAATGAGAGAATGGATCTTTACCAGATGTGATCATGATGTGGTAAAGCTTTTCCTATGCAGGAGAAGAACCAGAATTAGAGAATTTGCATTTTGAACTCAAAGGGAACAATCCCCTAGTGGATGCCTCTAATTTTGATTTCAAGTATGTCTTGTGAAAAGCACTCAATGTATGTTGGTCATTTATGGTTAATAGTGCTTTAAGCCTGAAATGATGACTAACCATTTTATTAGGCATTTAAGGCTTTCAAGATGAGTTTAGGACGATATGTTTAAAAAGAAGAATTTTATTTCCTAGAACTCAAACTAGTGCAATGCACAAAGTATGCCTAACTTTAGATATTTAAATTTAAGCGTGAGTTAAGCAATTTGAATTATTACCAAGCAAATAATGTTTTGTCCATTTGGAAGTGGATTTCATTTAATTATGCTATAGCCAATGTTTTCATATTTTATCCAACCATCATGATATTTCTTCATTAAGTGATTAGATTGGATATTTTTCATGACTTCTCGTATTGGCTAAATTTTCAAAGAATTTTAAGTGTGCACCACTTCCCGAATCTATAGTCATCACTACCCCTTGAACCTAATCCTAAGATCTAAGGAGAATTAACTAATTTGATTAATATTAATTTAAATCCAATTTTCCTTAGGACCTACGGGGTTTGCTATCATGATAACCCATATCATCTCTTTACTTAAGCCTCTTGCACTTCTAAATAGACAATTAAACCACACGTGCCACATAGTTTTGCAAAATAAGCAGGTATTGAATATACATAAAAGAGTATGCTTATTTAGTATGTTTTTACTCAACGAGGCATGACAATGGGATTTGTAAGATGAAGCCTTTTCAAAAGATTTATTTCTTTCAGCTCCTAAGGGTTTATTTGAACTGTACTTCTTATATTTGAAAATCATTTCAGAATAATTGTCAATTTTTCTTTCTAAGCAGATGATTTTCAAGACCTTCTTAATCTTTTTCTTCTCAAGGATAGCATGATATTCCTTCAATTTTTCTAATTGTTGAGCTATCCTTTCATTTTCATTTTTGAAAGATACCTTCTTATTGTTCATCCTAACTAGAAACTTATTCATTTTCAATAAAACATTTTCCAGTTTTTCACACGAAGGCATGCTTTCATTTATCAATTCAGCACATGATTCATCAAAAGAGTTAACACAATAATTTTCACATGAATCATTGCATGCAACCACAACAGTATTTTCACAAGGAATACCAGATGATTCATCAATTGCAATATTTTTCACAAGAATCATCACGTGCTTCAATAACAAGATTATCTCAATATTCAATAAATGATTCGGCATAAGTAGCAACACAACATTCAACACATGAATCCTCAAATGAGCTAGAGTGAGAATCATATACCTCATGTTCCATTGATGCACTATCCTTATCACTTACCACTCCCTGATCATCTGAACATGACATCTCTGGAGTGATGGTTCCCTTTACCTGGGTCTTTCCATATTTCTTTTCCAACTCAACCCAGATCTCCCTCGCATTTGTACATGCCATAATATCAAGAAAAATATTATGTCTAAAGCACAATATAAAATGTCTATGGCATGTGAATTTGCATGCATAAAATTAATATCATTTTCTACTAGTATACAAATTCCATTTACAATCACCTGCCAGACCCTCCAGTTCATTGATTTTATAAAAACGCTCATTCTAATTTTTCACATGGTGTAATCATCCAGGTGGTGTAATTGACACCACAAAATATAGGAGGACTAAAAGGTGACTATCCCTTATCGAATGGGGATACACCAATTTGAGCCATCTTGATCTTTTAGCAAAAACGTTTAAGTCAATGCCATGAGGCTCTGATACCAATTGATAACTTTGGTGTATTCCCAAGAGGGGGGAGGGGTGAATTGGAATTTTAAAACTTATTCCTAAGTTAAACCAGATGTTAGCAGAATATCACAACCTAGGGTCAGTCTATGTAGTCCCAAATGCGCAGAATAATATAATATGCGAAAATTTAAGCCATACGCATCATTCACAAAAAACATACACGTGCAGTAAATAAATTGCAGAAATGTAAAGAACATGCACGATATGTTATCGGGGTTCGGCCAACTATGCCTACGTCCCCGCCTATAGATTGTAAGCCTGAGGATTTCACTAATGGCTCACTTAATGGGTGGAGCGACACTTAATACAACCAGGTCAATTAGCACAGGGCTGACCTTAACCTTTACAAACTCTCCTTATGGGGCGGAGAAGGCCCTAGGTCAAATTCACAGGGTTGACCCCAACCTTTACACAATCTTCACTGGGCTGGATTACCGCCCCCTCAGGCCACGCCTGGAAATACATCAATATATTCACTCAAATGGTACAATGATTATGCTTTCATGTAAAGCAGATATGTACCCGATATGTGCAATCATATACACATCAACAATGTGAAAAATGTAAGCTCAGTGATGCAAATAGTTGTGCTATCAACACTCAATATTGTATAATCAGTGATATGCTCAAGAGTGTTCAAAACAAGTAATATCTTGGAATCTAAGCAATACACAGTTCAGTAGAAGATCAATATTCCAAAGATATGAATCAGATAATCAAACTAGTTCAAGAAGATTTTCGTCAATGAAATACTCACAATACTAGTTTGAAAGTGTTTTGCTTGTTTGAAAAATATTTGCACAACAAAAACCAAGCTATTGGACACTTGCAACAAAGATGCAAATATCCTAAGCTTACTAGGTTATCCCAACACAAGATTTATAATATGAAAATCTGTGGGATAAACCTAAACTAAACTCCCCAAAAACAATATCTCAATCACACAAGCAAGTAGGAGTATTAGCAATCTAATATACAGTAACACAACCAATATACTCTCACAATACTAAAATGTATCAAGGGAATAAAAATTTGAGAGTATTTGGACAAAAGGAGTATTTTCAAGAGAGAGGATTTTTGGCTAATTATTTTTGGTTAATCTCTCCCTAATCCTCACAAATGAACCCATATTTATAGGCAGGGGTAAAAATATAACCGTTTGAGATTTGTTGGGAATTATTAGAAAAGATTCAAAATGTTTAAACACACTTAACCCAACTTAACCCAGTTTTACCACGGTTAAACTAATTTTATCCCGCTGAGGTTCGAGTGGCTGAACCGAGGTTCGATCGCCTAAACAAACATAGTAACAAAAGGTCTTTAAATGGGTTCGGCAGCCCAAGTTTAGGTTCGGTGGCCTGAATCAAAGTCAAAAAGTTTGCTTCGTAACTTTGGGTGCTCGGTCCTTCAGTTTGTGGCCCGAACTTATGTACTCGGTTGCCCGGGGCCAATTTGAACTGAATAGTTCGGTCGCCCGAGTTGGTGGAATGTCCCTTTCGAGGGGTTCGGGCGCCGGTGGATAGTACGCACAAAATGGTTCGGTTGCCTGAGAGCCCAAGTCATATGTTGACGTTTCAATAGTTCGGGGGCACCCGAGGAGTTTTGAACTCCAAGGGTTCGGTCACCCGAGCTCTCTCAATTTTCCTAATTATGTTCAATTTCAACACATATTAAACACTCATATATATATATATATATATATATATATATATATATATATATTATATGATATGTGTGTGAGTGTTGGGACCTAAGGTCTTTTCAAGTAGGCCCAAAAACTTGGCGTCAGTCGACCGCCCTAAAGTCATTCAGCCCCTATGGTCATTCTATTGTCATTTTGAGCTTACAAAACCTACATATATGACATGCAGAGATTATTATAGACCGTTTCTCCTAACTACTATTACAAACGCTCATTGAATTAAAATGAATTACAACATGAAAAAAGTCTTCAGGGTCTTTAGACTTTGAGTCTTCATGTGCCATTAGTTGATATGATAATTATACACCTGCACACAAACTTGAAAGTCATCAAATACCAAGAGTATTTGTCATTATCAAAACCGAGTATGACCTATCAGGTCTTCGATCGACCGTATTGAGGGTTTTAAAGGCGATTTTCCAATTTCGCGCAGTTCAGTCGACCAGGTGAAATCTGTATTCAATGGTTCAATCGACCATGGTGTTGAGATTTACCACGTGGGGGTTCGGTCAACTAGGGCATTGCCCATATATTTTTGGTCGGTTGACTGAGGGGTCAAACCGTTGACTTGGTGGGAGTTCGGTTGACCAAGCTATATAAACTTGGCAAGGTTTGGACAACCGTGCTATGGTCAAAACGTTGACCTCTGACTGGTTCGGTCGACCGAATGGTTTTATACATTCTGGCTCGGTCGATCAAACATGCATTTTTAATGTATTTCAATTCTAATCCCCTTATACATTAACCCTATTCATATAAGCATATTTGTTTATGCATGCATGTGGGTCCTAAGGTCATTCTAGGTCTTTTTAAGCTTACTTATCATATCATGCATGATATGCATTTGATTATTACAGACCATTTTTCTCCTAATTACAATTATAAACATAAAATGAATTTAAAATACAACACAAAAATGGTCTTCAGAGTCTTCAAGCTCTACTTCATGTGCCATCATTTTGATTCACCAATTATATACCTACACATATCCTTAGATAGTCATCAAATACAACAAGTATTTGTCATTATCAAAATTGAGTGTGACCTATAAGGTCAACACACACTATTCAGGAAGTGTGGGTCGGTGACTAATTAGCCCCGAAGTGTAGGCGGTGAGCAGGATACCCTCTATGTATTGACTCGTTAGAGGTTTGACGGAGAGTAGGATGGGCAGGCCAGGATGGGTGGGCAATCGTGCGTAGTTATGTCATGTTTGACTTAACCTGGTAGGCCAGCCAACGTTAAGCCCAGCCTATGGGCTGCACAACCCGGGTCATGCGGGGTTAATTCATGATTTGCAGTTATACATACGGGGTAAGATTTCAGTAATATATAGATTTAATAGATGATTTAAATGATACGAAAATTTATTATGATATAGTAAGATTATGTTTAAAAGTACTAGTTTTCATGTGTTATCAGTTAGAGCTTAAAGATATATCACAATTATATTATTTGAAGTATATGTTTATAATATGATAAAAATCACATTGCCACACACTGATATTAGTCTATTTCCCTTACTGAGAGGTGTCTCACTCCAGCATTACAAATATTTCAAGTAACCCTGACAGATGAGTGAAGCGAGCTCAATGGTAGAGGAGTTTATTGGTACTACCCTAGTTGCAGGGTAAGTAGTCGAGTCGAGAGTAGGATGGATTTTTAGGATATTTGTGTATATGTAGAAACAGTTAAACTTTGGTATTGTATATAAGTTAAGTACATTATAGTTTCCACTGCTTTGATGACATGTATGTATAAACAGGTAATTTCTCGATACCTATGGGTCCAGGTTAACTTTGACTGTGTTTTATGGTATCAGAGTATTAATTGTATATGGAAAAAAAAATATAGCAGAAATTTGGGGTTGTTACAACCCAGTTGTCAAACCTGCAACTGTTTGATTATTACCTACTCTTGCTTTGACTAACGATTAGCCTCTTCGCCAACTGGATGTAAATAATGTGTTCTTGCAAGGCTTTTTATTTGAGGCAGTTTTCATGGATTAGCCCCCTGGCTTCACCAACCCCGATCTTCCTGATCATGTCTGTTGCTTACACAAGGCCATATATGGGCTCGATAAGCACCTCGGGCATGGTACCATGAACTTCGTAATTTTCTTATCTCGGAAGGCTTCACCAACTCAAAGTCAGACACCTCCTTATTGTTTATACTTCACTCTTCCAGCACAGTTCTTTATTTATTAGTTTATGTGGATGACATCATTGTCACTAGATCCTCTGCTGCTTATGTCACTGCCTTCATCACCTATATTTCCAAAGGATTCTCTCTTAAGGATCTTGGTAATCTCATATATTCTTAGGATTGAGGCTCACTTTACCTCCAATGGTTTGTTTTTGTCTCAAAGGAAATATATCCAAGACCTCTTGCATCGAGTTAACATGGACAATGTCAAGCCTATCTCTACCCCTCTTGCAACTACTGAAGCTCTCATATTGTCGGATGACTCTCCACCAACTGATGCTACTTTGTATCGTCAAAATCTTGGGTCATTACAATATCTTTCATTGACAGTCTTGACACGTCCTTTTTCGTTAACAAGTTATCTCAGTTCATGCATTCTCCTTCCACCCTTCATTGGTCTGTAGTGAAACGCTTGCTCCGCTATCTAGTTGGAACTCTTGACTTTGGCATCATGCTTTGCAAAGAATCACCATAGATACTTCATGCATTTGCCAATGCTGATTAGGCTGGTGATCCTAATGATCGGACTTCAACCTCTGCTTATGTTTTTTTTCTTCACAGCAATCTCATCTCTTAGAGTTTTAAAAAGAAAAAGATTGTTGCTCGCTCCTCCACCAAGGCTGAATACTGAGCCATTGCCTCTACTGTAGCCTAAATAAATTGGGTAATGAATCTTCTTTAAAAGTTGTGTGTACCTGTAACTTCTACTTCGGTCATTTACTGTGATAAAGTGAGTGCTACTTATGTTTGTGCCAATCTAGTCTTTCATTCTCGTATGAAACACATCGCTATCGACTTCCACTTTGTTCGCGATCAAGTTGCTACAGGTCGCTTACGCGTTTCCCATGTTCATACTTCTGATCAACTAACTGACTCTCTTACCAAGCCGTTGCCTTAATTCTCCTTTCTTTCTCATCAAACCAAGATTGGTGTCCTCAACGGCCAGTCAATCTTGTGGAGGCATGATAAGTCAACACCTACCATTGATCTTCCAATCAAGTTGTCAATCACTCCACCGGTCAAACCTCCATTATCTCCATGAATCTTGGCTGAGATTACTCTGAATTCACTATATATAACTCCTGCATTCATCATTGACTATGTATAAAAAGTCATGTATAACAATGTATTATTAAGTAGAAAATATACAAAATTAATAATTCTCTTCACCTATATGCCTATCTTACTTGATCACGCTTTATTAATTTGCACATTGTGACAACCCACAAGCCCATGTGCTTATATACACCCTCCTTAAGAGTACTTTCCCAAACCACTCTAAAAAATTACTCGGTGTTATCTTTTGAATTGAAAAAACCTCTTTACTTTCATTAAAATCCAGACAAAATCAATCTCTAAACAACTTATATTCCTATTTCCTTTCCACTTTAAATATCTTTCTTACTCTAAAGCAACATGCCTCTCATCTTGTAACCATGACCAACTCCAAAGGCATTCAATTTCCTATTGACGTATCTATACACACTCAATATTGTGTTACGACCTCTGCTAACCCTTTTTGATTAATTAGACAGTACTCTACCTATGCATGCATACCCACTTAGGAAAAAAAAAATTCAAATGACCGATTCCATATCAACTAGCTTAAGTTTAGCTAACACGATTTAGATTATATAATATTAAAAACTTAAGTAATGTTGGCTCAAATTTAACTCTCACTCACAATTTGTTTTGAGACAAATTAGTCATATTCAAGAAGTAATCTGCCTTGGTGCGCACGCCACACACACACACACACACACATATATATATATATATATATATATATATAAAGAGTATTTATCTACCTACTTTATCTACAATTTTCGTGCACCTCACAGTTTTTGGAAGACAAATACGACTTAATATATACATCAAGTGTAAAAAGATGTGACTCTACAAGGTGAGACAAAGGGTATGGACCAAGGAATCCCACACACTTTGAATATTGCAGTACAATGATCACCAAAGCCCTCTCCCTTGCACTAACATTGTTTTGGTGCCTTATGCTTTCATCTTCCATCGCCGATTCTCTGAATTAATGGAAGCCATCGAATAATTAATTAGGCTTTCTTTTTTCTTTAGTTTGGTCTTAAGGCATTAAGCTAGACTAGCTAGCTAGCTTCAAGTGATGGTGAGCTCATTTATAATCGTATATACTTAATTCAGCCTCCTCTTTCCTCTCTCTCTCTCTCTCTCTCTCTCTCTCATCTATCAGATTTCATACATTTGCTTGGAGTGTGTGTATATGAAGTTGCAAAATTGACCCCATTTTTTTTTTTTTTTTTTGAAGCTTATCAAATCCTGCAGGCAAAATGATATTGAAAAAGCTTTGATGACTGAGCCGAAAAGAAAAAAACGAAAAGAAAAGGAAAGAAACATACCCAGCTGTAGGTTCAAAATTCATGCATCTCCAAATCTAATGCTTTAGACAGAACTTATGCTCGAATATTTTCATTTAATACAATATCATGCAATATATTTAATAATAAATCCTGTTCGATCCAACACAACTGCATGCATGGTTTGTTTATTTTATATTTATATACATATATATATATATATGTATGTATATATGTAGAGAGGGAGAGAGAGATTTTTTCCCTCGCTAAAAAGTTACACTCCCAATGAGAGATACCCATCTCACATCCCCGACCCTATTTCATACTATTCGAATTTGAAAGTTCAAACATAAAAACTCAAACTTTTGACATATTTAGATGTCTTGCACTCTTTTTTAAAAACACTAAACTCAATTAACCTCATATAAACTGCAAGTTTGGTATTAGCAAAAACCCAAAGGGAGAATACATTAACTCCAAAAAGGCTACAACACAATACATATTAATTATTAGAAGAACAATTTTAAACTCTCTCTCTCTCTCTCTCTCTCTCTCTCTCTCCTCTCTCTCTCTCTCTCTCTCTCTCTCTGTATATATATATATATATATATATATATAATGCAAACTTCAATTTTCGTGGATGCCTAGCTAGCTAGCTAGCTAATAGATTCTCATACAAGTTAACCCAAACTCATGTTTATTATATCATAATTGCATTCCCAGAACGTCTATATATATATATATATATATATATATATATATATATATATATATATTTATGGATACAAAAACTCATGTTTTAGACCCAAATAGCACCAACCCTTTTGAGCATGGGCTTTAGGGAACGATCGAGGTGAAGGCTCATGATCTCATTGGCGCCACCCACCAGGTCCCCGCCGATGAACACGGCAGGCACTGCCGGGCTGCACCCGATGCTCCCGAGAGCCTGCTCGATGTCCCGTCCTCGCGGGATTTCGTCGAGCTCGTAGACCGCAGGGTTCACACCAAAGTCGGAGAAGAGCGCCTTGATGCTGTGGCACATGCAGCACGAGTTCTTGCTGAAGATCACCACCGGCTTCTCGGCTGCCAGCTTCAGTACCATATTCTCCATTACTACTAATGCGAGATTCAATGGCGAGCGAGTTGTGACGGAAATTGGTATCGGAATTGGAATCGAAACTGAAATCACAGATGATGGATGGAGAGCAATGTGAAGCTATGCAGTTAGAAGCAGAGGGATTTGCTGTGAGGAATGGGAGAACCCATGAACATGTATTTATACAGGATGGCCAAGGTGATGGAACTCACAAAAAAATAATAAAAAATTTTAAAAAATAAAAGAAATAGCTATCTAGCTAGCAGGCATTAGGGGAAAAGGGGAAAAATTTAATATGCATATATATTAGAATTGGATTTTGTAAATTGGTCTGGATCATTAGTTGATGGCGATTGATGCATTCACGCGATAGGGAATAAAATTTGTACACAGTAACGAAACATCGCATACAGGAAAAACAGAGAGAGAGAGAGAGAGAGAGAGAGAGAGAGAGAGAGAGAGAGAGAGAGAGAGAGAGAGACATGTAAATATGCATGTGGTACGGTTTCGTATTAATGTTATTCCCTAGGAACAATCAACTACGTTTGATCTACTTTTGGGTCTAAGTTTTTTTTCTTTTAAATTTTTGTAGTATGTTTTTCATGTGGAATAATGAGCGTCTTGGACCAACCAGCGGGTCTATTCCAAGAATTTATATTTGCAGTCTTAGCCGTGGGCAGAACGCAACATGCAGATCAGAAATCTTTGGGTGGTCCTTTCCTTTTTTTTTTTTTAACAAAAAACTTAAATTTGTTGATAGTTCTCACTCGTGATTACAAACAAAACATAAGGAATTTATAATTAAATTAGTAAAATCATTCCATGCAAGAAAATCAAAACAAGTCTAAAGATAAGAAAATTATTTTTATTCGAAATTTAGATATGTAAAATATATTTTTCTATTTAAATAATTAAAAAAAGTATACATATTCACTTGTTGAGGCAATAATAATTTAAATTTTTGCGCGTACCACTGATCGTAACGATTTATAATCTCTTAAATTTTTTTTGATGGATCCCCCTCCCACGCCAACCCTGATTAGCTTGAACACAATAAGCCTGTGGAGTTGGGTTTAGGCCATCGGATCAGGTTGAGAATCCGAGCGAAATCTACTATGGCCCCAGAAAGGGCATTTTGGTTATTTCATCTATCATCTATTCCCTAAGAGATGGTTCCTGTATCTATCTTGGAGGCATCTGCTGAGTTGGACCAACCCCTAAAGGAGTTGGGTTTATCCAATTGGGAAACCTTTTTTTTTTTTTTTTCTTCTTTTGTGTATTCGCATCCAATTCAAGGAAGAGATCAAAGTGGAAGATAATGGAAGGATAAAAGTTGAATGGAAAATACAATGTTCACATATACAATGAAAATCACATGTTTTATAGTTTTGGAATCTAAATTTGAAATTAATGTAATTGTTGTATGGATTGAAATTTATTGAGTTGTGTCTCATATTCAGATGGTATAGTTTAAAGGTTGTTACAAATTATAGTCATTGTATAATGTAACTATATATTATATGAGGATACAATTTAGTATGCTAGAGTCGCGGTGCAATACAATTGTATATCATATGAAGATATAGTACAGTATGTTAGAATCATGGTGCAATACAATTGTATATCTAGTGAAGGTATTTTGCAGTTTCATATGGGGCTATATATAAATATTGTAGCCGAGACATTACAAAAAAAATAAAATAAAATAAAGTAAATGACTTTTAGTGATGGTTTAAAACCGTCACTAAAAATAGAGAACCGTCACTATTAATTATTAGTGACGATTTCATGGCGCTTACAAATTTAGTAACTATAACGGCCGTCTCAACTTACTATTAGTAATGGTTTTGGAAACCATAACTAATAATGGACTATTAGTGACAGAGAATGACGGTTACTAAAAGTGTAATACTAGGATGAAAATCGTCACTAAAAACCTACTATTAGTGACAGTTTCTAAACTGTCAATATTGTTAACTTTTAACAACAATTTGCAACCATCACTATTGTCCTACTTTTAGTGACGATTAGCCAAGGAGGAGTTTTTGGGCACCGTTAGTTCTGGCACGTCCACCTTAATGTCATAGATGTGTTAGAACTGACCCACTCAGTTTGGACCTCGTATACCCGACTTGGACACCTGAATTTAGTGATCAACTAAGTATAGATCTAAGGAATGTATAGTGAGTTTGCTTATAAGCACCTAACTTTCACCTGGGAGGAGTTTCTAGGCACCGTCACTTCTGACACATCCACCTCAATGTGACAAACGTGTTAGAACTGGCCCCCGCTCGGTTTGGACCTCGTATGCCCAACATATATACTTGAGTACTGAAATCAACCAAGTATATATCTAAGACATGTATTCAAAGTTTACTTCTAAGCACCTAACTTTTAGCTAGGAAGGAGTTTTCGGGCATGTTCAGTTCTGGCACGTCCACCTCAATGTCACGGACGTGTTAGAATTGACCCCACTCGGTTTGCATGTATTCTAAGTTTGCTTCTAAATGCCTAAGTTTCAGTTGGGGTGGAGTTTGCTGACTTTTTGAGTCCGATCCCTATCTTGGTACTGACAAACCACCAGCTTGGCGTATCCCATGAAGAAAGATCAAAAGACGAAGACTATTATTTTTGTATTGTATTTAATTTTTTATCTTTTGTTGGTAATAATGCATGCATTTGCATGGTATGGATGAATGCTCAGATAGATAGACCCTAAGGACCAGCACATTTCACTAAAAACTTTTTTCCTACTAAAATCATACAAAGTTTTTGGAATAGTTTTAAGGTCAAATCGGGGCAAAAAGAAAGGTCAATCAACGCTAGATTTTTTGGGCAAAATATTCATTGTTAATGCCCCCAGTCGACCGACCAGTTCGAGCTTTAATCAACTCGGTCGACCAAACAACTGTTTGCCCTAGAGTCAAAAGTTTGACTTGCCTGGTCGATCAAACCTGTGGCAGTATAAGTGCCACGGTCGACTGAACGGTCAAGAAGTCAACATATTGACTTCGCTCGGTCGGCCGTTATGAAATGAACGTGTTATCCACAGTCGAACGAATTGATACGTGTCTGACCCCCAACTACTGGTCAACCGAACTCACAGTTCAAAATAGCCTTGGTCGACCGAACCTCATAATGGTCAACCAAACCTTGTTTTGGTTGACCGAATCTATAGAAACAGTCAATCAACCTTGTCTTGGTCAACCTAACCCACGAAGGGGTTCAGAATCGCCCTGACATGGTCAACCAAACTTATAGTTCAAATTATCCCTGGTTGACCCAACTTAGTAATATGGTCGACCGAACCTTGAATATGGTCAACCGAACCTCTTGGGTTAGAAATTTTTTTAAGGGCTAAAACGTCACTAACTTTTAATTAAACTTTTTCATAATACCGAGCGTGTCCCTCAACTGCCAAAATTCCTAAAAATCTATAAATACCCCCTCCATAACTCAAATTAGTAACTTTGATTAACCCAAAATTTCTTCTCTCTATTCCATTGTTAATCAAAGTTTCCCCAAATGTTTTTTGTGTTTAAAATCTTTCTTTTGGGGCAAAATTTATACAAATCTCTCCAACTCTCTTTCATGCTTTTATTTCAAAATAATTTTAGGAGAGTATTTTATTTAGGTCATTTTACTTACACATACTCTCACTTGTTCTTTATGTTGTAGAAATCATTTCTTGAGAGTATGACAAACCGTGGTATCTCATCTGTGTGCTTTGAGTATTTGAGTAGGTTTATGTTTTAGTTAGCTCAAATGATGATGCAATTTGGAAGCCGAGAAGCACTTAAACGAGCACATCATTCGGAACATTCCATGGAAATGTAGAGGAGCAGAGTATGAAGTCCTTGTTTATTTCAAGTTGTATTATATTATTTCATATTTATCATTCGAGTATGTAATTATAATCCAAGGTCTGTGATAATTATGGCATGGCATGCATAATAGGACTATAAGCTCAGTAATGACCGTAGATAGACTTTAGGGCTGACTTTAGATAGACCCTAGGTCCCTACACGTTACTTTAAACTCAAAACAGGACTTAAATGCTCATTTTAAGTGGTCTTAGTTGATTGAACCCAAAGCTATATAGAAGCTTCGGTCGACCAAACTTACTAGAGTCAACATGTTGACTACTCGGTTGACTGTCCTGAAATGTACTTGCCTTCCACGGTCAACCGAACTAACACATGGTTGACTTCCAACAACTTGGTCGACCGAACCACTAGTTCAAAATTGGCTTGGCCGACCAAACCTTAGAAAATGGTCAATTGAACCTACCTTGGTCGACTGAACCTCGAAGGGCTCAAAATCGCCTTGATACGGTCGACCAAACTCAATAATATGGTCAAGTGGACCTCAAATATGGTCGATCGAAACCTCTCGAGTTGGCCAAATTTTACCACTGGTAATTAAGGGTAAATCAGGGTTATTTTAGTTAAACATATTGAAAAAAATTTTAAATATTACCTTTATGTCTCCAACGGTCAAAATTTTAAGTATGTCTATAAATATGAGTTCATTTGCAAGATTAAGTAAAGATTAGGGAGTTTGATTAAGAAAATATCCTCTGAATTTTTGAAAGCTCCTTCTTCATAACCCAAATACTCATTCTTTGATCATTCTTTTGCAATACCTATTTGAGTGAGAGTATTTTAAATCATCATACATTACTTAAACTCTCTTTGTTGTGTTGATTGTTGATTTTCTAAAAGATAGTTAAGCCAAAAAAATTTCCGTATAGATTTAGTTCATAAATTTATTATATGGGGAAAATCTTGCTAGCTTGTGAGTCTTTGCATTTTGATTGCAAAACTCTTAGGCTAGTCTTGTGTTGTGAAGCAAATATTTTTGACAAGCTTGGTTTATAAAATATCTTTTGTGCTTAAAATTTTTTAAAATCATTCTGAGATATTTATTCTTTTATTTTTTTTGAAAATCTTTGAAACTTTATTTGTGATTGATATATTGATATACATCGTTTCAAAGATATTGTTGTAGCACACTCTCACACTTTGATTGCATATTGACAATATCTTAAGAGTAGGTTCACATATCTTCATTAAGCTTATAGATCTATCATTTAGAAGTGCATTTGTAGAGACCTAAAAAATAAAAAGAAAATTCAAAGGGAATAAAAGTAGGGTTCGTCGACGAACCCCCTGGTTTCGTCAATGAACACCCATATACGGTTCGTGGACAAGTTTCAGTGCCTTGTTGACGAAGAGATACCGAGAGGGGGATATTTAGGCCCTTTGGTTCGTCAACGAACTCATCATCCTCGTCAATGAACTCCCTTCTTTGGTTCATCAACGAGTCCTCGTGTCTCATCGACAAAGCCACATGACCAAACATCTATAAATATGCAAAAATCAGATTTTTGGGCGAAAATTCAACTCTCTCTCTCTCTCTCTCTAGATTTTTGGATCCTCTACCTTCTCTCTAAGATTTCGGCTCCGATTTTCCCCTGTTCGACGATCAGAAGTTACTTATAGTTAATAAGTAATATTTACTTTTGTGGCATGAGAAATATTGGTATAGTACAACATTCTACACATCTTTTACAGAATTACATTTATATAGTTTATAGAATTATGTTACAAAAAATATATAGTTTATTTACAGAGCTACGACTATTCAGTGTTTACAGAATTATGGTTTATTACAGTTTACACAGATATTATAGTTTATTTAGCTATACAGTTATATGTAGGTTTACAGTAATACTCAGATATACAATTTTATTCAGATATACAGTTTTCACAATTTTATTCAGATAAAAGTAAATGACTTTTAGTGATGGTTTAAAACCGTCACTAATAATAGAAAACCGTCACTATTAATTAGTAGTGACGACTTCGTGACGCTTACAAATTTGGTAACTATAACGGCCGTCTCAACTTACTATTAGCAATGGTTTTAGAAACTATCACTAATAATGGGCTATTAGTGACGGAGAATGACGGTTACTAAAAATGTAATACCAGCACTATAACTGAAACTATTTTTAGGATGAAAATCGTCACTAAAAACCTACTATTAGTGACAGTTTCTAAACTGTCACTATTGTCAACTTTTAGCAACAGTTTGCAACCATCACTATTGTCCTGCTTTTAGTGACGATTAGCAACTGTCACTATTGACACACGTTTAGTGACGACTCTAGAGCGGTCACTATTGTTGAACTTTTAGTGATGGGTGTATAATTGTCACTAAAAGTTTCTAATAATTTTAAATTCTTTTACAAAATCACACATTCCTGTTAGAACCCTATAATTAAATTTCGTCACACTATTGAAGCATAATTGTAGATTAATTGTTGTAATTGTTAAGAAAATGAATATATATATACACACATAAAACATGTTAGAATGTACATAAATATCATATATATATACATGGTCTATCCACATAACAAAAAATACAAAAAAAAATAGCATGTATCATTATCATCATGGTCTTCATCGTCCTCATCATTATTCAATAGACCACTGTCAGTTTTGACACGTCCACCTTAATGTCATGGATGTGTCAGAACTGACCCACTCAGTTTGGACCTCATATACCCGACTTGGACACTTGAATGTTGTGATCAACTAAGTGTAGATCTAAGGAATGTATAGCGAGTTTGCTTATAAGCACCTAACTTTCACATGGGAGGAGTTTTTGGGCATCGTCACTTCCGGCACATCCACTTCAATGTCACAAACATGTTGGAACAGGCCCCCGCTCAATTTGGACCTCGTATGCCCGACTTGGATACTTGAGTACTGAAATCAACTAAGTACATATCTAAGACATGTATTTTAAGTTTACTTCTAAGCACCTAACTTTCAGTTGGGAAGGAGTTTTTGGGCACGTTCAATTCTAGCATGTCCACCTCAATGTCATGGACGTGTTAGAATTGACCCCACTCAGTTTGGACCTCGTATGTCTGACTTGGACAACTAAGTGTTGAAATCAACTAAGTTTAGATCTAAGACATATATTCTAAGTTTGCTTCTAAATGCCTAAGTTTCAGTTGGGGTGGAGTTTGCTGGCTTTTTGAGTCCAATCCTTATTTTGATACTAACAAACCACCAGTATCTTATGTGTGCATTTAGTGTGAATAGGTTTTCAATTCAACACGAACATAAAATACTAGAAAATGGAAGCCAAAGCGGGACTTAAAGCGTACACACAGCTTGGCGTATCCCATGAAGAAAGATCAAAAGACGAAGACATTTATTGTATTTGTATTGTATTTAATTTTTTTTATCTTTGATCTGTAATAATGCATGCATTTGCATGATATTGATGAATGCTCAGATCAACTGTAGATAGACCCTAAGGACTAGAACATTTCACCAAAAACCTTTTTCTAAAAATACTAAAATGATACAAAATTTTTGGAATAGCTTTAGGGTCAAATTGGGGCAAAAACAAAGGTCGACCGACGCCAAATTTTTTGGGCAAAATATTCATTGTTAATACTTTCAGTCGATTGACCAGTTTGAGCTTTAATCAACTCGGTCGACCAAACCACTGTTTGCCCTAGAGTCAAAAGTTTGACTTTCCTTGTTGGACGAACTTGTGGCATTATAAGTGCCACGGTCGACTGAACAGTCAAGAAGTCAACATATTGACTTCACTTGGTCGACCGTTCTGAAATGAGCATGTCATCCACGGTCGACCGAATTGATACGTGTCTGACCCCCAACTATTTGTTCGACCAAACTCACAGTTCAAAATTGCTTTGGTCGACCGAACCTTATGAATGGTCAACCAAACCTTGCTTTGGTTGACCGAATCTATAGAAACAGTTAATCGACCTTGTCTTGGTTGACCGAACCCACGAAGGGGTTCATAATCGCCTTGATATGGTCAACTGCACTTGTAGTTCAAATTATCCTTGGTTGATCGAACTTATTAATATGGTTGACCGAACCTTGAATATGGTCGACCGAAACTCTCGGGTTAGAAATTTTTTTAAGGGCTAAAACGTTAGTAATTTTTAATTAAACTTTTCCAAAATATCGAGTGTGTCCCTCAGCGGTAAAAATTCCTAAAAATCTATAAATACCCCCTCCATAACTCAGATTAGTAACTTTGATTAACCCAAATTTTCTCTCTATTGCATTGTTAATCAATGTTCCTCCAAACGTTTTATTTTGTTAAAATCATTCTTTTGGGGCAAAATTTATACCAATCTCTTCAACTCTCTTTCATGCTTTTTCAAAATAATTTTTGAGGAGAGTATTTTATTTAGGCCATTTTACTTACACATACTCTCACTTATTCTTTATGTTCTAGAAATCATTTCTTGAGAGTATTGCTTGAGTTGACTTTTTGGTCAGATCCCTGTTTAGATTATGACAAACCATAGTCTCTCATCCGTGTGCTTTGAGTATTTGAGCAGGTTTATGTTTTAGTCAGTTTAAATGATGATGTAGTTTGGAAGTCGAAAAGCACTTAAACGACCACATCATTCGGCACATTCCATGGAAATGTAGAGGAGCAGAGTAAGAAGTCCTTGTTTATTTCAAGTTGTATTATATTATTTCATATTTATCATTCAGGTATTTAATTATAATCCAAGGTTTATAATAATTAAGGCATGACATGCATAATAGGACTATAAGATCAGTAATGACCATAGACAGACTTTAGGGCTGACTTTAGATAGACCCTACGTCCCTGCACTTAACTTTAAACTCAAAACAGGATTTAAATGCTCATTTTAAGTGGTCTCAGTTGACTGAACCCGAGGCTATATAGAAGCTTCGGTCGATCGAATTTACCAAAGTCAACATGTTTACTACTCAGTTGACCATCCTGAAATGAACTTGCCTTCCACGGTCGACGGAACTAACACATGGCTAACTCCCAACAACTTGGTCAACCGAATCACTAATTTAAAACTGACTTGGTCGACCGAACCTTAGAAAATGGTCAACTGAACCTCGAAGGGTTCAAAATTGCCTTAATACATTCAATCAAATCTCCAATTCAAAATGATCACGGTCGACCAAACTCAATAATATGGTCGACTGAATCTCAAATATGGTCGACCAAAGCCTATCGAGTTGGCCAAATTTTACTGCAGGTAATTAAGGGTAAATCATGGTTATTTTGGTTAAACATGTTTAAAACAATTTTAAATATTACCCTTATGTCTCCAACGGTCAAAATTTTAAGTATGTCTATAAGTATAAGTTCATTTGCAAGATTAAGTAAAGATTAGGGAGTTTGATTAAGAAAATATCCTCTAAATTTTTGAGAGCTCCTTCTTCATACTCAAACCCAAATACTCATTCTTTGATCATTCTTTTGCAAAACCTATTTGAGTGAGAGTATTTTAAATCATCCTACAATACTTAAATCATCCTTGCGGTCAGGATATCATTGGGTGAGGGTCAGATCTGGGGATGTAGTGAAGACAACTTTCTGAACTAGATATGGCCACTACGAGTTCTTAGTCATGCCCTTTGGGTTGACGAATGCTCCGGCGATGTTCATGGATCTTATGAACAGGGTTTTCCATGAGTACCTGGATCGGTTTGTGGTGGTATTCATTGACGATATTCTGGTATACTCGAGGAGTTCGGAAGAGTATGAGGACCATTTGAGGTTGGTATTATAGATTCTACAGGAGGAGAAGCTGTACGCTAAACTAAAGAAGTGTGAATTCTGGTTGAGTTAGATTGCGTTCTTAGGCCATGTGGTGAGTGGTGATGGTATATCAGTTGATCATAGCAAGATTGAAGTTGTGGTTGACTAGGTGAGGCCGAAAAATGTGCAGGAGGTTCAGAGTTTTCTAGGATTGGCAGGTTACTATCGTTGGTTCATGGAGGGGTTCTCTAAAATGTCTAGACCTCTGAATCGATTAACCAGGAAGGGGGTGCAGTTTGAGTGGACCGGTGATTGCGAGCAGTGCTTTCAGGAGTTGAAGCACCGGTTGGTTACTGCTCCAGTGTTGACCATTCCTTCGGGGGATGGTGGGTTTGTGGTTTATAGCAACGCGTCTCTGAAAGGTTTGGGATGTGTGCTTATGCAGTAGGGTAATGTAGTAGCTTATGCTTCTTGGAAATTGAAGGAATATGAGAAGAACTACCTTACGCACGATTTGGAGTTAGCTGCTGTTGTATATGCACTGAAGATCTGGTGACACTATCTATATGGTGTGCGGTGTGAGATCTTTATCAATCATAAGAGCCTCAAATATTTCTTCATGCAGAAGGAGTTGAATATGAGGCAGAGACAGTGGCTTGAGTTGATTAAGGACTACGATTGCACGATCAGCTATCACCCGGGAAAAGCTAATGTGGTGGCTGATGTGTTGAGTCGGAAGTCAAAACCTATGGCTGTATTTGCAGTTGTAGTTCAGCATCACATTAGACAGGATCTGGAGAG
Organism: Malania oleifera; assembly: GCF_029873635.1. Lineage (NCBI taxonomy): Eukaryota > Viridiplantae > Streptophyta > Magnoliopsida > Santalales > Ximeniaceae > Malania > Malania oleifera. Next base: position 21,784,560 of record NC_080419.1, on the reverse strand, counting down.
TTCAGGTATAGAGTTGGTATCTGAGGATGTTTAGGCTGTTTTTGCTAGTTTGATGGTCCAGCTAACTTGTTTTTGAGCATATAAAAGCTGCGTAGGCTAATGATGCAGAGTTGGCAGAGGTTATGGAAAAGGTACGGCAGGGACTGACTATAGAATTCAACATCTCTAAGGGAGGTGTGTTGAGATTTGGGACCAGATTGTGTGTTCCGAACGACAACGAGAATATTTTGGAGGAAGCGCATCGTTCTTTATTTACGGTACATCCTGGTATTACAAAGATGTATCGGGACTTATGTGAGACCTTCTGGTGGTTTGGTATGAAGAGGCAAATTGCTCAATTCGTGGAGCAGTGTCTGACGTGTCAGCAGGTAAAAGTTGAACATCAGAGACCGGCAGGGCCGTTGCATCCTTTGCCTATTTCAGTGTGGAAATGGGAGCACATTTCCGTGGATTTTATGACCATATTGCCGCGAGCACTTCACGAATAGAATGCTATTTAGGTAATCGTGGATAGATTGACAAAATCTGCTCATTTCATACCGATGAGTGTTGGCTATTCTTTGAGTAGACTAGTAGATATGTACGTGCATGAGATTGTGAGAATGCACGGAGTACCAGTGTCCATTGTATCAGATCGAGACCTAAGGTTTGCTTCTCAATTCTGGACGAGCTTGTTGGAGGCACTAGGGACGAAGCTTACTTTCAGTACAACGTTCCACCTTTAGACTGATGGACAATTGGAGAGGATGATACAGATTTTGGAAGATATGTTGCGAGCTTGTGTGTTAGATTTTGGTGGTAGCTGGATACAGTTTATTCAACTAGTAGAGTTAGCTTATAATAACAGCTTCCAGACTAGTATCGGGATGACACCACTCGAGGCTTTGTCCGGTCGGAGGTGTCGATCTCCTTTGTGTTGGAATGAGGTTGATGAATGTCAGGTGTTAGGACCTGAACTTGTGCAAAAGACGTATGAGAAGGTGGGTTTGATCCGGGAGAGGATTAAATGAACTCAGAGTCGGCAAAAGAGTTACACAAATGTTCATGGCCGTCAGTCAGAGTTCAAGGTGGGGGGTAAGGTATTTCTGCGTATCGCTTCGATGAAAGGGGTGATGAGATTTGGGAGGAAGGGCAAGCTGAACCCAAGGTACATCGGACCATTTGAGGTTCTAGAGCGAGTGGGTCTGGTAGCCTACAAGATTACACTACCCCCAACACTCTTGAGGGTCCACGAAGTGTTTCACGTGTCCATGTTGAGGAGATACGTGCTGGATCCATTACATGTTATTAGCTATGATAAGTTGGAAATTGGGGATACTTTAGCATATGAGGAGATACCTATTCGGGTTCTGGATCGTAAAGTTCAGAAGTTTCGTACCAAGGATATACCGTTAGTGAAGTATTGTGGCGAAACCACGAGGTTTAGGAAGCTTCTTGGGAACTAGAAACTGAAATACGCCGGAAGTATCCACAGTTGTTTTGAGTACTTATACGTTATCCTACTTTGGGTTATACGTTATCCTACTTTGGGTTGGGATAGGTGGTTAGTTGTCGGGAGTGTGTGTATTGTGAACTCCTGAGATAGTTTATGTTGTAACCACAGTATTCCTTCGCCATAAGTGAGGGTGTGTATATATCTGTATGATGGGGCTACGCTGTAGTAGTCGCCAGTTTCTTTCTAAAGTTGTATGTATGTGTTTGATTGTATGAATGAGTTTACGAATGAGAGATGGCAAATTTTGAGGACGAAATTTTTGTAAGGAGGGGAGGTTGTAAGAACCCAAACCATGATAGGTGGGTTTAAATAAATAAGAGAGGGGTAAAATTGGAATTTGAATAGGCTTCGTCGACGAAGCCAAAGTTCATCGACGAAGGCCTTGTATCTCTCGTACACGAAGTTCAGAGGCTTGTCGATGAGGAGAAGCCGAGAGATTTCAAAAAATCGGTGATATCAGGATTTGTCGACGAATCCATCGTCTCGTCGACGAGTTGTCTATATGACCTCGTTGACGAGAACACCATTTCGTCGACGAGGACGCCCGAGTCAAAAGGCTATAAATAGAAGTTTCATTACTTCCAAGCTAAGAAAACTCAACTATCTTCTCTCTCTCTCTCTCTCTCTCTCTCTCTCTCTCTCTCTCTCTCTCTCTCTCTCTCTCTCTTTCTCTCTCTCTCTTTAGAATTCTCCCTACCCTACATCTCTTTAGATTTCTTCGCCGTTCATCGTGAGAATCATTCACGAGGATCGTGGATAGATTTTCTACAAGTTCTACGAATCAAATTTTCTGTTCAGTCGGTTTCAGGTTTTGGCGTAAATCGAGGTAAGGCTCGATTTTTAGTCTTATCCGGTAGTTTTGTAGGGAACAGTCTTGTGAGTATTTTTTGTACTATTGGTTGCAGGTTTTAGAACTCGGTTTGTTGTTTAGGGGCCTTAAAGTTCGTGATTTGCTATTTGGGGAAAAGGTAAGGGGAATTATGCTTATATCGGTTATTTTTTAAATCGGACTCGGTGGAACTGTGGTCCACGGTTTTGTGTGTGTTTTGGCTACTCATTTGGGAGGATCTAATGGGGAAAACTATGGGTTTTTTTTGTGATTATAGTTTTGGGAAAAGGGGGTGATGGGCTACATCCTTGGTTTTGTTTAAAACCGAGCGTATATGTTGGTTTATACTGCGTTATAGGGATGGTCGTGCCTTAACTTGTTTTAAATTGTTTGTGTTTGGAAAACCGTGATTTTAGATTACCAAATGAGTGTGGTTTGTTTTATTATATGAGCATGCATGTGTGTGTGATTGGTTTAAATGCTAGTAGGAATGGAGTTCCGAATTGTTTCAGGTACTAAGAGTGTCCGGCTCTATATCTGAGGGCGTATGAAATCACTAGCCATAGATTGGCAGAGTGTCTGACTCTATATTCGAGGGCGTGAGCCTATTTCGGTAGATCAGGCTGAAGGGTGTGGATCCACCAGTTTAGCATCGGTACGATGCCTTGGGAGTCAGGGACTAGCCACGTGTCGATGGTGCCATGTTCGTGGGTTGGCTATGGGCCAATATCGTACGTCGTGGGCCAGCTTTAGGTCGATCAGTGTGACCATATCGGGTTTGCTGATCATGTGTATATGTGCGTGTATGCATTGTGAAAAATTAGTATTGGACTGCATTTAACTGCGTGTATGTTGTATTATGATAACACTCAAATGCCACACACCAATATAACCTATATTCATCCTTATTGAGAGGTGTCTCACCCCTACTGTACGTACATTTTTACATTTCCTTTGAGTAACCGGAACTAGCGTCCTATTGTGGGGAGCGTGGTGGCCGGTGTACTGTGGTTGGCGCTTGGGTAAGTGCTAGGACTGTGTTTTGGTGGGTTGCCATTTTGGGATGTGTTGGGCACCTAGTTGTACTTTGTATGATAGAGCTTGTTTCTGCTCTTGTATAGACTCTGGTATGGTACTGCATATATATATAGAATGACCTTTTTCCGCTTCGTATATGATTGTGTTTTGCTGTGTTTAGGGTACCTAGGAACCCCACGGGGTCGGACCCTCATCCTTTGTACTGTATCTGTGGATGGTATGTATGATACAGGGACAGGTTAGATTACATTTTCACCCCTGGGTCCCATTTTTGGGTTATAATATATTGATAAAATTCATGAACACTCGGATGCTTCTACATAAGCTAATGAGTACAATAAAATTCCTAAAACACATTCATAGGATATAACTTGAAGCTCAATAAATGTATGTGATGATTTCAATAATAATCAAATGTATGATCTTTGTATATAAAAATATGTATGATGAGTATTCTCAAAGATCGACACCCAATGCAATATATCTCCAAAAATTGATTTTTCAAATAATATGTGTTGGAGATCTAGGGTTTTCTCAAATAACTTTTGGCACGAATAAAAGAATATTAAATCTTTGAATAAAAATAATATCAAGATTGTTTCAAAGATTTAAAGTCCTAGAATGAACTTCTCCCACAAGATTTTTCAAACAAAAATATGAAACTTAGGGTTTTTGCTCTCTTAATAAAATATTAAATAAAAATATAATAAAAGAAAAACTTTTACAATGAAGAAATACGTCCTAGATCCCTCTCACGTAATCAGCTATGAAGAGATAGAGAGCTTAGAGATACTTTAGCATATGAGGAAGTACTAGTGCAGATTCTAGATAGAAAAGAAGAGGAGTTGCGTACCAAGAATGTCACACCCCTATTGATGGTTTGGGTTGTGAACCAGGAAGGAGGAAGCTATGCCTCTTGTAAGCAGTGGAATAGGAGGAAATTGTGCCTCTTATAAGCAGCGGAGTAGGAGGAAGTTGTGCCTCTTGTAAGCAGCGGGTTTGTAATGGGAAGCTCTGCCCGGGTTTAAGGAGTAGATTAGTAAAATTCTTGGGGGTTTTGCCCAAGGCGAGGACATAGGCTGAGTTTGGCCGAACCTCGTAAAAAATTGGTGTCTGCGCTCTCTCTCTCTCTCTCTCTCTCTCTCTCTCTCTTTTATATTTCCATACTTATATTCATATTATATCTATTGTGCATGTTTTAAATATTGATATATATATATGAATATCTAAAATACGTGAGAATAATTGGGTAATATTGAATTAATTGAGATATCCACTAATTAAATCAAATTAGTATTTTAATATTGAAATCGGAGTATATCCAAATATGTAGATGTTTGGTTGGGTTTTCAATTGAGGATTGAAATACCAAAATATTTTTAAATACCCAATTCACCCCCACCTTTTGGGATTATACCTAAATTAACATTTGGTATTAGAGTCTCGTTGCATAGACTTAAACATTTTTGTAAAAAGATCACAATGACATATTTGTGGGACAAATCTCTGCAAGGCCTTTAATGTTTTATGGTGAAAATTTCGCCATTTGGAAACTAAGAATGACTGTTTTTATCAAATCAATGGATTGGAGACCTTGGAGAGTAATTGCTCAAGGGAATTTTGTTCCCATGAAAATTGTCAATAATGTTGAAATTTTAAAGTTAGAAACTGAGTTTAATAAAAATGACATGAAATTAATGCAAGTAAATTTCAGTGCCATGAATATTCTATTTCTTGCTTTAGATGCTAATGCTTTTCATGAAATTAAGTTGTGTCAAAGTGCTAAGGAGATGTGGGAAAAACTTGATTGGAGATTTGGAGAGACCAAAGAAAAGAAGTCCACCACCTGAGAAGATTTGTGCTTAAAAGATCAAGTAGTGGAAAATTGTAGCCTAATTGCATTAATCAACGAAGAGGTACACTCATCTCCTTCTACTTCTCATAATGATTCATGCAATGATTGTGATAAATCTTGTGATATATATTGTGATAATTCTGGTAGTGAATCTTATGATGAATCAGATAATGATAAAATGCTAACTTATGAGAAATTACAAAAGGGATTTGTTAAAGCCCATAAGATTCTAACAAAGATGTCTAAAATGAAAACAATGTTGGAAAATGAAAATAAAGACTTAACAAAACAATTAGAAGATTTTACAGGGACTCATACTTCTTGGGAAAAAGAAAAGGTTGAAAAGGAATTAGAAATTAAGAGATTAGTAAACAAAAATGATACATCACTAAAAGAATTAGAATAAAAAATTAGTGTAGAAAAAAAAAAGATTTCATGAAATTAGAAAATAACTTCTAATCGAGAGAGAGAGAGAGAGAGGGAGAGAGTGAGGGAAGGAGGAGAGGTTTCTAGTGCGGCGGCAGTTGAAAAAAATGGTCAATTACAGGTTCCACCAATACCACGCTGTGGGGAGGGCTCTGCCTTCGGAAGCAGATGGGCACCGCAAGATCTACAGGATGAAGCTTTGGGGCACCAATGAGGTTCGTTCCAAGTCCAAGTTCTGGTATTTCTTGAGGAAGCTGAAGAAGGTCAAGAAGAGCAATGCCCAAATTCTTGCTACTAATGAGATTTTTGAGAAGAACCCTACAAAGATAAAGAATTATGGGATTTGGTTGCGTTATCAAAGCCGAACAGGTTATCACGACATGTACAAGGAGTAGCAGATCATTAAGACTGCCACCATCCCAGCTAAACTTTGCAAGAGGGAGAGTACGAAGCAGTTCCATAATTCCAAAATCAATTTCCCCCTAATTTCCAGGAAGCTTAAGACCACATACAAAGCATCTAGGCCCAACTTGTTTATGTAACTCTCATTGGTCAATTGTTGATGGTCAAGCTTTAGAGAGGTAAGATTAGATTGGATACGAGTTTTCCAGTTTTGTTTTCACTAGTAGGCTTAAAGCCATTTTGTGTTCGCTGGATATTTTTTTTTTTTTTGTTTCGAGGTTTTGATTATGATGCCAGATACTTGGGCAAATTTGTTTTGTGCGTGTTTAAGAATGCCATTATCTATGGCATTGGGCATGTGTTTTCCTTAATAAAAAAATAAAATAAAATTAGAAAATAAAAATGATATGATGGCAAAAGAGCCGAAAGAGTTAAGATCCAAGATTTCGAATGTTAATGTAAAAGATCTTCAAATTTCTGAACTTGAATGTAAAGCAAAAAAATATGACCGATGAATTTGTAAAAGTACAAGTTGTTTGCAAAGGCTTAAAGAATTTAAAAATTCAAGACCTAGAAAGAAAGAAAGAGGATAAAGCTAAGATCATCAACACATTTACTAGGGGCAAAGAAAATCTTGATAAACTCTTGGGTTCTTAAAAAATGACCTTAGATAAGGAAGGTATAGGTTATAATGGAATTGAAAATAGGAGAAGAAAAAACCTATACTTGGGGTACTTTGTTAAATGATCAAAATTCTATGCTAGTATCTCTTCCGATTCGTATGTTCACACCACCTGCGTATTATGTAAAAATAAAAGGCATATTAAATTTGATTGTCCATTTAAAAGGAAATGTGTGAAGCCCAAACAAGTCTTGAGAGTCAAAGAAAAATGGGTACCAAAAACGAACCCCAAAACTCCTCCTTAGATTTTAGGATTGAGAATTTAGTGGTGTCAGCTACATAAACAAAAAAGGGTCGTGATGACTAATAGCCGTGGGGAATAGTATATGCTTAAAATGTAAAATCTTAGTATATGTCACTATTATTATATTAAGAATCCTACAAGAAAGCTAAGTCAATATGATTCCTTTAAGCAATATATCCAATTTGACTACCTAATGCTTTTATATCATAATGATTAGGTAAAATGTTAAAATATTGGATAACATGCAAACCTTAATTTATTCAAAGTGAAGGTTGAGAGATTAACTGTCTAAAATATCAGAAACCTTTCTCTATATAATGAAAAACATAAATCACATCTTTAAGAAAATCTCAGAAGCATGCTCTATGAAATTCACTTCCAAATGGACAAGGTAACTGTGTGTGGTAAATAATTCTTAATGCTTAATCCATGATTAAAATCCTAAGTATAGTTGTCCATTGCTCAAATTCGAGTTTTGGGATATTCATCTTGTTATATTTCATATATCCCTAAACTCATCTCTGAATATAATAAGTCTTTATCAAAATAAGTCATCACTCTAGGATTAAGAACTAATAAATCATAAATTCTATATCTATCAAGTGTTCATTAAAAGATATCCTATTATAATCAAATAAGTGGAATTCTCTAAGAGATCCAAATGGTCTATCAAGACATTTTAATAAATATTCCCTTTGTGCTCAAAATATAAAATTTCCTAATTTTGATTTACGCTAAAGCTATTTCCTTCACAAGAAATCTTTACCATACCATGATCATATCCGGAAAAGATTCATCTATCTTAGGCTCATACCCTTGCTTAAAATTGAAAACATACTTATAAGGTACTATCTAGTGATTGGATAATTAGAAATACCCAAAGAGCAGTATTCAAAAATTAATATTCTCCCAAATTACTTTTTGTCTAAGTAGCTGGATATATTCGCTTCCACGAAATATTCTGAATAATGTCCACTCATGATGAATATTCTTCTGAACTTAATGATAATTTAATTGTTAAGAGTATTTTCCAAATCTCACTTCACAAGCTCTCAAACTTCAAGTCAAATATATTATAAGCTTTTGAATATGTCAAATGGTTAAGTTATTTGCAGTAGGTTCAATCTATATGAAAATGCAAATGACTAGAAAACCTATGCGTTGAGATCCATAAAAAAAGAAGCAATATATGCTTAGGACCCTGAAGTAGAATTGTTTATGACTTTTTGGTCCTCTAAGCTAAAGCAGGTAAAGCCAAGTATAAATCATTGAAAATCTTAAAACACTCGGTTAAATTAGTGAAGAATGATTAAAAGAAAAAGACATAAGACGATGATAAGTGTATAACTGAGGGGGAGCAAATTAACTTGAAAATACTATGACTCTGAAAAATAAGCATAATCACATTTGGTATCATATTTTGTATTTACATTTTGTATCAAATCATTAATGGAACATGTAAATTCTTTTGTGCATATTTGATGCAACTTGTTAACCACATGAATTTTTTTAAACTATACTAAATTAAATTTGTTGCATGCTTGAAAATATTTAGGGGAGCCGAACTCCATTTCTAAAGAAAGAGCATAAAGAACTCATGTGCATCATAGTATCACTATAGTTGGTCTAAAATATTTTACAATGATTGCTTATATGGTTTTGAACTAGCAGTGAAATTAATCCTTGATAAGTATAAGCATTTCATTCCATCTACGCAAGTATTCAAATTCATAGGAGGGGCATCTAGAAATTATTTCCTATCTCATTATGCTTACCAATATTTCTTTTACTTAGATGTACAATGAACTTTCTTTGGCATGCACTCAATTATGATAATCTTATTAAATACTTAAAATGAAAAATATATTGTTTTGTCACAAGTTCCTTGACTTAACTATATGATCTTATTTTAAAATGCATTGATATAATTAGGATCTATATGATTAATTTGTTTGGTTATAATTATTTTTTGGAATGTATTTAAAGGGAAAATAAAAAAATAAAAATTTTAGAGCACAATTTTTTTTCCAAAAGGTGAGAGATATGTATGTACTAGAGCAATTTTTTTTTTAGATTTGAAGGGGGAGAGAAATTTTTTTTTTTTTTAGATCAAAAGGGGGAGAGATATTTTTTTAAAATTGCATAGTCTACAATGAGTATAAGCTTAAATGAAAAAAAATAGGCGGAAAGTTTTTTTCAAAAAAGGGGGAGATTTTTTCTGAGCTAAAATAAAATTTGTTTCAAAAAGGGGGAATCATCTTTTTTTTTTAAGTTAAGAATTTTTGTTTTTACACTTAACTTAACCCTTTTGTTGATGCCAAAAGGGGGAGAGGATTAATGAGCAAAATGATATACTCCTTGTGTTTAAGTAGAGAGGATTCTTAAGGGGAGAGGATTAATGTGCATATGCTTTATTGCTATATCTAGATGCATATTGAGTTGAACTTAAAATTCTCAGTGTCTTCTCTTTGGATATATTTGAATTACAATATTTATTTTAAAATTTTCTATTGTGTTTGTCATCATCAAAAAGGGGGAGATTGTTGAGTTTTTGAGTCCGATCTATTTTTGATAATGATAAAACACAATTATCTTATCTATGCATTAAGCCTTTTAGCAGGATCATTATTTAGCATGCACGGATGATATGAGCGCTATGGAAGCCATGAGGAATTTGAAGCGCATACGACCTGGCATACTCCATGAAATTAAAAGAGAAAAAGGATGAAGACACCTTAGATTTTCAGTTGTAATGTGTGTTTAGTTTTGTTGGCTTTACAAGGCTTAAAATCTTGTTTTGGTTATAACAAATAAGATGAACTTAACATATTTGGTTAAACGATGATATTTCAGGACTCAACTATGTAAATATAAAGTCAAATGCTCATAAGGATCATTGAAAGCTTATACTTCAAGGAAAGATGATCAAATGAAGCTTAAAGAGTCAAAACATGGATTTAAAAATATCCTAATAAAGCTTGAAGATTATGAGAACATGGATGTTAAAGAGGACTTGCTAGAAGCTTAAAGTGTATTAAAGCTTGAAGACAAGATGGAGCCAAAGGAAGATAAAGCAAGAAGGCTCAAAGAAAGACAAGCATGAAGACTTAAGAGTTTAGAATGTCAAAAGTCATAAGAAGTTTTTATGTAAGTACTTCGTATTTAAATATCTTATGCAAATATGATGAAACCTCTTCTAGGGTTAATTATGGACTTGGAGACCTTATTTCAAAACCCAAAAAATGTTTTATAAGAAATCAAAGCAAGAGAGCAAAAAGGATTTTTGAAATCAAAAATGAAAATTTTGAAGTTGGTCTACCCAGATGACTGAGGTGTACCTTTAGAAGTTTGAAGATGCACCCTCAGATGATTGAAGTTTTACTTCAAATGTCTGAAGAATTTCTTCAGAAGACTGAAGAATTAGTCCAGTCAACTAAAGATTTATTTGTTGAAACACAGAACAGGAAGAACACCCTCAGAAGTCTGAACCTCCAGTTCAGTCGTCTGAGCTGGGACTTCAGAAGACTAACCCTGAAGTTTAGTCGTCTGAACACTATTAACGGTTAGAAATTTTAAATGTTTTAAATTTCAAATAAAGGTTTCTTGAGCCCCAAAATTAATGAAAACTTGGAAGACACTCCAAGTAAACTTATGCATGACGAAAAAACTTTTCTAAGCCTATGAATACATGGTTTTGCAAATCAAATTAACACCACAAGAAAACCAAGAACAAAAGAATTGAAAAATCAATTTGTTAGCTGAAAGCTCTTGTTGCTATCTTTTACTCAAATCTTTACTCAACTATTAAGTTCTAGTTGCTAATTCTCATCTAGAATGAACTTGGTGAATTCTTCTCTTGAGCTTCAATTGTATTTCATATTGATATTTAATTATTGAAGTACATAGTGATTGAATTTGTACTAATTTGCTCTATGTGAGTGTGTTCTTGTACGTAGCTAGTGTTTCTTGTTTCTTGAAGACTCCAGGTTGTTGAACCGTTGACTGAGTGCGGGGTATCACTTGGAGAGGTCTTGCTTTAGCCTATTGAAGGAGTGACTGAGCATGGGGTATCGCTAGGAGAGATGTAGCTCTAGCCTATTTAAGGAGTGATCGAGTGTGGGGTATCAGTTGGAGTGGAATTGCTCTAACCTATTGAAGGAGTGTGTAAGGTTTGTTCCACCAGAAAGGAACAGTATAGTGGAATCCTTTGGTGCTATTGGCCAAAGGTGAGGACGTTGGTTGGGGATAAGCCGAACCTCATAAAAAACATGGTGTCACTCTCTTTCCTTTACTCTTTAAATTCCAGTATACTTATAAACTGCGTGGATGTTTTAAATTTCATGATCATAAATACTACGTAGTTTGGAAATTAAATAAATTGAAGTTTAATTTGTTTTTTGGATTGTAGAAATCGAAAGGGAGTACGTTGGTTAATCAATAATTTGCGGAAACCATAAGGGAGTACGTTTATTGGTTAACACCCAAAGACTCTTTAACTATAAGTTTATTTAAAGTCTAAGCTTTTGGAAAGAGTGTTGGATTTTAAATTGTGCATCATATTGAGAAAGCAAATTCATTAATACAAGGGCTTGAATCAAATCCATTAATACAAGGTTTTTATCAGCAATCTTACATTCTCAATCTTTACCTTGAGTGCTGAGTCTTACAAAGCGTCCATATTGAATCAATCTTGATAGTGCTGCAGTTTATACATTAAATTGTGCTTGGTAAATTGATTGGTTGATTAAGTTTTGTTTAATTGTATGGTTGTGGATTGAATAAAGAACTAAGTTTTTGTGTGATTGCTAAATCAACAAGAAGTTAAGAATTCATTGAAAGAATTAAAAGAAAATTTTAATAATCTAATTCACGCCCCTCTTGGGACAACTCTGTAACTTTCAATTGGTATCAGAGCGGGGTTATAACAAATCCTAACAAGTAGTTATTTAAAGATCTAGATGGCACACCTAGGAGTAGATCCCTTTGGAGAGGGTCAATCCTCAACTAGGCCTCCCATATTTCTCTGGGATTTCAAATTGTCTCAATCGGAGCTTCGACGGGAAAGTTATGCGCGAATTATGAACTAACGCCGGTTTTAACTCCCGATAATGTTTTTGCGATAAAAAAATGCCAAATATTCATAAATTGCTCAATAAAACCCAGAGATTATAAATAGGACATTTTTTAAAAAAATATTGAGAGTAATCAGGTATTTAATTAAAAATATAAGCCCTAATGCTCGGATTAAAGTGTCTAATTACGCAGTTTAAGCGCGTAAACATAATTCGTATTTAAATATCTTATGGAAATATGATGAAAGCTCTTCTAGGGTTAATTATTGACTTAGAGACCTTATTTAAAAACACAAAAAATGCTTTATAAGAACTCAAAACAAGAGAGAAAAAAGGATTTTTGAAACCAAAAATGAAAATTCTAAAGTTGGTCTGCCTGGACGACTGAGGTGTACCCTTAGAAGTCTGAAGATGCACCCTCAGATGGCTAAAGTTTTACTTCAGATGTCTGAAGAATTTCTTTAGAAGACTCAACAATTAATTCATTCAACTGAAAATTTATTTGTTGAAACATATAACAGGTAGAACACCCTCAGAAGACTGAACCTTCAGTTCAGTTTCTATCTCTTACTCAAATCTGATGTTCAGTTGTCTGACCCTGTATCTAGACTATATTTTTTAGTGCTTCAAGGAACATCATAAGACAGAACCCTATAGTTCAGTCGTTTGAACACTGTTAACGGTTAGAAATTTTAAATATTTTAAATTTCAAATAAAGGTTTCTTGAGCCCCAAAATTAATGAAAACTTAGAAGACATTCCAAGTAAACATGGGCATCATGAAATAACTTTTCTAAGCCTATAAGTACATGGTTTTAAATATCAAATTAAAACCACAAGGAAACCAAGAATGAAAGAATTGAAAAATATGTTCTTTGGCTGAAAGCTCTTGCTGCTCTCTCTTGCTCAAATCTTTACTCAACTGATGTGCTGAATTTCTAAACTGATGGTCATCACACTACTAAGTTCTGAGTTGCTAATTCTTATCTAGAAGGAACTTGGTGAATTCTTATCTTGAGCTTCAATTGTATTTCACATTGATATTTAATTATTGAAGCATATAGTGGTTGAATTTGTATTAATATGCTCTATGTGAGAGTGTTCTTGTACGCAACTAGTGTTTCTTATTTCTTGATGATTCCAGGTTATTGGATTGTTGACCGAGAATGGGGTATCTCTTGGAGAGGTCTTGCTCTAGCCTATTGAAGGAGTGGTTGAGCATGGGGTATCGCTTGGAGAGGTGTAGCTCTAGCCTATTGAAGGAGTAGCTGAGTGTGGGGTATCACTTGGAGAGGCATTGCTCTAGCCTATTGAAGGAGTGTGTAATGTTTGTTCTGCCTAGAAAGGAGCGGTCTAGTGGAATCCTTTGGTGGTATTGGCCAAAGGCAAGAACGTAGGCTGGGGGTAAGACGAACCTTGTAAAAAACATTGTGTCACTCTCTTTCTCTTACTCTTTAAATTTCGACATACTTATAAACTGCGTGGATGTTTTAAATTTCATGATCATAAATACTACGTAGTTTGGAAATTAAATAGATTGAAGTTTAATTTGTTTTTGGGATTGCAAAAACCGAAGAGGAGTACATTGGTTAATCAATAATTTGCGGAAACCATAAGGGAGTACATTGATTGGTTAACACCCAAAGGCTCTTTAACTATAAGTTTATTTAAAGTCTAAACTTTTGTAAAGAGTGTTGGATTTTAAATTGTGCATCATATTGAGAAAGAAAATTCATTAATACAAGGGCTTGAATCAAATCCATTAATACAAGGTTTTTATCAGCAAGCTTACATTCTCAATCTTTACCTTGAGTGTTGAATCTTGCAAAGCATTCATATTGAATCAATCTTGATAGTGCTGTAGTTCATACGTTAACTTGTGCTTGGTAAATTGATTGGTTGATTAAGTTTTGTTTAATTGTATGGTCATGGATTGAATAAAGAACTAAGTTTTTGTGTGATTTCTAAATCAACAAGAAGTTAATAATTCATTGGAAGAATTAAAAGAAAATTTTAATAATCTAATTCACCCCCCCTCTTGGGACAACTCCTTAACTTTCAAGTGTCACTTGTATTTACATATTTCATAAGATATAGTTAGAAGCTCAAATATACCTGAGACTGACTTTAGGACTCATGTATTTCATTAAAGATTCTTTACATTAGTTCTAAGTTTAATGAATTTTAAAGGCCTCGTCGACGAATTCATGTGGCCACTCAGTGACAGACACTTTGTTCTCGTCAATGAGAAAATACCGAGAGCTCAAAAATTTCAAATAGGTCTCACGTCAACGAATTCATGGTCTCGTAAAAGAATGAGAGTTGAGCATTCATCGACAATTGTGTGCTCTCATCGACGAGTTCCTAGCGCAGAACGGCAGTCAGTGCGGACACGGGACGTAAATAGTTTATTTTAAATGATCGAATGGCCAGGAATTGATCCAATGTTGAGAATACATGTTTAAACACTCCTAAAACCCTAGGAGAACATAACAAGACAAAAAGAGATCACTTTTAGCATACTTTTGAGAACTTTTGCTTCCTTGCCAACACTCTATCACATTCATACATCTTTTCGACATTCTCTCAGCTTCACAAAGGGGATTCACGCACACATCTTGCTAGCATGTTTGATATTGAGGTTTGGTATACAAGGTTTTATATTTGGGTATTTAATCTTCATTGTTAAAGTTTTTATTCTCTCATAATTTTATTTAATATTTTATTAAGAGAACAAGAACCCTAAGTTTCATATTTTTGTTTGAAAAATCTTGTAGGAGAAGTTCATTCTAGGACTTTAAATCTTTGAAACATTCTTGATATTATTTTTATTTAAAGATTTAATATTCTTTTATTTGTGCCAAAAGTTATTTGAGAAAAACCTAGATCTCCAACACATATTATTTGAAAAACAATTTTAGAGATATATTGCATTGGGTGTCAATCTTTGAAAAAACTCATCCTACATATTTTAATATACAAAGATTATATATTTGATTATTATTGAAATCATCACATACATTTATTAAGCTTCAAGTTATATCCTATGAATGTGTTTTAGGAATTTTATTGTACTCATTAGTTTGTGTAGAAACATTTGAGTGTTCAAGAATTTTATCAATCTATTGTATTGACAGTTCAGGTTGTGAACCAGGAAGGTGGAAGCTATGCCTTTTGTAAGAACTGGAGTAGGAGGAAGCTATGTCTCTTGTAAGCAGTAAAGTAGGAGGAAGTTGTGCCTCTTGTAAGCAATGGGTTCATAACAGGAAGCTTTGCTCAGGTTTAAGGAGCAGATTAGTAAAATCTTTGGGGGTTTTGCCCAAGGTGTGGATGTAGGCCGGGTTTGGCCGAACCTCGTTAAAAATTCGGTGTCTGCGCTCTCTCTCTATCTTTTTTATATTTCCGCACCTATGTTCATATTATATCTGTTGAGCATGTTTTAAATATTGATATATATATATATATATATATATATATATATATATATATGAATATCTAAAATACGTGAGAATAATTGGGTAATACTGAGTTAATTAAGATATCCACTAATTAAATCAATTTAGTTGTATAATACTAAAATCGGTGTATATCCAAATTTGTGGATGTTTGGTTGGGATTTCAATTGAGGATTGAAATACTAAAATATTTTTAAATACCCAATTCACCCCCTCTTGGGATTACACCTAAATTAACAGTCCCACTTCCACTCATGGATGTGGAGTGGCTACAATTGTCCTTTCGGTCTCTGGTGCTCAGCCTTCACCTGCTGGCACGTCAAACACTACTCCACAAACTTTACTATTTCTCTCTTCATACCACTCCACCAGAAATATTCTCGAAGGTCCCGATACATCTTAGTGTTGCCAGGATGAACTGTATAAAGGGATCTGTGTGCTTCCTCTAGAATTGCCCTCCTAATCTCAGCATCCGCAGGTACGCACAACCTGGTACAGAACCATAGAGCTCCATCATCTGATATACTGAACTCCTCCCCTTGTCCATCTTGCACTTTATTTATCAGCTTTGCCAATTCTATGTCATTCTTTTGAGTGGCTTTAATCCTCTTCTGCAAGGTAGGTTATAACACTAGATTGGCAATAAATGCTTGGTGATCATCCTCTATTAGCTCCAGACCAGAGTCTCTCCAGGTCCATCTGAATCGGATGCTAAATCTCTGTTGCTGACAATGTTGCACTCACTGATTTTCGTCTCAAAGCATTAGCCACCATATTTGCTTTTCGTGGGTGGTAGCTGATAGTGCAATCATAATCTTTAATGAGCTCTAGCCATCTTCTCTGCCACATATTCAATTCTTTATGGATGAAGAAATACTTCATACTTTTATGGTCAATGAAGATCTCACATCTCTTACCATAATGGTAATGCCTCAAGATCTTTAGAGCATACACCATTGCAGCTAACTCTAAATCATGTACCAGGTAGTTTTTTACATTCTCTATAAGCTGCCAAGAAGCGTATGCAATAACTCTCATATACTGCATCAACATATATCTGAGTCCCTTCAATGATGCGTCACTTTATATAACAAATCCATCCTCTCCTGATGGGATAGATAATACCGGTGAAGTAACCAACCACTGCTTCAGCTCTTGGAAGCTCTGTTCACACTCGTTAGTCCATTCAAACTTTATATTTTTCCTCATGAGTTGTGTTAGTGGACCTGATAGTCTGGAAAAGTCATCCAAAAAACTTTGGTAGTACCCTGCCAGACCTAGGAAACTTCTGACTTCCTAAACGTTCCCCGGTTTCACCCAATTCACCACCACTTCTATCTTGCTCAAGTCTATAGATATGCCATCCCTAGAGATCACATGCTTAAGAAAAGTAACCTGTCTCATTTAGAGTTCAAATTTCTTCAATTTAGCGTATAACTTCTTTTCCCTTAAAACTTGCAATACTAGCCTCAGATGATTCTCGTGCTCCTCAAAACTCTTCAAGTAAACTAGTATATCATCAATAAATACCACAAAAAACTAGTCTAAGTACTGATGGAACACCTGATTCATTAAGTCCATAAACACTGCCGGTGCATTAGTCATTTCAAACGGCATTACCAAGAGCTCATAGTGCCCATACCTAGTTTGGAAAGCTTTTTTTAAAACTTCCTTTGCTTTAACTTTCACTTGAGGATATCCCGACCAAAGATCAATCTTGGAATATACCTGGGGTCCCCTAAAGCTGATCAAATAAATCGTCGATTCTGGGAAGAGGATATTTATTCTTGAGTGTCACTTTGTTTATTTCTCTATAATTAATACACATCCTCATAGTCTTGTCTTTCTTCTTTACAAACAGGACTGGTACTCCCCAAGGCGACATGCTAGGTCTAATAAACCCTTTATCCAATAACTCTTGCAACTGGTCTTTCAATTCTTTTAGTTTAGTTGGAGCCATTCTGTAGGGTGCTTTAGATATCGGTGCCGATCTTTGTAGTAGATCTACGGTAAATTCAATCTCCCGATCTGGTGGTATACTAGGTAATTCCTCTGAAAAAATATGTAAAAATTCTCTAACTACTGGAATATCAACTTATTTCAATTCTTCCTTTTGCATTTCCTTTATATAGGCAACATACCCCTGGTAACCACCTTGAAGCAGCCTCCTCGCCTGAATAGCCAACACCAGCTCTAGTGAGGCGCACACATGTGATCCAATGAATCTGAATTCCTACTCACCCGGGGGTTTGAAGATCACTTCTTTTTTATGACAATCAATGCTAGCGTAATTAGTTGTCAGCCAGTCCATACCCAATATCACATCGAACCTTTGCATGTCTAATATCTTGAGATCGGCTGGTAAATATTTCTCTTGAATGCCCACCAGATAGTTTCTAAGCACCCTTCTACACCTCACTATTGATCTAGTCAGCGTGGCTACTGACAACTCAATATCTAACAACTGTGCCTCGACCCCAAATAATCTCAGCTTCTCTTGGCATCAATGCATAAACCCTCACTGGTGTTGTATTCCTCTACTGGCCACCACCTCTGAGTGCCTGATTATATATCCGGATTTGTCTAGGGGCTGGTGCACTATTCGGTGCCCAATGACACTCCTGTGCTATATGCCCAGGTCTATTTCCCAATCGGCATGCTCTCGTATGTCTCCTACCACACATGGGGCAAATAGGGTATGTCTACTCGCCATGGTACCTATGATCTCCTCTCTCCTGTCTTTGTGCTCTGCCATATCTATCTCCCCTCCAAGGGCCTCAGCTAGACCCTGCTTGGAAACCTGAAGGCGTGGGCTTCTTTCTCTGACTCGGGGTCCCCACATCCCTCTGGCTACTCTCCTCTGCCACTGTGGCCTTGTCCACTAATATGGATAAATCCTGCACTTTTAGGACTACCACCTGCTTGTTGATATCCTGCCTCAAGCCCGTCTCAAACATCTTCACCTTTTTCACCTCATTTAGGACGATGTAGGGGACAAAGCGTGAAAGCTCAATAAACTTCATTGCATATTGCTAGACTGTGAGATTTTCCTAAGTCAATTTTAGAAATTATACTACCTTAGCCTTTCTGACGGTGGCAGGAAAATAATGATCAAAGAAAATTTCTTTAAATCAGCACTAAGTCATAGCCACTGGTACACGTCTCTACTCCTCCAATAATCTCGCAGCCGTCCACCATCTCTCGACCTCACCTATCAATTTATAGGTAGCATAGAGAACCCTCTGATCATCCATACAGTAGAGCACCGTCAGTATTTTCTCGATCTCCTGCATCCAGTTTTTGGCCACTGCAGGATCGGCTCCTCGTGAGAACGCCGGAGGATTCATTTTGGTAAACTTTTCACTGGTACAACCTTGGTCTATCGATAGGCCTCCCTGCTCTCTAGAGCTTCACACAATCTTAGTCATAACCTATTGAGCCACACTACGCAGAACAACGTATGAATCACCACCACCCACACCAGAGGAGCTTGCACCATCATCACCACTGGCGTGGGCACTGCTACCCCCAGGGTCCATCTTGAAAAGAAGATAAACATAGCCTAAGGACCCTTTCTGTAAAACATAACTAACATATTTATCTAATTGAATTCTCATATCCTCAACTAACCTATCGTCCTTATTCTCAATTTAAGATTCAGTCCAGTAATTGAGAAACACAACCCAACAGTAGTTTACTATGACTTTCCTCAAATTGTCACCCCAAGAAAGACACAGAACCCACTTCAGAAATCTTACTTCCAGATCACGGAACAAAACCCTGAATACTCATATTAATTCCCCAACATTGACTCACCAAACTCCTAATATATTCCTATACTCTAGTATTATTTTTCGCTATACACTATAGTCTACAAAACCTAACAACCTAGGCTCTAATACCAAATTGTAATAACCCAAATTTTCTAACCATTTTTTTTGTCAAGCTATATATTATAACTCTTATACCCTGTGCCGTGGTAACCTATGCATTCCATGTATATTACCTATGCAGCAAAAAAACCATATCCTAAACCACACAATACTGGAGTACTACAGATCCACCATATACACCTTTACCCAAAAATCCAAAAATGTTGAGGGATCTACAACTCAACCCAAAACTCACCCCAGAACTATGTCAACACAACCGTCTCCTCTATCTCTGAGCTGGCCCTGCACGTCTCTCTAAGTTACCTGAAATGTTTATAATGTTGGGGTGAGACACCTCTCAGCAAGGAGAAACATATTATAGCAGTGTGGCATATAAGTTTATATGCAAAACATAACCTTTAATTTAAACTATAAATAAGATATCATGTAAAAATATATGTACTATAGCCCACATCCATGTCATTTAAAATACAGTAATTCTGTTTTAATTATTAAAACATACTTCTATCTATAATATATAATGTCTATTGTCTATGTATACTGTATATGTATATAATTCTGAAAACTTCCTTGGATGGCTGTATGTCATGATTTAACCTCTCACAATAGGGTTGTGCGGCCTGTAGGTGGGACTAAACACTAGTTGACCTACTAGTGCTAGTTTAACTGCATTTTTGTATGTGACTATAGCACGAAAGGACCGCTTCACCTGGTCCGAACGCCAAGGAGCCCTCTACTCTACCTGTGGCACAATCGGTATTCAACGCCATACTCTATCTAAGATGTATGGTTGCACTATCTATACTATATAGCTACGGTACCATGCTCTGTAAACTGCTCTATTCCATTAGGGTCACATACTATATAATACTATTTCTATATAATGTCTATCTGTTTTACAATGATTCTGCATCAACTGTATTTAACATGATTCTGTATCAACTGTATATACCATGATGTTGTAATTCTCTATATTAACCATGACGTTATAATATATCTGTATATCTATATTTCTGTATGTCATGGTTCTATGCTCTGTATATCATGGTTATGTAAAACTCTGTATAATCATGGTTTTGTAAAATGCTGTATAATCATGGTTCTATAAAATACTGTACAATCATGGTTCTGTAAAATACTATATATTCATATTTCTGTGAAATACTGTATATTCATTGTTCTGTAATCTGAATATGATGGTATCGTAAAAATTGTATGTTATAGTTTTGTATAACCATGTAAACTATAATTCTGTAAAACATTGTAAATAAAACTGTATAAGTCGTATATCATAATTTTGTAAAAACTATATGATCATAATTTTGTAAATCTGTATAAAATTATGTAATATTCCAATATTTCTCATGCCACACAATTAAATAAAAATCTTTAAATATATTTTTTAAAACTGTATAATTTCCATTCTCTAAATTGTTCAAAAATCATACTCTATAACTCATACTCAAATACTATACTTTACTCATAAAGTTTCCAATTTAATTGACATAACATATTTCCCTTACTTGACTATCTGAGAATTGTTTATTATTTTCCTATTTCACGCTTGCGACACTTGTAATTTCAATGCCCTGAAATTATATGCATAAATTTTCCCCACTCAATCCACTGAGTTCCCAAAGTAGTTGTCATATTCATATTTTCCGGAACCTGCATATTTCAGTTTATCTATAGAATATCAACCAGACAAGTATTACTATCTATACCTTATTTTCTGGGAAAATACTCGTCAAAACTCTAACTCATGCCTATATCATCTACACCATAACCCTGTATTTTACAAAATCCCAATTCCTTAGTTCAACTCCAGAACTATAGTCATATTCACAATTTTATGCCTATACATCCAACAATTTAAATAAACAACCCATAAACACTTATATAACACCCTTACCTTGGTTTTGGGATGGTGCCTCGGAATCCCAAACTGAAATTCCGCTCCACCTGTGTTGTAAAGAATCTTTTCAAAAACCCCGTGCTGGTTCCTGATCGCCAATCCGAGCTTTAACAGAGCCGAAATCGAAGGATTTTGAAAGAGGGTTCATAGGGTTTCTTGAGAGTGAGAGAGAGAGATTTATATTTATTTTTTTCAAAGGACTCTCGGGCTCCTTTTTAAATTCAGCACTGCAACCAAAAATCGTCGCCTGTTTTATATTATTCTTAGGAAACCGTCTCCGGTTTCTATTAATCGGCCCAAAATTTACCATTTACCCTTTACTCGACCATGATAATCTGCCAAAATCGGTGCCAATTTTTTTCTTCCTTCAAAAAACTGTCGTTGGTTTTCTCCTCGTCCGGCCAAAATTCCATTTTTCTTATTTTATTTTATTTATTATATTTTTCGAGTCTCTACAATAATACTAAAGCATTTTGTTCCTAAACTAAAAGATCTCGGATCGCCTACTATTTCATGTGTAATTGGCAATGACACCATTGAAGGGGACCTGCTAGATTTATGAGCAAATGTAAACATCCTTTCATACTCGGCCTATCAAAAACTTAACCCATGAGTTTTACAACCCATCTCGATTTCTTTATGCCTTGCTGATCGATATTTTAAGCAACCTCGGGGTGTGGTAGAAGACGTGGTAGTCAAGGTGGAAGATTTCCATTACCCTGTTGATTTCATCATTTTAGACATGGATCCACAAACTTGATCCCTGTCCTTTTGGGACGACCATTCCTAGCCATGACTAATGCCTGCATTCAATGTAGGACAGGGATTATGGACATCTCATGGGGCCACAAGCAACGTAGAATGAACATATTTAATGCTTCCCAACATCCACTTAACGCCATCCAAGCCATAGAAGAAGACGTGCTTGATAAAATTGTTAGGGAAGCAACACCTTCAATGCTATGGAAATACCCTTGGGATAGCATACTTCAGCTTAACAACCCTACCATTGCCGAATTTGAGGACCCTTTTAAGCAATCTATAACAAAACATTATTTAGACCCCAATTCTGAAAATGAGTTTGGGGTATGCAACTTCGGGTGTGAGGATGAAAAGAGAGAAGCCAATGCTACTTGGGAACCAGGATGAGTCCAAATTGAGCTTCAAGGCGTCTGGCTGAAGACAATAAACTTAACAATTCCGGGAGTCAACCCAATAGTTTTTCGACTTTTCTTTAGTCCATAGAATGTTTAAAGTAGAGTAAATAGGATTTAGTGTCTTTAAAGTAGGATTAAGGATAAGTTGGGGGCGTCACCAAGAGGACAACTATTATAAATACGGGAGACTAGGTCCATTCTTTGCACTTTTCTAAGACTTGAAATACCGAGAGGCTTGACGAAGGTGGTGACAAGCACTATGCACTAGTGCGCCCTAGTTGGCAAAGTTAAACTCATTTATACTCCTATTTCATTCTCAGCATTTTAACTCCCGCTAGTGTTACCTACTGGTTGATCCTCATCGCTCACCGTAGTCACCCATGTCTAACCCTCACCTCTACTTCCCTGCCATCTTTTCAACCATCGCGTCAAGTTCCGGCGAGCACCTTTTGCCTGCACCACTACTCGACGACCCAGGGCTTAGCCCCTTCCTACCTCATCATCTCTTCCTTTTCCTGAGCCACACACCTAGCATCAATGGAGATGCACTTGGGGACCAAGATCAAGGTGGAGCAAAACCTACCCTCCAACACTTCGGCTCGGACTCACCAAACCTAGCTGCCTCAGCAAAGCACCTCCTCTACACGACAAATAGTGCATTCAGGGCGAACTCCATGAGTACCTCAAATAGTCCCACCCGTGCCTAAAAATATACCACCCACCACTCTGGGCCTAGTGATTTGGGACGCCCTGGTTCAAGCACTCAGAAAGATCATTCAAGCTATAGCCAACCATACTAACCCTGGCTGTTCTGCTGACAATCCATTTCACAATTTGAATTTGGATTCAGCATCTGGAGAGGAATGATCCCCCCAATCTCAGCCGACTCTTGTTTTTACCTTCCCGTTCTCTACCCGCACCATGCTTTTGTTAAAGTTGTACTAACAGTTCAATTGTCTAATCTTTTGTACCTCTTAACTGAAATGTACATGGTGATTTTTGAATGCAAATATCTTTTGTGTTACAGTTTGTATCTATGCTTAAGCTTGCATCTGCTGATTCTGTGAATACTACTGATGTAAGTACACTACTTGGTTTTCACTCCATATGCCTTGCACTTGAGTTCTCTCTTTCCACACTTCAGTGAGGACATTGAAGTTCTAAATGGGGAGGGGGTAGTATTGCACCTTGTTTGCACAAAATGGATAAATTTTCATAATTTTTAGACATTAAAACAAATTTCTCAGTAAACAATATGTGCTTCATAACATAATAACAACTAGTTTACCCTTTTACATACACCTATATAACTCAGACGTTACATGCCTAGGCCCATCTATGATATGGTTTTATTATGCCCTCTAATAATGTAGTTAGCCAATTGTGCATGGTTTCACATTAAACGGCCTAATGAACTATCATGCCACTCTAGAAGGGTTAATTATTGATTCATTTGTGTTAATATTGTTGTGTGAAATCTTGTATTTAATGGTACTTCATGAGGCTTAAAAACACACTTACACGTGATTTGTAACACTTAGGGTTCTTTGAGAGCATTGAGAGAACAATTGTGGCGACTGTTGAGCCATTCATTCATTGCTTGAGTTTTAATGTGAAACTCCGAGTTTATAAAACTCAACTATCTTTCTTTTACTGGATTCCTTTTGTCAACTAGTCATTGCTATTGTATTTGTTAGCCTAGAGGTGACATGAAGTGGGGAGATATAAACCTAGGTCTTGTAGCCTACTTAAGACATAAAGGTCAAGCCACCCGTAGAGATCGACTTTTTCCATGGGCTCTGGTTCGAGCTACATTCCTATTTGAAACATGAAGATAAGTTAAGAATGTGATGATTGTCTTAGCTAACCATGTAAAAAAAAACAAAAAAAAACAAAAAAAGAAAGAAGAAAAAAAGAGAGAAAGTGAAACCTGAGCAAAGGAAAATAAAAACAAAAATATACACCTGCTCTAAGAAAAGATACAAAGGTCAAGTTGAGGACACATATTACAAGTTTGCACGCATGAAGGATCTTCTGAGCAATGCATTTGCTGAATTCACGCAACTCTGGGAATAAGTTCATCTAGGGTGGTCTTGATTAAATGTGGCGAGTGAGTGAGAAGATGCTTGGGCGAAGGACCCAACACCTTTAAGGCTGGATCCCTTTCCAATAAGACTAGTCCACTCCATATTTCTAAAGTTCTTCAAAATATGTGGGATGTTTGATCATGACATTATTTCTCACATATGAGAGTGAATCCCTTTTCTTGAGTGTTTTATATTCTAAGGCATACCAGTGAGGTTGAGTCAAGACAACTGTTCTGTAGGTGTCCAAAGGCACCCTAAGTGTGACAGATCATGCACCTTACACATGCCTTGTGATGTAATCTAGCAATGCTTTAAACTACATGGAAATTTGAAATTGCTGGTTGATCCCTTGAGAGTTGTATATTTGGTGTAATAGTTATGCAATGTTGAGACTTGCATGAATGAATTTTTGCGGAGTGTGTATAATGGATTCAAGAATGAACAAGCCTACATGTAATTGGGTTATATTTTTGTTTGTGAAATGGTAAGGTTCTTGTTACATGCAAATATTTTCTAATATCCTCATGAGACTAGAACTTGTCCACTAGGATTGAATTAGGGGTTTAAAGCCTTGTTGCATATGGTAAATGCAATCATGTTTCCTGCGAAAGAGGATATAGGTAGGATTTAGTAGTTTCCTTAGATTTTGGTTTGCTCGAGGACTACAAAAGTGTAAGTTGGGGGTTGTGATAAGTTCCTAAAATATATGATTTTAGACTCTCATTTACTTCTGTTTATCCTCATTTTATTATATATTTACCCAAAGTTATCATTGTTCAGAGCTATACAAGGTTTGTTTATCTTTTTAGGAAAAAAACAGGTTAAAACCATGAGATTAGGCATTATAAGAAGCCAAGGAGGATTTGGAGGATTCAAAGCTCGAATTCAGACATTCAACCAAGCTCCAGAGACTTTAGATCATAAATGGTCAAGAAGATGATGCTCGACCATGTAGCACGACCAACGAACCACAGGGGCGACTTAGTCTTCCATTGCAAACTCCAAGGTTTAGCTTGAGATCAAAATGCTGCTGCAAGGTTCAATCAAGTGCTTGACGAAGTGACCCGTTGGGGCAACCACGTCGAGATACTGAGATAGAACTAAAATTCAGAAGTACCAAGAGTCTCAAATAAGTGTTCGACTGAGAGACCTTCACGGGCGACTTTGTCGAGATATTGAGATTTCCTGAAGATCAAGATATAGCAAGTCTCGACCATCAAGACCCTGAGGTTCGACGAAGTTGAAGACATTGAAGATTGAAATCCTTGACTTCCCATGAGTCTTTACTAGAGCATGCACAAGAATGGTAGGGGAGCGACTTGGTAGACAACAACGATCTTCTGCACGAGATTTGTTGAAAACCTTCCTAATTTGTAAAACAAACCTTGTAAACCATAGAGCCTATACGTATTCGCTATGAACACAAGCTTCAGGTTCCTCTTTGGCATCTCTTAGGTGAGTGACAAACTTAGGAAGTCATTGAGAGCCAAGATAGAATAGGAGTAGAGTAGTTTTGGTTTGTGTATGGAGTGTCTGACAGCCTGTGACAATCGGTGGCATTCATGCAACAACCATGTATATTAGGATCTCCTCTTGTACATTTGGCATTAGTGATAGACGTTTGGAATGATAAAGGGATAATCTTTTTAATCTTGCTTTTATTTATTGCTTTCAATTTACTGCTTTCCATTTACTTACTGTGTGTTTGATGAAAGGTTATAGATAAGGATAAGCACTGCTACGTATCTGTCAGAGGGAAATAGTCGGCTACATAACTCCAGAGGTGTTCGTCATTGTTGAGAAGGGGTATACTCCGATTCCTGACCATACTCCGGACCGTTGGTGCACCCTTGCTACCCTATGCCCTCAATCGCCCCTTTTCTGCTTTGACCCGCTCGAGTTAGTACTTCTATGGAAGTCTGGATGAGCATAATTAGAATCACGACGTTCACCGTCTGATTCAAACCACAATATCACTTTGTAAGAGTAGGGTAACTTAGAAATTTACTTGCTTTCTGGTAATTTATATTTACTTGCTCTCGTTTACATGCTTTCCAGTAGTTGTTAGACAACCACCATTGCAAAATACCATCTTTCACTTCTTTTTTATAACAAGGCTTCAGTAAACTAAATTGGAAGTAGTTTAATAACTATGCTTCAAGTCTCTGTGGATCGATACCCGACTTACCCACTTTCTACTGAACTTGGGATAGTTATGTTTTATAAATATTATTTTTTGTAGTTAAGGACCCAAGCCTTGGCAAGCCTACCATGGAGCACGAGAGGGAGCAGGGATATAGGATGTACAGGATTTTGTGCTAGGGAAGCCAAGGGGATATTTGGGGAAACTTTTAGTGATGGTTCTAAAAACTGCCACTAAAAGACCACTACTAGTGACAATTTTTAAAAACCGATACTAAAATGCGCCAATTAGTGGTGGTAAACAGTCGTCATTAATAATAGACTATTGATGACGAAAATTTCATCACTAATATCTAATAAATTGTTACTAATATTTTCGCGTAACAGTTAGAGTGGGAACACCTACTTTTAGTGATGAAACTATTAGTGACGAATAGAAAATCGTCACTAATAATGCATTATTAGTGACGAAACCCGTACCCGTCACTCATTGCATAACTATTAGTGATGAATTTGGTTTTCGTCACTAATAGCGCATTATTAGACAATTTTTGCTTTGTCACTAATACTTTCATGTCTAAAAAGACCATTTTTTTGTAGTGAGGGTTGAAACAGGCCAAGGTAGTTTTTCATTGATAGTGAAAATTGTGCAGGGGCTCTGTGGAGATAGGCATATTGTCAAATCACATAAATTTATGTTCTTCTTCTCCCTTTGATTTTTCTCTCTTGTCATATTTGTTGTGTATATGCGCACATAACCTTAGGGCATTATTTCTCAACAATTGGTTTGAGAGCCGATGGTTCGAATTAGGCTCGAGTGTTTATGCATGCGTTCTTATAGATATTGATCCCATAGAAGAGATGCGGTGGATCATACAGATGCTAATCCCGTAGATGAATGGACTCCCATGGCTTCATACTTTTTTCCATGGTTGATTAATGGCTTTTAGTTGGTTGCAAGACATAAATCTCAACAATTGGTATCAAAGGAATAGGTTTGTGCTTGTTTTTTTTTTGAGGTTTTGCATCCAAATCGCAACAAGGTTGAGTGAGGTGAAGACCAAATTTGAAAAGTTTGATGGTAAAGGGAACTTCACCCTACACTAATTGTGGTTAACCAATTTTTTGGTTCAATAGAAGGTTTACAAGGGTATGATAGTAGAGAAATTGGAGAAGATGTGGTCTTTGTATGCATCCAAGACTGTGACACTTGTGGTTGTGCTTTTCCTCATCGTTAAGGGTGCGGCGATGATGGTAGCCATATTATTCATAAGCAAACGCATGATAGCTGCAATGGCGATAATCTCAAGATTCAAAGGCAAATGCGACGTGGCAGCAACAGTGGCTGCAGTGGAGCCAAAGGCTACAAAAGTGGCAACCACAGTGGAGCCAGAGGCGACAAGAGTGGTGGTCATGGTAAAGCCATAGGTCATGGGGGTGGTGGAAGTGGAGTCGTTGGAAGGGTAGAATTTGTAGTAGGAGTTGCTGTAGTAGGGGCAATGTTGTTATTGCTAGTCGACATTATGAATTCCGGTGTTATGCTAAGAGGGGGGGGGGGTGAATTGGGTATTTTGAAAATTTTGTCCTTAGGTTCTAATCTTGAGAAATTTCAATTACACACTTGCAATCTGCTTTACAACTAGCTCAATGTGTAACAGCTCCGACCCGCAATGTGGGCTCGGGGTGCTACTTTAGTGACATCTGAGTACCTGATACCATATTCATTATATGAATGCAGCGAAAATAAATAATACATTCTCCAAAATACATTACTAGAATTCTAACCTACCTTTATAAACAATTGTCTCCTAATATCCATATTACAAACCATAATAATATATAAAAACCATCTCAGCCCATACAAACCTCAAACACATACAGAGTCTTCAAATATAACTTAATTACATTAGAATTCTTACAGACACTCACAAAAACTAAACTGGCTATCACCCCACCCCGGTGCTTGCTAAGCTCGATCTCGAGATGGTCCTAAAAAGATGATTTGTATATTGGGGTGAGACACTTTTCAGTAAGGCAGATTAAGTTAATATTTGTGTGTGGCCAAGGTGAGTTTTAATGTATACCAAATATCATCATTTGTTAAATAACCACAGGTATAAAATAATTCTCAAACCTTACCCACACACACACACAATTATTATAAGCGAAAGTTCCTGAGAATAGGGGAGATTACATGCCTATAAATGTAGCTCCCCACTGCTCTAATACGTTATGCAATCAGGTATGGCTAGAACTGATACTTATCAAGGTACACGCCTTTCTCAGTAAGCCCTCGGGCAGAGAGTTTACTTCGCCATAAAAATTCATGCATTTTAAATAGTAAAAAAATATTCACACTTTTACAGTTGAAAAATATGCATTTACTTTCTCCGTATAAACTAGTTCAATAAATAATAACACCATTTACAAAAATTAAAAAATATGCATAAAAGACACTCCATGGGACTAAACACCATTTACTTCCCCCATGGTACGGGTTTTGCAGCCCGAAGGCTAGACTTATGCCCTGGGGGATCAGTTCAGACATAGTCAAAGTAACCATCTGCAAGTACGTCTGTAGGCATCCACAACTAAGTTGCAAGTCCGTTAGCCTTACCACTTCCTGGCCCGGGTCCCCATGAAAGGTACTTCATCCTTATGCAGGCTAAACGGCAGAGACCACCCTACACATCTCGGTACAGTGTGGATGCACTGGTCCCAATATAAATCCCTACCAATGGTATTGTGCTCACAATACAACTAGTCCTTAGGGTTCTCAAACCATATCATGCAATTTGGATAATAAAAACTGCAGTATAAATCTCATTTCATTTCCAACTTGTCATTTAATAAAACCTGGCCCCCAACTGTCAAACAAAACCTGGCTCACAGCTGTTAAATAAAACTCGGCCCTCAGCCGTTAAATATAACCCAACCCTTGACCGTCAAGTAAAACCCAGCTTGCAACAGTTAAATAAAACCCAATATTTTGCAAAGGCAGTTCCAGTATATTTCACAATTAATTCAGCATTTTTCACAACCATACCCAAATTTAGTTATACCATAACCGACACTGATTATTCACCTACCACACAATTTCAATATTTGAATATAGTCATTCAAACAACCAAGAAAACACAATTTGAATTTCATAAGACAAAACCTAGTTTTCCACTATTCGTTTTATCCAAAATACCATATCATATATCCTAAATTTATAAAGTCCACTTTGAACGGTCAGTTTTCGAAATAACCCTTGAAATCATAAATATTCATATATATATATATATATATATATATATATAGTAGTTTAATTGGTTCAACTTTAATAAAAACTTGACTTAACTTAATCCCCTTACTTGCTTTTCTAAAGCTACGCTTGCAGGGATCCCAAAACTGTGCCTGCGGTGCTCACACGAACCCTAAATTCATAAATCCTATTTTAATCAACTAAATCCTAGGTAAAATACTATTTTAACATTTCCAAGGCCCACAAATTCCAAATAAATGATTAAACTCTCAAAAACATCAAATTTGCTTAATTCCCTAAATCTTACCCTATCCTTGGAGTGGTGCTTGGAAAGCCCAGTTCAAAAATTTACTCAGCTAGACTTGTAGAGAAATGCTCCTAGATCATCGTGGTGATTTCTGATTATTAGCTTGGCTAAATAATAAGGAGAAATTGAAGAGAGGGAGTGGTTTTACCTTACCCTAGGAGTGGTACCTACGACGCTCCTATGACAAATGCACTCTGGTTAAAATGTCAGTGGCGGAGAATGAAACTCAGGGGTTTTTTCTATTCTTCAATAGGTGCACACTTGGCCAAGGAAATCAAAGAGAGAGAGAGGGAAGGCAGAGGAGAGAGAGAGAGAGAGAGAGAGAGAGAGAAATATTTTTTTTCTTAACCAATAAGTAATTGAAAACCTATTTATAGGTCATTGACTCGGCTAGTTTCGTTGATGAAATGGAGCATTCATCGACGAGTTGCAAAAGGATGTTCATCGACAAAAGAAAGGGTTCGTCGATGAAACCTAAGCCTTAAATTTCCTTACTTTCGAGATTCCTTTGTTGACAATGCTTGAACTTCATCAATGAGACACAAAAGGGCACTTGTTGTCAAAAATAGGGGATTCGTTGATGAGTCCTACTGCTTTGCCCTTTTAAATTTTCCTTCCTTTTTTTCTTATTTATGTCCTTTATTTTTGGGTTCGGGTTTCTACAATCGCCCACCCTTATAAAAATTGTCCTCAAAATTTGCTAATTGTAACTAATCACACCCTTAACTCATAATCTATCTATACAGAAGAGTCGGTAGCCACCCACATAACGGCCCCATCCCAAATTTATTAAATACCCTCACTTATGGCGGAGGAATACCATGGTTATACACAATATCTTGGGAGATTGTGCCACTATATTAAATTGTCGAGCGCTAAATCTCTTTAAAAAGCTGTGGATGCTTCTGACATATTTCTATTTTTAATTCCCTAGAAGCCTCCTTTAGAATCGTCTTTTTAATCCCCATGTCGTTAGGCACACACAATCTGCCGTGAAATATGAGAACTCCATTCTCAGAAACATTGAAGATCATTTGATGCCCACTCTATACTTTTTCCAAAATTTCCATTAACTCCACATCTCTTATCTGAGCAGCTTTAATTTTTTCTTGTAAGGTTGGCTGAATAATCAAGGCAATAAATGCTTGTGGATCCCCATCCACCAACTCTACACCCAACCTCTCTCGGTCCATCCTAATCTAATGTTGTACAACAACCTCTGAAACTGACTCACCCACCAGCCTCCGACTCAAAGCATCAACTACCATATTAGCCTTTCCTAGGTCGTAACTAATGGTACAATCGTAGTCCTTAATCAACTCAAGTCATCTTCTTTGCCTTATGTTTAATTATTTCTTGGTAAAAAAGTATTTAAGGCTCTTATGATTAGTAAAGACCTCACACTTTTCACCGTATAGATAGTGCCTCCAGATCTTTAATGCAAAAACTACAGTTGCCAGCTCCAAGTCGTGCATAGGATAATTCTTTTTGTACTCCTTGAGTTGGCAAGAAGCGTATGCAATGACTTTTCCTTATTGCATCAATACACACCCGAGTTCTTTCTGAGATGGATCACTATAGATCATGAATCCACCCTCTCTTGAAGGAATGGTCAACACTGGGGCAGTGACTAGTCATTGCTTCAATTCCTGAAAACTCTGCTCTCGCTCACTAGTCCATTCAAACTTCTAGTTCTTTCTTGTAAGCTGTGTCAGAGGAACCAATAGCCTCGAAAACCCCTCAACGAACCGAAAATAGTATCCTGCTAAACCCAAGAAACTTCTAACCTTGTGCATGTTCTTTGGTCTCCCTCTAATCAACTACCACCTCCACCTTGCTCGGGTCCACTAAAATTCCCTCCCTAGACACTAAATGTCCCAAAAATGAAACTTGTTCTAACCAGAACTCGCATTTCTCAAATTTAGCAAATGGCTTTCCTTCTCTTAGCACCTGAAGTACTATCCTCAGATGTTGTGTTCTTCTGGGCTCTTTGAATACACCAGTATATCATCAATAAACACTACCACGAACTAGTCTAAAGACTAGTGGAAGACCCTATTCATTAAATCCATGAACACTGCAGGAGCATTTATCAATCCAAATGGCACAACCAGGAATTCATAATGGCTATACCGAGTCCTGATTGTTGTCTTCGGAACATCTTCCACCCTTACCTTCACCTAATGATACCAAGATCATAGATTGTTCTTAAAGAAAACCTGTGTGCCCTTTAGCTGGTCAACCAGATCGTCAATATGGGATAACAGGTACTTGTTCTTTATTATCATCTTATTAATTTCCCTATAGTAGATGCACATCCTCATTGAACCATCTTTTTTCTTTACAAACAACATTAGTGCTCCCCAGGGTGATACACTCGGTCTGATAAATCCCTTGCCAAGTAGTTATTGCAACTGCTCCTATACCTCCTTTAATTTAGATGGAGCCATTCTGTATAGAGCCTTAGAAATTGGGGTTTTCCCTAGATTTAATTCAATGGCAAAGTCCACCTCGCATTTAGGAGGCAATTCCGGCAAGTCCTCATGAAAAACATCTGAGAACTTCCTTATCACTAGGATATCCTCCGGCTTAAGTCCCTCATTCGGTGGTTATTTTACAAATGCAAAGTACCCCTCGTTACCTTCCTGAAGTAACCTTGTTGCCCGAGTTGTTGAAAGGATCTGTGGTGCAGAGCGCACACACAACCCGCCGAATTTAAACTTTTGCTCCCCTAGAGGTCTGAACACTACCTCCTTCCTGTGGCAATCGATACTTGCATAACTAAATGCTAACTAGTCAATCCCCAAAATGACATTGAACCTATACATGTAAAAAACAATTAAGCTAGCGGGCAACATTCTCCTTTAAAATACCACTGGGTAATCTCTGATCACCTTACTACACACCATAACTAACCCTGTCAACGTGACTACACCTAACTCGGCATCTAACAACTGAGTCTCCACCCCGCATGAAAACTAAGGTGCAGTCGCAAGAGGGGATGAAATAGTTTATTAAAATTTCTTTTAAATCTTTTTATGAATTCTTAACCTTTTTGATGATTTATCAAATCTTCAAAAAAAGCTTATTTCTTTATTCAATCCACAACCACACAATTAAACAAAAACTAAAAAAAACAAGCAGTCCTCAAAATCAATATTCAATCCAACCAATCAACCAATCAAACCAATCAACTACAATATCCAAATTAAGATATAATATGCAACTTCTTTTGACAATTCATGACTTTTCCAATAATTCAAGATATTTAATTGTATGTAGCCTTGTGTATATGATTATTTGAAGCCCTGTAGTGAATGTAATTTGATTCATTGCAAACCACAAATAAAATCCCAAACAACTCAGAATTTAAATAAACTCTCAGTTAATTTGTCTTTAGGTGTTAACCAATCAACGTACTCCCATTGAGGTTTCCACAAAGTATTGATCAACCAATATACTCCCTTTCGGTTTCCACAATCCCAAAACCAAATTAAACTTCAGTTTATTTAATTTCCAAACTACGTAGTATATATGATTAAGAAATTTAAAACATCCACATAGTTTATATGTTTGCTAGAATTTAAAGAGAGTAAGGGAAAAAGAGTGACACTAGGTTTTTACGAGGTTCGACTCATCCCCAGCCTACGTCCTTGCCTTTGGCAAACCACCAAAGGATTCACTAAAATAGTTCCTTTCCAGGCAGAACAAAACCGTTACACACTCCTTCAATAGGCTAGAGCCCACCTCTCCAAGCGATACCCCACACTTGGGCACTCTTTCAATAGGCTAGAGTAGTCACCTCTCCAAGCGATGCCCTATGCTTGGTCAATGATCTGAACACCTAGAATCATCCAAGAACTAAAAAAAAATATGAAGTAAACACTATGTACAAGAACACTCTCAAACAAAGCAGATTAGTACAAATTTAGCACTATGCACTTCAAGAATTTAAATATCAAGATGAAATAGAATTGAAGCTCAAGTAAAGAGATCACCAAGGATTCTTTAGTGATTGAGAAAAATCAATATTAGAACCATAGGTTGATGATTCAATAGCAAATCCAGAAGATATGTCCCAGATGGAGTGTAAGCAATAGAGAACTTTGAGAGAGATTGAGAGTTTGAATACAAGAATGTTGTGTGATTTCCTTGGTTATTAATTTCTTGGGTTTAAGGGAGTATTTATAGACCTTTTAGGATTAGTTTCCTTGTTCCCCAAGTTACTTGGAGTGTCCACCAAGTTTTTATAACGTTCACATTTGAAAAACTAATTTTTAGAATTTTCCCATTGAGGTTCAAAATTTAAAATCCCGTGGAGTCAATCGGCTGGACAGGTGACTGGCTAGTTCATTTCACAGAGTCAGTTGGCTAGACAAGCGACTGAGACTCTTCTATTTGCCAGAAATTAAATTATGTAAAATTTCAGTCGGTTAACTCAACCACGTTCAAAATGGTCATTCGACTGGACAGATCAGGTTGTCAGTCGGCTGACTAATTCTAGTTTAAACTGTCAGTCAGCTAAGCAGGTTTATTCATTCTTAGTGTTTGTCAGTTGGCTTGCCAATCTTAGTGTGTTCTAGTCAGTTGGCTGACCAATCCATTTTCTAAAAAAACTTTCATTTTTTATTTTTAAACCTTTTGTTATTTGAAAATTTTGAATGTGACTTTTCAAAAACATTTTCCATGGTTTTTCAAAAACTTGGTCTCTAAGTCTTTGCATCTTAATGAGCTTCAAAAAATATTTCAAAAGATATTTAAAATATGAAGCACTTACATAAAGACTTCTAGGACTTTAAACATTCTTGGCGCTTGAGTCTTTATACTTTTCTTTTGAGCTCTCTCTCTTTGTTTTTCTTTGACTCTCTTGCTTTGCTTTTCTTTGGCTCTCTTGTCTTCGAGCTTTAAGCTTTTAGCACACTCTCTCATATTCTTCAAACTTTAAAATATCATCTTGAAATCCATGTTTTAAGCTTCATATGATTATCCTTCTTTGAAGTATAAGCTTGCAATGGATCCTTGACATTGCATTTATGTGTTTCATCCTTGTGAGTCTTGAAATATCATTACTCAACCAAATATGTTAAGTTTCTCTTGTTTGTTAGCATCAAAATAAGATTTTAAGCTTTGTAAGGCCAACAATCTCCCCCCCCCCCCCTTTTAATGATGACAAATAAGGAGCAAAAGTAAGCCTTAAAAAGACTACCCCTTTCAATAAGCACCATCTTAACAATATTTGTAATTTCAAGATCAATATCAATACCAATTTCAATATCATACAATATCATGCTCATCACATTGTTCAAGTTCAAGAACATTCAATATCAAATACCTCTCCCCGTTTTGATACATATATCACAAAATAATAATAATAATAATTTAATACCATGCTCAATTTTTGCTCAAAACTTCTCTCCCTTTTGACATTAATAAAAAAGAGTAAGATATCAAAAAATGATTAAGTTCAAATAAATTTATATTTTGAGTATATGAACATCAAACATGCATATCAAGCAAATATACATACTCAATTCATCATTTTTCAATATGACATGTGTAGTATGTTTCAATAGTTAAATAATCATGATACTAATTTAAAATTTCATTAATTTATGATGCCAATTGAACTTTTGAATTTGTGATACCAATTAAAACATTAAAGAATAATATTAATTGAAACAAAACATAGTACAAGCAATAAGTCATCATACTCCCCCTGAATTTAATACATTCGGATTTGATACCAATTATGCTTTCTAAATTTATCATTCATGTTTCAAACATTTGATTCATATCATGTATATGCTCATGGATACTAATATCAAATACCAATATTTTGTCAATGTCATAACATGCTTATGGATATACTTATGCTTGTCATGCTCAAATACCAATTTATGGATACCAATATACTTTATAGATACCAATGCTAATGTCACATTATGCACTACTAATGGATACTAAATTATTTAGATGCAAATTTTTTAATTTATCCATGTGATCCATCATTAGCATGCATGATCAAGAATTAATTTCATATTCAAATATCATATCAAAATTTATACTTCTAAATCATGCTCAATAACTTTATGCTTAGATTTTCAATATATAGTGAGCCACAAATCATTAATCATTTTCATTGTCATTAAAGATTTCAAGATACCAATTTCAAGATATACACATATAGCATATAACATATCATATAACTTTTAACGATGGAGCATATCATTATCATGTGCATTAAACTATACTTTTGCTTGGATTGTTCTTATGTTGCTCAAGTATTTCATTTCAAACTTGTTTAAAAATTTTACCTTTAGTCAGTTTGTTGACTTATCCTTTCTCCTTAAGGTGTTGGTTAGTCAATCGACTGAGCTTATGGTCAGTCGGTTGACCTTTGTTTTCTTTTAAAGTTTGTTTCTTTCACAATTTCTCTCCCAAGCTCTTTTCTTTATCAAAATACTCACGCAATAAGCTCAATTTGCTTCAGATTTTTTTTTTTTCTTTTGATTTCATATGAACACCCAAAATTCATATTGCTTTCAATGCTTAATACCTTGTATGAGTTATTTATTGACCGAGGTCAACAATTTTCAATAGTTTTAATATGATAAGCATTAATAAGCTTCCTAAAACTCATTTTGAGATTTTTCTTATTTCATTTTGGTACCCATACTTTCTTGGGTCCAGATGTTTTAACAAGGAAAGTTTCTTTTACTTTCCATACTTGTTTAGTTTTCACACCCTTTCTTTTTAATGGACATTCAAACTTTATATGTCCCTTCTTCTTACATAGGAAGTATGTGGTGTGAGTGTAAGTATTTGAAGAGGTCCTAGCAATTTCTTTAGATGCTTTTGTAAGGTATCCCATGTAGAGATTTTTTTTCTTTGTATTCTTAATTCCATTAAATCCTATGCCTTCTTCATTTAAAGACATTCTTTGTGAGCCAATCATTTTTTTAAAATTTTCTTTTCCTTTAGTGAAGTTGTAAATGCTTTTAGCTTGATCCTCAATTCTTTCCTTGAGATCATAGATTTCTAAAATTTGTATATTTTTACCCTTTTCTTCATTTTGAAACTTTTATGATTTTATTCTCTAATTCTGAAATATATAAGTCTTTCTCATTTTTGATAGAGGATTGGGATCTTAAGTCTTCTACTTCCTTCATCAACTTTTCATTCTTGCTCTCTAATTTCTTGATTTTCAATTCTTTTTCTTTTTCAGCAAATTTGAGGGATTCTAACTCTTTCATTCTTATTTTTCAATGAAGCATATTAATTATTTAGTTACTTTGACTAGCATCTTATGCACTTTAAATAAATCATTTTGTAACTCTTCATAAGATGACATATACTCATCATTGGATTCATTTCTTGAATCATCATGAGAACTACTAAGGATTTGGATGAGGAGCTTTTCTCATCGTCCCAAACCATATAGCAAGTATAAGCAATCACTTGATTCACTTTTTGAACTACTTAGATTATCCCATGTACTGGCCTTTATAGCCTTTTTCATTTTCTTTTTGGGATCCTTCTTAAGTAGTGGACATACTGGTTTTATGTGTCCATCCTTCTTACAATTATAACATGTGGGGATTTTATTCTTTGACTTCTTTGTATTTGTTTCTTCTTCATCTGATTCCGAGTTTTGGATTCTTCTTTTGAATTTATTTTTCCTTCTTAGTATTCTTACAAGTTTCTTAGATATGAAGGCTAGTTCATCATCTTCACCTTCACTACTAGAGTTTTATTTTGAAGCTTTGAGGGCTATAGATTCTTGGGCTTTAGTTTTTCCACTTCTTTCATTCATTGCAATTTCATTTGTGAGGAGAGAACCTATAAGTTCATCTAAAGAGGTGTTTTTCAAATTTCTTCCTTTGGTTATTGTAGTAGCTTTTGGTTCCCATATAGGTGGCAGCCCTTTAAGAATTTCTCTAATCATTTCATAAGTGGTGTATGTTTTTCCTAATGCATTTAGGGAGTTTAGTATGTGGGTGAACCTAGTGTACATTCTAGTGATTGATTCATCCGGATTCATTTTAAAAGCTTCATATTCACTAGTTAGCATATCGATCCTATTATCTTTAACATCTTTGGTTCCTTCATAGGTTACTCTCAACTTGTCCCAAATTTCTTTAGTGATTTTGCATGTCATGACCCTATGAAATTCATTTATGTCTAGAGCACAATACAAAGCATTCATAACACTAGAATTTATTTGTAGCATCTTATGGTCATGGTCGGTCCATTCTTTTTCTTCTTTGGGTATTTCCTTGCCATCTACTATTTTAGTAGGAATTAAGTCACCATGTGTGACAACCTTCCAAGCTCTCTAATCCATGGTTTGTAGATAGATTCTTATGCGCTGTTTCCAAAATGTATAGTTTAAACCACAAAAGATGGGAGGCCTAGTTGAGGATTGACCCTCTCCAGAGGGAGCTACTCCTATGTGTGTCATCTAGATCTTTATGTAGCTACTAGTTAGGATTTGCTACAACCTCGCTCTGATACCAATTGAAAACTAAGGTGTAGTTCCAAGACGGGGGGTGAATTGGGTTATTAAAATTTCTTTTAAATCTTTTTATGAATTCTTAATCTTTTGATGATTTATCAAACCTTCAGCAAAAGCTTATTTCTTTATTCAATCCAAAACCACACAATTAAAAAAAAACTTAAATAAACAAACAGTCCTTAAGATCAATGTTAAATCAGACCAATCAACCAATCAACCACAATATACAAATAAAGATATAACATGCAACTTCTTTTGACAATTCACATCTTTTTCAATAATTAAAGATATTTAGTTGTATGCAGCCCTGTGTATATGATTATTTCAAGTCCTGTAGTGAATGTAATTTGATTCATTGCAAAGCACAACTCAAATCCCAAACAACTCAGAATTTAGATAAACTCTCAGTTAATTTGTCTTTACGTGTTAACCAATCAACGTACTCCCTTTGAGGTTTCTGCAAAGTATTGATCAACCAACATACTCCCTTTTGGTTTCCGCAATCCCAAAACCAAATTAAACTTCAGTTTATTTAATTTCCAAAATATGTAGTATATATGATTAAGAAATTTAAAACATCCACGCAGTTTATATGTTTGCTGGAATTTAAAGAGAGTAAGGGAAAGAGAGTGACACAGGGTTTTTACAAGGTTCGGCTTATCCCCAGCCTACGTTCTTGCCTTTGGCAAACCACCAAAGGATTCACTAAAACAGTTCCTTTTCGGGCAGAACAAAACCGTTATACACTCCTTCAATAGGCTAAAGCCCGCCTCTCCAAGCGATACCCCACGCTTGGGCACTCCTTCAATAGGCTAGAGTAGTCACCTCTCCAAGCGATGACCCACGCTTGGTCATTGATTTGAACACCTAGAATCGTCCAAGAACAACAAAAAAATATGAAGTAAACACTGCG
This sequence comes from Malania oleifera, assembly GCF_029873635.1. Classification (NCBI taxonomy): domain Eukaryota; kingdom Viridiplantae; phylum Streptophyta; class Magnoliopsida; order Santalales; family Ximeniaceae; genus Malania; species Malania oleifera. The sequence goes on along the minus strand of NC_080419.1, from coordinate 21,744,884 downwards.
CATAAGAACACTCTCAAACAAAGCAGATTAGTACAAATTCAGCACTATGTACTTCAAGAATTTAAATATCAAGACGAAATAGAATTGAAGCTCAAGTAAAGAGATCACCAAGGGTTCTTCAGTGATTGAGGAAACTCGGTATTAGAACCATAGGTTGACGATTCAGCAGCAATTCCAAAAGATATCTCCCAAATGGAGTGTAAGCAATAGAGAACTTTGAGAGAGATTAAGAGTTTGAATACAAGAATGATGTGTGATTGCCTTGGTTATTAATTTCTTGGGTTTAAGGGAGTATTTATAGACCTTTTAGGATTAGTTTCCTTGTTCCATAAGTTACTTGGAGTGTCCACAAAGTTTTTATAACGTTCACATTTGAAAAACTATTTTTTATAATTTTCCTATTGAGGTTCAAAATTTAAAATATTGTGGAGTCAGTCGGCTGGACAGGTGACTAGGTAGTTCATTTCACAGACTTAGTCGGCCGGACAGGTGGCTGGGACCCTTCTATTTGCCAAAAATTAAATTATGTAAAATGTCCGTCGGCTAACTCAACCACGTTCAAAATGGTCATTCAGCTGGATAGACCAGGTTGTCAATCAGCTGACTAATTCTTGTTCAAACTGTCAATCGGCTGAGCAGGTTTGTGACGACTTGCTTAATTTTCACATTTTTTTTATATACAATAAATACAATATCAAAAATCTTGACTTAGCAGATCATAATCCACCTGGACCCGTGGGTACCTGGGATACATCAAAACACATATAGAAGCCTAAGCAGCAGGAAACATATAATCACAATATTATAAATACAAAAACATCTATCACATTACCATAAATACCAGAGTCACTATATCCACTATATTTCAGTATATACATCCCAAAAAAAAAAAAAACAAAATCTAGGGACATTGCCCACAAAATCCAACTATCCCTACTAAAACTTACCATTCAAATAGGGCAAACAAACAACACTAGATCAGCGGGGCTTTTCCCGCTCTCCTATCCAGGGTTCCTGAAAAGTTTATAAAATTTTGGGGTGAGACACCTCTCAGTAAGGGAAATAAACTAATACCAGTGTGTGGCAACATGAGTATTCCATTTTATACATATACCATACAGAACATATTAAGTAACTATTTTGTCAAATCTGGGAAAACATATATATATATCATCAAAACATGGCAGAACATACTGCATTTTCATAAACATATTTCATCTTATATAATAATAATACAAAAACATTCCTAGTAGGTTAGCTGGTTGTTGTCATGTATTACCCCCACATGATTGGGTTGTGTGGCCCGAAGGCGGGACCTGACAATGGTTGGCCGACCACTGCAAAGTCAAAAGTACAGTCTATAAGTATGATGGGTCTGTTAGACCTGGTCCATACACCAAGGGCGCTCACACACTTCTTAAAAACCACATCGACCATCCAATCTCACACCACTCCGTACAACGGCGTTAACACAAATATCATGATCATGATGACCATGGACATATAACAACGATACCGTGCAAGTGCTAGCCTAGACCAAGCCAACTAGGTTCTGATATCATATAACATACACTGAAACGGTGATACATGGATATTTCATATCATTAATTATCCAATCAATCATATCATTTTGCATATATACGTATATCATGAAAATCATTGGCCCGTACGTCGGTATTATACATTTTACCATAACTCGGCCTGTACGTCGGCAAATCATAGCACAACCTGTACGCCGGCAAAACATATAAAAATCTCAGCCGGTACGCTGGTTTTCCATTATTAAAATTCGTATCATTAACACATTCTCAGAAACAGTATTTCATATTAATTTCTACTCATGCCACACTAAATAGGTTTTTCATATATTTAACATATCATCACTTTCAACAACATTTTCCCAAATATAAATCATATATAAATATATTTATTTTCCTAAAATCAAATGCTATAGCAATATACATATTTTTCATAAAATACTAGCTTAATTTATCCCCTTACATGATTCCTGAAAGGCCCTTAAGAAAATCTATCCTGCACCCGCAGGGTTCCCCATTCAACACCCTGGAAATAGCATTCCCCAAAACTAAAATTTAGTATTTCTACGCGTATGTCACTTCCTACAACTGTCAATTAACCAAATACTGAGTAGAAAGCCTTACCCTGGATTTGGGATGGTTTCCAACTCAGCCCCACGACTATCCGCTTCGGCAGATTTGCAGAGAACTTTCCTAGGAGCGTCGTGGTGGCTTCAGATCCTCGAACCGGCAAAAATTTGGCTCGAAATCGAAGAGAAAAGGAGGAGGAATTGAAGGGTAAGAGAGAGAGAAGTTTTGCGCAGGAAATTTCAGCCAAAAATGAATTTTAGGCCTATTTAAAATGTGGCCTTCGTCGACGAGCCTCATCACCTCGTCGACGAGGTTAAGAGAAAATTCGTCGACGAACTCTCCCCTTCATCAACGAAATTTAGAAACCCCAAAATCATCCCCTAGGTATTTTCTTGTCGACGAGGCACGTCACCTTGTCAACGAGTCCTGTAGAAAGTTCATAGACGAATTTCAACCCTCATCGACGAGTCCCCTATATTCATCGACGAGGAGCTGAAAAATTCCTCGAGATTTATCCTTTTGCATTCGTTGACGAAGTTGACTGCCTCCTTCTGTTTCTAGTTTCCATTTCCCTTTGTTTTATTATTTAAATACATTTATTCTTTGGGTCGTTACATTCTCCCCTCCTTATAAAATTTCATCCTCGAAGTTTACTATTCACGTAACTCGTCATCCCTTAACAAGAAAAGGGTCTACTTATTTTATTACTTACCCTCACTTATGGTAGAGGAATACCGTGGTTACATTCCGAGTCTTGAGAGATTACATATACAAAAGAAAACTTTTCCCAAAACTAAAATGCTACACTAATTAAACCATTACATGTACCTGCAAGAGAAATACTACCTAACTACTTACATTTTACCCCATCAAACTTCTTGGAATAGATGCGGATACTTCTGTTTCATATGTTCCTCAGATTCCTATGAAGAGTCTTCAATTGCATGATTCCTCTACAAAAATTTTACCTGAGGAATCTTCTTATTACGTAGCTCCTGTACTTTCCTATCCAGAATCTGTATTGGTACCTCCTCATACACCAGTGAATCACTAAACTTTAATTCATCATAACTGATGATATGAGAAGAATCTGGGACGTATTTTCTCAACATAGCAACATGGAATACATCGTGGATCCTGGACAATATAGGTGGTAAAGCTGGCCTGTAAGCTTCCGGTCCCATTTTATCTAGAATCTAAAATGGATCGATTAACCTAGGACTAAGTTTACCCTTTTTCTCAAATCGCATAATCCTTTTCATTGGAGCTATCTTCAAAAAAACATGATTACCCACATCAAATTCCAGATTCCTGTAGTGATTATCAGCATAACTTTTTTTTCGGCTCTGAGCTATACTGATCCCGTCTTTGATAATCCGAACCTTATCACGCGCTTGTTGCACTAGCTCTGGCCCCACTACTCGTCGCTTACCCACTTCATCCCAAGACAAAGGAGATCGACATCTCCTACCGTACAGTACTTCACATGGTGCCATGCCAATACTGGACTGATAACTGTTATTATAAACGAACTCTACCAGTGGCATGAACTGAGTCTAACTATCCCCAAAATCCAATACGCACGCACGGAGCATATCCTCTAATGTCTGTATCGTCCTCTCAATCTGCCTATTTGACTACGGATGGAATGTTGTGCTAAACGATAACTGAGACCCTATAGCTTCCTGCAAGCTCCTCCAAAAACGTGACATAAAACGTGGGTCTTGATCTGACACAATTGATACTGACACCCTATGAGAATGAACTATCTCCTCAATGTAGATCTCCGCTAAACGGTTGAGGGAGTAGCTAATCTTGATAGGTATAAAGTGGGCGGTCTTAGTGAAACGGTCAACAATCACCCGAATGGCATTCTGGCCATTTAATGTCATTGGCTGTCTTGATACAAAGTCCATAGATATATAATCCCACTTCCACTCTAGGATAAATAATGGCTGGAACTGCCCTTGCAGCCTTTGGTGCTCAGCCTTTACCTACTGGCATGTCAAACACTAGGCTACATATTCGGCGATCTCTCTCTTTATAGAACCCCACCAGTACGACTCTCGCAGATCTCTATACATCTTCGTACTGTCAGGATGAACTGTATACAAAGATTTGTGAGCCTTCTCGAGAACAGTCTTTCTAATCTCAGTATCGGCAGGAACGCATAATCTAGAACAGAATCGCAAAACTCCATCATCTACAATACTGAATTCCTCCCCCTGACCACTCTGTACTCTATCTATCACCTCTGCAAATTCTGGGTCTTCCTTCTGGGTGGCTTTAATTCTCTCCTACAGAATAGGCTGCACCACTAAACTGGCAATGTGAGCCCGAGAACCACTATTAACTAATTCAATGTCGAATCTCTCTAGATCCATCATGATGGGATACTGGATCTCCATAGCTGCCAACACTGGTTCCCTAGATTTCTTGTCTTTTGAGCTATTTCTCTTTATTTTTCTTTTACTCTCTTGCTTTGCTTTTCTTTGGCTCTCTTGTCTTCAAGCTTTAAGCTTTTAGCACATTCTCTCATATTCTTCAAGCTTTAAAATATCATCTTGAAATCCATGTTTTAAGCTTCATATGATCATCCTTTTTGAAGTATAAGTTTGCAATGGATCCTTGACCTTGCATTTACATGCTTGATCCTTGTGAGTCTTGAAATATCATTACTCAACCAAATATGTTAAGTTTCTTTTGTTTGTTAGCATCAGAACAAGATGTCAAGCCTTGTAAGGCCAACACCGTACAATTTAACCAATCGTTGACACACAAAAGAGTGTGTCGCTCCTGAGTTAAACAACACAACAACACTATTTGACAAAATGGAAATAGTACCTATCATCACATCGCCGGCATTCTCCACATCTCCCAGCGTAAGCGAGTACACCCACGCCTAGTCGATGCCCCTCTGATGACCACCTCATTATGCCTGGTTACCTCCTCAATACTCAGGTTGTGGAGGTGCGTAATTCAATGTTGCGTGGAAGTCCCACATTATATGCCCTACCCACCGCGCTGGAAGCAGCCAGTTGATCCACCCCTACTCTCGCCCCAATGCCTCTTACAACATCTGGGATAGGTAAGACGCTATGAAGTCCCTTGATAGGCTCAATATCCCATATCCTCCTACTGGCCCATGAAATTACCAGGCCTCCTCCATGTACCTGGGCTGGTACTAGTATGAAATCCCTAAGGCAAGGGCCTCTTCTTCTGGTTTACTGCTAGTTTCTCACTCTCCTAAATGTGTGCCTCAAGTGCCATGGCCTTATCCACCAACTCAAAAAAACTCTAAGTCAACAACACCACCACCTGTGCACGTATTCCTTGCCTTAAAACCTTCTCAAACCTCCTAGCCTTCTTCGACTCGGCCGGGATCATGTATGGAGTGAAGCAGGATAGCTTTGTAAACTTGGCCGCATAATGTTGTACGGTCAAGTTCCCTTGAATCAAATTCAGGAACTCATTTGCCTTAGCCTCCCTGATAGCAATAAGTAAGTACTTGTGAAAGATTACCTCCTTGAAATGGCTCCAGGTTATAGCCGCAGGTCCTGGCCGTTATTCCTCCACCACCTTTGTTGATCTCCACCACCTCTTCACTTTCCCCACTAATTTAAAGGTAGCATACCGCACCTTCTGCTCCTTCGTACACTCTAGCACACCCAGTAGTTCCTCAATCTCCTGAACCCAATCTTCAGCCACAACCGAGTTCGCTCCTCTCGCAAATGCTAGCGAATTCTTCTAGGTAACCTACTAAAAAGTGCAGCCCCGACCAACCGGTGGCTAATTCTGATCTCTAAAGTCTCTCTAGTTCTTTTTCCTCGCCTACAATGCTATACTTCACAGCACTACATAGTCATTCTTATCATCCTCACTAGAAGTATCCACGTGATTATCCCCTCCAACTACAATGTCCTTTCCCCTAGAATCCATCCTGAAGATAGGATAGAAGTCGACTTAAAAATTCCACATATATCATAGTTGATGCAAGTATGGAATGAAAAAATAATATAACATATGAATTTGTAGCTAAAAATAATGATTTACACATGTCTACCACAAAATTGATAACGGTTTTTCTAGGGGTCCTAAAAAGCGTCGACAAAAAACCTGAATTACAGAGACCTTTTTTTGAAGAAAATCGACAACAATTATATATTCCTCTAGAAAACCGTCGACAGTTTGCCTCCTGCAAAACATAATACTCTTCGTTGCTCATATAAACTTAGTCTAACTAACCTATCAGCCTCCAATAACAACTCTGAGACAAACACATACTCACCCGACCTAACTTTCCCACTTAAATTTCCAAGTTCTAGCCTGTCAACCTAGAAATGAAACTATCAATGGATTTACCATGGTTCACTTGAAATCGTCATTCCAACAAAAACACAAAAGACCATCAAAGGATTTCCATCTCTAAGATTCCAGACCAAGACTCGTCTAATCTACCCATTCTGATCCTTAACATATCTCAACCTATATTGTAGTAATTATCAACTATCAAAATCTGAAGAACTTAGCAAACCTAGGCTCTGATACCACATATAATGCCCCGATCCACCACATGGGCCCGAGGTGCTACTTTAGTGACGTCTAAGTACCTGATACCATATGCATTATATGAATGTAGTGGAAATAAATAATACATTCTCAAAAAATACATTACCAGAGTTCTAACCTACGTTTATAAACAATTGTCTCCCAATATCCATATTACAAACCATAATAATGTACAAAATCCATCTTAACCCATACAACTGTAAAACACATCTAGGGACTTCAACCATAACTTAATTACATTAGAGTTCTTACAGACACTCACAAAAACTAAACTGGCTATCACCCCACCCCAGAGCTTGCTAAGCTCGATCTTGAAGTTGGTCATGAAAAGATGATTTGTATATTGGGGCGAGACACTTCTCCGTAAGGCAGATTAAGTTAATATCTGTGTGTGGCCAACGTGAATTTTAATATATACCAAATCTTATCATTTGTTAAATAACCATAGTTACAAAATCATTCTCAAACCTTACCCACACACACACACAATCATTATAAGCGAAATTTTCTGAGGATAAGGGAGATTACACGCCCATACATTGAGCTCCCCTCTGCTCTAATACGTTATGCAACCTGGTATGGCTACAACTGATACTTATCAGGGTACTATCCTTTCTCCGCAAGCCCTCACACAGAGAGTTTACTTTGCCATAAACATTCATGAATTTTAAATAGTAAACAAATACTCACACCTTTACAGTTGAAAAATATGCATTTACTTCCTCCGTATAAACCAGTTCAATAAATAATAACACCATTTACATAAATTAACAGATATGCATAAAAGACACTCCTGGGACTAAACACCATTTACTTCCCCCATGGTACAAGTTGTGCGGCCCAAATACTAGACTTATGCCCTGGGAGATCAGCCCAGACATAGTCAAACTAACCATCTACAAGTACGTATACAAGCATCCATAACTAAGTTGCAGGTCCACTAGCTTTACCACTTCCTGGCCCAAGTCCCCATGAAAGGTACTTCATCCTTACGCAAGTTAAAGGCGGAGACTACCCTACACCTCTCAGTACAGTGTGGGCGCACCGATCCCAATATGAATCCCTAGCAACAGTACCATGCTCAAAATACAACTAGTCCTTCTCAAATCATATAATGCAAATTAAGTAATAAAAACTTTAGTATTAATCCCATTTCATTTACAACCTGACATTTAATAAAACTCGGCCCCCAGCCATTAAAAAAAACCCAGCTCACAGCCGTTAAATAAAACCTGGCCCTCGGCAGTTAAATATAACCCGACCCCTGGCCGTTAAGTAAAACCCGACTTGCAGCTGTTTAATAAAACCTAGTATTATGCAAAGGTAGTTCCAATATATTTCACAAATAATTTAGTATTTTTCACAACAATACCCAAATTTAGTTATACCATAACCCATACCAATTATTCACCTTCCACACAATTTTAATATTTGAATATAGCCATTTAAACAACCAAGAAAACACTGTTTGAAGTTTGTAAGGCAAACCCCAGTTTTACACCATTCGTTTTATCCGAAATACCATATCATATATCATAAATTTATAAAGTCCACTTTGAATGGTTGGTTTTCGAAATAACCCTTGCATAAATATACATACATATATATATATATATATATATATATATATAGCAATTTAATCGGTTCAATTTTTAAAAAAAAAAAAAAAACTGACTTAACTTAATCCCCTTACCTGTTTTCCTGAAGTTACGCCTGTAGGGATCCCAAAACTGCGCCTATGATGCTCACACGAACCCTAAATTCATAAATCCTAGTTTAGTTGACTCAATTTTAGGTAAAATACTATTTTAACATTCCCCAGGCCCAAAAATTCCAAATAAATGATTAAACTTTCAAAAATATCAAATTTTCTTAATTCCCTAAATCTTACCCTAGCTTTGGAGTGGTGCTTGAAAAGCCTAGTTCAAAAATCTACTCCGCTAGACTTGTAGAGAAACGCTCCTAGATCATTGTGGTGATTTCTGATCGTCGATTTGGCTAAAGAATGTGGAGAAATTGAAGAGAGAGAGTGGGTTTACCTTACCCCAGGAGTGGTGCCTACGATGCTCCTACGACAAATCCACTCCGGTTAAAATTTCGGTGGCGGAGAATGGAACTCAGGGGTACTTTTTGTTTTTTGATTGGCGCATGTTGGCCGAGGAAATCGTGGAGAGAGAGAGAGAAATATTTTTTTTCTTAACCAAGAATTAATTGAAAACCTATTTATAGGCCGTTGACTCATCCAGTTTCGTTGACGAAATGGAGCATTCATTGACAAGTTGCAGAAGGACGTTGGTCGACGAAATTTCCCGATTTTTGGGATTCCTTCATCGATGATGCTTGAATTTCGTCAATGAGACACAAAAGGGCACTCGTCGACAAAAATAGGGGATTCTTCGACGAGTCCTATTGCTTTGCCCTTTTAAATTTTCCTTCCTTCTTTTCTTATTTATTTCCTTTATTTTTTAGATTTGGGTTTCTATGCAATGTTTTACAATTAATCAATTTAATGTGTGATTTTGTCAATCAATCAATTTTACCCAATTACTTTGCAAACCTACTATGTATTTAAAACATTCAAAATATCCACATAAATAAGTTTAAGCCAAAATTTAAAAGTTAAGGGTAAGAGAGATGCAATATGCGCAAATCACTCAAGAAGTAGGCAAAAAAATGTTGCACTAGGGTTTAGAGGTTATTTTTATAAGTGTTCTTAGCCCTAAATTAAGTTCTGACCATTGGATCAATTTAATTAAGTAATTTTTGTGCATATCCCCGCTAAAGCATTGTTTTGCGCCAGGAGCTTCATCGATGAGAGCACGCATTCATCGACAAGTGCTCAACACTCGTTCGTTGACAGGAACATGATTTCGTTGACGAGAGAACTGTCTGAAATTCTTGAGCTCTCGGTATTTTCTCATCGATGAGAACAAAACGTTCGTCGCTGAGTGGCCTTCATGCATTTGTCAATGAGGCCATGGGGTTCATCGACGATGCCTCTATTTTCTAGAATTATTTTGCCTCTAAAAATTCCATCCAACTTAGAACTAATGTAAATGAATCTTTCATGAAATGCATGAGTCTTAAGGTCAGTTTAGGGTATCTTTGAGTTTCAAATTATATCATATAAAATATGTAAATACAATCAAATCTAAATACCCATTACAATTGAAGATCTTGAAGCTTACTTCTTCATCCTTTTACTCTTCTAGTTCCAGGGAATGTACCAGATTGTATATGCTTTAAATTTCTTATGGCTTCCATGACTTCCTTACCTTCCGTGCATTCTAAGTTATGATCCTATTCAAAATCTCAATGCACAGGTCAAATATCAAGTGATTTGTCAATATCAAAACAGGATTGTACTCATAGAGTCAACAATCTCCCCCTTTTTGATGATGAAAAATACATGAACAAAAATGGGTTACGCCTAACAAGGCTCTTCCTAAGATAATGCATAATTTATAATTTTGCAATATAATTCACACACAATATAGTTCATACACATTGTAAAATATGCAATTTTGAAATGTCAACACTGAAAATATCTCTCGCTCTTTTAATTTCAAAAGAAAAAAATTTTTTTTTTTTCTAGTACATACTTCTCCCCCTTTTTACATCAACAAAAACGTATATAAAAAAATTGTAGTAACATAAATGTATCTCATCTTAAAAAAAAAAAAAAAATACATTTCTCCCTATGTTTCCAAATTGTATTGCGGGAAATATCTCCCCCTGTGTTACTCAACTTACTTCGCTCCCTTTCTAAAGGTATAACTGTTTTGTTGAATCAAATTTCAATGTGAACATACACAGCATTTCAATTGACATGTATATGGATAAGCAATTTTGTGCATTAAAATTCAAGAAATTCATGTTCAATAACCATTGCGTAGTTTTAATTTAGGTTGCTATCCCTCAGTTATGTATCCTAATATATCTCTACGCAACTTCTCGACTATGCATCAAGCCTAATTCACGTCCAAATTGGATAAACCTATCCTCCGGAAGTGGTTTTGTGAATATGTTTGCTCATTGTTCATCTGTGCATACAAATTCAAGTGTCACATCTCCTTTTTGCACATGGCCAAGAAGAAAATGATGTCTATTTTCTATGTGTTTAGTTCGTGAATGTGATATAGAGTTCTTACAGATGTTTATTGCACTCGTATTGTCACATTTTATAGGAACTGTGTCATAGTGCAATTCAAAATCCATAAGTTGTTGCTTCATGTAAAGCATTTGAGTACAACAACTTCCAACCGCTATATATTTTGCTTTGGCTGTGGAAAGAGCAACTAAATTTTGCTTCTTTGAAAACTAATAGACTAAAGAATGTCCTAAGAAATGACACGTGCCGCTCGTACTTTTCCTATCTACTTTACTACCAGCAAAGTCAGCATCCAAATAGCTAACAATTTCAAAGGATGTGTACTTAGGATACCATAATCCAAGTTCAATAGTTCCAATCAGATATCTAAGTATTCTTTTGACGGCTAATAAGTGGGACTCTTTAGGTGCAGCCTGAAATCTTGCACACAAATATACACTAAACATAATGTCAGGTCTGCTAGCATTCAGATATAGTAAGCTACCAATCATTCCATGGTATAGCTTAACATCCACTGGTATACCTTGCTCATCTTCATCCAATTTTGTGGAAGAACTCATAGGTGTTCCTAGAATTTTACCATCTTCCATATTGAGCCTTTTAAGCAAGTCTCTAATGTATTTAGATTGATTTATAAAAATTTCATGTTTTTCTTGTTTGATCTGAAGTCTTAGGAAGAAATTAAGTTCTCCCTTCGTGCTTATTTCAAATTTTTTTTGCATACAACTTGCAAACTCATTGCATAACTCTTCATTTGTTGCTCCAAAGGTGATATCATCTACACATGCTTGTACTAAGAGTGTATTATCATTCTTAGATTTTATAAAGAGTGTTGTGTCTATCTTCCCTCTGATAAATCCATTATCTAGTAGAAAACTGCTTAGCATTTCATACCAAGCTCTTGGAGCTTGCTTTAAACTATACAAGGCTTTAGTCAGTCTATAAACGTGATTTGGATACTTATGGTTTTCAAACCCTAGGGGTTGTTCTACATATACTTCTTTACTTGTATAGCCATTTAAAAATGCACTTTTAACATCCATTTGATAGAGTTTGAAATTCTTAAAAGAAACATAAGCTAACAACATTCGAATGGCTTCCATTCTAGCTACAGGTGCGAAGATTTCCTTAAAATCTATTCCTTCTTTCTGGCTATATCCTTGAGCTACAAGTCTTGTTTTATTTCTAACAACTATTCCATTTTCATCTTTCTTGTTCTTGTAGACCCATTTTGTTCCAATAATTGTATGATCATCAAGTCTCGGAACTAATGTCCAGACTTTGTTTCTCTCATATTGATTTAATTATTCTTACATAGATATCACCCATGATTCATCCTCAATTGCTTCATTCACATTCTTAGGTTCTACTTGTGATAAGAATGCAAAGTTGCTAACTAAGTTTCTAAGTGATGATTATGTAGTTACTCCACATGATGGTTCACCTATAGTTTGATCTATGGGGTGATTCTTTATATACTTCCATTCTCTAGGTTGTTCATGGACTTCTCTTTCAACTTGATTATCTTCAGAAAGTGTTTCCTTAACTTCAGTGTTCTTATTTGAATTAGAGATGGTCTAATCAAAACTCTATTCAATATATAACAAGTAGTGTTCACTGCTTCAGCCCAAAAGTATTTAGGTAATTTATGTTCGTTAAGCATTGTTCTAGCCATTTCTTGTATTGACCTATTTTTTCTTTCAACTACACCATTCTATTGTGGTGTTCTAGGTGCTGAAAAATTATTAGATATTCCTAATGAATCACAGTATTCTTCCATACCTTGATATTAAAATTTACTACCTCTATCACTCCTGAGTTTTGTAATTGTATAACCTTTTTCATAATGAATTTTCTTACACAGTTTATTAAATTGTTAACATGCTTCATCTTTGTGACCTAAAAGTAGCACCTACGTAAATCTAGAATAATCATCAATGATAACAAAAGCGTATGATTTTCCTCCTAAACTCTGAATTGGGTTTGGACCAAATAAATCTAAGTGTAGCATTTGAAGTGGCCTAGTAGTAGAGATTACTTTCTTCTTCTTAAAACTAGATCTTTCTTGTTTTCCTAGTTGACACGCATCACAAACTTTGTCTTTCACAAATTTTGTCTTAGGCAAGCCCTTAACTAACTCTCCCTTAACTAGTTTAGATAATAAATCCATGTTTGCATGTCCTAGTCTCCTATGCCAAATCCAACTAGCCTCATTCATAGCAAAGAAACATGTCACATGTTGAGAAGTTAAGTTATCAAAGTTGGTGGTACATTTTCATGATAATAAGTAGTAAATAGAATTTTGTTATCAGTTTTATACTCAACAATGCATTTGCCATGTTCAAAGGATACTCTATAACCTTTATCACACAGTTGACTTATGCTTAGCAAGTTGTGTTTTAAACCATCAAAAAGTAAAACATCATCTATAATAAGTGATGGATCTTTACCAACTTTACCTACTCTAATGTTCTCGTTTTTTACGTTGTCCCCAAAAGTGACAAATCCTCCATCCTTTGGTATGATAGATGCGAATTTAGCTTTATCTCTAGTCATATGTTATGAACACCTGCTGTTCATACATCATTTATCCTTTGGGGAGGATGATCTCAAGCATACCTACAATAGACATTTAAGTAACTATTTTTAGTACCCATTTTTTCTTGGGTCCTTGGGAGTTAGTGCTTGAATCTTTTTTAACATTCCATACCTTTTTAATTTTAACATCCGTGTTCTTAAAAGGACAACCAAATTTTATGTGACCTATCCCTTTACATTTAAATCACGCAGTATATTTATATGAGTCTTTTGACGGAATATAAGCTTTGATTCTCTTACAAAATAACCCATGTAAAAATGTTTTTGTTTCAAATTTTATTTTCCATTAAAATCAAGTCCTTCTTTATCTAGGGAATTTCTTTGTGCCTGAAGAAGTCTTTGAAAATTACTTTTTACTTCTGTGAACTTATGGATAATCTTAGAGTTGTATTTTAAATTTCTTTCCAGTTCCACAATTTTTAAATCCTTTTCTTTTATCACATATGCATGAGACTCCTTCTGTTTTTCAATAAGCATTGAGAGTTCCTTTAATTTACATTTCAAATCAGAAATTTTCTTAGTTTTCTTCTTAAGCGCATTAAGAGTGTATAAATATTCCTGTTGCAATTTATTATAAGAAAGCATGCTATTTTCATTTTCAGAATCACTGGAATAAAAAGATGATGCTGAGAAAGATGATTGTACCTCATCATCATGTGCCATTAGACACAAATTGGCAACCTGATCATCGCTAGACTCGGTGTTTGAACTACTAGTGCTATGTGTGTCCTAACCGACTTTTAGTATCTTCTTCCTTTTCTTGGCGAATTTCTTTAGTTTAGGGCAGTTAGGCTTGATGTGTCCAACCTCTCTATAATTGTAGCAAGTTGGCGGATCATCCTTTTGTTTCCTCTTGCTTAACTCTCTCTTTTCTGATTTCAAGTTCCAGAATTTTCTGTCAAACTTCTTGTTCTTCTTCGGGAACTTTCCAAACTTCTTTGTTAAAAAACCATGTCATCTTCAATTCTGAATTACTTTATTCACTAGAACTACTAAAATATGTCTTAAGAGCTGTAACTCTCTTTGCTTTATTCTACTCACTTTTCCTTTAATTTATTGCTAACTCATAAGTGATGAGTGATTCGATCAGTTCATCTACCGACATTTCTTTTAGATTCCTTCCTTTGGCTATGGCAGTAGCATTAGCTTATGAAATTGGCAGTAGTCCCCTAAGGATTTTCCTGATCAACTCATAAGTAGGGTAAGATTTACCAAGATCATTTAATGAAATTGTGATGTGGGTGAATCTAGTGTACATGGATTGAATAGTGAAAGTCAATGTGTTATCCGAAGAAGGGGGATGAATTATGTTTTTAAAAATTCTTTTTAATTGTTATTACAAATTTTTAGCTTTTTGTATATTTAAGTAAACACACAAGAATGACTTAATTTTAAATCAACCACAATCCAAGCATAAACCAAATATCAATCACAAACACAAATAGTAACCAATCAATCAACCACAACACTTAACCAATATTTGAGAAAGCTTGCTGCACATTCTTTATTCTTAGCGTTTGCCAATTTTCAGCTTATAAACCTGTATGTATGATTTTTATATGCTCCTTTTAAACAAGATTTACACAAGCGGTTAATCAATGCACTCCTTTAAAGGTTTCTACAAAATATTAACCAACGTACTTTCTTAGATTTAAAAGGTCTTCTTCAATCTTAGTTTCAGAAACCTTGCACTTTGAAATACAATTTGTATGTATGCTGAAATTTAAATAGAAAAGGATAGAGAGAGTGAGACCAAGATTTTTTTATGAGGTTCGGCTTATCCCAACCTACGTCCTCGCCTTAGGTAAGACCACCTAAGGATTCCACTAATTCCTTCCTTTCTAGGCAAAACAAATTGATTACAATCCTCCTTTAGGGTAGAACCCCCTCTCAGTGTTTGCCAATTTTTATCTTATAACCGTGTATGTATGATTTTTATGCACTTCTTTTAGAACAAATTTCCACAAGCGGTTAATCAACGTACTCCCTTAAAGGTTTCCACAAAGTATTAACCAACGTACTTTCTTATATTTAAAAGGTCTTCTTCAATCTAAGTTTCAGCAACCCCGCACTTTGAAACACAATTTGTATGTATGCTAAAATTTAAGTAGAAAAGGGTAGAGAGAGTGAGATCGAGATTTTTTACGAGGTTTGTCTTATCCCCAGCCTACATCCTCGCCTTAGGCAAGACCACCTAAAGATTCCACTAACTCGTTCCTTGCTGAGCAGAACAAACCGATTACAATCCTCCTTTAGGGTAGAGCCTCCTTTTCAAGCGATACCCTATGCTTGGTTACAACGATCTAAATACCTAAATTGTCAAAGAAACAATAACAAGAAAACAAATTATTTTGTACAAAGAATGCTCTCAGATAGAGCTGGTTAGTACAATTAAATCTAAATACTTCAATAACAAATACTGAATGAAATAAAGTTGAAGCTCAAGAACAATATCACCAGAATACTTCTCTAGATGGAAATCAGTATTTTAGATTGTATTGCTCGGACAAGAGTGATTAGTACTTAAGAAAAACTCAGCAGTTTAGAATGATTGATTGAGCAAGAGAGAGCTTTGAGAGAGTAAGTGAGCTTTCAGTTTAAGAGCAGATTTTTCAATTGCTTGGTGTATGTTTAATTCATGAAAACATGTATTTATAGGCTCATAAAGCTTAATTTGTGTTGCCCAAGTTTACTTGGAGTATTTCCCAAGCTTTTTACAAAATTTGGGGCACAAGAAACTTAATTTTGAATTTTAAAACTTTTTTAAAAAATAGGCATTAACAGTGTTCAATTGCCTGAAGAGTCGAGGTCAATCACCTGAGGTTCATTAAAATTGAAAATTTTGAACTGAAAAGAGGGTCAGGCGCCTGAGGTGACAAGGGTCAGTCTCTTGAGGGTACACTGCCTCTTCAGGAATTCATCAGGAAATTCTTTAGGCATTTGAACTTATTCTCCAGTCGCCTAAGGAAATTCTTCAGGCGCATGAGCTTTGACTTCAGCCGCTTGAATAGAAAATTTTCCTTTTTTTTTGTTCAGTTTTCAAAAATACTTAGATCTCTTACTTTTTTACTTTACAAAATCATTTTCCAAGATTTTAAAAACAAGGTCTCTAAGTCTAAGACAAACCCTAATGTGCTTCAAACCATTTCACATGATATTTGAATATGAAGTACTTACATTGATTCATCTTAAAACCTTAAGTACTCTAAACTTGAAGTCTTTATAAGTGTCTTTGCTTTGAGTCCTCTTGACTTGAAGCTTGAGTCAACTTTAGGTTTCCAAATATTTTGAATCTTTTTAATCCACTCGAGCTTCCTTTAGATCACTTTGAGAATAAGTATGACTTTGTGATCCTTGGTGATCTTTGAATTTACATTTCCTCTGATATTTTGAACTTTGTCATTTAAGCATTCCTAAAACATCATCACTTAACAATGCATGTATAAATCAACCTTTATTTGTTATCATCAAAACAAGATTCAAAAGTCATATTAGGCCAACAATCTCCTCCTTTTTTATGATGACAAATAAGGAGCATATGTAATGACCCCAAAAATATTTAGGTATAGTGATCCTAAAAGAAAAAAAAATTAATTAATTAAAATAAAATAAAAAATATTAAAAACATTAATTAAATTAAGAAATTTGAGGGTTATGTGTATATGTATATATTTAAATACGTATAAGGATAATTATATATATATATATATATATGTATATAATAATGGATTAAGTAAAATAAAAAAAAAGAAAAAAGAAAAGAAAAAAAGAAGTTTCCTGAGCTTTGAGATTTCAAATTGAAATCTCATTCTACTAGAAGACAACGCCTCCCCCCTGGTAATCTCTCACATCTCTCTCGCTCACCTACGTCTCTCTTTTCCACTCTCTTCACTTTCTCGACGGATATTCGGCTGATTGGGAAATGGATGGTACCATTGGATTCCTAACTCCGCCACCGATATTTCTACTAGAGCGAAATTATCTTGGGAGCAGCATAGATACCATTCCTGGGGTAAGATAACTTTTCTCTATTTTTCCAATTTTTTCTTAAATTTGCTGCTAAATCGATGATTGGGCACCACCATAGGGTCCTAGTCACGATCGTCGTCATTTTGGCTAGAGTAAATTTTCAATTTGGGTTTCCTAAGCCCCACTCCAAAGTGAGAGTGGGATTTGGGGAATTAGGTCAATTAGTTATATTTGAGAGTATAATTATTTATTTGAAATTTATGGGCTTAGGAAATATTAAACTAGTATTTTATTTAGGATTGATTTAATGGAATTAAGATTTTTTATTCAGGATCCAGGTGAGCACCGCAGGCATTAGTTTGGGATTCCTGTTCTCGTAGTTCAAGAAACCAAGTAAGGGAATAAATTAAGTCAAAATTTTCATGGAAATATTTGTTATTCTACAACATTTTATTTTAGAAATTATGTACATATAATATTATGTTTGGAAAAATTACTGTTATTTATAGGGAATGTTTCTATATATTTTATTAGGAAAAAGGGTTTAATTTGTGTGGCATGGGTATAAAATCTTATGATTTATGTGATGGCAAAATGTTATGTTTTCAGATCTTTCATGCTATTATTGTTTTCAGGAAATGGCTTAAATAGTACAAGAATTATATTTTTTCGTAATTTATGTGAAACAGTGCAAGGGCCATAATTTATAAAATGGCACAAGGGCTGTAATTTATGAAACGGCGCAAGGGCCATAATTTATGTGAAATGGTGTAAGGGCCATAGTTTATATAAAATGGCGTAAGGTCCATTAATTAATATGATATGATATGAAATGTCGGCGCAAGGGCCGTAATGAAAGATATGTTATTTTTATGAAAATATTATTATGTTAGATATTATGCTGAAACGGTTATATTCAGCATATAAAATACAGTATATGATATTAGTACCTGGATGGCTTAGTTTAGTTCAATTTAGTGCACGGTACCGTAGCTATATATGTATTCAGATTATGTTAATGCTACCACATGCCGCAAGGGGCTGAGGGAGATTGGTAGTCGATGTGGCTTTAGTGCAGAGTTGTAGACATCCCCCTGACTGTCCGGACCATGGTGGGGCAGGCTCATTGTACTTACAGACTTATATTGATCTACCATGGTCGGCGAGCCAGTGCTAGGTCCCGCCTTTGGGCTACACAACCCAGTCATATGGGGGTAATACATGGCATCGACTTGCTATACATCCTGGGATTTATTTCACGTATTTTACAGTGATACATGATGTTTTATATGAATAGATATATAGCATGACATGTATGCTACTGTCAAATATGTTTATTCCATATTTATCAGACATATTTCTCATATATGATTTATGTACAGTATATGCTTATGACATGTGACATACCCATGTTACCACACACTGATATTAGTTTATTTCCCTTATGAAAGGTGTCTCACCCCAGTTTTAAAATATTACAAGGAATCCAGGTAGGAGAACGAATAAAGCTCCGCAGCAATAGTGGTCGCGTGATCTACCCTGCTAGAAGGATAAGTCGTTCCACTAGGATTAGATGGATTTTGGGGTAGTGGTCCTAGGGAACTTTATGTTCATGTTGGGATGTGTGTATTTGAATATGATATTTTTTTGTATAACTCTGGTATTGTGTTTGTTAGGTTATTTGATATGTATATGTTGTAGTTTTCTGTTGCTAGGGTGTTAGGTTCATATGACAAGTTTATTTCCCAACACCTACGGGTCTGGGTTGATTATGTATGTGGTAGTTATGATTATTGGCAGGCTAATATGTTATATATATATATATATATATATATGTGTGTGTGTGTGTGTGTGTGTGTGTGTGTGTGTGGAAATTAGACATTATTGGCAGGCTATTATGTAATATATATATATATATATATGTGTGTGTGTGTGTGTGTGTGTGTGTGTGTGTGTGTGTGTGTGTGTATGTGTGTGTGTGTGTGCGCGTGCGTGTGTGTGGAAATTAGACAGGTCATTATAGTTTGGTATCAGAGCCTAGGTTGTTAGGTTCTGTAGACTTTAGAGTGCAACAAAAACAAGACCAGAGTTTAGGTGAAAGGGTTTGAGGTTTGGTTTTGCAGTCTAGAGGCAAGACTACTGTGGTGGTTTCTGTGTCTTTCTAGGGGTGACGATCTCGGGAAAGCTATAGTAAATTATTGTCGGTTTGTGTTTCTAAAGTGTAGGACTTAACCTTGAATAAAGGTAAGAATGGAAAAATAGTGGGGTTATGGTTAGATATATAGGTTGGGGTCCCTGAGCTATGTTCTTGGCTTTGAGGATGGACCCAGTGGACAGTGGTACAAACGCTAGGGCTGATGGAGCACGACCCTCCGGTTCAGGCGGCAGTGACCCAGATGTCGTGCTACACAGCATGGCTCAGTAGGTTATGGTTGAGATAGCTAGGAGCTCTAGGGAGTAGGGAGGCCCATCTGAAGGTTCTAGGAGTTTTCTTGAGAAATTTATGAAGATGAATCCTTTGGCATTCTCATGAGGGGTGGGTCCTGCAGTCGCCGAGAACTAGATGCAGGAGATTGAGAAGATTTTGGCGGTGTTCCAATGTACGGAGGAGCAGCGGGTCCTTTTCGCTATATATAAATTGACAGGAGAGGCAGAGTGCTGGTGGACTGTTGTGAAGCTCCTAGAACATCAAAGGATGACCCCAATAGCTATAACATGGTACTGATTTAGAGAATTTTTCTTTGACAGATATTTTCCAGCAACTGTTAGAGAAGCCAAGGTGGAAAAGTTCCTAAATATAAAGCAGGGACAACTGTCAGTCTAGCAATATGCGGAAAGGTTTATAGAATTGTCTCATTTCACCCCATTAATTATACCTGATGAGGCAAGGAAGGCGAGACAGTTTGAAAAAGGTCCGAGGCGTGAAATCTACAGACAGGTTATGGTGTTGAAAATTTAGGATTTTTCTGAAATAGTAGATAGAGCCGCTTTGGCTGAGGCCAGTGAGCGGTTGGGTGCTAAGGAGTAGGACAGAAGAAGAGACCTATGCCTTCAGGTTTCCAACAGGGCTTCAAGCAGGGTTAGTAGAGAAGAGGAAACTATGGCAGAGGATAGAGACAAAAGGCTGGGGTCGTGGGGTCTAAGTAGCACAGTCTTACCTCGTTTGTTAGACTTGTGGGAAAAGGCACTTGGGAGAGTGTTGAGCAGGGGGTGTTGTCTGTTATCATTGTGGTGGTTTAGGGCATATGGCACGGGTTTGTTCTACACCACCTGGTACTACTTTTGCTCCCAAGCAGTTCAAGAGAGGTTACTAGGCGCCTCGTGGAGGCCATAAGAGGAATGTGGTTCCAGCGAGGGTGTATGCATTGACGCTTGGTGACGTCGAGATCGTAGGCGACGTCGTGATAGGTACCTTTATTGTTTACCATATCAGGTTATTGTTTTATTTGATTTAGGTGCCACACACTCTTTTGTGTCTATGACCTATATTAAATTGTTTGGAAATGATACCTAGTTGTTAGGGGCAGAGTTGGCAATAGCTACCCTAGCTGGATTAGTGATGAAATGTTATAGGGTGCTCAAGGGTCATCCGATAGAAATCTAGGGTAGAGTGTTATCAGCTGATCTAGTTGTGCTTGATATGCATGGCTTTGATATAATACTGGGTATGGACTGGCTGGTGGCGAACTATGCTAACATTGATTGTTATTGGAAGGAGATGATTTTTTGACCACCGGAGAAGCTAGAATTTAGTTTTGTTGGGTTGCAGGTGAGTTCCCCCGCCTCAATTGGTGTCAACCATGCAAGTGAGAAGACTACTCCTGGATGGATGTCAGGGGTTTATGGATTTCATGAAAGAGGTGTCAGAGAATGAGTTGAAGCTTACCGGCACACCAGTGGCTAAAGAATTCTTAGATGTTTTTCTAGAAGAATTGCCAGGGATGCTTCCCGATCGTGAGGTAAATTTCCCTATTGATCTATCTCTGGTGACGATACCAATCTCTAAAGCTCCGTACCAAATGGCTCCAACAGAATTGGGAGAGCTGAAGAATCAGCTGCAAGACTTACTAGATAAGGGATTCATTTGACCCAATGTATCGTCGTGGGGAGCTCCAGTGTTGTTTGTAAAGAAGAAAGATGGGTCTATGAGGATGTGTATAGATTATAGAGAAATAAATAAGGCGACGATCAAGAACAGATATCCTCTACCCTGTATAGATGATTTATTTGACTAACTCTAGGGTACACGGGTGTATTCCAAGATTGAACTTAGGTCGAGTTATCATTAGGTAAAGGTAAAAGTAGAAGATGTCTCGAAGACAGCCTTCAAGACCAGGTATGGGCATTATGAATTACTTGTTATGCCTTTTGGTCTGACGAATGCTCCAACTGTGTTCACGGATTTGATGAATAGAATCTTTCATCAAGTTTGTTGTAGTTTTCTTTGATGATATACTGGTCTACTAAAAGAGCTTTGAGGAGCATGAGGCGCATTTGAGACACGTACTGCAGGCGCTCAGGGAGAAGAAGCTCTATGCTAAGTTTAGCAAGTGTGAGTTCTAGCTTGAGAAGGTTGCATTTTTAGGCCAAGTGATCTGAAGAGATGATATTTCAATGGATCCCATCAAGATTGATGCATTGGTGAATTGGGTCAGGTCGAAGAACATTCAAGGGATCACGAGTTTCTTGGGTTTGGCAGGTTATTACCGTTGATTTGTTGAGGGGTTTTCGGCTTTATCAAGGCCTCTAACGCGACTGACCTAGAAGAATGCCAGTTTTGTTAGGGATGATAAATGCGAACAAAGCTTTTAGGAATTAAATAGCGGCTCGTCACTGCTCCAATATTGACAATTCCATCAGGAGGTGATGGTTACGTAATTTACAGTGACGTGTCTTTGAAAGGGCTTGGGTGTGTATTGATGCAGCGTGGTAGGGTCGTAGCTTAGTAGTTTAAAGAATATGAAAAGAATTACCCTACTCACGATCTTGAATTAGCTGTAGTGGTATACGCACTAAAGATTTGGAGGCATTATTTGTACAGCGAGAAGTGTGAGATATTCTCTAACCATAAAAATTTGAAATACTTCTTCACTCAAAAGGAATTGAATATGTGGCAAAGAAGCTGGTTGGAGCTCATAAAGGATTACGACTGTACCATCAGCCATCACCCAAGAAAAGCTAATGTGGTAGCTGATGCACTGAGTCGTAAATAGGGGTGCAGCAAAGTTAGTAGCAGTAATTCAACATTCGATCTTGATGGATCTGAAGAGATTTGACATGGAATTGGTCGAGTGCGATCATCAGGTTTTTTTCGCCAACCTGGTGGTGCAGCCTACGTTTTATGAACGGATTAAGGCAGCCCAGAAGAATAACACAAAGTTAGTGGAATTGATCGAGAAAGTGTAGGATAAACAGGGGGAGGAGTTCAGTATTTTAGATGATGGAGCTTTGCGATTTCGTTTTAGATTATACGTGCCTGCAGATGCTGATATCAGAAGGACAATCCTTGAGGAGGCTCATAGGTCCCTGTATATAGTTCGTCCCGGTAGCACTAAAATGTATCGGGATTTACGGGAGTCCTTTTGGTGGAGCCGTATGAAGAGAGAAATTGCCAAATTTGTGCAGTAGTGCCTGATATGCTAGCAGATTAAGGATGAGCACTAGCGGCCTGTGCGCCAATTGCAGCCACTTTGCATCCCAAAGTGGAAGTGGGACCATGTTTCTATGGACCTGGTGACGGGTTTACAGCCGGCGCGATAGGGGCATAATGCTATTTAGGTGGTCGTTGATAGATTGACAAAGACCGCTCAATTCATTCCCATTAAAGTTAACTACTCCATGGACAAATTGACAAATATATATATATTCAGGAGATCGTGCGATCACATGGAGTGCAAGTATATATTGTTTCGGACCGAGATCCACATTTCACATCACGTTTTTAGAGGAGCTTGTAGGAGACTTTGGGGTCTCAGTTATCTTTCAGCATGGCGTTTCATCCTCAGATGGATGGCTAGACTGAGAGGGTGATTTTGGACCTAGTATATGTTGCTGGTAAAGTTTACATACAATAACATCTATCAAGACAGCATTGGTATGGCACCGTATGAGATGCTCTACGATAGGAGGTGTCGTTCTCCTCTATATTGGAATGAGATAGGTGAGAGGCGAGTTTTGGGACCGAAAATAGTGCAGCAGGCGTACGATAAAGTTCAGCTCATTAAGGAAAGAATCAGTGCGACTTAGAGTCGAAAGAAGAGCTATGCTAATACTCACCACCGGAAGTTAGAATTTGAAGTTGGAGATCACATGTTTTTGAAGATAGCGCCACTAAAGGGGATTATGAGGTTTGGGAGGAAGGGTAAGTTGAGCCCTAGGTTTGTTAGCCCTTTCGAGATTCTAGAGAGAGTGGGGTCAATAGCCTACCGGGTAGCTTTACCACTTGCATTGTTCAGAATTCACAACGTATTTCATGTTTCCATGTTAAGGAAATACATCCCAAATCCCTCCTATGTCATCAGTTATGCTGAGTTAGAACTCAGTGATACTTTGGCTTGTGAGGAAGCCCCAGTACAGATTCTGAATAGGAAGGAACATGAATTATGCAGTAAGAGAATTCCATTAGTAAAGGTACTGTGGATGAATCACGCAGTGGAAGAAGCTTCTTGGGAGCTTGAGGAAGAGATACGACAAAAGTACCCGTATCTCTTCAGTGGAGATCAACAGTAATCAAGGAAAAATATAGGTAATTATGTAAAGTCTCTTTTGTGTAGGTTAGTTAGTAAATGTAATGATTTTCTACTAGTAGGTAGTGTTTTGGGTTGTGGGAGAATTCTATTTTATATGTATTTGTAATCTCCCAGAACCTTAAATGTAACCATGGTATTCCTCCGCCACAAGTGAGGGTAAGTAATAAGATAAGTAGCCCATTTTTCGTTAAGGGATGGTGTATAACACAAACAATAAATTTCGAGGGCGAAATTTTTATAAGGATGAGAGAATATAATGACCCAAAAAATATTTATGTGTAGTGATCCTAAAATAAAAAATAAAATAAAAAATTAATTAATTATTAATTAATTAATTTAAAAATTTGTTAAGGAAATTAATTAAATTAAGAAATTTGAGGGTTATGTGTATACATATACATTTAAATACATATAAGGATAAATAAATATAGATATATATAAGTATATAATAATGGATTAAGTAAAAGAAAAAAAAAAGAAAAAAGAATAGAAAAAAAGAAGTTTTCTAAGCTTTGAGATTTCAATTTAAAATCTCATTCTGCCAGAAGACAGCGCCTCTCCCCTCGTAATCTCTCTCGCTCACCTTTGTCTTTCTCTTCCACTCTCTTCAATTTCTCGATGGATATTCGGCTGATTAATAAACAGAAGGTGTCGTTGGATTCCTAACTCGGCCATCAACATTTCTACTGGAGCGGATTTGTCATGGGAGCGGCGTAGGCACCATTCCTGATGTGAGGTAATTTTTTCCTATTTTTTAAATTTCTCCTTAAATCTGCCACTAAATCGACGATTGGACACCACCATAGGGTCCTAGTCGCTATCGTCATCATTTTGACCTGAGTAAATTTTCAATTTGGGTTTCCTAAGCCCCACTCCAAAGCAAGAGTGGGATTTGGGGAATTAGGTCAATTAGTTATATTTGAGAGTATAATTATTTATTTGGAATTTATTGGATTATGAAATATTAAAATAGTATTTTATTTAGGATAGATTTAATGGAATTAGGATGTTTGATTCAGGGTCCGGGTGAGCGCCACAGACATTAGTTTGGGATTCCTATTGATGTAGTTCAAGAAACTAGGTAAGGGAATATATTAAGTAAGCATTTTCATGGAAATACTTATTAGTCTACAACATTTTATTTTAGAAATTATGTATATATAAAATTATGTTTTGAAAAATTACTGTTGTTTATAGGGAATGTTTATATATATTTTATTAGGGAAAATGGTTTAATTTGTGTGGCATGGGTATAAAATCTTATGATTCATGTGATGAAAAAAATGTTATGTTTTCAGAACCTTCATGCTATTATTGTTTTTGGGAAATGGTTAAAACAGTACAGGAATTATATTTTTTTTGTAATTTATGTGAAACGGCACAAGGGTCATAATTTAGAAAACGGCGCAAGGGCCGTAATTTATGAAATAACGCAAGGGCTGTAGTTTATGTAAAATGGCGTAAGGGTCATAATTTATATAAAATTGCATAGAGGACATTAATTTGTATGATATAATATGAAATATCGGCGCAAGGGTCGTAATGAAAGATATGTTACTTTTATGAAAATATTATTATGTTAGATATTATGGTGAAATTGCTATATTCAGCATATGAAATACAGTATATGATATTCGTACCCGGATGGCTTAGTTTAGTTTAGTTCAGCAGCACGGTACCGTAGCTATATATGTATTTAGATTAATTTAGTGCTACCACATGCTGCAAGGGGATGTGGGAGATTGGCAGTCGATGTGGCTTCAGTGCAGAGTTGTAGATGTCCCCTTGGCAGTCCAGACCAGAGTGGGGCAGGCCCATCATACTTATAGACTTATATTGATCTAGCATTGTCCGCTAACCAGTGCTAGGTCTCGCCTTCGGGCCGCATAACCCAATCATGTGGGGGTAATACATGGCATCAGCTAACTATCCATCCTGAGATTTATTTCACGTATTATACAAAATATAAGATGTTTTACATGTATAGATATATAGCATGACATGTATGCTACTTTCAAATATGTTTATTCAGTATTTATCAGACAGATTTCTCATATATGATTTATGCATAGTATATGCTTATGACACATGAAATACTCATGTTGCCACACACTGATATTAGTTTATTTCCCTTACTGAGAGGTGTCTAACACCAATTTTAAAATATTACAGGGAATCCAGGTAAGGGAGCAAATAGAGCTCCGTAGCGATAGTGGTCGCCTGATCTACCCTGCCAAAAGGGTAAGTAGTTTCACTAGGATCAAATGGATTTTGGGGTAGTGATCCTAAGGACTTTATGTTCATGTTGGGATGTTTGTATTTGAATATGATAGATTTTTGTATAATTCGGGTATTGTGTTTATTGGACTATTTGATATGTATATGTTGTAGCTTTCCACTGCTAGGGTGTCAAGTTCATATGACAGGTTTATTTTGCAGCACCTACGGGTCTGGGTGGATTATGTATGTGGTAGTTATGATTATTGACACGCTAATATGTAATATATATATATATATATATATATATATATATATATATATATTTGTGTGTGTGTGTGTGTGAATTAGACAGGTCGTTACAACAAAGATGAGAGATCCTTTGAAAAAGGCTCCCCCTTACAATAAGCATGCTTTTTAAAAAGCAAATATGAAAAATGATGATTTCAATTATGAGTAAGTTCAAAAGTAAGGAACAGTGAAGTATATTTCAAACAATTAAGTATATTTCATTTTAGCCCATTGCATGCATATATTGTTTTACTCCCTCTTGTTATATGCCAAGATTCATATATTTGTTGTATGCTCACGCATTGTTGCTCATGCATTGTATACTCACGTATTGTTGCTCATGCATTGTATACTCATGTTGGCTCTCAAAATTTCTCCCCCCTTGACATCATTCAAAGAGTATTGATATTACAAGCCCAACCAAAAACAAGAGCAACATAAACAAATACACAAAAAGTGCTTAATACATTCCAGAATGATAAAATAAATCAATTATCAGCATCATCATCTTCCTCTTTAGTGTCTCTGTCATCTCCTTCCTCTTCATCACCTTCCTTTTCATATTCTTCTTCATCTCCTTCCATTGATTCATCATCATCACTCCGAGGAGTAGAACTAGTGTCCATAGGATCAACACTGTGGGATGAGCTAGCCTGATATTTTTCAATACAAGTGAGGCACTGATCAGGTGAGGAACAGGTAGAGTGAAGTGAAGATACATCCTCCTGAAGGGATTTAAGTACCGATCTTATATCTCTGCTGAAGGTGGAAAATTCATGATGAAATGGAATTAACCATAAAGGCATATCAGTAGGAGGTCCTTGGTCTTGAGCCAGAGGAGGAGGAGGACGAGGAGGAGGAGGTACAGCTACTGGTGCTCTTTGAGGTCTTCCTCCTTTTAAGAACCAACCTTGATCGTGCATTTCATAGCCCATCTGCTTGAGGCTTGTGGAGGTGAAGAGGTCACATCTGGTTCGTTTTATGAATAACTCAAAAGGTGTGGTAATGTCAAGTTGAGCAAAGATAAGATTTAAAACACCTCCATAAGGAAGTGTGACACGAGTGGCTTCCAACTTAGCCCACATCCATTTCAAGATAAGGCTGGAGACATCAAGCTTCTTTCCCTTTAGAAAACACCATAAAATGAAGTAGTCGATGTAGGAAAGATGATCATAAGATCCAACCTTAGGTAAGATGTTATTGGAGATGATCTTATGAAGAAATTGGGCCTGGAGGTTCAATTGCTTATACATGGGTGGATGGCCAAAATATACGAGTTCATTTAGCATGATCAGAGGCAGAAACTCTTCAGGTGTGAGGCCTTGCTCAAGAATCCATGATTAAGCAAAGGCGGGACATTCAAATTCTCTCGGAGTGATATGCAAAATGGGGGCTAGAATTTGAGGAGTTAAAACGATTTTCTTGCCTCTAACCTCAATAGTGAGAACACTTTCTCAGAAATCATATTGGCATAAAAAATTTTAACGAGATTGGGATACATGCCTTTGGATTGATAAAATATGAAAATTTTCTAACCAATGTTTCTAAACATAGGCAGTATTTCAGGGAATTCAGAATCGAAAAATGTGGTGTCCATCACCTTACCAAAGATAGGGTCATCGACTGGAGAGTAGAACGATAACGATTCTTTAAGTGGGGAGTGACTAGCCATTCCTCGATATTGGTATCGTCACTTCCGGAGGAGGATCCTTGGTTTGCTATGGTCTTAGTGCAAGGCATTGTTGTATTCTTGGAGATTTGAAGAAACAAGCCAAGAGGAAACCTTGAATCCAAGAGGAAGAGAGTAGGAGAAGGGGATTGAAGCTTTGATTTGAAGGGTTTTGAGTGAGAGAGCAAGGAAGACGAAGGGGTGGAACTTCGAGTGAGTGATGGAGCAAGAGTGAGTAGCCTGAAGTTAGGGTTTTATGCTTTAAAATATAGATCCCGCGACTTCAGGCACCTAAAAATTGAGTTCAGTTGCATGAAGATTTACAGAATTGGAATCTCAATAAGAAGTAGCACCTCAGTCGCCTGAGGTCTGCTGGCTCAGGCACCTAGACCTCTAGTCTACAATGCTCAGTCGCCTGAGCTTCCAAGCTCAGTTACTTGAAGTCCCTAATTTCTTAGTTTTCTCATTTTGCTCAATATGAAACCCACCTAAATTACTTCCCTGCTATGTAACAACCCAAGTTCTCTTCTTATGGATATAAATCTTTCTTCGGAGAGAGGTTTTGTAAAGATATCCACCCATTGATCATTTGTGTTTATAAATTCAAGTATGATGTCTTCTTTTTGAACGTGATCTCTTAGAAAGTGGTGTCTTATGTCAATATGTTTTGTTTTTGAGTGTGATGTAGGATTTTTAGAGATGTTTATAGCACTGGTGTTATCACACTTAATTGGAATGGTGGAGTATTCTAAATTGTAGTCCTTTAATTGTTGTTTCATGTATAAGGTTTGTGTGCAACAACTCCCAGCTGCTACATACTTAGGTTTAGTTGTGGATAAGGCCACGAAGTTTTGTTTCTTAGAAAACCAAGAAACTAAAGATCATCCTAGAAATGACAAGTCCCACTTGTACTTTTTCTATTTATTTTTCACCCTGCATAATCGGCATTCAAATAGCTAATTATTTCGAATCTGGTGTCCTTTGGATACCAAAGTCCAAAATCCATTGTTACTATAAAGTACCTTAGGATTCTTTTTACAGCAATTTGATGTGATTCTTTAGGTGCTGATTGGAAACATGCACACATGCAAACACTAAACATTATATCGAGCCTACTAGCTGTTAAGTATAGCAAACTTCCAATCATGCCTCTCTAGTATTTCATATCTACCGGTTTCCCTTTTTCATCATTATCAAAGCTTATTGAAGTACTCATGGGAGTACCTATGGGTTTACTATTTTCCATATCAAGTTTCTTAAGCATATCTTTTATGTATTTGGATTGACTTACAAAAGTTCCATTTCTTGCTTGTTTGATTTGTAATCCTAGGAAGTAGTTTAACTCTCCCAACATGCTCATTTCAAATTCTTCTTGTATACATTTGGTAAATTCTTTACATAGATTATCATTAGTTGCACCAAAAATAATATCATTTACATAAATTTGGATTATGAACATGTCATGTTTCTTAGATTTTATAAACAAAGTACTATCAACCTTACTTCTAGAAAATCCTTTATCCAGTAGGAATCCAAGTATTTCATACAATGCCCTAAGTGCTTTTTCACGTCACTTCGTCAATGAGGCCATGAAGGAAGTTCGTCGACAAACGCTTATTCCTTGTTGATGAAATTTAGAGTTGAAAATAGCCTCTCGATATCTCCTCGTCCAGTCCCCGTCGACGATCCCAATAAGCCACATTGTTAACAAACGCAAGCATTCGTCGACGAGGACCTGCTGTGACCCCCCTTTACAATTTCCTTTCTTTCTCCTTTTATTATTTAATTAATATAATTCCTTCGGGTCTCTACAATAAATTTAACCAATTGTTAATTTTGGTCCCCCGTAATTATGTAGTCTAATATAATTTTAGACAACTTCTCAACTATGCATAAGACCTAATTCACGTGTAATCTGGATAAACCTATCATCCGAAAGTGGTCTTGTGAATATTTCTGCTCATTGTTCATCTGTACATACAAACTCAAGTGTCACATCTCCTTTTTGTACATGATCACGAAGAAAATGATGTCTAATTTCTATATGTTTAGTTTGTGAATGTAATATAGGATTCTTTGAGATGTTTATTGCACTCTTATTGTCGCATCTTATGGAATTGTGTCATAACTTAATCCAAATCCTATTAGTTATTGCTTCATGTATAAAGTTTGAGCACAACAACTTCCTGCCGCTATGTATTCTGCCTCCGCTGTGGAAATAGCAGCTGCATTCTACTTCTTTGAAAGCCAAGATACTAAAGAATGTCCTAGGAAATGACACGTGCCACTCGTGCTCTTTCTATCCACTTTACTACCGGCAAAATCAGCATCTGAATAGCTCAAATCTCAAAGGCTGTATACTTAGGATACCATAATCCCAGTTCAATGGTTCTTATCAGGTATCTAAGTATTCGTTTGGTGCAGCCTGAAATCTTGCACACAAACATACACTAAACATTATGTCAGGTCTGCTGGCAGTAAGATATAGTAAGATACCAATCATCTTGCGATAAAGCTTGACATCCATTGGTATACCTTGCTCATCTTTGTCTAATTTCAATGAAGAGCTCATAGGTGTCCCTAGTATTTTTCCATCTTCCATATTAAACCTTTTGAGTAGATCTCTAATGTACTTCGATTGATTTATAAAAATTTCATGTTTTGCTTGTTTGATCTGAAGTCCTAGGAAGAAATTTAGTTCACCGATCATGCTCATCTCAAATTCATTTTTCATAATACTTGCAAACTCATTGCACAACTCTTCATTTGTTGCTCTAAATATGATATCATCTACGCATACTTGAACTAGGAGCATGTTATTATTCTTAGACTTTATGAAAAGTATTGTATCTATCTTCCCTCTGATAAATCTATGATCCAGTAGAAAACCACTTAGTCTTTCATACCAAGCTCTAGGAGCTTGCTTTAAACCGCACAAGGCTTTTGTTTGTCCATAAATGTGATTTGGATACTTATGATTTTCAAAACCTAGGGGTTGTTCTACATAAACTTCTTCACTCTTGTAGTCATTTGAAAATGTACTTTTAACATCCATTTGATACAGCTTGAAATCCTTAAAAGCAGCATAGGCTAAAAGCATTCGAATGGCTTCCATTCTAGCTACATGTGTAAAGGTTTCCTTAAAGTTTATTCCTTCTTCCTGGTTATATCCCTGAGCTACTAGTCTTGCCTTATTTCTAACAATTATCTCATGTTCATCTTTCTCGTTCTTATATATCCATTTTGTTCCAATAACTGTCTTATCTTCAAGTTTAGGAACTAATGTCTATACTTTATTTTTATCAAACTAGTTTAGCTCGTTTTGCATGGACATCACCCATGATTCATCCTCAATTGCATCACTCGCATTCTTAGGTTCTTCTTGAAATAGAAATGCACAATGACTGAACATGTTTCTTAGTGAGGATCGTGTGACTACTCCACATTATGGTTCACCTATTATTTGATCAATGGAGTGATTCTTTATATACTTCCATTCTCTAGGTGGTTCATTAACCTCATTTTCAATTTGATTATTTTCAGCAGATGGTTCCTTAGCTTCATTTCTCTTATCTGAATCATTTTCAATAGACAAATTTTCAAATTCCTTATTTATTTCAATTTCATCCTCATCAGTTTTTTTGGAGAAAGGATTTGACTCATCAAATACTACATGGATAGATTCTACAACAGTTAATGTTCATTTATTATATACCCTATAGGCTTTACTATCTAAGGCATACCCTAGAAAGATACCTTCATCTAATTTCACATCAAACTTTCCTAAGTATTCATTGTCTCTAAGCACAAAACATTTATAGCCAAACACATGAAAATATAATATGTCTGGTCTATGGCCATTCCATAATTCGTAATGAGTCTTATTTAGAGATGGTCTAATCAAAAATTTATTTAGAACATAGCAGACGGTATTTATTGCCTCAGCCTAGAAGGACTTAGGTAGTTTATGTTCGTTAAGCATAGTTCTGGTCATTTCTTGTATAGACCTATTCTTTCTTTCAACTACACCATTTTGTTGTGGTGTTCTAGGAGCAGAAAAGTTATGAGCTATTCCTAATGAATTGCAGTAGTCATCCATGCCTTGATTTTTAAATTCTCCACCCCTATCACTTCGGATTTTAGTGATAGTATATCCCTTCTCATTTTGAATTTTCTTGCACAGATTTATAAATTGTTCACATGCTTCATCTTTGTGACCTAAAAATAGTACCCATGTATATCTTGAATAATCATCAACTACGACGAAGGCATATGATTTTCCTCCTAAACTCTGAGTTGGGTTTAGACCAAATAAGTCTAAGTGCAGCATTTGAAGTAGCCTCGCAGTAGAGATAATTTTCTTCTTCTTAAAACTAGATCTTGCTTGTTTTCTTAGTTGACATGCATCACAAATTTTATCTTTCTCAAATTTAGCCTTAGGCAATCCTTTAACTTAGTCTCCCTTAACTAGTTTAGATGTCAAGTCCATGTTTGCATGTCCTAGTCTCCTATGCCAAATCCAACTAATTTCATTCATAGCAAAAAAACAAGTCACATGTTGAGAAACAAGATTGTCAAAGCTAGTGGTGTAGACATTTTCATTACGATTTGCAATAAACAGTACTTTGTTTTCATATTTGTTCTCTACAATGCATTTGTTATGTTCAAATGAGATTTTATAACCTTTATCACATAGTTGACTTATACTCAATAAGTTGTGTTTCAATCCATCAACTAATAACACATTATCAATGACAAGTGATGGTTCCTTACCAACCTTACCAACTCCAATGATTTTACCTTTCGAGCTATCCCTAAATGTAACGAATCCTCCATCTTTGGATATGATGGATGTGAATTTAGCTTTATCTTCTGTCATATGTCGCGAGCATCCACTATCCATATACTATTTATCCTTCGAGGAGGACAATCTCAAGCACATCTGCAAGACATAATCAGATAACTACTTTTGGTACCCAGATTTTCTTAGGTCCACGGGGGTTAGTATTAGATTCTCCTTTAACTTTCCATACTTTCTTAATTTTGACATCTTTATTTTTAAAAGGACAGTTAAATTTTATATGACCCAACTTCTTACATTTAAAACATGTAATATTTTTATAATAGTCTTTAGTTGGAACATATGATTTTGACTCTCTTACGAAATATCTCATGTAAAGATGTCTCTACTTTAGGTTATCCTTTCCATTATAACCAAGGCCTTCCTTTTCTAAGGAGTTTCTTTGAATTCCAAGTAGTTTTTCAAATTAGTTTGTCCTTCTGTAAATTTACTGATAATCTTAGATTTATCTTTTAAATCTCTTTCTAACTCTTCAATTTTCAAATCCTTGTCTTTTATGAGAGATGCATGAGATTTATTTTGACTTTCTACTTACTTTGAAAATTCTTTCAATTTTAATTTCAACTAGAATTTTTATTATTCATTTTCTCAAGCATTTTAAGGGTATATAGATAATCCTGATGCAGTTCATCATAAGAAAGCATGCTATTTTCATTTTCTAAATCACTAGAATAATAAGATGAAGCAGAACAAAAAGATTGTACCTCGTGGTCTTCGTGAGCCATCAGACATAGATTTGCAATCTCGTCGTCATTGGATTTAGATTTTGAACTACTGGTACTGTAAGTATCCTAGCGAACCTTTAGTGCCTTCTTCTTCTTCTTATTTTTAGACACTTTCTTCAGCTGGGGACAATCTGGCTTGATATGTCCAACTTCTATACAGTTATAGCACATGGGAAGATCACCCTTTTGCTTCCTTCTGCTTGACTCTTCCTTTTCTATTTTTGAGCCCTTGAATTTCTTGGTGTATTTCTCATTCTTTCTCATGAACTCTCCAAATTTCTTAGTGATAAGCGTCATGTTATCTTCCGATTCTAAATCACTTCCCTCACTGGAGCTATAGGATGATGCCTTAAGTGCTGTAACATTCTTAGTTTTGTTTTGCTCATTCTTCCTTTCATTTTTTGCTAGTTCATAAGTAATAAGCGAACAAATCAATTCATCAGCCGAAATCTCCTTCAAATTCCTTCCTTCTACTATTGCAGTGGCCTTAGCTTCCCAAAATGGCAGTAGTTCCCTAAGTATCTTCCTAATCAACTCATAAGTAGGGTAAGATTTACCAAGAGCATTTAAAGAATTCGTGATGTGTGTGAATCTAGTGTACATGGATTAAATAGAATCATCAGAAGTCATTTTAAATGTCTCATATTCACTAGTAAGCATGACTATCCTATTATCTTTTACTTCCTTAGTACCTTCATATGTGACTTCTAACTTTTCCCAAATCTCTTTAGCAGTGTTACATGCCATCACCCTATTAAACTCATTTACATCTAGTGCACAGAATAGTAAGTTCATTGCAGTAGCAATTATTTGCACAGATTTTTAGTCTTCCTCTGTATATTTTTCTTCAGTCTTAGGGACATTTGCCTCATCAACTACTTTCATGGGAACATGGTTTCCCTTAGCAACTATTTTCCATACTTTCCAATCTATATTTAACAGGTATATACTCATCCTACATTTCCAGTAAGTGTAATTTACACCACAGAAGATTGGTGGTCTAGTGGACAAGTGTCCCTCACCGAATGGAGTTACACCGATGTGTGTCATGTGATCGTTTTACAAAAATAACAATTAAGTCTATGTAAACCCCACTCTGATACCAAATGTGAATTCAGGTGTAATCCCAAGAGGGGGAGGAATTGGGTATTTTGAAAATATTTAATTTTACTTCAACAGTCAGTCCCTATTTTAAGATTTAGCACAAACAATCACTAGGGCTTAAAATGAATTCAATTTAATAATTTTATATTCAATTATACCCAATTAATTACCAACTGCTTGTAAGGTTATTCAACATACACACATGCAAGATAGGTAAAGATATACGATGCAGAAATTAAAAGGAGTAAGGGAAGAGAGAAGGCAAACAAAATTTTTATGAGGTTCGGCTAACCCGAATTACATCCTCGCCTTGAGCAACCCACTCAAGGATTCCAGTAAATCCCTACTCCTTTAATTGGGACAAAGCTTCCCTTACAATCCGCTGCTTATAAGAGGTACAACTTTCTCCTAATCCATTGCTTACAAAAGATACAACTTTTTCCTCAAACCTGGTTCACAACCCAAGCCGTGATTACAATATAACTATTCTGCAAAAACTCAATAATGCTTCTACACAAGCTGGTGAGTACAATAGAAATCCCTAACACATATTCATATGATAAAACTTGAAGCTCGATGAGTGTATGTAATGTGGTCAATAAAATCTCCAAATAATCTTTGGTTTAAAAGAATATGACTATTCCGCTTCAAATGTTGAATCCAACTAAATGATCTTAATACAAATATGTAATTCAGTTTTGCTCCAAAAATCTAGATCGATCAGTTTAGTTTCAAATATCCAAAACACAATATGATCTTTGTGATTATGCACTTAAACTACATAATTAGGTGGTTTAATTCATGCATTGGGGTTTATATTTTTAATTAAATACCTAATTACCCTCAATATTTTAACACGGTGTCCTATTTATAATAGTTGGGTTTTATTGAGAAATTTATGAATTTTTGGCATTTTTATCGCAGGAAAATTATCAGAAGCTAAAACCGACACTAGTTTGTAATTCGTGCATAATTTTTTTGTCCAAGCTTCAATCTAGATGATTTGAAATTCTAAAGAAAGAAGAGAAGATTATCTACAACTTCTGTGTTTTGAGTTTCGAGAGAAATGGGCTCTAAGAGGGTCAAAATTGGCCTTGTTCACAGAGAAGCAAGAATGAGAGAAAGAAAAAAAAATTAAACCTTACCAAATGTGACCCGGCCATGCAGCCAGGTCCGGGTCCTCCTTGGCTGAGTGTAGGGCATCTCCTCCCTCTCCCTTTATATTCTTCTTCTTTCTTGCAGCCAAGGGCGCAACCTCTTCTTCTCCCTTCCCTTCTCCCTTTTCTCTCAACTCTTTTCCCTTGTTTTTTTTTTTTTCCTCCTTGCTCTTGGTTACACAGCCTACAAGCCCGAGGCCCCCAAGCTGCCCTCATCCTATTACGCACCCTTTCCCTCCTTCTCTCTTCCCTTGCTCTGCAACTCCCTCTTCTTCCTCCCTTTTTCCTTCTCTTTTCCTTCCCCTTCTCCTTTCCTCTCTCTCTCTCTCCCCGTTGCTTCCAGCCATCCTAGCCACCTCGAACTTTTCTGCTGCTCCAGACCACCAACCCGAGGTAGCTACGTTGCTACTACTGTGGTGAAGGATCCAAAGCCCTGCTCCTTTTTCTTTGCTACTCTGCCAGCTACTACTGCTGAAGCTGTTGCTACGACTGCCTCTTCTCTCTGCATTGCAGCTATCTCTCCCTCTTGAAGGTTGGAGCTGCTGCACCTGCTGTTGCGTTGTCTTCCAGCCAAACACCTCCACTGCTGCTGCGTGCTCCTGCAACTAGTGCCCGAGATGCCCCTCTCCTGCGGCCGACCACCTACAACTCTAGCATACGAGCATCTCTCTCTCTCTCTCTCTTCCCCTTCTTTCTTTTTTCTTTCCTTCCCTTTTCTTTAGTTTTTTTTTTTTTTTCTTGCTTTAACTATTTAATTGAGTATTGTTATTTTGAGTTTTAGTTAAAGCTTTAATTTTGAATCTTTGTTCAAGCATTATTAGTATTAAAGTTTTTTTATTTTTATCTTTTATTTTTTTTTCTCTCAATTAAATTTAACATTAGATTTAATATTTGCTCGAGTCATTTAGTTAACTAATTAAATTCCGATTTGGTTCTAAAAAAAACAAAAAGAATAAAATACAAAAAGAAAAAAATATTTTTTTTAGAAGTTAAATTAGTAGTTTCCCTTAAAATTTAAATTTTGTTTGTTGAAGTTCGATTTAGTTTAGGGTTAATCTTATTAAAGTTTCCATTTTTATCGTTTTAGCTATTGTTTAAGTTATTAAAGCTTTAATTCCTGTTCGAGCTCTTGTTTGCGTTTAATTTTTAATCTTGATTCAGGTTTTTGATTTTGTCAAAAGTTTGGTTTTTTTTGTTCGCATTTGTATTTGATTGATTTTTTATTATTGCGTGTTTTAATTACATGTTAAAGTTATCGTCTTTAGTTTTTATTCCTAAGTTTATATGCATGTTTCAATTCTGGCATGATCAAGCGTAGGATTTCCATTTCTCATTATTGAATTCAATGCATGTTAGGATTTAGAATTTAATTTGCATGTTCATTTAATTTATCAAAAGAAATCTCAAAAATCTAGAAAACCCGAATCTGAACTGTGTTCAGTTCCCTTTTGTTTCTTATTTTCTAATTGGAATTACGTAAAATTTGAGATTAAACTGCATTCCTTGAGGAGACGATTTGACCTTTGACGATCTGGTATTTTCTAAATACCCATTCCCCTAACTATCTTAAACTTGATGCTTACATCTCTATTCTTCTCTTTTAGTTCCCTGAATTGAACATGGTTGTATATTCTTTAATCCTCATGGCTTCCATGACTTCCTCAACTTCCGTGCATGCTAAATAATGTTCATGTTCACACTCTCAATGCACATATCAAATATCAAATGATTTGTCATTATCAAAACAGGATTTGACTCATAGAGTCAACGTTGTACTCTCGATCCCAACTCTGACATAAGCAAATCGAGACTATTGATTCGTTAACCTAGATTTAGTTTAGTGACCAATCAAATGAGTAGTAATTAGGTGTTGTAACCACACATAGGTAAATAATGGATTAGTGGTGACTCCAAATCAAATTTTTTCAACATCATATGTCAAATTCTCTTGTGGTACTGGGGCCACACATCCAAGACGTCGCGACATTTTTTTTTATTTAATTTCCATGTAAGTTTTTTAAAAATTTCCATGTATTCTTTTTATTTTCATGTATTTTCTAATCTTCACTGTATTGATGATGCTCTACACACCCATGTACAAATTCAAAGTTGAACTGAGAAAAGACCCAAATGAGCGTTGAAATTAAACCTAAAAACCTAAATTATTTTATGTAAGCCTCAAGCAAAATGGGGTGTCTACAATAAGGTAGTAATCGTAATAAATATGATCGTGTGTGATTAAAGGGTGAGAACTCTTTAGTATAGCCGACTATACTAAGGAGGAGGAAGATTCTAACTCAACTAGTAGTGGATCTAGAAATTATATTTAGAGGGGTCATTTTTATATGTACAAAAAAGTTATAAAAATTATTTTAATATGATTTTAATTATTATGAATTTATTATTTTTTAACTAAATTATCTACGCATACAAGAATTTAAAACATTGTTAATTAGAATTGTGAGTAAATACATCTCAATAACTGTAAAAAAAAAAAAAAAAAAAAATGTGAGCTTGACATATACAAAAATAGTAATAATAATAAATCAAAAGATCAAATATAAATAAATAATTTAATTTATGAAATGATCCTATTATAGAAGTACTCAATGCTTCTTTCGCAACACAAAAGTCATTAATCATTGAATTAGTATCAAACTTTTGTGCAATTTCTTTCTTATTGTATATAATAAAATAATTCATAAGATAGACATCTTCCATCTTATTGCAAGTTTGGTTTTAATAAAATTCATAACTTAAAAAAAAAAACATGCACGA
Source organism: Malania oleifera (assembly GCF_029873635.1). Lineage (NCBI taxonomy): Eukaryota > Viridiplantae > Streptophyta > Magnoliopsida > Santalales > Ximeniaceae > Malania > Malania oleifera. The sequence continues at coordinate 21,705,978 of NC_080419.1, read as the reverse complement.
TTTCAATTTTAGAAATTGGGATAATTAAAATAAATTGAGTGAATTTAGCAACAACAACCAACCTATATGGATGGTAATCATTTAGCTTAAGAAGAAAGTAAAGTTAAATTGTTAACTATAAATTCTATGGTTGGAAGGTTAAAAATCTAATACTAATTAAATCATGCTAGTGATTACTTTTTGGCAAGTTACAACTTTTCATCTGTAAGCTTTAATTAAAAGCAATTAAATAGAGCAGCTGTGATCGAGAGATATTAATTATGCAATCTTTGTACATCTCCCAAAAATATAAGATGGAGGCCGACTAATTCTACATATGGCGCATAAGAAGGTTAGGCACTTTGGAATGAGTACTCATCATCTAAAAAGATCATGAATATATTCTCAATATATGAAAATACAGTTGAACAATGACACAAATGTCACCCAGTCATTGTCAGGCAAACAGGTTGAGTCTTTAGCTAATAAAGATTGCTTAATCATCAAGTAATAGGACAGATAAGTATTAGACATGATGTCACAATCCCACATCGAATGTGTACTAGTGAAATCTTGGGCTTATGAAGAGAATTTGGATTTCAATTAAGCGAGATACCTTTTATAGAACAGACCCATAAGGTAAGTAGGCCAAAGCAATTTTATCTGAAAGTATTTAACTATTAACATATTCCAAATACACTACAATATCATGAAAGTTACGATTATGAAAGTTAATTCAACCCATTTTAATGTGACACCAAAACTTTAATTCAAAGCCATTTCCACTAAAGGCCATGTGGCCTCACCAAAACTTTAAAACTCTTACATCACCAGAGCTTACGTCATCACAAACTTTCTTCTTGATATTTTATTTTTCTCAATTTTTTGTTGATAATTAATAATATATATATATATATATAGACCCATGCAAAAAAAAAAAGAAGATGAAAGCCGCAAAGAATAGAGAGAGATGAGCAGATACCCATTAGCATTAATTAGGACCACCATGGTGCATGCGTGGTGTGATGTGTGCCACTTTAATTTTAACTCCATTCCAGGAAGGTCCCCTCGTTTCCCTTTCCTCCCCCTATTTCTTTCCTTCACTTTCCTTCATTTGGCCTTTCCTTGATTGGGCCTTTTCTCCTCCACGAATATTTGCTACCTATGCAGATTATAATGTTTGAAAAGTACAAGTATATATATAACTCGCCTGCATGAAGTCCGAATCGCTAGTAATTGCCGATTAACTATACGGTGGATTAATAATTTGATCCTTTCAGCCATAAAAAAATTAGTTTATAAGACATTGCTTGAGCAGAGTTAAGTCCACCGACTCACATATCCTTGGGACTATGATTTTTCTCAGCCATACCGTCTTCGTCTCCCTATAAGATAAATGGTCGATGGATCTTTTCAATTGATAGATCCCCTAGACTGACGAGTAACTTGAGACCGGGCATACCATTATATATATACATGGTCAAGTATATATAATGTAGTACTTAATTTTGTGCATCATGAAATTTCTAGTCTACGAAATGCCTGCCACATGAAGGACTATAGTCCTAAGAATTGTCCACACAGTCGGCCCAAATGAAGGTCTGGAGTCAAACATGAACTTAAATATAAAATTTTAAAAATACTATAAATATAAATTTCAAATTTAAAGTTTATACTTTCGAATACTAGTTAAGATTTTTTTTTAGGCAAAAATTTATATATTATAGGGCCTAAAAATGGACTTAGAATCTTAGCATCCAAACATGACCTAATATATATTAAGAAGCGCTTGTTTGATAAGAAGAACCTCCAAAGGGTAATGTTTGAAAAATAAGTGAACCAATCAGATATTAGAATGTTTGGTTTGAATTTCCTTAAAATTCTTTTGATGAAGTTAGATTTAAAAACATGTTTGATTCGGTAAGTAGGACATTCAGAAGTCTCTTTTTTAATTTTATCTCATATGAAAAATAAAAATGACAAAAATTCTAACATTCACGTGGATTATTTTTATCTATCATTGTTGATAAAATACGTGTGACAAGAAATATAGTTTATATCAAATTAAAAACTTTATTTTATAAAACAACCTAATAATTTTATTAAATATTTATGCTTTTAAGATTAAGAAGATTAAAGTTGAAAAATAGCATATATTCATATATTAGATACCAAATAGTTAAAATAAGTTAAAATTTATATTTCAATAATTGGTTCAAGTTCAATTTAGAATTGATTTACAAAATTATATTTAAAGTTAACGTTAATCACTTATCATTTGATGTTATCAAATAGCCCCTTATATCTAACTTGACCTAATAAATTAAGCCACCAAAATAACTACACCTAAAAAATTATTAGACCAAAATAAGAATTACTCAATTTTAAAAGTAGAAGTCATTTAGTAAAAGTATAATAATATGATATATTTTAGCATGCAATATGTTGTGCAAATTTATAGGATTTGAAAGCATGGACACACATAAACTCATCGTTATTATTTATGCTAAAATTTGTTATTTCGAGGGCTTTAGTACTTGGTGTTTTAACATTAAGCATATCATTCTCCTATGACTCGGTATTTTAGAAGGATATCATTCTCTTGTAACTTTATTTTCTTTGTTCTCGATGTTTAGTACTTTTATTTGTGTTTTTCTTATAACTAGCATTCAGAGTTATAGACACCCAATTTTAATCAGACTCTTTCATTAAAGTTTCTTTTATTTTATTCATTTTCTTGTGCAAATACATGGAATACAACTTGACCCCTTTGTGATAACTTTTTTTATTTTATTTTTTATTTCATGCAAATAGGTCCCTTTTGATAACATTTTTATTTCATTTTTGTAAATTCAACTAGGTCCCTTTGGATAATTTTTTTTTTATTTCATATTTTAGAATTTAACCTGTGTCCCTTTTTGATAACATTCTTTTTTATTGTTCTTGAATTTAACCAGGTTACTTATTTTGATAACATTTCATTCTCTTATTTTACATATATGCAAGCAAGCCCTTTTTATTAAATAACATTTTTTTCATCTCACCTTTTGTACAAATAAAAAAATACAGGGGTACAATGAAATACATTAGGGGTAGGAAAATATCGGAGTACAAGGAAAAACACCACAAGAAACACAAAAAATATAGGAAATACAGAGGGGTTGAACAAAAATTCTGCCACAAGGATATTCCCAAAGCATCTTTGTAGTTGCCTACACCCAAAAACAGAAATGAGATCAAGCAGTAAAGAAAATAAAATTTGAGCGATTCTGCAAGTTAGTTAGAGAAAATTTCAAAAGACTGGGATGTACCCCCTTATATTTTCGTCCAAATATTCAATAAGAAAAAAAGAATTGGCCCAAATCACACGAAGAAAGGGATTTCTTGTTGTAGGAAGGAAAGCACATGCGAGGAATTGGATGAAAGGAAGGCACTGGGAAAGGAAAGTCCTAACAATTGCCAATCTTAGCTAAGGCTCCAACCCTATAAATAGGGGGGATCACAGAAGGAGAGTGACACACCTATATATTGAGCAAAAAGAGAGAGCTCTGGAAGAAAGAGAGTGCAGGCATTATTGTGAGTTGAGGGATAGGTTAGTGAAGTATCAAGGGTAAAAACCCTAGAGAAAGCTGAAGGGTAATTTCTTACCGTTCTTATAGAAGAAGGCAGCACGTCTTGGTGCCCCTACAACTAGAAGCCATCCCTGCCTACTTGAGGAAACAGACACCTAGAGGATCCCCCCAAGAGGAAAAGCAAGAGCCTGGAAAGAGGGGAACGCAGGAATAAGAAGACCTGAAAGAGTAGAAGGCATCAAGTATATATGGCTACTTTTGGCTTTACCCTTCCATAGTTATCATATATCACAGGAACTCAGTTAGAAGAAGGATGTCTCCCATCCAGGTATACACGTAGAAAAACCAATCTGATAACCCAAGCCCAACAGCCCCACTCTAAGAACCTAGCACCCCAATAGCCTTGAAAAGTAAGGTGTACTCCTAAGAGGGGGAGTGAATTGGGTTTTTAAAATTTTCTTTGAAAACTCTTATTTTTACAAGTTCCTTTAGTTAAGTGTTAACCTCAATCAACTTTCTTTTCAGCAGTCACACAAACACAATGATCAATAATCTTTTGAAATTTAACCAACAATCTTTCCAAGTTCAATCTTTTATGTTAACGACCAGCTTAATTAAATTCTCAGAATCAATGAATAATGATAATATCAAGATGATTTTTAGATGATCAAATAAATCAAGCTTACAACTTTCCTTTAATAGAATAATGAATCTCATCACAATAACTTTTACTTGTGATATTCAACTTATAATAATTCAAATCAGTTTTTCTTTTCAGATCATAACAAAGTTAAACTTTTCTCAAGATTAATCTCAGTTTTAACGATCAGCACTTCAGAATTCAAAGCTTTATCAAAAACTCAATCAACCAATCAACATAGTTCTTTAGATCAGTGTTCCAGCAATTCCTAATGAACAATTAGCTCTCAGCAATTAATTAAACATACATGCAGTTAATATATTTGCAGTAAATTAAAGAGAGTAAGGAGAAGAGTTGTAGATTGTATTTTTACAAGGTTCAATCTGAAGCCTATGTCCTTGCCCTAAGCAACCACTGTGAGGATTCCAACTTTCTTTATTAGGCCAAAGTTACAACCTCTCTCCTTCTCAGGTGGAGTTCCCTCTCAAACGAAAATCCCTTCTCGCTAGGCAACGATTCAATCCCCTGAACCGTAAAAAAAAAATTTCTCTTTAACAAGAAGTTCAGAAAATTTCGGCAATAGACTTTTGAATTTGTATTTTGTATGTGCTTGCTAGTTGTTGTTTAATTTATGTGAATAACGTGCATTTATAGAGTTAAAAAGTAATTTTTTGTGTTGCCCAAGTTACTTAGAGTATTTCCCAAGTTTTCTCAAAGTTTGGGGGCCAAACAATAAAATTTGGAAACTTTCCCTCAGTGTTATACATTTAAAATCACGAAAGTCAGTCTCCTGATCTCGAAGGTCAGTTGTGTAATGACCTCAATTTCTTAATAAGAAATATAACATAATAAATGGAAAAGTCAACCCGAACCCATGGGTAACGGGGACACCTGTCAATCACAGTAGAAACCTAAACAGCAGTAAAATAAAATCTCAATCATTCAACCATGAAACATAATACCAGAGTTATTTACATTCCCAAAATATTGTATTTATTTACAATTTTCCAAAAAAAGTCAAAATAACACTAGGATCGTACAACACAAAAATCTCCTAATCCTAATTCAATGCTTACCCTTCTAGTAAGGAAGCTAAACCCACTTAACGGAGGCCCTAACCCACCGGTCCCTCTGGGTTTCCTAAAAATCATTTAATATTTGGGGGTGAGACACTTCTCAGTAAGGGAAAATAAACTAAATACAGCTGTGTGGTAACATGAATATTTAAGGCACTTATACGTATACAGTATAATTCATAACTCTATAAACATTCATCATATCATACTGGATAATTATATAATTTCATATTTGTTAATAAATCATAACATACATAAAACATCTATTATAACTGTAATACTGAAAATATACCTAGGATGAATAGCTAACTGGTGTCATGTATTACCCCCTATGACGGGTTGTGCAACCCGAAGGCAGGACCCGACAATGGCTGGCCGACCACTGCCGAGTCAAATATGTCCGTAAGTACGATGGGCCCGCCACACCCTAGTCCGGACTGCCAAGTGGACGTCCACACTCTACTGAAAGCCATATCAACTATCCATCTCCCACCCCCTCGTGGGGTGGTTAGCACTAATCTAATCATAAACATCTGATCTATAAGCTACGGTACCGTGCTCCTGAACTAAACTAAACTAACATCTATGTTTTGATAACATATAATAAATGATATAATAGCGGCCTCGTGCCGTTCATTTTCATAAATACGGCCTCGTGCCGATAACATAAATACGGCCTCGTGCAGATAACATAAATACGACCTCGTGCCGATATTGTTTCAGGTATATACATTCTGAAAATAAATCATTTATCATATATTCGTCAAAATCATCACAACATAACTCATCTTTTCATAATACCTGAAAACATGTTTTGCTCATAAAATCTTTCATATCATAATACATTTCACGTAAAATAATATTCATGCCACACATGTACTGTTTAAAGTCGTACTTTATATTCTAGACTTGTGATTTTCTGGCATCTCATACATACATATACATTTCATCATCATAGTAATATTTTCCCAATCGTACACCTCATTCGTAATAAACAAATATAATATATGCTTTTCTGAAAATAAATTTACTCATAATTAATAATAATTTGCATGGAAAATAACTACTTTAGTTTATTCCCTTATCTGACTACTAAGAAAGCCCCTAAAAAAAATCCTAGCCTAACCACCATAGGATTTCCTAACCAATACCCTAAAACTGAAAACTCACAGTATTAAATTTCAGTATTTCTACGTGTACATCATTTCCTATAACTACCATAAAGTCAAATTTGGCTTAAAAAGCCTTACCTTAACCCAGGGATGATTTCCAACTTGCTTTCACTAACGATCCGCTTTGGCAGATTTGGAGAGAATTTCCCCAAGAGCGTCGTGGTGACTTTGAATTGTCGATCTGGCGTGAATCTGGCCCAAAATCGATGAGAGAGAGAGAGAGAGAGGGCCGAAGGGGAGAGAAAGAAGGAAAAGTTTGTTTAGTTAAGAAGATAAAAATCATATTTTTGTAAATATATATATATATAGAGAGAGCTAGATTCGTCGACGAGCCACGTCATTTGTCGACGAATCCTTCATTAATTTCGTCGACGAAATTCAGTCGGCTCAAAACCTCTCTCGGTATTTCTTCGTCGACGAAATTCATTCTTCGTCAATGAATTCTCTTAAGCCCTCGTCGACGAATCCCCTGTATTCGTCGACGAAGCCCTAGTGATCCCCCCCTCTATTATTTCTTCCAAAGTGCAATGCCGTTAATCAACGCTAATTGACTTCCTCCTTCTGTTACTGGTTTCATTTCCCTTTCTCTTTATTATCTAAACTCCATTTTTATTCAAGTTGTCACAAGTTGCCTGTGCCTTTTAAATTTTTGCGCATTTTGAAACATAGAATGAGGTCAGTTGTCTGATCATATGAGGTCAGTCAACTGATTCAATGTTGTCTGTTTAATTTTTTTAGAATTGGTGTATTCCCACGAGGGGGGTGAATATTTAAAATATTTCTTCCTAAGTTAAACAAGATATTAGTAATACACAACCTAGGGTCTTTCTAGGCGTATACAAATTGAGCAGATGAAAGTAATATGCGGAAATTTAAATCATACGCAGCATTCACAATATATCGAATATAATATACATGTGCAGGAATATAAAGTGCTAGAAATTAAAAGTAGACACATGATATGTTATTGAGGTTTGGCCAATACTACCTACGTCCCTGCCTCAGCTCGCTAGCACGAGAATTCCACTAATGCCACTTAATGGGTGGAGCAGCACTAGATACAATACCAAGTCAAATTACCAAGGTTGACCTCAACCTTTACAACCGATCCTTACGGTCTAGATCAACACCACTTCAGGCTACGCCATGAATACGGCAGATAATCAATACAAATTTCATGTACAAAAAATATGTGCTTCTCTAATAAGCAGATTGGTACCAATATAAGTAATGCGCTTCAAAATGATAAGATTTATAAGTTCAGTGAAGACAATATTACAACTCTCAAGATAATGTTCGTGTGGCAATCAAAGTGTGAAAGTGTGCTATGATAATATCTTTGAAACAATATAAATATATCAACCACAAATAGGGCTTCAATGATTTTAAAGGTATAATCAAATATCTCAAACATATTTCTGAAAACTCAAGCACAAGAGATATTTAGAACACAAGCTTGTCAAAAATTATTTTCTTCAAAGAAAACACAAGACAAACTCAATAGTCTTGCAATAAAAATGCAAAGACTCACAAGCTTATAAAAGTTTCCTCAATTGCCAAGTTCGGTCGACCGAGACACTTTTGAACTACAGATATAGTTAATTGAAGTAAGACGATTTTGAAAGCATTTGAGATTCAGTTGACTATATTTTAAGTTCGGTATGCTATTCATATGGTTCAGTAGACTCAATTATAAAAGAACTAGAGGTTTGGTCGACTGAATAGTTAGGTGTCAGACACGAGCTAGTTTGGTCCGCTATGGAAGATACGTTCAAAAACCATTCAGTCGACTGAACCTTGGTCAAACTGTTGACCCCTGAGTGGTTTGGTTGACTTGGCTGAATATAATCAGCTATGTTTAGTCGATTGAGTGACATTCAATTATTTATTTAGGTCCTGATTTTGAGTGTAGTTTACCCCTGTTTGCATAGATATGATTTATAAGATAGAGGATATTTTTCTAAGTGACGTGAAAGGACCTAGGGTAGTTCTAAGGTCTAAACTTTTTAATTTAGCCTAAAAACCTGACATCGGTCGTTTTCTATGGTCATTGATTTCCCTATGTCCATTTGAGCTTATAGTCCTACCATGCATGCCAAGCATTAATTATTACAGACCAAGGATTATTACAAACCCAAAGAAAAATAGAATGAAATACAATACAACTTGAAACAAACAAGAAACTACATGCTCTGCTCCTTTGCAATTTCATGGATTGCACCGAATGGTGTGCGCATTCAAATACCTTTCGACTTCTATTTCTCATCTGTCATCCTTGCTTAGAAAAATGAACATGTTCATACACTTAGCACACAGATGAGATATTGTGGTTTTTCATAATCAAAACTAGGATCAGACTCAAAAAGTCAACAATTTCTCCATTTTTAATGATGACAAATACAAGAGCAAAATTTGGATTCACCTGACAAGGCTCCCCCTAACAATATGCATTAAAAAAATGATATTCAATAAAGTTCACATACAAGCATGAAGACTTCAGAGTTTTCAAGTTGTGCATTTAAGTACAATTATTATTTTCCATTTTGAGTGACAAAAGTTCAGGGAGAAAGGACTAATTTTGCTCTTATAAAACATCTCCCCCTTTTGTCATTAGTAAAAGAGCAAAAACAAATATCACTCCTTCTTCAAAAGGACCATAAACAGCAGAGCCCCAAAAATTTATAAATTTCGTGACAAAAAATATAATTTTTGAACATAACTCATGAATGCTTTGAAGCTTATATACTAGCAGCAAGAGATAAAGTTAATCATTTAAAAGTTCATTTCTTGCCATAAATAAAGAATCTATGTAAATATATATATATATATATATATATATATATATATATATTTATTCCCCTTTAATATTTGCAAAAAGTAGTGGGGGTTGCTTGCAAAAAAAATTTTAATTTAAAGCAAGCAAGCAACTGTCATTCTGGTTTAGCATTTAAGTACAATTTCATAATATAACCAGAATAGGACAACCATATAGATCTTAAAAAATTTAAAAATCACATGCAAGATCATATGGCAAATTCAAAGACTATGTGGCAAGTATTATACTTAAGGTATTCAATAAAAACATAACAATCAAGCACATGCCACAATACGTTTCAACGCACATCTAAGCTTAAAAATATTGGCGAGTACAAACAAGATAGAAAGTTTATTTCAAGAGCTCCTCCTATCGATTTGAAATCTAACTTAGATGAAGTAAACCACTTATGTAACATCCTCAAAATTTCTCCATTTTTTTTTTTAACAGATTACTTTAATATTTGAATATAATGGGCACTCCTATGCAACGAAAAACATAAATCACATAACCACATATACATTTGTATACAATACCATAATTCAGTATTTTCAACTATAACTACATAATACATCTCTCTCTCCAGTGTTAACTACCCAAAAATACAAAACCATACACAAAACTTACCCTATAACTAGGGTGACCAAGTGATCTCTATCCGCGAGTCTGATTAGCTCGCCTAGCTGGCTCACCTGAAAAATGGGGTGAGTCGACACTCAGTAAGTGGAGATATGCTATTACTAGTGTGTGGCAACCGAGTTATAAAATTATAATAATAGTATTTAAAACTACATGATCTGGAAAATCTATAAAACACATGTATAAAAGCTTAAAACATTTGTATCATCTAAGCTTTCTATCAATCATACTGCTATAACATACTACATACAATAAAAACTATAAAACTGTATACATATACATAACTGTGTTCTTTCCCTGGGACTCTGTATGTCATAATTTAACCCCTCATGACAGGGTTGTGCGGCCCGTAGGTGGGACTTAACGTGGTCGACCCTCCAGGTAAGTCATCATACTCTACACTACCTCAGCCCAGCCAAACTACATCCACTCCTAAGCGCTGGACTGGCTGCTACCTCATCTAATCGGCCCCCTCTACCCACTGTACTGAGGAGCTGCATCCTCTCCGAGCACAGTTAGACGATACCCACACAGTATCTGAGATATGTGGTTGCACTTTATCTGTATATAGCAACGGTACCGTGCTCTGTAAACTGTATCTGTCTGTAATGTCTCCATAGGGATCTGATACTATATAAGTACATCTATATATATATATACCTTTGCTGTTTTCATTATGTTTCCAAAATAACCACAACACTATAATTATGTACTATAAATACTGTAAAATCTGAGTAACTGTAGCATCTCGATGCTATAATTCTGTAATCTATCTTTATAAACTGTGTGTTATGGTATTTAGGAAAATATAGCATTCTATAAAAACTATGATATACTGAACTGAATAAAATCTATATAAATATGTCTATTAATCGCCTGTGAATAACTGTATGTACATGCTATATAACATGATATGCTGAAGTATTGTATAAATTTTACATTAGGTAAATATCTACTCAGGCCACACAACATTAAAACATTCGTTCTGTAAAAAATGCATAATAACTATATATATATGTATCTACGAAAACTCTGTTAATATTCTTAAAATCCTAGCATAGCATATTTACCTTATCTTAACTCTGAAAAGCCTCTACTAAATTCTGGCCCTATACCCGCATAATTCTCCACTCAACACCTTGAAAATCAATTCCCCCAGAACAAAATATCAGTATTTCTGTGTGTATTGTATTTCTTATAATTGAGAGAAAGACAAATATTGAATAAAATGTCTTATCCTGAGATTGGGACGAAATCCAAGCCAACTCTACCAATGATCAACTCCAACAAACTTGTAGAGAACTTCGCCAGGAGCATCGTGGTGGCTTCAAATCTTCGATCCAACATAAAATGATCCCGAAATAGAAGAGAGAAGGGGAAAGGTCCGAAGGATGAAAGAGAGAGGGTTTCTACGCAAGATTTCCATTAAAATATGAGTTTTTCACTATTTATAGGGCTAGATTCATCAACGAGCCACATCATCTCGTCGACGAGTCCTTTAATAATTTCGTCAACGAAACCCACTCCTCGTCGATGAAATTCAGACTTCCCAAAACCTCACTCGGTATTTCCTTCTCGGTGAATCTTGCCTTTGTCGACGAGGTCCTCTTATACCCTCATCGATGAATCCCCTATGTTTGTCAACGTGGCCCTGATAATTTCCTTCGGTTATTCCTTCCAAAATGCAATGTCGTCGACGAACGCGAATGGTTTCTTCTGTTTCTGTTTCTATTTCCCTCTCTCTTTAATATTTAAATATCATTATTTTTCAGGTCCTTATATTCTCCCCTCCTTAAAAAATTTCGTCCTTGAAATTTACTATCTGTATCTCCATTTATACACTCCATCATTCCGTAAAGGAAAAAGGTCTACTTATTTTATTTCCTACCCTCACTTGTGGCTGAGGAATACCATGGTTACATTTATGTTCTAGGAAATTACACATATAAAACTAAAAACCATCTACTAACTAAAATCAATACATATACTTGCAAAAGAAACTTATCTAACTATTATACTTTACCTGAGTACCTCTATACCTCTTAGAACAACTACAGGTATCTCTGCCTGATTTGCTCCTCAAGTTCCCAAGAAGCTTCCTCTATAGCGTGATTCTTCCACAAAACTTTTACTAATTAAATTTCTTTGGTGCGCAGTACTTGTATCTTTTTGTCTAAAATCTGTACTGGTATTTCTTCATAAACTAATGAATCTTTCAGCTCTATCTCTGTATAACTGATTATGTGGGATGGGTTTGGGATGTATTTCATTAACATAGCAACATGAAACACGTCATGCATCTTAGCCAAAGATGGTGGCAATGCTAGCTTATAGGCAATTGACCCTATTCTCTCAAGTATCTCAAAAGGGCCAATATACCTAGGGCTCAACTTGCCCTTCTTTCCAAACCTCATAACTCCTTTCAGAGGAGCTATCTTCAAAAATACTCGATCTCCCACATTAAATTCTAACTCTCGGCGGCGAGTATCTGCATAGCTTTTCTGCCGACTCTATGTTGTACTAATTTTTTCTTTAATTAGTCGGACCTTGTCACAAGCCTTTTGTACTATCTCTGGACCCAAAACTCACCTTTCGCCTACCTCATCCCAAAAAAGAGGAGAACGACATCTCCTACTATACAATGCCTTGTATGGATCCATGCCGATACTAGTCTGGTAGCTGTTATTATAAGAAAATTCAACTAACAGCATAAACTGAATCCAACTACCTCCAAAATCAAGCACACAAGCACGAAGCATATCCTCTAGTGTCTAAATCGTCCTCTCAGTCTGACCATCTGTCTAGGGATGAAAAGCAGTGCTAAAAGCTAACTGCGTACCCATAGCCTCCTGAAAACTTTTCTAGAATCGTGAAGTAAACCGAGGATTTCGGTCTGAGACTATGGATACTGGTACTCCATGAACACGAACTATCTAATGAACATATATCTCTGCCAGTATGTCCATGGAATAACCAATTTTAATAGGGATGAAATGAGCGATTTTCCTCAGACAATCTACAACCACCCAAATTGCATTCAGTCCCTGTCATACTGGTGGTAACCCCATAACGAAGTCCATCGAAATGTGGTCCCATTTCCATTCTGGAATGAACAATTGCTGCAACTGTCCTGCCGGTCTCTAATGCTCAGCTTTAACCTGCTAACATGTCAAGCATTGCTGAACAAACTCGGCTATCTCCCTTTTAATTCCATTCCCCCAGAAATACTCTCATAGGTCCCTGTACATTTTAGTACTGCTGGGATGGACCATGTATAGGGATCTATGAGCCTCCTCTAGTATAGTTCTCCTGATCTCAATATCTGTAGGAACACGTAGTCTAGTACAGAATCGCAGAGTTCCGTCTTCTGATATGATGAACTTCTCTCCGCGACCATCCCACACTCGCCATCACCTCTGCCAACTCTACATCATCGCCCTGAGCTGCTTTAATCCTCTCGTATAGTGTAGGCTGAACCACTAGACTGGAAATAACTGCCTAAGGACTCTTCTCTACCAATTCTATACTTAGCCTCTCCAAATCCATCAGAATTGAGTGCCGAATCTCCATAGCTGCCCGTATGGGTCCGCTTGATTTCTTGCCTAGAGTATCTTCCACTACATTTGCTTTTCCTAGGTGGGCTCTATTCGTGCAATCATAGTCTTTAATAAGCTCTAGCCACCCTTTTTGCCTCATATTCAACTCTTTCTGGGTAAAGAAATATTTCAAACTCTTATGATCCATGAAAATCTCGCACTTTCCACCATATAAATAATGCCTTCAGATCTTGAGAGCATACACCACTGCAGTAAGCTCTAAATCATGGACATGATAATTCTTCTTATATTCTTTAAGTTGTCTGGATGCATATGCAATGACCGTATCGTACTGCATCAACATGCATTCAAGACCTTTCAAAGAGGCATCACTGTATATTACAAACCCATCCTCCCCTAAAGGAATAGCCAGTACTGGATCTAAAACCAACCACTGCTTTAACTCTTGAAAACTTTGCTCACAGTCATCATTCGATTCAAATTTTACATTTTTCCTTATAAGTCGTGTTAATGGACCTAATAGCCTAGAGAAACCATTCACAAAACGTCGGTAATAACCTGCTAATCCTAGAAAACTCTTGACTTCCTGAACATTTCCCGACCTTTCCCAACTCACCACTACCTTTATTTTGCTTGGATCAACTAATACACCTACTTCTGAGATCACATGGCTGAGAAATGTGACCTATTTTAACCAAAACTCACACTTCTTAAATTTTGCATATAATTTCCTTTCTCTCAATATCTGCAACACCAACCTCAAATGATGCTCGTACTCCTAAAAAATTCTCGAGTAGACCAGTATATCATCAATGAACACAACCACAAACTAGTCCAAATACTGATGAAACGTCCAATTCATTAGATCCATAAATAGTACTAGTGCATTAGTCAACCCAAATGGCATCACTAGGAACTCGTAATGCCCATACCTAGAACGAAATGCAGTCTTCAAAATATCTTCTGATTTAACTTTCACCTAATGGTAGCCTGACCGTAGATCAAGTTTAGAGTAAACCTGGGTCCCCTGGAGCTGATCAAATAAATCATTGATCCTAGGGAGAGGATATTTATTCTTGACTATCGATTTGTTTATCTCCCTATAATCGATGCATAATCTCATGGTTCCATCTTTCTTTCCCATACGGTATGATGCTTTTGATATTGGTGCAGATCCTGGCAACAAGTCTATAGTGAACTCAATCTCATGATCTGGTGGCAAACCAGGAAATTCTTCTAGAAATACATCTGGGAATTCCCTCACTACCGGTATGTCAGCTTGTTCCAATTCTTCTTTTGGCAATTCTTTTATGTATGTGACATACCCCTGGCAACCACCCTATAACAATCTCCTCACCTAAATAGCCGACACTAGCTGTGGTGAGGCACGTATGCATGACCCCGCGAATCTAAATTTTGACTTGCCTAGGGGTCTAAAAATTACTTCCTTCAGATGACAATCAATACTTGTGTGATAAGTTGCTAGCCAATCCATGCCCAGTATCACATCAAACCCCTGCATATCAAGGACCACAAGATTGGCTAACAGCACTCTCTCCTGAATACTTACTGGAAAATTCCAGAGTACCCTCCTGCATCTAACCACATATCCCATCGGCGTACCCACATACAGTTCTACATCTACTAATGAGTCTCTACCCCAGTTATTCTGACATACCCCGTCGATATAAAGGAATGGGTGGCACCTGTATCAAACAAAATAAAAATTGTATATGGTAAAGCAGTAAGGGTACCTGAAACCATGTTTCCAGCCATCTCAGCATTTCCCGATATCAATGTGTAAACCCTTGCCGGCGCGGTATTTCTCTTCTGAGCTCCATGAGGCACCTGCTATCCTCCCCAAAATGGCCTAGGAACCGATACATAACCTGGTGTCATCTGACAGGATCGAGCTATATGACCGGGTCTCCCGCAACGGTAGTAAACATTCTCCCCTAATCGACATTCACCCGGGTGTCTCCATCCACATCTTATAAAAATGGCTAGAGGCTGACTACCCTGAAATCCACCCTGCTCTACCATCCGTCTCTGACCTCCTACAAATCTACCTCCCCTCCAAGGGCCTCAATTGGGACTCACTTGAAAGCTCGAGGGTGCGGTCCTCTTCTTCTAACTCTGTGTCTCAATCTCTTTCGGTAGACTCTCCTCTACTATAATGGCCCTATCAACCAACTCTGTAAAATCCTGGATCCTCAGTACCACCACCTTCCTATAGATATCTCGCCTCAAATTCATCTTGAACATTCTGGTCTTCTTTACTTCATCGGGGACGATATATGGGCAGAAACACGAGAGCTCGATAAATCTTGCCGTGTACTGCTAGACTGTTATCAACCCTTAGGACAAGCTCAGAAACTCCTGTATTCGGGTCTCTCTAACTGAAGCAGGAAAATATCTATCAAAGAATATATCCTTGAAACAAGCCCAGGTCATCGGCATTGGAGTCATCCTTTGCTCCGCCAATAGTCTAGTGGTCGTCCACCATCTCTCAGCCTCCCCTGCTAGTTTATACGTAGTGTACAAAAGTCTTTAAATCCTGCTCCTTTAATTTATACTATTGATGGTTCACATATGTCTGTTAGTCATCTTGGTCATGTTTCTATTCCTACTTTTTCTGTACCTGACACATATGTTGTGCCTAAGTTGTCTCTAAATATTTTTCATGATGGCCAACTTGTTGAAAGTGGTTTTATCTTAATCTTTTCTCACAATGGTTGTGATGTGTAGGATCCGAAGACGGGCCAGCTCATTGGAACCGAGTGTCAATTTGGTCGCCTTTTCGAGCTCACATCTCTGCATTTACCTAGTTCGTGCTCTCCTTCGTCTCTTACTACTGTAGTGTCTTCCAGTGTTTGGCACTCTCATCTTGGTCATACTTCTTTGTCTCGTGTTCATTCTCTAGCTTCTAGTCATTTCTTAAGACATGTTAAATTTGAACCTTTTGATTGTATGCCTTGTCAACTTGGGAAACACAAAGCTTTACCTTTTAATGAAAGTAATTCTTTGTCTTATGCACCTTTTGATTTGGTTCATTCTGATATTTGGGGATCTACTCCTATCTTTACTAAGGCGGGTCTCATTACTTTGTCAATTTTATCGATGATTACTCTCGGTATACATGGATTTATCTTTTGCATGATTGTATTAGGTTACTTTATGCTTTTTATGATTTTAAGCAGATGATTAAAACTCAATTTGATCACACCATTAAAGTCTTTCGGTCCGATAATGCCCGCAAATATACTTCTACCTTTTCATTGAAGAACTTAAAGAGGCCGGCACCTTGTCCCATCGATCTTGTCCATCCACCTCCCAACAAAATGGCCATGCAGAATGTAAGCATCGTTATATTCTTGACACTGTTCGCTTTTAACTTTTCTCTACATCCCTCCGAGAATCCTTTTGGGGTGAAGCCGCTCTTACTACTGTTTACACTATTAATTGAGTTCCAACCCCTACTCTTTCCAATAAATCTCCATATGAGGTTCTCTATGGAAAAGGTCCCTGATTATCCTCCTCTTAAAGTATTTGGTTGTGCTTGCTTTGTTCTACTCCCACCTTATGAACATACAAAACTTGAACATCGCTCTTGTCTTTGTTGCTTTCTTGATTATGGCATTGAACACAAGGGTTATCGGTGTTATAACCCCATAGCCAACAATCTTCGAGTCTCTCAACATGTTTAGTTTTGGGAACACAAAATGTTCACTAGTATCTCTCCACTTTCTTCCGATTGTCCCTCATACTCTCCCATTTTCACTAACCTTGCCATAGATCCCTCTCCCGATTTTTCCTCTACTGTAGGTCATGACAGCTCATCAGGTGATCACTCCAAGTCTGCCTCTCCCAAACTTGGCCTATCTGATGATCATGCCATCGCATCCACTCCGCTTGAATCCTCTAATTTAGATGTTTGTCGTTCTACCACTCCGCTTGAGTCCTCTAATTTGGATGTCTGTCATTCTAGTCGGGTAAGGGCACCTTCTACCTTTCTTAGTGATTACCATTATTTTTATACTCTTGACTCCCTTCACGAGCCTCGTAATTATTGTGAAACTTGTTCCGTTCCTGTTTGCAGCAAGCTATGTTTGAAAAACTTGACGCGCTTCACAAAACTCATACTTGGGACCTGGTTAACCTGCCTCCTGGAAAGACTGTAGTTGGGAACAAATGGGTGTCTAAAAGGAGAACGAACTCTGACAGTTCTGAAGTAAGACATAAAGCTCATTTAGTGGCAAAAGGATTTACTCAGGAGTATGGCATTGATTATGAGGAGACATTTTCCCTTGTTGCTCGTATTACCTCCGTTCGCTCCCTTTTAGTTGTTGCCTCTGCTCGACGATGGCCTTTATTTTAGATGGATGTCAAGAATGCCTTCTTACATGGTGATTTGGCTGAGCAGGTACATATGCAGGCCCTTACAAGGTATCCTTCTCCTCTTGGTAAGGTCTGCAGTCTCCGATGTGCATTATATAGGCTTAAGCAAGCTCCTAGTGCTTGGTTTTCCAAGTTCAGTTCCACTATTGCACAGGTTAGGTTTGCTTCTAACCCCTATGATTCAGCTCTTTTAACCTATCACACTGCTATTGGCATCACTGTTTTACTACTTTATGTTGATGATACGATCATTACTAGTGATGATACTTCTGGTATTCATAAGCTTAAGCAATTTATGTATCATCGGTTTGAGATGAAAGACCTCTATTCTCTTAGCTACTTCCTCGGCTTAGAAGTGTCCCCTAGCTCTGATGGCTACACTTTGACCCAAGCCAAGTATGCTTCTGATCTTCTCACACGTGCTAGTCTCACAGATTGTAAGATAGCTGATAGTCTGCTAGAGCCCAACATCAAACTTCGTCCTACTGATGGGGAGCTCCTTTCCGATACCACTCATTACCGACAGTTTGTTGAGAACTTGATTTATCTCACTGTCACTAGACCAGACATTGCCTTAGCAGTGCACCTTGTTAGCCAGCTTATGTTGGCTCCTCATCCCGTTCACTATGCAGTTGTTCTTCGCATCTTACGATATATGAAGGGAACATTATTTCATGGGTTTTTTTTTCCTCTCACTCATCCTTGACGTTGCAAGTTTATTATGATGCTGATTAGGCAGGGGAGCCTACTGATCGTCGATCTACCATTGGTTTCCTTTCTTTACTCAGTGACTCTCTTATCTCTGGACAAAGTAAAAAGAAGACTATTGTTACTCGCTCTAGAACTAAGGATGAGTATCGGGCCCTTGCTGATACTACTTTTGAACTTCTTTGGCTTCATTGGCTTCTCCAAGATATGAGTGTTCCTCAACCCTCGAGCACTCCGCTTTATTGTGACAATCATAGTACTGTCCAGATCGCTCACAACGATGTCTTTCATGAACGCACCAAACACATCAAGATCGACTGTCATTTTGTGTGTCATCATCTTCAAGAAGGGACACTTCGCCTCTTGTCAATTCCTTCGACTGATCAATTGGCTGGTATATTCACGAAGACGACTCATCCACTTGGTCTCCATCATGCTTTAGTCTGCAAGCTCCAGTTGACATCTTCGATATCACCTTGAGTTTGAGGGGGGATGTTAGCATATCTCCCTAATTATATACCTCTCTAATTTAGACTTGTAGTCTGCCTCCTATAAAAGGATGGTTCTTGTACAATTTTACTCACACAAAAAGAATATACAGAGTTTCTTAATTTCAACATGCAAATTAAGATATACAACATATTACATCGTATAGCATGCACTTGGTACATTATATTAGCACCCTACATTCCCATTAAAAAAAATTTATTTAGAAAAAAAACAAACCATAGACATCATACGTGAACACACGAGAGAGAGAGAGAGAGAGAGAGAGAGAGAGAGGAGAGAGAGAGAGAGAGAGAGAGAGATAGAGAGAGAGAGAGAGAGGATAAGGTTTAGGAGAATAGGCAACTTCTGAAGGGGCCTAGCTAGCTAAAAAAGAAAAAGGAGAATGCGACGACGGATCATGGCATCACAGAGATTAGGTTTAGGGCATACTAAAGCTACTTCCATCTCTACAAATTGCATGCATGCTCTCCCTCTCCCCGTCTTTCGTACCCCAAAGAATAAACAATAAAGATGTGTGAAATAAATATGTTCTCCAGCCATAGAGCTTTCCATCATTGTCTTTCTTCCAGAGGAATATATGTGAGAGAGAAAGAGAGAGAGAGAGAGGAAGAGAATATATGTCCATCCATCCAAAATCCAAACTAAAGCAGATAGAAAGTAGGTGGAAGATATATTATAATATATGCATACAGACCTAATTCTCTCAAGCTAGCTGCAGGATGTGTCATGTCAATTGTAGAACAAATTTCAGATTGATAATTAATGACCCATTTCTCTCATTTATTCATACATGTTATATTTCGTTTTCAGTGGATATATATATATCTTCGATTCTTTGAATAAAAATCTCTAGCCTCTTTTTACACGTATATCAACATCATTCTACATATGTAGTTAGCTAAAAATGTGTTGTCTTAAACGTGCAGGTATATAAAATTCTATTATTGCTTGATCTCTCCTGATCCCTGCATGATCTTCACAGATAAATCAACTTTACTGAATTCATATCTAACTTATAAATATTGTATACAATTTTACATTAAGAGTATGAATTTCAAATTTTAAATTTGAATTTAAGTGAATTTAAATAAATTTTAATACAATTTTATATTACGTTTTCTTCAAATCCAATACAACTCCAAATCCAACACCTCTCCAAACATACGATTAATCATTTTAGATATCAAATAATCTCTTAAGAGGTACCAAATTTACCTATGTCGCACACATATATAATGTAGTGGTGCGACCTTGTCCACATCAATTGTTTGACCCAAATATTTGTGAGCTTGTGGATGTTATATATTATATTTTTTACACAATCTAATAAATAAGAGCTTAGCAAAGAATAAGTCCTACTGGATGTATTATATGCATATGTCTAGCTTGTCGTGACGTCTCGGAGCGGTGGCCCGAGACCGCAGGGAATATATATACATATGATGTTAAAAAATTTGATTTGGAGTCACCACTAACCTATTATTTACATAAATGTGGTTAGATTACTTAATTAGTACTCATTTGATTGGTTACATGCTGAACCTAGGCCAAGAAATTAGTAGTCTCGGTTAACTTCTACCGGAATCAAGATCGGGAGTTCAATTATGCGAGGGGGAAAGTGTTCTCAACCCCTACACATCCGTTAAATGAATGGTACCAAATTAATTAATAAATTATCCCCAAAATTGAATTCAATAACCTTTAATTAACTCTTTTTTAAATTGAACAAACAAATAAATAAATAAATAAACAAAATTAACATAAGAACAAAAAATCTTAGTGTGATTGAGGAATGTCTAATATGATTTCCAAATAACGGAGTCTTGTTAGATAAACCTCCCTTAGAGCTAATACAAGTGAGGTATAAAATACCTCATTGACCTTTTTAAAATCATAGGGATGCACTCACATGAAAACAAGTAAAATTAACAAAAAGTTTCTTTGAAAACATTCCCAAATTTTTAAAAATCTTTGTAAAATTTTTCGAAAATTTTTCAATATTTTTCTAAAATTTCTATGAATTTTATGGTTTTTCTTCATCTTTTTTGTATTTTGTTTTCCATTTTTCTTTTAAATTCTGATTCAAAATAATTCAAAATATTTTTCTTGACTTCAAAAAAATTTCAAATTTTTCTCTAATTTCCCTTATTTTTGGTGATTTTTCTCAAAAAAATTAAAAACTAATTAAAATTTAAAATAAAATAAAATAAATAAAAATAAAAGTAAAAAACGGTTCAAGTTTGAACTGAGTCAAACATTTGACCTAGTGGGTGCCACGTGGCCGCTTTTTATTTTTTATTTTTTAAAATCACTATAGCAGGGTGATGACGTCACCCTAACATGTGTCACTGTTCAATTACTTCCTCTTTTTCTCTTCTTTTTTTTTTTTTTTTATGTCACCCTAACACATGTCACCAACAAAACGACATGGAACTTAAAGCACGGCTCGCTAACGTGACAAAGATTTGACCGTCCGGAAAAACACAGATCAGACGGTTGAGATTGAACCACATCGCCCCCTAGAATACTTGGTCCAGGGCACGACGTGTCACCCTGCGGTGGTGACATGTAGCCCACTACACTCTAATATAAAAATCAATTTTTTTTTCATTTTCTCTCATTTTTTCACTTCTCTCTCTTTCCTTCTCTTTTCTTTTCTTCTTTTTTTTTCTTCTTCTTCCCTCCCCTCTCGGTTTTCCTCTGTTTCTTCTTCTTCGTCTTCCTTTGTTCCCTTCTTCTTCCTCCAATCTACTTCTTCTCTTTTCTTCCTCTCACCTCAGCTTTTTTTCTCTTTTTCTTTTATTTTCTTCTTCTTCTTCCTCTTCTTCTTCTTCCAACCTACTTTCTATCTCCCAACTTTCTTTTCTCCTTTCTTTTGTTCTTCTCGGGTTCTTCTTCTTTTCATCTTTTTTTTTTTTTTTTAATTTTCCTCATCGAATATTCTTTTCCCTTTTGCAGATCTGATCTACACAAAGGCATTACCTAGCTCCATTTCAAGAAACACCCAAGATAAGTGCCTCCTCTCTTTTTTCCTCTTTATTTTCTTGCAACCAAACATCTTTATTTTATTAGGTTGTTTTTCTTTTTACATTTTTTACTAGATTCTACTGAACTCAGATTGGTTGAATTTGTATTGACTCGATGGGTCAACTCACAAAATTAGACTTGAGTTGACTCGGGTTGACTCAAGCTTACTCGAGCAAGTCAACTCACCGAGTTGGATCTGAGTTGACTCAGGTGAGTCAACTCACTGGGTCTTAATGACCTTAAGTGGGCTTTTAAATAGGATTTGGGCTCATGCCCACTGTGAATTTTAAAACAGGATTTAGGCTCAGGCCCAATGTGGTTTTTTTAAAAAGGAGTTGGACTCAAGCCCATTAAAAATTTTAAAACAAAATTTGGGCTTAAGCCCACTATGATTCTTTAAAACAAAGTTGGGCTAAGGCCTATTATGGATTTTAAAACCAGATTTGGGCCTAGCTTTTTAGGTTTGAAATTGGGGCCCAAGACTATTGAATATTAAAAATGGGTCGTGGTTTTTAAAGATATGGGTTGTCGATTTAAGTTTTGAAAACTGAGTTTGGCCCTGTGTTGAAAAACATAAAAGGATATGGCCTTCTACGATTTGGGTTAATATCTGGGCTTTAGTATGAATGGACCCAGGTCCAAATTGAATCTAGGTCTTATGTCTGTAGGTACTTATGTCAAACTAGTCCACCCAGTCAAATGGATCAGGTTACTGAGCTCTCCAAGTGGGTCGGGTCACTAGATCTGATTCACTGAATTGGATCCCATATGCAGCATATTTTATACTAATTTAAGCACATAAAACCAACTTAGAATTAAAAAATTACCTCTGATCTTCAAACTCCACCAACTATGAGCCCCATTTTCTATAATTCCAAGATCAACTCTGACCTCTGAATCTTATGAATTCAACTATTCTCTCAAAACAATTCAAAGTACACTTTACATAAATGCCTCTCTCTGTCAATGTGTGTGAATCACCTTCTGAATTGCTCCCCTGTATGAACTCCTCTCGAAATTCCCACACTGTTTGTGTGTGAATCTCTCTGCAATTCCCACTACAATTCTCATACTATGAATTTCTCACACACTATATCTATCTCCTCTTCTTTGTGAATGTTGTACTTACTCTCTGCGAATGCCCCTTATTTATAGGGTTGGGGCCTCAGCCACATACGTAACAAGCCAACCTTCCCTTTTCAACCCTTTCATTTACATTAAATCTCTCATGTGCGTGTTTTTCTTCCTACAGCAAAATTCTTATCCCTAGCTATGGCTCATTGAAATCGGTTGATTTCTTTCCATATCAGTCCTTGGCCAAATATTGGGATTGGAAACATATCAATCTTGCAAATTCTCCAATATAGAATCATTCAAATTTTCTCCCTTTTATTGCTTGATTTCTTTATGAATTGGCGTGCAAGTACTAGCTGTGGTTCACGAAGATCCCTGAATATTCCCTGCAGCTCCCTGTATTTTTGTTTACCCCTTGTATTTCTGTATTTCTCCTATATTTCTCTTTATTTTCCTATATTATGGTGTATTTCCCTGTATTTTTTTATAAATATTTAATAAAAATATTGTTATATTTAAGGTCCGATTAAAATTAGGTGTCTACAACTATTTCTTTTTACAAGTTTGTTGCTTAAGGGGACAAGAAGAGCAGTCTTCTTGTTATCTTTCAGTAACAAGTCTATAAAGATAAAAGGTACAAATTTTGTATCAGGCCTTATATAACAAAAGAAGTGATGTATATATATATATATATATATCCTAATGAGGACTTACTAGAAAATTATTTTAAAAGTATATATATTGTTTATATTGTAATATTATTGTAATGTGAAACATATTAAAGAATTGAAAAAAATGAACTTTTATAATATACTTATATTTTAGGAAAATTTAGTAGTCTTTTTTTTTTTTTGAGTAATTATATGTACTTTCAATTTTAGATCCATGGTACTAGGAGATATAATTTATTTATTTTTCTTTTTCTTTTTCTTCAAGTAAATAAAACTATGTTATGTCCCAAACTCAAAATTATTTTTTCACTTGTCGACAAAAAAAAAATTTTTTCTTTTAAAAATGAGTTAATTTAAATACATAAAATTATTTTTAAAATGCATTTATATTCTAAACAAGAAAAGAAATTAGAGCTTATTTTAGGAATGAATAAATTGATTAGGATTTGCTGATATGTGTACATAAAAGTTGTCAACATTATAGACACCTCATTTGTCGATCATTATATAGAAAAATTTAGGGATTTTTTACCCTATTTTCATTTCAATTGTAGGCATAATTAAGTTGATTTTCTTGCTTAGTCGTGGATTATAGGGTTTTTTTTTTTAAAGTGGCAATGAGTGTAGTCTAAGGTCTTTGCCTAAGTGGTCGCACTTCGGGTGGTCCCCCAATTCACTCAACCTCATTGCCCTGTTTAGAATTTTCATGCATTAGGCGAATTGTACAATATTTCATTTACAATTAAGAATGATGAATATACAACCAAAAAAACAAAAATAAATAAATAAACAACAGGCATGTCTGCCCTCATAGCCGCCAATCGGGCATGCCTTCCAAGCTTCCTGTGCCTACACATATAGAGAAATCAAAGCTTGGTTAGCTAAGCCCAACAATGAAGCCCAAATTTTGGGCTTAATTTTTAAGTTTGGGGCTCATGGTGGGCCTATGGTAAACTTAAGGCCCAACATGGGCTTACTTTTACATTTTAGGCCCATAGTGGGCGTATGCTTAACCTGAAGCCCATGTGGGGCTTATTTATTTAAGAAAAAAAAATTGAGGCACCAATCTAGCCTGGCCCCTAGTTTACCCCCTACAAGAAGGCCCCTTTTCCTACCTACTCCCCTCTGCAACCACAAGAATCAGGAGCTCCCCAGAGCCTGCTTCCCCTCATACTACTCTTACTTGCTACCATAGAAATCTAAAGCTCATTAAGACCCTACCACCTTTTTTAGCCTATAAATAGGAAGAGTGAAGAAGAATTAAGGAGCTCTGGAGACTTTGGAGATGTTGACTTTTTGAGTCTGATCCCTATTTTTATGCTGACAAAGCATATGTTTCTTATGTGTGTATTTATTATATGAACAGATCCTTAATTTAACACACACATAAGGAAACGGCGATGGAAGCTTGCGGGACTTAAAGCATATACGATTAGGTACATGCCATGAATTCAGAAGAGTAAAAGAAGAAAAAAAGGACATTTATTGTTTTATCTTGTAATGCATTTAAGCTTTATTTTTAGAATTTTGTTTGTAATAATGCATACATCTTACATGATATGATTTAAATGTTCAGACAGAACCATAGACAGGTCGTAGGGAACCAAAGGCCATAAATAGACCTTGAAACATTGAATTTTTTGCTTGGAAATGTCCTTAGGGTTTAAATTGAGGCAAAAATAGGTCTTCAGCTGACCAAAGTTGGATTTTTGGGCTTAATTTAAAAGCACGATCGACCGAACCCTTGGAAACATAAATGCCTCGGTCGACCAAATAGGTCAGAATTCAACATGTTGACTTCGCTCGGTCGACCATACTGAATTGAATGTACCATCCTCGGTCGACTGAACAATGAACCACTGACATCCCAACTACTTGGTCAACCAAAACATGTAGTTCAAACTTGAGATGGTCGATCAAAGCTATATGAATAGCCGACCACATCTTTGCCTTAGTCGACCAAACCCACAAAGGGCTCAGAATCGCCCTTTTTTAGTCGACCAAATCTATAGTTCAAATTTGCCTTGGTCAACCAAACTTATGAAAGTGGTCGACCGAACCTTGTCCTTGGTCGAACGAACCTCTCGGGTTCTAGCATTTTTAAAATGTTAATCACGTCTTAACCTTAATTAAATTTTTCCAAAAATACCAAGCGTGTCCCCAACGCTCATCATTTTTTTAAAAACTATAAATACCCCTTCATTTGCTTTGATTAGTAACTTTGATTAATCTCAAAATCCTCTCAAAATATTTTGATAATCAAAGTTCCTCAAAACCATTTTTAACGCAAAAATCTTTTGTTTGGGACAAAAAATAATCTAAACTCTCTCATACTCTCTTTCAATCTTTCTTTTGAAAAATCTTTTTAGAAGAGAGTATTTTATTTTGGGCATTTAGCTTATATCCATAGCATATACTCTCACTCAAGCTTTTATTTTAAAATCATTTGGAGAGTATACTTAGGGTTTCTCCCATATTTTCTTTGACAAATATTCTTGTGGAGAAATTGTTTATGGCATTGTGAATCTTTGCACAACTCATTGCAAAGATTCATAAGCTCACTTGTGCTTATTGACAAAATTCTTTTTGAGCTAAAAACCCTATGTTTTCCTGTATCCTTCATTGAAAAATATTTTGTTTGAGAAAATATTATTAGGGTTTAAATCTTTATGTGCTTATCATATACATCTTTTTTCAAAGATTGAAAATATTATTTTGAGTAAAACACCCTTACTCCCTGAGCATATTTCATATCATTAGAGAGTGCATTTTGAGGTTAAACGTGTACATCTTTGCTTGTATTTATAAGCATTTTTATTATGTACAAAAATGTGTTTAATGTACCAGTTGGGTTCAACTCGTAAATTCAACTAGGGAGTCTCAGCTCTGTAAGTGAGACCGGTTGGGTTCAGCCCAAAATTTGAATTGGGGTGTCTCCACCCTGTAAGGGAGACCAGTTGGGCTCAGGCTGGTAATTGAGTTGGGGTTTACCTCGCTCCGTAAGGAGAGGTTGTAACGGCTTCTGCTCCGTCCGTTTAAGTGAGTAAGGATAGTGTAATCCTTAGGGGTAGGCCCAAGGCGGGGACGTAGGCTGGTTTGGCCGAACCTCGATAACAAATATTGTGTGTCACTCTCTCTCTCTCTCTCTCTATCTCATTTAATTACTGCACTTTAGTTTCCATATGTGTATGCTTGCTTATTTACTGTCATAATTATTCACATGCACACATTTAATTTAAATGAGAGATATGCTGCACACGTGTATATTAGCACTGATCGCCTAATTTTTTTACATACACGGTTTTAATATTGAATGGGATATGAATTTTGGTGAATCGGCATAAAATTTTATTTTAACCAAAACGTTTTTAAAACCCAATTCACCCCTCCGCCCCCCCCCCCCTCCCTCTTGGGATCACACCATTTCCAATGAAAGAGTCAAGACCTAGGAAAGTTTCTTGAAGGGCAAGAGGAAGAAACAAAGTGAGAGTGGAAAAGGTGAAAAGAGAAAAGCAGAATTTTAAGAAATCGAATAAGAAGAAGCAGAAAAGAAAAAGAAGTAGAGGAGAAGAAGGAATTCAGTGAGCAAAAGTAGTAAAGTAATAGGAGTTTGAAATACCTAAAAGGTAAGTACCTATTCTCTATTTCACTAGGTTTGAATGACCAGTTGATCATTTGATTTTGCAAATTGTCAACATGCTACCCTAATATTTCTTTTTGGTCTAAGCCTAATTAGAATCCCAACAAAAGAACCTAAAATACCCTTCAAAGCTCTCCTATACGAAGCCCAATTAGAATCCATTAAAAAACCCAATCGGAACTCAAACCCTGCAAAGATCTCTCATTTAGACCTCCAATTACCCAATTAGCACCCCCAAAACCCTGCAAAACCCCAAACAAACCTGAAAATATCACCCAAAAAATTTGGGTCAACCTAACCCAAATACCCTATTTTGACCCAAATACCCAAGTCAACCTAACCCCAATATCTGGGTCAGACAATCCATAATCCCTAATCTAACCCTAGCCCTAACCTAACCTTAACCCAACCTGATCCCTAATCTAGCCTTAACCTACCCCTAATTCAACCTGACTTGACCCAACCTAACTCGACCATAACTCTGGTTAACCCAAAGTCCCCAATTTGGCTTGAGGAAAAGCCTAAGAAACCAAAATAAAATGAACCAAGATAAGAGAAAGGAATCTAAAAAAACAAAGAAAGAGATAGCAAACAAAGGAGGGGGTTTTTACCTTTGTGAGAACTGAGTTGAGATCTGAAAAACAAAGCAGACAGTTTGAAACATTCTACCCACGTGAGCCCTATTCCACCTTCAAAAGGAAAGCAGAGAGGGTAAGATCAAAAAGAAAGAAAAAGAAATCTAAGAGAGCAAAATAGAGAGAGAGAAGAGAGAATCAAGAGATAAAAGAGAAAAGGGGTACGTGCATTAAGATCAGAAATAGAGAAAAGAAAGAGAGAGTAAGATACAAAGAAAAAGAAAGAGAGAGTGAGATTCGAAGAAGAAGAAAGAGAATGAGAAGGATCAGAGAGAGAGTGGGGCTTACCATGCTCCGTCGTAGGCAGCAAAGGCCACCAGAGGAGGTGGTGGCAGTAACTAGTGTAGATGGCTTTTGGAATCGAGAGATCGAGAGAGAGAGAGAGAGAGAGAGAGAGAGACAGACAGACAGACAGAGAGACAGAGAAGGTTAGAGAGAGATAGAATTCAAGAGAGTTCAAAGGCAGGAGAGGAAAAGAAAAGAAAACAATATATATATACTTAAGTATTTAAAAACCAAAAACAAAAAAATTTTAATAATGGGAAATGTGTCACCATTTGGGTAGTGTCATGTGCCACAACCACATCTGCGCATTTTGGGTGACATCACTCGGTGATGTGGCGTGATCCTGGCAATCCCTTTTGTGTTTTCTCAATACGATTGGATGCCTCGATCACTGCCATGTTAGTGATCTACGTCATTTTCTCTAAGCTACTAGCATGTGACCATGTGGCAAGTGACATCATAATGACATCTCCTTGCCATGTGTCACCTCTTTATTTTATTTTATTTTTTTAAAAGAAGAAAAAATTCAAGTCGTCCGCATGCTGCTACATGTCACCATGGATGGGTAACATGTGGCAGATCCAGATGTCTCTTGCCTCTTCTTCTCCCTCTCTGAACCAGGTCAACCCGAGTCTGACTCGTTGACTTGGCCAAACTGGTTCAACTGATTTGACTCGGTTCAACTCCCTGAACCACTCGTTTTTTAAATTAATAATAATTTTAGAAAATTCATTTTAAAATTATTTATATTAATAAAAATTGAGAAAAATAGAAAAAATTAAAAAAAATTAAAAAATATGTGAGTTGTTTTTTACTTAGACAACCAAAAATATAAATATTTTTAAATCTTAAAAAATAAATAAAATTGAGAAAATTTCTTTAAAAACTTTAAAAATTGTAGAAAAATTCTTTTAAAAAATTTTAGAAATCTTGGGACCTTTTTGGTCAAATTTTGGTAATTTATTAGTTGTTTATCTTGCGTTCTTTCCTGTTACATAACTCTGCATGAATATGTGTCTGCCTTTTATTTTATGTGTGCATGTGCCTACATGCTTGTGTATGTATGCACTTTCCCCCACCCCATAAGGAGGAATATGATGTACTCAGGCTATATAATCCCTAGGAGCGAGGGTTCTAGTAGAATCACTTTAGACTGACTCAGTAAGTGTGTAACACCCTAAACCAGCCACGTGGGGCCCGAAGTGTTATGAGACCAACACACATCTCTAATACCATTCACGCCGCGAAAAATAATAAAAATAACCTCGAACATATTATACTAGAGTTCTATATTTACATATGCTGATCCATAATAATTACAAACTCATTCCTCATTTTACAACCATAATTTAAAATATATTAAAACGTAAAACTTTATACATAACTGTTCTAATAACCACTCACAAAACTACCCCGCCTTAGAGCTATCTAAGCTCGATCACCTCGATAACCTGAAAAGATTAAATCATCAACGGGGTGAGACACCTCCCAGTAAGGAAGAAATAATTCATAACAGTGTGTGGCTCAAGTGTTTAATATATAATTAAAATATCCATACAAATGCGATCACAATCCACTAGTAGCCAAAATAACACGCTCATAATCATAACATGGTCAACGTCTTTGTCAGCCAATCACGTACCCATATTCATAAATATTTTACTTATAATTCCATAGAATAGGGAAGTCAACCCACCCATACAAGTAGATTCCCTCTCCTCTAGTGCTAAAACTAGGACACTCACCTTTCTCAATAAGCCATCGGGTTATGTATCCAGGTAAAGTCACCGAGAATAGGGAAGGTAACCCACCCATACAAGTG
Source organism: Malania oleifera (assembly GCF_029873635.1). Lineage (NCBI taxonomy): Eukaryota > Viridiplantae > Streptophyta > Magnoliopsida > Santalales > Ximeniaceae > Malania > Malania oleifera. Next base: position 21,675,758 of record NC_080419.1, on the reverse strand, counting down.
GCTTCCCTCTACTCTAGTATCCACATATAATTATCAGAGTACTTGCTTTTCTCAGCAAGCCCTCATGTGGAATAATCTACTTACCTTAAATACTTAATTAATTAAACTCACACGCAGCCAACCATATTTGTTTCACAGAACTTTGCACATATACGCATAGCACAATCAATCCACACAGGATAAACATACAGTCTTCCATCATACCCACACAGGGTCTACATTCGCACAATATGTAATCATCCATACAGGACTATCAATTACAACATACATGTCCACATAGGACTGGTCCACACAGGACAAACCAGTCACACAACATATATGTCCACACAAGATTAATCAAACTACAAAGGTTACTCGGTCCACATAGGACAAACCAATCACACAGCATACATGTCCACATAGGACTGGTCCACACATGACTAATCAAACCACACAGGTTACAAAACAAACACTCTGTTCATGGTACATAGGTAAACAACCTCCTCATACCACTGCCAATATTTACCTCCAAATACAAATGCCCATATAACGACCTCCTTATACCACTGCCAACTTTATATAACAGCTATACCAAGTACGATATAACGACATCCTCATACCACTACCAACGCTATATCGAAATTTACATAAACCACGACACAAGTCAACAGCAACCAATCATTCAACACATCCACAGTTCTACCACAATATGCACAACATTAGTATCTGCAATCAACTAGTATAATCAACCAGGCAGAAATCATAGCCAAACAATATTCGCAGTTTCAATGATTCGTCATTCCACATTGCTTGCAATCATTTAATTAACAAAGATGGTTTCAACCACACAGATTTTCCCAATATAATATATACGAAAACAATATTTTCAATGCCAGCATGGTTCAGAAATTATACCTGTATATATAGAAATTATACTCAAAATTAGTCATTTTAAAATTATTAAAAAGCTATTATAAAATATTTCCCCTTACCTGCTCCTCGGAATTCTTGCTTAAATCCAAACAAAAAGAGACCCTGTATTCCAAAAATTTTAACTTACTCAAATCTTAGAAAAATACCCATATAATACTTCTTAAGCTCCAAATACCTCAAAATAATAATAAAACATTAAATTATTTCACTTACCCTGGTTTTGGGATGTTTCCCAAACTTCTCAAATCGAAAATCTTCTCCACCTATATTGCAGAGAATCTTCCCAAGAGTCTCATGGTAGCTTCCGATCCTCAAACCGAGCTAAATTCGGCCTGAAATCGAAGAGAGAAGGCAAAGGATCCGTGGGTAGAAAGAAAAATAGAAGGAAAAATGAAATTCTCGCTAAAAATCTAATTTCTCCCTATTTATAAGCAACTTGCCACGTGGCCTCGTTGACGAGACATCTGGACTCGTTGACAAGCCCGAGAACACCACTCGTGGACAAGACTAGGAGCTTGTCGAAGATATTCAGGTATTCAAAACCCTCCCTCAGCAAACCCTTATCGACGAGACATGCAAGCTCGATGATGAGGCCCAAAAGTTTTCTCGTCGATGAGAAAATTCCGGCTTGTCGTCGACGAGCGCTTGCTTTTTCCCTTTAAAAATTTCTTTTCCCTTTTCTTCTATTTTTTTCCTTTTTCCTTATTATCCTTCTTATAATTTTAAATAGTTAAAATTTTCCGAGTCATTACATTCTCCCCCTTAAAAAAATTTTCTCCTCGAAATTCATTAATCACTATTTTCAAAATCAAAAAGTTAACTACACACATTCATAAATTTCAACCAATCCAAACATATGCAACACTGAATCATGCATAGCTAAACAAAATTAACATACATATTAACATAAACATATACTTGGGCCTTTAGTGTTTCCCTCCTCAGGTGTACCCAACATATAGACACGTGTTGGGGCACCACCGCCGCAAGGCACCGGGTTGTTCCTCTAGTTCTGGTTCGGAGCTGGTGCATTATTTGGTGGTTCTTGACATTTTCTGAGCTATGTGACCATGCTTACCGCATCATTAGCATACGACACCCCTACTTTGGCATTCTCCCTAATGTCGCTAGTTACATCTAGGGCAGTGGGGATGTGACGAATCACCCTGTCGTTCTCGATCATTTATTTCCTATCCTTGGCCCACTACATCTCTATCTCCCCTACACGGCCCTTGTCAGACATTTGCTTGGGAATGAGGAGACGCAGCCCTTTTCCTTCGTTCTGATGCATATGTACCTCTCTACTGACTTGACTCTGCAACAGTAGATTTCTCCACCAACTCCGTGAAATCCTAAATCTGTAAGCATGTCATATGCTCGTGAACCCTCTGATTCAAGCCCCTTTCAAACCATCTAGCATTTTGGTATTCATCTGGAACTACGGAAGGTGCAAAATGAGATAGTTCTAGAAATTTAGCAGCATACTACTGAACAGTGAGGCGCCCCTGAGTCAAGTTGAAAAATTCCTCTGCCTTTGCATTTCTAGTGGTGGCGGGAAAGTATCAGTCATAGAAGACCAACTTGAAGCGACCTCGGCTCATCGCTATATGTATCGCTCGCTGTTCCTCCAACAGCTTCATCGCATGCCACCACCGTTCAGCTTCTCCGGCTAGTTTGAAGGTGACGAAAAAGAACCTTTTGATCCTCAGTGCAGTTCAACACTGCCAGTATATTTTCCATTTCTTGTATCCACATCTCAACCTTAATCGGATCGATACCACCCTCAAAAGATGAAGGTTTCAGATGGGTGAATTGATCAATTGTGCAACCCTGGTGCACTAGTGGATAGCTCGATCCCCCGAAAGCCTCGTCTCATTTTTTCCCTAACCTGATGAGCTATCCCTCATAACAGTCGAGAGGTGTCAATCTCATCCCCGCTAGAAGCTCCCATTTCACTTCCTCCTCCTTCATCCATGCCTTTGCTTCTAAGATCCATCCCTGAATATAAATTGTAACGACTTGCTTAATAAACTGATATTTAATATACTCTAATACCATACTGGGATAAACTCAACCATAAATCTAAGCAGCGAGAAGCATAAATCACATAGAAATTATCATTTGAACATACATACATACATATATATATATATATATATATATATATATATAATACCACACAATACCAGAGTTCTACATGTTTCCCCAAAATATGTACACATATTTGTTCTCCAAAATACCCTCAACTAGCTAGGGTTTACAAAATCATTCCCAAAAATATACTCACTTTCTGACAGAGCACTACAGAAGCCCCTCTATTTGCAAGCCTGGTCTACTTGCCTACCTGGATCACCTGAAAAATAATTCAACACTGGGATGAGCCAATGCTCAGTAAGACGAAATATGCTATTACTAGTGTGTGGCAAATGAGCTACTATATCATGAAAATTTGTTTCCAAATAAACATGTATAACTGAGTATATAAATAAAGCACAAGTGATAAAGGACACCTCCCCTTTCCCCTGTTGCTTAACATAACAATATCATAAGTTACTAATCAAAATACTTCTATTATACATAGGTATATTCCCTGTTTCTGTAAATCTGTACATACGTAATAGTAACTGAAAATGTTCCCCGTGGCTATCTGTGTGTCATGACTTATCCCCTCATGACAGGGTTATGCAGCCCGTGGGTGGGATTTCCCCTGGCTGGCCAACCAGGAATAAATCACTATACTCCATCGGTCAATCTGCCCACCTCAACCCATATCTAGATGGGGAGCCTAACCTCTTCAAAGGCCTAGGTGATCGACCTTACCACGTATTATCTAAATAGGTGGTTACACTCATATAGTAACATAATATCTGTAGCAACGGTACCGTGCTTTATAGCTGCAAGTCCAACAGGGTCTGATATCATATAATATATTTCTATATATATATATATATATATATCTGATTTACCATGATTCTGAAGTACTGAAATAACCATGATGCTGCATAATTGTACTGTAATTCACATGTAGTACTACTGAGAACTATATAATCATAACACTGAAACTGCATAATCATAATGCTGATATTCGTGTAATCATGGTACTGAGATTCATAAAATCATGGTACAAAAATCCATAAAATCAAGGTACTAAAATATCGTAAAATCAGGATATTGAAATATCGTAAAACTTATATTCGTACTATATTCATATTCAAAAGCCACACGATACTGTAATACATAATTTTCATCATTAAATAAACTGTATAACATTTTTAAAAATATAGAGCATAGCATATTTCCCTTACTAGACTACTGGAAAACCCCACGGGAATACTAGCTTAACACCCGCAGGGCCTCCTACAAAACACCCTGAAAACAGTATTTTCCAGAACTAAATATCAGTATTTTTCCATCTATATCATTTCCTATAACTGTCGTAAGGCCAAAAAGGGACTAAAAGGCCTTACCCTGAATTTGGGATGAAATCTAACTTCGATTCCCCAATGATCCGCTCTGGCAGACTTATAGAGAACTTCGCCAGGAGCATCGTGGTAGCTTTAGATCTTCGGTTTGGCAACTAACGAGACCAGAAATGAAGAGAGAAGGGAGAGAGTTATGTAGAGAGAGAGAGAGAGAGAGAGAGAGAGAGAGAGAGACGGAAAAATGTGATAAAAATTCGGTTTTTACCTATTTATAGGGACAGATTCATCGACGAGTCCTTCATTAATTTCGTCGACGAGACCCTGTATTCGTCGACGAAATTCAAAGCAGCCAAAAATCTTGCTCAGTATTTTCTCGTCGACGAAGCCCTATATTCGTCAAGGAAATCCTTCAAACCTTCATCGACGAAGTCTACGGCCTCCTTTTGTTTCTGTTTCTATTTCTCTCTCTCTTATTATTATTAAAATGCTATTATTCTTAGGGTCACTACATAAATATACAACAGAGGCAATTTAGAATCTCCACTTCTTAATATGTCTTACATAATCACAAAACATAAAACCAATTTAATATTCAAATCCTCTATTAAATATCCATCATCCATTTATCCACAATTGTCTTAACTTTCAATTCCAAATTCCAAATTTCAAATTTCAGTTTCTCCACTTAGAAACATCACCATCAATGGATTTACCATGGTTTTTCGAAACCATAGACTGATTCAGAAAATCACAAAAGTTCGTCAAGGGATTTCTGCCTCCAACCTAAGAAACAAACTCAAACTTCTGTCAAGACCCTAATCTACCCATTCCTACCTTATTCAACTCAACCTATACTCTCATATTAATCCTCCTAAAGTCCGCAAGACCATTATCCTCTTATTCAAACTGTAACGCCCCAAATCCACCACGTAGGGCCTGGAGTGTTATGAGACCAACATGCATCTCTGATACCATTCACGTAGCGAAAAATAATAAAAATAACCTCGAACATATTATACCAAAGTTCTATATTTACATATGCTGATCCATAATAATTACAAACTCATTCCTCATTTTACAACCAGAATTTAAAATATGTTAAAACGTAAAACTTAATACATAACCGTTCTGATAACCACTCACAAAACTACCCCATCCTGGAGCTATCTAAGCTCGATCACCTGGATAACCTGAAAAGATTAAATCAACGACAGGGTGAGACACCTCTCAGTAAGGAAGAAATAGTTTATAATAATGTGTGGCTAATGTGTCAAATGTGTTCACAATCCACTAGTAGCCAAAATAACATGCTCATAATCACAACATGGTCAACGTCTTTGTCATCCAATCACGTGCCCATATTCATAAATATTTTATTGATAATTCCCAAAAGTAGGAAGTCTACTCACCCATACAAGTAGATTCTCTCTCCTTTAGTGTTAAAACCAGGACACTCACCTTTCTCAATAAGCCCTCGGGTTATGTATCCAAGTAAAGTCACCTAGAATAAGGAAGATCACCTACCCATATAAGTGGCTTCCCTCTACTCTAGTATCCACAAATAATTACCAGAGTACTTACCTTTATCAGCAAGCCCTCGGGTGGAATAATCTACTAACCTTAAATAATTAATTAATTAAAGTCACACGCGGCCTATCATATTCATTTCACAGAACTCCACACATATACGCATATCACAATTAATCCGCACAAAATAAACATACAGTCTTCCATCATACCCAAACAGGGTCTACATTCGCACAATATGTAATTGTCTACACAGGACTGTCAATTACAACATACAAGTCCACACATGACTGGTACACACAGGACAAACCAATCACACAACATACATGTCCACACAAAACATGTCCACATAAGACTAATCAAACCACACAGGTTACACGGTTCACATGGGACAAACCAATCACACAACATACATGTCCACATAGGACTAATCAAACCACACAGGTTACAAAACAAACACTTTGTTCATGGTAAATAGGTAAACAACCTCCTCATACCACTGTCAATATTTACCTCCCAATATAAATGCCTATATAACGACCTCCTTATACCACTGTCAACGTTATATGATAGTTATACCAGGTAGGATATAACAACCTCCTCATACCACTACCAATGCTATATCGTAATTTACATGAACTACAACATAAGTTAATAGCAACCAATCATTCAACACATCCACAGTTCTACCACAGTATACACAACATCAGTATCTGCAATCAACCAGTATAATCAACCAGGCAGAAATCATAGGCAAACTATATTCGTAGTCTCAATGATTCATCATTCCACATTGCTTGCAATCATTTAATTAACAAAGATGGTTTCAACCACACAATTTTCCCAATATAATATATATATATGAAAACAATATTTTCAATACCAGCATGGTTTAGAAATTATACTTGTATATATAGAAATTATACTCAAAATTAGTTGTTTTAAAATTATTAAAAAGCTATTATAAAATATTTCCACTTACCTGCTCCTCAGAATTCCTGCTCAAAACCAAACAAAACGAGACCCTATATTCCAAAAATTCCAACTTACTCAAATCTCAGAAAAATGATCATATAATACTTCCTAAGCTTTGAATTCCTCAAAATAATAATAGAACTTTAAATATTTCACTTACCCTGGTTTTGGGATGTTTCCCAAATTTCTCAAATCAAAAATCTGCTTCGCCTATATTTCAGAGAATCTTCCCAGGAGTCTCGTGGTAACTTCTGATCGTCGAACAGAGATAAATTTGTCTTGGAATCGAAGAGAGAAGGTAGAGGAGTCATGGGTAGAGAGAGAAACAGAAGGAAAAATGAAATTCTCGTTGAGAATCTGATTTCTCCCTATGTATAAGCAACTTGCCACGTGGCCTCGTCGATGAGACATCTGGACTCGTCGACGATCCCGAGAACACCACTCATGGACAAGATCAGGAGCTCGTCGAAAAAATTCAAGTATTCAAAACCCTCTCTTGGTAAACCCTCATCGGCGAGACTTGCAAGCTCGACAATGAGGCGCAGAAGTTTTCTCATCGATGAGCGCTTGCTTTTTCCCTTAAAAAAATTTTTTTTCCCTTTTCTTCTATTTTTCCCTTTTTCCTTATTATCCTTCTTATAATTTTAAATAGTTTAAATTTTTCGGGTCGTTACAAAGTGATTCTATTAGACTTCTTGATTTAGGTAAACACTTTTCTTGCATATTTTGCAAGTGCATTTTATGAGTGCTTTGTAGTTTACATGCTTTGAATAATGACTTTATCTCTAGGTTGCATACATTGGATATTGAAATGAACTTTCATGATAAATCTTCCTCTAAACTTGGGGGGTTATGTGTTTGTATGCCCTCAAGAAATTGGAGGCGAGGGGCTTTTTCTTTCACAAGGCCTCTCGATCTTCAAAGGTCGGGTAAAAGATAGAAACTCCTTAACCTGGAGTAAACTTAAATAAGCAATTTATCCTCATAGGGGTCATTGGGGCTTGTGTCCTCACATGCCTTCAAGGAACTCGAGGTGAGAGTAGCTTTTGTCTTTCGTAGGGTTGCCCATTATATTGGATTGGTAATTGAAATAAATAGGAAGAATCAAGCATTGATCAGTTAATTTTGAGGTAATCCTAGGCTAATCAAGTACCATCTGTTGGACGGGTGTAAAAGGGTGTTAATACCTTTCTTTTACATGACTTCTAAACTTAATTTGGTGACACAGACTACTAACTATCGGTTCCCTTGTACCTAGGAATAACTTAAAGAATAATGAACTAGTAGTATATATCAAATAGGTGTTCTAACCTCACCTAGAGTTAAATAGGCTAGTGGCGACTCCCTTGAACCAAATTTTGGCCCATTTCTCACCACATGCATCATCCCTTTTTCTGATATCGAGTCTGCCATTTGGTAAAGGTGATTCGAAGATTCGACCCCTTGTAATTTGGGAATTGACTCCTCTAAGATGTTGCGTCAAACATTTAATTGGATTAGTCTATAAATGAAATTGTAGACCCAGTATACTTTATAATTTTTCCTGTTTTAGAGATTCATGGGTTTAATTAACTATGTATAACCGGAGGTAATTGGAATATACATATATATATATATATATATATATATATATATATATATATAGTTGATGGGCTTACGCATCAATTAATTAAGTGCAAATTAATAGAGAGCTATATAATAGATAATGCTACTAGTCTATAAAATCTGATGTATGTTCATTTAAGATAAGGTTAAGACTCTAAGCTCTTTTACCAATCTTGATCAACCTATTATATATACTTCTTCAACTTGGCAATTTAACAATCATATACACACACACACATATGTATACATAAGCACATATAAATTATCAAAAGTTTAGATAATTACTAAATACACGCAATAACCATAATTTTATATGGTTACTCATTACTAAACACTAATCAATGGGACCCTCATGCATGTAGCAGAAATTTATAAAATCTTAGGTAAGATTGACATTTCAATTAGCTTAAATATATGTATAGATCCCAATTTATTTATTGTACTTTTTCAACTGGGCTAATTTAACTTTTTCAAAAGGACCAATACACGTACTTCTTTTGTGGTCTCTGACCCCAGTGCAAATCAAATAGTAGAAGAGAACATAAATGCATTTTTGTCTTCTTCCTTCTTGCCAATTTTCCTGAACTATTAACATATTCAAGTTTATCCACAAATGCATCCATCTCCATGCCCTCTCGCAATCAAACTTAATTTGTGTACAGAAACTTTATCTAAAATTCGTAAATCATGCCCAGCACCAATGCCAATCACTGCAATATATTCAACTATTCGTATCTGCGTCAATCTTTAGATTTAGTTAGCAAATATATACATATCCTCATCGATCTCTCACGTTATCACCATATCGACATTCCCCAAACCCATCCTCACCTACACACCTTAACAATATCACCTGCACATACTAAATATCACAGGGCATATCGAAAATAAATACATAAAATCCTAATGTTTCGTAAACTTCTATTTGAATTAGTCGTTCAGATCTATCCAAGTAAATATACTAACTCATAAATGAAAAGAACGTCATATACCCGTTAATGCATTCTTGATAATTAAGCAGACAAATTACACGTAGAGAATCGAATTTGAAACCTAGACCAAACTTTGCTCTCATAATATGTTTTTAAATTCTTTTTTTCTTTTTTGTTTTCTTGTTTTTGTTTTTTATGCTTAGTCTGCTTTCGGCAGCGTTTGGGTTGTCATGCACTTTCATGCATACCCAGGTGTGGATTCTAGGGCACAACTAGCTAACTAGGGTATAAGTTTATATATATAAATTAAAAATTAAATGTTTTAATTTATAGACAAGCCACATATATCCCCATCAAATCATCAGCCCATATTTAGGGTATCAACCCTAGCTAATATCTAAAGGAACCTTCACCTTTTCATCTCCTTTTCTCCTTTTGGATTAAAACAATTAATTAATTAATATGCAAAAAATCCTGCCACCATCATCATCATCATCCCACCATACCACCCTGCACTAACTCCTGCAGGTATATAAATGCTCCATTAGGGGTTCCAGCTCCACCACACCCGACCCCTGCAACTCATTGTTTCCGCCATGAACAAGCTCTACCTCTAATAAACCCATCAACCCTTTTTTACCCAACAACAAAAAAATAAAAATAAAAGCATTTTATTTGCTCTACTTAATTTGTATATTATCTATGTATAACTCCCTTTAAAAAAAAAAAAATTCTGAATTCGAAGGAAATTTTTTTAACTTCTCCCACTAGATTAACAAACTAATTATCGCGACATATCGATCGAACGGAGGAATTAATAATCGATCGATCGATCGAGCTAGGTAGAATTGATCGACATCGGCAGCAGAGAAAATAATGGAGAGGGTGGGGAAGCTGGCGTCGCAGAAGGCGGTGGTGATATTCAGCAAGAGTACGTGTTGCATGTGCCATGCAATAAAGAGGCTGTTCTACGAGCAGGGGGTGAGCCCGGCGGTCTACGAGCTGGACGAGGAGGCGAAGGGGAAGGAGATGGAGTGGGCCCTCATCATGAGGCTCGGCTGCAACCCTCCCGTCCCCGCCGTCTTCATCGGCGGCAAGTTCGTCGGCTCCCCCAACACCCTCATGACCCTCCACCTCAACGGCTCTCTTAAGAAAATGCTCCGAGATGCCGGAGCTCTCTGGCTTTAAATCAATTTTAATTTAATTTCTACTACCCACTGCACCAAAAGTGAAATAAGGTGTATCTGCCTCGCTGTGTTTAAAAGGGAAAAAAGAATTTCCTCTTCCTACGCTTGGTTAATATATAATTCGTTCTTATTTTCTCACTTTTACTTTACATGACGGCTTTAGTCTGTCTGGATGAAGGAAAAGAAAAGAAAACGAAAATGAGAAAATTTAATTTTTACTATATTTTTATTATTATATCTAAAAATTTATTTTTAATATAACTAAAAATTACAAACAATAAAAAAAATGGTGTATAAAATCATATTTTTAATCATTAATTTGATTTTTTTGGGTTTTTTTTTTTACTTTCCTTGATAACCAAATATAAAAAAAAAATTTAAAAAAAAAGTGAATTTCTCTATATTTTTTTTTTCACACATTTTTCAAGCTCCAAATAGGGTCTTAATTAACACACATTAATGTATAATGGAAAGTGATAATCTAACATGCAACCTGTGTAGATATGGTAGAACTTGTAAGTTTGTACCAGATTTTTAAGTTTTTATGGATAAGTTTGAGATCATATGTTAAGTTCTTGTATTTAGACTTGTGCGAGTTTAAATTTGATTTACTATGATTTTGTACAACATTTTATTAGAATACATATGAATTCAAATATAATTTCCTAACCTAATGCTCCTAACATATATATGATAAGATTGTGTTTGGGAGCAATCTCCGAAAATTATGTTTTGGAGCATGATTTCAAGTTAAATTTGTATGAATTTTGTTGATGGAACAAGTTTCAAAATTTAACTGCCATACATAGTATTAGGGTCAAATTTATTAATCTACTTATAAAATTTTAACTTTTTTTACCCAACTTAAATGGTACAAAAGGGTTACAAAAAGCTATGCATTATATATAATTTGAACGCTCGTCAAAAAATCAAGTGGTAAGGGCAAACTTATCACTTTGGAGACCCCAAGGTCATGGGTTCGATTCTCCCTTGAGGCATTACGCCAGTGAATTACCAAGGGTGCATCAATGGGCAGGCGACGTTCACTCCTCCCCCTCCCCCTAGCCTCCCGGATTTGGTACTACACCATAATGTCCAATGTGACGCGATGATGGCTCCCCGAGTTATCAAAAAAATAAAAATAACAATAATGAAAGAAGAGTAACAAAAGATTTTTGATGAGTTATTGATAAACAAGGACAACCTATTCTTTGAAATAAACTATGGTTGGCTCGTAATTTTGCATGCTATGGTACCAATGAAAGTAAATGGGGAAAAAAACTGATGCTCGAGAATTTGAAATTTAGACTTTAAATTTAAAATTATAAAATCTAAATAGAATATATTATAAAATTATATTAAATTTCTCTAAATTTGAACTATTGAACACAATATAATATTCTTGATTGAGACATAGTTATGTGATCTTTAATTTAGTTTCCTCAAAAAATGTCTATATTCCATCATAATGCATATTGTACTTCGAGGATCTCCCTACTAAGAATATTTTACATTCATCTTTCTTTTAATATCTCCCTCAATCAACCACCACCAAAGTTTATTCCTCGCATTGTGATATTGTTCTCTCTCTTACAAAAAATGAGTGGACACATCACATGAATCAACTTAACATCTAATAAAAACATGCAATTAATCATATTGATATATCATTTCATTGAACTTCAAATCTCATTTAAGTTGATATACCTATAAAAAAAAAATTATCAAATACTTTTTAGATACTTAACTTAATTATTTTTATCATGAATTTTAAATATTTTAATAATAAAATTTTAATTTAATAATAAGGTAGCTAGTGGCAAACCAAGGCAAGCGGCATCGTATTATTCGATCGAAAGCCAAATCAATATGCGAGCTCTCTAACATCTTATTTCATCTACCCTGGTTCATATTGGGAATGTAATTTTATACATACATACATACATACATACATACATATATATATATATATATATATATATATTTATGTTGCTACCAAAAATGTCAATCTGACCTCCAGCGAGCTTTCTGATCCCAATCACCTGAAAAGGACGAAAACAAATGCAACTTGGAGGACCCGGGGTATACTCTGGGGGATCTCTCCGATGCCTAAGTAAGAGAGTACTTTAAGAGATGTTGTAAGCAACAATGAAATTGAGTTAGAATGAGATACCTTAGCCTCTCCGTAGTACCACTTTAATACTGGCCAGGTTTGACTCTGGTAGATCTGTCATTGATAGTGCTTGGCATGCATCACTCTAATCATTATAGCGCGGGCATGGATCACTCCGGTCAATATATGGTCGGCGTCAATGGCTCTGGTCGAGCGATTGACTTTGTAGGTGATTTTTCTCATTAATGCTGGGCACAAGCCTTCTCTTTAGGGTAGGTGATATATTTGGGGTATATCAGTTGCCCCCTCTTAATTTTAAAGTTTTGAAACATGTTCCCAAAGTTCGAAAGTTAATCATGTTGGGCTTTTGTGGGGCCTAGTTGTGTTTGATATAGGTGATGAACTGATGCGTGGTTTCTTAATGGGAAATTTCTTACAGCTTTAGGAATGAGTCACCTGGGGGTCTATATAGGCAGCGCCTTTGGGAAAAAAAAATGTTTTAACACCCTCTTTAGCTACTTCTTTATTTACAGCTTGCTGAGCCAAATTTTGGGCTTGCCCGGCTTACCCAATCAGATCTTGCGGCACTCCTGGCTTTTCCAAGCCGAACTCGAAGGAGAGTCAGCTCGGCTGAACTGAGCTGGAGGCATACACGACTTTGCTGAGCTGGATTTGGGTATGGCTTGTCGAGCCGAATGTACTAACATGTCGGCTCATCCTAGCCGATGCTTCTGTGTACAAGTCATGCCAAGCTGAGTTTTTCGGCTCACCCGAGCCGATGATGCCAAGCAGGTCTTCGTCAAGAATTTTTTGCCGAGCAGGTCTCCATAAGGCATTTGTGTCGAGAAGCTTATCGTGGGGCATTCGTGCTTAGCCGCCGAGCTACTCTTCATGGGGCATTCTTGACGTGCTGCCGAAGTGCTCTTCGTGGGCATTCTTATCGAACTACTCCTCATGGGAATTCTGTCAAGCTGCCGAACTGCTCCTCATAGGCATTCTTGCTGAACTGCTGAACTATTCTTCATGGGCATTCTTACCGAGCTGTTGAGCTGCTCTTCATGGTGATTCTTACTAAGCTGCTGAGCTGCTTTTTATTTGGAATTATTGTCGAGCTGCTCTTTGTGGGCATTCTTGTAGAGCTGCTCTTCGTTGGCATTCTTGCCGAGCTGCTCTTCGTGGGTATTCTTGTCGAGCTACTTTTCATATGCATTCTTGCCGAGCTGTTCTACATTGGCATTCTTGCTGAACTACTCTACATGGGAATTCTTACTGAGTTGCTCTACATAGGCATTCTTGCCGAGTTGCTCTTTATGCGCATTCTTACTGAGTTGCTCTTCATAGGCATTCTTGTCGAACTACTCTATATGGGCATTCTTGCCAAGCTGCTCTTCTGGTGGCATTTTTGCCGAGCTGCCCTTAGTGGGGCATTCTTGCCAAACTACCCTTCGCGGGGAATACTTGCCGAGTAGCTCTTTTGGCCTCACGAGTGTTTCTCGTTAATTGGGCCCATTTTTCCTGATAAGTTATGCTCATTTGTTGGGATGTCTTCTGGTCTCACAACCGTTGCTTATCAATTGGGCCGATTTTGCCTAATGAGTTGTGCTTGTTTGTTAGGTAGTCTTCTGGCCTCATAAGCGTTGTTTGTCAGTTGAGCCGATTTTACCCAATGAGTTATGCTCATTTGTTGGGCAGTCTTTAGGTCTCATGAGTGTTGCTCGTCAGTTGGGCCAATTTTGCATAATGAGTTGTGCTCATTTGTTGGGCAATCTTCTGGTCTCACGAGTTTTGCTCGTCAGTTGGACCAATTTTGCCTATTGAGTTATGCTCATTTGTTGGGCAGTCTTCTGGCCTCACCAGCGTTGCTCGTTAGTTGGGCTAATTTTCTTTTGCCTAATGAGTTGTGCTCATCTTTTGTGCTGAATTCAAGTTGCATGACAAAGTATACACTTATAGATATGTACGCAAAGTTTGATAATTTAATAAAGACACACAAAATGTTTGAAGATATGACTGACAGAGGTGCAATTTTATGAAACAATCTCCTTTGTGTGCATACTAGATTGGGTCAGAGCCCCCTAGGGCATTGGTTCACGAGACGTTTAGGGGAATATAGGACTAGAACTTACTTGTATGTCCTAACCCCTTAAGGCTACTCTGTAGCTACGTACTCTTTTACTTCTTCCCTATTTTGGAGGCCTCCTCTGTAATGACCTCAAAATTATATCATTTTTTTTCCTTTCTTCATATTATATATATATATATATATATATATATATATATATATATATATTAACTGTTCTGATACCCTCTACTATGAAACTCGGGCCTGAGTAGGCACCGGGGTAATCCTATATACAATATTCATACCTATGTAGCGGAAACATAAATCATACATCCATACATACTATACAATACTAGAGTTCAATACATTCAGACCATAGTCATATAAAACAACTTCCTCCAGTATCACCTATCCCAAAAATACAAAACTCAGTCACAAACTCACCCTAAAACCAGGGCGGTCAAGAAATCATTCTATCTACGAGCCTGATCTGCTCGTCTAGCTAGTTCACCTGAAAAATGGTAAAATAATAGGGTAAGATGACACTCAGTAAGTGGAAATATGCTATTACTAGAGTGTGGCGATCGAGTCGTAAGACTATAATAATAGTATGTAAAACTGTATGATCTGGTAAATCTGTAAAACACATATATCACATGTATAGTAGCTTAAAATATATGTATCATCTGAATTTTCTATCATTCATACTGCTAATATCATACTATATACAACAAAAGCTATAAAACTGTATACATATACATAATTGTGCTTCATCCCTAGAACTCTGTATGTCACAATTTGACCCCTCATGATAGGGTTGTGCGGCTCGTAGGCGGGACTTAACTTGGTCGGCCCTCCAGGTAAGTCGCTATACTCTACACTACCTCAGTTTGGCCAAACTGCATACTCTTCTAGATGTGGGACTGGCTGCTACCTCGTCAAACCGGCCCCCTCAACCCAGCGAACTAGGGAGCTGCATACTCTTCGAGCACGGTTGACAGTACCTACACACTATCTGAGTTATGTGGTTACACTCTATCTATATTAGCAACGGTAGCATGCTCTGTATTCTGTATCTGTATTGCATCTGTCCGTAATCTTTTCATAGAGATCTGATATCATATATATATACCATACTCTTTATAATTTTTTTTCATTATGTTTCCAAAATAACCATAATACCATAACTTTGTAGTATATGTAGCATTATTGATGTTATAACTGTATACTCTGTCTATACTTTCTATCTGTATAATCTGTCTGTACTTTCTATTTGTATAATCTGTATGTACTCTCTGAGTGTTATGACATTTAGGAAAACATAGCTTTCTATATACACCATATATATTGTTCTATATGTATACTGTTAAATATCTGTCTGTGTAATCATTTGAGTAAAACTGTATATGTATACATATTCTGTCTATATAAAAATCTATAAAATATTTAACTATATCTGTATAGCTTGCTATATTGAAAACTGTACAAAACTTCATATCAGGTAATATCTACTCCGGTCACACATACTTTAAAAATTCATATTCTGTAATATAACTGGCATACATGCATATATATATATATATATATATATAAATGTATAAAATTTCTGATAACATAAATGAATCTCCTAGCATAGCATATTTCCCTCACCTTATCTCTGACAAGTCCCTACTATACTCTAGCCCTATACCTGCAAGGTTCTCCACTTAACACTCTGAAGACAACATCCCTCAGAACAACACATCAATATTTTCTTACCTACAACATTTCTTATAACTACAAGGAAGGCATAATCTGAATAAAATACCTTTTGCTGGATTTGGGATGAATTCCAAACCAACTTCTCCCACGATTAGCTCCGACAGACTTGTAGAAAACTTTGCCAGGAGCATCGTGGTTACCTTAGATCTTCAATCTGGAAAGAAACAAAGCTAGAATCAAAGAGAGAGGGGGAAAGGGGCGTATAGAGAGAAAACATAAGTGTTTTGCGCCAAATAATGCTGAAAAATCTGACTTTTCACTATTTATAGGGTCAGATTTGTCGACGAGACACATCATCTCGTCGACAAGTCCTTAAGTAATTTCTTCGATGAACCCTACCTCCTCGTCGTTGAAATCCACACTGCCCAAAAACCCCTTTCGGTATCTTCTCGTCGACGAGGTGTGGCTTCGTCGACAAGGCCTACTTATGCGCTCGTAGACGAAACCTGCTACCTCTGTCTGTTTCTGTTTCCATTTTCCTCCCTCTTTATTATTTAAACACCATTATTCTTTGGGTCATTACATCCCCCGTACCCCTCGAGCTCTTTCTTTTCAAATCAACTTGGTCTCTCCTTATGTTCATTACTTATTCTAGATTGATATACTTCTATAATCGTGTCATTAGTTCCCTCATGTCATCTAGAGGCCTTTTCTCGAGGGAATACAAGAAGTCCCCAAGTTGGAGGGTCATGGTTAGGGCTGCCAATACTACACCATGATCCAAGTTGCGAATCTCTAAGGTAGCAGCGACAAAGCGATGAATGAATTTTTTCAACGTTTCCCTTTCTCCTTGGACCAAGTTCAACAGATGAGCTAAGGTCTTTGCCATCCTGCGGCGGCTGATGAAGTGTAATGCCCCGAACCCTTAAACCTGGGTCCGGTGTGTTAAACCTGATAAAAACCTGATAATCCATAATTCATAATATACGCAGCGGAAAACATAAACATAACCTCCATATAACATTTACCATAATACCGTAATTCCAGAGTTTACTATTTTCTATCTATAAATCCATAAAATCCAACCATCACCTGCATTTCCATAAATACATACATCTTCAGAACATTTTAGTATTTTCACAATCATTCCTTACTCACATCCTTAAAACATTACGACATAAAACATAAAACATATACATTCCCAAAGTATTATCAACATATACCTTTTCTTTTATAGTCCTAAAAAATGCTAAAATACCCTCGAGCTCCTAAGCCCGACCTCGAAGATGTCCTGAAAAAGAAACATTCATATTCGGGTGAGACACATCTCAGTAAGGGAAGAGAAAAAACATACATATTAAAATAGCGTATGGCCATCATGAGATAAATAGATATCATTTTAATTACATTTACAAATCATTTCATAACATTGAAATCATTTTCTGAACCTAAACAATCACATGCAAATATTTAACCCACGAGATTACCCAAGGATATGGGTGATTACCGGCTCATACAAATAGCACCCCTCTGCTCTGATACATAGATAACCCTAAGGTCACAACTAAAGCATATCAGGGCACTCACCTTACTCAGTAAGCCCTCAAGTGTTAACTTGATTTTGTACTCACACATTCAACAATAGTTTACCAGCAAAAGCCCTAAGGATAGGGAAATTTACCCGCCCATACAAATAGGTTCCCTTTGCTCTAGTACGTTATGCAGCTACTGCCACATCTGAAGCTACTAGTGCACTCGCCTTTCTCAGCAAGCCCTCAGGCGAAGAGTTTGCCTTGCCTAATCATAACATGTTCTACATACATAAATACTTATAATGACATAATACTTTATTCTTTCTGTCATTATTCATTCATACACATCTGTTCATGTTCATAGCTTAAACATTGTATTTCATTTCACTTTAAGTAACTCTTTCCCATTTACATTATTCACATTTGTCATTTCATTTCATGGTCATTCTATTGTCATTTCATTGCATAACATTTTCATTTCATTCCTTCATACTACAATTGGTCTTTAGCCATCATCAGTTAGTCCACACAGAAATGCGTTAGAATCTGCTACAGTTAGTCCACAGAGAAATGCGCTAGAATCTGCTATCATGGTTGTCTTTCAACTGTCTTACATTTACATGGTTGCATTTAACATACACAGGCAACATTTTTCATATCATATTTTATTCTCAATACTTTACTTACTTAGCCTGCATCTCATACATTTAACATATATTTGCACAAAATCTAATGCCACACAATTTAACAGTAAATTTCATATATATTCCTATTAAGTAGGCCAACCCATATTTAACATTTATATGCTAAAAATAGATTTCATTTCTTACATAATTCCTCAGAAAATACCTTTCACTTTCATTCATTTACTTTCACATATACATAGCTATATAAACATTCCTAGGCTCAGAAATCATAATTTTACATGGCTAGCATTTTAAACCCATATAAAAACATATATACATACATAACACATAATCCATTTTAATTCATAAAAACCTGATTTAATATATAAATTTCCTCCTTACCTAACTTTCAAACTATGCTGGCTGGATCCTCGAACCGATACCCGCAGCATTCACTTAGACCCTGAATCCAAAAATCCTAATTAATTAAATAAATTCCAATTAACTCAGATCTTAAGAAAACTACTTATTTACTACTTCATAGGCTCCAAATAACAATATTCCTTGAGAAAATCCCAAAATAATTCACTTACCCTGATATTGTGATGTTTCCCAAACCCCTCAAACCAATGATCAGCTCTTACAGCCTTGCATAGAATGATCCTACGAATCTCATGGCGGTTCTGGATCGTCAAACTGGGTCAAAACCGGCCCAAAATCGAAGAGAGAAGGCTGGAGGTTCGTATTTTTAGAGAGAGAAGAAGAGAATTCCCTAGTTTTGCGCAAAAAATGAAGAAAAAACCTATTTTTAGGCAGGGCTTCGTCGATGAGACATGTGGGTTCATCAACGAGGCACTGTAGAGACTTCGTCAACGAGTAGATACCTTCGTCGACGAAATTCAGAGTTTCAAAATATACTCTCCCGGAATTCCTTCGTCGACGAGGAACAAACTTTGTCGACGAGCTTTAGAAGGACACTCATCGACGAGGACAGGACATTCATCGACAAGGCCTGCTGTTCCTTCTAAAAATCCTTCCTTTTCTCTTATTATCCATTAATCCATTCCATTTACTATACTTTCTAATTATTTTAAATTTCCGGGTCATTACATGAAGTGTCCAGCAAATTTTTGTTCCATCTCAAAGAAGGATTTGATGGATCTGAGTTTTAGGGTTCAATACCATGCCCTAGCATTCCCTTTAAGGGTGGTGGCAAACACATGATACATGATAGCATCTTGTGTGCCTTGCAGTTTTATTAACACCTTGAAGGTATCCAGGTGATCAATCGGGTCAGTCGAGCCTTCATACCTTTCTATGGTAGGCATTTTGAACTTACTTGGCAACGGGACCTCCATCACTTCTTTGATGAAGGGTAGATCTAAGTACTTCAACGAGGTCTCCCTGCAGGACGAGTTGGAACGAGCCTCCTTCATCATCTTTTCTATTTGGTCAATATTCTTGATCTTCTCCTCCAGTTTGTTCATCGTTGTTCATTGACTCCCACCCTTTTCGCGTCCTCCACCTTCTTTGTGGGGTTGGTTTTTCCATTACTCTCATTCGGGTCTTGCGCTTTCTCCTGTGAGTCAAGATCAAACGGCTCTCTTAAGAAAATGCTCGGAGATGCCGGAGCTCTCTGGCTTTAAATCAATTTTAATTTAATTTCTACTACCCACTGCACCAAAGGTGAAATAAGGTGTATCTGCCTAGCTGTGTTTAAAAGGGAAAAAAGAATTTCCTCTTCCTACGCTTGGTTAATATATAATTCGTTCTTATTTTCTCACTTTTACTTTGCATGACGGCTTTAGTCTATCTGGATGAAGGAAAAGAAAAGAAAAGGAAAATGAGAAAATTTAATTTTTTACTATATTTTTATTATTATATATAAAATTTTATTTTTAATATAACTAAAAATTAGAAACAATAAAAAAAAAATGGTGTATAAAATCATATTTTTAATCATTAATTTGATTTTTTTGGGTTTTTTTTTTTACTTTCCTTGATAACCAAATATAAAAAAAAATTTTAAAAAAAAAGTGAATTTCTCTATATTTTTTTTTTCACACATTTTTCAAGCTCCAAATAGGGTCTTAATTAACACACATTAATGTATAATGGAAAGTGATAATCTAACATGCAACCTGTGTAGATATGGTAGAACTTGTAAGTTTGTACCAGATTTTTAAGTTTTTATGGATAAGTTTGAGATCATATGTTAAGTTCTTGTATTAGACTTGTGCGAGTTTAAATTTGATTTACTATGATTTTGTACAACATTTTATTAGAATACATATGAATTCAAATATAATTTCCTAACCTAATGCTCCTAACATATATATGATAAGATTGTGTTTGGGAGCAATCTCCGAAAATTATGTTTTGGAGCATGATTTCAAGTTAAATTTGTATGAATTTTGTTGATGGAACAAGTTTCAAAATTTAACTGCCATACATAGTATTAGGGTCAAATTTATTAATCTACTTATAAAATTTTAACTTTTTTTACCCAACTTAAATGGTACAAAAGGGTTACAAAAAGCTATGCATTATATATAATTTGAACGCTCGTCAAAAAAAAATTATAGTAATAATAGTAATGAAAGAAGTCCAGCCGAACCAACTCAAGTGGTAAGGGCAAACTTATGACGTTGGAGACCCCAAGGTCACAGGTTCAATTCTCCCTTGAGACATTACGCCAGTGAATTACCAAGGGTGCGTCAATGGGCAGACGACGTTCACTCCTCCCCCTCCCCCCAGCCTCCTGGATTTGGTACTACACCATAATGTCCAATGTGGCGCGATGGTGGCTTCCCGAGTTATCAAAAAAAATAATGATAACAATAATGAAAGAAGAGTAACAAAAGATTTTTGATGAGTTATTGATAAACAAGGACAACTTATTCTTTGAAATAAACTATGGTTGGCTCGTAATTTTGCATGCTATGGTACCAATGAAAGTACATTGGGAAAAAAACTGATGCTCGAGAATTTGAAATTTAGACTTTAAATTTAAAATTAAAAAATCTAAATAGAATATATTATAAAATTATATTAAATTTCTCTAAATTTAAACTATTGAACACAATATAATATTCTTGATTGAGGCATAGTTATGTGATCTTTAATTTAGTTTCCTCAAAAAATGTCTATATTCCATCATAATGCATATTGTACTTCGAGGATCTCCCTACTAAGAATATTTTACATTCATCTTTCTTTTAATATCTCCCTCAATCAACCACCACCAAAGTTTATTCTTTGCATTGTGATATTGTTCTCTCTCTTACGAAAAATAAGTGGACACATCACATGAATCAACTTAATATCTAATAAAAGCATGCAATTAATCATATTGATATATCATTTCATTGCACTTCAATTCTCATTTAAGTTGATATATACCTATAAAAAAAATTATCGAATATTCCATATTTGGAATGTAATTTTATACATACATACATACATACATACATACATATATTCATCATTTTCAAGTGATTGGGATCGGAAAGCTCGTCGGAGGTCAGATCGACATTTTTGCCAGCAACATATATATATAGCTTTTCGATCCCAATCACCTGAAAAGGACAAAAACAAATGCGGCTTAAAGGATCCAGGGTGTACTCTGGGGGATCCCTTTAATGCCTAAGTAAGAGAGTACTTTAAGAGAGGTTGTGAGCAATGGTGAAATTGAGTTAGAATGAGATGTTTTAGCCTCTCTATAGTACCCCTTTTATACTGGCTAGGTTTGACCCTGGTAGATCTGTAATTTATAGTGATTGGCATGCATCACTCTAGTCAATATATGGCTGGCATCAATGGCTCTGGTTGAGCGATTGACTTTGTAGGTGATTTTTCCCATTAATGTTGGGCACATGCCTTCTCTTTAAGGTAGGTGATATATTTGGGATATATCAGTTCCCCCCCCCCCCTCTTTAGTTTCGAAGTTTTGAACCATGTTCCCGAAGTTTGAAAGTTAATCACGTTGGCCTTTTGTGGGGCCTAGTTGTGTTTGATTCAGGTGATGAACTGATGCGTGGTTTCTTAATGGGAGATTTCTTACACCTTTAGGGATGAGTCACCTGGGGGTCTGTCGACAATGCCCTTGGGGAAAAAAAAATTTTAACACCCTCATTAGCTACTTCTTTATTTACAGCTTTCCGAGCCAAATTTGGGGCTTGCCCAGCTTACCCAAGCCAATCTTGCGGTGCTCTTGGCTTTGCTGAGCCAAACTTGAAGGGGAGTTGGATAGTCTGAACTGAGCTGGAGGCATACACGACTTCGCTAAGCCAGATTTGGGTATGGCTTGCAGAGCCAAATGTACTCACATGTTGACTCATCCTAGCCGATGCTTCTGTGTGCAAGTCGTGCCAAGATGAGTTTTTCAGCTCACCTGAGCTAATGATGCCGAGTAAGTCTTCATCCAGCATTTTGTGCTGAGCAACTTATTATGGGGCATTCATGCCGAGCCATCGAGCTACTCTTCATGGGGCATTCTTGTCGTGCTGCCAAGCTGCTCTTCGTGGGCATTCTTACCAAACTGCTCCTCATGGGAATTTTGTCGAGCTGCCGAACTGCTTGTCATGGGCATTCTTTTTTTTTTTTTTGGATTACACACCGGGTATCCACGTATCCATTTTACGGTCCACGTGACTAATCCTGCGCCTCTTGAAGTTGACCCCACAACTCCAAAGGGAGGGTTTATTCAGAAGTTCAAGGGCGAAAACAAACCCGAGAGGGTTTGAACACCTGACCTCATGAGAGGCACTCCCGCAACCCGCACTACCACCTGAACCACACCCTGGGGGTGCTTGTCATGGGCATTTTTGCCGAGCTTTCAAGCTGCTCTTCATGGGCATTCTTACCGAGCTGCCAAGCTGCTCTTCATGGTGATTCTTGTTGAGCTGCCAAGATGCTCTTCATTTGGAATTCTTGCCGAGCTGCTCTTTGTAGACATTCTAGCTGAGCTACTCTTCATGGGCATTCTTGCCGAGTTGCTCTTTATGGGCATTCTTGCCGAACTGCTCTTCATGTGCATTCTCGCCGAGCTGTACTACATTGGCCTTCATGCCGAGCTGATCTACATAGGCATTCTTATTGAGTTGCTCTACATGGGCATTCTTTCCGAGCCACTCTTTATGCTCATTCTTACCGAGTAGCACTTCATAGGCATTCTTGTCGAGCTACTCTATATGGGCATTCTTGACGAGCTGCCAAGCTGCTCTTCTGGTGGCATTTTTGCCAAGGTGCCCCTAGTGGGGCATTCTTACCGAACTGCCCTTCATGGGGAATACTTGTCGAGTAGCTCTTTTGGCCTCACAAGTGTTTCTCGTCAATTGGGCCAATTTTTCCTGATGAGTTGTGCTCATTTGTTGGGCTGTCTTTTGGTCTCACGACCATTGCTCGTCAGTTGGGCCGATTTTGCCTAATGAGTTGTGCTTATTTGTTAGGCAGTCTTCTGACATCACGAGCGTTGCTTGTTAGTTGAGCCGATTTTACCCAATGAGTTATGCTCATTTGTTGAGTAGTCTTCTGGCCTCATGAGCATTGCTCATTAGTTGGGCCGATTTTTCCTAGTGAGTTATGCTTATTTGTTGGGCAGTCATCTGGTCTCACGAGCATTGCTCGTCAATTAGGCCGATTTTTCCTATTGAGTTATACTCATTTGTTGGGCAGTCTTCTGCCCTCACCAGTGTTGCTTGTCAGTTAGGCTAATTTTCTTTTTCCTAATGAGATGTTCTCATCTTTTGTGCTGAATTCGAGTAGCGTGATAGAGAATGCACTTATGGAAATGTACGCAAAGTTTGATAATTTAATAGAGACACAAAATGTTTGAAGATATGACCGACAAAGGTGCAATTTTATGAAACAATCTCCTTGATGTGCATACTAGATTGGGTCAAAGTCCCCTAGGGCATTGATTCGCGAGACGTTTAGGGGAGTGTAGGACTAGAACTTACTTGTATGTCCTAACCCCCTAGGGCTGCTCTGTAGCTAGCTACTCTCGTACTTCTTCCCTGTTTTGGAGGCCTCCCCCATATCCCTTGGGCTCTTTCTTTTCAAATCAAATCGGTCTCTTCTTATGTTCATTACTTCTTCCAGATTGATATACTTCTATGCTCATGTCATTAGTTCCCCCATGTCATCTAGAGGCCTTTTCACGAGGGAGTACAAGAAGTCCCTAGGTTGGAGGGTCGTGATTAGGGTTGTTAATACTACCCCATGATCCAAGTTGCAAATCTCTAAGGTAGCAGCGACAAAGCGACGTATGAATTT
The DNA here is from genome assembly GCF_029873635.1 of Malania oleifera. Classification (NCBI taxonomy): domain Eukaryota; kingdom Viridiplantae; phylum Streptophyta; class Magnoliopsida; order Santalales; family Ximeniaceae; genus Malania; species Malania oleifera. The sequence goes on along the minus strand of NC_080419.1, from coordinate 21,650,888 downwards.
TTTCATCGTTTCCCTTTCTCCTTGGACCAGGTTCAACAGATGAGCTGAGGTATTTTCCATCCTACGGCAGCTGATGAAGTGTCAAAAAAATTGTTGTCCCATCTCAGAGAAGGATTTGATGGATCCGAGTTTTAGGGTTTAGTACCATGCCCTGGCATTCCCTTTAAGGGTGGTGGCAAATGCCTAATACATGATAGCATCTAGTGCACCTTGCAGTTGCATTAACACCTTAAAGGTATCCAGGTGATCAACTGGGTCAGTCGAGCCTTCATACCTTTCTATGGTAGGCATTTTGAACTTACTTGGAAACATGACCTCCATCACTTCTTTGATGAAGGGTGGATCTGAAGACTTCAACGAGGTCTCCCTACAGGACGGGTTGGAATGAGCATCCTTCATCATCTTTTCTATTTGGTCAATTTTCTTGATCCTCTCCTCCAATTCGTTCAATCGTTGTTCATTGACTCCCACCCTTTTTGCGTCCACCTTCTTTGTGGGGTTGGTTTTTCCATTACTCTCCTTCGGGTCTTCCGCTTTCTCCTGTAAGTTAAGATCAACCAGCTGTTGGCGGGGGGCAAGTTATCCATGCCTCATTTTCTATAAGAGCATGTTGAACATGTCCTCCATCTTCTTTTAGGAGGCTTCCATTCTCCTTTAGAAGGTAAGGAATTCCTCCCTTGTCACTTTCGAATGGTCTCCGAGTGCATAATGAACGGATTAGGGTGATTGATCACCCACAACAGGGTCCAACCTGAAATTGGTGGTTGTTGTCATGATGCAGGGATCGAGGATCAAATATTTAAAACCTCTCAGAAGCGCTCCAATAGATGACGCCAATTGTTGCTACCAAAAATGTTGATCTAACCTTCGGCGAGCTTTCGTTTCCCGATCACCTGAAAATGACGAAAACAAACGTGGCTTGGAGGACCCGGGGTGTATTCCGGGGGATCTCTTTGATGTCTAAGTAAGAGAGTGTTGTAAGAGAGGTTGTAAGCAACGGTGAAATTGGGTTAGAATGAGATACCTTAGCCTCTCCGTAGTAGCCCTTTTATACTGGTTAGGTTTGATTTTGGTAAATCTGTCTTTTATAGTGCTTGGCGTGGATCACTCTGATCATTATAGCGCAAGCGTGGATCACTTTGGTCAATATATGGCTGGCGTCAATGGCTTTGGTCGAGCAATTGACTTTGTAGGTGATTTCTCTCATTAATGCTGGGCATATGCCTTCTCTTTAGGGTAGGTGATATATTTGGGGTATATCATTATATATATATATATATATGTGTGTGTGTGTGTGTGTGTGTGTCCACCATTTTATTTCTATTTTTCAATATCCATGTAATAAATTTTTATATATATTTAGTTTTTTTTTTTTTTTTAAAGGTAAAGATTTTAATAAAACGAAGAAATCGACTAGAACTTATAAGCTCAAGCCAGAAGCTTGAGAAACGAAATGAAAAATGGCCAACACGAGAGTTTTTGCAACCAAAACAAACAACACACAAACGTCACCATCACACAAGAACGACCAGCAAAACCAAAGAACAACCCCAACTGAAAAGCCTCCAAATTAACCTTCTAAATCAGCTAAAATGTAATGAAATTCTTCCGAGTACAAATTCGAAAGGATGGAATAGGACCTCGACCCTAGGAAGAGGCAAGAAAAGCATCTAAAGAGAACTTTGGCAGCTGAGGAGGAGCACTCCCTAAAGATCCTTTTGCTTCTTTCTAGACATACATTATATGTGTCGATTTTACTCTCTCTCTCTCTCTCTCTCTGCTTAAGAGAGAGAAAGTTGTTTGGGTAATGTGGGAGCTATATATGAAAATATTTTAAATTTTTTATTAAAATTAAAATATTTTATTAAATTACTTGTGTGTGTGTGTGTGTGTGTGTGTGCGCATGCGTGCGCGTGCGCATGCGCCATGATAATTTTATGTGTAGATAATATATTGGTATATTTTAAGAATAATGCAAAGGAAAAATATTGATAGAAAATAGCCTCTTCTTTTTTAAATTTATAATAAGCTAATTATATAATTAGCTTGTGAACCATTTAAATATGGTTCACAAAATCATATATAAATTCAGTGTTCAACACTTAACACTAATTTTACCAAACGCCCCCTTATCCCCTCCTTTTGATATTAGTAAATTGTCTTCTTATAAAATAAATAAATAACCAATCGTTAAATGGACTCATTAGGCCCAACGTGAGCATCCACGTAAGTAGTGTGCAGGAGGCCGGCCCAGCCCAAGTTCTTTAGTTGGGCCTGGAGAACAGGTGGAATTCTTTACTTGGGCTTCACGGAACTTAACCTCTTACTCATAGTAATTCGTAGGGTGCCTTAGCAACTGATTCCTCCCACAGCCCAGGGTTAAAAAGGGGAAAGAAAAGAAATAGCATTTGGTGCATTAATTTAAAAGTTCTATTAGGGAATTATATAACGAGAGAGCACACCTTACTTTTTTTAATTTTTAAAATTAAAAATGTAAAAAATTCAAAAAACATATATTTTTTTATTGATTTCTAAATTTTCAATTCTTTGCGCATGCAACATCGAATTCGAGTCCTACTTTGATTATATACTCCGTTTAATCTCCGACCCATTTATGATCCGTCCGAACTCGACTCATTAACCCACTTTATCACTCCTATGTAAAAATTACGAATTGAGGTTTTTTTCTTTTATTTTTTAATCTATACAAATCTGAATACAATGCCTAAAATCCATAATGTCCCATCCTGCGTTATATAGTCCCATCCTGTCTTATATATTTCTTTGAAAAATTAAAAAACAACATGTCTTTTATGTAGCTATTTCAAAGTCTAGAAATAGAAAAATGAAAAACCATTTTGCATGACTAGATTTTTTTTTTTCTGACGTTTTAGTACGAATTTTGGAAAATTATAGGATAAGTTAAATTTTTTATACTTCTTTGCAACATTAAAATTGAAAAATGTTTTCTAGATACAACTAAATTAGTTTTAATATTTTTAAAATATATAATATTTCTTAGATTTTTATTTTTTATTTAAGCAAAATAATATGATTGTTTAGTTGTGAAAATAAGTTTTACTTTTAATTTTTTACTTTTTACAGGCTAACAAAAATATTATTTTATTTTTTCATTTTCTGACATTTATTTCTCTAAAATATATTTTCCTATGATTATATGGAGAAGTTCACAAACATCAAAAGATGTTTTCGAATTTTTTATACAATTGTTGAAAAATTAAAAAAAAAAATGTGTTGTTTATTTTTAAATGGAAGGTATGTTCCATAAAAAAAAATTTCTATATTTCATATATAGTATACCAAACAAATATATATATATATATATATATATATATATATATTTGAAGACGGTTTCATTAAAAAATAGTTGTTAGGTATTTAAATTACAATTGTTATTGTCATTGTTACAATTGTTTCCGCAACTATCTCTTTTTTTTTTTTTTATTACATAAGAACTTCAGCCACCAACGAGTTCTTCGAACCCTCTGGTGCGGCACCAAACCTACGGATCAACGTCCTCCGCCCTCAAGACTCGCTAATCAGGATAAAGTCCAGATGCGAATATAGCTTCTATGCATCAGTTGTATATTCAGCTAACCCAACCCCCGAGACACATCTCCATTACCATTCACGGTCTCTGTTGGCTCATAGTGAACTCTCACTATCCACGGTTTCCGCTGGCTCACAGAGCGAACTCTTACCATTCACGACCCCCGCTAGTTCACAAAGTAAACTCTCACCATCCACAGGTACAGCTGATTTCGTGAGTGTATTTACGTAGAATTGAACTCTCGATACTTTTTCTTACTTGCGGATGTCTTTCCACTGCGCCATATCGTGGAGGCGACTATCTCTTATTACTTCCTAATATATTTGCCATTGCAGCTTGCCATTGTATTACAAATTCACAGTTGTTGTTGTTGGTCGTAGATGAAGAAAAAAATAATTAAAATTTGAAATTTTTTTACTAACAATTAATTTTTCATATTTAATTAAAAATCACTACTTTGGAAAAGTAAAATCAAAATGCTATTTAAAAATGGTTGAGAAACTTGCAATAATTATGAAGAATAGTACAAAAAAATACAAAAATAAAACAATAAAAACACATGGATTTAACCTGATTCAGCAGCATGCCTATATCTACAAGAGCAAGCTACAATTAAATTTTACTATATCAAAGTTGGGTTACATCATATTTATTTTTACTAATCCTAATTATATAGAGGTATAATAAAATTCCTAAAATACCCCAAAATAATATATAGGTTAGGATCTCCCTCTCTCTCGAAATTACTAAAGCATACAAGACTGAAATCAAAAATGTCAAATCCTATGAGAACAAACAATTGAGTCCACTGCTCAATATGGAGGGTCCATTGTGAAAGCAAATTGTACCAATTAAATAACTTTTTTTAATTCTTTGAAAAATTCCTTATGCTAATTAAAAGTGCTCACACAGAATAAATGATAAAGTTATGTTGAAAAGGATTTCTAATAAAGTAAACTTTATCATGTCTGTTATTTTTATTATTAATTAAAAAAGAGAGATAAAGATAGTTCTCAATTTATATTTTTTACTCATAATATTTTAAAAATATCGCTCTTTCTTCAAAAAAAAAAAAAAATCTTCTTTAAAATGAAACTTGAATTTAATGGGTAATTTGGTGTATATAAATATTTCCTATATATTGAGTTATGACTCATATTCAGAGGGTATATACTTGAAAACTGTTGTGGGCTTCTAAGAGTGATAAAACGGGTCGAAACTCGATGGGTGATCCATGACCCACCCTTTTAAGCCGAGTTTGGGTTTGATACAAGCTGACACATTTCTAAACGAGTCAACTCGAACCCAACCCGTTTATTAAATGGGTTAGGCGGGCTCGGGTTGGGTCACCCGACTATATATATATTATAAATGAAACCCTACGGCCACCCATCTCCGAATCTCCCTCACTCTCAACCTAGGACCCTTACGTAGACACCCAGAGATCCTAGATCTCATTCTCACCTATGCAAGCGCTGCATTCCCTCACTCTCAGCCTAGGACCCTCATACAAACACCCAAAGATCCTAGATCTCATACTCACCTACGCAGGCGCAGGCACGCGGCAGTCGCTCGTCAGCCCGTCGCAGGCTCGCAGTGGTAGTACCCCCAAACTTCCAAGCCTCCTTCTGTCAGGTTATTTCCTTCCATGTGGACGAAAGCCCATGTTAATTTAGGTGTAATCCCAAGAGAGGGGTGAATTGGGTATTAAAAATTACTTAAGATTATTTTATCACTTAATCCCTAATTTAAGATTTAACAAAATAATCACAAGTTAGGGAATACTTAGATTTCAATTTATTACACTATCCAATAAAATTAATTAAAATTAATATCTTAATAAGCTCTGTGATACCCAATTAATTCTCAAGTGCACGTAATATTTAGCAACATACATACATATAAAATTGACAATTAAATGCAAGCAAAAATTAAAAGGAGATGGGGGAGGAGAGATGCAAACACAGATTTTTACAAGGTTCGACCTACCCCAGCCTACGTCCTCGCCTTGAGCAACTCACTCAAGGATTCCACTAATCCGTTCTTTTAACTGGGATGGAGCTTCCCTTTACAGTCCGCTGCTTACAAGAGGTGTAGTTTCCTCTTCACCCCGGTTCACAACCCGAACCGTCAATACAATAAACAAATTAAGACTCCTGAAAAACTCAGATGCTTCTCACAAGCTAATGAGTATAATAAAATCCTAATACATACTCAAATGATATAACTTGAAGTTCAATGGAGTGTATATGATATGTCCAATAAAATCTTTTGCAATAACAAATGTATGATGTTTGTATAAAAATATGTATGACAAATTTGCTCCAAAGATCTAAACCAAATATATGATCTTTGAATAGAAAAATGTATATGTGATAAGTTTTCTCAAAGACCTAAACCCAATGCAATATTTCTCCAAAAATTTATTTTTCAAATAATATGTGTGCTGGAGATTTAGGGCTTTTTGTCAAATAACTTTTGCAAATATAATAGGATATGAAATCTTTGAATAAAAAATATGAACATGAGTGCTTCAAAGATCTAAGCTCTAGAATAAACTTTTCCCAAAAGATTTATCAAACAACGGATATATGAAAAGCTAGGATTCTTGCTCTCAGTAAAATATTAAATAAAAATATGAGAGATTAAAAACTTTTTACAATGAAGATTAATGGCCCAAATATAAAACCTTGTATACCAAACCTCAATATCAAAACGTGTTTGTAAGATGTGTGCATGAATGCTCTTGAAAAGCGAGAGAATGCCCAAAAGATGTATGAACGTGATAGAGTGTTGGCAAGGTATGCAAAAGTTGTTCAACTAGGGTTTAGGGTTTTATATTTATAAGTATTTTCAGCATCAAAAAGTTTTTTGGCCATTGGATCAATCATAGACATTTTAAATTAAAAAAAACTACTTGTTTCAGCACTGGAGCGTCAATCCACCCGTTGGACTCATCGACGGGTGGACACATTCGTCGATGAGTGTTCAACATTCATTTGTCGACGAGAACATGGGTTCGTCGCCGAGTGGCCTATCTGAGAAAAATATTGTCTCGGTATTTACTCATCAACGAGGACATACATTCGTCGCTGAGTGACCTTTATGAATTTGTCAACGAGGCCAAGAGATTTGTCAACGAGACCTCTGTTTTCAATCCTATTTTGCCTCTAAAATGCAAATCCAATCCTAAGATAAAAGTATGTAGATTTTTCATGAAATGCATGATTCCTAGGGTCAGTCTATTGATCATTTTGAGCTCCCACTTATATCTTATGAAATATGTAAATATAAGTGAGACTAAATACACATTACAACTGAAAATCTGACGTATCTTTATCTTTTTTCTCTTTTAATTTCATAGAATGTGTCGTGTTAAATACTCTTCAAGTTTCTCATGGTTTCCATAGAATTCGTATCATCCGCAAGTGCTAAATAATGATCCTGCTAAAAGGCTCAATGCATAGATGAGATAATTGTATTTTGTCATTATCAAAACGAGATCAGACTCAAAAAGTCAATAATCTCCCTTTTTTTTATGATGACAAACATAAGAGAAAAATGCATAAATTTCAAAAATAGATATTGTAATTCAATTATATCCAGAGAGAAGACACTAAGATATTTCAAATTGAGAATTTTAAGTTCAGTTCAATATGCATCTAGATTTAGCAATAAAGCATATGCACATATCTCATTTAAAATTTAAAGCTTGTTTAAAAAACACAAGGCACAAGGAGTATATCGAGTATATCATTTTGCTCAACAATCCTCTCCCCCTTTTGGCATCAGTAAAAGAGTTAAGCTTAGTGTAAAAAAAAAAAAAAAATTCTTAGCTTTAAAAGGATAACTCCCATTTTTTGAAACAATTTTTATTTTAACTCAAAAAAACTCTCCCCCATTTTGAAAATCTTTCCCATTTTTGGCATTTAAGCTCATACAAATCGTATAACTGGCCATTAAAAAAATTAAAATGACTTGTTAAACATAGTTGGACTAGAAATATCTACAAACCATTTCAATTTAAAAAACATATCATAAGACCCGGTAAAGATTAGAATTTAAAACATACAGCATATGATCATATGATAGCTAGCAAACATATAAGGCAAGAGAAAAAAGTTCTAAAAAATTTTTTTTTCATAAAAATTTGATTTGTCAAGATTTCCCTTTGATATCTATCAATTTGTACTGGGGATGATGTTTGCTAAAAAAGAAACTATAATTCAAAGCTTAAGCAAGCACACATCTTTCTAGTTGAGCATTTATGTACATTCCAAAAAGAAATATAACCAAAAAGACTAACCATACAAATCCTAATTATATCAATGCATTTTAAAACAAGATCATATGATTAACTCAAGGAACTTGTGGCAAAGCAATATATTTTTCATTTAGAGTATTCAATGAGATCATAATTGAATACATGCCACAGAAATTTCAATGCATATCTAAGCATAAAAATATTTGTGAGCATAATAAGATAGGAAATAATTTTCAGATGCCCCCCCTATGAATTTGAATACTTGTGTAGATGAAATGAAATGCTTATACTTATCAAGGATTAATTTCACTACTAGTTCCAAGTCATATAAGCAATCATTTTAAAATATTTTAGACCAACTATACTAAATATTTATCCATTATATTTTGATCAGTACAATCGTCCCTATAGGCCACAAATGCATCGGAAAATACATATTGAGGCATACAATAATGTTCTTAACCAAAAACAATTCATATCTGAACACAAGGCTATAACATTAGGATATGATGTTTTAGGTTTTCAGAAGAGCCTCAATATTTAAAAAAATCGAAAGTGACGCATGTGAGTCTGTAAAGTAAGGTGTACTCCCAAGAGGGGGACGAATTGGGATTTAAAAATTTCTTTTAAACTCATTTTATAAATTTTTTCTAAACTAATTTTTGAATTTAGCAACACATATGTATGGTTTGATTTTCAATCACAAATTCAACCAAGACACAATTTAAACCAAAACCAATAGAACAATTCAATCAATCAAGATAATGCTTCACAATGTGAATTGCTATAACAATTTCAACAAGTTTCCAAGATTCGATCTTTTGATGTTGAGTTGTAGCCAATGAATGGCCTATTTAATAAACGTACTCCCTTAGAAGGTTTCTGCAAGATTCAATCAACATACTCCTCTTTTGAGATTTTCGCAATTCCCAATCACAAAATTATTTCCAGCAATTAAATAACATCCATGCAGTATATATGTGCTAAAATTTAAAGAGAATAGAGAGTAACACCAAGATTTGTATGAGGTTTGACTATATCCTCCTACATCCTCGCCTTAGGTACACCACCCAAGGATTGCATTATACCACTCCTTTAATTGGGCGGAGCAAACCGTTTACACACTCCTTCAAATAGGATAGAGCTCTCCTCTCCAAGTGATACCCCACGCTTGGTACAACGATTCAACAACCTAAACCTTCAAAAACAACAAGAACAAGAACAATTTCTTGTGTAGAAAAACACTCTCACAATAGAGCTGATTAGTACAAGTTAGAGCACTAATATACTTCAAATTAAATATCAATAAAGAATGAATTTGAAGCTTGAGATATTTATCACCGGGTTCTTCTTTAGATTGAAGGAAACTCAGTAAGAGCACAAGAACCGAGTGGTTCTATCAGTAGAAAATTAGTATTGCTTCTACAAGGATGTGTGAGCAAGAGAGCTTTTGAAGAGTATAAGAATTAGAGACTTTGAATGCTTGATTGTAAGTTGTTGTAAAAATCCTTTGGTTTTCCATGTATTTATAGAGTTCTAAAAGTAATTTCGTGTTGTCGAAGTTTACTTGGAGTATTTCCCAAGTTTATACAAAGTTTGGAGCTCAAGCAAATATTTTTGGAAAGTTTCCCATGCTGTTTTAATTTAAAAATTACGAAGGTCAGTCACCTGACAAAAAGATGTTAGTCGCCTGTTACTTTAAAAATCAGCGTATTTGAAAAGTCAGTGCTATGTCAGGGGCCTAAGAGTGTTCAGTTAGCCGCCTGACTCAACCGTAGAAGCCTGTCAATCGCCTGATATAGATCTATAAGGCGCCTGTTATGGTTCGATTTTCATTTCTTAAAAACATATAAATAGTCAGTCGCCTAATAAAGCTTAGTTAGAGGCTCGAGAGTACAATTTCACCGTTTTTAAGATTTTGTTTTTGAAAACTCTTTTAGCTTTTAGTCTTGGAATATTTGACTTGAAATTTGAAAAAAAAAAATATTTTCCAAGGTTGTAAAAATGGGTCTTTAAGTCTATAATCATTCCTAAAGAGCTTCAAAGCATCCATATTGACTTTAAATGAAGTACTTACACAAGACTTTCTTAAGACTTGAACATTCTAAGTGTGAAGTCTTCATGTATGTCTTCCTTTGAGTCAATCTTGACTTTGAGCTTCAACATTCTTTAAGCGTTCATAAGATTTGTCTTTCTTTGATCCTTTGATCTTTCTTTTGATCACTTGGTTGGAATGTAGGCTTTCAATATAACTTGTGATCTCTTGATTTTGAGCTCTAATGCTTGATTCTTGAAACATCATCACTTTAACCAAATCATGTTAAATTCCTTTGATTTGTTATCATCAAAATAAGATTTGTAAGCCTTATTAGGCCAATAATATCCCCTTTTTTTATGATGACAAATAAGGAGCAAAATTGAGTGAACCTTGATAAGGCTCCCCCTTACAATAAGCACACTTTTAACAATGTTTTGAAAAAAAAAAACAATTCATTCATGTTGACTCTATGAGTCTAATCCTATTTTGATAATGACAAATCACTTGGTATTTGACCTGTGCAATTGAGTTTGTGAGCAGACTCATGATTTAGAATGCACGAACTATAAACTTGATATGGAAGCCACGAGGAATCTAAAGTACATATAATTTGGCTCAATCCATGGAACTAGAAGAATAAAATGATGAAGAAACGAGCTTCAAGTTCAAGATCTTCAATGGGAATGAGTATTTAGAATTGAATGTATTTACATATGTCATATGATATAATTCGAAGCTTAAATATACCTTAAACAAACCTTAGGACTCATGCATTTCATGGAAAATACATTTACATTAGTTCTAAGTTGAATGAATTTTTTATATGCAAATTTTAGAGGCCTCGTCGATGAACCACATGGCCTCGTCGACGAACGCATGAAGGCCACTCGGCGATGAATAGTTTTCTCTTGTCGACGAAAAAATACCGAGAGCACAAAAAGTTCAGGCAGTGCTCTCGTCGACGAATGAGTGTTGTACACTCATCGATGAACGTACCCATTCATCAACGAAGGTTGTGGCGTAGAATGACGTTTAAGCACGGACACAAACGTAAATATGATATTTTAAATGATCTAACAGCCATAAATTGTTTATGTTGACTTTATAGGTCATGCCCAATTTTGATTATGACAAATACTCAGGTATTTAATGTCAATAAAGTCTGTGTGCAGGTTAATATTATCAAGATCACTTGATAGCATATGAAGACTTGAAGAATAAAGACTCTGAAGATTCATTCATTTTAATTACTCAGGTATTTAATGTCTATCAAGTCTTTGTGCAAGTTAATATTAGTAAGATCACTTGATGACATATAAAGACTTGAAGAATAAAGTCTCTAATGATTCATTCATTGTAATTAATAATATGTTCAATTCGGGTCTGTAATAGTAAAATAGGAAAGGTATGTAATAATTATTGCGTATCGTGCATGTAGAAATTAATAAGATCAAAGACCTTAGAATGACCTTAGATCCTTGCACTTACATGTAAAATAGTCCCCAAGATCACATATAATATCAGGGGAATGAACTAAATTAAATCAAGACTTAAAGGGCCAAATCACTAGGGTTTCAGGCGGCCGAACTAGACAAGTTAAATTGCCTCGGACAACCAAACCGTTGAAAGGTCTAACATTTGACCAAACTTTGGGCTACTGAATCGAAAAGGGCACCACCATCCTCGGTCAACCAAACGTCCATTCTTACTTTTTCCACCAACTCGACAGCCCAAACTCTCACGTCCAAAACTGCCTTGAGCTACCAAATGTTCAAGTTCGGTAAACCGAACTTGATATCAGGCCACTGAACCGGGATCTTTTGGAAAATCACCTCAGTTCAGCAGACTGTCTTTTTATTTAGGCACCTGAACCTTGAAAAGTCACTTTTTCTGTTGTGTCTGTTCGGGCGACCAAACCTTGGCTCGATCAACCAAAACTCTTGAGTTGGCTTAAATTTTACCGCAGTTAATTAGGGTTACACAAGGTTAATTTTCTTAAACCCATTTAAAATAATTTTAATAATTCCCTATGTATCCCCAACGGTTATAATTTAGGCCTCCTCTATATATAAGGGTTCATTTGCTTGGATTTCCTAATCCCCCCAAGATTTAATTTGATAAATCTTTTGTGTAGGAAAACTTAGAGCTTGTGGGTCTTAGCATTCATATTGCAAGACACCTTAGCTCATTTTTTTTTTTTTTTTTGTGCAAAAATCGTTTTACAAGCTCATACTTGAATATCTCTTTGTACTTTGATATTGAGAAAACATTTTTCTTGAGATATTCATATTACTCTTAATACAAATCTTTGAAACCCAAAAACTATGATTGAGATTTTACCTATACATAGTTTCAAAGATTAGCTTGTTGATACACTCTTGTGCTTAAATTTGAGATAATCATTACCTTGAGTGTTGATTGCACATATACACCATTGAGCTTATTATCCTTACATTATTGGTGTGCATCGATTATACTGTACTGAATTGTTGAACAAATCTGCTTGTGTTAGAATCACTTTTCATTGTACGAAAAAGTATATCTGATTGTATACCCGACGTGTGTTCGAAAGAGGGAGACTCGTCCTGTGAAAAGTCCCGAATTGGCTTTGACTCGGTTAGGAAAGTTAGGTGCACCATCCTGGTAAGGTGTTGTAATTGGTGCCGCTCCACCCATTAAGTGAGCCATAGTGGAATCCTTGTGTTTATGAGCCAAGGGGGGGGGGGATGTAGGCAGTATTGGCCAAACCCCAATAACATATTTTGTGTCGGCTCTCTGTTTAATTTTCGTACTTTCAATTCCGCACATGTATGCTAGTACTTGCACTTCTGTGAATGTCTTAATTGCTTTAAATATTTGCATACATATTTTCTTGGGGGAATTGAGTCTATTTTAGAAAAACCCTAGGTTGTGTAATACTACTACTAGATTAGTTGAACCTGGTGAGGGAATTTTTAAATCTCCAATTCAACCCCCCCTCTACGGATTGCACCAAAGTCAAAAGTTTAGATGGCGAGATTGCTTATAAACCTAAACTCTAAACCCTAGAGCACCACTTTTTGCCTATCTCTTGAGAGCTTTAAACATATTGCTTCAATCGTTGGCATACTCTTAAGAAGCCTTGAACATATTGAAAGACTCTTGCCTACACACCAAAGCATACTCATCAAGTTTGAGCATTCGTTACATTGATCAAAAGGCATTCACGCTCATATTTTGCAATCATTGTTGGTATTGAGGTTTGAGTATTTTGAGCATTCAAATCGTATTTTTGTTTTCCCATACTCATTATATTTAATATTTTTCTTGGGAGTAAAAATCATAATCTATGTATTTTATATTCATTGATTGAATAAAATACTTGAGAAAAGTTTTTCTAAAACTAAGATCTTTGAGACATTCAAATCTATATTTTCATTCAAAGACTTGATATTTGGTTATTGCAAAAAAAAACAAAAAAAAACTATCTGAATGCAAATTCTAAGAGCTCCTAGAGACATATTTTTTAAGAATGTTTTTCTAAATATTGTTTAAATCTTTCCAATATTTAAAGTCATATTTTTATTCAAGGGTTTAATCTTACAAGTTATTTGATAGCAAGAACTTAGATCTTCATATTATTCAAGACTATTTTTTTAAAGTTTTTAATTGGTATTCTTGCATAAAGTAATTCGAAATCAAACCCTAAGTTCTCTAAAGTATTTATTTATAAAAATTATTTTTCTTTGAGATATTGATTAAATGGTAGATTTGTGAAGCATTTCATTCTTTATATAAAGATCATATCTTTACATAAACTCATTAAGCTTCAAGTTTTATCATGTGAGTATGTACTAGAATTTATCTTGTACTCACTAGTAGTAATTTGAGTTTTGCAAAAATTGTATTCATTATCTTGTACACATGGTTCAGACTATGAACCAGGGTTGAAGAGGTAGTTAGACGTCTTGTAAGCAACAGATTGGAAAGGAAGCTCGGTCCCAGTTAAAGGAGTGGTTTTAGTGGAATCCTTGAGTGGGTTGCTCAAGGCGAGGATGTAGGCTGAGGTAGGCCAAATCTCGTAAAAATCGTGTTTGCCTTCTCTCTTCCTTTAACTCTTTCTAATTTCCGCTTGCACTTAAATTATCTGCTTATTGTGCACGAGCTGAACATATGGTACGTTTGTGAGCAATTGGGCAAAATTGTATGCTTGATAAAGACACATTAAATTTATTAATTGTGAAAAATTAAGCTAGTTGTTATGTGGCTTGCAAATTTGTAGTTGATAGTTTTCAAAATTAGAACATGAAGGACCTAAGTTTTTGAAATACCCAATTCAACCCCCCTCTTAGGATAACACCAAAATTCACATTTGGTATCAGAGAGCCAGGTTACATAGACTTAACCGTTATTTTTGTGAAAGATCACATGACATCGATGTAACACCATTCGGTGAGGGACACTGGTCCACTAGACCACCAATCTTTTGCGGTGTAAATTACACCTACTGGAAACAAAGGATGAGTATATATCTTTTAAATGTTGATTGGAAAGTGTGGAGAATAGTTTCTAAAGGAAACCATGTTCCTATGAAAGTAGTTGATAAAGTAAATGTACCTAAGACTAAAGATGAGTATATTGATGATGATTGGAAATGTGTTCAAATAAATGCTACTACTATAAACCTTTTATACTATGCACTAGAAGTTAATGAGTTTAATAGGGTAATGGCCTGTAAAACTGCTAAAGAGATATGAGAAAAATTATAAGTAACTTATGAAAGCACTAAGGAAGTTAAAGATAGTAGGATATATATGCTCACTAGTGAATATGAGGCATTTAAAATGACTGCTGATGAGTCTATTCAATCCATGTACACTAGATTCACACACATCACGAATTCATTAAATGCTCTTAGTAAATCTTACCCTACTTATGAGTTGATCAGGAAAATCCTTAGGGGACAACCGCCAATTTGGGAAGCTAAAGCTACTGCTATACCCGAAGGAAGGAATCTGAAAAAGATGTCGGTTGATGAACTAATAGGTTCACTCATCACGCATGAGCTAGCAATAAATGAGATGAAGAATGAGCAAAATAAAGCAAAGAGAGTTACAGCTCTTAAGGCATTGTCTAGCAGCTCTAGTGAAGGAAGTGACTCAGAATCAGAAGATGACATGGCCTTTCTAACAAAGAAGTTCAGAAAGCTCCTGAAGAAGAATAAGAAGTTTAACAGAAAATTCCAGAAATCGAAATCAAAAAGAGGAGAGTCCAGCAAGAGGAAATAGAAGGAAGATCTGCCAACTTGCTACAATTGCAGAGAGGTCAAACACATCAAACTTGAATGTCCTAAACTAATGAAAGCCTCTAAGAAAAAGAAGAAGGCTCTAAAAGTTGATTGGGACACGCACAGCACAAACAATTCATACACTGAGTCCAGTGATAATCTGGTAGCCAATCTGTGTCTAATGGCACATGATGATCTTGAGGTAAAATCATCTTTCTTAGCATCTTCTTATTATTCCAGTGATTCTGAAAATGAAAACAACATGCTTTCTTATAATGAATTGCAATAAGAATATTTGTACACCCTTAAAATGCTTGAAAAGAAAACTAAGAAAATTTCTGATTTGAAATGTAAAGTTAAAGAACTCTCAAAGTTTATTGGAAAATAGAATGAGTCCCATGTATCTATAATAAAAAAAGGATTTAGAAATTGAGGAATTGGAAAGAAATTTGAAAGACAATTCTAAAATTATTCATAAATTCACAGAGGACCAGAGTAACTTTAAAAGACTCCTTGGGGCACAAAGAAATTCCCTAGATAAAGAAAGACTTGGTTTTAATGGAAAGGAATACTTGAAACAAAAACATCTTTACATGGGTTACTTTATAGGAGAATCAAAAACTTATGCTCCATCTAAAGACTCTTATAAATATACTACATGCTTTAAATGTAAGAGAATGGGTCATATAAAATTTGATTGTCCTTTTAAAAATAAAGATGTTAAGATGAAAAAGGTATGGAGAGTTAAAGGAGATTCAAGCACCAACCCCCATGGACCCAAGAAAAAAATGGATATCAAAAACAGTTACTTAAATATCTATTGCAGGTATGCTTGAGATCATCCTCCTCGAAAGATAGATGGTATATGGACAGCGGATGTTCACGTCATATTACTGGGGATAAAGCTAAATTCACATCTATCACACCAAAGGACGGAGGATTTGTCACTTTTGAGGATAATGCAAAAGGAAGGATCATAGGTGTAGGTAAAGTTGGTAACGATCCATCACTTATTATAGATGATGTTTTACTGGTTGATGATTTAAAACATAACTTATTGAGTATAAGTCAACTGTGTGATAAAGGTTACAAAATATCTTTTGAACATGACAAGTGCATTGTTGAATATAAAACTGATAACAAAATTATATTCATTACTGAGCCTCATGAAAATGCATATACAACTAGTTTTGATAACTTAACTTCTTAACATGTGACATGTGTAATAACCCCCCCCCCCCTTCAAAAAAAAAGGGATATAGAAGATTAGTGGAGTGATTACAAAAAATTAAAAATTAAAAATTTAATTAATCGAATTTAAAAAAATTAAAAAATTAATTAAAATATATCATTATTAATATTAATAAAATATATTATTATTATTATTATTATTATTATTATTATTATTATTATTATTATTATTATCATCATCATCCTAAAGCTTCAAGCTTCAGGATGCTGCTTTGGAATTGGCGTAGGAACCCCCCCCCCCCCTTTCTTCTTCTTCTTCTTTTCTTCTACAATGCATGTAGGACATTCTCTCTCTCCTCAATTTCATGGCGGATTTTCGTCCGATCGAAAATTGGAAGATACCGCTGGACTTCATTCTCCACTGCCGTCATTTCTATAGAACCGGATCAGTGGTAGGAGCAGCGTAGACGTATCTCCTGGGGTAATCCAATTTTTCATTTTTCTTTAATTTCTTATAAATTATAAGCTCAATCGACGAACGAACACCATCACGAGAATCTAGGGATGAAATTCTCGTGGGGTCATCGTGGGCAAAACCCCAAATTTGGGGTACGAGGATTATTAAAGGGCTTATTTTTAATTAATTAGGATTAATTTAAAAATGCTAAAGTATTGAGCATCTAGGGTTGAAGTAGGATTTCTGAAATTTAGAGTCCGGGTGAGTACAGCGGGTGTAATTTTGGAACCTGCAGGTAAAATTCAGAAATATTAAGTGGGGGTGTTAAATAATAGTTTAAATGATAATTTGGGGTATATGGAGCTTAGGGAAGGTTAGTTGAGTATTATTTTGGGGGAAATGAGTTAATTAATCTAGGGAAAATGTGAATTTCAGGATTTGAGTTTCGGGCGCCAAGGGCGTAGAATCTGGGTGTTAACGAGTCTTTCAGTAAGTTAGGTAAGGGAAATAAATTATAGCAGTATTTTTAAATTTTGTTTAAATTAATATGTGAAAAAGTGCTTATGGTATTTTGTCTGGAAATTATTAAGATATAATATCAGATAAATTGTGTGGCATTTGAGTAATTTTAAAGTGTGATATTTTGGAGTGTAAAATATAACGATGTGTAATTTCTGAGAAAATATTGAAATGGGAATTATTGATGTGATTAGTGAGAAATAATGAAATATGGTATTTATATGTGAGTGGAAATGTTTTGCCTGAAAAATGAGATTTTGTGAATTACAGATATTGTAAAATAATGAAATGTATTTATTTGTGAGTGGAAATTATGTGCATGACAAATGAGTTTGTACAAATTATTGATATGAGTATTTTGGAAAAATTTGAAAATATGTGAAATATGATATATATTATTATGAGATGATGAAATGTGCACAAAAAATGATGAGAATATTTATATTGAACTGAATTATGATATACTGAAATATGATTGATGGAATGTCAATATCGTATAATGATTGCAGATATGCGGTAGTAAACCTTGTTAGATGGTTATGATATTGAGCACAGTATCATTGCTAGTGGTGTTAGTGCAATCACATGGACTCTTAAAGCGTGTGGCGTGACAGTCGACTGAGCCATTTTGTAGGGTTGTTGGGCCCCCTAAGTCCGGATCAGGGTTATAGGCCGGCCAGTCGTACTACAGACGCGATATGTGATATAATATTTTATCTAACCGGGTCGGCCAACCGTGGTTAGATCCAGCCTTCGGGCCACACAACCTTGACCATGGGGGGAAGCATGGCGTGGATAGAAAGATCCTCATGGTGGCCATGAGTTACAGACACGGTGTGGGTATTTGATACCAAGGATACTCATGAGCCGGAAAGTAAAACGAAAATGGAAAGTGAAAGAATGATAAAATAGACTAAAATGAGAAATGAAAGAAAAAATGGGAATTGAGAAATAAAGAATGTTAAATATGAGAAATGAACTGTGTGAGTTAATGACATAATTAATTGAGGCAAAGTGAAATTCTCCGCCTAAGGGCTTACTAAGTAAGGTGAGTGCCCTGATAGGTATCAGATGTGGTCATACCTGACTGCATAACGTGTTAGGGCATAGGGAAGCTACCTGTATGGGCGGGTAATCTTCCTTATTCTCAGGAACTTCACGGATAATTATGTGTTGAAATTATTAAATTTAGAAATTATTTTAAATCTTATAAAAGCTTGTGTTGTATATCTATATGACTATGAGAATATATTTACTAATGTATTTTCTCATGTGAAATGATGATTTGAAAAGTAAAGTGTATTATAATTGTACTCATATGGCCACACATTGTAAATAATTTATTCCTTCTTATTAAGATGTGTCTCACCCAAATTATCTAAATTTTTCAGGGAATAGGGATAGACCAGGTGACAGAGCTCCGCGACCATAGGGAGCTGGGATCCTGACACACAAGGTGAGTTTTTGGATTAGGGGATGTGTAATTTCCCCTAGAGTTGAGTAGTTTTTGAGTTTGTGATGATGATGTATATATATGTATGTAGATACTCAGGGTATTGTATTCTGAATGACATAAATACACTGTCTTCCGCTGTTAGGTTTTATAAATAAAATGACTTTTTACCTAGTACCCAATATGGGTCGGGTCGTACGAATGGTAGTAGGGATGTTGACGTGGTCGATTTGTGAATGTTATGGATGACATGTGATTATTTATTTATTATTGAGAAAAAAAATTGTACGAAAATCGGGGCGTCACAGTTTGGTATCAAAGCCTAGGTTGCTAGGTTCTGTAGACTTTAGTAGATAATGGAATACAATACCAGTATAGGAGTGGATTTTAAGGAAAATAGGTGATGAGTAGACTGAAATGTGAGTTAGTCATTGTTTGAGGATAAGGTGAGAATTTAGGGTTCGATCTTACGGCCTAGAGATAGGGGTACCGGGGTTGTTTCTGTGTTTTTCCTGGGGTGACGATTTTAGGAAAATCATGGATACTACCACTGGGTCTTATTTCTGAGTGGTAGGACTGAATCCTAAATGGGGATTTAGGATGTGGATAGAAGAATAATTTATGAGTTATTGCAGTGTATGGGTTGCGTGATAGTGATTGTATGATGAAATTAGTTGTTTCCGTCGCAAGATGGATCCAGGAAACAGCAACACGAATGCTGGAGGTGATGGAGTAGAACCTCCAGTATGGGTGGTGCAAAACCTGATGGGGTATTGCATAGCGTCACTCAGCAAGTGATGGCTAAGATGGCGAGGAGCTCGGGGAGCAAAGCTGCACGATCGAGCGGTTCACGTGTATGCGACCCCCATATTTTGCTGGAGGAGCGGACCCATTCGTAACAGAGAACTGGGTTTAGTACATAGAAGACATACTGGCATTCCTCTCATGTACAGACGAGCAAAAAGTATTATTTGCTACCTTTAAATTGACAGGAGAGGCAAAGCACTGGTGGAGGTCAATGAGAGTACTGGAGGAGCAGAGGTCGGATCCTATAGTGATGACATGGAGTCGCTTTAGGGAGATTTTCTTCGAGCGGTAGTTTCCTGCTACGGTTAGGAGTGCGAAGGCGTCAGAGTTTTTATATCTGACACAGGGGTCTATGACGGTGCAACAGTACGCATCGAGGTTTGTTGAGCTGTCCCGGTTCGCCCCATATATGGTGCTAGATGAGGAGAGGAAGGTGAGGAAGTTTGACGAGGGCTTGAGGCAGAACCTGTAGAAGCAGGTGATAGGTTTCCAATCTCAGACCTTCTTAGAGATAGTGGACAGAGCTACGGTGATTGAGAGCAACATACAGAGAGGCGCAGCAGCCTAGAGCTAGAGGAAGAGGCCTGCGCCTTTTGATTTTCAGGCAGGGCCCAGTCGAGTGCAGTGGAAGAGATATGATACCAGGAGAGGACAAAGACAAGGAGGAGGAGAGCGAGCAGTATAGGACAGACAGATGCTCCCTCTTTGTCCCAAATGTTTAAGGAGGCACCCAAGAGAGTGCCGAGCGAGTGAGGTGGTCTGCTATCAATGCCACCAACCTGGGCATATCGCGAGAAACTACCAGGCACCACCAGCGGTAACGGCTGCTCCTCGACCATATAGAGGAGGCTATCAGGCACCTTGGGGTGGACAGCAGAGGAATACTGCTCTAGCACGAGTGTATGCACTGACATCGGGAGATGCTGAGGCGACAGGAGATGTGTAACAGGTATTATTTCAATACTGTCATTTAAAGCTACTGTCTTGTTTGATTCAGGGACGACTCGTTCTTTTATCGCCCAAGAATATGTTAAATTGTGTGGGTTTGAGCCTCAGTAGTTAGATATTAGTTTGTCTATTGCTACGCCGGCTGAGGTTGTTGGGATATGTAGAACGGTACTCAGAGACTGTCCAGTGGATATTCAGGGGAGGTCTTTATTAGCTAATCTGGTGTTTCTAGACATGCACAAGTTTGATGTAATCTTGGGTATGGATCGGCTAGCTGCCCATTATGCTAGCATTGATTGCCAGCAAAGAGTGGTAGTATTCAGACCTCTAGGGGGATAAGAGTACAGATTCGTGGGATCAAGTGTACGCACCCCACCTCAGTTATTATCTTCTATTCAGGTACATAGGTTGCTATCAGAAGGCTGTCAGGGATATTTAGCCTGTGTGAAGGTAGTATCAGAAAGGGAGCTGAGGGTGGAAGATTTCCCAGTGGTGAGGGATTTTCCTGATGTATTCCCCGAGAATTTTTCGGGACTACCTCCTAATCATGAGGTAGAGTTCGTTATTGATCTGGTTCCGGGGACAGCGTCAATTTCAAAGGCGCCGTATAGAATGGTACCAGCAAAGCTAAAAGAATTGAAAGAGCAGTTACAGGAACTATTAGATAAGGGGTTTATTCAGCTCAGTGTGTCGCCCTAGGGAGCACCGGTTTTGTTTGTGAGGAAGAAAGATGGCTCGATGAGGTTGTGCATCGACTAACAAGAAATAAACAAAGTGACTATCAAGAATAAATACCCGCTCCCGCGTATCGATGATTTGTTTGAACAGTTACAGGGGACACAGATCTTTTCGAAGATAGACTTACGTTCCGTGTACCATCAGGTGAAAATAGCACAAAGTTTTTCCATCCAAGGGTTTCGAATAATGAAAGAATGTGTGATCAGAAGTGAAGAAGGAGGTGTCGAGAATTTTACCAAGATGAGGTTCTATCATGCTTAGTTGGTTGTGGTAGAAGTTTTTGGCATGATGAGCCATGAGCCATTACTTAATAGCTGGATCTTCAGAGTGTTGTTGTGAAGAGGTGGATGCTTGCTTGCTTCCAACTGATTTGATCCTCAACATTTTAGTGTGAGAATGAAGGGGATTGATGATTTTTTGATGTTGGAGGATGATCTTTGGTGGCAATTTAAGGAAGGAGAAGAGAGGATAGTAAGAGGTCGAAGGTTAGGCTAAAAGGAAACCCTAGGTCAGGTGGCTGACCATGCGAATGACTCAAATTTCTATAAATAAAGTTAGGGTTCGTCCGTTAGTCAGTTGGCTAGGTCTGGAACCAGTCGGCTAACTACTCTCTATTCCTCTTATTAAAATTCAGTCATTCGGCTGGGTCTAGAGCCAGTCGACTAATTGCATCCTGCTTCTTTAGTTCTTTGTTCAATCAATTGGTTGACCTTATAGTCGGTCGGCTGACACTGAACTCTTTCTTTATTTTTAACTCTTCACTCAATTTCTCTATTGTGCAATAGACCTAGATCCCTCCTAATATTTATAAATCTATCTTCTACGAGAGGTTTAGTAAAGATATCCGCCCATTGATCATGTGTATTTATAAATTCAAGAATTATGTCTCCTTTTTTAACATGATCTCTTAAAAACTAATGCCTTATATCTATATGCTTGGTTCTTGAGTGTGAGATAGGATTTTTTGATATATTAATTGCACTTGTATTATCACACTTTATTGGTATTATTTTATACTCTAGATTGAAGTCTTTTAATTGTTGTTTCATGTATAGTATTTGTGTACAACAACTACCTGTTGCTACATATTCAGCTTTGGCGATTGATAAAGCTATGGAGTTTTGTTTCTTTGAGAACCATGACACTAAGGATTTTCCTAGGAAGTGACATGTGTCACTTGTACTCTTTCTATCAAACTTACATCCAGCATAGTCAGCATCTGAATAGTTTATCATTTCGAAGTCAGTATCCTTTGGATACCATAAACCTAAATCAAGTGTGCCTAGCAAATAATTAAGTATTCGTTTAACTGCTGTTAGATGTGACTCTTGAGGTGCTAATTGAAATCTTGCACTCATACATACACTAAACATAATATCAGGTCTACTAGCAGTTAAATATAGTAAACTACCAATTATTCCCCTGTAGTGTTTTGTATCTACTTGCTTTCCTTTTTCATCTTTATCAAGACTTGTTGAAGTACTCATTGGAGTTCCTATGGGTTTACTTTGTTCCATATCAAAATTTTTAAGCATATCATTGATGTATTTAGTTTGATTTATAAATGTCCCATTCTTAGCTTGTTTAATTTGTAATCCTAGAAAATAATTTAACTCCCCCATCATACTCATTTCATATTCTTTTTGCATACATGTGGCGAAGTCTTTACATAGTTCTTCATTTGTAGCTCCGAATATAATGTCATCTACATATATTTGAACAATTAGCATGTCTTTGTTTGTGGATTTGATAAATAGAGTGCTATTAACCATTTCTTTTGAGAATTCATTTCTAAGTAGAAATTTACTTAGTCTTTCATACCAAGCTCTAGGAGCTTGTTTCAAACCATACAATGCTTTTGTCAACTTAAATGCATGATTTGAATTTTTTGTATCTTCAAAACTTGGAGGTTGTTTGACATATATTTTTTAATTTATATAACCATTTAAGAATGCACTCTTTACATCCATTTGATATAACTTAAAGTCCTTATGGGCTGCATAAGCTAGGAGCATCCTAATTGCTTCCATTCTGGCTACAAGAGCAAAGGTTTCATCATAATCAATTCCTTCTTCTTGATTATATCCTTGTGCTACTAACTTAGCTTTATTTCTTACGACTACCCCATTTTCATCCTTTTTTTATTTCTAAATACCCATTTAGTTCCTATGATTGATTTATCTTTGGGTTTAGGCATAAGTCCCCACACTTGACTCCTTTCAAATTGATTTAGTTCCTCCTGCATAGCTATAATCCAAGAATCATCTTTTAAGGCTTCTTCAATATTCTTGGGTTCATCTTGAGACAAAAAGGCATAATGGTTGCAAATATTTTTAAATTAGGCTCTAGTAGTTATACCTTTTGATGTTTCACCAATAATTTGTTCTTTTGGGTGACTTTTAGCATATCTCCATTCTTTAGGTAGTTTTGGATTTTCTATGATATTTTTGTTCAGGGCTTCATTATTGCATTCTTCTTTTATTTCAAGATCCTCTTCTTTTTGTGAAATATCTTCTTTTTCATCAATCTTAACTTTATAATTATTTGATTCATCAAATGTTATGTGTATTGATTCAATAATAGTAAGAGTTCTTTTATTATAAACCCTATAGGCTTTGCTATTTGTAGAGTAGCCTAAGAAGATGCCTTCATCAGATTTTGCGTCAAACTTTCCTAAATCATCTTTAGTGTTAAGGATAAAACATTTACATCCGAATACATGAAAGTAGGAGATATTAGGTTTTCTACCTCTCCATAGTTCATACGATGTTCTGTCTATACTTGATCTTATAGATACCCGATTTACAATATAACAAGTTGTATTCATAGCTTCTGCCCAAAAGTATTTCGGTAGGTTATTTTCATTTATCATTGTTCTTGCCATTTCTTATAGGGTTCTATTTTTTCTTTCTACAACTCCATTTTGTTGTGGAGTTCTAGGTGCTGAAAAATTATGATTTATTCCATATTCATTACAGAACTTATCAACCTCTTTTTTTTTTTAAACTTCCTACCTTGATCACTTCTAAAACTTGTTACGTTATAGCCCTTTTCATTTTTTAATTTCTTGCATA
Organism: Malania oleifera; assembly: GCF_029873635.1. NCBI lineage: Eukaryota > Viridiplantae > Streptophyta > Magnoliopsida > Santalales > Ximeniaceae > Malania > Malania oleifera. The sequence goes on along the minus strand of NC_080419.1, from coordinate 21,626,562 downwards.
AGGTGATTAGCATGTCACAAGCTTCATCCTTGTTTGCTAAAAATAATACTCAGGTGAATCTTGAATAATCATCCACTATTACAAAAGCATATTTTTTACCTCCTAGGCTTAAGGTTCTAGTTGGACCAAATAAGTCTAGGTGCAGTAGCTCTAGGGGTCTTTTAGTAGATATGTATTTTTTTCTTTTTGAAATTTCTTTTAACTTGCTTTTTCTTTTGGCATGCATCACACATCTTGTCTTTTATGAATTTAGCATTTGGTAATCCTTTTACAAGATTTTTCTTAGATAATTTGGATAGTAGGTCCATGCTAGCATGTCCTAGTTTCCTATGTCATGGTCAACTTATTTCATTTATTGCTGCCAAACAAGTTACGTTTTGATTTACTAGATTCTCAAGATTTATACAACAAACATTGTTTATCCTATGAGCTATAAACAAGGTTTTATTTTCCTTAAGATTTTGGATAACACATTTTTCTTTTTTAAAGGTTATTTCAAACTCTTTGTCACTTAATTGGCTATTGCTTAAAAGGTTGTGTTTTAATCCTTCTACTAATAGCACATTATCAATAGTGAGAGAAGGTTCTTTACCTATTTTTCCAATGCCAATAATTTTTACCTTTGGCATTGTCGCCAAAGGTGACGTATCCCCCATCCTTTTGTCTTAGTGTGGTAAACTTAGTCTTATCACCGGTCATGTGCCTTGAACACCCGCTATCCAAGTACCATTTTTCCGTTGACGGTGTTGTCCTAAAGCATACCTACAATGGAGGATTCATTGTGTTAGTCTTTGGAACCCAAATTCTTTTAACTTTCTTTGTTTTGTTGTTAGTTCCATTATTGACTTTCCATTCTCCTTGCACTTTAACATACTTTCTTTTTAGTGGGCAATCGAACATTACGTGACCTTTAGTCTTACACATATACCAAGTGGTGTGTTCATGTTTGTTGTTTGAGGAAGTGCTAGCATAGTGCTTGGCTTCCTTGACGAAGTATCCCATGTATAATTTCTTATTCTTTTTATTTGTTTTACCATTATAACCTATCCCTTCTTTATTTCCATGTAGCCTTTGCTGTCCAATCATCTTTTCAAAATTATCTTTACCTTTGGTAAAGTTATATATAATTTTCTCCTTATCCTCTACTAATTTCTCAAGTTCATTTACTTCTAAATCCTTTTTATTCAAATTATCTTTATGAGTTTTGCCTAATTCTAAAGTTACTTTATTTACTTCCTCTTCTAACTTCTTAATACAAGAGTCTTTTTCTTTTTCAATGGTTTTGAATTATTCAAGTTACTTCAACAGTTCTTTATTTTGATCTTTCAAAGATATATTTCTCTTGAAAATTTTTATGAATCTCTTATGCAAAGAAAACAACTTAGCTTGCAATTCCTTATAGGAAGGCATGTTGTCACATGACTCATCATACGGCTTATTATAGGATTCTGTAGAGGAATAGTAGGAGTTTACCTCTTCTTCATTCGCCAAGAAGCATATATTTGCCATCTCTTGTCCGCTTGATTCGTTTTCTGTCTTGTTGAAGCTTGAATCATCACACGTAGCTTTCATAGCTTCCTTCTTTTTCTTCTTGTCTTTTTTAAGCAACAGACAATCCGGTTTGATATGCCTTGGTTTCTTGCAGTGATAACATATTGGAGGTTCATTCTTACTTTTATTTTCTTTCCTACTTGTCTCTCCTTTTTCAGGTTTCTTTTTATTAAACTTTCTAGGAAATCTTTTATTCCTTCTATAGAACTTACTTAGTCTCTTAGTAATGAATGCTAATTCATCTTGATCTAAGTCACTTGTCTCACTTTCCTTTTCACTAGAGTTATGGCTAGATGCTTTTAGAGCTATGGATCTTTTATGCTTTGGTTCAAGATTCCTTTCTTTTAAGGCCATTTCATAGGTAAGAAGTGAACCTATGAGTTCATCTAAAGAGGTGGTCTTAAGGTTTCTACCTTCAGTGATAGTTGTAGCCTTTGGTTCCCATATGGAGGGAAGGCCTCTTAGAATTTTTTTGATCAATTTGTAGGTAGTATAAGTTTTCCCTAAGGCACTTAAAGAATTTATTATGTGGGTAAATCTAGTGTACATACTTGATATTGTTTCATCAGAATTCATCTTGAATGCTTCATATTCGCTTATTAACATATCTATCCTATTGTCTCTAATATCAGTTGTTCCTTCATATGTTACTTCTAATTTGTCCCAAATTTCCTTTGCCGTTTTGTAGGTCATGACCCTATTAAATTCATTTACATCTAATGCACTGTTGACCTTATTGGTCACACCCGGTTTTGATTATGACAAATACTCATTCTATCTAATGAGTGTTTGAGGTTTTGTGCAGGCACTAAGAGTGATAAGATCAAGATGTGCACAAAACAAGAAAAGCTTGAAGACCAATTTTTAATTCAGCATTGTAATATATTTATATTGGTCTGTAATAGTAAGTAGGTATTTGGTTTGTAATAAGTTCACACACATCACATGCATGATTTACTATGTAAGCTCAAACAAACCATGAATGAGAATGGACTTTAGAAAAACCTTAGGGTTTTCCCTTCGGTTGACCTTCGATTGACCAACATCGGACTCTTTCGGTGTCTTCAAATTGGACCTTAAGTGACCTTAGGACACACACATTTACACATATGTCTGTTAGGCACTTCATTAGGGTTTGTATGCTTCAAAATTGGATCGAAATGCACACTTGGTGCACTTTCGGTTGACCATCACAGCCAGTTCATTTTGGTCTGGTTGACCAAAACCTCCCTGGGTCAAAGTTTGACTATATGGTTGACCGAACCAGGTAGTTCAAAACGCCCTGATCGACTGAAAACCTCCTTAGTCAATATTTTGACCATCTGGTCGACCGAGAACTTTTGTTCTCCAACTACCTAGTCAATCGGAGGGTCCTCGGGAGAATTTCTAACGATCTGGTCGACCGAACCAAGTAGTTCAAAATGCCCTGGTCGACTGAACCTCGGAAAATTAAGAAATCACCCTCTCCTGGTCGACCGAGCCTTCAGTTCAAAAGTCCCCTAGTCGATCGAAGCATATGAGACTTGGTTGACCGAAACATTTCTGGTCGACTAGACCTCTTGGGTTGCCCTGATTTTTTACTGCAATTAATATTTTTTAAACAGGGTTAAAATGCTTTAAACATCATTAAAGTTTTCTAATAATTCCCAATAGGTCCCCAACGGTCATATTTTCTCCCATGTCTATATATATGAGATCATTTGAGAAAATTAGAAAAAAAATTAGCCACTTTGATTAGGGAAAAATTCTCTGAATAATAAAAACCCTATACTACTCATTTTCTTACTCAAAACACTCAAGCTTACCTTCTATTATCGCCTACATCATTTGTAAGCAGATTGAGTTTGTGTTTGGGAAGGTTTGCTCTCCGTATTTGAGGGTAAAACCTAAGGATTCTTAGGGGACTTTGTTGATAAGTCTACCCTAAGAAGACTTTGTAGGATCTTCCAAGCTTACACCTTCATTGCAATATCCTGAGAAGATCTTCTAGTATTTTGTTTGCAAAATCTTTTCAAAATCATTTTCAAATATCTAGTGTGTTTTATATTGATAAATATATTTTAAGAGATATTTGTTTATGAGATAGTGGTCTTCGTTGCAATATTCTTTCACTCATATATTATTTGCTGAATACAAAGATTACGCATCTTTTGCAAACAGAGCTCATATTTCATTTGATACTCACATGCTTGAAATATCTTACTGATTGAAATACTTGAGACTAGACATCTTTGTGTGAACTTATTTATCGAACATATCTTGTTATACAAAGACCGTTTGTTTGTCACTCTCACGTACGGATTACACTGATAGAAAATACCTTTGAGAGTTAAACCATTAAGACCACATTGAGCTTACTTATTATATCATTTTGTGGTGTATGTGATTGCGCGTAACTGGGTACATATCGGCTTTACTTGAAAACATTTTTATTGTACCATTTCATTGTATTTCAACTACTGTTGTGTTTCCAGGCACGGGCCTGAAGAGGGAGACTAGCCCTAGAATAGTCTTGGATTGGCTTAGAACCGGTTAGGAAAGCTAGGTGCGTCATCCTGTTAAGGCATGTAAGTTGAGGTCAACCCCGCTAATTGACTTGGTTAAGGTTGAGGTCAGCCCTGTGCTAATTTGACCTGGTTGTAAACGGTGACGCTCCACCCTTAAGTGAGCCTTTAGTAGAATCCTCGAGCTTGCGAGCTTGAGGCGAGAACGTAGGCACAGTTGGCCGAACCCCGATAACATATCGTGTGTTTGCTTATATTTCTGCATTTTATATTTACCGCACATGTATGTTATGAGTGAATGATGTGTATGACTTAATTTCCACATTATATTTATCTACACGTTTGGAAATTGTATAAACTGACCCTAGGTTGTGTATATACTATTGTTGCATAGATCAACCTAGGTGAAAAAGTTTTAAAATTCCAATTCACCCCCCCCCCCCCTCTTGGGAATACACCAATTCTAACATGCACAATATAATGCATTTATAGCGCTTGAGTTGATTTGAAGCATTTTATAATCAAAATCAGTCATATCCTTTTTCTCTTTTGGAATCTGTTTTCCATCTACTATTTTGAGTGGGAATAAGGTCTCCATCCATAACTACTTCACATGCTTTCCAATCCATGTGTTGGAGATAAATTTGCATTTTCCTTTTCCAAAGATATAGTTGTGTCCACAAAAGATTGGTGGACGGGTTGAGGATTGGCCCTCTCCAAAAGGAGCTACTCCTATGTTTGCCATTTAAATCTTTTTATAGATTCTTGTTAGGTATTTGCTATAACTAGGCTCTGATACCAATTGAAATTTAGGATAGCTTTCAAGAGGGGGGGGTGAATTGAAAGTTTTTAATTTAAACTTACTTTTTTTTTTAAGTTGATACTTACTTGTTTTAATACAACACTTTAAAAGTAAATCAATCAACTTGTAATCTGAATTAAATCACTCCACAACTTAACAATACAATCCAACCAATCGAAGCATGAAAATCAATCAAACATTTAAGAGTAGTGTGCCTCTTTTGATAAAAGCCCTGTAACTGTTGTACAAATCCTATTTTGAATGAATTTTTATTGTTGTACCTCTTAATCAAGATTTCCACAAATTAACCAACGTACTCCCTTGTGGGTTTTCGCAAACGATTAATTAAAAACGTACTTTCTTAAATCAAGAGTCTTCTTTGAATATGAAGTATAAGCCCTGCAACCTGCACTTGATATACTCAATATATAATACGGAAAGTAAATAGAGTAAGGAGAAGAAGAACACCAAGATTTACGAGGTTCGGCTTATCCTTAGCCTATGTCCTTGCCTCTGGTCAATCCCACCAAAGGATTCCACTAAGTGTGCTCTTTACTAGGCAAAGCAAGCCTTTACAAAAATTCCCTCTTTTTAGGTAGAGAAACCTCTCCAAGCAAACAATCCTCACTTGGTCCAACGATCCAGACAAGCCTTGAATCGTCAACAATACAACAAGATTGCTATAATGATCTGTGTACAAAAGAAACTCCCAAAACATAGTAGAATTGTACAAGTTAGAGCACAATCAGTACTTCAATCAAATAAAAATAAAGAAACTATGAAGCTCAAGTGTTTAGAGATCACCAAAGGTTCGTTTGAATGAGAAAACTCAGGGTGTGAACCGTGACTTTGATGATTCAGCAAGGATTCAAAACTATTTCTCCCAGATGGAGTAAGAGTAATAGAGAGCTTTGAGAGATAGTATGCTTTAATTTCAGGAGATCTGAGTGATTGGTTAGATAGATAAATTATTGGGTTTAAAGGAGTATTTATAGGCATTCTTGGCTTAGTTTCCTTATTCTCCAAGTGTCTTTAAGTGTTTCCCAAGGTTTTATAACGTTCATATTTTGAAAAACCAATTTTTTAAATCTTCCCGTTAGAGTTTTAAAAATAAAACTTGTGGAGTCAGTCGACTGGACAGGCGACTAAGTAGTTCAAAAGACATAGGGTCAGTCGGCTGGACAGGCGGCTGACACCATTTTGTCTCCCAGAAATTAATTCAAGAAATTGTCAGTCGGCTGGCAAGACACAGTTCATTTTGTGTCAGTCGGCTAGGTGATTTTGCCTTTGTTAAGTCAGTCGGCTGGACAGACCATTGACTAGTTTTTCTTTTTGTTTTTTCTAATTCTAATTTTTCTCTCATGGTTTACTCTTTCATAAAATATTCCCAGGGTTTTGAAATAGGTCAATTAAGTCCATATATGTTTCAAAGAGCTTCATATTTTCTAAATTGTCATTTAATACAAAGTACTCACAACAAGCTTTTCTAAGTTGAAACTTCAAGTCTTTGAAAATCCTTTTGACTTCAAGTCCTTTTTGATCTTTAAGCTTTTGAGTACTGAAGCTTCAAGTCTTTTTCTTTACTACTTGAATTTTTGTTGAAGCTTTCTCTTGATATAACTTTGATTCATAGTTTCTTTCTCTTGTGTTGAGATGTATATTCTTGAAACAAGAACACTCAACAAACACATGTTATACCAGCTTCATTTGTTATCATCAAAACATGATTGAAAAACCTAGTTTGGGCAACAATCTCCCACTTTTTGATGATGACAAATGAGAAGCAAAGATATGGATAAAGTACACTCCCCCTTACTATATGCTTCATTATATACATACACTCCAAAAATATACATCCATATAAGCATTAAAAACATAGTTCATATAACATTCCATACATGCATATGAAAATTACATGAAAACAAATTTCATGGAAACACTTATATTATCATCTTTGCTTGTCACACTAGCGGTGAGATATAGAATACTCCCAATCATGCCATGATACAATTTCACATCGACAGATATCCCTTGCTCATCGTTATCAAGTTTGATGGAAGAACTCATAGGGGTACAAGGAATTTTACTATCTTCCATATTAAATTTCTTTAGCAAGTTCCTGACATATTTAGATTGGCATATGAAAGTTCCATATTTAGCTTGTTTAATTTGCAGTCCTAAAAAGAAACTAAGCTCACCTAGTATGTTCATTTCAAATTCACTTTGCATGCATTTGGCAAACTCATTACACATCTCATCATTGGTTGCCCCAAAAATGATATCGTCAACATAAATTTGAACTAGGAGCATATCATCATTTTTTGATTTGATGAAGAATGTAGTGTCAATCTTGTCACGAGTAAACCCATTTTCTAGCAAAAAACCACTAAGCCTCACATACCAAGTTCTAGGAGCTTGTTTCAATCCATACAAGGCCTTAGACAACCGGTATACATGATTTGGATATTTATGATTTTCAAAACAGGGTGGTTGTTCTACATATACTTCCTCATTAATATAGTCATTTAGAAAAGTGCTTTTAACATCCATTTGAAACAATTTAAAATTTTTAAAAGCAGCATAAGCAAGTAGCATACAAATGGCTTCCAACCTAGCAACAAGAGCATATGTTTCATCAAAGTGTATCCCCTCTTCCTGATTATAACCTTGATCAACTAGTCTAGCCTTATTCCTAGTTACTACCACATTCTCATTTTTCTTATTTCTATATACCCATTTAGTTCCAATAATTGTATGATCATTAGGCCTAGGAACTAGGGTCCGCACTTTGCTTCTTTCAAATTGATTAAGTTCTTCTTGCATGGACATCACCCAAGACTCATCCTCTATGGCTTCTTTAATATTTTCAGGTTCTTCTTGAGACAAGAAAGCAAAATGATTCACTAGGTTCTTCAAGGAAGATCTTGTGGCTACACCACGGGATGGTTCACCTATGATTTGATCTATAGGATGGTTCCTAATGAATTTCCAGTCTTTAGACAACTCCTGAACTTCATTTTCATCATCATTATCTTTAGATGGTTTATCATTTACTTCTGAATTTTCACTTGTATTGTTTTCAATAGGTAACTTGTCTAAGCATTTTCTAATGTCAATATCATCTTCATCATCTTTCTTAGAAAATGGATTAGATTCATCAAATACGACATGGATAGATTCAATGATAGTCACTGTTCTTTTATTGAAGAGTCTATATGCTTACTATAACGACCTGCTATTTATTTAACTTTTTTTTCTATAAACATATAACACAAATAACATCTATCTGAAATACTATTGATAATACCCTAGGCTCCAAGAAGCACTGAGAAAACCTTGTAATCGTACATATCTACGCAGCGGTATTCAAAAACTGGGAACTACTATACATAATACCAGAAAAACTATAATATCTTGAATTATATTTATAACACAAAATCCCCAGTCACAACATAAAAAACCTAGGATCTACCCCAACTCACTGCCATAAAAATACACCTACCCTATCAGCAAGGGCAGCTCCAAAGCAACCTCTACCCGCTAGACTTATCTGCTCACCTAGCTGGATCTCCTGAAAAATAAATAGTCACTAGGGTGAGATGACGCTCAGTAAGAGGAAATATGCTATTATTAGTGTGTGGCGGCTGAGTTACTCATTTAAAATACTGATACTATAATATGATTAAACTGATAAACTGTACAGAATATATGTAATGTAGTTTAAAGCATATTTGTGTCTCTGAGTTTGCTATTTGATCATACTGCTAATATAATAATATAAACTGTTGTTGTGTGATATATTTGTATATAGGAACTTTTGTTGTACCCTGAGATCTGTGTATCATGATATAACCCCTCATGATAGGGTTGTGCGTCCCATAGGCTAGACTTACTCTGGTTGGCCTGCTAGGCAAGTCAATCTATATCTGTAACATCCACTAATCTGACCCACTGTAATCTCTCCGGGCAATCTCTATATCTAACATCGTCTAACCGGCCACCTCAACCTAGCTTGCTGGGGAGACTGCAATCTCCCCTGACTTGGTTAGACGGAATCCACATACTAGCTGAGTAATGTGGTTGCACTCTATTCTGTAAATAGCCACGGTACCGTGCTCTGCTGTATATATATCTGTCTGTAAATTTCCACAGGGATCTGATATCGTGTAATACTGTATACATATATAAATATATATTTATCTTGTTATTTTTAACATGATTTCAAAAACAACCATAACACTATATATCTGAAATATCTGTAATGTCTATCTGTGATATCTGTAATTTCTGTCTGTAATATCTGTACTATCTGTAATATATGTATTTTCTTTCTATAATATATGTACTATCTGTAATATCTGTAATTTCTGTCTGTAATATCTATAATTTCTGTCTGTAATATATGTCTAAAATATATATATAATATATGTCTGTGTTATCTGTATTATCTGTCTATACTATCTGTAATATCTGTAATATCTTTATATAATATCAGTAATCTCTGAATAATATAATTGTAGCATCTTGATACTATAATTGCATAATTTGTCTGCAATATCTGTGTTTTTGTCTGAGTGTTATGGTTTAAAAATCATGTTATTCTAAGAAATACTATAAGTCTCATTCATTGCTAATAATCTGTATAACTGAATATCGGTAAAGTCGTAAAATCAACATACTATATTGTAATAAAGTCATGCCACGCATTTGAATAATCAAAATCTCATGCTCAATTTCTATAATTTTGTTGTAAAAATAATATTCATCACATTCTAAAAACATAATCTAGTCTGCATGCTTAAAAATACACATTTACAATCTACTGTTTTACATATTAAAAATCTCTAGCATATCATATTTCCCTTACCTAAATTCTGAAAAACTTCTACTGTACTCTGGCCCTATACCTGCAGGGTTCCCCACTCAACATCCTGAAAACTACATCCCCTAGAATAAAATATCAGTATTTCTTTGTATACAACATTTCTTATAATTGTAGGTAAAGCTAATACTAAATAAATTGTCTTACCCTTAAATTGGGATGAATTTCAAACCAACTCCACCAATGATTAGCTCCGGCAGACTTGCAGAGAACTTCACTAGGAGCGTTGTGGTGGCCTCAGATCTTCGATACGGCGAGAAACAGAGCCAGGATCAAAGAAAGAAGGGGAGGGAAGCATTTGAGAGAGAGAGAGAGAGAGAGAGAGAGAGAGAGAGAGAGAGAGAGAGAGGGTGATTTTACGCCGAAAATTCTGTCAAAATCTGATTTTAGAAGTACTTATAGACCTGGATTCGTCATTGAGACACGTCATCTCGTCAACGAGTCCTGAAAAAAGCTCGTCAATGAACCTACACCCATCGTCGATGAATTTCAAACTTCAAAAATCCCCTCTCGGTATCTTCTCATTGACGAGACGTGTATTCGTCAACAAGATCCTCATGTATCCTCGTCGACGAATCCCATATGTTCATCAACGAGGCCCTGATTAATTTCTCAAGTTATTACATTTTCCCCTCCTTATAAAATTTCGTCCTCAAAATTTACTCTCTATACCATACATCATTCTCTGAGAAAAATGGTCTACTTATTTTATTACTTACCCTCACTTATGGCGGAAGAATACTGTGGTTACATTCTAAACTCTGGGAGATTACACATATAAAACTAAAAGACTACGTACTAACTAAATCAATACATGTACCTGCAAAGAAAACATTATCTAACTATTATACTTTACCTGTTTACCACTAAACCTCTTGGAACAACTGCGAGTATCTCTGTCTTATCTGTTCCTCAAGCTCCCAAGAAGCTTCCTCTATAGCATGATTCTTCTACAAAACTTTTACTAACTGAATTTCTTTAGTGCGCAATGCTTGTGTCTTCCTGTCTAATTTCTGTACTGGTGCTTCTTCATAAGCTAATGAATCCTTAAGCTCTATTTCTGCATAGCTAATTATGTGGGATGGATCTAAGACGTATTTCCTCAATATAGCAACATGAAACACGCCGTGTATTCTGGATAAAACTGGCAGCAGAGCTAGCGTGTAGGCAACTAACCCTACTCTTTCTACTATCTCAAAAGGGCTAATATACCTAGGGCTCAACTTTCCCTTCTTTCCAAACCTCACAACCCCTCTCAGAGGAGCTACCTTCAAGAATACTCGATCTTCCATGACAAACTCTAACTCCCGATGGCGAGTGTCTGCGTAGCTTTTCTGCCGACTTTGTGGGGTACTGATTCTTTCTTTAATTAGTCGGACCTTTTCATACGCCTGCTGAACAATCTCTGGACCCAAAACTCGTCTCTCGCCTACCTCATCCCAGTAAAGAGGATAACGACATCTCCTACCATATAATGCCTCATAGGGTGCCATGCCGATGCTAGACTAATAACTGTTAATATAAGCAAATTCAACCAACGGCATAAACTGAGTCTAGTTACCTCCAAAATTTAGCACGCATGCACAGAGCATATCTTCTAATATCTGGATCATCCTCTCAGTCTGACCATCTATCTGGGGGTGAAACACGATGCTAAATGCTAACTGCGTACCCATAGCCTCTTGAAAACTTTTCCAGAATCATGAAGTAAACCAAGGATCCCGGTATGAGACTATAGATACTGGTACACCATGGACGCGAACTATCTCCTGAACATATATTTCGGTCAGTCTATCCATGGAATAGCCGACTTTAATAGGGATGAAATGGGCGGTCTTCGTCAGACGATCAACAATCACCCAAATTGCATTCAATCCCTATCGCACTGGTGGTAATCCCGTAACAAAATCCATTTAACGTGATCCCACTTTCACTTTGGAATGAAGAGTGGCTGCAACTGCCTCGCTAGTCTCTGGGCAATGATGGCTTGGTTAAAATCATTAGAATTAGGCATGTTTATCTGAAGACAAATAATGGCATGAGTTTAGTTCTCAGAAATGTGAAGCATATTCCTGACATTCATTTTAATTCGATTTCTGTAAGTAAACTTGATGACAAAGGGTATTATAGCACTTTTAGTGATGGCCAGTGGAAGCTCACCAGGGGTGCTATGGTTGTGGCTCGAGGCATGAAGCACTCTGCACTGTACGTTCTGCAAGCAAAGATCTCCAATGACATTGTTAATGCGATGGAGGATAATGGTACAACAGAGTTGTGGCACAAGAGACTGGCTCACATGATTGAGAAAGGATTAGCTCTACCGGGGAAGAAAAGTCTACTATGTGGACTGAAAAGTATGCTTCTGAAAAGATGCACTCATTGTTTGTCAGGGAAGCAGAGTAGAGTTTCCTTCAAGAATTCCCCTCATTGGAGAAAGTCAGAGAGACTGGACTTGATACATTCAGATGTGTGTGGCTCCATGAAGACGAGAACACTTGGTGGCTCTAGATACTTTTTGACCTTCATAGATGATCATTCAAGGAAGCTGTGGGTATATACCTTGAATTCAAAAGACCAAGTGTTGGCTGAGTTCAAGTAATTTCAAGCCCTAGTTGAGATACAAACTAGGAAGAAATTGAGTTGCATACGGACTAATAACGGTGGAGAGTATTCTAATCAATTTGATGAGTATTGTAGATAGCAGGGTATTCAGAATCAAAAGATAACTTTGAAAACTCCTCAGTTGAATGGCATAGCAGAAAGGATGAACAGAATACTAGTTGAGAGAGTGAGATGTTTGCTTTCACAAGCCCAGTTGCTGAAATCCTTTTGGGGGGGAGGCATTAAGCACTGTTGTTCATGTGTTGAATCTTACACCCTATGTTCCTCTACAGTTTGATGTGTCATACTGAGTTTGGACAAGTAAGGATGTTTCCTACAATCACCTGCGTGTTTTTCAGTGCAAAGCATTTGTGCATATTCCAAAATATGAAAGGTCCAAACTTGATGAGAAAACGCGACTGTCACGTCCCGAACCCGCAAATAGGTCCCAGGTGTGATTTTAGTAACCTAACATGTCCCTATATCATTTAAAACATACATTATACTACACTGAATGAGGGTCCAACCCCGTGGGGTACACGTACAACCTATACACGTTTACATACATATCCATACTCATCAAATACGCAGCAGAAATGTTCTTTCTATACATACATCATACCATACCAGAGTTTATACATAACTAGGATATACGTTCCCAAAATACAATACATACATCGGGTGTCTACAAAACCTAACAATGACAACCCGATTACAAAACCCCCACTTACACAAGTACTCAACGTATCTAACTGACACCCACGCTTCTGGACACTAGGATGATAGTTTCGGCTCCCCGAAGAACCTAAAAAACATTTGTATATTCGGGGTGAGACATCTCTTAATAAGAAAGAAAGCAGGTTATATTAGTGTGTGGCATACAAGTGTTATTTTAACATAAAACATAACACGATACAGTTTTAGTATTTTCATAATTCAGTTCTAGTACATACGATACCAAACATATGGTCAGTGTCATCACACTCAAGCAAACAATACCCTGCAATAACCAAAGTCTCACAGCGATATCATGCTAAAACGGTGTCCACTCACACCCATCGGTAACCAGCCGAAACAAATAGGTGATATTTCACACCCTCGAATATAAAGTCGGACACTCTCACCCACAGTAATTTTCCGAGACATGGTGTCAGCGTACGGTAATTAGCCACCCCTAGCTAATTTACAAAACCTGGAACAATTTTGAAACTCATGCTCATATACTCATCAACGTACGGTAATTAGTCACCCCTAACTGTTTTAAAAAACCTAAAACATTTTACATACAATAGTTCATTCCATACTTATTTGAGCTTACAACAAATCATATCGTTTTCAATTCGAGAAATACAATTTAATACAAATACAGGTACGGTCATCTCAATACTACAGTTTTATACAACATACGATTTTCCAACAGAAATAAATATAATACCTGAAACCCCCAAGTTTTTCAAAAAACTATAATTCGAAAATCCCGCATTTTCACTTGATAGATTTTCCAAAATAAGTAACCAAAACATACATACGATCGTAAACTACATGTTTACCAATTCTGATTTCAAAAATAACTGATATAAATAGAATCCCCTTACCTTTTCCCAAATACCAAAATACGAACTCTACGACTCCAAAAATACAACCGAAGGCCTAAAAATCCTAGAGAGAGAGAGGGGGGATTCGAGTTCTAGAGAGAGAGAGAGAGGATTTTGATTTCTTCCTCACTAAGCAAGTGAAAAAGATATTTATAAACCTTTGACCCGGTCAACCTCGTCAATGAGATGAAATCCTCGTCGACGAGTTGCAGAAGGAAATTCGTCAATGCTAAGGTGGCCTCGTTGACAAGCCAGAGATTTCAAAATTTCCCAAAATCTCTCGGCATCTCCTCGTTGATGAACCACTGAACCTCATCATCAAGATGTATAAGGGACTTCATCAATGAGCAAAGAGGCCTCATCAATGAGCCCTGCAGATTTTTACCTTTTAAATTTTCCTTCTCTTTTCCTCATTCATTTAATACATCTACCTCGGGTTGGGTTCTTACAGAGCGACAATGTATATTCCTTGGCTACGGTCAAGATGAGTTTGGATGCAAGCTTTATGATCCAGTTGAGAAGAAAATTGTGTGAAGCAAAGATGTCATGTTTGTAGAAGATCAGACGATTCAAGATATTAGGAAGGTACAGAAATCTATGTCTCAGTAGGGTGACAGTTTGACTGATGTGGATCTAGTTCCTTTGAAGAATTTTCCATCTCAGGTTAAGAATGATGTTCAGGATAACCACCAGGGTAAAGGTGATGTGGATGTTACCTTATAGGTTTAGGGAGATGTTGATACTGATGAGTAGTTGACAATGCCAGAGATTCCATCCAGGAGGTCAGCTAGAGACCGACATCATTCCACTCAGTATTCAGTAGAACAATATGTGTTATTGACAGACGAGGGAGAGCCCAAGAGTTTTGCAAAAGCCATGGAAAATGAACACAAGACAGAGTGGGTTGAGGTCATGCAAGATGAGATGCAGTCATTGCATGATAACCATGCCTTTGAGTTAGCGAAGCTACCTAAAGTAAAAAGAGCTTTGAAGAACAAGTGAATTTACAAGAAGAAGCCAAATGAGTTCTTTTCACGACTACGGTACAAAGCTAGATTAGTTGTAAAAGGGTTCGGTCAGATAAAAGATATTGACTTTGATGAGATCTTCTCTTTAATTATAAATATGTCATTGATCTGTACACTACTCGGCTTAGTAGCTAGTCTTGACTTGGAAGTTGAGCAAATGGATATGAAAATTGCCTTCCTTCATAGTGATTTGAAGGAAGAGATTTATATGAAGTAGCCAGAGGGTTTCATGGTGAAAGGGAAAGAGAATTATGTGTGCAAGCTAAAAAAAAGACTATATGGTTTGAAACAAGCACCAAGACAGTGGTACAAGAAGTTTAAGTCTGTTATGGGGGAGCAGGGCTACAAGAAGACAACTTCAGATCACTATGAATTTGTTCAAAAATTCTTTGATGATGATTTTATATATTTACTGCTTTATGTTGATGACATGCTAATTGTTGGCAAGAATGCTTCAAGGATTGATCACTTGAAGAAGCAATTGAGTAAGTCATTTACTATGAAGGATTTGGGGCTAGAAAAGAAATTTCTTGGCATAAGAATCAGTCGGGATAGGAGTGCCAAGAAGTTATATTTGTCATAAAAGGAGTACATTGAGAAAGTGCTTCAAAGGTTCAATATGGACAATGCTAAAGTGGTTAGCTATCCTCTTGCTACCCACTTCAGACTAAGTACAAAGGAATGTCCTTCTACAGATAAGGAAAAGGAAGACATGGAAAGAGTTACTTATGCCTCAGTAGTAGGAAGTTTGATGTATGCAATGGTTTGCACAATACCAGATATAGTCTATGCAGTTAGTGCAGTTAGCCGATTCTTGTCAAATCTCGGAATAGAGCATTGGAATACAGTGAAGTGGATCTTGAGGCATCTTTGAGGCACTTCCAGTGTGAGACTTGTGACTCACTCAAAAAATGAGCAGCTCGAAAGCTATCCCAAGTATAGGAGTTCTGTCGTATAATATTAAGCCCAAGGGCTAGATCGTCTCCTCAGGGAATGCATTTAATCTCAGATTTAACGTTCTTCCAATCAAAATTAAATTGCACTGAACTCGGTTCAGATTCAGAGTTTTTCAGAGTTGTTCAATTTTACTTTTGACGAATTAGATGGCACGTAATTTAAAAAATCCTAAAACTAACATGTACTAAATAAAAGAAATAAGAATAGAAATCCTAATTTACTTAAAGAAACATTGGGACATGCACTAATTAAAAATGGAAACTACAAATAAGGAATTAAAACACGCTAGAATGGAAACTCTAATCTACCTAAGGAAACATCGACACACGCACTAATTAAAGATGGTAACCTAGAACATGGAATTAAAAACACACAATGAAAACTAAATTAGACACACACTAAAAAAAAAACCAAACCTACTAAAAATCGAACCTTTAGCACAATTAAGAGATCAAATCAAGACTCACAATTTAAATGTAAACATGTACTCAACGGAAATTTAAAAGACATAAACAATAACGGAACACAATAAAAACACAACCTTTACTAATCATAGACCCTAACTAAATCGAATTTCGACAAAAAAAATATCTTAATTTAATTAAGAATGCTAAATTAAAATAACTATCAATTAGATAAACAAAGAGATTAATTTAACAATAATGAAATACTCAACATTACTCAACTTAAACAAAAAGAAAGAAAGCTACAATAACATTAAAAAAAACTAAAATTTCTTCAATATTCCAAGATTCAAAGAAAAGTAAATAAAAGAAAGAAAGAAAGGAAAAGAGAGAGAGAAACAAATCCACGGAGCCGAGAAGTTGCTGCTGCGCTTTGGTGGTCCTGCTATGGAGTCGGCTAGAGTTCTGCTGTGCTTGGGGACTGCTGAAGATGGTGGAGGAGGCTGGCCGTACTGCAAGAGGGCAGAGGAGGTCAAGAGAAACAGAGGAAAGGGGGAGAGTGAGGGAGGAAAGACAAAGGGAAGGAAGAGAGACAAGGGGAGAGAAGCAGAATTGAAAAGAACAAAAAAAAAAAACTAACTAAAGAAGAAGAAGAAGAAGAAGAAGAAGAAGACGGAGAAGAGAGAATGGGGAGCCATGGGGGCTGCCTCAGCAGGAAGAGAAAGAGAAGGGTTAAATAGGATAGGGGGGAAAGCCCTAGACCCGAATAGGAAACCCGAATTGCTATATTTTTTCATTTTTTTCATTCTCTGTTCATTGCAAATTCTGCTCTTCTAAAGCCCGTATCTCACAAAACTCAAAACACAAAAGTTGTAGATAATCCTTTTCTCTTTCTCCATAAATTTGAATCGTCTCAATCAGAGCTTGTACGGAAAAGTTATGCACAAAATACGAATAGGTGTTGGTTTTGATTCCCGGGAATTTTCCTGCGACAAAAAATTACCAAATTCTCATAAATAGTGCAATAAAGTTCAAAAATGATGATTTTGGAATTTTATTAAAATATTGGACAATTTTGGATATTTAATTAAAAATATAAACTGTAAAGCTCAGGTTAAACGTTCAATTACGCAGTTTCGGCGTGTAATCAACTTGGTTTGGGAAACATACAACCATTGTTAGTTGGCTACACAGATGTAGATATGGCAAGGGATGTGGATACTTGAAGTCTACTTCGGGTTATTTAATCACTTTTGTAATGCCCCAAACCCTAAAATGGGGTATGGAGTGTTATTGTAAATAAAATCATGCTCTATGACGCCCCGAACCCGCCTGGTGGGACTCGGATGCCATGTTACTCATTTACCTATATCTAATACCCTATTATCTCAATAACGCAGCGAAAGTAATAATAATTCCACAATAATATACCAAAGTATCTACGTATATACATCTCAAAATCATCTTCCAGCAACCAGTATTTAGAATCATACATCTCAGAAAACATAAACAAACCCAAAAATATACACATCCAAAAGTCTATACCCTCTCTCTCAAAAACGCTACAATAGCCCCGAGCTCTCTAAGCTCGATCATGCGGCAGTCCTGAAAAAGATAAAATTCAACTATCAGGTGAGACACATCTCAGTAAGGATGAAATACATTAAATTAGTGTGTGACTATCATAAGGTTTTTATATAACATACTTATTCATCATTTTCAAATAAAATCACAATTAGGAAATCATTCTTTGTTCCTACTCAAACATATGTAAGGTATTTTACCAACGAGAGTTCCCAAGGATTGGGATGATTACCCGCCCATACAAGTAGCATCCCCTCTGCTCTGATACCTTATACAACCTACAGTCACAACTGAAACATAGCAGGGCACTTACCTTACTCAGTAAGCCCTCAAGTGGATGGTTTATCTCGTATTCACAACATTCACACAAATGTTTAACTACGAAGGCTTCCAAGAATAAGGAAGTTTACCTACCCATACAAGTAACTTCCCTCTACCCTAATACCTTATGTAGCCCACAGCTACATTTGATACCTATTAGGGCCCTCGCCTTTCTCAACAAGCCCTCAAGTGGAGAGTATACCTCGCCTCAAATACTTATAATATTACTATATTTAATACTGATAATACCATACTACATTACTCTGTATGCTGTTATCTCTGCATTTTTCATCACATTCACATTCATATTCTACATTTCTCATTTCTATATTCATGTCTGCTTTCACATATTCTATTTTCATATCATTCTTGTCTGTTGTTCTTATATCTGTTGTTCTCATATTTGCTATTCTCATATCTTCTGTTCTCAAATTTTTATTGGTTAAATTAACAATTATGCATTTAGAACTCTCTATACCAATGGAGAAATCACTGTCATGCTTTCGCCCCATGATGGGTTATGCGGCCTGAAGGCTGGACTTAACCCTGGTCGGCCTACCAGAACTAAATCAACCACATTCTACATTTTTTAAGTTCGATTGGCTATTTCCATACTAGTCTAGACTCCAAGGGGACCCTACCCTTCCCAGCACAATCGACCATCCCATCTCCACACACTCTCTAAGACATGTGGGTGTACTAGTGCTACCAAAAATACTCGCAACAATATTGTTCCTATTTTGGTCCACAGGAGTTCTCAAACCATACGTTGTAATTTAACATTCTCAAAAACATGTAAAATAAATCATATCACATTTTAATTCTCAATACATTTCTAGTATTTCCAGCATCTCATACATATATCATAGTTCAACACAGAAATTTCATTTTACTCATGCCACAGAATTTAACAACATATTTCATACGTTTACTGTAAAATAAGTCAACCCACATTCATCATTAATATACTGAAAATATACATTTAATTTCTTACACAATTATCCAAAAAATCTATCATTTTAACCTTCCATTTTTGCAAATAATATCTAGTAGCACAGCCCTAGGCTCAGAAATTTACAATTCAAACGGTCGGCTTTTTAGAACTCATATAAAAATCATATACATATACCAATAAAATTTCCATTTTTCACCGGTTATTTCCTCAAAAATCCTAGTTTAATATACTCCCTTACCTAGTTTCCTGAACTACGCCAGTAGGGACCCCAAAACGATATATGCGGTGCTCACACGAACTCTGATTCAGTAACCCTAATTTAATCAAATCGACCCTAAATAAAATACTATTTTAACATTTCTTAGGCTTTTAAATTCCAAATAACAATTAAACTCCCAAAAATAACCAATTTCCTTAATTCCCTAAATTCCACTCTTGCTTTGGAGTGGTGCCTAGGACCCCCAAATTGAAATTTTGCTCCAACCAAAATGACGACGATCGAGACTAGGACCCTGTGGTGGTACCCGATTGTCGATTTAGCTAAAGATCTAAGTAGAAATTAAGGAAAGAGGGGGAGTATACTTTTCCCCAGGAGTGGTGCCTACATCATTCCCATGACAAATCCGCTCCGGTAGGAATATCGGTGGTGGAAATAGGAACCCAAAGGTATCTTCCGTTTTTCGATCAGCCAAATATTTGTCAAGAAAATGAGAAGAGAGAGGAGGAGGACGGAGGAGATAAACGTTAGGGGGGGCGGCCATTATAATATTATAATATTATATTATATTATATTATTTAATTAATAATAATTTATTTAATTTATTTCTTTATTTTTTAGGATCACTACAACTTTTGCTGGTGGGGCTGGCAATCGAGACTTTAGAAGTGTATTGCTCTTTCTACGACAAAGGCAGAGTTCATTGCAGCAACGAAAGCGACTAAAGAGTTGCTATGGGCAAAGAAGTTCTTAAGAGAACTTGGTTTCAAGCAGCAAAGGTATGTGTTATTTTGTGATAACTAGAGTGTCATTCATCTTGTTAAGAATTCAAGTTTCCATGCAAGATCGAAGCATATTGACGTACGATACCATTGGATCTGAGATGCGTTAAATGATAAGTTACTGGAACTTGAGAAGGTTGACACTAATGATAATGGTTCTGATATGTTGACAAAGACACTACCAATGGAGAAGCTTGAAGTTTGTTGTTTGATCGCCAGGATAGCGATTCCCTCCACATAATCAGAAAGGGGGAGATTTGTTGGGTTATTTCCTTCCATGTGGAGGCAAGCCCAAGTTAAAAGCCCAAAGCCCAACCCTTTAGTGTGATAACCTAAAGGAAGTCATAAAAAGAGAGGGGAGAGGGGAGGTGTCGTCACTTTTCAAAAGAAAGAGAGAAAAATGTAGTTTTTTTCTTACACTATCCAAATTTCATCAAGACTCCGATCCCACTTTGGCTACGGTCCGATCAAGGTGAAATTTGGAGGAAAAGTTCACAACTCAAAGAGCTACAATCTGAATGGTGGAGATTGGATTTTGAGAATAGGAGTTGGGATTTGTGCCCGTGAACAGTAACCGCTATTTTGGTATATTCTATCCAATTCTCTTTGTATTTTCCAAGATTGATGACATCTTGATGAGATATATTTGTAGCCTCTAATTGCGATTAGAGAAGAATTTGTGTACCCATTATTTGGTTGATAGTGAAAATTGCAACTGGACTAGGTCCCGTGGTTTTTCTTCCTCACATGGGGAAGTTTTTCACATAAAAAATTGCTTGTGTTCTCGTGACTTGGTGTGATTGATTATTTTTCTTATTATTTTCAGCATGTATAAAAGTAGAGATATACTATATTTTCTTGAATATAGGAAGAAGAATTATTCTGCTATGGTTGTTTGTTGATATCTCTCCCAACAACCGCCTCAACTCTTCCCACCTCGCGGACTCCTGTCTCCTACAACTTTATACAAGAAGCCCCCATTTCTTGATCTGTGATTCAATCTGGATCCCTCCCTTTTCACTTCCCCCCTCCTTCCTTTTCCTACTCTTTTCTCTTCTTCCTCTTCTTCTTCTACAATGGCACAGTTACTTGTACTATTGTACAACCATTATATTGTAAATGCGATGGTTGGGTCATCATGGATAGGTGAGTGGATTCCGCCTAAACTTCTCTTAGGGTACACTAGTACAGGATACAAGTGAGGTTAGTTATGTTTGGGAGTACCCAATGTCCCGAGGTCCTGGGGACCCATTCTAACTGATTTTAATCCAACCCTACTGTTGACCTTATTGGTCATATCCCGTTTTGATTATGACAAATACTTTGGTATTTAATGGTTGATGAGTTTATGTACAGAACTAATCGGAAGTATCATATGGTGCAAGCACATGAGCTTAAAGAAGACGAAGACTCAAGTTGTTTATTAATTGTAATTTAATCCTTTATTTGGGTCTGTAATAGTAACATAAGAAAATGGTCTGTAATAATTAATACCTTACCTATATGGTAGGATGGATAAACTCAAGACCATAGATGAACGTTAGGGAACACCGGTCGACCGACGCCGGACTTTTTCGGTTTCCTAAAAAAGACCTAGAATGGCCCTAGGATTCACATGCGTGCATAAACATATATGCTTATATGAATAGGGTGAATGTATAAAGGAGTTGGAACCAAAATACATTAAAAATGCATGTTCGATCGACCAAACTTTCACAGTGTAAATCATTCAGTCAACCGAACAGGTCAAGCGGTCAACAATTTGACCCTCGCTTGGTCGACCGTACTGTACCAAGTTCATATGACTTGGTCGACCGAACGCCCACTGAGTCAACGTTTGACTCCTCCATCAACCGACCAATTTAAATGGGCAACGCCCTGGTCGATCGAACCCACACGTGGGAAAATCCAGCGCCCTGGTCAACCGAACTTCATAATTCAAACTCACTTGGTAGACCAAACCGCGCGAAAAATGGAAATCACCCTTGGGACACTAAGTCCAGTCGACCGAACTTTTAGTTCAAATTTCGCTCGGTCAATCGAACTTGGACACTCAGTCAACCGAACCTCACCTTCGGTCGTTCGGTGCTCTTGGGTTGGACATTATTTTTTACCGCAGTTAAAATTTTTAAACGGGATTAATTGTGCTAAAATGTTTTAAAACAATCCTAATAACCTCCCACATGTCCTAAATGGTTATATTTTTAGGGAACTCTATATATACTCCTTCATTTGCAAAAATTAGTATGAGATTAGCAAAATAATTAGCAAATATTCTCTAAATCTCAAAAAGCCTATTTTTCATATTCAAGCTATATACTCCCATTCTTACTAATCCATATTGCAAATACCACTTAGTAAGAGTACTCTTGTGTTCATCTCACCAAACTTAAACTCTCACTTACTCGTTTTGATTGAGATTAATTTTTCTTTGAGAGTAAGCTTCTAGTTTTTCTAGGGGGCTTCATTAATAAGTCTTCTGTAGGAAAATTTCGTAGAGCTTGTGAGTTTTGCATCATCATTACAATACTCAAGAGTTCGTATTGCTTTTTGTTTGTGAAATAAATTTTTTCAAATCGTTTTCAAATATCCAATGTGCTTAGTTTTGAGAAAAATATTTTTGGGATATTTGCTTGTGAAGATCTTTGTTATTGTACCTTTTGATTGATAATATCATCTTGACCCAAACATCAAATAATTTTTACAAATTGACTTCAAATATCTTGTGTGGTTTATTTAGAGAAAAATATTTGTTGAGGATATTTGAAGCATGCTTGAGATCTTTGTTTGTGCATTGCGATTGAAACTATCATTTTGACACAAAGATCATATCATTTACACTCTCACGTAGTGATTGCAATAATTTGCATAAATATTTGAGAGTAGACACTTAGATTACACTGAACTTATCAAATCCTATCTTTTGATAGTGTATTGATTATACTATGTGTATTGTAGTACATATCTGCTTAGTTGAAAAACACATTTGTTGTACACAAATTTTATTGAAAAATCTGTTGTATTCCAGGCATGGCATGAGGGGGCGGTAATCCAACCCGAAAGGATTGTATAGGTTAAGGTCAACCCTATGTTAATTGACCTGGTTGTAAAGGTTGAGGTTAGCCCTATGCTAATTGACCTAGTTGTTTAGGTGTCGCTCCACCCATTAAGTGAGCCTATAGTGGTAATCCTTGTGCTTGTTAGTCAATGTGGGGACGTAGGCAATTTGGCCGAACCTCGATAACATATTGTGTGCATTACTTACTTTTTCACACTTTACTTTTACTACACGTGTATGTTTATTTGTTGATTGCATAGACTGGCCCTAGGTTGTGTAATACTGTTGTTAAACCGATTAACCCAAGTGATAATTTTTAAATTCCCAATTCACCCCCCTCTTGGGGTTGCATCAAAGCTAACACCTATATTTCTCGTCTCTGGTTCTTCACACACACACATAGAGAGAGAGAGAGAGAGAGAGAGAGAGAGAGAGAGAGAGAGAGAGAGAGAGAGTCGATGCTCTATTCCATTGTTCTATAATTTCTTTGGTCTTTTTTGCACCAAGGCTCACTCAGTTGGTCTCAAAGAGAACTGGTATGGCATTAGCCCAAGCCCCATTTAGTGTTGATAAATTTCACGGATCACGGTCTGCCTTTAAATGAGGGAGTGCTTTTTTTAGAAAAAAAATATTAAAAAATTTTAAAATAAATAAATTATATTTTTAAACAGTTGACCTATTTATTAAACAGATGGATTTGCGTTTATCTATTAGTCACCCATTTATAAATAGATCAACCCAAACCCGAACTTGTTTAACCCTAACCCGTTTATAAACAGGTCAACCCAAACCCGAACCCATTTAACCCTAATCCGTTTATGACCCACCTAAACCCACCCGTTAACCCATTTTGCCACCCCTACGAGCCCTTAAGCCATCAATGTGCAAAACTTCCCTGTCTATTTAAACTAGTTAAGTGGGGTGCATTAGGAGGATGCGTTCGCCCCCTTACAATACAGTACAGAAGGTTTGAGTCGAGGTGCAA
Organism: Malania oleifera; assembly: GCF_029873635.1. NCBI lineage: Eukaryota > Viridiplantae > Streptophyta > Magnoliopsida > Santalales > Ximeniaceae > Malania > Malania oleifera. The sequence goes on along the minus strand of NC_080419.1, from coordinate 21,602,336 downwards.
TGTAAATATATATCATATAAAGGTATTTTGAAGTTTTCATATGGCTATATATACAGATTATAGTCGAGAATTAAAAGCCTAAGGTAATTTTTCATTTGATGGTGAAAATTGCGTTGGGGCTCCATGGATGTAAACATATAGCTAAACCACGTAAATTCGTGTTCTTGTTCTCTGTTTTGATTTTCTCTCACTTTCATATTTGTTGTGTGTATGTGCATATAATCTTAAGGGATAATTTCACAACACTATACTTGTTCAAGCCTACCAATAATAATTCATTGTGTCTAGTGCTACCAAAAATTGAATGACGTACATAGATTGATTTTTGATCGCAATCACCTGTAAGAATTCAATAAATAATGGGTTGGGAGTCGGGGTGTACTCTGAGGGATCACTCTGATGCCTATGTTAGGGACTCTAGGGGTTTTAGATTGCAACAGTAAGAAATAATGAGTGAGAATGAGTTGCTTACCTACTTTCAAAGTACTCTTTTATAGTGGTGGAGGAATGTCCTTTAATTTAGTATTTATGGGCATATTATTACAATTATGGGAGATATTATGGATGATTTAAGGGCATTTACACGAGGGTGTTAATAGTGGTTTGATAATCGTAACCCTTCATGAATATGCCTATTAACTTTCTATATATTAGTTATATAAGGGTATTGATGATGGTTTTATAATCGTAGCCCTCATAAATGTGCCTATTATATTTGGGTATATTAGTTGCCCCCCTTACTCTCGAATTTTTTAAGTAATGTTCTTTTATTCAAGAGTGTGTTTTGAGGTCCCTTCTAGTACCAATTTGGGGAGTTTATAACACAATCCAAGCGAGTTGCAAAGTGCCCCAACTCAATCCACACCGGTTATTGAGAACTCCAATTCAATCTGAGTAGGTTACAATGTTTTTCGGCTTAGTCCGAGTAGGTTGTTCGGCTCAACTCAAGCCAATTCTCTTAAGGTTCGCCAAAATCCAAGCCAAATGTTTTCCTATTCGGCTCCCTCAGAGCCGGTTCTCTCAAATTTCAGCTCAATCCAAGCTGAATGATATCCTATTTGGCCCATTTCGAACAGTTTTTCGGCTCCATCCAGGTTGAAAGCCTTCCTATTTGGACCACTCCAAGTTGGTTGTTCAGCTCCATTTGAGTCGATTGCTTCCTTATTTGGCCCAATTTAAGCTGAATGCTTTCCTTTTCAGCCTATTCAGAGCTCATTATTTCCTTACACTACCTAATCTGAGCCAATGAAAATGCTCTAAGGCCAACTTTTAATCCATCATCGGGCCTTTATCCTAGCGAATTTTTGATGAACAGCCTTTATTAATCTAATTCTCCTATGGTCCCAAGAGTTGTGCTCATCAAATGGGTGTACCTTCAGGGCTTGGGTGGTGCTCATCAAATAGGTCATTGCTGGTGAGCAGTGCTCACTCCTTGGTTACCTCGTGAGTTATGCTTAATAAATGGACTATTTCTAGTGAGCAATGCTCACTCCTTGGTTGCCTCATGAGCTATGCACATCAGATGGATGCCTTTGGGGTCTCATAAGTTGTGCTCATCAAATAGGTCATTGCTAGTGATAAATTCTAATGGTAATTATTCATATTAAAGGTTAATAATTTAGATATTTTCTCCTCTTTGCTACTTTAATAAATTGAAAATAATTGGAAAATAAAATTTCAATGCATCCTTTGTAGCCTAGATATCTTTTTCTAGAATGAAGTTTTTGTAACGACCCGACTATTTATCTAATATATATAATAAATCTATTTTGATATCAAACTGTAACGACCCTGTGAATTCTGCTAAAAATATGCTCCGATACCAATAATAATAATATCTACAATGTCAATTCGAACCAAAAGTAGGGTACCGGGGGTATACCTGTTCTTAAATGTTACTATTCATGTAGCGGAAAACATAATGTACCTGAACCTCACATTATATACTAGAGTTCTACTATCTCCATAAATATACATACACGTCCCCAAAAATCCATAAAATATCTTAGGGTTTACACAAAACATATCCCCCAACTCAAAACACTTACCCTGATACTATAGTACCAAGGCCTCTTCTACCTTGGAGCTCGCTCCACACGGCTGTCTGGGTTTCTTGAAATGTTTAAATTCTTGGGTGAGACACCTCTCAGTAAGATGGGATAGATTATGATTAGTGTGTGGCAACATGAGTTCTAGTGTGTTATAAATATATCATGTAAATAATTAACTGTAACATAATTAACCGTAATTGATAAATCATATAAATATGTACTCATACTTATAAAAGTTTGGTAAAATCATATTTTTCAAAATAAACTTACTCCGGTATAATAAATTTCTATATACATGTAAATCATCTATTATATCTATATAATACTGAAATTTTCCCCTAGATGGATAACTAGCTGATATCTTGTATTATCCCCACATAATTGTGTTGTGCAACCTGTAGGCGGGACTTAGCAATGGTTAGCCTACCACGCTAAGCCAAAAATGACTCTCTGTAAGCACAATTGGCCACCCCACCCTGATCCGGACTGCGAAAAGTGATGTACTACTCTTCAATAGGCCAATCATCTACTATACACTAACACTCTATCTAAGACGTGTGGTGGCACTTATCTAAAATCATAGCTACGGTACCGTGCTCTGAATTTAAACTAATTAATCAAGGTTCTACCACCATATAATACATAATATAACTGTAACATATCTAGTTTTCGTATTTCTGCATAAAAACTATCATATCATAATTTCTGAATAAATTATTATATCATAATTGATCACGGCATAAAGCCGGCTGAACTATCACAGCACAAGGCTGACTAAACTATCACGGCACTGGGCTAACTGAACTGTCACGGCACTGGGCTAGCTAAACTGTCACAGCACTAGGCCAACTAAACTGTCACGACACTAGCCCGGCTAAACTGTCATAATATCATGAATTCTGTAATGTTTATACCATTTTCTAAAAATCATTATCAAGCTTTACTTGTTCTATGTAATCATAAAATAATCTGGCCAGCTTATATATATATATATATATATATATATATATATTATAAAATATTCATACTCATGCTACACAAATAAGTATTACTCTATAATATTCTAACTGCCTGGAAAGAAAATATTTTTCTAAAAAATAATATTAAATAAACTTCTAGGGTTTACTCAACTCTAACACCACGTTTCTCAAAAATACACATTAAATTATAAACACCATTTCCGTATACCTGATTATCTAGAAAAATCATACATATAATTTCTGTAATCAAATACTGCATTTTAACTAGTAAATTTCTTTTAAAAATATTTAACATAATATATCCCCTTACCTGATTACTAAAAATGTGTCTGCAAGGATCCTAAACCGACGTCTGCGGCATTCAGAGCACAAAATCTTGTAATCATATGTTTTAGTTTAATAAGCTAAATCCCAAAATAATTACTATTGTAAAAACCCCCAAAAAAGAGATATAAAAGATTGGAGGATTGATTTCCAAAAAAAAAAAAAAAGAAAAAAGAAATCAGATTAGTGGATTGATTTCAAAATAAATATATTATTATTATTATTATTATTATTAATTAATTAATTAATTAATCGAAGTTAAAAGAAAAAGGAAACAAAAATTTAATTAATTAAAATTTATTTTTATTTTTTTAATAAAAAATATTATTAATATTAATTAAATATATTATTATTATATTAATATATATATATATATATATATATATATATATATATATATATGTCAAACCACCTGAAGCTAAGCTTCAAGTGGATTCTATTTTAAATTCAACCCCCCCCCCCCCTTATCATTTATCTTCTTCTTCTTCTTCTTCTTCTTCTTCTCCATTCTTTTCTTTTCTTTTCTTTTCTTTTCTTTCTCTGTAACTCTCTGAGCTCTCTCTCTCTCCTCACATTCTCTCTCCCTCTCTCCTCGATTTCGCGACGGATTTTCGCCCGATCGAAAATCCGAAGATACCACTGGACTCCATTCGCTGCTGCCGTCATTTCTACTGGAGCGGATCGATGGTAGGAGCGGCATAGGCATATTCCCTGGGGTAAGTCATTTCCCCCTTTTTCTTTAATTTCTTGCAAAATATAAGCCCAATTGACGAACGGACACCACCACGAGAATCTAGGGATGATTCTCTACAAGTCTAGTGGGACGGAATTCTCATGGGGGTGTCGGGCCAAAACTCCAAATTTGGGGTGCGGCGATTATTAAGGGGCTTATTTTTAATTAATTAGCATTAATTTAGAAATGCTAAAATATTAAGCATCTGCGACTGAAATAGGATTTCTGAAATTTAGGGCTCGGGTGAGCGCCGCGGGTGTAATTTTGGGACCCGTAGGCAAAATTTGAAAAATTAAGTAGGGATATTAAATAATAGTTTAAATATTAATTTGAGGTATATGGAGCCTAAGGAAGGCTAGATGAGTATTATTTTGGAGAAATAGATTAATTAATCTGGGGAAAAATGTAAATTGCAGGAATTAAATTTCGGGCGCCAAGGGCGTGAAATTTTGGGTCCTAAGGAATTTCTTAATAGTCAGGTAAGGGAATAAACTAAAGCAGTAATTTTTCATACAAATTATTATTGATTATGAGTAAATTTATTTTCAGAAAAGCATATGTTATATTGTGTATTACGCATGAAATGTACGATTGGGAAAATACTGCTATGATGATTAAAATGTATATGTATGTATGAGATGTAAATAATTCACGTTTTTAGAATATGAAGTATGACTTTTAACAGCATATGTGTGGCATGAATATTATTTTATGTGAAATGTATTATGATGTGAAAGATTTTACGAACCAAGCATGATTTCAGGCATTTATGAAAATATGAGTTATGTTGTGATGGTTTTGACGATTGTGTGATAAATGAGGTATTTTCAGTATATATATACCTGAAACAATTTTGGCGCGAGGCCATATATTTATGTTATCGGCACGAGGCCGTATTTATGTTTTTGGCGCGAGGCCATATATTTATGTTATCGGCACGAGGCCGTATTTATGTTATCGGCACGAGGCCGTATTTATGTTATTGGCACGAGGCCACGTATTTATATTTTCGGCACGAGGCCGTATCTATGTTTTCGGCACGAGGCCGTAATGATGTTACGTATGATCATGTATTATATGTTTTCACAACCAGGATGTTAGTTTAGTTCAGACCAGGAGCTCGGTACCGTAGCTATGGGTTCATTTTGGCACGAGGCCTTATTAGTGCTACCGTCCCACGAGGGGATGGGAGATGGATAGTCGATGTGGCTTTCAGTAGAGTGTGGACGTCCACCTGGCAGTCCGGACCAGGGTGTGGCGGGCTCATCGTACTTACAGACATATTTGATTCGGCAGTGATCGGCCAGCCATTGTCGGGTCCCGCCTTCGGGCTGCACAACCCGTCATGGGGGGTAATACATGACACCAGCTAGCTAGTCATCCTGGGTTTGTTTTCAGTACTACAGTTATAACAGATGATTTTATGTATGATATGATTTGTTAACAGATGTGAAAATATATGTTTACCCAGTACGATATGATTATGTTTATAGAATTATGAAATGTACTGTATACGTACAAATACATTAAATATTCATGTTGCCACACAGCTGTATTTAGTTTATTTTCCCTTACTGAGAAGTGTCTCACCCCCAATATTATTACATTTTTCAGGAGTCCCTGAGAGACCGGCGGGTCAAGGCCGCCGTTGAGATTAGTGAGATTACCCCGTGAGGAGGGTAAGATTTTGTACTAGGGTTAGAATTATTTTGTGTTTGACCCTAGAGATATTTTGATGTGTATGAGGATGTATAGTAGTACAGTATCATAATGTTATAGAAAGCTCTGGTATTATGTTTTATGATTGGATGTTTGAGATTTTATGTTTACTGCTGCTAGGTTTTCCGCTGTGTTTGACAGGTGTCCCCGCTACCCACGGGTTCGGGTTGACCATTTTATTTATTATGTGATATTTTATGTTAAGAAATTGAGGGACGTTACAACTATCCTAACAACCCTAGGCTCTCACGCTTCCGTTAATAGGTTAAATTCTAAAACGACAAACATAATTTATTTTCTTAAATTTAAACACTAGGTTTTTCTCAAAAACATACGTATAATAATACCGAATTACCATTATATCCCAAAAATTCTGATATAATCAATTCCCTGTAGTTTAACTTAATTCCAAAATATTCCTAAAAATCTAATTTAATCAAATACCTGCAGTTTAACTTAATTCCAAAATATTCCGAGAAATCTAATTTAATCAAATACTACAATTTAATCGATTAATTTTCTAAAAAATGCCTGACATAACCTATTCCCCTTACCTTTTCCCAGGAGTGGTGCTTACGATACCCAAATGACAAATCCACTCTAGTTAAAATGTTGGTGGTTGAATTTGGAACTCAAGGATATCTTTCATTGTTCAATCGACGTACGATTCGCCGAAGAAATTGAGGAGAGAGAAAGAACTTGAGGAGAGAGAGAGAGGGGGGGTCGATCTTCGATCGATCGAAGGCTTTTTTTTTTGCCCCAATTTTGATCCTAACCAATTTAAACCTTTTTGTATAATTTAGTTATTAAGAAAAAGGTTTTTTGTGAAGTGTGTTGGTCTCTAAAGTTTATCTACAGTCGTTCTGAGCTTTCATCCACATCATGCATATGCATGCATTTTTACAAACCAAAATAATAAAAATTAAATGCAATACAAATAGAATCAAAATGTCTTCTACTTTTGCTCTTCATTTTCCATGGAATTCGCCAGTAGAGTGTGAGTTTTATGTTCCTGCTGGGATCCATTTTTCGGTATCTTATGTTCGTGCTGAAATGAAAATCTTTTCACATACTAAATGCACACATTCTACTGGTGTTTTGTCAGCATCAAAATAGAGATCGAACTCAAAAAGTCAACAAAGTACCATTCGGAAAATATTTCCTTGAAGCCGCTCCACATCAAAGCTATAGGTACTAGCTTCTGTTCCTCCAGCAATCTCACTGATCTCCACTAGCTTTTAGCCTCTACTGTCATCTTAAAAGTAGCAAACGACACTTTCTGCTCCACGGTGCAAGGGAGAACTACCAATGTCTCCTCAATCTCCTAGAACCAGTTCTCAGCCACGAATGGGTCGGCTCTACCTGAGAACGATGGGGGATTCATATGAGTGAACTGCTTAATCGTGCAGCCCTAGTGAGCTAGTGGGTAGCCCTATTCTCCTAAATTTCTTTCTATCTCTACCATAACTTGTAGGGCGACACTACGCAATACTGCATCAAAATCATTGCCACTCATACTGGAAGGCCCCGCATCGTTACCACCACCAGCGTGTGCATTGCTACTCCTGGGGTCCATCCTGAAAATAGAACAAAATAGCCTGAGATTCCTAACTTCCTAACACAACTAATACATTTATCTAACTAAGAACCATAAGATATCCTCATACAACCAATCAACTTAACGTCCTTATTCCCCAATTTAAGGTTCAATCTTATCGCGCAGAAACAAAAACTGACGATAGTTGACCATGACTTTCCTGAAACCGTCATTTCATGAAAATCACAAAAACCGCCATGGAGTTCCTACCTCCAGGTTGCGAGACAAAATCCTAAAATCCTGATCTACTTATTTCCTACCTTCACCATGATCCATTCCTATACTCTAATATTGTTTTGCGCTGTGCACCAAAGTCTATAGAACCTAACAACCTAGGCTCTGATACCAAACTGTAACAACCCGACTATTCATCTTATATATTTAATAAAATAAATTAGTTCTAATATCAAACTGTAACGACCCTGTGAATTTTGCTAAAAATATGCTATGTAACCAATAATAATAATATCTACAATGTCAACTCGAACATAAGTAGGGTACCGGGGGTATATCTATTCTTAAATACATACTATTCATGCAGCGGAAAACATAATGTACCTAAACCTCACATACAATACTAGAGTTCTACTGTATCCATAAATATACATACACGTCCCCAAAAATCCATAAAATATCCTAGGGTTTACACAAAACATATTCCCTAACTCAAAACCCTTACCCTGATACTATAGTATCAAGGCCTCATCTACCTTGGAGCTCGCTCCACACGGCTGTCTGGGTTTCCTGAAATGTTTAAATTCTTGAGTGAGACACCTCTCAGTAAGATGGGATAGATTATCATCAGTGTGTGACAAAATAAGTTCAAGTGTGTTATAAACATATCCTGCAAATAATTAACTGTAATTGATAAATCATGTAAATCTATACTCATATTTATAAAACTCTGGTAAAATCATATTTTTCAACATAAACTTACTCTAGCATAATAAACTTCTATATACATGTAAATCATCTGTTATATCTATATAATACTGAAATTTTCCCCTAGATGGATAGCTAACTGATATCATGTATTACCCCCACATGATTGTGTTGTGCATCCCGTAGGCAGGACTTAGCAATGGTTGGCTTACCATGTTAAGCCAAAATTGACTCGTCTGTAAGCACGATTGGCCACCCCAACCTAATCCAGACTACTAGAAGAGATATACTACTCTTCAATGGCCCAATCGTCTACCATACACTAACACTCTATCTAAACGTGTGGTAGCACTAATATGAAATAATAGGTACGGTACCGTGCTTTGAATCTAAACTAATCCATTAGGGTCCTGCCACCATATAATACATAATATAACTATAACATATCTCGTTTTCATATTTCTGCGTAAAAATTGTCATATCATAATTTCTGAATAAATTGTTATATCATAACTGATCACGATATAAAGTCGGCTGAACTATCACAGTACTAGGCCGACTAAATTATCACGACACTGAGTCGGCTGAACTGTCATGGCACTGGGCCAGCGAAACTATCACAGCACTAGGCCAACTAAACTGTCACGACACTAGGCTGGCTGAACTGTCATATTATACTGAACAATATCATAAATTCTATAATGTTTATAACATTTTCTAAAAGTCATTATCAAACCGCACTTATTTTGTGTAATCCTAAAATAATCTGGCCAGCTTATATATATACTATAAAATATTCATATCCATGCCACACAAATGAGTATTACTCTATAATATTCTAACTGCCTGGAAAAAAAAATATTTTTCTAAAAAATAATATTAAATCAACTTCTAGGGTTTACTCAACTCTAACACCAGATTTCCCAAAAATACATATTAAATTTTAAACACCATTTCCGTATACCTGATTATCCAGAAAAATCATACATATAATTTCTGTAATCAGATACTGCATTTTAACTAGTAAATTTCTTTTAAAAATATTTAATATAATCTATCCCCTTACTTGATTACTGAGAATGTGCCTGTAAGGATCCTAAACCGACGTCTGCGGTGTTTGGAGCACAAAGTCTTGTAATCATATGTTTTAGTTTAATCAGTTAAGTCCCAAAATAATTATTATCCTAACATCTCTAGGCTCTCACGCTCCCATTAACAAGTTAAATTCTAAAACGACAAACATAATTCATTTTTCTTAAATTCAAACACCAGGTTTTTCTCAAAAACATATGTATAATAATTCCATTATATCCCAAAAAGTTTGATATAATCAATTCCCTGCAGTTTAACTTAATTTCAAAATATTCCCAAAAATCTAATTTAATCAAATACTATAATTTAATAATCAAATACTACAATTTAATAAGTTAATTTTTTGAAAATGCCTGACATAACCTATTCTCTTTATCTTATCTTATCTTAGGAGTGGTGCCTACAACGTCCAAATGATGAATCCACTCTAGTTAAAATATTGGTGGTCAAATTCAGAACTTAGGGATATCTTTCGTTTTTTAATCGATGCACAATTTACCGAAAAAATTGAGAAGTTAGAAAGAACTTGAGGAGGGAGAGAGAGAGAGAGAGAGAGAGAGAGAGAGAGAGAGAGAGAGAGAGAGTTGGGACGGAGAGAGAGTGCTAGAGAGGAACGGTTTGGGGCTCTCGAGAATCCATGCTTTTCAATTGAATTGCAAAGCTCCTTAACCTTATACGTATACATATAAATGTTATTATTATTATTATTATTATTATTATTATTATTATTATATGTTTAGGTTTACCTTTCCTTTTATATATATATTTTATTTTATTATCTCATTTAATTAATGACCTAATTAGTTAATTAATTAATTAGTAATTTGTTTTTCTTTTTTTTTAGGATCATTCCACTTATCTTATATAATTATTTTTGGGATCATTACAGTTTTCACCATTCTATAGCTCAATCCCACAAAGAACTTTTAGCCTTTAGAATACCTTTCCAAACTCCCCCACCATGGCTGAACATATCTCAGCTTTCCTTGTTACCTCCATATTTGCTGCAAAATAGTATGCTGCATAAGCCGACTTCTTCACTGTAAAATCTCCAAATCCATTTTCCAAGTAAGCCCAAGTTCAACTACTGTAGGTCTTTGATGCCCAGGCCACCATCAACAATGAACATGTATAATTCTTCCATGCCACCAAAGCATATTCGAAGCCCTCTAGGTTTTCTTTCCAAAAGAAGTCCCTCTGTAATTTCTCTATTCTCTTAGCCACACCAGATGGAATGGGCCTAATTTGATAAGTAGGGAGATTGGACAAAACAAATTTAATTAATGCAAGTCTACCTCCGATTGATAGGAATTTAGCTTTCCATAAAGTTATCCAAGCTCCAACATTCTCCACAACTGGGTGCAAAATATTCTTAGAACCTACTTTGACTCTCAGACGAAGCCCCAAATAGGTGGTGGCGAACGAGTCAAGCTTTCACTTCAAAATTCTGACGCCCTTTACGACATTAACTACTTCGCCAATAGGATATATTCTACTTTCGATAGGTTCACTTAAAGAACCGTAGTGGCTTTAAAGTAGAGTAACAAAGCTTTAAGCCATTTGAAATCCGCGTCTGAATCACTAGTAAAGAAATAGCTGTCATATTAAAAAGCTCTAGATACCTTATTTTGACCAAGGGGCAAATATAACAACAAAATATGTTTTCTATTTTTATATAATTACAGCTACAGGAAAAAAAAAATACAATACAACAGAAATAAATACAAGCAAAAAGGTGATTGGCTGTTAAAATTAAATGGGGTGATGGGAGATTAACAATAAAAAAGGTGGTTGGCCGTTGGGAGATTGACAATAAATAAGTGGTTGGATAGTTGAATTTAAATGTCATAATCGATGAAACCACACTTATAAATAAAGGCTTCTGAAGAGAAGATTGGGGAAGAGAAAAAAAAAAAAAGAGTTTCATGCATCCTTGGGACAACTAAGAAAGAGTGAGGGAAAAGAAAATTATTTACTGAAAATTCAGGATTTGAAGTGTTTACGCAGTCAACTTGATCTAAATGATTGAACCGAAATTTTGACAACTTTTCATGACTCATCCTTCTTCATCATGGTTGGTAGGATTGTCATTTGGAGTTTTATAACTTCGGTTTCGTGGCTTTGACTGCAGCCCCATTGCGGCAGCAGTTTCAGGATTAGAGACACCTACGTAGTCAACTTGATATAAACAATCGGATGATGATTCCTCCTCCAATTGAGCTGAAATTTTGAAAGGTCGTTCGTTGCTCATCCATCTTCATTTTGGTTAGTAGGATTGTCATTTGGAGCTTTTTTAACTTATGTTTCGTGGCTTGGACAGCAGCCCCATTACAGTAGCAGCTTCAAACTCATTCCAGCTGTAGCTTTAGGATTAGAGGTGCATGTGCAATCAACTTGATCTAGATGATCAGATAGTAATTTCTCGTCCAATCAAGCTGAAATTTTGACAGGTTATTTAGACTCATCCTTCTTTATTCTGGACGGTCGGATTGTCATTTGGAACGTTGTAACTTCAGTTTCGTGGATTGGATAGCAGCCTTATTGCAGCAGCAACTTCAAGTAAAGAAAAATCTTTAAAAATTCTAGAAATTTTTTATAAAAAAAATTAAAAATTCTAAAGAAAAAATTTACAAAAATTTTGAAAAATCGGGGGATGTTTTTAAATATTATTTTGCTTAGAATTTGGTGATTTTGCTTGCTTTTGTGTGTGTGCGTCTTTATGATTAAAAAAAAACAATGGGGTATTTTATACCTCACCTGTATTAGCTTTAAGTAGGGGTGAGCAAACAGTCGGTTCGACCAAATTCGGTTAATTAACCGAATTAACCGAAATTTGTGGTTAATGAGAACTGTTAACCGAACCAACCAAATAGAGGGGCCTCACCAAATCGAACCCGACCGAATTACCTTTTCGTGTAATTCCATTAACTGAATTTAACTGAATTAATTTAAAATTTATTAATAAAAACATAAAATAATTGTAAATTTTTTTACCAAATACTAATTAACATATTAACAAATTAACTTATACTAATTAACATATTAACAAATTAACAAATTAGCATATACTAATTAAACATATTAACAAACTAACATATACTAATTTATATTTAAATTTTAATTAATTATTAAATCAGTTATTTCGATTAACCGAATTAACATTCCTCTTAACCGAACCGATTAACTAAACTTTGTAAAACCATAATCGAACTGACCGATCTTGTGTTCTTAACCGAACCGAACCGACCAATTTTGGTCGGTTAATTCGGGTTTCCCGAATTATGCTCACCCCTAGCTCTGAAAGAGGTTTATCAAACAAGATCCCCTCGTCTGGAGGTCTTATTAGACATTCCTAAATCACACTTAGGATTTTAACTTCATTTCAATTTTGTTCATTTATTTATTCATTCATTTACTTGTTTGTTTATTTTAAAAGGAGTTAATCAATAGTTATTAAATTTAATTTGGGGATGATTCATAATTAATTAGGTATCGCTCATTGAATGGGTGTGTAAGGGGTGCAAATACCTTCCCCTCACAAAACTGAACTCCCAATTCTGATTCTGGTAAAAGCAGACTGAGACTACTTGTTCCTTAACCTAGGTTTGGTCTAGTGACCAATTAAATGAGTAGTAATTAGGTGTTCTAACTGCACCTTAAGTGATAAATCCACCCAGGGTTGAGATAGGAGCTTCATCCTTCTCCACATAATTTAGTCTAGTCTTTTGTATATATTTTTGAGTTCCTTTTTGTTGTTTCCTACATTCTACATCCATTTTAGTCCTGCATATTGCTTGGTCAAAATTCTGAAAAGCCCAAATCACCTTATGGACAACCCAGTAATGGTATTCAATGAAGAAGAAATAGAGATTCAGTAGTCCAATAGAATCATCAGAAAAGTAGTTGAATTGAAGTGATTGAGGGGCACTTGGGTCAAGTTTAGGCGTTAAGTGAATTAATCCTCCTGAAATTCCAACCATTGTGTCCTCAAGAAATTCCCACTCTTCAGAAAGGACTTTTTAGTTGCTAGATCTTGCCTAAAAAAAATGGAGGTTCAAAGAAACAGTATAGCTATAAGGAAAGATAGGGATACTAAGGAAAGATCTGTCAGGAACAGAATGCTTAGTACATGGGACAATTCTTAGGAGTCAATGGAATAAAATAATTTTTCCTACAAGTTGGGAAAATAACACGAGTCTTAAATTGAGAATTGTATATCAAGAGCTAGGTTTATTTGGGAGTTTTCATTATGTGATGAGGTTTTCCCTAGAATTTTGGAAAAAGTAGTTGTTTTAGGTTGCATTCATGCATGCATAATCATAGCCAATGGGTCCTAACTCATGTCCCAGTTGCCTACAAAAGCAGTGCGCTAGGTCCCGCCTTCAGGCCGTACAACCCAGTTATGTGGGGGTAAGATATGACACCAGTCAGCTATCCATTCAGAGTATTTTCCACGTATAGTTATATATGAGATGATTTATAAGTATAGAAATTCAGTATGTTATACCATGTTATGGAAAAATATGTTTTTCTCATATATGTACAGATAGTTTTAACAAGTATGATTTATATACTGTTATATGTATAACATGAAAATACTCATGTTGTCACACACTAATATTAATTTATTTTCCTTACTGAGAGGTCACCCCAGCTATATAAACATTTCAGGAGCCCCAGATAGAAGAGCGGATAGGGATCCGCAACATTAGGATTCAACTGATCTACCCTATTTGAAGGGTAAGTCTTTTGCTAGGGTCAAACAGATTTTTGGGTGGCGACCCTAGGGCTCTTTTTGAATATTTTGGGTTGTGTATTCATATGACGATTGTAGTAAACTCTGGTATTGTGTTGATTAGTAATTTGATATGTATATGATTTTACGTTTCCTGCTGCTTAGGTATCAGTATTGTATTTCAGGTATATACCTGGTACCCATAGGTCCAAGTTGATTATGATTTGCCAAGATTATTATATGGGATATTATTATGGAAAAAAATGGTAAAATAAGCAGGTCGTTACATATGCAGCATTGAGAGTTCCCAAATCTGAGTTGTCCCCTTTCAAGTTATTTTGGCTATTTCGGAGGTATGTGGCATTGAGAGTTCCCAAATCCGAATAGTCTATTTCAAGTTATTTTGGTTACCTTGGAGACATGTGGCATTGGTAGTTCCCAAATCTGCGCAATCACCTTCCAAGTATTTTGGTCATCTCAGAGGCATGCGGCATTTATAGTTCCCAAATCTAAGTGGTCACCTTCTAAGTCTTTTGTGTAACGACCCAGAGAACTTTTAACTATTTAAAATAATAAGAAAGATAAAAAATAAAAAATAAAAAAAGGAAAAAGGGGAAATAGAAGAAAGGGAAAAGAAATTGTAAAAGGATAACAAGCAGGTGCTCGTCGACGAGCGGGATTTTCTCGTCGATGAAAAATCTTGTAAGCCTCGTTGCCAACTATGCATGTCTCATCGATGAGGATTAACCGAGAGGGTTTGAGATGTTCTGAAACTCGTCAACAAGCTCCCGGTCTTGTTGATGAGTGTTCTTCTATGGTTCGTCAATGAGTTCACGTGGCAAATATAAGTATAAGAAGGTTTGGGGAAGCTTCCACGCAAAGGAAATCATTTTTCCTTCAAATTTCTCTCCCTAAAACGTCTTCTCTCCCTTCTCTCTAGCTATCCGGCCCGAATTCAGCTCGAATCGATGATCGGAGATCGCTACAATGTTCTAGGGAAGATTCTCTACACATCTAGCAGATCAGTTTTCTAAACTGGGCTTTTTAGGAAACGCTCATAAGTTGAGGTTGACCAGTGCAAACTGCAAGTGCACAGTATCGTAGTTTTATAATATAATGATGTGTAGAGTATTGTCCTCAGGGATTGATGTCTTAATTTTACCAAGTACCGAAATTTTACTAACCTTGATTTAATTTAGAAAAATTAATAATTTTAGACTGTAAAATTTAAACAAAGCTACTTTAAATAAACTATTCAGGAGAATTTAAAAATGGATACCGCGTGTCAAATTGATGATGGTGAAAACTTTTAGGAAACCGATTTCACCTAGTTTCTCACTATGCTTTACTCATTTAGCTAATTCAACTTCGTTTTCTCTATTTGTTAGCAAATCGCCAATTTTTCCAAAAGCCTCTTTCGATAGTCAATCAGAACCTGTTCTTGTTTATTATTTAACATAAGAGTATGCAAATTAATAACGCAAGAACGCAGTAAGACCCTCGATTTTTAATGCTACGTAGGTTCATAGAAGTCTTTCGATCTCTATATTTACCTACGCTGAATTATCCAAGATTTATCCTATAATCCCCCCTTTCGGTAGCAAATCACAAGACTAAAATCATTTAATTAATGGCCAGTTAATTAAAAGCATTAGGCATAGAATAACTCAAACAAACATTAATGAAAACTACTTTAGATTAGCATCAAAGAGCAAGCATAGTTCGAAACTGGCTACATCGTTTTCCTAAAATTCAAAAATTTATTTCATTCCGAAAATTAAATCCAACATAACAGAGTTCACCATATTTTCTTCAATTTGGAGTGTACGGGAAAGATCAACACTCGCCGCACCGCCGTCGCGCATCACGAACACCTCGAACACCGCCATTGTTCGCCGCCTTTCGATCCTGAAAAGATATTATTTTTGCGTGCTTCCAACTCTCCTTTGCTGGCTATGTGTGTATCTTCGCAGCACCCCCACAAGATAACCACAAGAAAGCTCCCAAAAAAAATAATTTTTCCAATAAATTTTCTATGGTTTGGCCTCCCTTGTGTGTCTCACCAAGAAAAATCTTTTTTTTTTCTCCTATGGGGCCGCCTCTCCCTCCAGCACAGCGCAAGCTGCCCCCCCTTTCTTCTCTTCTTGCGCACCCCACTCTCCCAAGGAAACCCTCCTCTTTCCTTTTTCATTCCTTCCTTTCCTTTTGTCTTTTCTTTCTTTGCTTTTCTTTCATTTCTTTTTTTTCTTTCCATTCTTTTGTATTTCCTTTCTATGTACCCAGCGCCTCACCCATCTGAGATGACCCAGCTGCATGGCCGGGTCACATCTCATTTTCTACTTTTTTATTTTTTTTTTCTTTTTTTCTTTTTTTCAAAGGTACACGAACTGCCCTCCTCTTTCAAGCCCACTTTCGACCCTCTTACAGCTCTTAACTCTCAAATATTAAAACACAAAAGATGTAGAGCTCTTTTTTCAGATTTTCCTAGAATTTTGAATTGTCTCAATCGGAGCTCGGATGAGAAAGTTACGCCAAGATTACAAAGAATTTTCGAAATAATCCATAAAACGGCATATGCTAACTTCACGTCTGATTTCGATCTTGATGCATCCATTATTTCAAAAAATGCAAAACATAAAAATTGTAGAACATTTTCTTATCTTTCTATGGCGTCCTGAATAATCTGAATCGAAGGTTGGATGAGAGAGTTACGCACAGATTAAAAAGTGTCGTCGGTTTTTGGCTTCTGATAGTTGCACTACAAGAAAAAATACCAAAATTTCATAAATTACTTAATAAAACTCAAATATTATAAATAGAACATAATGTTAAAATATTGAGAGTAATTAGGCATTTAAATACAAAATAGGATTCCCAATGCATGATTTAAAGCACCTAATTACGCAATTTAAGCGCGTAATCAGAGGTAAGGGTTAGGATTTTCAGTTTTGGGTTTTTAAAAGTTTATTTAAGGTTTATAAGTTGATAAAATGCAGAAATAGTAGTTTATTTGGGGTGTAATTAAACTAGGGTTTTTGAACCAGGGTCTGGGTGAGCATCACAGACATCAGTTTAGGATACCTGTTGGTGTAGTTCAAAGATTCAGGTAAGGGGAATTTATATATTAAATCAGGTTTTCATGAATTAAATGAAAATGGACTATGGTATATATATGTATATATGTTTTCATGTGGGTATTAAATGTCAACCATGTAAATTATGTTTTCTAAGTTTAGGGCTACTTATTTAGCTATGAATATGTGAAAATGAACTGATGAAAGTAGAAAATATTTTCAGGATAATTATGTAGGAAATGAAAGTATATTTTCAGTATATAAACGTTAAATGTTTGTTGGCTTATTTTATAGGCAATGTATGAATTTTACTACAAAATTGTGTGGCATGAGTGGATAGTAATGTAGTGTAAACATATGTTATATGTATAAGATGCAGACTATATACGAAATGCATTGACAATGAAATGTTATTAGGATTATGTTGCTTGTGTTTTATATTGCAATCATGTATGCAATGACAGCTAAAAGGAGCTGTAGACTAATTGATGACAGCTAAAAGGAGCTGTGTTAGTAGATTCTAGCGCATATCTATGTGGACTAACTGATGTACAGTTAAAAGGAGTTGTAGTAAGAATAAATGAAATCAAAGTGAAATGAAATGGAAATGTGAATGAAATGGATATGAAATGTGAAATGTGAACGATATAAAATGTGAAAAGTTACGTAAAGTGAAATGTTATGAAATACTAAAGTTATGAACATGAACAGATATGGATAGTTGAATAACAATAGACAGAATAATGTATTAGGGTATTATCAGTATTTATGTTAGTAGAACATGTTACGTTTGGGCGGGGCAAACTCTTCGTATGAGGGCTTGCTGAGAAAAGCGAAAGCGCTAGTAGTATCAGATGTAGCAGTAGGTAGCATAACACACTAGGGCAGATGGAAACTATTTGTATGGGCGGGTATATTTCCCTATTCTCGAGGGCCTTCGCCTTTAAACTTTTGTATGAACTGTGTGAGTACAAGATTAATCTATCACTTGAGGGTTTACTGAGTAAGGTGGGTGTCTTGGTATGCTTCAGTTGTGACCTTTGGGTTACCTAATATATCAGAGCAGAGGGGTGCTACTTGTATGGGCGAGTAATCACCCCTATCCTTGGGTAGTCTCGTGGGTAAATATTTTGCATGTGTTTGATTAGGCTCAGAAAATGTTTTCAAGAATTTATGTTAATGGTTTGCAAATGATATTAATATGTTATTTATGAACCTCATGTTGGCCACACGTTGTTTTAATATATATTGTTTCTTCCCTTACTAAGATGTGTTTCACTCGAATACAAAATTATCTTTTTCAGGACCTCCGCATGATCGAGCTTAGAGAGATCGAGGTTGATAGCATTTTTGGTTTATAGAAAGAGAAAAGAGTATAAACATTTTGATGATATTTGGGGATGCATATAAGTTATGTTTTATGTTTTATGTTTTAAGTCTTCTAGAAAATAGATGGTTGTGAATACTGGAAGTGTAGGTTATGTTTTGGAGATATGTATAAATATGTGAATGCCTATAGATAAATGGTGTATTTTTGGTTTATAGATAAATGTAGAAAACTCTGGTATTTTATGGATGGAAGATTATGTTTATGTTTTTCACTGTGTATTTATTTATAGATTATCAGGATTTTCTTGGGTATAACGCGCCAAACTTGGTTTAAGGGTTAGGGGCATTACATTTTGGCTACCTTGAAGGCATATGGCATTGATGGTTCCTAAATATGAGTAGTCACCTTCCAAGTGTTTTGGCCATCTCAGGGGCATATAACATTAATAGTTCCCAAATCTAAGTGGTCACCTTCCAAGTATTTTGGCTACCTCAGAGGCATGTGGCATTGATAGTTCCCAAATCCGAATAGTCACATTCAAAGTTGCACTAACTACTAACACTCCAAGATTTTACAAACAACTAGCATTCTAAGATTGCTTTGACTATTTCTCCAAATAGTCACGTCCAAGTTGCACTAACAACTAACACTCCAAGTTGCACTAACCACTAACATTCCAAGATTGCCCTGCCTCTTTCTCCAAATAGTCACATCCAAGTTGCACTAACCACTAACACTCCAAGTTGCCTTGACTATTTCTCCAAATAGTCACATTCAAAGTTACACTAACCACTAACACTCCAAAGTTGCCCTGACTATTTGTCCAAGTAGTCACATGCAAGTTGAACTAATCACTAACACTCCAAAATTGTACTAACAACTATCCTTGCAGGATTGCTCTAGCTATTTCTCCAAATAGTCAACTAACACTCCAAGTTGTGCATTCAAGTTGCCTTGACTATCTTGTTAATTCGAGTGGTCACATTCAATGTTGTTCCGATTGTCTCGAAGGCATATGACTTTGGTTCCCAGGCTTGAGCAGTTGTTGTTTTCACCATACTTGATAGGTTTCAAGTTAACCTGAAATTCGATGCATTTTGGTAAGCCTCACATTGATTTCTATTGTTATATTTGGCTTAGTCCAAAATTTGTGTCTTTTTTCATTATAGTTTTGTTGCTGAAAGAAAATAGAAGACTACTCTTCTAGTCATCTTAAGTAACAAACTTATAAAGAGGGACAATTGTAAACACCATATTTTGTCTAGGGGCAATTTATAACAAGAAAATACATTTTCTATTTTTATACAATTACAGCAGTAGAAAAATATATTAAAAAAATACGATAGAAAATAATAAAAAAATGAAGTATAGTACAATAGAAATAAATACAAATAAAAATGTGGTTGGCTGTTAAAATTAAATAGGGTGTTGGGAGATTAGCAATAAAAAGGGGATTGGTTGTTTGAAGAATGACAATAAATAGGTGGTTGAATGGTTGAATTTAAATGTTATTATCAATGCATCCAAGCCTATAAATAAAGGCTTTTGAAGAGAAGATGGAGGAGAAAAAAAAAAAAGAGATTCGTGCATCCTTGGGAAAGCTAAGAAAGAGTGAGGGAAAGAAGAAAATTATTTGCTGAAAGTTCAGGATTAGAAGTGTCTGCGCAGTCATCTTGATCTACACGATCGGATGGTAATTTCTTATCCGATTGAGCCAAAATTTTGATAGGTTGTTCATGATTCATCCTTCTTCCTTATTGTCATTCGGATTGTCATTTGGAGCTTTGTAATGTTGGTTTCATGACTTGGACATCAGCACCATTGCTGCAGCAGCATCAGGATTGGAGGTGCCTACATAGTCAACTTGATTTAGACGATCGAATGGTGATTTGTCATATGATTGAGCTAAAAATTTTACAGGTAGTTTGTTTCTCATCCTTCTTCATTATGGTTGGTTAGATTGTCATTTGGAGTTTTGTAACTTCAGTTTCGTGGCTTGGATAGAAGCCCCATTACAGCAGCAGCTTCAGCCCTTTTGCAGCTGCAGCTTCAAGATTAGAGGTGTCTGCGCAGTCAAATTGATCCAGACAATCTGATAGTGATTTCTCATTTGATCAAGCTGAAATTTTGACAAGTATTTCACGACTCATCTTTCTTTATTCTGAACGGTTGGATTGTCATTTGGAGTCTTGAAACTTCAGTTTCGTGGCTTGGACAGCAGTCCCACTGCAGGAGCACCTTTAGGTAAGGAAAAATCTTTTAAAATCTCATAAATTTTTTAAAAAAATTGAAAATTTTCAAAAAAAAAATGTCTACAAAAATTTTGAAAAATCGGGGAATGTTTTTAAATATTATTTTTCTTAAAATTTGGTGATTTTGCTTCTTTTTTTTTTTTTTTTGTGCCCCTATGATTTAAGAAAGAGCAATGAGGTATTTTACACCTCACTTGTATTAGCTCTGAGGGGGGTTTATCTAACAAGATCCCCTCGTCTTGAAGTTTTATTAGACATTCCTAAATCACACTGAGGATTTTAACTTAATGTCAATTTTGTTCATTTATTTATTCATTCATTTATTTATTTATCTATTTTAAAAGGAGTTAATCAAAGGTTATTAAATTTAATTTGGAGATAATTCATAATTAATTAGGTACCGTTCAATGAATGGTTGTGTAGGAGGTGTGAATACCTTCCCCTCATATAACTGAACTCCCGATCCCTAGTCTAGTAAAAGCATACTGAGACTACTAGTTCCTTAACTTAAATTTAGTCTAGTGACCAATCAAATAAGTAGTAATTAGGTATTCTAACCGCACCAAGGAAAATAGGTTATTGGCAACTCCAAATCAAAATTTTCAATATCATATTTATTCCCTCACCTTCCTGGGGATCCTTCTCTGAGATGTCGTGAGATGTCGCGACAATAGTAGTATCATCAACAAATAGTAAATCAGAAATAGTTAAAGAAGAATAGTGATTGGACAAATCAACTCCTTTAATAAGATTAAGACTGCTTACTTTGCTCAACATTTGACTCAATTCTTTCATGATGATGGTGAATAAAAAGGGAGAAAGTGGATCCTCTTGTCTTAATTAATTAATCCTCTCGAAATCTTGAAGAAACTTGAAGCTTCACTATTTATAATCACAAAGTATGATACTGTTGAGATGCAAAACTCAATCCATTTCCTCCATTTGGTGCCAAAAATGATCCTTTTCATAATATGCAACAAGCAACTCCATTTAACGTGATCAAAGGACTTTTCATGGTCTAATTTACAAAGGGAAACTTGCAATCTTCTTCTTTTTCCAATAATCAATGCACTTATTGACCATTAAGGAAGCATTAAGGATATGCCTATTGGGGGCAAATGCAAACTAATTTTTCGATATTAAGAGAGACATAATATTTTTTTAGTCTAGAAGCAAGGACTTTGGAGATAATTTTGTAGAAAATACACATCAAACTTATTGGCCTGAAGTCCTTAATATTTTCCATACCTCCCCCTCCCCACACCATCCTTCTTAGGAATAAGAACAATCGAAGTTGCATTCAAACTTTTTTCAAACTTACAATCTACATAGAATTCCTAAAAGGTAACCATAAAATCTTCTTTAAAAAAACTCCAGCCTCTCTAGATTAGAGTTGTTGTAAATCCATCCAAGCCTAGAGATTTATCTCCATTCAAAAATACTATTCAATTACAAACCTCTACTTCCTCAAAGGGTTTTTAA
Organism: Malania oleifera; assembly: GCF_029873635.1. Taxonomy (NCBI): domain Eukaryota; kingdom Viridiplantae; phylum Streptophyta; class Magnoliopsida; order Santalales; family Ximeniaceae; genus Malania; species Malania oleifera. The sequence continues at coordinate 21,580,085 of NC_080419.1, read as the reverse complement.
CTTCTAGACTTACTTCCTCAAGAAACCACTTAAAATCAAGCACTTTCAAATTAGGCATCCAAGCACAAGGCTCCTCAAATAAATCTTTAAAAAAGTTCATGACCCCATTCCTAATATTTATCTCATCTAGGAAAACTCTTTCATTTATTTTCAAAGCCATCCTTTGAATGTAACTTGCGTTTCTATCACCTTCTTTGAGCCACAACTCTCTAGATTTAAGCCTCGAGGATGCTTCTTCAATATCCAAATGTTGTAACAATTCCTTCTTTGCCTCCTCCCTCCTTCCCCTTTCATCTAGTATCAATGCGTAACTTTCCTCTAAACAATTCCATTAGCTGATGTTTTTGACAATTACTTTATACTTGATTTGTAACCTTCCCATCTTTTATGTATGCGTTCATTGTTTTCAGTTTTTGTACAAGTTTATAGGAAATTGAGCCCACAAACGTAAATACCTTCCACCGCATTCTTACTTTGTCTAAGAAATTTGGAATTTTTAGCCAACTATCGTTAAACTTGAATAGAGAATTTCCCCAATTAATACTACCACAATCAAGTAATATCAAATTGTCATTTGATATACATATAGTCAAGGTCTTCTGGAACATTTCAGAAATCCATCTTCTCATTCCGAAGTCGCTAAAATCTATCCAATCTTGAAAGAAGAATAGGTACTTCGTGATAGTTCGACTAAGTATATATAGAACCAATTAAAGATAGTTCGATTAAATGTCAACTTCAAATGAAATCAGAGAAACATTGCATGCCTCTAAATATATTTATAGGGAGCACCAAGGGTAAATTTGCTTAAAGCATGGGTTTTGTACATTTAAAAAATGCATAGTTCTCAATTTTGCCCCTAAATTGCTCCATCAAAGCCAAGAGTTCATGATGCCCTAGAAGAGCTTATATTGGGAAATAAAAGTAAGGCTCCTCGCTAGTCATCATCCCATGAATAGGAGATCAACTTCTCCTTTACATCGCAAAGTGGAGGGGGGAGGCTAGTGGGCAAAAAGGGTTGTCCATTAATGTATGAATGAATAGATATCTGGTCTTGAAATCAAAGACAGCTCAAAAGCTTAGACAAATTTTGGGTTGAAATTTTTTGGTTGGGCTTAAATTAAAATTCTCAATTCTTATTCAAAGTTTTTGAGTTAAGGATTCGACCAAGTTAGGAAATAGACTTCGAGTGTGATCCTACAAAAATTTTATGTTTTTTTTTTTTTTTTGTTAAGATATTAAGATATTAAAAAATAAAATAAAAGAGTGCTTTTCAAAAAAAAAATACTTTATATGAAATATTTTTAAAAATTTAAATTAAATAAATTATATTTTTAAACGAGTTCTTGATCGATACCCGTTTATGACCCGTTTATTAAATGAGCGAAATCGAGTTTGTATGTTAGTCACCCGTGAGTAAATGGGTCAACCCAAATTCAAACCTGTTTAACCCATACCTATTTATGACCCACCCAAATCTGACCCACTAACCCGTTTTGTCACCCCTAGTACTCACACACACCCATCAATCTTCCTATGCTATTAATAGTGAAAAAAATTTATTTATATTTTTTCTACTAATTATCTAAATTCTTGTGTGCTATATTTTTGAGTAATTTATTCCACTCCTTTAAAAAAAAAAAAAAATGGCGTCCAACTAAGTAGACCAACCAAATATCATGGGTTTGAAGTACTCTGCCTCTTATCAAAGGACCATAAAAACGCATGTACACATCCTTGATTTGCAAGGAAGTTAAATTAGAAAGAAAATTTACCTATGTCATTGAATTGTCTTAAGAGGCATTTCGATGATTAGAGGGAGACTTTTACATTAGTAATTTAACTTTTAATATTTAAAGAGGGAGGATGGACTACTTTTTTGTTTCTACGGTAAGTTCATTAAATCTTAGTTAAATAAAAAAAAATTAAAATAAAACAAGTAGCTGAAAAAAAAATAATTTGTTTCATAGATTGTCTTATCTACACCTCCATTCAACCCATTAATTCAGCACTAGTCCCCATCAAAATTATGATTAACTTTTATTTTTTGTTTCTAATCAATCATCTCCAACTTGCCTTTTTGTCCCACTTTTTCTTTAATGTTAGTAATTAGGCTAATTAATGATGTGCAATTGCGGTGAAAGTCAAGAAACTATTTCCTTCCCTTGACATTTCAAATGGTTGCATTGAAAAAACACAAGACTTCATTTGAATTTCTCTTCTTTTAGGTTGAACTTAAAATCATGGCTTTTATGATCAACCCAAAGTCACACCCTTTATATTTAGCCCATCAATTTACTCTATCACTTTAAAACCGTAATCATCCGATCTGCAAACTCTCTAGAATGCTTAAAATCTGGAGGAGAATACAAAAGAGAATAGATTTTGTTTGTCTGGGTAAAATGCTTGAATTCTCTTTTGTACTTAATTCCATTGGGAAGAATCCTTAAGGATTTTGAAAGACAATAAACATCTCATCCTAATAAAACATCTTTTTGAGAAAAAGGACTACCGATAACCTAAGTCCAAATGATGCAATTAGGAAGGAGTTTAATCTCAATTTTTCTTTTGAAAATCAAAGTAGTTGTAAAAATTTGATCATTAGCAGTTCTGAAAAATTGAGTATGGGAAGACCAACAATCTGATGGTAAGACTTTAGGATTGATCATGATCTTATGAGATCCCGTATCAATGAATGCAACAGCATGAATGGGTTTACCATGTTTTTCTGGAAGGAACTGAATCTGGACATGAGGAATAATATGAGAATCTTGAGAGAAGAGAATAGGCTGGACTGGTTGAACTTGAAGACTTTCGTCTGAGTGATTATCAATGTCTGAATCAGAATCTTCTGAATCAGTGAAGACGAGAATAGTTTCTTCAGTCATCTCTTCTTGTTCTGAAAGAACAGATTCTGCATCTGCATCAAGTTCTTCATTCTGCAATTGTTGGACAAGATTTGCAGATTTTGTCCTGTTCATCGGGCATTGTTTTGCATAGTGGCCTTTTTTCTTACAAATGAAACATCAAAGAGATTTATCATGTCCTCGTCGGTTCTTCTTTTTGAAGAATCTGAATTTCTTTTTCTTTCTGTAATCTTTCTTGGGAAGTTTGTTAGAACCATAATCTTTGAAATGCTTCTTCTATTTGGGACTACAGATGCAATCTTTTTCTTTACATTTGATCTACAAGTAGGGCTTTTTGCATTACTTTGTGAACTTATGATTCTACTTGATCATCTTTGAAAACAACTTATGGGTATCACATAACTTTTCAAGAGCAGTGAGTGTCAGTTAATGAATTTCTCCTAATGAGATTTCTTTGAGTGGTCAAGAGAGAGAAGCAATCTTTCTTGTGATCCCTGCAAAATATACCCTAAATACATTTTCACATTTATAGATTTTGCCTAATAAAATAATATCTTGATCCGTGTCATAATTCAAATATTACTAAACTTAATTTGTAATTTTAGTTTTTTTTTTTAATTAAAAAGCTCTCTCTCTCTCTCTCTCTCTCTCTCTCTCTCTCTCTCTCTCTCTCTCTCTCTCTCTCTCTCTCTCTCTCTCTCTCTCTCTCTCTCTCTCTCTCTCTCTCATAACCCCAAATCTACCAAAACAACATGCATAACAACATGCATATCGGTCCACTCTCATATATAAACAATGAAAATGAGATTGGTCGTCGGACCTATCAGCATGTTGGGACGGCTTATGCGGACAATAATTAACAAAGTTCTGGACAATCTTTTGTAAGAAAAAGAATTAACTAGAAATCAAGTGGTCAACCGCCACCAACGCCCGCCACGTGTCTTGTGGGTGGTAGAATGGACGGTGGTCAATTCTTGGATGTACTTGGGTTGAACTGATAGATGTATAATGCAAGATAGAAGAGGTTTTTTTTCGTCTAAAGCATGCAATACATACATGCACCTCTTGAGGGTGAACACGTGGGCTGACCCTATTGGACACCATCCATGCGATCTTGGTGAGAGAGACTAAGAGGGTTTATGAGATTGGCTCGTATTCCCACATGACATGCATTGAGTAAAAGAAGGATGGAGCCTAAGGTTTCTAATCTAATTTACTTAGTAGAGTTTCGAATTTAGGGGTTAGGATTTAGGATATAGAGTTTTAGGATTTAGTGTAGCATGTGATGGTCACTAGCCTATTATTTAGGCTTTTTCATTTAAGACTAGTCTATCCACATGTACCGTATTGTCTAAATATGTGAGATGCATTTCTTGCGAGTTTCGCTCCATTCAAATAAGTTATTGAAAGTGAGACTCGTTTATTATGTGTTTAGTGTCGCGACGTCCCAGACCCGACCCAAAGAGAACCGACTCTCTCTGGCACAAAATGGGGGTTCGGCTTGCGAACAGGGGAAAAAATGGAACGTGTATTTTGAAAAAGATATTTTCGTAAAAAAATATATATGATGGAGTCGCCACTAACCTTTTGAAGTGTAGTTAGAACACTTGATTGCTACCCCATTAAGGGTAGAATCGGTCTGCGTTACCGGAATCTGACTCAGGAGTACGGTTACGCGAGGGGAAGGTATTAGTACCCCCTACACGTCCGTTCTTACGAACGGTACCAGATTATTCAAAAATTATCCCGAAATAAATGTAATAAGTCTTTTAAAATTACTCCCTTTCAAAAATCAAAAGAATGAAAATACTATATATGTATTCCCTCATAACCGGGGCAATCCAATATTCTGAAGAGTCCATGCCCTTAGTTGCAATCATTGGGAAAGAAAATCAAGAAAATAAAGTATGAAATACGCTCCCGGGGTTTTTGAAATCTATAGATTTTATTAAGCAGGAAAATACTACTCCGAGAGGTTTTTTGAAATTTGTTTGGGATGGAAACGATTTTTGTGATTTTTCAAGTGTGAAAATATTTTTTGTGATTTTCTGTGATTTTTCCCGAACTTAAAAAATAACACAAATAAAATCAATGAAAATCAAAGTACGAAAATGTTTTTTGAGAATTTTGTAATTTTTGTGAATATCTAAATAATAATAAATAGAGAAAACCGGCGTGAACCAGTTCAAAAGGGGGGAACGAACCGGTCAAACATTGGCCAGTCTGGGGAAGAACCAGTTTAAGGTATTGGTCGAGACCAATGTAGATTTTCCAATATTTTTCTAAACTTTAAATAGCACAAAACAAAGTTTGGAATAAAAACGGAGAAAGTTGAGGCTTGGAAAATTTTTGGGATTTTTCTAGAATTTTTGTAACTATTTAGGGATTTTATTTGAAATTTTAAAACATATTTTTTGAAAATGAGTGCAAAAACATCTTTTTGGAAATTCTTTGAATTTTATTATATTTTCTTCAAAAATTTTGAATGCAAATCATCTTCAAGTCTTTAAAAGATTCTTTTAAAATTTTTTTCTGGGAATTTTCTGGATTTTTATATGTCTTTTATGAATTTTTTGTGATTTTTATGGATTTTTGGGAATTTATTTAAATATATGTACATATATATGCTAAACCGGTCTCTTACCGGTTCAGGGACCCAACCGGTTCAAAGGGAGAACTGGTCTAGTGTGGGTCAACCCGGTTTAAGGTCTAGGGTAAGACCAACGCCGTGTGACGCTCTGTAAGTGGTTGATTCAAGTGGGTGAGGATAGGTGCAATGGCACGAGCTCAAATGTCCGCTGAGGACGGAGATCCAACGGCAAGGGGGAAGCCACACGGCCATCGGAGTATGTGGTGAATGAGCACGCCACGTGTTGGATTTTTGTGGCTCAAGCAATTTAAAAAGAATTTTTTTTTTTTCTCTTTTTTTTTTTCTTCTTTTTTTTTTCTTCTCTTTCTAATTTTTCTTTCCTTTCTTGCTTTTCTCTTTTCTCTGGTTGCCTCTCCCCCATCTCCATTTCCTTCTCCTCCCGAATCGTCTTCTTGTAAACCCTAGCCCATACTTTCTCAACTCAATGTCTCCTCTTCAGCATTTTGAAATGATCAACAACCCTAAATCTTCCTTGATATATCCCTTCACTTCAAGCTCACCCCTACTCTTTTCTTTTTCTAAACTCCCTGTAAGCCATAAAGCCATACTCTTAGTTCTCTGCAACTTTCTCAACTTCTCTGATCTTCTCCATCTCAATGAAAAACCCTAGCCCTTGGTTCGTCTCCCTTACTGAAACCGAAGCCTCTAAACCTCAATCCTTCCACCTCCTCTAAATCTAAACCACTTTCTAACCTCTCGAAGGAATTTTTCCTCACGGGTCTTCAAGTCCAAGTATTCTCTCTATTCAAAATGGGACAGACCCGAACCCTCGAGGATTCTAGGGGATCTGAAATCTTCGAAGTGGAGATTCGTTTGACTATTCGAAAGCCAATCCTTAGATAAGTGTCCTCCCTTACCTCTATCTATTTTGTGGTGAAGTTTTTATTTTTTGTTTTGTGTTTTCTTTGTTTTGAAATCTGAGGTGGGTATGTATGATTTTTGAACTATGATTGTGGGTATTGGTGCTCGATTGATGACATTTGTGTTGAGTTGTTGATGTTGGTTTGTTAATACTGGTTGGTTTGGGTATTAAGCTACAGGTTTAGAGTTAGAGTTTGGGTGGAAATTTGAGTTGCAGGTCTCAATGGTGAAGACAAGTCCTCTCGTCTTCACCCAATGAGTGAGTGAGTGAGTAAGTGACAAGTTGACTTGTATGAGTTCACCCAATTGTGTGGGTACTCGGACAGACCCAACTGAGTCACGTGCCTATGGGCACACGTGGGGGTGAACTGGGATGGGCTTGAATAAGTTATCTTTTAAAATGGGCCACAGTTAAGCTTTGAAAATTAGGCTGGATCACACCAAATTTTAAAAACAGGGCCCGCATGGATTTAAAAATAGACCAGCCCAACTTGGGTTTCAAAGCAGAGCCCACGTGGGTTTTAAAAAGAAAAAAGAAAATGGGCTGGCACAATTCAGATTTTAAAACAAGGCCAATTGGATTTTAAAGGTGGGGCTAGTTGGGGGGTTTAGAAGTTGGGCTCCGGTTCAAACATACTTCAGATTTTGGGTTGCAAATTCAATTCAAGTATAGGTTGCAGGTCCAATTCGAGTATAGGAAGAATGGGTTTGGATCATCCCTAGAAGCAATGATCTGAACCTAGGTTTGGGTTCAGGTCTGAGCTCAGATTCAAAGGACTTAAGAGGGGCGGGAGGTACCTACACTCACAAATGCACATACAACACAATAATATGGATTGAAAATTGTCAAAGAGCAAATCTGATTTCACCTTCTCCTTCTTTCTCCTCCAGTCTTCTTTTCCAACCCCTGTGTGTGTTTGTGCCTGCCTAGTTCTCTGGCTTGGTCTCCGATGCTGAATGGGGATCTCTGAATTGGCTTCGGGTTGTGAGTGAGCAATTCCAGCTTTCTGGAACCGAGTGAGGGTTCCCTCTCTTCCTATTCTCTTCCTTTCTGCTTCTCTATTATCTGCTCCCTGCAAATTAGTAGAATTTATTTCTGCTCTCAATCCTCACTTCTCAATTTGGCAGGATATCTCTAATGCTCTCTCACTCTCAGTTTGGCAGGGTGCTTTTGCGCTTTCTGAGGTGTCCCTCTACAGTAGGCGAGCCTCCCTATTTATAGGGAGGCTATGGGATGATTTTGGCACCAAATTCACCTCTTCCAGCGTGGATTATTCCCACGAAATCCCCTCTAACGGTTTTTCAGGGAATGATTCCTTGTGATTTCCTTTGATTTCCTCTATTATTATTTTTCTTCTTCTACTAATTTTCCCAATTCTGTGCGTAGGTGAAAGTCCAGGTGGCCATCTCAGTTTTGTGAGCTTTTTGGATGGGTCGAGCTGGCAGATGTGGAGTGGAGGGCATTTTGAGTGCCCTCAGGTGGCATCCCGGGAATGGATGGTCGGGTATCTTTATTATTTTGATTTTATTTTTTGTTCTTACCCTGTGATTTCTCTTTGTTGACTAACTTGCCTACTCCTTTCTTCAGCATGCAGGTAACTCCAAGTGGCGCTCGAAGAGAGGGGGACTTTTGGGAACTCCCAGCTGGCACCCCAGGAACGGAGGATCAAGAATATGCCCTTTTTGTATTTTTGTATTTTTTCTGTATTTGCATACTGGTGTATGTAACCCCGAGTAAATAGATTCCCTGTGACATTCCTCTGTATGTGCGCTCATGAACTCTCTCCAAAATAAAATTATGATGTATGCATTTTTATCTGTGACTCAGGGTTGACCAATTTTGAACAAAAAAACATATATAGTTAACAGAACCTGATTTTAATACCCGAAAAAAAATCCCGATTTTAAAATTATCAGACCTAAGACTTGACTCAAGGACTGTAAAACTTGATTTAAAATTTAATGCTTCAATTTACAGGACTTGATTTAAAAATCCTAGACTCAAATTAGGAAAATTGGACCCTCAAAATTGGCAAAAGGTTTGTAAAACATTAATTACTAGGTCCTAAAGAAAGCTCAATTAAAATTTGTGTCACAATTTCCTAGAAATTGAAAACTCTATGGTGGCTTAAATTTATTTCCAAACCAACCCGTAGAATTTTACATTCCGGGACTTCAAACTCAATGTTGGTCCTACTGAATGCTGCTGACTACAAGATTCTAACAAAATATTTTTGTATTTGAGAAGCACTAGACTCAACGACTAACTGAAGCTTTGGTGAACTTATTCAATCGAAATAAGATGACTCAACCATAGGGGTTCGGGATTTTAATTTCAACATGAGGGGTTTTGCTCAGAATTAAAAATCAAGTTTCATTTGGCTAGGTTTCTTTGGGGCGGCCTGGTAAAAAGTAGGGTGTTGACATTTAGCATCTAAGTAACAAGCGCAAAAGAATTACTAGGGGTGCAGGCGACTTGTGACTTTGGTGACCCCACGGTCAAGGGTTTGATTTTCCTTTGAGGCATTACACATATAAATTTGTAACGAGTGCATCAATGGGCGGGCGGCTTTTACCTCAGATTTGGTGTCGCACCATAATGTCCAAAGTGGCGCGATGATGGCTGTAGTCTCCAAATTATCAAAAAAAAAAAAAATCAAGCGCAAGAACATATAGAGGATGGTCTCTACCATAACTTGTCCTCACTTTACTACTAAAAATAAGAATTAAAACGCAAAATACAAGGGCATGTTCACTTGTGGATAACATTAACAGATTTTTTTTTTTCATTTTTAACATTTGAATGAAAATTACAAAATGACTTTTTATAGTTTTTAAAATTTTTATATAATATTAGAAACTAAAAATTAGGTGGTATTTTTAATGTTTTGGAAAATATGAAAAATACTTTTTACAATGCACTTCCCATTTTAGAATATGGACAAGATTTTGATTAGATTTATGTACTTAGCCTAATTGAGTAAAATTCTCTTTTCTATTAAAACTTCTCTCTTTTTATGAGCATTGTTTTTTACAAGAGGAATTAATACAAAACCAAAAGCAAGAGAAAAGAAATTATGAAAGAAAAAAAATAAGTTCTATTTTTAGGAAATTTTTAGCATGATCTTTTGCACAACACATTAATAACATTATTTATTGATTAAATTTATAATTCAAATACATTCATTAAATAATAAAGTTTAAATTATAAATTTATGATCAAATATAGATTATTAGATTAGTAACTTCTAATTAATCTAACTATGAAAATTGTATAGATTACTTTAAGCCTTCGTGTTGTAGTTATGGATCATTGTTTCCAATGATTATGTTTTAAAATTTTTAACCAAGGAGATGAAATTCAACATACGTAATTAGTCATCTCAGAGGTAATATTATTTTTCATATAGTTAATCACAAATTGAAATAATAATTTTGATCAAGAATCGGTAATTAGATGCTAATTAATTTAATTATGAAAAGTTATGCACAAAAATGCATACCTTTAGTTATGAAAAAATAATTATAGACTAATTTTTGTCAACGAAATCCTTCTTTAGTGTGCACTTGTAATAATTAATAGTATGGCAATAATTGTTTTAATTTTTATAGCAATAATTAATAAGATAATTATGGTTATTTCAAAAAAAAAAAAATTTGACCATACCTTGCTTTAATTCAATAATTATTGTTTAATCATTAATATTACTTAATTAGTAAATTACGGTTCATAGATGATCACATTTTGATACTACGAAAAGTTATAAATCAACAATTTTAAATGTGAAAAAGCATCGTGAAGGGTTATCTGTTGGTCTACTTAGTCATATTTTACAATAGTGGCAATTACTAGTTAATTTGTTTGGATGAATATGAATTGAATCACCATAATCCCCTATCTTAATTTCATAAATAAGTATCCTTTTGAATTTGTTCTCAAAAATAAAAGATCGACAATTTAAAATAAAAACATTAAAATGAAAATTGGAAATTTATCTCTTACCAAAACAAAATAAAGGATCGATGATTGATGAAAATATATGATTATTTTGCATCGAAAGAAACTCATAAATTTAAAAGTAGAATATCCATTAGTGGTCAACATATAAGTGCGTAATTTCACATTTTAAATCAAAATATTTAAAATTATGATTGAACTTTTTTTATGAAGACTCAAACTCTCTGATCATACATAGACACTGAAAATGATGAAACAAAATATTAAAATTTATGATTGGTGCTGACCTGCGACGTTACTCTCCAACTTTCGATGACCTGAAAAAGATGAAAACAAAGCAAGCTTGGAGGACCCAGGATGTACTTCGGGGGATCACTCTGATGCCTAAGTCAGGGAATGTTTCCAAGAGGTTGAATGCAACAGTAAGATTGGGTTAAGAGGTAGTTACCTTGGCTTGTTTGCATCACTCTTCTTTATAGTGGCAAGGTTTAACCCTTGGGGTGATCCGTCATTATGACGCAGGAGTGTGGATCACTCCAAAAGTTTAAAACGTAAGCGTGGATCACTCTAGGCGTTTAAGGCGCCAGCATGAATCTCTGCTTTCATTATTGGATTAAAGTTAATTGCTCTTACCTGAAGATTGACTTGGGTAATGATTGTTGGTTTTTGACTTCCTATATATCTATTATTATTTTTTTTCTTTATTTTACAAGCTCGTTCATTCCTCTATCTTCTTCCATATCTCTCAAATTATAGTAATAGAGATGGCACACATGATTTCTTTATTTTTTTATTTTTTGTTTTTTGGGCTATGGGGACATAAAACTAAGCATTAAGCATTGAAATTGAACACACGCAACTCTAAGTATATATACGTATATACTAGATTCTAAAAAATATTTTGAACTTGTCTTTGGCATTGAACACTGAATTTTTTAACTACTCAATAACTTATAATGAATATACATAAAAGATATTATTTTGAAGCAAAATTTGTGTCATAGAAATTTTGGAATTTCTTTATATTTTTTTAGGGAACAAAAATGTCCAACAATACCTATAAATAAATCTTTTATTAAATTGATAATGATTTTATCAAAGAGTACTGGTTCACTAAATTTTAGACAATTAAAAACTTCTATTTAAAGGCAATTAAATGCAAACAAATGGGTCCTAAGACTTGCACAACTGCTACTTGAAGCAAGAGTTAGGAAAATGTCTAGAATGATCCACACTAAAAATGTAAATGACTCAGATAGTAAGATCAAATCCTATGGAGGCTTATCACAAGTCTAGTTTGTTTAGGACATTTATGCTTGCCTATGACTACTTGTCTTGTGTGTTTGGGATAGGTTACCACCATGTATATATTAGTGTAGGGTTCAATCTTAGGCTAAAAGTGGAGTATGACTCCTCAAATAAATTGATATTTCCTATGCCATAGTGAGATTGCATAGAAAGCTCTTTACGTCAGGGAGGGTGAGTGTTCATTAATCTATAAACTCGCTAGTTATTGTAAGTATGTTTAGCCTACTTGTCGATCTCACTAGACAAACATTGTTAATGGTGGTGTTGTTTAATGAATTACGTTGCTTCGATGTTTACCGTTTGCTTGCCCATTGCTTTCATGAATTGCTTAATGTTTCTTCTTACATTTCTTTCAACGACAATGAAAGTGTCCTTTTGGTAAACTGTTGTAAACTTTCGACTGACTAGTTAAGCAAGAGTACTTTAGCTAGCACCACATAGCCTTTCATAAAAGTGGTGAAATACTTAGCCCATGACACCTAGTATCAGAGTTCGGTTAATTTCTATGTGAATTCAATTGCCTTGGTTATGGGATTGGGAAAACTTTGGTAAGAGACCATGTCAACCAATGTTGAGAGAATTAGAGTGCTAGAAGCACAAGCTAAGATGACAGCTAACAATATGGTTGTAGAGATAACCCGACTTACTGAATGTGTTAATGAATTAGAGGGATCATAAAAACATCAACAAAGCTCCATGGTGGAATTGTTAGAGGACGTTCACCATACTGTAGAGATCTTGCATGCTAAGATAGCTAGTGTTGGAATTGGTGTGATCTCAAGAGAAGGGGTGAATTAGGTTTTAAAATATTTTGACTAAATTAAACATTTACGCTGATTCACCACATATCATATCTCATTCATAATACAAACGTGTATGTAAAATAATTAAACTGTGAGTGCAGGCATACACGTATGCGGTATATCTCATTTAATTTAAATGTGTGTATACAAATAAATATGACAATAAATAAATAGGCATACACATACTGAATTTAAAGTACAGTAATTTAAATGAGATAGGAAGAGAGAGACACACAATATTTGTTATCGAGGTTCGGCCAAATCAGCCTACGTCTCTGCCTTGGGCATACCTCCTAAGGATTACACTATCCCTGCTCACTTAAACAGGCGGAGTAGAAGCTGTTTACATCCTCTCCTTACGGGGCAAGGAAAAATCTCAATTCAATTTTCGGGTTAAACCGAATTGGTCTCACTTATGGGGCTGAGACTCTCCAGTTCAATTTTAGGGTTGAATCGAACCGGTCTCACTTACGGAGCTGAGACTCCCCTGTTTAATTTCGGGCTGAACCCAACCGATACAATAAAAATATTTTTGTACATGATAAAATGTTTCTAATTACAAGAAGAGATATACAACGTTTAAGCTCTAAATACATGCACTCTAATATCATATGAGTTAAGCTCAGTAGAGTATAGGGTGCTTATCTAAATAATTTTGTACAAATAAAATATATATATGAAAAATGAGTATTATTGTTCTCCTATAAATATTTTTACAAATAAAGAATGTTTGGAAAATCTAGGAATTTAAGCTCAAGAAAATATTTGTACTATAAATAATTTTCTCCCAAAAATATTTATCAAAGAAATAACCAGGAGAAAACCTAAGCAAGTACTCTCAAAAATGTTTTTCAAAGATAAAAGGTATGTGAGAGTAAAAGCAAATAAAATGCCCTAAATAAAATAGTCTCCTAAAAAATGATTTTGAAATAAATGCATAAAAAAGAGTTTGAGAGATTTGTATAAAAGATTTGGCCCCAAAAGAATGATTTTAATAATCAAAAACTTTTTGGGGGAACTTTGATTAACAATGGATTAAAGAAAAAATTTGGGCTATTCAAAGTTGCTAATCTGGAGTTATGAGAGGGTATTTATAAATTTTCTGAAAGTTATGACTATTGGGGACACACTCGATATTTTGGAAAGTTTAATTAAAAGTTAATGACGTTTTAGCGCTTTTAAAAAATTCCAACTTGAAAGTTTCGATCGACCATATTGACAAGTTTGGTTGACAGTGGTATTTTTGAACTGAGGTTTTGGTCGACCATATCAACGCAATTTTGAACCCTCCGAGGTTTGGTCGACCGGGGCATGTTTGGTTGACCAAATTTTGACATTCGATCGACCAGATCAAATTTCAACTGAGAGTTCGGTCGACCAAAGCGTTGGGAATTACCCACGTGCCAGTTCGTTCGACCGTGTGGTGTTAGGTTATTTTAAAAGTGGTCAACCGAATAGTCAATTGTTGACCCTATAAGGTTCGGTTGACCGAGGCTTCTATGTAGGTTCGGATTCAGTCGGCCGAACACACTTAAAGTGTGCATTTAAGTCCTGATTTTCATTTGAAGTCATCCCGGTTCACATAAGTGTAATTTCTAAGTTATGGGGGACTTTTCATGTGATATTTTGGGACCTAAAGTCAATCTATGGTTTTTGAAAGTTAACCCCAAAAATCCTACGTCGATCAACCGAAAGTTGGCCTAAGATGAACCCTAAGGTTAGTCTACGGTCCTGTGACTCCCTATGGTCAATCTATGGTCCTGTCTGAGCAAATAACCATATCATGTAGATGCATGCATTATTACAGACCAAGTAATAAAAAATAAATACAATTACAAACGAAATATTATGTCTTCTTCTTCTCCTTTGCTCTTTGACATCATGGAATGCGCCAGATTTGAGCTTTAAGTCTTGCCCTGGCTTCCATGATCTCTTGATCTTATGTGTGACCTGAATTATACTTATTCAGCACTTAAACACACACATAAGAAACACTTGTATTTGTCAGCATCAAAACAGAGATCGAACACAAAAAGCCAATAGCTAATCTTACTGTGAAGGTAAAGGTGAATGTGATGGTTCTTATTATGGAAAACTCTAATGCTTTGGAGTTTAAAAGGACCAAGGTACCAGTACCAAGGGCATATAGGGGTGCCTATGATGCCAAGGAGTTTAAGAACTTCTTGTTTGATACAGTGCAGTACATTTGTGCAAAGATGATGGGCTTAGAACATGTGAAAGCGAATACTGCAATTACATACTTGGTTGGTGATGCTAAACTATGGTGGCATACCAAGTACGATGAGATTGAGAATGGATGTTGTGTCATTGATAGTTGGAAAAATTTGAAGAGGGAATTCAAAACCCAATTCTTTTTTGAGAATGTTGAGTACAATGCTAGAAGAAAGCTGAGAGACCCCAAACATATTGGGTCAATTAGGGAATATATGAAACAATTTTTTACTTTGATGTTGGATATCTAGGACATTCCAGAGAATGACAAGTTGTTCTATTTTCTTGATCGGTTGAAACTGTGAGCAAAAATAGAACTTCATAGACAAAGAGTTCAAGACTTATCTACCACATAAGTTGCTACAAAACACTTTATTAACTATGCTAGAGATAATTCTGCTTCATCCAAAAGGAGTGGCATGGGTGGAAATAGAAGAAAGTCTTTAAAGAAGGGTGAATCCAAAAGTGAGGGAGCCAACAGTAAGGCGTCAACTTCAAATGAAGTTTTGTTGTCTCCAGCATCCAACACACCCAATGGTAAGTGTTGACTCTATGGGTCCATTCCAATTTTGATAATGACAAATCACTCGGTATTTGATCTGTGCATTGAGATTGTGAACATGAACTATATTAAGTATACATGGAAGGATAACAAGTCATGGAAGCCATGAAGATTAAAGCATACATATCTTGGCACAATCCATGGAACTTAAAGAATACAAGAATAAAGATCAAGCAACAAGTTCAAGAACGTCATGGGAATGGGTACTTAGAACTAATGTATTCACATGTTTCATATGATTTAATTTGAGACTCAACATATACCCTAGAATGACCTTAGGACTCATGCATTTCATGAACAATATTAGGTGATATTTATGGACTTACAAATATTTTAAAAACCCCGAAAAATATTTTTATAAAAGAGCCAAGAAAGATAGCAAAGCAGATTTTTTGAACTAAAAAGAAAAATCCAAGAATTAAGTACTTCAGAAGACCAAACTCAACCTTCAGTCGTCTAAAGTTGCAACTTTAGAAGACCTAAGTTAAGCTCAGTCGTTTGAAGAAATAATGGTGAAACACAGAACCTGACAGAAGCACCTCAGAAGACTAAACTTAGACTTCAGTCATCTAAACCCGACACTTCAGAAGACTGAACCCCAACTTCAGTCGTCTGACCTTGTGTCCGGGTTAATTTTTTTGAAACTCTAAGGAACTTCAGTCGTCTGGGCCTTTAACCTCAATCATCTAAACCTGCGGGAAATTTTTAAAATTTTAATTCTTAATGAAAGGACACGCGAGTTATTTTTTTATCCAACGATTAAGATTGATTCTAAGGGTAAGGTACCTATATATTCAACATCTAAACCCTAATGCTTAATACTTTTGAAAAAGAAGAGTGTTAACTTTGGTGTATCCCCAAAAGGGGGGTAAATTGAAATTTTAGAACTTATTCCAAGGTTAAACCAGATGTTAGCAGAATATCACAAACTAGGGTCAGTCTATGCAATCCCAAATGCGCAGATTAATATAATATGCAAAAATTTAAACCATACACATCATTCACAATAAAACATACATGTGCAGTAAATAAATTGTAGAAATGTAAAGAACACGCACGATATGTTATCGAGGTTCAGCCAACTGTGCCTACGTCCCCGCCTCTAACTCACAAGCTCGAGGATTCCACTAATGGCTTACTTAACGGGTAGAGCAACACCTAATACAACCAGGTCAATTAGCATAGGGTTGACCTCAACCTTTACAAACTCTCCTTGCGGGGTGAAGAAGGCCCTAGGTCAAATTCATAGGGCTGACCCTAACCTGATCCTTCCGGGCTAGATCAAACCCCCTTAGGCCACGCCTAGAAATACAACAGTATTTTTCACAATAAGACTAGTACAATGATTATGCTTTCATGTAAAGTAGATATGTACCCAATACGCGCAATCACATACACATCAACAATGTAGGTAAATGTAAGCTCAGTGATGTGTATCTTTGTGCAAGCAACACTCAACAAAATGTGATAACAAGTATGCTCAAGAGTGTTCTAAACAAGCTATATCTTTGAAACAAATTATATCAAATCTCAATAGCAAATCAGGGTTTCAAAGATGTTAATCAAATATTCAAACTAACTCAAACTATTTTCCTTCAATGTAATAAGCTTAAGAGTAGTTTGAAAAATATTATAGCTTGTAGAAAATGTTTTTGCACAACAAAATCAAAGCTAAGGGAATCTTGCAATGACAATGCAAAGATCCCTAAGCTTGTTAGTTTATCCCAACACAAGATTTATAATATTGAAATCTGTGGGATAAACTTAACGAAACTCCCCCAAAATCAATCAATTAAACAAGAACAATGGGAGTATTAGCAATGCCTAATATACACTAGCACAACTAATATGCTCTCACAATACTAAAATGTATCAAGGGAATGAAGATATGAGAGTATTTGGGTAAGAATAGGATTTTGAAATAGAGAGGATTTTTGTAAATGATTTTATACTAATCTCTTCTTAATTTTGCAAATGAACCCCTATATATAGAGAATGGCAAAATTATAGTCGTTGGGGACTTTATGGGTATTATTAAATTTTTTTTAAAACCAATTAGAAAAATTAACCCAGTTTACTTAATTTTAACCCCTGTAAAAATTAATTTAACCTGAGAAATTCAGGTGCCCGGTCTGAGGTTCGGGTGCCCGAATAGACTTAATTTAAAAAGTATTTTTAAACAATTCGGTCATCCGGATCTAGGTTTGGTTGCTTGAACCAAAGTTAGAAACATTTTTCGCGCAGTTCAAGTGCTCAAAACAAAGTTCGGTTAACTGAACTAACAAGTTCGGTCGTCCGAGCCCTTTTTGAACTAAAAAGTTTGGCAGCTCGAGTTGGTGAAAAGTAACCTTCCAAGGGTTCAGTCGCTTGAGGGCGATAAGGTCATTTTATGTTCGGTAGCCCAAACCAAGGTCAAACTACTGACTTTCCAATAGTTCGGGCACCCAAGGAGTTTTGAACTCCAAGGGTTCAGTCGCCCGACTCTCACATATTTGCCTATAAGTCCAGTTTTTAATTCAATTATTTCCCCTGATAATATATGTGATATGTGGACTTATTAGTGCATATGTGTTGGGACCTAAGGTCTTTTCAAGTACGCCCAAAAACCTGGCATCGGTCGACCGAAGGGTGCCCTAAGGTCATGCGGTCCCTATGGTCATTCTATGGTCATTTTGAACTTACAAATCCTACATGCTTGACATGTAGAGATTATTACAAACATTTGAAATGTAATTATTACAAACCCATATAATATAAATTACAATAAAAGAAGTCTTCGGGGTCTTTAGCCTTTGAGTCTTCATGTGTCGGTTGATCTGCTAATTATATACCTGCACACAAACTTGAAAGTCATCAAATACCAAGAGCATTTGTCATTATCAAAATCGGGTATGACCTATCAGGTCAACAAAGAGAAGAGAACATTTTTTGAAAGAGAATTGAGAAACTTGAAGATATTGTTAAACGATTGCCTACACTCCAGCTCATACTCATCAAGCTTGGGCAAATCAACTCAGAAAAACAAAAGGATTTCATATACACATCTTGATTTCATTTTGGTATTGAGGTTTGGTAAATCGATCTGCTCGTTAATAGTTATTCTTATAGAGTTTCTTCATCTAAACTGATTTGTTGATTGATATCCATCTTTCAAAGAGCTTATCATTGCGAAATCCATTTTTTGAATATTTGTTAAGACGTTGATCTTGAGTGTGCATATATTAAATCATTTTGACAAGATTACCACTTGAGAAAAGCTTTTGTCATTGATTAGATATTTTTGAGTCAAATGAATTTTCATTCAAAGACTTGATATTTTTAATATTTCAAAACTATTTGATTGAATATCCTTAGTGTTTATAATGATATATTATTGAGGGATATTTTCTGAAAAATATTACATTAGATTTTTTATCTTTGGAATACATATCGTATATATATTTGCATATTGCAAAGATCGCTTTGTGGTTGAATATGTGGAAGTAAACTTCTTTATTTTGATCTTTATAATATTCAAGATAAATTTTTTTAACAGGATAATATTTGATATTTGTGCATCTTGTCTTCAAAGCTATTACTCATACAAATATTTTGGAAGTTTTGATAAAAAGGGAATTTGTGTGTTGAAGCATATCATTCATTAACGATTGTATCGTTACATACATATTGAGCTTCAAGTTTCATCATATGATTATGTGTTAGAAATTTCATTTGTACTCACTAGTTTTGTTAGAAGCAACATTGAGTGTTTTTGCAGATTTTCTATTATATTGTAATCACGGTTCGGGTTGTGAACCGAGTTTGAGGAGAGAGTTGTATCTCTTGTAAGCAGCGGAGTAGGAGGAAATTGTACCTCTTGTAAGCAGCGGATGTAAGGAAAGCTCCGTCCCAATTTAAGGAGCAGGGATTTTGGTGGAATCCTTGAGTGGGTTGCTCATGGTGAGGATGTAGGCCAGGTTGGCTGAACCTCGTAAAATCGTGTTTGCCTTCTCTCTTCCCTTATCTTTTTAATTTTCGCAACGCACTTCATTACGTATTTCATGTGTGTATGTTTGAATAACCTCACACGCACTTAATTGGGTAAAAATAAGTCATTGATAAAATAATTTTAAATCAACCTCAAACTCTTACATTTAATTTGTTAAACATAGAAATCGGGATTAAGTGGTAAATAAGTTTGAAAGATTTTAAAATACCCAATTCAACCCCCCCCCCCCTCTCGGGATTACACCTAAATCAACAGTACAGGTAGGATTGCATACTTCTTATGTTGAGGCCCTCACAAAGTGGCTAAGTGTTCACACAAGTACTCATCACTTAATGCCTTACAAGATTCCATCGTAGAGGGGTTGTTAAAAGATGAAGAGGATTGGTAAGATACCTCGGGGATGGGCGCAATGTATCTAGTGAAAGCATTACAGAGGCAGGCAAATGAACCAAAAGTTACATAAGTGAAAGGGATGTTATTTTTGGACTTGAGGATCAAAAGGAAGAACACTCATGCTATGGTGGATATTGGGGCTACTCATAACTTTGTTTCACATGCAAAAGCAAGGAAACTTAACTTATCCTTGGAGAGGAATTTGAGACGTATGAAAGTGGCTAACTTTGTAGCTCAGCCTACTCTCGGAGTAGCCAAGCAAATCACTGTGAAGCTTGGGCAGTGGCAAGTGCAAATTTCATAGTTGTGCCACTAGATGATTTCCAAGTCATTCTTGGAATGGAACTCTGAAGGGATGCTAAGGCAGTGTCGATTCCTTTTACTAGTTCCTTGCGTATGATAGGAGATCACCCTTACATGGTGCAAGTCATTGCAAAGAAAGGTGACGATGAGAAGTTCCTTTTTGTCATCCAACTCAAGAAAGGATTGAGGAGGGGTGGATAGACATATCTAGCCACACTGATGGTAGATGAAGAAGTAGGTCAAGATCTAGTGTCTACGACCATCCAAGTTGTGTTGGATGAGTATAAAAGAAGTGATGTCAGATAAGCTACCTTATAACTTGCCTCCTCAATGAGGTGTGGAGCAAAAGATCAAGTTGTTCCCAAGAGTGAAGCCACCTTCTAAAGGGTCATATTAGGTGGTGCTTCCAGAGCTAGTAAAGCTAAGAAAGCAACTTTTTGATTTGTTGGAAGCGGTACATATTCATCCTTCCAAAATACCCTTCGAATCGCCTATATTGTTTCAAAGGAAACATGATGGGAGCATGTAGATGAGTGTATACTACTACATACTCAACAAGGTGACCATGCGCAACAAGTATCCTATTTCATTTATTACCAGTATGTTTGATCTACTAAGTTATGCAAAGCACTTCACCAAACTTGACTTGAGGTCAAACTACTATCGGGTGAGAATAAATAATGGGGATGAACCAAAGACAACTTATGTGAGACATTATAGGGCATATGAGTTTTTGATGATGCCATTCCGATTGACAAATATGCCTGCAACATTCTATAACTTGATAAACCAGGTATTTCATGAGTAACTTGACAAGTTTGTCATGGTATACTTAGACGATATTGTTGTCTATAGTTCCATTCTAGAGGAATATAAAAAGCATATACCGAAGGTGTTTAACGAGCTGAAAGAGAACAATTTGTATATAAAGAAAGAAAAGTGTTTTTAACTCAGCGAAGCATAAAATTCCTTGGTTATATGATTGACAATGTCATATCAGAGTGGATATGGAGAAGGTAAAAGTCATTCAAGAATATAATATCCCATCGGAAGTGAAGGAGCTATGTTCCTTTCTTGGTCTTTCCAATTATTACAGGAAGTTCGTAAAGGGGTAGTCAAGGAGAATTGCTTCTTTAATTGAACTGCTAAAGAAGGGTTGGGGATGGAACTGTACAAAGAAGTATCAAGGAGCCTTTGATGACTTGAAGGATGCCCTGATAAGAAATCTGGTACTTGCTCTTTGGGACATCATGAAATCCTTCGAGGTACACACAGATGCATCGGACTACACCCTTGGAGGGGTCTTGTTACAAAAGAGATATCTTGTTACGCATGAGAGTCGTAATTTTAGTGAAGTAGAACGGAAGTACACAGTTTAGGAGAAGGAGATCCTAGGCACTACAAAAAAAATTGGTTTTTAGTGACGGATTCAATTTCATCACTAAAAGTGGGTATTAGTGACGATTTTTAAGAACCGTCACTAATAGTGTAAGCATTAGTGATGAGTTTCTGCACCCATCACTAATACGACACTATTAGTGATGGTTTTAAAACTGTCACTAATAACTTCGTCACTACAAACCGATTTTCCTGCCCAAACTATTGCGGGAAACTATTTTCTGCGCAGAAATTATCTTGGGAAAATATTAGCAATGTTCTATGGGTATATATTAGTGATGAATGAAATTCGTCACTAAAATTTGTTATTAGTGACGATTAGGTAGTCGTCACTACTATTATTGTATTAATATATAAAAATAATATAATTAACACTATTAGTAACGAATTTTCAAAACCGTCACTAATAACATGTTTTAGTGACGGTTTAGAGTTGTCACTAATAGTCTTTTTATTTAAAAAATTTAAAAATAATTTTGCAAACAATAGTAGTGACGGTGTTAGTTAACAATACTAGTGACAATTCAGGAAGATTCGTCACTAATAATATGGTATTAGTGATGGTTTGGGAGGTATTAGTGACGGTTTAGATTCATCATTAATACACATAAATATATTTTTCCGATCTGCTTGGGTTTCCCCCAAATTCCCTCATTTCTCTCCTTTCCCCATATGTTTCCCTCCTCCCCTCCTGATCCTCCTTCTTTCCCTCCTTCCTTTCCCTGATCTGTTTCCCTCCTCCCCTCTTGATCCTCCTCTCTCCGTCGCAACCCCAGGCCCTCACCATCTCCGTTCGTCACAACCTCTCGCCACCGCCGATCATCGCAGTCCCTCACCCTTCGCCATTTGCAGACCGTTGCAACCCCTCACCCATCACCGTTCGCAAAGCCCCTCGCCTGTAGCCATTCATAAAGCCCCTCGCCCGTCGCCATCGCCGTTGCATTTCGTCGTCATCGCTGTTGATTTCAGTGCCCAACGATTCCCACAAGATTCTGATTCCTCCTCTGCCTCATTCCTCTCTTTTCTTCTATGCTGTACGATTTCATGGTTCCATATATCTCAAAATCCTTGAGGGAGACATTTTTTTAATTATCAAGATCTTATACGAGGTTTGTGATATTATAAGAAATTCTTGTTTTTTTCCCGAATATTTATGGGTAATGCCCAATCCTCACTTGTGCTAAGAAAGGGTATTGTGAACCTTATGCTCACATCTAGAAAAATCTTAAGATTAACTAATATACATTATATACCAGATAATTGAAGAAACTTGATTTCTGGAACCATCCTCAATAAGGTTGGCATCAAATTGGTTTTTGAGTCAGACAAATTAATCTTGACTCGTAATAGTGTCTTCCTGGGTAAGGATTACTGTAATAATGGACTATTTGTATTAACTATTATTAATAGTATGAATAAAAAATGTTAGTTCTTATGCTTATTTAGTTTATTCTTTATATCTTTGGCATGATATATTAGGACATATAAACTTTTCTTATGTTAAAAGAACGAGGAATTTAGGTCTAGTAGCAAGCTTAGCCAACTCTAACAAATAAAAATATGAAATTTGTGTAGAAGCTAAATTTACTAGAAATTCTTTCAAATATGTGTTAACGAGAAATAAACAATTAGTAGATTTCATCCATAGTGATTTAGGAGATTTTAAAAGTCAGATAAGTAGAGGTGGTAAAAATTATTGCATAAAATTTGTTGATGACTTCTCAAGCTATACAATAGTTTATTTATTAAAATCAAACGATGAAGCTAAAGATGCTTTTACTAAGTTTAAAATAGAAGAGAAAAATAAAAAAGATAGGAAAATTAAAATATTAAGAACTGATCGAGGAGGAGAATATGAATCAAGATTTTTAAGTGAATTCATCTCCTTATACACCTGAATAGAATGGTATATCTGAAAAGAAAAATAGAATATTGAAAGATATGATGAATGTAATGTTAGTAAGTTTAGGTTTGCCTTCTAATATGTGGGGAGAAGTTATTCCATCTACCAATCATATACTCAATATAATACCACCTAAGAAAAGTGACAAAACACCTTATGAATTATGGAATAGCTATAAACCCAATCTAAAATATTTGAAAGTGTAGGGGCATTTAGCTAAAGTAGGTTTGCACGAAGTAAAGAAAAGGAAAATTGAACCTAAAACTAGTAACAGTGTATTTATAGGACATGCTCAAAATAGTGTTGCATCTAGATTCGTAATAGTTAGATTTGATAATAATGTATTAGAACCAAATATAATAATAGAAGCACCAATTTTTTGAAAACATTTTTCCTTTAAAAGATAAAGGATAAGTAATAGATAAAACATCTTATGGAAAAGAAATTTTTAACAACAATGTAAAAAATCCTAAACCTAGGAAAAGTAAAAGATGTAGAAAGGAAATGACTTTTGAACCTAAATTTGTGATAAATTTTCTAGTTGAAGATGATCCACATACATATCAACAAGCTATAACTTCACTAGATGCTATGTTTTGGAAAGAAGCAATTGAAGATGAGTTAGAATCTCTAAAAATAAATAATGCATAGGATCTTGTAGATTTACCACCTAAACAGAAAACAATAGGGTATAAATGGGTATTCAAAAAGAAGTTAAGATAAGAAGGTAGTAGTGCTAAATTTAAAGCTAGATTAGTAGCCAAAGGGTATAACCAAAAGGAAGGACAAGTTGTTTTTTATACTTATTCGCCAATTACAACGGTCACAACTATTAGAGTTTTAATTGCCTTAGCTTTTATATATAACCTATATATACGCCAGATGGATGTAAAAATTGAATTCTTGAATGGTGATCTAGAAGAAGAAATTTAAATGGAACAACCTGAAGGTCATAAAGTAGATGGTGCTAAGCATAAAATTTGTCAATTAGTTTGTTGGAATTGGTGTATTCCCAAGAGGGGGTGAATTGGGTATTTAAAAATTCCTCCTACGTTCAACTAATCTGGCAACAGTAATAATCAAACTAGGGTCAGTCTATATACACATAAACTCAAATGCACAAATAATTGTAAGATGCGAAAATTAAATCATACGCAGTATTCACACTATAACATAAACAGTGCACACACGATATGTTATCGAGGTTCGGCCAATACTACCTACATCCTTGCCTTGGCTCACCAGCACAAGGATTCCACTATAAGGCTCACTTTACAGGTGGAACGATACTGGTTACAATCAGGTCAATTAATGGAGTTAACCTCAACCTACAAACACACATTGTAAGGATGGTGCACCTAACTTTTCTAACCGAGTCTAAGCCAATCTAGGATTATTGACCAGAGTTAGTCTCCCTCTTCAGCCCCACACTTGGAATACAATAAACAATATAATTTTTGTGTACTAATAAATGCTTCTAATACAAGCTGATGTGTACAATATGAAGCTCAAATACACTCACACATGATATGAAATATAAGCTCAAGTGAGTATGTGATTTTCTCAAAATACCTTATGCAATCTTTGAGTTAGATGTATATAATACAGCACTTCAAAGATTCAAACTCTAATGAAAATTATTTCTTCCAAAATTATTTTTCAAATAAAGTACAAGAAAACCTAGGGTTTTGGCTCAAAAATAATTTTGCAAGCACATGCATATGAGCCTTTGAATCTTGCAATGGATGTGCAAAATTCACAAGTAATGAAAATATTTCTCCACCAAAAAAATTTATCAAAAAATAATGTGGAGGAACTTGAAGAATACTCTCAAAATATGATATGAAAATAAATAAGATATGAGAGTTAAAAGATATTTGATTTGTAAAACAAAAACCTAAATAAATGCTTAAAACAAATCTCTCTTGAAATATTTTCAGTAAAATAAGTATAGGAGAGTACAAAATCAAAAAATATTTTTAGAGGATTTTTTAATCTAATCTCATGTTTAATGATTACGCGCTTAAACTGTGTAATTGGGCGCTTTAATTTAGGCATTAAGGCTTATATTTTTAAATAAATGCTTAATTACTCTCAATATTTTAATACGGTGTCCTATTTATAATATTTGGATTTTATTGAGCAATTTATGAATTTTTGACTTTTTTTTATCGCAGGAAAACTATCAGAAGCTAAAACCAGCATCAGTTCGTAATTCATGCATAATTTTTCCTTCTAAGCTCCGATCGAGATGATTCAAAATTACAAAGAAAGATGAGAAGATTATTTACAACTTCTGTGTTTCGAGTTTTGAGAGAAACGGGCTCCAAAAGGGTCAAAATTAGCCTCATTCGCAAAGAAGGAAGAATGAGAAAAAAAATAAAAAAATTAAACCTTACCTGATGTGACCCGACCATGCAGCGGATCCGGGTCCTCCTTGGCTGGGCGTAGGGCTCTCTCCCCCTTCCCCTTTATATTTCTTTTCTTCCCAGCCTGCGCACCATCTTTTTTCTTCCTTCTCTTCTTTTATCCGCGCCCTCTTCTCTCCCTTCTCACCCGACTCCCTATCTTCCCTTCTATCTTCTTCTCCTTTCTCCCTCTCCTTCCTTGTCTCTCTCCTTTTCCTTCCCTTCCCTTTCTCCATCTGTCCTTTTGTTTCTCTCCTTATTTTCTTTCTTTTCTTTTCTAGCTGCAACCCAAATTCCCTATTCTCCTTCTCCCCTTCTTCTCTGCTTACCCTGCTTTGTTGCCGCCTGCTACTGCCAGCTCCAGTCCTGCTGCTTCTCCTCCATGACTACTAGTGTAGTCGTGTCTCTCTTTTTCTTTTTTTTTATTTTCAATTTAAGTTCAACTTTGGATTGTCTATTGAGATATTTTTATTTAAGTCACTTTAATTTCTTTCTTTTTCTTATTTAGTATTATCTTTAGATTAAAGTTGTTTTTTTTTTTTGTTTGCTTAAATTAATTTTTGTTTGACTATGTTCGGTTTGATTTCTTGAAAAAAAAAAAAAAGAGAATAAATAAAAAAAGAAAAATATTTTCTTTAGGATTTATATTAATTGTCTTCCTTAAAATTTAAATTTGGTGAGTTTGATTTAGTTTGAGTTTGATCTTATTAAAGTTTGAATTTTTTTAGTGTTTCGTTTATGGTTTATTTCTTGAAGTCTTGGATTCCTGTTTTTGTTCTTGATTGCACTTAAATTAGTGTTATTTAAATTTGCGGTTAGTTGCGTTCTCAGTCTCGCATGTTTTAATTACGTAGGGAAGTTATCATCTTTAGTTCTTTTTTCTGAAGTTCAACGTGTGTTTCAATTCTTCCCTAGTTAATTATAAGATTTTTGTTTCTCGTTATTTAATTCAGTGTGTGTTAGGTTTAGAATTTAAATTGCATGTTCGTTTAATTTTTCAAAGAAAATTTCAAACAACCAAAGAACCCAAATATGAATTGAGTTCAGTAACTTTTTATTTTCGATTGGAAATACGTAAAATTTGAGATTAAACTGCATTCCCTAAGGAGACGATCTGGCCTTTGGGCTGAATATTACACGACAGAACTCTTATACTTGGGATAGCTTCCGAGCTGCTCATTTTTAGAGTGAGTCAAGTTTTTGGCGCCATTACTGGAGAATGTCGGTCTTAGTCTCAAATTAGTGTTTTTTCCGTCATTTTAATTATTCTCATGAAAAAAAAAGAAATTGAGTTTTGAAAAAAAATATAAATAAATAAATAAATATGGCTGTACTTGCACCACGAACACTTATGGATTTTTTGCAGCTTACATACATCACTGCCCCATCTTACACTGTTTTACCTAAAGACAAACTTGACTTCATGATGCTGAGTGGGAGGACGTCATTGATACCTCAGTTCTACGGGACAGAATTTGAGTGTCCTTATCGGCACCTGATAGAGTTTGAGTTGACTTGCAATATTTTTTTCTCTCGTGCTAGAACTTATGAATTTACTAGACTTCGTTCATATCTTGCCTCTTTAAAGGATAGGGCGAAGATGTGGTTTAATTTTTTGAGACCTCACTCTATCTCTAATTGGGCTGATATGGAGCGTGAATTTTTGCATAGGTTTTGTCCCTCACAGAGAACTCAATTTTGTAGGAACAGATCATTCAGTTTATGCAGAAGGGTGACGAGATTTTTCAGGCTTGCTGGGAGAGGTTCAAAGATCTGCTAAGCACTTGTCCACATCACAGGTTTGAATCATGGAGGTTAGTTAATTGTTTCTATACAGCTCTTACTCTTGATTGCAAGCACTTTGTCTAGACCATGTGCAATGGAGAACTCTTCAGCAAGGAACCAGATCAGACACTATCATTCTTTGATTACCTAACTAAAAGTGTCCAACAATGGAATACACAAAACAATCAGACACCCATGACAGTACAACCTATGAGCACAATCAGTGGTGGAGATAAATATAAGTCAACATATTACCCAGACACTCTTTCACCTCAGTATCAACCACAACAGATCCCTTAGAGCTGTGCGCAGTCAGGATTTCAATCTAATGCAGCACCTGCTCCATCGGGGATGTCTCTTGAGGATGCCTTCCAGCAGTTCATGCAAATTCAAATCAATTAGTATATTCAGGCCATAAATGAATTGTGGGACACCGCTAATGTGATGAGCACATAGTTGGATATCTTAGCAAAAGAAGAATTTCTGGGGGAACCTCAGCCTAGTCCTCAAGAATACCAACAACAACAACAACAACAACAACAAATACATAATGTTTCTCTTGAGACAACGAAGGTCGTCATTACTTCGAGAAGCGGGAAAGAAGTTTCCCAACCTGAGATGCTCATCGACAAACAACCAGTTGTCCCAGCACCTGAAGTTACGGCTGAGACAGATGAAGTCAAAGAAAAATCAGAGGAAACGGGTCTAAAAGTGAAGCAGTTAGTTAATGAGGAGGCTGATACTAATAAGGAGTACCAACCTATGATGTCTTATCCTCATAACTTGGTAGCCATGGAACCATCACTCCTGACTGGAATAAATGTTAAGAAGTCCAATGTTGAAGCAAATCCCCATAATGGTAAGATGATTGGTACACCCGATAAAGAGGGTGAGCAGAATGGTGAATGTTTAACTTTCAAGGAACCAGGTAAAACTTTTAATGCTAATGCTTCTAGAGAACTAAAGGTGATGAGAATTGACAAGCACCACTAAAGGATCCATTACAAGTTCCAGATGGGCCAATCACAAGGTCAAGAGTTAAGAAGATCAAGGAAGCAATGTAAGGATTGGTGCAATCCATTACAACGGGTGACGACATAGCCTAGTGTTTAGTGTAGACTTTTTATTTCAATAAGTATAGGCATGTGGGCCTATTTTATGTTTATTAGTTATAGGTGTTTAGGGTTACGTTATTTGAATTTGAATTTGAATTAAATTAAAATTAAAATTTGAATTTGAATTTAAATTTGAATTTGAATTTGAATTTAATTTTGAATTTGATTTTGATTTTGAATTTGAATTTAAATTTAATTGGAGGGGTTTATAAATAAACTTATAGCCACATTCTACCAAAAAAAAAAGGACATTGAATAAAAAATGTGAGGTTTTGTTTCTTCTATTGGTTCTTCAGAGAACTTGTGAACTTATCAAGGATTTCTTTCTTGTGGCGTTCAAATTTTATACCTTTGGTTTGTGATTTAATTACAATCATTGGGTCAAGGTTTGTTACTTTATACCTACGTTCGCGTTTCATTTATAAACGTTGGGTCGGGGTTTTCTATCAAAAACCTGATTTTTAGCTTTCTTGGGCAAGCATTCCAACATTATTTACTAAGTCTCAATGCGTGTCGATTGAGGTTCGCATCAAAAGGTAACTATTCCAACAACTTTTCCTCAAAAACCATTTCATAAAGAAATAAATTTCCTAGAAAATATGCTGAATAAAGATCCTTTCTTGCTAAAATAAGAAAGTTAATCTGCACATGTATTATTTGATATTTTGAAGAGTATTAATTCATTTGAGACTGACTTTCGTGCAGGTATGTAGATTGATTCATTGTGGTAGCTCAAATTTGGAGACCCTATAGTTCAATTTATAGACCTATACCCACTAGATGAAATTCCTTTAGAGCCTCCGCTAGATAACTGTGATGTTTTTCTTTCCCTTCTTTTCATTTGTTTTACCTTATTTTATTTTTAGTTAATTTTCAGGTACATTTTTCTATAGTTTCAGCTTTTCCTTTCCATTACCTCTCCATCCAAGTATGCTATACTTCTCCCGTGCACATCTTCTTTATCTCCCCTGTGCTTTCACAATGAGGACAATGTTTCACTTTAATTGGGAAGTGAGCATTTGCATGTGACACTGTGCACGTATACTTGGTGGCTTTTATATTAATTTGAGAAAAAAAAAAAGAGTATTGAGGAATTACACTAACTTATGTCATAATTAACCCTAACTTATACCCTTTACATACTTGCATATAACCTAAGAATTACACACTTGATTCATTTATGTGTAGTTTCTCTTTGCATGACCTTGTAACTCCATAAAGAATTGATTGGTAGTACACTCATGTTAATCTAACTATATAAACTCTTGTATTTACACAGCATCTCATGAGACTGAATAGACACATTCATATGATTCATTGCACTTAGGGTTCCTTGTAAGCACTGAGAGAACACATGTGGCGACTATGACATCTTGTGAGATATCCTTGAGCTATTTATCCTCTTTTTGAGTGTTAACATCAAATCAGAGTTCATGAAACTCAGTTCTCCTTTCTTCTGAATGATTATTTGTACACTAGTCTCTGTTTTCGATTTGCTAGCCTAGAGATGACATTTAGTGGGGAGATAGAAACCTAGGTCTTGTAGTTTACTCAAGATGTGAAGGCTGAGCCACTCCTAGAGATAGACTTAGTTCATGAACTACTATTCGAGCTTAATTCCCATTGGTGGTATGAAGACAACAAATAAGTGTAATGATTGTCCTAATTGACAATGAAAAGACAGAAATTGAAGAATGAGTGGAAGAAAGAATAAGAAAAATAGAAATGCACATGAAATGAAATGCTAATGTTTGCCCCGCACAAATACCACAAAAGGTCAAAGACACGACACATGTTTTCAATGTATGAAGATTCTTCAACCGCTTAATGCCTCATATGTATTCACGCCTGGTTTGTGAATAACTTAATCTAGGGTGGCCTTGGTTGGACATAGCAAGTAGGTGAGAAGATGCTAGGGTGAAGGACCCAACACCTCACAGATAGGTTAGATCCTTTTCAGACTATTCTACTCCATATACTTAGTATTTGTTCATTGCAATATGTGGGATGTTTGATTGCGACACTCGTCCTCACATATGATGAGTAAACCCATTATTTTTGAGTATTTTTGAAAGTATATCAGTTAGGCCAAGTCAAAACAATCGTTCTGTAGGTGTCCACTGGTATCCTAGGTGTAATGAGTCACATACATCACACATTCCTCGAGATTTCACTTGTTTATACTCGAATTTATATGACCGCATTAACTCTTAATTGTACCGCTGGTTAACTTCAGGTGAGCATATTGTTCTTAATTATTATATAATGATAAAACTTGCATAAGTGACGTGCTTTGGAGTTGTGTGCATTGAATATGAACAAGCTAGTGTGAAATTTGGTTATATTCCTGTATGTGAAACGGTATGGTTGTGTCGCATGTGCATTAATTTTTTTTGGAGTTAGTATTTGTAGATACCTCCCTTGAAATCATTCACGTTATTTGCTAAAGACTAGCAAAATATTAGTTGGGGGGTGTGATTACAAGCTTAAACTGCGTAATTAGGTACTTTAATTTAGGCGTTGAGGCTTATATTTTTAATTAAATACCTACTTACTCTCAATATTTTAACACGGTACCTATTTATAATATTTGGGTTTTATTGAGTAATTTATGAATTTTTGGCATTTTTTTATAGCAGGAAAATTATTAGAAGCTAAATCCGGCACTAGTTCGTAATTCATGCATAATTTTTCCATCCGAGCTCCGATCGAGATGATTCAAAATTCTGAAGAAATATGAGAAGATTATCTACAAATTCTGTGTTTTGAGCTTTGAGAGAAACGTGCTCCATGGGGATCAAAATTGGCCTCGTTCGCAGATAAGCAAGAATGAGAAAAAAAATAAATAAAAAAAAATTAAACCTTACCTGATGTGACCCGGCCATGCAGCAGGTCTGGGTCCTCCTTGGCTGGGTGTAGGGCTCTCTCCCCCTTACCCTTTATATTTCTTTTCTTCCCAGCCTACGCACCATCTTTTTTCTTCCTTCTCTTCTTTTATCTGCACCCTCTTCTCTCCCTTCTTACCCGACTCCCTCTCTTCCCTTCTATCTTCTTCTCCTTTCCCCCTCTCCTTCCTTGTCTCTCTCATTTTCTTTCCCTTCCCTTTCTCCCTCTGTCCTTTTGTCTCTCTCCCTCTTTTCCTTCTTTTATTTTCCAGCTGCAACCTGAATTCCCTATTCTCCTTCTCCCCTTCTTCTCTGCTCTCCTTGCTTTATCGCCGCCCGCTGTTGCTAGCTCCAGTCCTACTGCTGCTCCTCGACGGCTTCCGGTGTAGTCCTATTTTGTTGGTTGCTGTTGGAGGTCCAAACCCAAGCCCCCTGCTTACTGCAGCTGCCACAAGGACCCAAGAGTCCTATTGTTCCCCTTCCGCTGTTCCACAGCTGCTGCTGCTCCAGACCACCAACCCGAGCAGCCAGCCACCTGCAACTCCTTGTTCTCCTGCGGCCAGCCACCTGCAACACCAGCAGTAGCTTTGCTGCTGCCACAATAATCCGAGAATCTCTCTCTCTCTCTCTCTCTCTCTCACTCACTCTCTTATCTTTTTTTTTTCTCTTCATCTTTTATACTTTCTTTAAATATTGTTAAATGTTTTTTTTTTTTTTTCAATTGAAGTTCAACTTTGGATTGTATATTGAGATGTTTTTCTTTAAGTCACTTTAATTTCTTTATTTTTCTTATTTAGTATTATCTTTAGATTAAAGTTGTTTTTTTTTTTTTTTTTTTTTTGCTTGAATTAATTTTTGTTTGACTATTTTCGGTTTGATTTCTTGAAAAAAAAAAGGAGAATAAATTCAAAAATAAAAATATTTTCTTTAGGATTTATATTAATTGTCTTCCTTAAAATTTAAATTTTGGTGAGTTTGATTTAGTTTTAGTTTGAGTTTGATCTTATTAAAGTCCGATTTTAGTTAGTGTTCCGTTTATGGTTTATTTCTTGAAGTCTTAGATTCCTGTTTAAGTTCTTGATTGCACTTAAATTAGTGTTATTTAAATTTGTGATTAGTTGCGTTCTCAGTCTTGCATGTTTTAATTACGTAAGAAAGTTATCATCTTTAGTTCTTTTTTCCGAAGTTCAACACGTGTTTCAATCCTTCCCTGGTTAATTATAGGATTTTTGTTTCTCATTATGTAATTCAGTGCGTCTTAGGTTTAGAATTTAAATTGCATGTTCGTTTAATTTGTCAAAGAAAATTTCAAACAACCAGAGCACCAAATATGAACTAAGTTCAGTAACTTTTTATTTTCGATTGGAAATACATAAAATTTGAGATTAAACTGCATTCTCTAAGGAAACGATCTAGCCTTTGGGTTGAATATTACACAACAGAACTCCTATACTTGGGATAGCTTTCGAACTGCTCATTTTTAGTGTGAGTCATTTAAATTTGAGTAATAAGGGGTTATTTATAGAGTTGGGAGAAATTAACCTCGATAAAATTCGAGCAACTCAAAAGGTTCGGTCGACCGGGGTGCTCAATTCGGTCGACTAGGATGAATTTGAACTGGGAAGATGGTCAACCAAGCAAAGGCAAGTCTGAACCCTCCGAGTTTCGGTCGACTATATATATATATATATATATTCCCCTTAGGATATTGTCAAGAATACAGGGGATGTGCTTGCTGAAAAAGAAACTTTAAAGACAATGCAAGCACTATTTTTCTGGTATTTCATTTAAGTACAAAACTAAGCATGACCAGAAAAACACAACCACTGCGATCCTAAAGATATCAAAGAATTTAAAACAAGGATCTTATGGCAACAAAGAATGATTGTGGAAAAACTACATATATTAACTTAAGATATGCAACAAAAACAATATACTTAAATACATGCCGCAATGAATTTTCAATAAATATCTAAGCTTTAAAAGAGTTGGTGAGCATAGCAAGATAGAATTTTCATTTTAGATGCTCCCCCTATCAATTGGAGTACGAGCTTTGATGAACACAATTGCTTAACTAAAAATTAATTTCATTAAGCATGTCACGCAGCATAAGAAATTATTTTTGCACTCCTTAAGTCAACTATACTGAATATATATGTCAACTATATTTATCCCTGATTAGTATAGTCATCCCTATAGGTCACAAATGCATCAAAAATAGATATTAAGGCATAGCTATATAGTTCATGACCCACGAACATTCCATATCAAATCATAAAACTTTAAACACAGGACATAATGTTCAGAGTTTTTTGAAGAGCCTCAAAATTCAAAAAGTAAAGCATGATGCATATGAATTCTTTATGCTCTTTCTTTAGAGATGGAGCTAAGCTCTCCTAACTATTTGATGATTATGCTAGGATGAAATTTAATATTCAATTAGTTTGCACTCATCCTTTAAAAAATTTAACTTTTATTATTTCATAATCATCTTTGTACAGGGTTTTATTTAGGAAAGATCTACCGAAATTTTGGCAGCATGTCATCTATAAATCGGACAATTTTCCATAAAACTTGTACCTAATAGATTCAAGCAAGCAATATATTTCAATTTAAGCATGCAAGAACCTATATCCACTACCACTATGCAATACACATCACTCCACCATGCAGGAGGCTTTCAATAACAAGCATACAATCAAATAGTAATCAACAATTCATAAATAAAAATCATCCATCAAGAAAATTTAATCATTTAGTACATCATGGATAGTAGTCTACAATGTTGATTTCGTAAAGGCATATGAGCAAAAAAAAAGGTATGATATCAAGAGAGCATTTTAATTTATAGAACCATGAAGAATAAAAGCTCCCCCTGAGTTATGCACTCAACTCATTTTCTGCCTTTTTATTATTATTCAAGTTCTTTAGCCAAGAGTTTCAAGTTTCTATGATTATATCTTGGCTTAAATGCTTTCGGCTTAGAGGATCAAAAAGTTACAATAGATACTTATTTTAAGTGAACTAAGCCAATGTTTGCCTCTTTCCTTATGATTTTTAGTACGTGAGAGGACCAAGTTCGAATGGCTTTGAATGATAATTACATGTGCATAGGTCACTTTGAGATATACGCATTTATCAAAATAAGGACCTAGGCAACCAATTTAGTCATTCAACACAGTCAAAGACTATGAAACTCTAATGGATTTGACTTAAAGTTTAAGAACTTGTGAAAGGAATTTAATCAAATACTCTTAAGGATTATTTATATTTAGTTTGAAGAGTATTCATTTTGAGTGGACATGATTCAAGATATTTACATGAAATTGAATGTGTCCAAACCATCTTACTGAAGAGCATTTAGGAGTATATGAATTTTGTGAACAATGCTCTTTAGGGAATGGAAAGTATCCTTCAGATATGAAGCAAGGATACTAGCCAAGGAATGGGTGAAACCTTACCGAATATGATCATGGTTTGGTAAGGATTTCTTATGGATGAGATAAACCAAAATTAGAGGATTCATAATTTAAACTCAAAGGAAAACCTTTATGATATCTTGATGAAGACTTGATTCCCTTAGTGGATGCCCCCCTAATTTGGTTGAGAACGGATGTCTTTTAAATAAGCACTTTGAAATATTTGGAATTTATGATCATTTGTGCTTAAACCTAGAGTAATGTTTAAGTTTTGATCCAAGCTTATGTTAAAAGATAAGTTTAGGGATAAAGGATATATAGTGAGACGAATCCCTAAACCTCAACTTTGTGAAATGGACAAAGTAAAGCGTGGGTTAAGCATTTTGAATTATATACCAGACATAGTAGCCTTGTCCATTTGGAAGTGGATGTGTATATTAAGCTTCTACATTTTAAACTTAAGCCACTCCCCAAGCCTAATATCATTACTAACCCCTAAATCTAGTCCTAGGGTCTAAGGAAGAATTAATTAATTTGGTAATGTTAATTTAAATCCATTTTTTCTTAGGTCCTAAGGGGATTGCTTTCATGACAACCCACTCCATTTCTTTATCCATGCTTCTGACACCTCTACCTGAACAAGTGTATTTAATGTGCCCTTTATTTCCAATGTATAAGCAAGTTTTATATGCACATGAACGATTACACTTATCTGTTCTACTTTTATTTGATGAGGCATGGCAATGAGATTTATAAGATGAACCCTTTTTCAACAATTTACTTCTTTTAACTCCTAAGGGTTGATTTCGATTATCTCTTTCATTTGTGGGTTTGAAAATCATTTCATAACAGTCTTCAATTTTTATGTTCAAGCAAATGATTTTGAAGACCTTCTTAATCTTTTTCTTCTCAAGGATAGCATGATGTTCCTTTAATTCTTTTAATTGCTTAGCTATGCCCTTATTCTCAATTTTCAAAAATTATTTCTGCTTAGATATCTGAACTAGAAGCCTATGCATTTTCGATAAAGCATTTTCCAGTTTTTCACACGAAGGCATGCATTCATTTATCAATTTAGCATATGACTCATCATAAGATATATCACAATTATTACATGAATCGCCGCATGCAATGTCAACAGTAATATCACAACATTCAATAGATAATTTATCAAGTAATGTGTTGCAGGAATCAACAGATGAATCATCACATGCAATATTAATTAAACTAGAAGGAGAAACGTATACCTCCTCGTTGGTTATCTCATGATCTGCCACTACCTGATCATCTGATCTTAGAGTTTCTAGAGTGGCAATCTCCTTTTCCTGGGTCTCTCCATATCTCTTTTCAAGTTTAATCCAAATCTCCCTTGCATTTTTACATACCATAATTTCATGAAGAATATGAGAATCTAAAGCACAATATAATAAATCCATGGCATATGAATTCACATGCATCAACCTAATATCATTTTCATCCAGAGGCATACAAATTCCATTAACAATCACCCGCCAGGCCATCCAATCCATTGATTTTATAAATATGCTCATTTTAATTTTTCAGGTGATGTAATCGAGACCACAAAATACAGGAGGCCTAGAAGGTGACTGTCCCTCTCCAAATGGGGATACACCAAATTGAGCCATTGCGATATTTTTGCAAAAACATTTAAGTCTAGTTCAACGAGACTCTGATACCAATTGTTGGAATTGGTGTATTCCCAAGAGGGGGTGAATTGGGTATTTAAAAATTCTTTGTAAGTTCAACTAATCTGACAACAATAATACTCAACCTAGGGGCAGTCAATATACACATAAACCCAAATGCGCAAATAAATGTAAGATGCATAAATTAAATCATACGCAACATTCACACTATAACATACACGTGCAGGAATATAAATTGCAAAAATATAAACAGTGCACACACGATATGTTATTGGGGTTCGGCCAATAGTGCCTACATCCCCACCTTGACTCACTAGCACAAGGATTCCACTATAAGGCTCACTTTACGAGTGGAGCACCACTGGTTACAATCAAGTCAATTAATGGGGCTGACCTCAACCTACAAACACACATTGCAAGGATGGTGCACCTAGCTTTCCCAACTGAGTCTAAGCCAATCCGGAACTATTTACTAGGGCTAGTCTCCCTCTTCAGGGCCACGCTTGGAATACAACAAACAATATAATTTTTGTGTACTAATAAATGCTTCTAATACAAGCTGATGTGTACAATATGAAGCTCAAATACACTCACACAAGATATGAAATATAAGCTCAAGTGAGTATGTGATTTTCTCAAAATACCTTATGCAATCTTTGAGTTAGATGTATATAATACAGCACTTCAAAGATTCAAACTCTAATGAAAATGATTTTCTCCCAAAAATATTTTTCAAATAAAGTACAGGAGAACCTAGGGTTTTGGCTCAAAAATAATTTTGCAATCTTGCAATGGATGTGCAAGATTCACAAGCAATGAAAATATTTCTCCACCAAAAATATTTATCAAAGAATAATGTGAAGGAACTTGAAGAACACTCTCAAAATATGATATGAAAATAAATAAGAGATGACAGTTAAAATGTATTTGATTTGTAAAACAAAAACCCAAATGAATGCTTAAAACAAATCTCTCTTGAAAGATTTTCAATAAAATAAGTATAGGAGAGTATAAAATCAAAAATATTTTAAAAGGATTTTTCAATCTAATCTCATGTTTAAATGTGGGTAAAAAAGGGTTATTTATAGAGTTGGGAGAAATTATAGTCATTGGGGACACACTGGGTATTTTGTAAAAAGATTAAGTGAGTTTAATGAAAATTAACCTAGCTTAAACTGGTGAAATTCGAGCAGCCCGAGAAGTTCGGTCGGCCATTTTTAAGGTTCAGTCGACTGGGGTGCTCAGTTTGGTCAACTAAGATGAATTTGAATTGGGAAGATGGTCGACCAAGCAAAGGCGATTCTGAACCCTTCGAGGTTCGGTCGACCAGACATGAGTTCGGTTGACCGAACTTGGGTGTTCGGTCGACGAGGTCAATTTTCTACTAAAGGTTCGGTCGACCAGGGCATTAGGATCTCCCCACGTGTCAGTTCGGTCGACCAGAGCGTTGCAGCTCATTTTTAGGTCAGTCGACTGAAGGGTCAAACCATTGACCTTATGGAGGTTCGGTTGACCGAATGGTTCTGTGTATTGAAGTTTAGTCGACAAAACATGCCAATTTGGCCATTTCGGTCCTATATTCTTTATAAGATTGTCCCTAGTCACATGATAAATAATTCTAAGTCAATAGAGAACTTTTTCATGCAAAATTAAGTCCTAAGGTCAGTCTAAGGCCTTTGAGAGATACCCTCAAAATTCGACATCGGTCGACTAAAGAGTGCCCTAAGGTCATTTAAATCCCTATGGTCAATCTACCATCTTGTTTGAGCTTTATTCATATCATGCATGCAGATGCAAACATTACAAACCAAATAGAGAAATTAAATGCAATACAAATGAAATTTAAATGACTTCAATCTTCTTTACTCTTGTGACTTCCTAGGAATATGCCAGCTGATGTACATGTCCTTCGAGATTCTTCTGACTTCCATTTTCAGTCTCCTTATGTGTGTGTTCTGAAATTTTACCTTTTCAAATACTGGATACACATATAAGAAACTTATGGTTTGTCATTATCAAAACCAGGGATCGGACTCAAAGAGTCAACATAGTTGGATCTTTGTATGCACTTAAACAAACACCTTTACAATGGATGCTTAAAATGTTTGATAACATTCTTATAAGTGATGGACATGAAATTAATGAATTGGATAAATGTTTGTACAACAGATTTGATGGTATTGTGGCATAATTATATGTTTATATGTTGATGATATGTTAATATTTGGAACTAGTTTACTATCCATAAGGCACTGAATGACTAAAAATTTTTTATGGATGTTGGTGTTTCTGCCCCACCTTGTGTGATGTGTAATGACACGAATAATTAAAATGGTATTTAAATAGAGAGGAAGGAAAATGGAAACAGAAACAGAAAGAGACAGCAGACTTCATCGACGAACGCTCTGCGTTTGTCGACGACATTGCATTTTGGAAAAAATAACCAAGAAAATTAGTCAAGTCCTCGTCGACAAACACAGGGGATTCGTCAACGAGGATATAAGAGCGCCTCGTCGACGAAGCCAAGTTTCGTCAACGAGAAGATACCAAGAGAGGATTTTGGGGAAATCTAAAATTCATCGACAAAGGTGCAGGTCCGTCAACGAACTTTCTACAGGACTCGTCGACAAGGTGACGTGTCTCATCGATGAATCTGACCCTATAAATAGCAAAAACCCGCATTTAAATGCAGAAAATTAAGAAAATCTCACACTCTCTCTCCCTTCAGTTTCTCTCCCTTCTCTCTTCGATTTTGGGCTGGATTTCCACTAGTTCGAGGATCGGAAGCCACCACGACGCTCCTGGAGAAGTTCTCTGCATATCTACCGAAGCGGGTCATCAGTGGAACTCCTTTGAAATTTGTCCCAGAGTTGAGGTAAGGCTTTTTATGCCAAATTTGGTCTTACTGTAGTTATAGGAAATGATATACACATGAAAATACTCAAGTTTAGTACTGGGAGTTTTTATTTTCAAGGTATTGATCAGGAAATCCTATGGGTATGAGTCCAAGAATACATAGGGATTTTTCAGTTGTCAGGTAAGGGAATAAACTAAAACAGTTATTTTTCCACACGTATTACTATTATTATCAGCAAAGTAATTTTCAAGGAATATGCATGATATTTGAATATTATTAAGAAAATGTATGTTATTGGGAAAATACTACTATTGTGCGGAAAATGTGATTTAGAATGAAATATACAGAACTACTTAACTTTGTGCGGCATGAACATTATTTTTCATGGAAAGGTAATGATATGACAAATATTACGAGTAAAGCATGTTTTCAGGAATTATGAAAAGATACAATATATTATGACGATTTTGATAAGTACATGATAATTGATTATTTTCAGCATAATATATAAAAAAATGACATCGGCACTCGGCCGTATTTATGAAATATTCGGTGAGAGACCGTATATATAAAATGATTTCGGTGCGAGGTCATATTTATGAAATGTTCGGCGCGAGGCCATATATATGAAATGATTTCAGCGCGAGGTCGTATTTATAAAATGTTCGGCGCGAGGCCGTATTTATGAAATGATTTCGACACGAGGTCATATTTATAAAATTATAAAAAATGCTATAATATCATGTATTATATGTTATCAAAACCCGGATGTTAGTTTAGTTCAGTTTCAGGAGCTCGGTACCGTAGCTATATAGATCAACTATCTATGATCAGACTTGTGCTAACCACCCCGCGAGGGGGTGGGAGATGGATAGTCGATGTGTCTTTTAGTGTAGATTTATAGACGTCCACCTGATAGTCCGGACCAGGGTGAAGCAGGCCCATCGTA
This sequence comes from Malania oleifera, assembly GCF_029873635.1. Taxonomy (NCBI): domain Eukaryota; kingdom Viridiplantae; phylum Streptophyta; class Magnoliopsida; order Santalales; family Ximeniaceae; genus Malania; species Malania oleifera. The sequence continues at coordinate 21,539,774 of NC_080419.1, read as the reverse complement.
CTTACAGACATTCTTAAATCGGCAGTGGTCGGCCAACCATTGTTGGGTCCCGCCTTCAGGCTGCATAACCCATCATTGGGGGTAATACATGACATCAGCTAACTATTCATCCTGGGTATTTTTTCAGTATTATCAGTTATAACAGATGTATTATGAATGATATGATTTATTAGTAAATATGAAAGTATATGATTATTTAGTACTGTCGCGACGTCCCGGGATCGCGTGTGCCCCGGGCGGCGAAATTAAAAATCATTTTTATTAATTTCAAGGAAAAACATGGAATGTCGGAGTCGCCACTAACCTTTAGTGCGGTTAGAACACATGATTACTACCCCGTTAGGGGTAGAATCGGTCTACATTACCAGAGTTGGGGTCGGGAGTTCGGTTACGCGAGGGGAAGGTACGAGCACCCCCTACGCGCCCGTTCTTACGAACGGTACCTAATTAATTTGAAATTATCCCTAAGTTAATCTAATAATTCTTTAAACTACTCCTTTTATGAATTAATAAACACACATGAAAAATGAATAAATAAATAAATATATACATATATTCCCTCAGAGCTTAGGGTACGTGAAGCCCAAAGGCTAATACCCCCCGCAATTAAATCATAGGGATTAAAATCAAAATTATTTAAGAAAATACGCTCCCACATTTTAAAATTGTAAGTAAAAGTTTTATAGGAAAATATTAGTATGGGAGGTTTTAATAATAGATATAATAATTTAAACATAATAAATAAGTAAATAAAATAGTAATAAACTAGAATATTAGGATACCAAAATACATACTAATCAACATATATAATAGAAGCTAAAATATCTAACATACCAATAATAGTAGAATATAAACAATAATATAGACTAAGATAATGAGCAAATATTAAAATACTACATGTGCGTTATAAACAAAAATACTTAAACATACCATAATACACATAATTACGATAATAATAATAATAATAAATATCCACAAATAATATAATACGTAATAGATTACTATAATACTATATATACTAAACATACCATATAATAGCATGATACCAAAATACAAAGAATATTACCTAAAATATTAAACTTACCATAATAATTAATACCTTGTATATTAACATACTAAAAATATAATAATAATATATAATATTACCTAAAATGTTATATTACTAAATGTACACGGTCACCTAAAATACTAAATTAAATGTATAATGCTACTTACAATTCTAAGTTGCTAAATATAAATATCATTTATTCAAATAAATATTATAGCATTAAAAATTCCACAACAATGTTATGAACACGACAAAATGATAATACAATCGTATACAAGAAATAAATAAATAATAAACAATAATGAACATCAATATATACGCAATAGCAATATATATACAAAATAACATTAAGAAGAAAAATATATATATATAAACAAATTACAAAAACATCACACGTGCATGTGTGTGTTTGTGTGTGTGTGGACAAGTTGTCCAAGAGATGAAACTCAAAGAAATTAATCAAATCAGTAAATATTAACAAGGGAGAGTTAGAAACAACCGAGTAAGGTTTCAGATTGATCAGATAAGAAATCGCCGCTCGATTGGCTTCATCTAGTTGAATGCGCATACACCGACGATTCCACTGCTGCGGCGGTGAGACAGCTGTGTAATAAATTAAAATGAAATTGTAAAACTCAAAATAATAATCTGAATGGTGAGAATTAAGATAAAAGGGTCAGAAACAACCTGGTAAAATTTCGTATTGATCGGATAAGAAATCGCCGCTCGATTGCCTTCGTTTAGTTGAATGCGCAGACGCCGATGACTCCACTGCTGCGGCGGTGATACGACTTTGCAAGAAATTAACACAAAGGGAGAAAACTCAAAAGACGAATCTGAACGGTGAAAATTAAGAAGAAAGGGTTAGAAACGACCTCGTAAAATTTCGCATTGATCGGATAAGAAATCGCTGCTTGATTGGCTTCGTCCAGTTCGATGCGTAGACACTAATGACTCCACTGCTGCGGCGGTAATACGGCTGTGCAAGACATTAACACAAAGGGAGAAAACTCAAAAGAATAATATGAACGGTGAAAATTAAGATGAAAGGGTTAGGAAACACCTCATAAAGTTTCGCATTAATCGGATAAGAAATCGTTGCTCAATTGGTTTCATCTAGTTGACTGCGCAAACGCCAACGACTCCATTGCCGCCGCACAAGACTGCAAGGTAAGATTTTTCTTTCTTTGGTCTGTGCCCCCTCCTCTTTGGCTTGGCTATGCCCCCCTTTTATAAAAAAAAATTCTGTAAACCCTAAAAAAAAACTTCCTTTTTGATTTTCTTTTTCTTTTTTTTTTTTTTGCTTTTACTATTATGGTAATAATGAAAATAGTAATAGTAATAATAATTATTATAATAATAATAATAATAATAAAATCAATAAGGTAATAATAATAATAATAATAAATAATTGTAGTAAAAGTAAAAATAATAAAGATACTATCAATAAAATAATAATAATAAGACTAGTAATAATAATAATACTAATAGTAATAGTAAAAATGGCAATAATAAAATAATAATAATAATGAAGTAATAATAACAATGTAAATAATAATAATAATAATAATAATAATAATAATAATAATAATAATAATAATAATAATCATATCGGGCCTGAGTAAAAATGGGGTGTCTACAAGTACGATATGATGAATGTTTACAGATATATGAAATATTCCGTATATGTATAATTGCATTAAATGTTCATGTTGCCACACAGCTGTATTTAGTTTATTTTCCCTTACTGAGAAGTGTCTCACCCCCGAATTTAATTAATTTTTCAGGAGACCCTAAGAGACCGACGAGTCGTGGCCGCCGTTGAATTTATTGAGTTACTCCACTAGGAGGGTAAGATTTTGTACTAGGATCAGGATTATTTTGTTATGAGATCCTAGTTGTACTTGAAATGTTATGAGAGATTCAAAATACATGTATGTTATTTTGGTGTAAGTAGACTCTGGTATTATGTTATATTGGTTGGATGGTTGTAATTTTATACTTACTTCTGCTTAGGTTTCCACTATTTATGACAGGGCTATCCCCGCTACCCACGGGTTTGGGTTGATGTTGTTATTATTTATGATTATTATTTGATAAGTTAAGCAGGTCGTTACAGTTTGGTATCTGAGCCTAGGATACTAGGTTCTGTAGACTCTAGAATGCAATAGTAATAATACTAGAGTATAGGATAAGGGGATTTGAGGTTTGGTTTTGTAGTCTAGATGTAAGACTTCCATGGTGGTTTGTGTGATTTTCCTGGGGTGATGATTTCAGGAAAGTCATGGTAAACCATCCTCGGGTTGGGTATCTAGGTTGCAGGATTGAGCCTCAAATTAAGATCAGAAGAGGTGAATTTATTAGAGGAATATATTATAGGAGTTGTATGATATGTAGTGAAGGGGTTCTGTGTTAAGTTATTTATTTTTCAGGATGGGACCCTGGTGGCAGTAGTGCCTACGCTAGTGAGAATGAGGGTGCTGGACTCTCAGGTGCTGTGGGCGGTAATTTAGATGCAGTTTTACGCAGCGTAGCACAGCAAGTTATGGACGAAATTGCCAGGAGTTCGAGAGAACAGGGTGGTCCATCGGTAGGCCACGGTTGCTCGATAGAGAAATTCATTAATATGAATCATCCGGCTTTCTCAGGAGGAACAGATCTTGCAGTTGCTGAAAACTGGGTGCAGGAGAGAAAGAAAATATTGGCAGTGCTGCAATGTTCTGAGGAGCAAAGGGTGTTGTTTGCTACCTACAGACTAACTGGAAAGGCTAAGAGAAGGTGGTCGGCGGTGAAACTTTTAGAGCAATAGAGGACTATACCTATGGAGATGACATGGGAGCAGTATAAGGAGACATTTTTCGACAAGTATTTTTCGGCCTCATCCAGGTAAGCAAAGATTGAGGAGTTCCTGAACCTGAAGTAGGGACAGTCGTCAGTGCAGCAGTATGCGATGAGGTTCATCAAATTATCTCGCTTCGCCCCGTACATTATACCAAATGAAGTAAAGAAGGTACGGCAGTTTGAGAGAGGTATGAGAAGGAAAATATATAAGTAGGTGTCGATTCTGAAGTTGCAAGATTTTGTCAAGCTGGTTGATAGGGCCATTATAGCGGAGATTGGGGAGCAATTAGAGGCTGAGGAGCAGAGATAGAAGAAGAGATTCACACCTTCTGGTTCCCAGTAGGGAGTTGGTTGTGGTTCGTGGAAGAAAGGTGGCTACTACAGATTTCGGAGGCAGGAGACCGGGAATTGCGGTTTCCAGGGTGTGCAGCCATCTCCAGCTTGCCCGATTTGTGGAAAGAAGCACTTAGGGGAGTATCGTGCCGGGCGAGTTGTTTGCTATCAATGTGGGGAGCCCAGGGCATGTGATGAAGGATTGCCAGGCTCTTATTGGTGCTGCTTCTGCTCCTAAACCTGCTCAAGGAGGCTACTAGGTGTCACATGGAGGGTAGTAGAGGAATATAGCCCCAACCAAGGTTTTTGCTTTGACGTCAAACGATGCTGAGGCGGCCGACGACGTGGTGACAGGTACGGTTAATATGCTTTCATTTAAAGTTATTGCACTTTTTGATTCTAGTGCCACACACTCGTTTGTGTCCTCGGGGTGTGTTAAATTGTGTGGGGTTGAAACACAATCACTAGATGTCGAGTTATTAGTGGCTACACCGACAAGGTCAGCAGTAAGATGTAGTAGGATGCTTCATGGTTGTCCAGTTGATGTTCAGTGGAGAATTTTATCTGCTGATTTGGTGGTGCTGGATATGCACGGGTTTTATGTCATCTTCAGCATGGATTGGCTAGCAGCTAATTCTGCTATTATAGACTGTCGTGCAAGAGAAGTGATATTTAGACCTCCAAGGAAACTAGAATTTCGATTTATAGGGTCACAAGGGCAACCTTTACCTCATATGGTCTCAGCTGTTCAGGTGAGGAGGCTGCTCTAGAGTGGCTGTCAGGGATTCGTGGCTTTTGTGAAGGAAATGTTAGAAAATGAATTGAAGCTTATTAATACGCCTATGGTGAAAGAGTTTACCGATGTGTTTCCAGATGAATTATCAGGTTTTCCACCTGATCAAGAGGTAGATTTTCCCATTGATCTACTTTTAGGTACAGCGTCGATCTTTAAAGCACCGTTTCGAATGGCGCCAACAAAGTTGGTAAAATTGAAAGATCGGTTGCAGAATGTGCTTGATAAGGGCTTCATACGACCAAGTGTATCTCTGTGGGGAGCTCCAGTACTATTCGTGAAAAAGAAGGACGGGTCTATGAGGATGTGTATAGATTACAGGGAGATTAATAAAGTGACTATCAAGAACAAGTATCCTCTACCCTGTATCGATGACTTATTTGACCAGCTCCAGGGTATACAGGTATATTCTAAAATTGACCTTATATTAGGTTACCATCAGGTAAATGTGAGAATAAAGGATGTATCGAAGACGGCTTTCAAGTACCAGGTATGGGCATTATGAATTCCTGGTTATGCCATTTGGCCTAATGAATGCTCCTGCGATATTTATGGATTTGATGAATAGGTTTTTTCATCCATATTTAGATCAGTTTGTTGTTGCTTTTATTGATGATGTACTGATCTATTCAAGGAGCTATGAGGAGCATGAGATACATTTGAGGCAGGTTTTGCAGATGCTTAGGGAGAAGAAGTTGTATGCAAAATTTAGTAAATGTGACTTTTGGCTCAAAAAATTTGTGTTTTTAGGGCATGTTATCTCAGGAGATGAAATTTCTGTAGGTCCCAGTAAAATTGAGGCGGTAGTGAATTGGGCTAGACTGAGGAATGCACAGAAGATTAAGAGTTTCTTGGGGTTAGCCGAATATTACCATCTTTTTATCGAGGGATTCTTAGCTTTATCAGAGCCTCTGACACAACTGACTAGGAAGAATGCCAAATTTGAATGGGATGACAGCTGCGAGCAGAGTTTTTAGGAATTGAAATAGAGGCTAGTCACAGCACCAGTACTGATCATCTCGTCTGGGGGTGAAGGTTATACTATCTACAGTGATGCGTCCGAAAGGGACTTGGTTGTGTATTGATGCAGCATGGCAAGGTAGTAGCGTATGCATCCAGGCAGTTTAAAGAATATGAAAAGAACTACCCTACCCACGATCTTGAATTGGCTACCGTGGTACACGCATTGAAAATTTGAAGGCATTATCTGTACGGTGAGCAGTGCGAGATTTTCTCGAACCACAAGAGCTTAAAGTATTTCTTCACCGAGAAGGAATTGAATATGAGGCAGAGAAGGTGGTTAGAGTTAATTAAAGATTTTGATTGTACTATCAGTTACTTCCTAGGGAAAGCAAACGTGGTAGCTAATGCGTTGAGCAAGAAGTCTGCGAGAGCAGTGATGGCAACTCCGGAGATCCAGTATCCGATCATGATGGATCTGGAAAGACTCGGCATTGAATTGATTGAGAGTGATCCTTCTGTATGTATCTCCAACCTTGTGGTACAACCTACTCTGCAGGAAAGAATTAAAGCCGCTCAGAAGGAAGACCCAGAATTAGTAGAGGTGATGGACAAACAGACTGGTCAGGGAGAGGAATTTTGTATTTCAGATGATGGATCTTTAAGGTTTCATTCCAAACTGTGTGTTCTTACTGATACTAACATTAGGAAGACTATTTTGGAGGAGGCTCATAGATCTTTGTATGTGGTTCATCCCGGTAGTATGAAAATGTACATGGATTTGCGAGAGTTTTATTGGTGGAGTGGTATGAAAAGACAGATTGCCGAGAATGTAGCCCAGTTTTTGACGTGCCAGTAGGTAAAAACTGAGCACCACAGGCCAATGGGTCAATTGTAGTCGTTATTTATCCCAGAGTGGAAGTAGGATCATATATCTATGGACTTCGTTTCAGGGCTATCATCGACATCGCATGGCCAGAATGCGATTTGGGTGATAGTAGACCGGTTGACTAAGCCCGCCCATTTCCTCCCTATCAAGATCAGCTATCCTCTCAGCAGATTGGTAGAGATTTACGTCCAGGAGATAGTTCGTTCTCATGGGGTGTCAGTATCCATAATGTCAGATTGAGACCCGCGTTTCACGTCATGGTTCTGGAGAAGCTTGTCGGAAGATTTAGGGTCTCAGCTATTGTTTAGCACGGCATTCCATCCTCAGTTAGACGGGCAGACTGAGAGGACGATACAGGTACTAGAAGATATGCTCCGAGCATATGTTTTAGATTTTGGGGGTAGTTGGACTCAATTCATGCCACTAGTAGAGTTCGCATATAATAATAGTTATCAGTCTAGTTTTGCAATGGCAATGTTTGAAGCTTTATACGATAGAAGATGCCGATCTCCTTTGTATTGGGACGAGATGGGTGAGCGGCGTGTTATAGGACCAGAGATGGTACAACAGGCATACGACAAGGTTCAGCTTATCACGGATAGAATCAATGCAGCTCAGAGCCGATAGAAAAGTTACGCCGATAATCGCTACAGGATTTTAGAATTTGATACTGGTGATCATGTGTTTCTGAAGATAGTTCCGTTAAAAGGATTTATGAGGTTTGGAAGGGAGGGTAAACTTAGCCCTAGGTTTATCGGTCCGTTTGAGATTTTAGAGAAAGTGGGGCCGGTGGCCTACAGGCTAGCTTTACCACCTACTCTATCCAGGATGCACGACGTATTCCACGTATCCATGTTGAGGAAATACGCCCCAGATCCTTCTCATATTATCAGCTATGGTGAGTTGGAGCTCAGTGATTCACTAGTTTATAAGGAGGTACCAGTGCAGATTCTAGACCGAAAGGAACAGGAACTACATAATAAGAAAATTCCTCTAGTAAAGATTCTATGGAGGAATCATGCAATAGAAGAGGCTTCTTGGGAGCTCGAGGAACATATCAGACAGAAGTACCCACAATTATTCCAAGAAGTCCATATGTAATTAAGAAATGTGAGTAAATATGCAATGTTTCTTTTGCAGGTACATGTAATATTCTAGTAGTAAGTGGTATTTTAGTTTTGGGGGAATTTTCTTTTGGTTTATGTAATCTCCCAAGACTTGAAATGTAACCCCGCTATTCCTCCGCCATAAGTGAGGGTAAGTAATAAAATAAGTAGACCATTTTGCCTATTAAAAGATGATGAATTATATGGATAGTAAATTTTGAGGACGAAATTTTATAAGGAGTGGAGAATGTAACGACCCGAATAATAAAAATGTTATTTAAATAGAGAGGAAAGGAAATGGAAATAGAAACAGAAGGAGGCAGCAGATTTCATCGACGAGGATATAAGAGGGCCTCATCGACGAAGACAAGTTTCATCGACGAGAAGATACCGAGAGAGGATTTTGGAGAAATTTAAAATTCATCGACGAAGGTGCAGGTTCGTCAACGAACTTTCCACAGGACTCGTCGATGAGGTGACATGTCTCGTCGACGAATCTGACCTTATAAATAGCAAAAACCCGCATTTAAATACATAAAATTTAGAAAAACTCACTTTCTCTCTCTCCCTTTGGTTTCTCTCCCTTCTCTCTTCGATTTTAGGCCGAATTTCCTCCGGTTCGAGGATTTGAAGCCACCACGATGCTCTTGGAGAAGTTCTCTGCATATCTACCAAAGCGGATCGTCGATGGAATTCCGTTGAAATTCATCCCTGAGTTGAGGTAAGGGTTTTAATGCCGAATTTGGCCTTACTGTAGTTATAGGAAATTATATACACGTGAAAATACTGAAGTTTAGTACTGGGAGTTTTCATTTTCAGGATATTGATTAGGAAATCTTATGGGTGAGTCCAAGAATACATAGGGGCTTTTTAGTTGCTAGGTAAGGGAATAAACTAAAGCAATTATTTTTCTACACATATTACTATTATTGTCAGCAAAGTAATTTTCAGGGAATGTGCATGATATTTGAATATTATTGAGAAAATTTATGTTATTGGGAAAATATTGCTATTGTACAGAAAATGTGATTTAGAATGAAATGTACAAAGCTACTTAACTTTGTGTGGCATGAACGTTATTTTTCATGGAAAGGTAATGATATGACAAATTTTACGAGTAAAACATGTTTTCAGGAATTATGAAAAGATAAAGTATATTATGATGATTTTAACAAGTACATGATAATTGATTATTTTCAGCATGATATATAAAAAATGACTTCAACGCGAGGTCGTATTTATAAAATGTTTGGTGCGAGGCTGTATATGTAAAATGATTTTGGCGCGAGGCCGTATTTATGAAATGTTTGGCGTAAGGCCGTATATATGAAATGATTTCGGCGTGAGGCCGTATTTATGAAATGTTCAGCACGAGACTGTATATATGAAATGATTTCGGTGCGAGGTCGTATTTATGAAATGTTCGACGCAAGGCCGTATATATGAAATGATTTCGGCGCGAGGTCGAATTTATGAAATTTTCGGCGCGAGGCCGTATTTATGAAATGATTTCGGCCCGAAGTTGTATTTATGAAATCATGAAAAATGCTATAATATCATGTATTATATGTTATCAAAACCCGAATGTTAGTTTAGTTCAGTTTCAAGAGCTCGGTACTGTAGCTATATAGATCAGATATCTATGATCAGACTTGTGCTAACCACCCCGCAAGGGGGTGGGAGATGGATAGTCAATGTGTCTTTCAGTGTAGAGTTGTAGACATCCACCTAATAGTCCGGACCAGGGTGAGGCGGGCCCATTGTACTTACAAACATTCTTAACTCGGCAGTGGTCGGCTAACCATTGTCGGGTCCCACCTTCGTGCTGCACAAACTGTTATGGGGGGTAATACATAACATCAACTAGCTATTCATCCTGGGTATGTTTTTAGTATTATCAATTATAATATACATATTATGAACGATATGATTTATTAGTAACTATGAAAGTATATGATTATTGAGTACGATATGATGAATGTTTACAGATATATGAAATATACCGTATATGTATAATTGCATTAAATGTTTATGTTGCCACACAATTGTATTTAGTTTATTTTTCCTTACTGAGAAGTGTCTCACCCCCGAATTTAATTAATTTTTCAAGAGACCCTGAGAGACCGGCGGGTCGTGGCCGCCGTTGAGTTTATTGAGTTACCCCACTAGGAAGGTAAGATTTTGTACTAGGATCAGGATTATTTTGTTGTGAGATCCTAGTTATACTTGGAATGTTATGAGAGATTGAAAATACATGTATGTTATTTTGGTGTAAGTAGACTCTGATATTATGTTATATTTATTGGATGGTTGTAACTTTATACTTACTGCTGCTTAGGTTTCCGCTATTTATGACAGGGCTATCCCCGCTACCCATGGGTTTGGGTTGATGTTGTATTATTTATGATTATTATTTGATAAGTTAAGCAGGTTGTTACATGATGCCCCATCCCTGCGCACTTAGGGTTTCGTCTTTCCTTGGCAATACCTCCGCGAACAGAGCCTTGGGCTGCCTTAAAGCACTACCACGATGCATTGCCAAGCGGCAAGGGGTCCAGAACCCGCCAAGGGAAGAGTCTTCTTCTAGGGGTCGAGCAGCCCTAGGCAAGCACGAACGGATTTCGGTGGAGACGAGATCACCAAGGGTGACTCTTAAGGATGTGCAGTTGCCTTCGGCATGTTCTGCTGCGCCACCCATTAGAGAGCAGTCCTCGAATGTTACCCCAGGGCTTACAGAGGACAAGCCCACTCATCCAGCATTGTTCCATATGATTAGGCCAACCATGCCACTGGTTGTTGCCATGGGGCCTCCGACGGACACGTCTGACCAACTGGTGCTGCTCCGTATCCTCAAGCCACGCAAACCACCACCCTCCTCTTTTACCCCTAACTTGAGTCATATTTTGGAGGAAATGGCACGAGACCAAGATGCCGTTAGAGCAATAGCCGCCTCGCCTTGCTCAGCCAGTTCTGATTTTGATTCTGACTCTGATTAGGATAGGCTAGATGCTTGGGATCTTTTGATGCGCTTTCTCTTTTGCTTATATACTGTGCTCATGCACACTTTGCTTTTATTTTCTTTTCTTTTCTTTTATTTGTTTTTTCTTGTATTCTATTTTACCATGCTTTTGAATTGTTGTACATGTGCTTTGATGTTTCTATCTACATTATGTTGCCTCTAGAATTAATGAAAATACATAGTGCTTTCGATTTCAACCTGTATTTTGCGCTTCACTATATCATTACGTTTTTTCTGGCTATTTCTAGATTTTATGTGGATGTTACTTACACAGGTACACTAGTTGATTACATATCGTGCAATGGAGATGGCTTACCGGGTGCATACGGTGGAAATTTAGAACCAGCAATTGAAAGAGAAGGTGCCCACCTTTGAAGCCCTGCTAGAAGCCATGATGAATAGGCAAGCTTTGCTCGAACAAATGATGCACTAGTCTCGACCAAACGATGTAGGTGGCTCCTCCTCTCATTAGAAGGTATGTAAAAGGTAGTTTATAGGTGTGTATGTATATATGTACATATTTATGTATGTTTGTATGGATGTATGTATGTGTGTGTATATATATTTAAATAGATCATAGTGTTTCAAAGCTTACTTATATCCTCTCTCTTTTTTTATCGCTTATATGAAAGTTTACAAGCATTGCGTGCTAAATTTGATGTCATGTTCTATTGAATCCTACATATGAATGATGAATTTGTGTAAGTTTGAAAGAGCAGTAAGTTGAATTGTATAGGAAATAATAATTGGTTATTTATATCAAGCTAGTTATTTTGTACTCTGTATTAGAGGGGCAAGCCTTCACCCTAAGATTGTTTTTTGACTTGATGTAGTTATTTATGGTTGTGGTTAGTTTGTTTTGTATTTATAAAGTTAATTTTTGGTTGGTGCTAATGAATCTATCTAATGAATAAGGTCCTTGGAAGTGAAAGAATCTTGCTGATTTTGGAATTGTCACTACATGCATTGCTCCTACTAGAGTTAACAACCAGTATCTTACAAATGTTCTGCTCAAGATCAATGCGAAGGTGTATCTTACCAACTCGTCAGTCGCCACTTAAAAGAATCACTCTAGCCTCTAATTCCACAAAGCGCTTCTTCCAAGCCTCAACCCTCGCCTCGGCTCTCGCCTTCGCGCACTCCAAATCCTTCATCTTATTCTTCAGATAAGCAACAACCTCCTTCTTACCTTCACGAGAACTCCTCGAAGGCCTTATTAACCTCTCACATCCCTCTTTCATCTTATTCAATGTGTTGGATTCTAAAGAGAACCTGGAGAAATTATGGAAATTTTTGGACAATCCAAATCACATTATAACATCTTCAATAGGAAGGTATCAACTTAATGCATTATTATTGTTGATTGTACCGAGTCCGCTTTTTCCTCTATTTCTATATCAAATTATATTGGATTTGGAGTAATTGCTTTCATTAGAACTTATATTTCCCTTGTTAGTTAGCTTTCATTGTTTTGTTCATTTTTTGCAGGCCATAGGTGATAATTGAAAAGATACCAAGGCATTGATGGTTTAAACCATTAATTGGGAACCTGAAACCGAAGTCCCTAACAAGTTATTTTATTTTTATTTTTATTAATTTTTTAGGAAATATCATTAACTATAAAAGTGAGATTTTGTGCTACTGTTGGAGCTCTGTTGTCGAATTGCATAATTGATTTTATGATTCTTATATTGTAGCAGGAATTACAGAGCACAAATGCTATAATTGGTGAAGAATTAAAGTTTTGTCGCTTAGGAACTGCAAAATATAGGATAGCTAAGGAGCTAAAGGATTTAGATCAACATAAGCGACTACACAAGAGGCTTGCATCGGAAGAGAGAAAAATCCTGCACACGTCTGCCCCATAAGTGCTTGCAGAGTTCAGACGTGTTCTTGGATGGCCACTCAAATAAGCAGGTGAAAATTTGAGTCTCATTTTTGCAAACTGAGTGAATGATTACATTTCTTTGGTGGATGATTTATATTTTGTATGACCTATTATTTGAGCTACTGGATTGCATGCCTTATTTGGAATGTCACCTGCATGGCTGATGCAGTGATTTATGTTTTGTATACTATAGAAAACTGCTAGGCTATCTGGTATACTCTTTTTGATTTACATATTTGGGAAATGTTCTAATTACAGATGGTATGCTGCCAAAATTTTGTTAAAATTTTTCCCAAAATAATCAAAGCCCAAAAATCAAGTGTCAAATGTTTATAATATGATGCATACTTAAATTGTTATTGAAAGGATAAGTGATTGCTAAATGAAGATTGATCTTCATCCTAAATTGAAAATGCATGCATAAGAACATATATAGAGGAGTTGAGCACCATTCTTAGATCATCAACCATGATAGCCCCCTGTTCTTGATAATGGCAAAGGGGGAGAAATGGATAGTAACGAGGATGGTGTTCATTTTTTGTGCTTAAACTGATGATGTTTTTGGAAGTCAAGAAATTTTTTTCATTGCTTCTCTTAAGGATGTTACTGGCTATTTGCATCTATTTTGGTGTATTGATGCAAATCATCTTGTACTTTTTATTTATTTTAACTTTGTAATAAAAAAAAAATTATGCTTAACTAATGCTTGCAAGGACCTACTTAACTTGATTGTTTGTATGAAATGTTTGGACTGATCATACTGAACTACTTGTGTTCCAAATATTAAGTATACTGAACTACTTGTGTTGAATGGATTATTATAGAAATATTGAGTATACTGAATTGCTTCAGGCTTGTATGTATGTTTTGTTATGGAAAAATACTCTATTTACAGAGGGCATACTGCCGAAATTTCAGTTGATTTTTCCAAAAAAAAAAAGTATGATAAAATGGTCATAAAGTGCATACATTAAGTGATGAAATATGGATTGTTTTTTGGTTATGAACACAAAATCATGTTATGTACATATATATATATATGTTCAAACATTGTATACGAGCTAGCTAATTTCTTGTGGAATTATTATTTTATAGGGTTTGCGGCTCTCAGAACACTATGACGATGCCAGACACTTCAATCGGGTCAAATGCGCGCAACTTTTTACTTTTCCTGTATTTCTTGTTAACTGAACAAAATTAATTTGTATATTTTAATTTGAATTTATACTTGTATGTATTTTAAATTTTAATAATTTATGAATATTTTAGTAATTTTGGTTCAATTTTATGTATTTTAAAATATAATTAAAGGTTTTTATAGGAATTTTAAAAAAATTTAATTTTTTCAAAGCATTAGTGATGATTTGTAAAATCGTTACTAATAATGGGAAGATGAAGTATTGGTGACGGTTTAGAAACCGTCACTAAATGACCAAAATTGTCACTATAAAATCAATCTTATGAGGGCCAAATATTAGTGACGGTTCTATAATCGTTACTAATAGTCAATTATTAGTAATGGTTTTAATAATCGTCACTAAAAAGCGTACTATTAGTGACAGTTTCTTGATCGTCACTACTACAGTCATATTAGTGACGGTTATTAAATCTATCACTAATACATGCGCTTTAGTAACGAAGTTTAGCCGACCATATGTGTAATTTTATAGTGACGGTCGTAGGCTATTAGTGACGGTTCTTTTCCGTCACTAATACTCCACTATTAGTGACAGTTTAAATGTTTCATCACTAATAAGTATTAGTATCCGCAGATATGATGACAAAGCTAAAATCGTCACTAATACTGAGAAAACCATCACTAATAGTATTAGTGACGATTTTTTGAGTATTAGTGACAGTTTGAAACCAACACTAATACCCTTATTTCTTGTAGTGAGGGATGATCCATTGTCTCCACATGTGGCGACATTACCTACTTGGGTCAAGGTTCATGGTGAAGACGGATAACTCAGGTGTTAGTCACTTCTTTACATAGCTAAATTTATCACCCAAGTAGGGCCAATGGCAAGAATTCTTGGTAGAATTTGATTTCTCGTGTAAGCACAAGGTGGAGCGCATGAACCAAGTTATAGATGCACTAAACAGACTGAGCTAAAAAACACACTTGATACTCAATATAGTTATCACGACAATGCAGGAGCGCATCAAGGAGAACTTAGCTAAAGATCCACTTGCCCAAAGCCTCATGAAGCTGACCAAAGAGGGCAAAGCATGCCAGTTCTAGATGGAAGACAAATTGCTTATGACCCAATGTAGTCGGCTCTTCGTGCCACAAGCTGAAGATTTGAGGAAGACATTGCTAAGAGAGTGTCATGATACCATGTGGGTCAGATATCCAAGATGGTAGCTCACTTTGGCATTACTAATAGTGGTGGGCATGGTTTTGTTAACCGAACCATTACACCTAAATTGTTAATCAAATTGAAGTTTTGGTTCACTAAAAAAATGCGAACCAAAATCAAACCATTTAAAATGGCTAACCGAAATTAGATTAATCGGTTTTGAGACTAATATCTATTAGTTAACCGAATCGAATCATTAATTATAATTTTAAATTTTAAAGTCACTGCGAATAATTCTTTTTCTTTCATAATAATCAACATATAACTTTAAAATATTCAAAATAAAAATTTAGGCATGAATATTATATCAATATAATTTTTTAAATTTAAATTATAAAAACTTTATAAAATATTATATTTAATATATATTTTCATATATATTTACTGTAAGTCGGTTCGGTTTGGTTAATTGTGGTATTGAATGGACCAAACCAACACTAAACCGATAACCAAAACAATAAAAAATTTCAAACCAAAGCTAAACTGAAAAAATGGTTAATCAATTTTTTTGGTTTGGTTTTGCGACTTAGTTCGATTTTTCATTTTTTTTTTACCCATTCCTAATTACTAAAGCAAAGGTATCATTGACCGAACATGTGTAATGATGTCTTTGATTATGCCTGAACTTGTTTTACCTGGCAACAAGATAAGGTAGAATGAAAGAAGATTGTAGAATTCTTAGAGCCTATATCAATACCAACCAAACTACGGGAGAATGTCTCACTAGACTTCATCACCAACTTGCCTAAAGTGGGAGATGCAAGGTCTATACTTGTGGTCATAGACAGGTTTTTTTTTAAGTATGGTACTTTGACACCCATATATAGCAAAATATTGTTTAGTAGAGGAGATGACAAAATTGATTTTTAAACATATTGTGAAGCATTGGGGTGTTCCCTAAGACATCATTAGTGGTAAAGACTAGAGATTCACTAGCAATTTCTAGACATAATTTTTCAGAATCCTAATTCACAGCTTAACATCTTTTCGAGTTATCATTCACAGACATATGGATAGACAAAGAGAATCAATAGGCTATTAGAAGAGTACTTACGTCATTTCATCAATCCCCATCAGAAGAATTAGGTACAACTACTTGATGAGACTCAGTTTTGTTTCAACACTCAAAAGAGCTCAACAACCTATAAAAGTCCTTCTAAGCTTGTTATAGGCCAGCAATCGCTGTTGCCTCACACAATGGATGATCCGTATAGAGGAAAGAGTCCCAAAGCGTACATCTTCACCAAAGAATGGAGACAAAATGTAGAGATTACCGAAACCTACCTAGAGAAAGTTTTAGCGAATGAAGAAGTGGCAGATCAGGGGAGAAGACTGATGCACTATAACGTGGGTGATTTGGTGCTTGTTAACCTCAATCCTAAACAGATCAGGTCACTACGAGGTCAAATTAGGAAACTACTTCGTAAATATGAAGGGCCAGTGCCCATCTTAGTGAAATTTGGGAAGGCCTCTTACAAGATTGACCCTTCAACTCAAATAAAAGCACATCTCTTGTTTCACATCAGCTACCTCAAGCTGTTTAACACCAATATTGAAGATCCAAACATAATTTAGTTAACTATAGCATTAATGAAGACAGTGCAAACCAACAGATGAGAAGTTGAAGACATTCTTACCGACAAAGAGTTCACATCCTCAATGAAGAAGAGGCAGGAGTTCTTAGTGAAGTAAAAAGGCCTACAAGATTGACCCTTCAGTTGGAATGAAAGTGCATCTCGTGTTTCACGTCAACTACCTTGAGTCGTTCAATGCCAACATTGAAGATCCAAACAGAAGTTAGTCAACTAGAGCATCAGTGAAGACAGTGCAACCCAATAGATAAGAAGTTGAAGACATACTTGCAAACAGAGAGTTCACATCCTCATGTAAGAAGAGGCAGCAGTTCCTAGTGAAGTGGAAAGGCCTTTGTGATGAAGAAATCAATTGGATTTCAGAGGAAGATATGCAACCATTCGTGAACAAATTTGAAGAGTACCTAGTGTTAAAGTTTGTGAGAATGTCAACAACATGAGTGGGGGAGTGTCACAAGCCAAGCTTGTTTAGGGTATTATGTTTGTCTGTGACCATTTGTCTCATATGCATAAGATGGGTTACCATTAGGGATGTTCATGGTTCAAGTATCTAAACCGAACTTGTTTTTTACCAAACCAAATTGATCCTATCGGTTTGGAGATTTTCTAAACTAAAATCGAACTGAATACTTCAGTTAACCGATAACATAGTTAACCGACGATTTGGTTTGGATATCCGATTCAAACTGAAAAATAATTGTGCAATGAATTGAAGATTGAAAAATAGAGAACTAACCTAGATTTGCAAATTTTAAGGTGAAGAGGGACTTGACGGCAATCATGGAGAGGTCGATCTCGTCAGAGTAGTTGGCGAGGCGATGAAGCAAAGGAGGAGAAGGTGGCGGAAGGGCTTGGCATCGTCATGGCCTCACAGGAAATCACATTGTAGAGAATAGCGACGAAGAGGCTAAATCTTCAAGTATTTTATGGTGAATTGATGAGGTACTTGAGGACAATGATAGAGAGGTCGAGTCGTTGAAGTAGTTGATTACGCGCTTAAATTGCATAATTAGGTGTTTTAATTCATACATTATGAATTATATTTTTAATTAAATACCTAATTACTCTCAATATTTTAACATTGTGTTCTATTTATAATATTTGGGTTTTATTGAGTAGTTTATGAATTTTTGGTATTTTTTTATTGCAGGGCAACTATTGGAAGCTAAAAACTAATGGTACTTTGTAATCTATCTGTAATTCTCTCATACGACCTCTTATTCAAATGATTCAAGATGCTATAGAAAGATAAGAAAACGCTATACAATTTTCATGTTTCTAGTTTTGAGAGATACTAGCTACATCAAGGTCGAAATTGGACGTGAAGTTATCATACGCTGTTTTCATGGACTATTTCAAAATTATTTCGTAATCTGGGCATAACCTTTTCATCCGAACTCCGATCAAGATGATTCAAAATTCTAGAGAAATCTGAGAAAGAGCTCTATAACTTTCATGTTTTGAACTTTGAGTGATATGGGCTTTAGTATGGTCGAAATTGGCTTTGTGCGCTGGGAAACAAAAAGGAAGAAATGGAGAAGCAAGGAAAGAAAAAATAAATAAATAAATAAAGTGGGCCATGTGATCCAGCAATGCAAGTGGGTGTGAAGGGGTGCTAGGGGTGTGAAAATGTTGGTTGGGATATTAGTTTGTAGGTTTTTCTTTTGGGGGGATTTTGAAAAGTCAAAGGAGGTTTTAATTGTGTTATATATAGGCTAGGTTTTCTTTAGCTTAGGAGGAGTTTTTTGTTTCTTTAGTTTTTTTGGGGGGTGCAGCAGCAGGCTGGGCAGCAAGAGGAGATCCTCCATACGGCTAGCTCTTTCTCTCTCTCTCTCTTGGAATTCAATAGTGTAGAATTAATTTTCCTTAAGAATTTAATTTATTTCAATTCTAAATTGAGATTAAATTTTTATTTAAGTTAGTTTTTTAATTTAAGAATATTATTATTAGATAAATTTTTGCTCCATCTCTCTTTCATTCTCTCTTTTCCTTTAAATAATTGTTTAAGTTCATCTTACTTATTTAAGTTGTGTTTTAATTTAAGTCTTGAAATTTTTAATTTCTGTCTGGTTATTTTTAAAGTTCAGTTTTTAATTTACATTTTATTAAGTTTTTTATTGTGTTAAAATTTAATTTTGGTTGCGTTAGTGGTTGATTAAAGATTTTAAGGTTGAACGTTTCACTTGCGTAATAAAGTTTTCGTTTTTATGCTTTTATCCGAAATTTCAAACGTAGATTTTATTCTCTGTCTGAATGGTTGGATGTAGGATTATTTTCTCTAGTTAATTTTGTTTTACCACCTATTTTATTGGGCTTGTTTCATGTTTCTTGTCGTTAATTTAGTGCGTGTTAGGTTCATAAATTAAATTTCACATTATTTTTATTTTATCACAAAATCTCAAAAATCCTAGGAAATTCAATCTGAACTATGTTCAGTAAATTTTTCTTTTCTTAATTTCTTTTGGAATTACACAAGTTTGGAATTAAAATCCATTCCCTAAGGAGACAATCTAGCCCTTAGGCTAAATATTACATGATAGAACTCCTATACTTGAGATAACTTCCGAGCTGCTCATTTTTCGAGTGAGTCAAGTTTTTGGCGCCGTTGCCGGGGAATGTCAGTTTTAATTTCAAACTAGTGTTTTTTCTGTATTTTAATTTTTCTCATGAAAAAAAAAAGAAAAAAAAAGAAAAAAAAATTTAAGTTTTGAAGAAAACATGGTTGCACCTGTACCACGCACGCTTATGGATTTTTTGCAGCCTACACGAACCACACAACCATCTTGCATCATATTGCCTAAGAATATACAAAACTTTAACATTAAGTTTGGAATGATATCTGTGATACCTCAATTTTATGGGATGGAGTGTGAAAATTCGTATCAGCATTTAACTGATTTTGAGCTTGCATGTGTTACATTCATAGATGGGGTTGTTACTAATTAGGTAATTAGATTGCGTCTATTTCCTTTTTCATAGAAAGACAAGGCTAAGACGTGGTTTAATTCTCTTAAGCCTAATTCTATCTCTAGTTGGGCTAATATGCAAAATGAATTTCTACATAAATTTTTTCCTTTATAAAGAACTCAATTTTTGCAAAAATAGATCATTCGATTCATGCAAGGAGTTGATGGGACATTTCATGAAAGTTGTGAGAGATTTATAGGTATGTTTAACATGTGTCCTCACCATGGATTTGAATCATGATGCCTAGTCAACTATTTCTACACTGCATTGACTTCTGAATCGAAGCAGTTCGTTCATACTATGTGTTTAAGATATTTCTTCGACAAGGAGCCTGATAAAGCATTGGATTTTCTGAATCATTTAGCTAACTATGCTTAGGAGTGAAACACTAGGATTGACAGAAGACCGATTGCAGCTCAACCATTGAGAGCAATACATGGTGGAGAGTGGAATGAACTGAAAATGATTTTTGTGTTGAAGCACGTCTGGCTGAAATCACCAGAAGAGTGAAGGCTATGGAGATGGAAATGAAAATAGTATAAAACAACTTTGGAATCAACATTCTTAGTCCTATGCACCCCCTTATCAGCCGTCATATCGTCGGGCTGCCCTTCAGCATCAGTATCAACCACAACAGATCTCTAAAAGCTATGCACCGTCAGGATTTCAATCTAATGCAGCACCTGCTCCACCAGAGAAGTCTCTTAAGGATGCATTTCAGTAGTTCATGCAAATTCAAGTCACAACTAACAATCAATATACTCATGCCATAAATGAATTGTGGGAGACCATTAATGAGATGAGCACGCAGTTGAATATCTTAGAAAAAGGGGAATTTCCAGTAAAACCTCAGCCTAATCCTTAAGAATACCAGTACCAACAGCAACAAATACATACTACTTCTCTTAAGATAGCGGAGGCCATTATTACTTCGAGAAGTGGAAAAGAAGTTCCCCAACCTAAGAAACCCACTGACAGACCAACAGTTATCCCGACACCTGAAGTTACAACTAAGATAGATGAGGTCAAAGAAAAATCAAAGGAAGCAAGCCCAGAATTGAAGAAGTCAGTTAGCCTGGAGACCGAGACCAGTAAGGAGTACCAACCTGTGGTATCTTACCCTTAGAGATTGACAATCGTGGAACCATCATTCCCTACTGGATTAAATATCAAGGAGTGCAATGCTAAAGCAAATCCCCGTAGTGGTAAGGTGATAGGTACACTCAATAAAGAGGGTGAGCAGACTGGTGATAATTTAACTTTCAAGGAACCAGGTAAAATTTTTAATGTCGATGCTTCTAAAGAAACAAAGGTAACTACTCTAATAACTTTGCCTTAAAGACCAGTTCTTAAAGAAACGACTTTCCTGTAAAATATACTGAATAAAGATCCTTTCTTGTTAAAACAAGGAAAACAGTCTACACGTGTTTTTTTTGGTACTTTAGAACGTATTGATTTATTTGAGGCTAACTTTTGTGCAGGTAACAAGACTAATTCATTGTGGCGACTCAAATTTGGAGACTCGTCGGTTCAATTTATAAACCTACACCCACCAGATGAAATTCCTCCAGAGCCTCCACTAGATAGACTGTGATGTTTTTCTTTCCTTTATTTAGATTTTGTTTTACCTTATTTTATTTTTAGTTAATTTTCAGGTACATTTTTCCTTAGTTTCAGTTCTTATTTCCCCTTAATTCTTTACCCAGGTATGTTCCACTTCCCCTGTGCACATCTTTTCTATTTCCCCTATGCTTTCACATTGAGGATAATGTTCCACTTTAGTTGGGGGGGATGATAAATTACATTAAAAAAAATTTTGAATATGGATGATTAAGCCATGATTAGCACTGACTTATACCCTTTACATACTTGCATATAACCTAGGAGTTACACACTTAAGTTGTATAGTGGGTTATTTATGTGTAATTTCTCTTTATATGGCTAACCTAGGAATTGTAACTCTATGTAGGTTGACTAGTAGTTCATTCGTATTAATATGGTTATATAAACTCTTGTATTTACATGGTATATCATGAGACTGATAATACACGTTCACATGACTTGTAACACTTAGGGTTCCTTGTGAGCACTGAAAGAGCGCCTGTGATGACTATAACACCTTGTGAGGTATTGTTGAGTCATTTATCATTCTTTTGAGTTTTTTATGTTATTTCAAGGTTCATGAAACTCAACTTTCCTTTTTTTTTTCTGGATACTCTTTGTACACTAGTCTAAATTTTTGACTTGCTAGCCTAGAGGTGACATCTAGTGGGGAGATAGAAACCTAGGTCTTATAGCTTACTCAAGATGTGAAGGTTGAGCCACCCCTAGAAATAGACTTAGTTCATGGACTACTATTCAAACTTAATTCACATAGGTGGTATGAAGACAACAAAAGAAGTGTAATGATTGTCCTAATTGACCAAGAAAAGAAAGAAATTAAAAAATGAGCAGAAGAAAGAAAAAGGAAAAAATAGAAATCCACATGAAGTGAAAGGTTAATACTTTCTCCACACAAATACCACAAAGAGTCAGGAACACGACACATGTTCTCCACATATGAAGACTCTTCAACTGCTCAATGCTTCAGATGTATCCATGTCAGGTTTGTGAATAAGTTGATCTAGGGTGGTCTTGGTTGGACATGGTGAGTAGGTGAGAAGATGTTAGGGTGAAGGACTCGACACCTCACAGATAGGTTAGATCCTTTTGAGACTAGTCCACTCAATACATTTAGCGTTTGTTCCTTATAATATGTGGGATGTTTGATCGCAACACTCCTACTCACATATGATAAGTGAAGCCATCCTTTTTTAGTTTTTTTTAGGGTGTACCAGTTAGACTAAGTCAAAACGACCGTTCTGTAGGTGTCCACTAGTATCCTGGGTGTAATGAGTCATACACATTACATATAACTCGAGATTTTACCTATTTATACTCGAATTTATATGACTACATTAACATTGAATTGTAATTGCTGGTTAACTCTATGTGAGTATATTGTTCTTAATGGTTATCTAATGATGAAACTTGCATGAGTGACTTACTTCGGAGTTGCGTAAATTGTGTATGAATGAGATTGTGTGTAATCTGGTGATAGTCCTATATGTGAAATGATATATCCGTGTAGCATGTACATTCATTTAATATTCATTGAAATTGGTGTTTGTGGGCATCGCCCTAGAAAGCTTCACGTGATTACAACTTGTCCACTAGGATCGACCTAGGCGTTTAAAGCCTTGTTGCATTCGGTAAATGCAACCGTGTTTCCCGCGAAAGAGGAGGTAGATAGGATTTGGAAGCTTTCTCAGTTTTTTTTATTTTTCTAGGGACTAGAAAAACTTTAGTTGGCAAGTGTGATTACGCGTTTAAATTGCATAATTAAGTGTTTTAATCTATGCATTACGAATTATATTTTTAATTAAATATCTAATTACTCTCAATATTTTAACATTGTGTTGTATTTATAATATTTCGGTTTTATTGAGTAATTTATGAATTTTTGGTATTTTTTTATTGCAAGGTAACTATTGGAAGTTAAAAACCGACAGTACTTCATAATCTATTCGTAACTCTCTCATCCGACCTTTGATTCATAAGAAAACGCTCTACAATTTTTATGTTTTGAGTTTTGAAAAATACTAGATGCATCAAGGTTGAAATCAGACTTGAAGTTACCATACGCTGTTTTTATGGACTATTTCAGCATTGTTTCGTAATCTGGGCATAACCTACTCATCCGAGCTCCGATCGAGACGATTCAAAATTATAGGGAAATCTGAAAAAGAGCTCTACAACTTTCATGTTTTGTGCTTTGCACGGATTTCAGTACGGTCGAAATTGGTTTTGTGCGTTGGGAAACAAAAAAGAAGAAATGAAGAAGCAAGGAAAGAAAAAAAAAAATTGAAGTGGGTCGGGTCTTGATGTGACCCAACCATGCAAGTGGGCGTGAAGAGGAGCTGAGGGCATGAAGATGTTGGGTGGGATATTAGTTTGTAGGTTTTTCTTTTGGGAGGATTTTGAAAAGTCACAGGGAGGTTTTAATTGTGTTATATATAGGCTAAGTTTTCTTTAGCTTAGGAGGAGTTTTTTTTTTCTTTAGTTTTTTTTTTGGGGGGGGGGGGGGGGAGCAGCAGGCTGGGCAGCAAGAGGAGATCCTCAATACGGCCTAGCTCTCTCTCTCTCTCTCTCTCTTTGAATTCAATAGTGTAGAATTAATTTTTATTAAGAATTTAGTTTATTTCAATTTTAAGTTGGGATTAAATTTTTATTTAAGTTAGTTCTTTAATTTAAGAATATTATTATCAGATAAATTTTTGCTTCACCTCTCTTCTTTTCTCTCTCTTTCATTCTCTCTTTTCTTTTAAGTAATTGTTTAAGTTCATCTTGCTTATTTAAGTTGTATTTTAATTTAAATCTTGGAATTTTTAATTTCTGTCTGGTTATTATTAAAGTTCAGTTTTTAATTTACATTTTGTTAAGTTTTTTATCGTGTTTAAATTTAATTTTGGTTGCGTTAGTGATTGATTGAAGATTTTAAGGTTGAATGTTTCACTTGCGTAATAAAGTTTTCGTTTTTAGGCTTTTGTCCAAAATTTCAAACGTAAGTTTTATTCCCTATCTGAATGGTTAGATGTAAGATTATTTTTCCGCAGTTAATTTTGTTACCACCTATTTTATTGTGTTTGTTTCCTATTTCTTGTTGTTAATTTAGTGTATGTTAGGTTCATAAATTAAATTTCACGTTGTTTTAATTTCGTCACAAAATCTCAAAAATCCGAGAAAACTGAATCTGAATTACGTTCAATAAATTTTTTTTTTCTTAATTTATTTTGGAATTATACGAGTTTGGAATTAAAATGCATTCCGTAATGAGATGATCTAGCCCTTAGGCTAAATATTACACAATAAAACTCTTATACTTGGGATAACTTTCGAACTACTTATTTTTCGAGTGAGTCAGTAGTCGACAAGGTGGAAGAGGAGAAGATAACGAAAGAACTTGACGTCATCACAAGAGGTAGCATTGTGGTCTCGTGGAGGGCGGTAGCGAAGATTTGAGGGGCTGTAGGGGCAGTAGCTGCTGCCTGCCGCTGTTGTTGGAGCTTGGAGGTTGGAGAATGGAGAGAATGAAAAGAGAAGGGAGCTAGGGTTTGATATTTAATTTTTCTTTTCTTCTTTTGAGTTTTGATTTAGTATGGTTAGCCTCACAATATGTTTAACTAAACTACTAATAAAATAAATACATGTGTCTTTATTTTTAATTTAAATACATATATTTATATTAAAATATTAATATATTTGTATGTATTATATATAATATTATAAATAAATATGTATACCCGTTCAATTTGGATAACCCTTGGTTCAGGATCAATACAAACCGAAACAGAACC
Organism: Malania oleifera; assembly: GCF_029873635.1. Classification (NCBI taxonomy): domain Eukaryota; kingdom Viridiplantae; phylum Streptophyta; class Magnoliopsida; order Santalales; family Ximeniaceae; genus Malania; species Malania oleifera. The sequence continues at coordinate 21,514,579 of NC_080419.1, read as the reverse complement.
GATAGTCGAAAATTGTAAAAAATATGAATCGAAATCGAACGAACAAATCGGTTAATTGAATTTTTGGTTCGATTTAGTTTGGTTTTTCGGATTGGTTTAGGTTTCAAATATTTTTAAACAGCCCTAGTTACCATCATGTATATACTAGTGTGGGGTTATTTTTTAAAAGATGGTTTTGTCTTAAGCTAAAAGTGGGAGTTTGACTCCTCGGACAAATTGATATTTTCTAGTGCCAGAGTGAGATTTACATGGAAGCTCTTTAGAGAAGGTTAAGTGTTCATCAATTTGTAAACTCACAAGTCATTGTAAATGTGTTTAGCATATTTGTCTCCCTCGTTGGACGCACATTGGTAATGGAGTTGTTGTTTAATGAATTACATTACTTCTATGTTTATTGTTTGTTTGTTATTACTTTATCATAAATTGCTTAATGCTTCCACTTACATTCCTTTTAATAACAACTTTTAGTTGGTAAATCCGGCAAACTTATGGTTGGCTGGTTAAGTAAAAGTGTTTTAACTAATGCCGCACGACTCTTCACAAAAGTGTGAAATACTCAGCCCATGACACTAGGCAATGGCACTACCAAAAAAAAATATGTGAATAACGATTTCTTCGCTGCACTTAAATAGGTGACAACAATTATATAGGAAATAATCATCCCTTTTTAAAGATTATCCATTGTTAACTAGAACAAAACAGGCTATGGTCATAGAGAAAATGGAAGATTGAAAAATAAAGATCAAGGCGAAGAAATTAATTAGAGCAAGTTTGTCAACTTTAATTGATGACTACTAATTAATTAATTAGTCATAATGCAAAGCCATGATAAGGGGGAACGAACGTAATTTTTAAAATCTTGTGAGTTGTACTCCTCTAATTTCTCAAAATTTTGGGGCGATTAGGTAATAATACCATGAAATTTTGATCTTATAATTGTTAACTTGAAAATCTCAACTTCAAAAACGAATATGAATTGAGATGATGTTATGCGTAATTCTTAGTATGCAATTCAACAAGAAATACTTCTATTCGAATTAACGTTGAATAAATATTTAGAGACAGATATTATCATTGAAAGATTATTTTGTAAATAATATTAACTCTATATTTAATTTGGAGAGATTAAAAATTTATATTTATATTAAATTTGAGTAAGATGTAAAATAAAATTATATTAAAATTTATTCAAATCCAAATCTTAATTAGGTCTAAAATTCATACTCCTAAATGCAATTTTATTACTTTTAATATCGATTTGCTTTAGGAATCGCTCCAAATTTTTTATGTCTATTTATATAATACTTTTTCTATTCTCATTTCATTTTATTACGTACGCAAACTAAACATATATCGTTACCTAATTAGCTATAATTGATCGAGTCTCCTTCTAAAATGAAAGTTCAACCCAAAAATTAGAAGGAAACAAAAAAAAAAAAAGATAAGTCAGAGTCATGTGATTGAACAGAATTATTTTCTTAAATAAGAGGAAACCTTCTGTTCTATGGTGGGCTAGTTTTCAAACCTACTAAGTGTTCTAAAGGACTCTCTTAATTTAATTTTTTCTTTCCCAATTATAAGTTCACGAACTTGCCAGTTACCCAGCCTGCAAGGCCTCTCTCTTTCTACATTATTAATAATGAATCCTCCAAAGCCCAAACCCATGCATGCATGCACCCAGCCCTCCATCTGCTTTTCATCTAGCATGCATGCACCCCAGCCTCCATCTGCTTTGCATCTACACCTATGGTCGACAAATCCCATTATTTTATTTTATTTTTATAACCCAAGACTCCAACACTACTTTAGACGCTATGGTGCAGCACCAAATCCAGAGGGTGAAAGTTGTCCGTCCATTGAAGCACCCTTGATAATTCACCGGCATAAACTATCAAGAAGAAATCGAACCCGTGACATTGAGGTTACCAAAGTCACAAGTCACCCTTACCACTTGAGTCAACTCGATTGGGCGAGAAATCCCATTAATTGTTGTGTTTTGAATTACAGTTTTTAACTATTATTTGTTTCAAGAACCAAAATAAGCATTTGTTCGACCAAGTTTTAATTTATATTAGTTTTATAAATATTGACCAAACAGATCGCTAGCTTTCTGTTTTTACCAGTTTTTGTTTCTAGTTTTTTACTTCGATTTCTGATTTTCATTTTCATAATTTGTAATAGTAAACCAAATAACCCCTTATCAATTTGAATGAGATTCAACAACTTCATTAGTGTCATGTTTAAAACTTAAAAAATATATAAAAATTAATTTAAAATATTAAAAAAATGTCTTTTCATATTTGGTCATCAATAAAGTGAGAAAGAAAGAAAATATATATGATAACCCGACGAATTAAATTTTATTTTATCAGTCATTAGTTAATTTTTATTAATATTCATCCTAGAGCAGATGTTCATTAACACTTAACAATATTTGATAAAGAAAAAATAAATATTTTTTAAAATTTTTCTTCCTTTCCTTTCCTCAAATAAATCATTAATTCAAACTATGCTTAAAGGGTCTCCACATTAGCAAATGGGTTGCTTTAAATTTTCAAAATTTTGGGGTCCTAATAAATTATGATGATAGTACTTTTTATAGCAAAACCTAGTGGCATACTAAAGTGTAAATTGTGTAACCCAAGAAGGTTAGCCTAGTTAAAAGTTGGACCCTGACTTGCAGCTAGAAACCAAGCAAAAAGACAATTATCCCCATTAAAAAATAATAATAATTAGAGCAAATAGATTAGTGCTAATCTTTCTTAAATATGAAAATATTTTTTTTTATTTAATGCACATGGAATCAATTTTAAAAATACAAAATCTATCTTTTCATTTATGTACCGTTTAAATTAGAATAAAAATATAATAATGAATTAGGGCATGGGCCAATTCAAGTAATGAAACAAAGAAATGTTTATTTTGTGTTTAATTCAAATATATATATATATATATATATATATCATTAATGCAGAATTAAATGTTAAAATTATGAACAATGATTGGTTTTGGCATGTGGATATAGGGTTTTTTGAAAAAAAAAAAAAAGAGGCAAAATATAGCTATTTTATTATAGTACATATTTTTCCTTAATAAGAGTTCATAAAATATATTTTAATATATTGGTAGATATTACACATAAATCATCCCATTTTTAAATGACATATTGAGTTAATAGTAATTTAGTATATCTACTAAGTAACTAATTAAAGAACAAAACAAAAACAAAAAATTATTACCCGCCATTGATGTATCACTGGTAATTCATTAAGTGAGAAATCAAACTTGAAATCTTGAGATTACATTACATTATTAAAAATATTACAAAGTTTAAACATTAGAATATATATATATATAGAAGTAAATGAGTTATGGCAGTTAGTTGTGCAGTTTAAATTTGGTAAATCAAAAATTAATAATGTACAAGTATGTAACCTATAAAAATATGGAAAACATTGAATTAAAAGATAGTTGGAAATAGAATTTGTATGTGGGTAAGGTTGAACTTAGAATTTTCCAAACAAACTTATTAACAATTTAGGTAATAACAACCCGAGCGAGCTGATGTTTGAGAAATTTTATTATATGTGGAGTCAGATTTTTAATGCATTGAGTATTATCTAAGTAGTAGTCTGAGTACGATTTTTGTTTACGATTTCAAGAGAAGAGCTTAAGGGGGGTGCACCGGTCCAGCGAAAATACTGGGAGAATGAGGGAAAAGAGTTGAGGCATTTTTACTTGTACATATTGTTGAATAATGAATCGATGACCTAATCTAACCCCAAGGATGTAAGCAAATTATTGAACCTCGTAAATCTTGTGCTATGTGCTTTGGTTTTTTCTTTTTTCATTTTTTTTCATTTGCTAGTTTTGTTGTGATTTTTCATAACAAATTTAACTTCAAAAATTAAGTTTTTACATATTACATATTTGATACATACATAGCAAGGGGATGGAATGGAATCGGTTTGAATGAAATTAAATTTATCACTCGACTCCTCTGTATGAATGTTATGCATCTAAATTATTGTTTCATCCCAATTTTATCCTCAAATCAAACTATATTTTTAACTCAACAATAACAAACCTTAAGTCTCACTAGATGGGATCGATTACATGAATTTTTTTCTCCAATTCACTCGATCAAAAGCATTTTCCTCTACTAGATTAAGAGTTACTAAATCTTTCTCCACTGACTGATTTCAAGTTACTTTAGATTTATCCCTATCCTTTTTTATGTCAAAAACAAAAACTAACCCGCGCGTCCTCATAAGTGCTCTATTAGGTCTGCATTTCAAATATTAAAACTATCCAACCCTCCCTCCCTTATTGTACATATACTCATTCCTTAGTTTATCTTTTAATAGTATACCAATCATCCACCTTAACATTTATATAATAGTAACTTTTACTTTTGTACATGTGATTTTTTAGTTGTCCAACATTTCAAGTCATAAAGCATAGTCAATCTTATAGTTGTCTAATAATTTTTTGAAAAAAAAATTTAAACATATTAAACAACCACACAACAGGTCTAACGTGTTCTTCCATTTTACCCAATCTGTTTTAACTTTATGATCATATTATTATTATCTTTTTAATTTCTCCTTCCACTTACATAATAGATCCAAAAAATATCGAAATTTATTAGTGTTAACGGTTTCTTAAAACTTTCAACTTAAAATTTTAAAATTTTATGAAACATATTGTTAAATCAGACTATATTAAAAAATTAAATAATTATAATGTAGAATACGAAAAATTTAATTGATTTGGAATTACCATAACACATCTTATCTATCTGTATCTATGTTGTGTTAGGACTCCAACCCAGTTTGCTCTTGTCAGCAGGGGACAATCCCAACAGCTCCTTTTCCTTTAAATTGTATTTTTGCAGAATTTAACAGGTGTGCAAATGTGAATGGGGAGCGGGGGCTTCCCATGTAATTTTTGTTTTTCTTAATCTGAAAAATTATATGTATTTATTTAGAGATATATTTTTTAAAAAAATTATAAAAATTTGTAGCGAGCTTATTTGATTATTTAACTATTAAAAGCATTCTTATAAAAGGATAATTTAAATTTATGAGATTTATACATAAACTATCAAAATCATTCCAGACATCAAAACCAATACAAGCTTATCAAAACTCGTACCGCTATTCAACTATAACAATATAAACATGTCAATATGTAATCGAAACAAACAAACACAAGTATAAACAAATTATCTGCAAACTGCTGTCAAATACCTGCAAACAAAAATCAAAGAAAAACAGAGGAGAACCAAATTATTACAATTAAAAACGAAAGCTTAAAATAATCATTTTATTCATATGAATGAGACCTTTCATTATGCTCTTATGATGTTTTTCTTGTGGCTAATAGAGTTTTTATTTTTTAAAAAATAAAAGTAATTAAAACAAGCATTTGCTCCTACAAAGACCAATAATTGAATTATTTGTATATCTACATCATATTATTGGACCATAAAATATTTTAAAATATAAACTTATATTAAGTAAATTGTTACATCATCCATTTCAATAGATTGTTTTCTTCTGATGCTATAGTCTCAAAAGAAGTTGAGTTGAATTTTTTTAAATCATTTTAAATAATTGGTGCTTAATCTATAAATAAAAAACCTATACCTTTTTTTTTGTATTTTCATAATTTCTCATTCAGAGCAACTTAATAATAAGCTCTAAAAATGTTTTAAAAAATAATATTTCATAGATCTGAAAAAGAAAATTGTAGCTATTTAAAAGGGTCTCCTAGATATCAGCAGTATTTAATATCAAATTAAATCCTTAAAAGTCAAAACATTGTACGTACTCTTAGAGTTAATCAAATTTGTTGTACATACTTGAGTTTGATATCGAACCAACCATTAAATGTTCAATTTTTTCGTTCGGAACTCGGTATTAATAAAACCAATATTAAAGATTTTAAAAGGCTTATTATTTGTTTTAACCTTAAAAAAAAGGGTTAATAAATAGGGTGAAATTTTGTTGTCCCGATTGATCCAAACCACAATTATCCCTGTCATTAGCAATTTCTTAGTCACCAGTTTGTCTAGGGATCTGCCCTACACTCTCAGGCTCCATGGCACACGTGCTACTGCGCCATTGCTCCAAAACCACGGTACCTTTGGGGTTTTGATTTCCCACGCTCAACCCCATCATAGGGATCCCCAGGGCACCAAGCAATCGTTCCTTCGACCAATCAACAGTCTTTTATTCTACCTTGACAAAACAAAGAAAATATGCATGTGCCACTGCTTAGAGATCGTTGGATCGCCTTTAGGTCTAGCGCGATGAACGGTGTAGAACCCAGATGCAACTTAAGCAAAGGAAGTTCGGCCACACGGGATGGGTACCCAAAACCCTGTTTATGGGTTTTAAACATGTGTTAAGAATGTCCATCACAGGGGTAGGAGGACATCCCCCGCCCCCTAAGCGGGACCCACGTTTCCGACCGTGATGATGATTATTACCAGGCCGGTAATTTTGGATGTTTGAGGGGTAAAAAGGGAATGCAAGAAGTACGGTGGCCATTTTCCGTAGATTCCAATGAGATCACGTAGAAAGATAAAGATTTATGTACTAAATATATTAATTAGCAGATAATTATCTTTATTTCACTTTTAGCCCCGAAATCTCTCTCTATTTCTAAATTTTACTCACTTATTTATACATTTTCTTTTCCCTCTTTTTCTTTACCTTCTCTTCTACCATCAGTTTCTTCGATTTGTTGATCTGCTTCTCGGGCATGGTGGTGGCCTTGATCTTTTGCTCGGGCCTTTAATGGCGGAAAAAGCATCAGCGGAGATCTTGGGGAGAGAAAGAGAGAGAGAGAGAAGGAACAGACTGCAGAGAGAGAGAGAGAGAGAGGGGGGGGAGAGTGATTGAGATTTTTTTTCAGATGGGGTTGTGAGATGAGATGATGAACAGTGGGTTTTAAAGGTCGAGCATCTTGCTTTTTTTTTCTTTTGGGCTTTTGGGGTGTCTTTGATTTGTTTCGATTTGATATGGGTGGGTGTTTTCCTTGTTTCGGATCATCCAACAAGGAAGGGAACGGTGTGAAGGAAGTGGCGAAGAAAGATTCAGTTAAGGATGGTTCAGCTACACAGTCTCACCATGTGAGCAGAGCCGGTTCAGGTAACCCTTGATTTTGATTTCTTTTTCTTTTGAATTAATTTTATTAGTTTTATTGTTTATTTTTAGTTGCTGATCAGTATGATGACTGGATATGCTTTGGATATGTTGAATTTTGTGTTTTTCGTGTTCATTTCGAGTGTACTAATGATGGGTTGTCCGTAGAATTTCATGTTACTTTGATCTGATTCACATATAGCTACTTTTTTTTTAAAAAAATAATTCGCGTGATTTGCTGAATTGGGGTTTTCTAGCTTTAATTGTTGCAGTTTGTTGGTGAATTTCTAGCGTGTGGATTTGCTTTTTGATTCTTATTGTTTAATTTTGCCCTCAATGCTGTGGTTTGAAGATCCACTTCGAAGATCTGCTCTTAATTTTAGAATTTGCTGTCATAACTTCTTTTACTATTTCATGCGCATCGCAGAGTAGCCAATGCAACATGATAATAGATGCTAATGAGTTTGTTCCAAGTTAAAACTTTGAATGGGAGGAATTCGCCCAAATGTTGAACTTTGAAGTGAAAATAATTAAATGCAGCAGGTTTTTCTGATTACGACCCATTCTGCTCACCAAAAAAGAAAAGCTCAGATATCTGATAGGGCATGGCTGCATGAGAAATCCAATGGATGGTGTCATACTATCCACTCCCTAAAAAATACTGTCGAGTTATTTCATATGAAGGTGTTTTAGTTTTAGAATGGTTACAAAACTCACAACATAGAAATATAGAGCTCCATCTGGTTTATATTTTAAAATAGCATTAATTTTCCTATATATTATTTGGCGCTCAACTAATATAAGTTTTTCCATATCTTTTTTACCCTCTGTAATGTATTTTGTTCACTCTTAACATAGAAAAATCAAAATCTCGAAATGGTTCCGACCCTAAGAAGGAACCAGTCATTCCAAAAGATGGACCAACACCGCATATTGCCGCACAGACATTTACTTTTCGGGAGCTTGCTGCTGCCACGAAGAACTTTAAGCCAGAGTGTTTACTGGGTGAAGGAGGGTTTGGACGCGTTTACAAGGGTCGCTTAGAGAGCACAGGACAGGTAAGTTGTGATTGGTTCAATATGGAGGTCCATGGTACCACATTCTGAAAATTGTTGACTGAATATTTTCGTTTTAAATTTTTTTACCTGTAGGCATCTATATGATATATTGGATTTAAAATCTTGATTTAATCTTGGTTTATAACTTTCATATTCCCTCCCATGGGCTATTTCAGTTTGTGGAATTCAAATGTCAAATAAGTTTTAACTTAGAATCATCATTGTCATCTAGCTTTTTATGGTTGTTGGTTGTATATGTCATTTGATTTGCAGGTCGTTGCTGTGAAACAGCTTGACCGCAATGGTCTCCAGGGAAATAGAGAGTTTTTGGTGGAAGTTCTCATGCTTAGCCTCTTACATCACCAAAATCTTGTCAACTTGATAGGTTATTGTGCTGATGGGGACCAACGACTCCTTGTTTATGAATTCATGCCGTTAGGATCATTGGAGGACCATTTACATGGTTAGATTGCTTGCTCTTTTGGTATTTACTTTTTGCATATAAGATAATTGTATGAATTTTTTGCACCTAGTTCATTGGTGGGGTCCTTTATTAACATAGTTGTTCCACACCTATTTCATCTCTGAGGTCATTTTATTTAATACAATGCTTCGGTTAGATTTATGTAGTAGATTACATTTTTAAGCCTGTTTTAGTGCCCTAGCATGTTATTTATGTGAGAAGAATCTTTTAAATTTTTCAAGTGTATGATAAGCTGATTCAGTCGTAGAATTTCAATGTGGTTTTTACATCAAAACCTCGATTAATCATTTGATTATGTTGGAAGTTCTGGTGCACTGCATACTGATGGAAATGTTGGCTCTGTTTCTCGTTTAAATAATTGCAATTGTTTATGCATTCGTATTGTGCATGTCTGCACATGTGCATATGTGTGACCTCAAAAGTATAAAGAGGTAGTGATGGCATGATGCACTTCATCAAGTAGAACCTTATGAAATGCTTGTTATCCAAACACTTGCATGACTAAGTGTCATTTACTGCTGTGTTATAAATTTTTTATTCTTAATTTGTTAGTGGGGTTTTCTTAAGTGAAACTGAATGCACTGTGACGAATCTAACTCTATAGAAAGGATAGATATGTAGGAGTATTTCTCAATTTTATTAGCAAAAGTATTCCAGTTAATTTTTTAAACATTCAAAATTATCATGGCTTATACATTATTCCTTTTCAAACACCGTGTTTGGCAGAAACATCCTGACAAATATCATTACCTATTAAGTTTGTTTATTTTCTATATCAATGTTTCAAAAGGCGAAGGCATAAGGCAAGGCATTTTAACCCTTATGAGGTGAGGCCATGAGGACTAAGCCTTAAGGCGTTGAGGTCTTAAGAATTTTATTTTTTAGATAAAAATATGTAAATTAATTAAATATATTTTGAAAGTAAACAAAAAGTAAGAAAAGGGCAAATAAAATTTAGGAAATCAAATAGAATTGCAAACTGCTTGCTGGCCATTTGAGAAATACTAACTTGAATTCACTAAGCAAATCATGCAAAGATATATTTGTAACATTACAAAGTTCAAACTGTTTTCATGGTCTAAGATGCACTCAATTATTTTAGGAAGGTTGAGTTCAAGAATTTTAGAGATCAACTCATATTAAGACATTCTTATCATATAAGCATGTGGTCAAAATTTTCTAGTTAAATCTAACTTGAGATTCACGCACCCAAAATGCTCTAGTCTCTAATAAAAGGTGCAGAGGCATGCCTTTTGTGCAAATGCATAAGCCTCAAAAATAGAATTTGTTGGATTTTTTGGGATTTGGTATTTTAGGCTAAGCCTCAAGGCATTTCACCTTGAGTTGATGCGAGCCTCAATTTGGCCTTTTTGAACATTGATTTATAGTTTATAAAAAAAAATGCCCTTACATGTGGTTATTCTAAGTATACCATATTTTTTATTTTTGTACATAAAAATATTTTTACATGGGCCTGCCTAGGCAACGATACTATTATCCCTTTTAATAAAATAATTTTATCCTACTTCAAAGGAATTTCAAGGTAAAGCATACGAAAAAAACAAAGAAAAGTTAATGCTATTTTAAGAAAATAATCATGTACAGGAACAGAGACGAAATGGACTAGTTATTGTGCAAGGGTATAGTAGTTGATGTTTCCCTTCTTTTCCATCTAGGATTAGAAATTCTATATTTTTCATATCCATATGATTAAGTCCTTGGGTTTCCAAAATTGTGTAAAAAGAAGTGCTTCGAATCATTGCTATTCTACATATCCTGCACTTGGAAGAGAAGTAGAAAAGGAAATAAATATATTGATAATTTGATTCTTCGTCACGGTAGTTATAGAAAAGGAATTAAATTTTGTTTCTGTCTTTCCAAAAATAAAATTTAAAAATTGAAAATTGAAGTAATTCAAATAATTTTTAAAAAACTATGATTAAAAAAATCCTTGTTTAACCAGTCATTTATTTAAAAATTTTGTTAAGCTTAACACAAAAGGGAAAAAAATAAAAAATAATAACCAGGACCTGGCATATACCATTATGCTCAACCATGCTATTGTCATCCATAATAGATAGGAGCATTTGCCTATTTATACAATAGATTGTATGGTAAGCCATGAGTGCAGGCCTTGATCAACAGTAAGGTTGCTCCTTTGTGTCCAGATGATCACGGGTTCAAGTCCAAGAAAACAGTCTCTCTGCATAAAAGCAGGAGTTAGGCTGTGTACGCTATGACAATTCCTCCCCACCCTCACAAAGCGAGGAGCATTGTCGCTGGAGACGCCATTTTTTTTATTGTATGGTAAGCGACAATTAGTTATGGCTGAATGACAGGGAATTTCCTTGGCTCCAAGTCATTGGTATGGCTATCAAAATTCGTGAACATCACCATGTACCTTCCAGATCCTTGTATTAGTATCATGGCCCTTTGTTATTGTTTTTAAGAAATGATCGAGTCTTGCTCAATTTTCAAAAGTTTTTATGGGATCCCTATCTACCAAAATTTATCTACTGGTTCCTGCAAAAGAATAATTAGAGCCCACCCTCCTCTTTCTGAGCAACACATTCAAAGAGAGTCAAGAGACCTGCCAAGAGTCAAGTAATTAATTAGCCCCAGAAAGATATTTGGAATTAATTTTTTTCTCTTCTGTCTCCCCTCTATTTTAAAATGGTCGAGTCTGGCCTAATTTTCTAAAGAAGTATTTATGGCATTGTTAGGATCCCAATCGACCAAAATTAACTTCTGGTTCTCGCAAAATAAGAATCATTTAGTCCTTCTCTTTCTATACAAAACATACGAAGAGAGTCAAGAGACCTGCCAAGATTCAAGTAGTTAATTAGCCTCAGAAAGATATTTGGAATTAGGTTTTTTCTCTTATATCTCCCAATATTGTGGGAAGTTAGGAATAGACATCCCAATGGTGAAATTTCGGAATAATCACTTGTGTGTTCCATTTTGGTTCCAATTTTTGCATAGTTATTTGCCTCAAAATGACACAACCTTTTTTATAAGCTATTGCATCCCTTTACAACAGCCATTCTATTCCCATCCTATATCATTCTGAAATTAGATGTAACATTTATGTTCTCTTGCTTGTTGGAGCATGAGCAGGAATTTAGGATGCTTTTGTTGAATGAACTGCTGCTGAGTTTGATGGTTTGATGGGAGTGTGCTTCTTTCATTGTGCACTTCATTGTGTGGAAACTTCTGTACCCTCAAAGATGCAAATGATTTTGTTTACTGGATATCTGTTAAACAGTAAAACTTATGATCAAGATTATAAATGAAAATCCGTGAAATCCAAGGTACAAAGGTGCAATATATGTTTTTCATATAATTGACCTTTATAGAAATTTATATAGATTAGACTTCAACAGAACATTAGTTTCTATCATTTTCAGTAAAGTAATGATAGTATTTACTAGCAAATTGAAGGAACAAAAAATAACTAAAATTTTCTGTTGCACCTGGCTACTGCCCCTTGGTCTACTGATAAAGTTCTTTTGGAGTTTCAAGAAGCTGTGACTACACACGCTGTACTTGCCTATTGACATTCTCTCAGGAAGAATAAACTATTTTGCTGGCTAATGTCTGGCAGAATTGCTCCCACTTCCAAACAAACCTTGTTTGGTGATCGCTGTTCACCAAATTATACAATTTTGCAGAGAACTCCTTTAAATAATGGATTGTTTGTGTACACAAATATTTCCTTGATGATTAAAATAATCAAAACATTTATAATGCCCTGCACTGTGACCTCCATGCTTAATAAGGTGATGATTTTGTTGTCCTCCTGATTTGTTCTAAACCAGTTAGTTATTAAGATTAGTTTTGCAGTGGTTGATGATTTTATCCTTCTTTTGTTTATGTTGTTAAACTCTGCCCAAGAGAGTTTTCTGTTCTTGCTCCCCCTGCCCTCTTTATCATTCTCTTTTTTACTTTAGAAGTTGGAAACTGACATATTAGCTGGGATTAAGTTACTCATATTGAGATTGCACTCGTGGTCCGGTGAACAGCTTGTGAGAGAGGATTCTGTTGGATTGACTTGGTGGGTTATAACCATGATTTTTAAAAACAGTGACGAGTAATGTAGTTGCAGTGTAATAGTTGCAGCTATCACGGATGTTTAACAGAGACTGTTTCTGTGAATTCATTTGTTGCATTAGCAAACTTGTTGAAATCATATAGATTCACATATTTTGATCCCATAATCCTACATACTATATTATAAAATATATATATATATATATATAATCCTACATACTAATGATTTAAATGATTTTTAGTAAATTTGAATCAATCTAAATATAGTATATACCACAAGTATTGGATGTTTTGGTTTCTTTAGTTGCTATTGGTGAGAACAATGATGCATTTGCTACTTCTCACTACTTGATTATAAGTGCAATTTAAACCAAGAAATCATAAATCTAATGAAATATAAAATATAGGATATTCATATTTCAGACAAAAACATAAATGCATAGCAATAGAAGATGTTTTTGTCTCCAAATTAGGTGTAACAAAAATACCAAAAAAAAAACATTGAAGGAACTTGCAGTATGCCTAATGTGGTCTAATTTTAGAAAGTTTGTTTTACTTGAATGCTAGTTATTAAGGAAATACATACTAAATCTCAAAGTAAATAAATCTAAAAATTTAAAAAAAAAAATACTAATTAAAGTAAGCCCACTTAAAATTGAATACAAAAGCTTTTATATAGGAAAAAGAGTGGGAATATGCAAAAAAAAAAAAAAAGGACTAAAAAAAATTTATCTTTTCTTTCAGATCTAGTCTGTTAATGGTAGTTTGTAATAGCCATTAGGTTCCATAATGGACTGGTCAATAGTCGATACAGTTGTGAATTGGGGGCCCTCCAAGATATCACCTTGTAATGGTCATAGAAGCCACCAACACCATTATGTAACAACCTATACGACAGTTACACCCAGACTTTTAAAACTATATAGTGCTTTAGTTATTGGGCAAACCTGGATATAACTCATTGCCTTCCTTTTTCCAATGTATTTTCTTAGGTTTAATATCATTTACAAGTTTTTGATATTTCATTGGCATTTCATTCACTTAAGCCGAAGGTCTAAAGGGAAAAGATGTTTGGCAGTTGGATGAAAGTCTTGAGTTAAAATAGGTGGCACTGCATCTATGCTTTGAGAAGGAGAACAATGAGAAGTGTTCTTTGAATTGGTAAGAATAAAACTGATAGGTTGGCTATTTAGGATTAGGTGTGTCAATGATGGTAGATTGAACGAATTGTCGCCTATGGTACATTATCAAGGTGATCACACATGATTTATACCAAAATCATTGGCAGTGTTCACCAATTTGATTTATTTCAAACTTTAATAGACATGATCACATGCAGTCAAAGTATCCCAAGATAATATGCTAGATGAATCCAGACATTTTGGTGGGATTTGTTAGAAATTGAATGGGATCTTTGCTGTTTCCTTCCCTCTTCTGTTGGTGGTGCTTAGAGTGAGAATGGCACGTTTAGAAGGGTCCTGGAATTGTTGCCGACCAACAACTGTATGGTATTCCATGCATGTGAGTGTTAAATGTAGATGACTTGTAAGAATCTAGGGGAATTGATATTGTGCTTGGGAAAGCTAGATTCACTGTGGATAGTGGGTGTGAATTTGCATGGTGTGGGGCTATTGAGCAGGAGTGGAAAAGAAAGTAGGAGGAAGAGATGTTTTGCAAGAAATTTGAGTTGCACACTTTGAACTGAGTGCACATTTTAAACTGAAACCTTTTCCCAAAGAAGAAAAAGAAAAATGGCACATGCACACGAATAAAACAGTTCTCTATGGAATAACATGTTGGACAACAAAAAGAGTTGTCCATAAGAGAAGAGGCACTGACATGGAGATGTTGAGGAATCATGAAGTGAGTGGAAGCATTTTGAACAATACTTGACCAATGTGATTGGTTACAAAGCACAAGGAAAGTCATTTCCTCATATGGCATAATTATAAATTGAGTTTTCTTCTAACACTAGAACATCAAGTCATCCAAACAAAAAAGAATTACCAGGCTCTAGAACTTTCAAGAACTATTTAATGGACCTGCTATTTCTTGTAATACCTGACACAAACAGATTTCCAACAATTTTGGGAAGGCAAGAAAAATAATTTATAAATGTTTAGGATTGATAAGGGAAAAAATGGGAATATTCTTATTTGATAAATTAAAGCAAACATATAACCAATATCATTTGAAAGACATCTTAAGAGGTTCCTTTAGATCAGTGTATGTATACCTGCCACTATGCTATCATTTCAGGTGCACAAAATATCCAATATCAGCTGCTAATTTAATCACAGTGAACTGAAAGCAAGCTGATAAGTTTTTATTTGTATGTTAAGACATGAGACTAAAGCTTTAAGCCATCAATGAACTGGAAGCCAGATAAAAAATCTAAATTATATAATTGTATAAGCCCCCAATCAATGTATCATTGGATCTGTAGGTTTGTGTCTGTGTGTTAAAACCAACTTTTGTGTCCTTTATGCCTTTACAGCAAGCTGGTACAACCACCAAGATACGTTGATAACATTGAAAATGATCATTGTACACGCTCTCATCAAAATCTTCCTCTAGTTATGATTTCAATACCTTGCACCCTCAAAGTTTGTTGCTTTGAAAGACACCATTAATATATGATGTTTGTGATCAGTCTTGGAAAAAAAATAGAAAAAGAAATCTGGCACTGCATATTGATATAATCAACAAATCTTTTGACGGCTCTTGTTGAATTCCAATTAAATAGCAACAACAACAAACAAGCCTTAAGTATCACTAGGTGGGGTTTGCTCCATGAATCGTTTTCCTCCAATTCACCCAATCGAGAGTATTTTCCTCTACTAGATTAAGAGTTATTAAATTCTTTCTCACTATCTCATTTCAAGTTATTTTAGGTCTATCCTTACCCCTTTTCATGCTAGAAACAATAACTAGCTCACTCCTTCTAACGGGTGTGCTACTAGGCCTGTATTTGAAATTCCCAAACCATCTAAGCTTCCCCTCTCTCATCTTGTCTTCGCCCAGTGCTATGCCCAATTTATTACGTATATGCTCATTCCTTAATTTATCGTTTAATGTTATATCACTCATCCACCTTAATATTCGCATTTTGGCAACTTTTACTTTTTGTACATGTTTCCTAGTTGCCCAACATTTTTATCCATAAAGTATGGGTGGCCTTATAACCATCTTATAGAAATTTTAATTTTAAGGGTATTCTACGATCGCACAACATGCCTAACGCACTTCTCTATTTTACTCAACCTGCTTTAACTTAATGTATTACATCCTCTTCAATTTCCCCTTCCACGTGCATAACAAATCTAAGATATTGGAATCTACTAGTACTATTAATTTATTGATTATCAAGTTTAATATTTTCTCCACAATTCCTCCTTACGTTACTGAAGTTAAATTTCATATATTTTGTTTTATTTCTACTTATCCTAAAACCTTTAGACTCTAAAGCAGATCTCCAAAGTTCTAACTTAGATTCCACTCCACTTCTATTTCCATCAATCGAGACAATATCATCTACAAACAACAAACACCAAGAGATCTCATTTCGGATATTCATATTGAGTTCGTCAATCACAAAGTAAAACGATATGGATTCAAAGTAGAACCTTGATGTACACCTATTGTGATTGGAAAATCTCTAGATTTCCCTCTTACAGTCCTAGCTCTAGTAATTACTCAATTATAAATATCCTTAATGACTTTAGTATATCTATTGAATACTCTCTTCTTTTCGAAGATCCACTAAAGAACTTTCCTAGGTACTCCATTATAGGTACTTTGTATGTCAATTAAAACCATGCAAGTCCCTCTTCTTTTTCCTAAACTTATCCATTAATCTTCTTAAAAGATAAATTGTTTCAGTTGTTGATCTCCTAGGCATAAATCCAAATTAATTCTATGAAACCCTCGTTTCTGGTCTTATTATTTGTTCAATTACTCTTTCCCACAATTTCATCATATGACTCATAAGTTTAATTCTAATAGAGGAAAACGCTCTTGATCGGGTGAATTGACGAAAAAATATTCAAGTAGCCGACCCCACCTAGTAGGACTTGAGGCTTGTTGTTGTTGTTGTGACTCATAAGTTTAATTCTGCAATAGTTATTACAATTTTGAATATCACTTTTTTTGTAAATATATATTAACTTACTTTTTCTCCATTCTGCTGGCATTTTCTTGGTTTTTGTAATAGGTACTTAGTTATTACAATTTTGAATAAATTTTGAACTGTCAGCACTGGTTACTGCTTTTAAATTTTGAACACTCTATTAAAGGTTGTCATTTTAGAGACACCTACACATCCTTTTTTGAACCAGTATTTGCATACATTTGTGGTATTAGAGACTACCTTTTATCTGGTGTCCAGTTTCCTAGACCTGGAGTCAACTACTGCTAAGGTAATTAGAGTTTAAAGGGATGATAGTTATTATCAATACATCGTTGCACTGCTCATACCCCATGAAAATGAGGCTTTAGTCTAGTCTACTGAAGAAATCCATGGAGGACCATATTAGAAGATTGCAAGGAAGGAGCTGGATGACAAGTACATTCGAAACTTGAAGACTCTTTTCTTCATTAGACAGTTAGATTTTCTATATTTAACAAGCGACATATTATAAACATGAACATTGGTCTTGCCAAATATGTTGCAGAGAGGAAGACCAATTTTCATAATTAAATTTATTTGGTCTATACATGCAAAAAACAAATGTTTACTGCTAAATGCATGTGAAATCCACCATTAAATTTTTTGTCAATGATTTTCTGCACATTAAACACTTCACTGATATTCGCATCTTATCATTCTTGTGTTATCATGTCTTGAGGTCAGATATTAGAAAAGTAGATGCGTTGGTGAATGCACAAATAAAACTATTGAATTATTATAGAAATTGCTAAAGGGCTCTAATACTCTCCTTTTTAAAGTAGAACCATTGCAAGAATACTAAATTAAGTCTAAGACTACCCTTGTCCATGACAAACTGCTACTGCTATGGGAAAGTAATATATGAATATCTTCTATTTTTGGCCATTGAGACATACTGAGATCTTCCATGTCTAGGACAAACTGCTATTGTTAAGAGCGTAATATATGAGTTTGACAATATCTTCTAAGTTTTGGAGATTTGAGTTATGCTCATATTTTCCATGCATTGTACTCTGCTTTGTTAGAGCAATCTTAAATTTAGACACTGAAACCAACTGTTGAGCAGTTTGATTCTCAAATCTATTCCAGGCGCACTTTTTTTTTTTTGGAGCTAAACTTTTGAAATATTCTTAGCGACACCCTTATCTTCAAAGTTGCACAAAAGGCAATTTTTTCTTGGCGGAATCATTTTATTTATTCCTGCTCTATCTGTTACTCATTTTCAGATCTTCCACCTGACAAGGAACCTCTGGACTGGAATACAAGGATGAAGATTGCAGCTGGTGCAGCTAAAGGTTTGGAATACTTGCATGATAAAGCAAACCCCCCTGTCATATACAGGGATTTAAAATCATCCAACATCCTTCTCGATGAGGGCTATCATCCTAAGCTATCTGACTTTGGACTTGCAAAACTGGGTCCTGTTGGTGACAAGACTCATGTCTCCACCCGGGTTATGGGGACATACGGTTATTGTGCTCCTGAATATGCTATGACTGGCCAGCTCACCCTGAAGTCTGATGTTTATAGTTTTGGAGTTGTTTTTCTTGAACTTATCACTGGGCGCAAGGCTATAGATAATGCTCGAGCTCCTGGAGAGCATAATCTTGTTGCATGGGTAAGTATTTCTTCTTTTTATTTTTAACTTTGTTCTGATCTCAAGTTTAGAAGATATCTTTTACAATTCACACAGATGCGACACATTATGGCCAATTGATAATTAGCATACAGCAGAATGTCTATTTTCTTTCTTTGTTTTTATTTGAGTCATGGCTTTGTAGGCACGGCCTCTTTTCAAGGATCGTCGGAAGTTCCCCAAAATGGCAGACCCACTACTGCAAGGCCGTTATCCTATGCGAGGACTTTACCAAGCTCTTGCTGTCGCAGCCATGTGCCTGCAAGAACAAGCTACTACAAGGCCTCTAATAGGGGATGTTGTAACTGCTCTCACGTATCTAGCCTCCCAAACTTATGACCCAAATGCAGTGGCAGCTCAAAGTAACAGATTAGGCTCATCTACACCGAGAAATAAGGATGACCGGAGGAACATGGCAGACGGGCTAGATAGCCCAGATGATCTGGGACGTGGTGGGCGGCATGGTTCCCCTTCCACTCATAGGAATTCTCCTGATTTTCGAAAGAGAGACCATGTTAGAGAATTGAGCGCCGGTGGTGCCGATTTAGGCAGGAGTGAAACAGGTGGTGGCTCAGGGAGGAAATGGGGTTTGGATGAATTGGAGCGACAGGAATCCCAGAGAGACAGCCCTGTCAATACTGGGAGAGCTAGGGAAACTCCGAGGAACCGTGATCTTGACAGAGAACGTGCAGTTGCTGAGGCGAAGGTGTGGGGTGAGAATTGGAGAGAGAAAAAGCGGGCAAATGCAATGGGTAGCTTTGACAGCACAAATGAGTGATTGCACTGAACTCTTTTTGAGTCATGCAGCTTTGGGTGTTCTAGGGAAGAAAATTAGTCTGGTTCTGGGGATCATCATGAAGGAAGAAAGGAGTAAATTTATGGATATATCATCTTTTACTTTCTTGGTTTCCAAATTTTCACCCAGGGAATAAGGGGGGTTGGGGTTCTTGTATTCGACTTTTGACTGCTGTTGCTTGTGCTATATCATTCTTGTACTTGGGTATAAATGCTTCAACTATGTGGTAAAGGAGGAAGGGACGGTTAAAGAAGGGATAATCTTGGGAGTGGGTCAGGTGTTACGCAGGAAATTTACAGGTAACCCACCGTGGAATGTTGTATGTGACAGGGTTTATTTGTGTATTTAGGGCTTTCTTGGGGAGTGGGGGTTCATGACGCAAGATCAGCTGGGAAAGATGTCTAATTTTTGCCCCATGTATCGATCGAATGAGGGGTAACTTTGTGGATTTGGTTTGGGTGTCTCACTGTTCCATGTTCCCATCTTGTACTCATACATTCCCATGTATGGATTTGGGTCAGGTCATGTTTTTTTGCCTTATACAAAGTTTTATCACATTATCTCCATGATGCTCCCTCCCTCCCTCCCTCCCTCCCTCTCTGCATGCCTGGAAGCAAGTGAGGTCTACATATTTCATGCAAATCGCCTTACAGCCAATGAATTGTTCTTGGCGCTTTTGTTGCATGTTTCCGTCATTTAGAAGGATAGTTTTGGATGTCCTGGCATAGCGTGAGAATGAAAAATAAAATAATGTTGGGAGGTGTCATATCAGTTGTATTTTTTTCCCTCTGACAATGATAGTTTTGGATGCCCTGCCCTGGCATAGCTTGATAAAATTGGGAGGCGTCTTCATATCATCTTGTATTTTTGTTTCCCTGTGGCACAGCCTGGAGATGTTTTTGGCACCGTGCATGCAAAAGCAACATTTAATTAAACGGGCGACACCGTCAGTGTCGTGTAAGTGGTGGTAGGTCAAGTCTCACGTGAACCCTACCGCAACAGTCGAGACAGGCAATTAGCCTTGGACCATCTAGGCTCTTCGCCTGGTACACACCTGCCCTCGTCATCCCTCCATAAAGCAACCACTCCATGGCCCACTTGGTAATATAATTTGGTGTCCAGACCCTCTTACAACACCACGCATATGAACATATAATTGAGAAACTTCATTATTTAACCAACTCTAACACTAGACCACAACCAGCCAATCCAAATTTATTAAACTTATGGCCTGAGGGTAATGATTATGCAACACCCTTTCAGGGCATCCAAAACCCCAGAACACACATGTATAACCTGTGTTTCTCGGATATAACTTTTGCCTTTAACATAATTCAAAGAGATTTCTTTGCTAGCATTAGGAGTTTGCAAGAACATTTCAGTTTTCACATCTTGCATCAAAAAATTCACCTCAAAAAGACTTTTTGAGTAGAATTTAAGCATACAGTCGGTGCATTCATTTATACAACTTCCTGAAGCCTACATAAATACATAACCGCCTCAACTATCAGCAGGAATAACAGTTACTATCAAGTCAGGATAACAGTCCCGATGCAAGCAGGTCGGGGTATGGCATATGCTAACTAACGCAGCAACTCTGTGCCATGGCTTAATTCCCATCTAGTCAGCACAATAATCCAAAAATTGAGCAGCTCTGTTATAGCAGAGCAAACTAATGCATCAACCATGTAGCCATTGCTGAATTTAACAAAACACCCGAGGCCTGAAGACCACACAAAGATGGCTGCAGAAAATCCTCACCATCATTTCCTCCTCTTTCCCTGCCAACAAAAAATGGTAGAGCTTCAGTTGCTTGCAAGAAAAATCAAATCATCCAACAGCTAACCTTTACACCAATCTACATGGGGATTTCAGTCCCAAGACTATCGTATCAACTCAATTAAATTTTATTGAATCCTCAATGCATGTTTGGTTCCTCGTCTAATAACAGCACAAAAATTTAGGTCCTTTCAAACATAAAAACTGAGGACAAAACTTACAGAGCTCAAATAGTCATCCATTGATAATTGCTTCCTCTTCTTTAAAGTTGAATTAGGGCTTTCAGTTGGTGGTCTTCCTACAGCTCGTTTTGATGGTGTCATGTTCTGAGCAAGAATTTTCAAAATCACAATGTTCAGCTATTAAGGTATGATGAAATTTGTCCAGTCAACATTTTGCTTTAGCAACAAAACAAAGGCATGCACATAATGGGAAAATAGATGAGCATCAATAAAACCTTCGCAAGCTTCTTTTCTTTCCGAGCCTGTCTCTCCCTCTCATCATATTCTTGGTTTTCCCTCTCCACCAACCGAATAAGGGTATCACATCTCCTAGCAAGTTCTTGAGTGGTGCGAGATTTTACAAACCAATCAAAACGAAATAAAGATGAAGTGCGAAATGCTGCCTTTAGCTCATCCCAATTCCCATACCCAAGCTTGTGAACCATGCATATCTGTTCAAAGTGTGGCAGGAATGGCTGTTATTACATGTTCACTCCCATAATAATAATAATAATAATCAGAGTTAGTACAAGATGAACTTGACTACTTGAGCCCTCCATTTAGGATCATAGATTTTAAGGCATAGATATAGAATTGTGGATTTGGACAAATTGCAATAAAAAATTATATTTAGTCTACTTCATGCAAATTCAAATCCAATGCTCATATTTGAAGTCCATGATCCAAATCATAGCATGAAATAAGTTTTCACAAAACGCACCATGAATCGATCACATTCTTCATTGTATAACTTTCCCTTGTTCTGACCATACTGTATCTTCAGTTCAAGCCATGGATTCTTGTAGCGATCCAACTTCTTTCCAATTGCCTTCATGATCTCATCTTTCCGAGAAATTCTGGCCTCCCCTCTTTCAATGTTCTTGATTATTCTATCATAATCTGCAAACAGTAAGCCCATACTTCAACAAATTAGAATCTGATACATGAGCATTGATTAATTTGATGACTAATAACTGATGCTACAGCTCTGGCTAGATTATAATGATCAGAACCCAATTACTTGAGTACGCATTTACTCTATGAAATAACTGATGCCATCACTCCAGCTGGCTTGATAGTTTGTCCAGTGTAATAAAGGGGAAGAAGCCTCTTGTCTAGGTCAGTTAAAATCCAAAATATTTGTTCTCCTTCAAACCAATAAAGACAATAAATGAAACCAGACTGTTTCAGATAAAATAAAAATTATAATCTCTAAGAAACTGTTGATTTTAAACCAATTAAAACAAATTAATCTTCCAGTTTCTCATGTCTTGTAGGAATCTATAGGATATTATAATTTTCTTTAAAAAAAAAAAAGATCATTGTGTTTTTTATAAAATTGGAAATGCAAGATCACTTTTTACCATACATCATGCCTTACTGGTGACACATGTATTGCAGCCTACTAACATCCTAGTTCCAAATATGCAGGAACCCTAGACCAAAACAATTAACTAATTCATCCCAAGATGAAACTTTGGGATCTGCCACTCCAATTTTCTTCAGAATATATGGACAAAGCAAATCAAAAAACATTGGAATGTTCATACAGGTCTGCTAGGTGCAACTTCATTTTAATAATTACCATCTTTTTTCTCCATTGTTTTGTCACCCCTTTTTGTGTCCGTGTTTCTTAGGAGGAAACCATGTTCAACTAGACATTGAATGAACATTGCCACTTTGAAGTGGCTACCTTTTGCATTAGAATAATGCGAAGTAATCACTTACCATTCAACTCTTTGTATCTTTCTTTGAAAACTCTTGCATATCTCTCAACTTCCTCCAATGTTTTCCCTTCCATTTCAGAAGCAATACTTTTTACATCAGTCCGGCCATACTTCTCACAAGCTCTAATGAAAGTGTTGAAATCTCTTCTACTCCATGTAGAAAATCCCTAAAATTGACCAATAATTAATTTTAAATGAAGTTGTGCAAGGGGGAAAAAATGTGCATCATAACTATAAATGAGCCACTCACGTCTTCTAGTAATCGCTCCTTTTCTTCCTGTTCTTCAGCAGTTAATGGATCCCCCAACTCTAAACATTTGAACAAACTATGAGCCAGAGGTTTGCTAAAGAATAAGCTAGGAGAAGCCTTAATGAGAAAAATTACAATACCTTCAGGTTCATCCACATCTATAGAATCTTTTAACTGATTCTTTTGATGTGTTTGCTGAAAATTTCAGAACGAACTTTAATTAGCTAAATTTACAAATAAAGCTATCTGCAGGTTACTAAACTCTGGTTGAAATGTTACAAAAACACTAAATTTAACACCATATAATCATTTGATCATTACACAAAAGAAAGGTGTTGAAAAGACTTTACACACCATGAGGTACCGTACTTCTTTCTCATACAGCTCACTCAATCTCTGTGTGTTAAAAAATTGGAAATCATGCCTGAAACAGAAACAAAATATATAAAGCAGCTGAGAGCATCAAGGTCTAAGAGTAAAGCAATCAGTTTCAACATGCACTTACAGCTGAGGCATACGTGGGATCCGAGGCTCTTTAGGTTTTGCTGGAGCACCTTGGCGCATTGTTTGCTTGAAATATTCAGACTCTGAGTAACTAATTAATGTGCAGAAAAGATACATTATGATTCAAAAGGGTGACCATGGAAAACAATAAGTAAATGACTATGCAATTGAAAATACATGCTTACTTGCGCTTCCTCTCTCTTTTTGGTGGTTCAATCCAGTTTTCACTGACAATTTTCTTGAAGTCAAATTTGTTCTCATCCTTCAAGAAAAAAAAAAGGCAGAGAATAAACATGAAATAGGCAAGCAAGACCCGGGAAAAGAAAGGGGGTGGAGACTCCAATTCATTTTCCAGAAAAAAAAAATGAAAAAATTTGTACACAACAGCTTATATCAATAAACTACAGAAAGAAATTTTGTTTCTACCTTGTCGTCATCAAAATCATATAATTCAGCAGCTGCACAAGCCCAGATAAATATTAGAATACAGCCTCACACTAGACAATAACAAGAGCAAAAAAACTAAACACAAATTCAGATAAACAATTAATAAAAAAATAACTAAACACAAATTCAGATAAACAATTAATAAAAGAAAAACTAATCATAGAACCACATACTGTCATCCATTTTAAACTTAATTGCATCTTCTGTAAATTTCTTCATCTTGGCATCAAGTTCAGCTGTTGCCTCTTCTCCTTTAGCAATGATTCTATCTATATCCTCCTCAGTAATTGTGCTATCCTTGGAACTAAAAACCATTTCGGCACCAAATCTCACCATTTGCAGTAGCTCATCCTTATTAACAGCTGCAGGGACACCATAAAAGGATCAAATTATGTTGCTGATGCAAAATTAAAATAAATTTGTTATAAGAAGCTTGGAATGCAAAACACACATACTTTTCTGCTCTGCAAGTCGCCCCTGTTGAATCACCAATGCATCAAGTGCAAGCTTTTTATAAGCCCTCTCAATCACTTTTTCCTCAATAGTGTACTGTTCACAAATAATAAAGTAAGTTACAAAATTTCTTGATAATAGAGATTTTATTGTAATGCATAAAAATAGAACTGAACCTCTGTGCAGAAGCGAAACACTTGAACTTCTTTCTTTTGACCAATCCTATGAGCACGATCCTGTGCTTGCAAATCAACTTGTGGATTCCTGAAGTTTGAAGACGAGGGATTCCATTAGATGAAAAGGCAATAAGTCAGTGTCAACCCAAAATAAAAAAAGACAAATGCCCACCAATCACTGTCATAAAGAATGACAACATCTGCAGTGGCAAGATTGATGCCAAGGCCTCCAGCTCTTGTTGATAGTAGGAAGACAAATTTTTCACTTCCTGGCTTATTGAAGGCTTCAATAGAAGCATCACGATCTTCTCCACCAGTATTTCCATCAATTCGACAATACTGATACCCACGAAACATTAAATAGTCCTCAAGAATGTCAAGCAGCCTTGTCATCTGCATTTCATAGCCAAAATAAGACTTAGTATGTAAACCCTGAGAAATATACACTGTTTCCCTCTTCTGCATTGGCAGAAAATTTACAATATTTACATCAAAATAAAAAGATAAAACTGTAACCGCAAAGCAGGTATGGCATAATAAATGATCCAATTCAAGGCAATCAGAAAGAATTTAAAAGAAAAACATGGCCTTCAAGAGAAATCAACCTGAGAGAATATTAGGACTCTTGAGTCACGCTCCTTTAGTTTTGGCAGCAACTTATCCAAAAGAACCATTTTACCTGCAACAAAGTTAGTTTCAAAATTACAGTAGCAACTCAAGTCTAGATCAAGCTAGTTGTTAAAAAGGATTCATAGAGAGCCAGCCAAAGCAATGAGACATAAGTTTTGTTGACTTTTCTAGTGGGGAAAAATGACTAAATGATCATTAATCAGCTGATGCAAACCAATGACGTGAGAAATGACAATATCTTGTTGAAGGCAATTTAAGGCAAACCTACCTGCATTCGTAGTCAGGTGCTCTCCTGTTGTGTAAGGGGGACCAGGTTCTGCACCCTGGAAAAGATATGGGTGATTACAACATTTACGGAGCTGCATGGCTATATTTAGAAGACGCTTTCTCTCTCCACCAGCATTGACAACTTCAAGATCTTTCTGCAACAAAGCTCTGTAGAATTGCTTCTGCAATTGGGACATGCCCACTTTAAGTATTGTTTCCTTTTTTGGAGGCAAGCCTTTCTCCACATCTGACTTTAACCTTCGAAGGAGGAATGGCCGGAGGACCTTAAATATGAAGAAATGCAAGAGCCCAAGTCATTGTCTGAAACAAAACAAAATAAGTGGCTGAGTGTCCAAAATTTAGGTTATAGGCTCACCTTGTGAAGTTGTTGAACAACCTCTTGCTGGTCATTTTCACCAGAAATTTGAAACCATTCATCAAAGGTTTCAGCAGAACTAAATATCTCAGGCAGGAGAAAATTGAGGAGAGACCAAAGCTCATGAAGATTATTCTGCACAGAACATCAGTATTTCAATAATTTGATGACCACAACAAATAATAAACTCTGAAACAACTGATCAACTAAGAGCATCTAAAAATGAGGTTTCATACAGTATGTTGTTTAAAGATGATATTGTCTTGATTGATGAAACTAGGGGTGGAATAGAATCTAAGTTAGAATTATGGAGAGAAGCTTTAAAATCTAAAGACAGGATAAGTAAAAATAAGACAATATATGAAATGTAGTTTCTATCATTGTAGGAAGAATATTAGAGACAAAGTTAAACTTGATAATGAAGAAATCAATAGCACTAATAGATTTCAATACGTTGGATCTATTATGCAAGCTGAAGGAGAAATTGAAGATGTAGTGCATAAAGTTAAAGTAGGTGAGTAAAATGGAGAAGTGTTTCAAGTGTGCTTTGTGATAAATTAAAAAGAAAGTTTTATAGGACAGCGTTAGACCAACAATGCTATATGTATTAGAATGTTGGGCAACCAAGAAACAACATATCCAAAAAGTAAAGGCTGCTGAGAGAGAATGCTAAAATGGGGATATAATGCTAGAAGATAAATTAAAAAATGAACATATTCACAATAGCTTTTGTA
The DNA here is from genome assembly GCF_029873635.1 of Malania oleifera. Lineage (NCBI taxonomy): Eukaryota > Viridiplantae > Streptophyta > Magnoliopsida > Santalales > Ximeniaceae > Malania > Malania oleifera. The sequence goes on along the minus strand of NC_080419.1, from coordinate 21,487,669 downwards.
GAAGATAAGGGAGGGATAATTTAGATGAAATGGATACTTACAACACAGGACACATAATGCGCCAGTGAGGAAGAGTGAGTTACTATGAAGGACAGTAGAAAGAGTAGGCATAGACCTAAACTAACTTGCAATGAGATAGTGAATAAGAATTTAATAGCTCTAAATTTGTCAAAAGAAATTATCCATGATCACATAAACTAGCAAAAAAGGATTCATGTAGCCGACACCACCTGGTGAGACTTATAGCTTGGTTTGTTGTTGTTGATGGTGATGATGGTGATAATAAACAACTGAAAATTGCTATGTATAAATGACTCTAGAATTAACCAAGGGGGAATAACATTTAGTAGTAGGGAAAAAATAATGCGGACTCAAAAGACAAAATTATTGAGACTAACAAAAAAAGGAGTATAATACTATCAAAATTTACCTATATATGCTGATATATACATGAGTCTGAACCCATGCCAGATCATGCTGAATTACAGACAATGATGGACTATCTAAATGCTTAAAAAAAAGCATAACATGACACAACAAAACAAGGGCATGCATACAAACATGCATGCCTAAGCACATGAAGACCCTGCAATAACAATTTTAATTGTTGCTCCTAAACATTTGTAGTCAATATAATTACCCCCTTCCACTAGAAAAGACCACAGCAGTTGTGCATGCACAAAAATCCCACATTACAAATTTACAACCAAAAAAATCAATTTGTTACTCTTCAAACATTTCTCTTCCAAATATATTGACATCATCTGCTAAATGTTCTCTTTCACCCATAATGATGTAGGACAGCAACTGAATATCAGAAGTGAAAGAATTGAGAGTTGAGACAATTATGGGGGCGAGGGAGAGAAGTAGAAAGAAAGAAGAGATGAAGAGGAGGAGAAGAGAAGGAAAATAGGCTGCTAGGCAACAGAGAGAACAGGTAGAGCATAACAGAAAGAGAAGGGAAGAAGAAAGGATGTAGAAGGAAGAAGGAGAAGGGGAACAGAGAAGAAGCGAAAGGACAGAATGCTGCTGGAAAGCAGAGGGTTAGGGACACAACAGACCAGAAGGAAAGAGGAAGAAGGAGAAGGGAAGAGGGAGAACCTGGGCAAGAGAGAGGGAAAAACTGTTCTAGAAAATCAGATTAAAATTGATCAGTGATCTGTCTAAACACTACAAAGGAAGTACTAATACCCAATTCTACCGCTAAGGCAAATAATTACAAAATAACCCCAACTAAAATAGAAATTACAAAATTACAACAAAATACACAAAATAACCCTCGAGTAACTAAATATCTAAAATATCAAGAAATTTTTTTCCCAAACTATAATAAAAATCCTAGCTACAATATAAACATCCAAAGCTCTCCCTTGGTGGTTTTCCCATCACATAATCAAAATCATCAACAGCACAATTGAAACTGGGAGAGTATAATATCAGAGACTTCATAAATTTTCATGAAATCTATAAACTCAGCCCAATCATCACATTCACCATTCATAAGCAACCAGACAGAAGACTCTGCACAGCAGAATTAAGAAGTTATCAATACACCACATATATCACGGGAATTTATGAAGCTGTTGACAATTAGTGCATAAGATTACCTAACTACCTACAAATCTCAATCAACTTCAACCATTAGTGCATAAGATTGCCTGCTTTGGCAGTTGCTTTACAGATGGAAGTGTACAAATGTCAACATTATTTAATAAAATTGCTCCTATCAATTATTTGAATGCAGAAGAAAACTGGGAGAGTTTCATATCAAGGAAGGGTACTATAAGCAATAGATACCTGAAGTGGTGTACCAGTGATAAGAAGACGATAATTGGTATTGTAAAGTCTCATTGTTTTAGAAAGAAGTGAATTCTCATTCTTAATTCGATGAGCTTCATCAATGATAATATAACGCCAGCTAAAGCGACGTAAAGCAGACTTCTCTTTGATGGCCATTTCAAAACTAGTGACACAAACATCAAACTTCCCAGCAACAAGCAAGTCTTCCCGGATATGCCTCTGCAAGATCATAAAATAAAACAAATATTTGGCATCATGTTACTTAGTAACTAAGAACATGGAATTATCTTCATAAAACAGAGGCTGAGCAGCATACCCTTTCATCAGGATTACCAAGAAACTTCACAGCGCGCAAGATAGGGCAAAATCGTCGGATTTCATTCATCCAATTACCAAGCGTGGATTTAGGAGCAACAACCATGTGAGGACCAGTAATCCCCCTGAACTCATGCAGATATCCCAATAAGGATATAGTTTGCAATGTTTTCCCAAGCCCCTGGACAACAACATCAAAATTAATACATCAACTAATCAGGAACATAACCAGTTTTGATTGTATAAACATCAAAGATCACAATATAAAAAATAATTGTGATGATGCACAATTAAAATAGTGGCACCACACTCGATGTGTAGAAGTAGAACTCAGGAATGCAATTTTGTATAATTAGGATTCACAATCCATGGTTCCAATGCATACCATTTCATCTGCAAGAATTCCATTTATGCCATTCTCATAGAGCCGTATGAGCCAATTTAATCCAGCAAGTTGGTAATCCCTCATCTTCCCCTGAATGCCTGCATGTAAAAAAAACATACAAAAAATGCTTTAAACTGAGCTTCATCTCTCTATAAAAACATGTATATACAGTTAATAAATTAACACAACCACCCAGCAAAAGAACCATTATTTTTACTGTCTTTAAGCCAATATGAATTAATGTGATCTCATGGTACAAGGCTTAGACAGCTTAAGGGAAATACTGTGACCAGCATCTGGAAGTATCAATAAGCAGCGTCTTCATGCAATTATTATCCAATGGAATATTGTTTGACGCAGTCAACAGTAATTTATGTGCAGTGTCTACATGCAATTATTATCCAATGAAATATTGTTTGACGCAGTCAACAGTAATCTAAGTGCTGCATGCCAATATCTAGAAAAGTGATATGCAGGGTGTAACTGCCTCAACTGATTAGGGCTCACAATTTTGTCCCATAAAAGGCAAGTTGAAACCTAATCTATCCTTCTATGGCCAAGATCCCCTAACATGCCCAAATGTGACAATCTCCCAATCTAATCTTTAATGCCCCCCATTAAAGTGACCCAAGCCTCTGAATAGAATCCTCCCACATAGAAATAACTCCAAAGGCAGCTTGAGACCAAATGAGGTACTGCCTACTTTGGTCCATTAACACACAATTCGCCCCCGTAAAGACAACAATTTTGCCCTATAGAGGCAATAGGGTTGAAGCCTAAGCTATCCTTGTATGGCCAAGATTTCACCATGCACACTAAAAGCCGAACTTCAACACAATGCACAAAAACCAACAAATGCCGCAGTTCTCAAAACATAGATCTGCACAAGTACAGCCATAAATAGAGAAGGGGCACTTACAAGAGGGTTGTGTCACCAATCTTGTGTTTCCTGTTCCAGAAAAGCCATCTTCTTCCTCCTTGAGGCATTCTTCATCCTCCTCCTCTTCGGTTACTTTTGAGGCATGACGTCCCCTAAATTAGATCAGTGGAAGAAATTATCATTTTGACATCAGGGAGAAATACAAATGCTAATAATAAAGTGATTCTCTAAATAATATGCAAACTGTTTGCCCATCCACATACTACTTTAAGAAGTACAATAAACTTCATGTATTGTACCACAGACCCAAAGACTTCTTTTTGTTTCCTTCCATCCAATTTTCAAGACTCAAATCATCCACTTAGCATAGCTCTTATTCTGCTGCTATTGCAACACAAATGATTACAACACAAAACACTTGCTAATATTTACATAAAAAAGGTATGTCAAACACAAGACAAAATCAACTGTCAAAAATACTTAAGTAATTCAGGTTCAATAGGAGAGTGGATTAATTACTATGCCAAGTAGCTATAACTGAACCTAAGAATCTGTTCCAGTTCATGAACATGACGCATGATTACTAAGGTTAAATATTGGAAAATATTCATAAAATGCCTAAATATGTCCAAAATATAACACTAATCAATTCATAACCCTGTCAAGGAAAGGAAATGAAACTCCCATGCTTTTCAAGCTTGTGTTATAGTAATCTCAGTTCACTCAAATATGCTTCAAATGTGAATCATAGATTATAGAAGGCTTCAATGCTCATGGTCTCTGTTTTCTCCTATCAAATTCTATCTGAGAGTGAGCCTTGACCCAATGGTAAATATGTTAACACTCAAAACATCAAGAACCCAATTCAAGCCACAGAAACAGCCTCCCTCCAAACATGCAGTAAAGGTTATGTAAGTCATATCCTTCCCGAAGCAGTGTTATTGAGAATGTTTGGTTATTTTGTGACCCCAAGAAAGATGTGACAATTTTATAAACAAAAATGAAATTGAATGCATGAAGAAAATCACTTCTTCAGCATGGCTAACCAAAATTTACTTAAACTCGTAACACAACATAATAAAGCACAAACTTCAAGATAGCATAAGTTATACCTTCCCTTGGCCTTCTTCTGGGATGCAGATTGTTCACCTTTTGCAAAATGGGCAAATATTTCCGTTTGCTGCAAGAGATATTTTAACCGCCCTTTTCCTTTATTGTTCTGACATCCAGAAGAAGGAATTAATCGCCTTAGTATCACTTACTAAAAGCTACACTCCACCATCGAGAAATTATTTTTTTTAAAAAAATAGTAAAGCAATATAGACGTTTCCAAATAAATTCACGCACCATGTCAGCATCAATTGCAGCATTTTGCGCATCCAGCATCTCCTGTATCTTTTGTTTCTTCAACTTCTGCATTTCTTTGAGCCTGGCTTTTTCACGCTTACTCATCTCGGAATCAACCAAATTATTTTCATCCTGCACGCACAATGTCGCCAGAACGTGAAAGGCGAGCAAAATGTTAAAACTCAATCAACTGAAACTGATACCAATGCAACTACACGGATTGCTTGAACAAATTATTCTATTTTTCATAAGCCGAAACGTTTGTTGAACTTTTTTCATCGGCTTTCTCGGCTGCCAAACAAGGACGAGGGTGGGGCAAATTCTCAAAACTATGAAGCCAAGCAGCACTATATCGCCCTACCTCGGAATACCCACAAACGGATCGACCCAAACAATCAAGCGCGCCCTTAAATTCCCATGCATGCCAAACAATAGCGACTTCACTCAATCCGACCTAGCCCTACGCACTCAGACCCCAACACAACAAACTCCACAAAAACCCTAGCGACCACATGCACCTGCGTACCAGATCCAACACACGCAAGCAACACAAATGTTCACCAGCCCTCGAGTGAGAGAGAATGGCGAAGTTACCTCATCGGCCTGGTCGCGATCGCTGCTATCGTCTGCGGTTTCGCCATCGTCATCGGCGGCTTCGTCGTCGTCGGAGCCGGCAGCTCTAGCCACCGCCTCGAGCTCCTCCTCGTCGTCGTCATCATCATCGTCGTTGATCTGCTCGTTGATCTGCTCATCATCCTCGGACGAGGAATTGGACAAGGCTTCGTCGGACGAGGGCTGCTGCGATTTGGAGAGCTTCGCCATGGAGTTGGGGTCTCGAGGGTTTCGTCGCGCGGGGAGCGGTGAAGAGGAGAGAGAGAGAGCGACTCGAGGGCCACTCACAGGAAATAGGGTGAAATAATAATAAATGAAAATAGAGTGGGGTGTTTGGACTTATATACCCCTTCGATTATAATGGCAATTCCGAAATGAGAGCTTCCCGCCAACCGCATGGAATTATGATTTCCCGCCCTGGTGAAATGTGAAGCGCCGCATTTGTTTGATAAAATTGACCAAAAAAATATAATGGAGAGGTGTTAATTTTAAGTGCTTAGATTATATCTTGTCACAACTAAGAACGTAGGTTAATGAAAAATTAGTATAACTTGGTCTATTAATTAATTCGATTTAAATTATGTTACTTTTCAGATGTTGAAGTTTTAAATTTGATATTAGATTGGAAGTTGCATTGACATATACCTTAAATCGTCTCTTGAGTTTTTAAAATCATAAATTAGTTTTGAGCATATATTGTGTTTGTGTTTTTAAAATTTGATGTAAAACTAGAAGGTGCATCGACATACATATTAAAACTTTTCTTAGGTTTTTAATTAGAAGCTAGTCTCGAACGCATATTCTATGTGCCTGTGCTATTTTTTAAAATTGTCTAGGGGATGGAGTTAAAGTCAATTGGAAGGTCAAAACTTGACCTCTACAGAGTAAGGTAATTAATCTTCATCCCACACCACTTCAGATCCTCTTGACCCATACCCATTTTGACTTTGTTGATTTGAATATGGGAGCCCTAATGAGGAAGTTTCAAGCTTTAGCTTCTAGATGTCCTCCCATTGATATATTTGTCTCAACTACAAATAAATTTTTTAGCCCTCCATTCATAAGCTTGATTATTAAAAAAGACAAAACTATCATATCAAGTAATGATTCAGATAAACATAGCATGACATTATCATAATAGTATCAACCGAATCATGAAAAAAAAAAAAAGAATAAGTAGAACCCATTCAACAATATTTGACTTGGAAATTTAATGAATGGATAAAGTTTTGACAAAATTGTTGAGCTTAGTGTCAATGTCATATTCTGTTTGAGGTGCCAAAAAAGGGAATGACAAATCCCAAACAAGGCGAGATTGAAGAAAAGTGGGGCAAAATGAGCAAAATATACATAAAATCGTCACCTTATTTTTTGAAAGTACACCAAAAAAAAAAATACACGAAAACTTTCACAAAACCATAATTGAGTTCAAAAGTGTATTTCTGCGTAGAGAATGTGATTGAATAACTATATCAATGATGGTTAATGAACCAACACATGATGGTTACTCAACCAGCACCCCTATCAACACATGTTCACACAAAGGTTAATACAATTATGTATGTGTACTTAAAATATATTGGGCTTCTTGAAGCCATGTATATATATCATTTTGGTCATCTAGTGTTGCAATCACTATATAAGAGCATTCCAAAACATGGCTTCAAGAAGCCCAAAATATTTGTTTTGAAATGGATTGACCTCGTAACCTTAAATTTGACCCAAAAAATAAAATGAAATGATGATGACGGTGATAATGATGGAAAACAATTTGTTTAAAAACATTTGATTTGTATTTTCGACTTATAAATCAAAATTTAGAAAACGGACACCAAGTTTGTGTTAGCTTTACCGTAATCCCAAAATGAGGGATGAATTGGTATTTTCAAATTTTATCCTTTAGGTCAATCCACTAACAGCAGTATTACGTAAGCCTAAGGTCAATCTAATGCAGATAAAGTAAATCAATATAAATATACATTGAAAATTAAACGGCACAATTAATTTAGCTAAGCATGCACAATAAAACAATAAATAGAGATGACACCTAGAAATGTTATCGAAGTTCAACAAACTGTCTACGTCCCCGCCTTAGCTAACAAGTACAAAGATTACTACTATAAGTTCACTTAACGGGTGGAGCGGCACTTAAACAACCAGGTCAATTAGCACAGGGCCGATCTGAACCTTTACAATCAGGTCAAATTAACACAGGACTGACCTCAACCTTTTACAACCAATCCGTCTGGGCTGAATTACCGCCCCCTCAAGGCACGCTTGAAATATAACAGATTTCTCAATAAAATTTGCGTACAACAAATATGCTTCTCAATTAAGCAGATTATGTACCAATGTAATCAATACACTATCAAATGATATGATAAGATAAGCTTAGTGTAGCCTTAGTGTCTACTCTCAAGATTAATGTCAATAATGCAATCAGTACGTGAGAGTGTATGTGATAGGATCTTTGTGTCAAAATAATATTCTCAATCACTATGTAGCAACAAATATCACAAGTATACTTCAAATATCTCAACAAATGTTTTTTTTCTCAAAATAAATCACAAGAGATATTCAAAAATGATTTGTAAAGCCTTATTTGATATTTGTATTAAAATGATAATTTCAATCAAAATGTATAACAACAAAGATCTTTACCATTCAAGCAAATATCTCAAAATAAAATTTTCAAAGATAAGCACAAGAGATATTTTTTAAAATGATTTGTAAAACATTTTTAGTAACCAAAATCCAATGTGAGTTATTGCAATAACAATGCAAAACTCAAAGACTTAATGAAGTATTCATAAGGAAGACTTATTATCAAAGTCTCGTAGGGAAACTTGAAACTTTGCTCTCTAATAAAATAATTTCAATCAACAAGAACGGGAGAGAGTTTAAGACTATGAGAAGAATACTCAAGTACACTTACAAAGAGATTTAAGCAAATAAAAGTGAGTAAAAATGAGTGTAAATGACTTAAAAATGGAAGTAGGAATTTTTAAATTTTAGATGATTTTTACTAGTTAAAATTGTTAATCATTGACTACTTTTTGCAAATAAGATGATATATATAGAATTTCCCAAAATTATAACTGTTCATGACATATTAGTCATTTTAGGAAAAGTTTAACTGAGGTTAATAAATTTTAACCGTGTTTCAACCTCAGTAATTTTCGCCAACCCAAGAGCACCGGTCGACCAAACTTAAGATTCGGTTGACCGAATGGCTGGGTTTGGTCGACCGGAAGAAATTTGAACTAAAAGGATGGTCGACCGGACTTGCAGGGTTCAAGGGCAATTTTCCAAATCCACGCAGTTCGATCTGTAATAACAAAAAAAAAAAATGTAGAATTATAATAATGGTCATTTAGTTAGTATCAAAACGAAAGTGTTTCTCTGTTAGGAACTTTGATTCCATGTTTGATGTTTAAAAAAGACATTGTCTAAGCGAGTGCTCAAATACCATTACGACTCAGTTGCTACCTGGAGGTCGGCCTGATCAAAATGAAATTCCATAAGATAAAACAAGGTAGACACTGTTTATATACAAAAATAAATACATAAAATAATGTTTTAACTGATATAATTTGTAGAAATATATGATAAAATAATAATAATAATAATAATAATAATAATATAATCCTATGCAGGACCCACAAGACCATGTGGGACCCACACGGGTCTCGATGCCGTGTGGGGGTCCACATGAGTCTCGAAGCTGTGTCGGCTTAATAAAACCATGTAAGGACTATTAGAGTTACATAGGACCCACTTAGATCTCGAAGTTGTGTGAAACCCACAAGACCAGGTGGGGCCCACATAAGTTTTCGAAATTGAAATTTATTTATTTTTTAAATAAATAAACAAATACTAAAACATAACTTAAAAGTAATAATAATGATAATAATGATTTAAAAAAATAAAAAGTAATTAATTAAAATTTTATTTAATGGTAATGGTGGTAAGCATTCCCACATGACCTCCATCCCCATCCCATACTCAACCCATATCTTGCCCATTCTTTAATTTTAAAAAAATTATAATCTCATCCCTCTCCCCACACTTTTACAAATTCCACTATTTCCCTAAAATTTTCCTATAAATAGGAAGCTCTCAACTTTCATTTTTCACACAAATTTTTAAATAAAGAGAATGATTAGTGAGTGAAAAAATTTGTGCCGGAGAGAGAATTTTTGAGTAAGTTCTCACTCACCCACTATTTCCGATCTCATTTCTTAGAGATAGTCATTATATTCGTAGCGCGAAGTAAAAGAAGAGGTAAGTAAATTTGATTATATTAGTTTTCTTTTTTTATTTAAAATTCATACCCGAGTTTATTTTTAAGTAAATTTCAATTATGTTAGTTTCACAAAATATTCATGAGTTTATTTTTTTTCGTATATTTGATTATACTAGTTCTATCTTTAATATACTTGCATTTATTTTTGGGTTAATAAATGTTCTAATCCTCTCAGGTAAGTTTTCAGCATTTTTTTCTATTAAAAAAAATTATATATATTTGTAACACAAAAATTGTGTGGCATGAGTTTATTTTTACGTTACATTTTTTTTCATGAAAATATGAGTAAAGATGAGATTTTCATGATAATATTTTAAATTACATAAATTATAATAAGATGATTTTAAAACCGTTTATGACAACGAAAGTTCAAAGTTACAGATGCTCGATACCGCAACTTAAAATTTAAACGGATCAGAGTACACTCACACTGTTTATAGAGTGGTTATTTATGTTAGTGGATTTCTCCTGAGTGCATACTTGGTTCCAGACCAAAACTTAATAAAGAAAATCTCACTTAATGTTTATGTACGTTGATTTAGTTTGGTCAGCCAGCCAGCTAAGTCCAATCTTCGAACTGCACAACTCAGTCATGGGGATAAACATGACTTACAGCAAATAGGCATAAGGGTGGTTTTTATAATATATGTTTATACATATTTAATCACGTGTACAAAGTTATTAATGATTTGAAGGAAAAGTGTAAGTTTACATGAAAATGATCATTTTTTTGCTTAAATGACGATCTAAATAAAACGTATAAGGAAAAGTATATGTATGTTTATCATTAAATATTTTTACAGTTTTAAAGTTAAAAGTTTAATTTAACAGTTATAGTATATGATTACAAAATTTTACTGTTGTAACTGATGACAAAAGTTTTATGCATAAATTTTTAAATTTATATTTATTCTAGAAACAGTTTTAAAGTTATAGTATTAAATATTGTTTTACAAAATTTTTAAAAAACTCATTTTGATCACACACTAATAATAATCTTATTTACTTACTGAGTGTTCTCACCCCAATCATATTTTTACATTTCAAATAACTCTGAAGGACATATCAGAAATCAGGCATAGCAAGCATGCGGGTGGAAATATAATAGAAGAAAAATGAAGTTTGATTATAGATATTAGTATGACGCCAGATATTTGGGCTTATGTAATTTTTTTTTCTTTTGAAATAAATGAATATAATATGGATAATTAGCGCTCTAGTTTAAAATAATTGAGTTTATTTACTTCCGCTATAAATCAATGGTAAAAAGTAAATATCCTATACCCTTTGGGGTTGGGGTATTACACGGTCGACCGGGTCAATTTGAACTATGAGGTTCGGTCAACCAGGTGGTTGGCATTTCTCACGTGGGGATTCGATCGACCAGGGCGTTGGCCATATAATTATTGTCGGTCGACCAAGTGATCAACTTGTTGACTCGGTGGGAGTTCGGTCAACCAGGGCATTGCTATAGGTTTCTGGTTAGTCGGCCGAACATGTCATCCTTGGATACTTTGGTCATTTTCCTCTTATAAAATCTTCCCTATTCATATGATGATTAATGTTAAGACTATAAAATATATTTTTATACAATATTTAAGATCTTAAAGATAATTATCTTTGTGAGATAACCTCAAAAATTTGGTGTCGGTTGACCGAAGGGGGTCCTTAAGGTCATTCAATAATCTTTTGAACTTATCTACCCTATCATACATGTAATGCATTGATTATTACAGACCATTTCCTATTTACTATTACATACCCAAAATGATAAACAAATAAATGTTATGAGTCATTATCTTCTTCGAGTCCATGTGCGTGCACCATATGATACTTCCAATTGATCCTACACACAAACTCATCAACTATTAAATACAAAGAGTATTTGTCATTATCTGAATACAAGATATGTTTGGGAAAAAGGTTTTTAGAAAATTTCGCAGCATGACGTTTAAAAATAGAACATTTCCCAAAAATCTCTGTATACAAGTGACCTAATTGAGTAATATATTTACAAGATATCCACAACTACTTACTCAAATAGTTCAGTATTCTCAAAACATAAATATAACTATCAATCATGCAAAAGATATGATAGTCATGTATTTTATAGCACAAACAAATTCATAGAGTATAAAGCAATGACAGAAAGCAATGACGGGTTTAGCAATTAAGTACACAAACTATACAATTGGCTATTAAAATATTTAAATGACATGAAAAACGTAGCTAAACAAAAAATATCCTCAAATCATTGCGATTTAAGCATTTCATGAGACCTGCAGGAAATTTGAATTTAGAAACATGCGGTATATAAAAAATAGGTTTGAGCATAAACACAGTCTAACTAGTTCGCATGCATTTGTAGTTACTGAACCAATTATGCGACTTTAAAACCATATATAATAGTAATAATAATAATAAGGTAAGAGAGAAAAAATTTAGTTTTGAAATTAGTTATTGCCATAAAGTATTAAATAAATACGTATGTAGATAAATATAAATATATACCCCCCTTTGATATTTACAAAAAGTATTGGGGCTTTGCTTGCTGAAAAAAAAAATAATTTAAAGATCAAACAAGCACTAATTTTCTGGTTTGTCAATTAAGCACATACAAAAATATAACTAGAAAATCACAACCATAATGATCCTAAAGTTTTAACAATCGCATTCAAGATCATATGACAAACACAATGAACTTGTGGCAAGGAAATATATGTCAATTTAAGATTTTCACAAAAATCATTTCATTTAAGTACATGCAATAGTGAATTCACAATAGATCCAAGTTGAAAATATTGGAAAACATATCAAGTTGGAATTTTATTTTTGATGCTCCCCCTATCGATTTGAATTATAACTTAGATGAAATAAATTTCTTATACTTTACAAGGAATTGATTTCATTAGATGTGCCAAAGTATAAGTGAGCACTCAAACAATTAGTCAACAACTATACTGGATATTTATTAATCATATTCATCTCTAATCAATATAGTCGTCCTTGTAAGTCATAGATGCATTAGAGAATGTATATTAAGGCATACTTTAGAATTAATGACCTATAAACATTCCATATCAAATTATAAAGCTTTGTGAGCAGGATATAATGTTTAGGGATTTCATAAGAGCCTTAATATTCAAGAGTGTGAATTGATGCATACGAATCTTTTAAGTTCTTTCTATAGAGATGGAGTTGGGCTCCTCTAATTATTCGATGATTATGCAATGATGAAGTTTAGTTTTTATTTAGTTTTCACTCATCATTTCAAAAACAATTTAACATTTGTTTTATCATAATCATCTTTGTTCAAAGTTTTATTTTGGGAAAAATCTACCGAAATTTCGATAGCATATCATATGTAAATTAAATGTTTTCCCATAAAACTTGTATCTGATAGTGAGTTGTTTTCAACAGATAAATCATATAAAACAAGCCACAACCTAATATCTACAACTAGCATGCAAATTATATCACTACATCCGTCATGCAGAAGGCTTTCAACAAAAACATGCTTTCTAGTAGTTCAATCAACAACTCATAAAAGAAATGAACTATCCAATAGATGATATAAACAGTAACTAACAATTGATAGTTATGAAATTAGTGCAAAGTTGTACTCACAATAACATACAAACATATAAGCATAAATAAACAATGAGAGCATTTTAATGTATATAGATATGAAAGATAAATGCTCCTCCTCAATTATGCACTCGATTCATTGAATGTTTTTTTTCTTATTTTTCAAATCATTTAGCCAAAAGATCTAGATTTTTAAAGATATATGCTTGGCATTGGATGAATAGGCTTAGAAGACCAAAAAGTCACAATATATATTTCTTGAAGTGAGCTAAGCCAATATAGCCTCTGTTGATATTAATGCGCGTGAGAGGTGCAAGTTCAAAATGGCTTTCAATTTAAAGTGCTCGTGCGCAGGTTTCATTTGGACTATGACTTTTCTCTAAATTTGAAACCTAGTGCAATTAATTTAGCCATTCAACTTTACTAAAGATATGAAGCTCTAAGGATTTGACTTTGAAGGATTGAGAGCTTGTGCTACGAGATAGAATAAATACTCTTAAAGCTTTAATTACTTATTAAGTTATGAAGAGTATTTTGAAGTGAGCACATGTGGATAGTATTAAGATAGTTTTATGATAGTGAATCTGTCCAAACAAATTTAGATAAAAAGCAACTAGAAGAGTATGAATTTTGGAGCATTGCTCTTTGGTGATTGAAAAGTATCCTTTAGGTATGATCATATAGAGGAGCAAGGATACAAACCAAGAAATGGGTGGAACCTTATCAAGTATGATCGTGGTTTGATAAAGATTTCCTATGGAGGATACGATGAACCAAAATTAGAAGATTTTTATATTTTAAGTACAAAAGGAAATATTTTGGTTAATCGGTGAAACTAGAATCCCTTAGTGGTTGCCTCTAATTTTGATGATGGAATGATGTCTTTAAGTAAGCACTAGTTAGAATATGGACTAATGATCACTAGATCTTAAGTTTAGAGTGATGACTAAGCTATGGTTAAGGTTTTTATATTCAAAAATGAGTTTAAATTTAAATAATATATATCGAGATGGATTCCCTAAAGCTCAATTATGTGTAATGGACAAGATATGCTTAACTTAAGATTTGTCATTTTAGGAATAAACCACTTTGTAGGCCAATAGACATAACTCTCCCAAAACCTAGAACCTAAGGAAAGTATTTATGTAATTCAAATTTGAATTAGTTCATCCCTAAGTCCCAAGGAGTTTCCCTTTTTGACAACCCATACCATTTTTCTACCTTTGATTCTTGATGGGTTAGGATAATATGGTTCTTTGACTCTCCATACCTGCTTGGGTTTCACACCTTTCATTTTAAACGGGTAATCAAATTCTGTGTGGCCATTCTTTTTACATAAGATGCATGTGGTATGAGTATATGGACTGGAAGAGGTACTAGCATAATGTTTAGATTCTCTTATAAGGTACCCCATGTATAGGTTATTCCTTTTCTTATTTTCAATTCCATTAAAACCTATACCTTCTTTATCCAAGGTCATCTTTTGTGAACGTAAGAGCTTGCCAAAGTTTTCTTTACCTCTAGTGAATGTATGGATGATCTTAGACTAGTCTTTTATTTTATTTTATAGATCTTGAATTTTTAAGTTCTCTAGACCTTTGTAAACATTCTGAAGTTTGATAAATTATTTAATCATATTGTTTGCTTTACATTCCAGATAAGAAATGAGAAGATCTTTCTTATTGTCACTTGAAGTTTGAAATTTTAACACATTCAATTCTTCTTCCAACTTTTCATTATTGTTTACTAATTTTTTGATTTTGAAATAATTTTCCCTTTCAACAAAAACTTTTAACTCACATTATTTCACGGATGCCTCATACTTGTTTTTCAAAGCAATATATCTTTTATTAGCTTTAACAAGTGACTTATGAATTCTAACATATTCAATTTGCAATTTTTCACAAGTAAGCATGCTTTCACTATCAGAACTATCACATGATTCAGTATGAGATGCATCATTCAAATCATCGCATGAATCATTACCCGGGTTATATAATAGCGTAGGAGGAGACGAGATTACCTCATCGTCGGTTAAAGTTATGAAGCAAGGTTTCCTTCAAGATTTATAGAGCTTGAGTCACAAGGAGTGATCGCCTTTTCTTGCTTAATGACTTATGCATTTTGTTTGAATTTTAATAAATTTAATTTCAAGATCCGATTTTAAATTTCCTAACATAAAATAAATATTTTTGAATTGTGTATAACAATAAAAAAAAAAGGTCAGGGCTTGTTTATCTTTCATTTTTAGTTTTCAGAAGAATCACAAAAAAGCTAGCTTACTTTCCAAAAAGAAACATTTGTACAAAACAATCAAAATAAATTTTGGCACTATTAACCCGTTAAAATAGTTTTTTTAAAAATTTTCAAAATAATTACAAAATTCAACATTTTTTTCACTTTAAAATTTGTATAGTAAAATTGAAAAATGTTTTTTTAATTGTTTATTCTCTTTTTATTACTTATATATTTTTTAGAAAATTGAAAAATATGATGCCCTTTTTGTAGTTATTTGGAGATCTAAAAATGAGAATAGAAAATTATTTTGTACAATTAAGCAAACCCTTTATTTTATACCATTTTTTAATACAAATCTTGTAAATATGGAAATAATATACTATTTTATATATATGAAAAAAAAAAAAGTATATATCACGATTAAGTAGGCCACAAAAAATACATGTGGTCTACAACATATTTCAATATTTATGGAAATGTGATACATGTGACATCTCATTCCATTTTTTTTTTTTTGATTACATAGGAACTCCAGCCACCAACAAGCCATTCGGACTCCCTGGTCCAACACCAAATTTTGTTTGGACACCAAAATTGAGGTGTCAAACATCTTAAAAATTTTATAAAAGAAGGGTGCTTAAATAATATAAACATCCATTCCTGCACCGTCATAGATAAGTTTCATAAGAACATATCCCTAAAGAAGGTTTACTTTGAGGGTCGAGTTGTTTGCACTGTTTTGGTTAGTTGGATACTAATACTCTCATCATACAATATTATTGCATACTATGATTATATTTAAAATTTAAAAAATTATTTAAGTAAAAGTAACATTATTATGCTGCAGTAAAATATTATAAGAGGATCATGAGGGCTTTTATGTGGTTTTGAGTTGGTGAGGGTAAGAGAAACCTCCTTGTTATCTAAGATAGGATTAGAAGACCTAGTTTAAAGGGGTAGGTCTTGGGAATGCAATGTCCAAAAGAATCTCACTAGTTGGAAAATGGCTTTGGAGGTTTTCCCTTGACATATAGGGATTAGAAGTGCATTGTTTCCATTGGGATGGATGGGATACAAGAGGAAGTGAAATTACTTCTTGTGTCCTTGGGAATTCATTTCTCAGTCTAAATATATGCTTTATCCATTATGAGTGTATGAGTCAAATGAAGCAATTGATTATTTTACTCACCTTCAAATTTCGTTGGAGTCTTTAGTTCCCTATCATTTTAGATTGTCAAAGCATAAATCTCCAATAATTGACAAGAGTTTTCACCTTTTTTTAGATATTTCAATGAAAAAGAGGTTGATAACTTAACTCTTTAATTGAGCACATTGGATTCTTTTTCCTCCTCGAGCGAGGGACAACTCGACAATTCAAGTAGAGGATTCTTTTTGGGTTTTTATTTTTCCATTAAATTGTTTTTCTCTCAATTTATGAAATCCTCAAAAAAATTTATCCTTTCCCCTTGAATAACTTCATCTACGGAGCAAAAAGTTCCATTCAAAATTGATGCTTTTATGTGGACTTGGTTATTAATTGACTTAATATCAATGATTTGCATAGATAATGAGACATTATAAGACTATTAGTTTAGATATGTAACTTCTTATACTACGAGTCAAATGAAACAATTGACTATTTTATTCTCATAGGATTTATTAGGTGGTTAGTCTAAATATGTGCTTCATCCGGTATGAGATAAAGAGTCAAATGAAACAATTGACTATTTTGTTCCCACACTACTAGAAATGAATGCTATAATTTTTAATGGCAAAATAACTCTCACGAGGATAGAACAGTTTTTGAATAATTTCAGGGATTTATATTGTCAGATACGTAAAGGGACAATAAGGGAGCTTTGTTGTGATTTAATTAGGTTTTTTTTTAGGACGACCTCTTATCCTCCACACCTTGTAAATAAATCTCCTTCTTGATTTTTTTTATATTAAAAAAAAATTATAATAGTAAAACTTGGAAGTACTTTTTTTTTTTCAAAGGAAGGACACTTACCTTTCCTAAGGTTTGATAGAAATATAGAGACATTTTCTAAAGTTTAAAAAATATCACGAACTTTCCTTGAGATTTGTCAGAAAGGCACAAACCTCCCATAAAAAAAAACTCATCTTTTTACAAAACATAAGGACAAGTTTGTATTTTTTTGACCAATCTCGCGAGAGTTCCCTAAAAATTTTGAAAACTTTGGAAACGTCCCTTTAATTTTTGAAATCTCAAAGGAAGTCATTATCTTTTTACCAAATATGATGAGCGGATAGAATCTTTTGTCTTTTTTTGAAAATTTTAAGACATCAACTTAATTAGATATAATTTTCATCATACATATAGGTTTTAATGCTGATAATATAATTAGTTTATACGCATGTCAAAAGTACATCTTTTCAAAATAATTATAATTATAAGAATTTCAATATTAAATCAAATATTGACATTACATTTAAATTTTTTGTAAATGCAAATTAAATAAAAATATTTAATATTTCTATGTTACATTTATTTTATTTTTAAAAATAAAATTTTATAAATTGTCATTCATACAAATATTTTTGATATGGTGAACGAAACAGTGCCGTAATATTTTTCTCAACGTACGAAGTCCGTCCTTTTCAGATCACGTGCTTATCACAAGCTTTCAGGTTGTTACGCACGCGCAGCGAAGTTTCGAGCAGGCCCTTATATAGTCATTCTTAAATTCTCTTTTAGCAATCAACACTCCCACGCTTGCACGCCACAGCGATGATGCGTCACTTACCAAAATGCCCACGCATAGGGCCGCTATCTGCGGTTCGAAACACGAAAGAGCTATGGCAAATTGGGATAAATATAGTGGCAGTTTAGGCAACCAAAGAAAATATACAAAGGTCGTAATAGACGGGAGCCAATGATACTCTAACAAATCCGAGGGAGGGAGGAAAAGAAGACGAGCAGAGGACCTAACGAGAACCTGTAATTTGACTCCTCGGTGTGCGGTGGCCGGAACACTGGCAACCCGAACTCGCCGGAGCTACGGACGGTTTTGGCAGGTTTCTTCAACCGAATGTTCTTTCCCCACTTTATGCTAATTTTGCCCTAATTGTGCGAATTCAGATACTCAGGCGATCAGGATGTGTTTGTTGTTTCTCATTTCTAGGGCTCGGATGTGAACCGTAGGGAAAGCATTCACGTATTTGTGATTTTTGGGATTAATATGTGATTTTTTTATCCCTTTGTGTTGTTCGTTGATTTTGGTTTGTCTTTTTTTTTTTTTGTAGATTTTGGAACGCATTATGTGGCTTAAAGTGGCAGTATTTGTATGCTTATTCGCGTTTTCAGGCGGCAGAGGTAATCGATTGTGTTCTTATATTTGAATGCTTTTTATTTTCTGATTTTTAGGTATGCATCTTTGCAGCCGCGTTTATGCTATTTCTTTGAATTTAACGCAGCTAAAAAATTTCTAACACTTGGGATTCATTTAAATACAAAACAGCCCCATGAACTGATTTCTCTACGGCTGACTGTTGACCTAAGTGCGATGGCAATGTGTTTGTATATGACTATTAGAAATTATATATTGTGAAATGAAGGACTGCTTGTTCAGCATTTTCAAAGTGCTTTCTTATGTCAGGTAGCAAAATCAAATCGGTTTTAGATCTCAAATCAAGAAGTACTTGCTAGTATGCTAATTGAGATGCACGCAGGAGATGTGAATCTGCCGGAATTAGCCATTACTATGTCTATTTTGTTAGTTTATTACCTAGGGTTAGCATTTGTAGAAGAGTAGATAAAGGAAGGACAATAGAGATGGTTTGGACACTTGTAATGTAGACCAAATAATGCTATAATGTAAAGGGGTGATTTAGTTGTTTATTAGGAGCAGTAGTTGGAGGGGGATGAAGGAAGGGGTAGACCTAAAGGAACTTGGATTGAGTTAGTAAGGATTTGACAAAGCTTCAATTTTATAAGAATATGCCTCAGAATATACATTGCATTGTGTGGAATGGCAGAAGGAGATCATGTAATGGATCCTGCCTAGTGAAAATTAGGGCTTGGTTGTTGCTATTAATGTTGTATACTTGTATAAGAACACGTGGACATGGAAGTTAATTTATCAGGCAGGGGGACTAAAGAAGAGGGGCTTTTTATCACGTTGGCTGACCATGAAGGAAATGAAGTTAGGCTTGATGGGGTTAAATATCTAAGGCAAATAAATGTTGGAGGGAATTAGTGAATTTATAATGTTTGGTGAACTGTGATGGGAAGGGATTAAAGAGGGCTTTCTTGGATAATTTCTTTTATTTTATTTTTATTTTTATTATTTTTATTTTCCTTTTTTTCTTTGATTTTTTTTTCTTTTTGAGGATTTAGTATCCTTGCTTTGATCGTACATTCTCTTTCTTAATATTTCTTCTTTTATTATAAAAAAATCTTAGATAACATGTTGAGCTTATATTCGTGTATAGCAAAATATCAATGTAAGATGACTCTGTTTTGCTCATGTTGTCAACTTAAGACGTTTTTAATTAGAAAAGGACAAAAATATGAAAATTTTTTCCATTAGTTACATGCTCTGTGTGCTTGAGAGTGTGGATTTTTATATAGAACTCCCAATATACAACATGAGATAGACTGTTTTGAAGAAACGAACTATTTGCATGCGTGTCCCATGGCAGTATTCTGAAATTTTAAGCAATTTGCTCTGTGAACAGAACCATCTTGCATTAATTTATTTTAGAACACTCAACTTGAACATTGACCCACTCCAAGTGCCTGCAGTTCAAGTGAGGACAATGTCCTCTCCCAAAATAGTGGTTAATTGGATGACTTTTCTTCTATTGGTAAAAAAAAATTGTTTGTGCTCAGAGATTGCCTCTTTCCCATTGAGCCATGTCGCATTTAGAATTAAAGTGGGTGCTTTTTTTTTTTTTTTGGAATGGTGACTAAAAGAGGGAAGAGTTTTTCCTTTTCTAGTATATCCTAAGATTTATACTATTCTTAGTTTATTCTCTCATAACTTGCTGTAAAACAGACTCATATGCATGTTCAACCATGATTTGCATTGGGAATTCCTATAACACATTATATTTATTTATTTTTAAATAATTGCAGAACTGAAAGTCAAGCACTGGGGTCATCTCCCCAGTTACAATCACTCGCTTGCCACAATATTGGTGGAGTATGCTTCTGCTGTAAGTTTTGAAAGAAATGGCTCATCTCTCTCTCTATCTGTGTGGGTGTATGTGTCTATGTATGTATATGTATATATGCATGCATGTGTGTTGTATTAAAAAGAAGATATAACTTTTGAAATAATGAAATGTTAATCATGTCATTGTTTCATGGAATAAGTGGCATTAGTTGCATATTAGTTGTACTTGTGAGGATTTTGGTGCTGGAATTCCCTTTTAAAAGCAAACTTCTGCATTTGCAGGTGTACATGTCAGATTTAACCGAACTATTCAGTTGGACATGCCCAAGATGTGATGATATGACTGAGGTATTTAGTTTGATCTTAAGATTATGTTCTAGTTGTGAGTTGTGAGATTGGGCTTGTATTAATTCATACAATCATGTCATTTTTTTTTTATTAATGGGAATGACTCTTATTTGTATTTTATACTTAAACAGGGATTTGAGATGATTGAGCTGATTGTCGATGTCCAGCATTGCTTACAGGTGCATGGCATTGTACAGAATGAATAAAACATAGATATTTCCACGAATCTGCCCTGTATTATTTCTACTTTTTTTTGTTGCTTAAATTTCCATGACCATGAGCTACAAATATCTACTACAGGCATATGTGGGGTTGGCAATGGATCTTAATGCTATCATAATTGCATTTAGAGGCACTCAAGAACACAGGTTTGAATGATCTGATTGCTTTTTTTAATTTTGTCCTTTATCAATAGCTAGGTTTTTTTTTGGTGAATTGTAACAAAGTCATACAAGTTACACAATTCAAATTGTTACACACTCTCTCTCATGGTCTCATGTGGGTTCCTTCTGTGTCATACAAGTTACACAATTCAAATTGTTACACACTCTCTCTCATGGTCTCATGTGGGTTCCTTCTGTGTATGTTACTCATTGCTCTTTGTTGAGAATTTCTTATTCATGAGAATTTTTTACATCGAGTGGTTTAGGGTTTGCAAACAAAAAGGATGGGATAGATTAATAGATTTATGCAATGAATAGTTGTGCATATAAAATCAATGCAACCTGGGTTAGCTTCAAATTGTTGATCCCCACACCCAGAAACCTGAATGGTTAACAGTGATGATGGTTTTATCGTTTGATCACCTGATCCTATTTGTTGTTGATGTCAAAGTATTGTGTGAATGGCCGAATGGTTTGGCCTTGAGTTCTGTATATTATATATAGAATTTACAAGAATGCTATACATGGAAAGTAAATAAGTTCTAGCATTATTCTAGCCCTATGCATGTAAACTATAATCTGTCAAGCCCTATACATCATAGTAGTTAGAGGTGCGAGGCGAGCCAAGGCGCAAGAAGGCACACGCCTCACAAAGGTGAGGCGCACAACTATTAAAATGCTGTAAAATGCCTATTTGGGGTAATTGATAGCAAAATTGGAAATTTAAAATACCAAAACATTCAATAGCAAAATTGAAAATTTAATGAAATTGCCAAGGCCAAAAGCATAAACAATTCAACATAGTTCAACATCAAAATAAAAAGAGTACAATAAAAGATTTCAAAGTCCAAAATCTAAAAATCCTCCTCAATCATCAGTCATCATTCATCATCAACTAAGTCTGCCAAGATATCATCATCTTCCTCTTCATCATCAGAATTGTTTTCTCCAACATCTTTTTCCTCTTCTGCGTCCTTTGCACTATCTACTTGGATTTCATTCTCATCTACAAGTTCCAACATTGTGGTCCGGCCCCTAGCACTGGTTGCACTGCTAGATGAAGCTCTTCCTCTAGACGATGATGACATATTTGCACTTATTCTTGATCTCGTGTGATGCGGGGGGTTATCTAGTCCAACAGCTCTAGCAACGGAATCCCCAAGTCAAAATATCATCTTCAAACACAAGTTCATCATCCTCATCAAAATCGCCATCCATCCTACCAATCAACCACTCATTACTATCATCAATGTCCTTTAGGAGGATGGGATCAATGGTGTCACACTTTTCGTATCGACGCCTCAGAGTTCGATTATATTTCACAAACACCAAATCATTCAAGTGTTGCTGGGCTAGCCTATTTCTCCTTTTGCTATGAAGCTGCAAAAAGTTGAAAGTAATATGGTTAATGATGATTCTAAAAAACAATAGATTGGTAGTTCTTGTTCTTTAATAATTAATCCACGATATACTAATGACTTACATGTTGGAATATGCTCCAATTTCTTCCGCAGCCGGTAGCACTATACGTGAGGCTAAGAATTCTCATAGCAAACTTTTGCAAGTTTGGAGTTGATGATCCAAATGACATCCACCATTACGCTGTTATAAAATAAATTTTAAATGAAAAACTACTAGATAAATAGCAAAAATAATTTTAAAAAGAAAGTGGTAGTAAAAATTTCATTTTACGCGGTGCTTGTATCTTCCTTTGTCTCACCGCCAAAGGAATTCCAAAGACGCTACCAACGCTATTGTATTTTGGCAACTCCTGTGCTACTTCGTCTTGCATTTCAAGGGTTGGCATTAACCTTGCAATACATTTGTACAAACCCGTCATAATTTCTTCATCTTGCAAAAATGATGGGGTTTGAATAGGAAAAATCCGGGTTCAAGTAATGTGCAGTTGCATGCAACGGTTGATGGAGTGGCATCCCCACCTCGTATCAATAATTTCAAATGCCTCCTTGAATTTATCTTCTCTCTCACCGAAAGCCTTAGCTATGACTTCCTTAGCCCTATCCATTGCTTCATAAATGTATCCTATTGCAGGTTTCTTTTCCCCATCAACCAAACCGAGTACACGGAGAAGTGGGCCTATCAACTTAAGAGCATAGACGATGGTACTCCAAAAGGTAGGCATCAAAACAATACTAGCTGCTCTTTTGCCAGCTGCCTCCTTTGTCCATTTAGTAGTATTCCAATCTTTAGAAGTAAACATTTTCCTCAAGTCGTTCTTTTGAAGGTGGATTGAACGAAGGGTGATGAAGGCAATTGCCAATCTTGTAACTGTAGGCCTTCGTAATTCCTTTCCTCCAGTTAACTGTCTCATCAAGTTCACCACACCAACACGGTTATAAATATAACCATTCAAAAACATTGCCCTTTTCAAAGTTGCATGAATTGAAGGCATCTTCCCAATATCCTCAAAAATTAAATCGAGGCAATGGGCAGCACATGGTGTCCAATATAAATGTGGCCTTTTTGCTTCCAACAATCTCCCTGTTCAAAAATCAAGGAGTGAAACCATTAAAATATTAAAATAAATAATATATACACTATAAAATGTGGTTCTACAAATAAGTTCTTACCTACTGCAACATAGTTTGAAGCATTGTCAGTTATTACTTGAATCACATTTGATACTCCAATTTCCTTTACCATCTTATCAAGTAATTTGTACATTCTATCTGCATTCTTGACAAGATTAGGAGCATCAATAGACTTGATGAACACTGATCCCATTGGAGAGTTCACTAAGAAGTTTATTATGTCCTTATTAGCAACCGAATCTCTCAAACCATCAGACATAATTGAGCAGCCATATTTTGCCCATTCCTCCTTATGGACCTTCAACAACTCTTTCATTCGACTAACTTCCTGCTTTAGGAAAGGAACTCTTACTTCATGATAGTTAAGTAGCTTTATTCCAGGACCATATTGTCCAATCGATTCAAGTACCACTGCAAAGTTGCTCAAACGTACAAAATTAGATGGTATTTCGGCATCATACATCCACCTAGCAAAATCTCCCATTGCCTTTTTTCTTAATTCTTTCTTGCACGCCTCATTTATTGATGTTTGCTTCATCTTTCCTAGCTTGAACCGCTTTCTTTGGATCAGGAGTAAAAAACAAGTCCATGGGTCCCTTATGTTTTGGTTTCTTCAAGTTGGATTGGTTTGAACTTTGACTTCGACTTCTACTTCCATTAGTAAGCACTCTCTTGCCACGGGTGTCAATTTCTTGAACTTCATCCTCTTCATCCTCACCATAATGATCTATATCATCAAAGTCAGGCAATAACTCATTTTCCTCCTTTTCCATATCTTTCTTCAACATATACTCCTTAATCTCCTCACGTACATGAGCTGGACACTTAGAGCATTCTTTTACATTTCGAAATCCTCCGACACTATGTTGTTTTGCCCGAAATATTCCTCTCCTTGTGACTTTGCCACAAAAATTGCAAGTCAAATTATTTCTATTTTTTTGATCATCCAAATGTGTATACTTCCATGCAGGATCTTTCTTTGCAGAGGCCGAGTTTCCACTTCCAGAATCCATTTAAGATTTTTGACTTGGTATCTTAACTGAAAAAACAATGTATCATATATTTCAGGCAAATTAGGCAATAACTCATTTTGTAGTTGTAGCTAATAGCCTAATACAGGCAATAACCCATTTAAGATTTAAGACTTGTATGATGCATTTCCAAACAAATTAAAAAACAGTAGCTAAATTCAGTAAAAATAATAATATGTATTAGTTATAATTTATAAACTTACATTAAAATAAATATTTAATTAGTAATTAAATATTTAATTAGTAATTACCTATCTAGTACATTCTTTGGGGTCTAAATTCAAAGCTAAAATAATATGCGATTCTATTATAGAGAAATTTGAATGAAGGTTGCAGGTCTTTCAAAGTCTCAGGAAAGAAAAAAACCAACATATTGTGCCTGGAACCAATTTTTTGTGAGTGTGGAGATTGCTGTGTGCTGTGGTGGTCATCTGGCGATGATTGTTCTGGATGGCGGTAGATCAGGGGGTGCTGAGTTTTGGTGGTGGCTGTGTGTCAAAAACAATTCTGGCAAAATGGGAAACTAAAGATGTTGGTGGTTGGAAATTTTTTAGGTGGTGCGTGGGAGCTCTCCAGTTGTGAGATGGTGATGAAGTTTCAGGAAGGGACATTTTTGTCGGTGTCTGTCTTTGATGTTGGTGGTGGTGCTTCAAGAAAAAATGTTGGAAAAGTGATGTTTGAAAGTGAGTGGCACGACTGTTAATTCTGGGACTATCACAGATGATGAACAGTGTTTTGAATTTTCCTTGATTTCTTTGCTAAATTGTTGGAATTATCTACTTTGAAGCAATGTTGGCTACAATGGAAGTGACTACAGATGCAGTTATGGCTTTATGGGACAACAATGGTGTTAGATGGTTGATGGAAGAGCAACAACAAGAATTAGGCTGGATTGTAAGAGAAACTCTTCTGCTTTAGTTTCATGTGATAGATCCCTTGTAGACTAATTTCACTTAATGAAATTACTATCTAACCCTTATTTCATTCTATGCCCAACTACAATGAATATGGTTCTTTAAATGGGATTAGAAACTCTTTTCTAACTCTTTTCTAGTTCTCCTTTTGACTTAGCCAAGGATTTCTTTGATTCATATCTCAATCAGTGATATACAGCATTCCTTCTCCTTTTTGAGAGTTATAAATCCCATATTGTGCTCTCATTTTCCTCCGTACTTAAACCAATAAATCCAATCCACCATGATAAAAGTTTTGAAGGTCCAATAAAGGACACTATTCGGACTAGGCACTCTTCACACAATTGTAGCTGAGAATACTTGATTGACAGGCATATCTTTGACATGGTCATGCTTGCTGTGCTTGTTCTCTAACAAGCACCTTTATATGCTTTTCTTAGTGTCTCTATGCAAGTGATTCGAGCCTACTGACTCCTATACAATATTCATTATGCAAGCATGTCTTTCCATATTGTCAGTGGCCAATTGACAATCTTAGGACTAGGAGCATTTAAGAATTAAGTGCTGGGAAGTAGAGGCCTTATGTTCTCAACTTCTTTAAGCATTTATCTTTTCAACTTAGATTATATGGACTAATTCTGGTAATAGAGATAATATTTGTGTGCCTTGAATAAGTAATTTGCCTTTACTAATTATTTTATATAATATGGAAAAAATAAAAAAAATGTCCTAGTTAATTGATTGGCCTTTAGGGTATAGGACTTTAGAGTATAGGACAAACACTTCCGCTTTGCTGTAGGTTCAGTTGCTAGGAAACATAGTTACCCTGAAAGCAGTGCATTTTAGGTTGTGGTCTGGGTATGGAATGAGGTATGCTACTTAAGAGGTACGCAGTTCTTGGACGGGTAGGCTTAGTTGGCACGCCATTTGGGGGGTTGAATAGTCGCCATGCTATGTCGAATTGTGATAAGTTTCGAACTGTTTACTCAGAATGAAATTTAGACTATGGAAAAACATCCCCGTTTCCTTGATTAAATTATATTAATTATAAGTAAACAACAATTAATTATTAAATTAATTTTTTTAAATGTAAATGAATATGTTAATAATCTGCACATAAAAGGGGGGATGTTTAAACTTCTAACCCACTCATTCTTTTTGCACAAAAAATGGGGGTTTGGGAGTAAACATCTTGGGTCAAACAAATCTCTCTCTCTCTCTGTTCGAATCCATCCACCATTGCAGAATCTCACCCAGCAGAAACCCTTTTGGAGTCTCCACCCACCATTGTGGAGCAGAAAACCTCATGGAGTTGCACCCAGCAGCAGGAAGCGCGCAGAGTCTCACAGGAAACCTTGGCTAGAGTCTCACCCTGCAGTATGCAACCCTCTTCTCTCCACGTCCCAGATTCGAAGTCCTCTTCTCTCACCATCGTTGCAAGCTTCACAGCCCTCATCTCTTTGCGATTGCATGCTTTTAGAGTTCTTCTCTCACAAATCTGGGTTGCTACTTTTGGCGATCTGGATCTTGATTCCTGATGCCATTGACCCTCAAATTGGTATGTGCGATCTGGATTGCAGATGATTTTTTTTTTCCTTTGGGTGGGTGGGTGGGTGGGAGGAGCATCGTGGGTACCTATGGATTGAGAACATCCAAAGAAGATTTTTGTGTAGCAGTTTTGAAGAGTACATCTTGTCAGATGGAATTAAGTCAAATTTCCTTTTGATAAAGGGGGATTGGCTGTTATTTATTCGGAGATTGTGGAAAA
This sequence comes from Malania oleifera, assembly GCF_029873635.1. Lineage (NCBI taxonomy): Eukaryota > Viridiplantae > Streptophyta > Magnoliopsida > Santalales > Ximeniaceae > Malania > Malania oleifera. The sequence goes on along the minus strand of NC_080419.1, from coordinate 21,460,061 downwards.
AATTCTACTAGGAAAATGGCTATAGAGATTTCTCCAAGAAAAAGAAAGCTTATGGAAGAAAGTGGTGGTCACACGTGTGAGGGGAAAATCATAATAAAAACAGGGGACTGTATCATGTATTTTTTTTTTGTACTGAAAAGCACGTTGTAAGCTGTTTCCAAAATCTTCCTGGAAATGAAAACAGTGGAATTATGTTTGGTTAAGATTGGTTCAAGAATGATAATAGTAATAGTCCTTATGGGTTGGCTCAAGTGGACATGGGCAGGCAAATCTCCTGGTAATAGAAGGTCTTGGTTCAATTCTGCATAAGAGCCAATTCTCTACTAACATGGGCATGCTTGGGAATTGGAAGCTAGCCTCTGCCTCTGGCTTGGTGCCACCTGGTGGGGTCTGAAGGGCTCATCTGGAGTCTGGAAAAAAAAAGTAGTATTACTATTATTATTAAAAATTGGGTTATATCTCAATCCCTGTGTTCTCATTTTATGTGAAAAGCTGTACCCAAAAACATGGGAAACACCTTAATTGTTTCTTGAAAAACTTTATTTTTTAAAAGTGTTTTCAGATACGAAATGATTTGTTATAAACACTTAACCAAACGTGAATTATTTGTATTTTTTGTATCCAGAATCCGAAAGCTTAATCAACAGGACCTTCAATTCTCAGATTTGTTCATAGTTGCCATTCATAAAAACAACTTGGTTGGTAAGTGTGCTGGGATTTTTTTTTGATAGAAAAAGGAGAAATATTGTGAAGGAGAGGGAGTTTACATAAAGGAACTTACAAAATCATCCTAAGAAAGAAAAAGAACAAAAAAGAAAAAATTATAATAATAGTAAAACAGCCTTCCAATCACTTAAAGTGGAACTTGATTTTCAGGAGAAATTTCACGAATCATGAAGTAAATCAATTCGCAGACCTGCTGAGCCTTGTTCAGGCAAGTGGGGTAAAGGCAGGGGCCCGGGGGGGGGGGTGTGGGGTGGTGGAGAGAGACAGAGTAGTTTAAACTTACATGAAAAAAAGGTTTTTTCACAGTAAAGCCCCTAACCTTTGCTCCATAGAATCAATAGGGTTGGAAGAAATAATGATTCCCGTCCAAAGCCATTTGGAATCTAAAGCCCAATCCAAGGGGAGACAGTCTCAGACAGAATTCTCACTGGGAATAACTTGAAGAAGAGGGGCTGTGTGTGATAATAGATGTTTTCTATGCAAAGGTGAAGAAACTACCTACCTACCATTCACTTTTTATTGCACTGCAGATGAGCAAAAAATCTTTGGTGCCTGATTCATGTTATCTTAGGCATCAGTTGGGTAGTTGCCAAAGATGTTAACAAAGAATTAAAAGCTTTGAGAGACTTGGTTTGCAGAAAAATGACTAACGATATTTGGGATGTCGTTCCCCTTTCTGTTTTCCGGTTAATTTGGAAGGAAAGATATTTAAGGGCTTTCGATGAGGCTGTCTGGGACAGAATTCTCACCAGAGTAACTTGAAGAAGGGGGGACTGTATGTGGTCTGAGCAAAGAGGAGGAAGAAACTTCTAATCACATTTTATTGCCTTGAAAATGAGTGACAAATATTTGGTGGCTGATTTATGTATGTTAGGAATCAGTTGGGTTGTTGCTGAAGATGTTGACAAAAGAACTGAAAGCTTAGAGAGACTCAGTTTGCGGAAAATTGGCTTAGGATACTTGGGATGCCATATCTGATATCACTCATTTTTTTAGGTTGATTTGAAAGGAAAGAAATCTGAGAGCTTATGATGGAAAAGAAAATTCTTTTTAGTACAGTAAGTCTTTTTGGATTGCTACCATGCAATTTTTCTCAAAGGTGACTTTCCAAGGTTTTGATTCTTTTGTAGATTTTGTGGAGAACTTGTCAGTTTCACTGTAATTTATACTCCTGCTATCATTGGAGACTCCCTCGTGGAGTCTTGTTTCTTTTTACTAACAGTCCTTCATTTATTAAGAAAAATAAAATGATATGATTATTGATTCCTTCATATTCTCATGAGAATTCATGACCATCTGGAAAAGAAGGAGCTATGTATTAGGCCTTAAATTTGATCTATGTGTAGTGGAGCTTCCTCTACAGGGCCATGTTGGGCCAGTTGTACATCAATGGATGTTAAGAGTCGAAGACTTGTGTGAGAGGGCCATGTCAGTGAGAATTTGGGTGTTGCAAGTTATAATTAATATCATTATTGAGTTGCAGAGCTTTTATCAGGATTGATTCTTGTAGACTATGAGGAAAGAGGAAGGCGGTGGCGGAAACTGGTCTAATGCCTCTGTGAAGGAAGGACTAGATTGGACTGCAAAGCCCTGTGTAGTCTTTGGTTAGCCGGGTGTCTGCTCCCATTAGAAGCAAAATTGAAAAATGAATGAAAAATATTTTGATTCCAACATACCTTAACTACATGAGTGTTTTGCCTTAGAAGAAGAATACGAGGATGCATGGGAATTGGTGGTCAATCATCAATCCAGATGATAAGAGCAGTGAATGCAAATGTTGGCTTTTTCTTGAGGGGATAAGAAGGACACGATGAAGCATACAACGTGAACTTCTTGTGGTAGACAAGGGCACCCTAGTGCATGGAGCGCTCTTACCATGCAGGTTCTGGGGAGGGTGGTCCAATGCTGCAGCCTTGGTATGCACAGAGGAGGCTGTTTCACAGCTCAAACTTATCATTCTTAGGTCCTCATCAATGAGCCAAGGCTCACTCTTAATAAATTATATGGAAACTGGTTCAAATTATGGAGGATTTCTGTGAGAAATCCTTTGTGACAAGTCTTTTTATTCTAATTACCATATATTCCTGGCCAATAGCATACCAGTTATCTGAGCTTTACTTATTTCTCATATATTAGTCTGAGTTATGCCTATACCCTACTTGTCTGTTGGTACAAATTCCAGTTATGGTACTTTCTGGTCAATGATTATTCTTTTTGATTACCTTGGTTCGCACATCTTTTGCACATTCCTCTGATCATGGTGGTAATTTTTCATGACTAAATGTTATATCTTAGTTCATAAATTTTCTGATAAGTTTCTTTAATGAACAGCATACAGAATTGGATTGAAGATCTCTACTGGAAACAGCTTGATTTAAATTACCCTGGCATGCCTGATTCAATGGTGCGCTACTGCATACTGCAGAGAAGTTTTCTACGTAAATGAATAGTATTTAGGCCAAAATAAATGTTATTGCATGCATTTGATTGAATTTTGCTTGTTTTAGGTGCATCATGGATTTTACTCTGCTTATCACAACACAACCATACGTCCTGGCGTTTTAAATGCTGTTAAAAGAGCAAAGCAATTATATGGTGAACTTAACATCATGGTGACAGGACATTCAATGGGAGGGGCTATGGCATCCTTTTGTGGACTTGATCTCGCGGTGAATAATTCAGCTTTGCTTGATACAGTTTAAATATATTTATTTTGCATGTGTTGTTGAGTTAAAATACTAACTTCCAATACTTACAAGCAGGTGGCATGTGCTTGTGTTTGGTATGAGCATAAAGATTATAATTATGGTTACTTATGTTAATGCGGGATTAATTATTATGATTACTTATATTAATGAGGATCTGTGTAACTGCTCAATGTTTTAGTTTACTATTTTTCAGTTGTGTTAGATTTTGGTTCAGCTTGAGGAATTGAAATTTTTTTGACGGACATGCTGGCCCAAGCATTTTCACTGTGGGCTTTATACATAATAGATGCGTGACTGGACATCATCAGTTTCAGAAGACCCATAGCAACCAATATATTGCACACTTCCCTTTTCTTATTGTCAAGCTATCATCTCCTTGAGGATTTTGTTTGTATGTAGTCTTTTGGATTCTTTTCAGCAGCAATCAAACCAACATTTTGGGTTCATTTAGTTGTGGGAACATCTTCCAGTTTCCAGGTTCAATTTTTTAAGAATTACAAGAATGCCTTATTTTCCAGTTTTCTAATATTTGTATTTGAAACTTGACCCGTTCTTCCGAGTTCTTCGTAGAAATGTTGGAAAACTTGAAAAAAGTGGCATTTTTTTTTTATTAATTTGAAAAACTCAAAATGAAAATAATAACTGATTTCTACAAGTAAACAGGCCCTTTGTGTTCATATTTAAAAGTTTGACATAGGTAGTGAAGTTTGGAATATAGGACAGTTTCTTTGGGTTTTAGCTTCAGAGTTGTTTTGAGGGTTTCTTCGTCTTTGTTAATGAATTTCTTATAGGGCATTGTCCCTTTTCTTTATTAATAAATTTCTCACTATTCAAATCTGTTGCATCTTTCTACACTTCTGTTTTTGAAGTCATATTTGAATTTTAAATATTTTTGAGACGCATAGTTGAGCAAATTTTTTGAGATTCACTTCTTGATCCATGTGAGTGCTCCAGAAGTTCATTCTCTAATGCTTGCTGCCAATAGGATGGCTCAAGTGTCTTTCTTTGGATGTTTGTTCAGTTTTATTTAGGGAGGAGCTGTTTTTCTCGGTGTCTGTACTAAAGGAATATTTGCTTGCTCAGGTTAATCATAAAGCTCAGAATGTTCAGGTTATGACATTTGGACAACCTCGTATTGGAAATGCTGCTTTTGCTTCTTACTATAGCCAAGTCGTGCCAAATACAATTCGAGTCACAAATGAACATGATATTGTGCCTCACCTGCCTCCATATTATGCTTATTTTCCACAGAAGACATACCATCACTTCCCAAGGGAGGTAATAATTTGTTTATGAGAATATGACTGTCCTTGCAAGAACTGTCTCTGAAAATAAATTATGGATTGATTAGTCTGGAAATGCTTCATCTGATAAAAATTTTATTAATGTGGAGTAATGTCTGAAAAATTGTTCCACATATTCATGTTTGCTAATGTTGAGTAATATCCAAATCCTATATTATTCACTATTATTATCAATTATTATGCCAAAGAGATGAAACTGGTTAGGATATCACCATCTGCATCGATGGTATTATATTCTCTATAGTTGGGGAATGAAGAAACTAGAGATAGCATAGACTCGCATAAACTTTGTTGGAAGCTTAAGAAATCATTTAGCTTAGTGGTATTATGTTAGCGTTTGAGTGTTCCTTATTCTTTTAGCTTCTTCACTTAAGAACCACTCGTTAAATCCCAGGTGTGGCTTTATAACATTGGATTGGGAAGTCTAGTTTATGAAGTTGAAAAAGTCTGTGATAGTTCTGGTGAAGATCCAACTTGTAGCAGGTATGATTTCTTTCTGTTTCAGTAATAGACATGATTTTAGATATTCCTTACTCTACACCCTGGTCATTAGTATTCAATAGTGGAAATATATCAAATTATAATTTGCACATAACATTGTTTCAAATTGAACATTTTTGGAAGTTTAATGAAACACATACCTGCATCTGTTTAGTATATTGAAGTTTTTTGGAAGTTTAATGAAACACATTCCTGCATCTGTTTTGTTTAAGTATAAAATTAACTCTATTATAAATAAAAAGGTATAAAAGTAACACATTTTCTGTTTGATGGCTGAAAAAATCTTTACCTTGTGTTTGGGAGCCTGGATTTTGGATATTGGATTTGGATTTGAGTGAATTTGGACAAAACTCAATATAATTTTGTATTACAATTTGTCCAAATCCAAGTTCAAGGCCTCTCCCAAACATGGGGTTAGTTAAATTATGTGTGCATAGCTGCTGCAGTCTCATATACTTGAAAACTTTTGCAGGTCAGTGGCTGGGAACAGCATCTCAGACCATTTAGTGTACTATGGTGTTGAATTAGAGGCCGAGACATGGGGTTCATGCAGAATTGTGATGGATCCTGTCATGGCAAAATATAGCAGAGCAGATCTTAGTGGCAATTTTGTTTTATCCAAGGATCCTGCGGCTTTTATTCTAGGAGTGCATGCAGAGTCCGATGGTGGGACAAACTTTGTTTAGGATTTCTCGACTGCGGTACCTCTTGCAAGATCCATGTAGGATAATTGGGAAATTTCTATACCCCAAATTGGCCTATGTATTCTTTTGTATATAACCCTTGCTTTAGGGGTTGCCCATAAATGTGGGCTGCTGTCTATAATAGTTGCTGAAATGTGTATAGTAAATATGAAAATTAATGATGTGATTGCCAGATAACTGTTCTCACAACGCACGGGAGTCTCAATTTTCTTTCTTTCTTGCGTTCTAACTATTTCATATGGCTATTTTCTTTCCTTTTAAAAAAAAAAAAAAAATGTTTTATAGGCCTTTTTCTGAGGGGTGGTCATGCTTCTAGAAGGTTGTGTTTTCCATTTTCATCAACTTTAGGGGAATGATGTTTGGAAAAAGTTTGATGGGGGAAAGGAAAATAGATAGGAAATTTATTTTCTATTATATTTTCTCTCAATGCTAAATGATACAAAAATGAAAATTTATTCTAATATGATTAAAATTTAAGAAAAATCAAATGCCCTATTTATTGATTTGGTATATTTTTAGTTTTTTGTACTTTTTTTGATGAACAAATATGAAAAGTTGATTTTTTTCATATTTTCGTCTCCATTCCCTCGCATTTTCCAAGTTCCAATTGGGGCTTAGTTTGTCCTACTTTTTTCCTAGTTTCACTAACCACTAACCATGTATTTGAGACATGAGATTCGAATCTTAAATTTAGTTTTGTGTAAATTTGAATGAAATGATGCAACATTTTTTTCTCCTTTTAAATTCCCATAAATATAAAGTCAAGGCTTCAGGAATTCATTTGTCTGACAAAATAATTACAGTAGGTTATTAGCTAATGAAGTTGCTGCATTGGAAGGTTTGAACTTAAAGAACTCCAATTTAAACGTGGTGTTCAAACTATTGGATGGGCCCAAGCCATATACAGCTGCCCTGTTCAAACATGTGCCTCTTATATGGAATTATGAGATTTTCAGCAATAGTGCTTCCTCCAGAGAATGGACAAAATCAGTATGCTGCTGTGAAGATGATGAGATTCATAACATCAAACCTGTGTATGAATGATGGTGATGCTATCAAATTGCAAGCGAAATCAAAACACAATTCAAATCTCAAATTTATTTAACCCACATTTAGGAGATTTCAAACCCTCAATTTGAATTTTTTTATCCATCTCAATGAAATTCACTACAAACACTATCTTCACCTTAGAAGGAATTGTTTTGAAATTGGTTGAAAACGAAAATGCCCTACTGTATTTTGTACTGAAATGCAACATGAACGGGTCAATGACCAAGCCATCTGTTCCTGTGATATATATATATATATATATATATATAGTACTGATATAAATCTTTTGACAGATGTATCACGTCAATACGTAAACCAGAAAATAATAGACCATACAAAGATTTTACATGCCACAAAGCTTCATCTATATTGTTACATTGTCTTTCAAATTTAATTTCCCCTTCGATTTGGCTTCACATCAATACATGAATCAGAAAATAATAGGCCATGCAAAGGTTTTACATGCCACAAAGTTTCATTTTTTATATTGTTACATTATCTCAAATTAAATTCCCCCTTCAATTTGTCTTCTGATCTTGTGTTGGCGAATCACTCCCTTGTTCCTGCAAAAACACGAGTTTCTACTGCATATTATATACATATATATAAGAGCAATGTTTGAGGTAAGTTTCTCCGTTTCTCTTATCCTATCAATTAATTACAGAAATATTTCTTAACCTCAATCCTTGTTTAAGGTAATTTAGGTTTCTCTGAACGATCTCTTTTATTTCTTTTACGTACTGCATGATAAATCTTCTAAGGATGCAGTTCATGTGATAATTTGAATTTGAAGGTTCATATGAGCAGAACTTAAGTGTACCTGATCTTTATCAGCATTGATAGGCTCCTTTGCTTCATTGGGTTTTCCCTCTCCTGCCTCCTCCTTGACAACTTTCTCTTCATTCTCCTTCTCAGCCTCTCCTGCACATATATTCAACCAAGTTGACCAAACACATTATGACTCATGACCCATGTCTTGTTAGAACTAATACTCAATATGGCAAAAAGAAAAAAAAAAAGATTCATATAGATGATAGTTCAATTTACATACCATTTCCCGTATCTGGTTTTGTTTCTTCAATCAATTCTTTCTCCCCAACAGCAACATTGATCTCTTCCGAGAGATGGCGTGGAGAAAAATACTCTGACCTCTCGGACTGCTCCTGATCAGAAACAATCCTTTGGATCGATTCCTCATCTCTCCTAGATGAGAAAAAGCAATTCGGGGATTCGCTAGTAATGAATCGATCGGGTTCATCACCAATCTGATCAGCATGGACATCTTCTTTCTTTTGCTCATTTGATTCTTCAACAGCATCCTTTTCCTTCAATCCAGCATCTGCTGTTGTACTAATTATGTCCTTCACATCAACATCAGCCTCTTCAGCCTTATTAGTCTCCTCAGATGAATCCTCTTTTGCCTTTTCTCTTTCCTCTGCCTGCACCAAATGATCAGCAGCACCGGCCTTATCGGCCGAACCGGTTTCGCTGATGGCTTCTACATCTTTTCCAGCCTTCTTGGTGGGATCAGCATCATTTGATTTCTTGAGGGTAATGGCGTTCCCGGTGGCGACATTGTGTTTTGATTCCCCACAACCCATTTGTGTGGAGAAAGAGGTGGATCAAGGGAGAGAGACCTAGTTTGGAGGGGGTCTGAAATGTGAATGGGCCTTGTCCTTATTGTTAATGGGGATTTAATTTGCTTCTGGAAATGGCAATGGTGAGGTGGAATTGCCTGAGTTTCTTGATGTTTTGTTAATATTGTTGAAGAGAATGAACGTAGGGGGATGGCATGGGATGTGCCAATATTAAATTATTGGTGTCTTGTGTGTTGGCCGCAGCACAAAATAAGGGTAGAGGAGGGTATATTTAGGCAATGTACAGCCCACATGTTAGCAACAAACATGCTGGCAATTGGCATTCTACTGCTAAATATATATAGAACAATGGATTAGATTTGCTCAATTAATCCAAAGCCAGCAATGCTATCTATCTTGGCAATTGGCATATTTGGCGAATGCAGTTGGGATTTGAAGCTTAATCATGATTAAATTTGGATTGCGTCTTTATATTATGCGTGGAGATCGGTCAAAACATTCAAATTTTGTTGAAAAAATAATTTGTTTTTATTAGACTTAAGCATGGTGGCGCATTAGGAACTTTTACAAGAGCTATAATAAATTGAAATTATAAAGGAATGCATTCTCTCAAAAAAAAAAAAAGCATTCTCTTAAAACTGAATTCGCCGTCTCCACGGCGTAGCAGGCGTCTAATATCTGTCTCTAAAATTCAACGGCCTACATTACTGGTAAGCTGCACACTAAATCAATGTAGGCTAAAGAGGGCGCAATCTCAAAATGCAAAGGAGAACATGAAGAACTTGTTGCAGGAAGAGAGGTGTGTGCCAAAGTGCTGCAAAGGATCTTGTTTATATGTGCTTTTGGGGGAGGGCACCTTAACTCAGATTAAATACAGAAAAACTGAAAATTAAGTATGCTCAACTGCTGCAAATAACACTGGATTATAAATGGTCAAAAACTGATTTCATAAAGCTTGAAAATTGTTAATTTAATCTCAAAATTTGAAAAGTTTTGGCTATGCTTTTAATATTTGCAAAATTTAATAAAAATGCTGAAAAAACTGACAACTTTAATCCAGAAATTAAACATGAGTTTGAATTGGAAAAGGTGATGAAGGTGAACAATGGTGTGGCATAAAACCCTTCAGAATTTGCTGTAAAAAATAAAAAAATTTAAGAAAACATAGGTTTGATATAAAAATAGAAGTCAAAACCTGTGTGTGCATGTTATAAGATAGCCCAAAGGTCAATTCCATGTTGAGCGTCCCTCCTCCTCATGGCATTAAGAGCAGGGACTTTTGTAAATAGAAAATATATATAAAGGAAACAAGAGGATAAAAATTGTTGATAAAAAAATTGGGTATTTAAAATTGTTGATAAAAAAATTAAAAATTGTTGATAAAAAAATTGTTGGAATTGGTGTATTTCCAAGAGGGGGATGAATTGGGTATTTAAAAATTCCTCCTAAGTTTAGTCCAAAATTCACAACCAATATTGCACAAGCCGAGGGTCTTTCTATAAATTCATATACCCAATCAATCTCAATAATAAAACATAAACATTTAAGTGTTGAAATTTAAATGCGAAAATTAAAAGCAGACACAAGAAATATTATCGGGGTTTGGCCAATACTGAGGGTGGCGAGGTCAAACCAGTGGATAAGGAATTGGTATATTTCCAAGAGAAGGGGGGGGGGTGAATTGGGTATTTAAAAATTCCTCCTAGGTTTAGTCCAAAATTCACAACCAGTATTACACAAGCTTAGGTCTTTCTATAGATTCATAAACCTAATCAATCTCAATAATAAAACATAAATATTCAAGTGTTGAAATTTAAATGCGAAAATTAAAAGTAGGCACAAGAAATGTTATAGGGGTTCGGCCAATACTGCTTACGTCTTCGCCTCAAGCTCACAAGTAAGATGATTCCACTAAGGGCTCACTTAATGGGTGGAGCGGCACCTAATACAACACCTTAAGCTCAAGTGAGATTTTGTTAACCAATATGTTAACTCTCAACACAAGGTATATCAATGTGTGTATGTGAGAGTGAGACTTTTGATCTTAAGCTAATATGCTTCTTGTATGAATAATCAAACAACCTCTACAACCCTAAATAAATATCACAAAAATATTTCTCAAATATAAAGCATAGTAAATAATAGGGTTTTAAGCTTACTAAAAATATTTTTGTCAAAGCACAAAGCAAGCTTATGAATATGGTAATGAGGATTCAAGATCTTAAGCCATATAAGGGTTTTTCCCAATCAAATATTTATGAATGAAATATTATAGGAAAAACCTTAAGCAACTCTCCAAAAATCGATACACAATCAAATATGAACAAAGGAGAGTTTAACCTTATGAGAAGAATATAAAACACTACCCTTTCTCACAATAAGTAGCTAGATGAGTATAGGAGGTAGATTTTGGCAATGGATTTAAAGAGATATGAAAGTATGAATGATTTTGGCCAAAAATATTTTCAGAGAATTTTGGCTAATCTCAAAACCCTAATCATATGTTAATTTTACAAACGAGGGCCTACATATAGAATTGGAAAAAATTATAGCCATTGGGGACACGCTGGGTATTTTGAAAAAAGATTAAGTGAGTTAATTAAAAATAACCCATTTTAAACTCAATAAAATTTTGACAACCGAGAAGATCGGTAGACCATTTTTAAGGTTCGATCGACCGGGGTGCTCAGTTCAGCCGATCAGGATATATATTTGAACTGAGGAGATGGTTGACCATATGTGAGGTGATTCTTGAACTCCGAGGTTTGGTCGACCAGATATAGTTTGGTTGACCAAACTTCATACACTTCAGTCAACCAAGTCATTTTGAACCTAGAGGTTTGATCGTGTCACGCCCCGAACCCGCAGATGGGTCCCAGGTATGAATTTAGTAACCTAACCTGTCTCTGTATCAATTAAAACATATATGATACAACACACAAAGAGGGTCCGACCCCGTGGGGTGAACGGATGCCCTAAATACATACACATAAACATCCATACTCATCAAAATACGCAGCGAAAAATGGTCTTTCTATTCATAAACGGTACCATACCAGAGTCTATACCATACAAGGATATACGTCCCTATGAATACCATACATACTACGGGCGACTACAAAATCCATCACAACAACCCGGTTACAAAAAAACTCGTACCTATCAGGCACTAGTAGTAGCTAAACGACACCCCTTGCTTTTGGACGCTAGGATGCTAGTTTTGGCTACCCGAAGGACCTGAAAAACATTTGTATATTCGGGGTGAGACACCTCTCAGTAAGGAAGAAAGCAGGTTATATCAGTGTGTGACATACCAGTGTTATTTTACATACTTCGTAACACTATAAAATACGATACAGTTCGAAACATTTCCATACAGTTTCATACAGTTCCAGTATTTTCACAAAACCATTCTAGTACATACGATATCCAAAAATATACGGTTAGTGTCGTCACACTAGTACGCAACTACACAAGGTAACCTAAGTCTCATAACGATTACATTGCTACACACGCAACTACGCTATGACGACCAAAGCCCAACACTGATTACATTACTCCATACGCAACTACGCAAGGTAACCTAAGTCTCATAGAGATTACATTGCTACACACGCAACTACGCTGCGACGACCGAGGCCCAATAGTGATTACATTGCTCCATACGATGTAGAACACACCCATCGGTGACCAGCCGGAACATACTGGCGATATTTCACACCCCGGATATAGAGCCAGTCACTCTCGCCCACGGTAGTTAACTGGTACATGGCGCAGCGTACGGTAATTAGCCGCCACATAGCTGTTTCGGTATACGGTAATTAGCTGCCCTTAGCCGATTTCACAAAACCTCAAATCATTTTGGAACTAACATTCCAATACATTTCAGCGTACGATAGTTAGTCGCCCCTAACTGTTTTACAAATTCCTGGAACAAATACATACAACCATACATACCACACTTATTTGGTTTACAGAAAATTATCTCATTTTCAAATTCAAGTATATAGTTCATGCAAATATGGATTACGGTCACCTCAATAATATAATTTCAACATAACCAATAGTTTTCCAAACAAAGTAGAGATGATACCCGAAATCCCCAATTTTTCCTGAAAACTGTAACCCAGAAATCTCGTATTTTACCCCATAGATTTCCCCAAATAAGTTACCAAAACATACACATGATCGTAGCCTACAAGCTTACCGATCCCAATTTCGAAAATAAACTGATATAAACAGAATCCCCTTACCTTAACCTAAATTCCAACTACGAACTCTACGATCCCCAATACTACGAACCGAGACTCTAAAACCTACAAACCACAGTACAATACATGCTTACAATTCGTACTACTATACATATACTGAATTAGAAATGAAAACCGAGCCTTACCTCGATTTTAGTCCGAAACCCGAAAACACTCAAAACGAGATTCCGATCCGCTAGAAATGTAGAGAATCCTTCCCTGATCCTCGCGGTAACGTCCAATTTACGAATCAGGCGACTAATGGTGAAGAAAACTAGAGAGAGAGAGAGAGAGATTCGCAGGTTAGAGAGAGAGAGAGAGAGAGAGAGAGAGAGAGAGAGAGAGAGAGAGAGAGAGAGAGAGAGCTTTTGGGAGAAACTTAGCTCTTAAGCAACTCAAATTAGATATTTAAAGGGCCTTTGACCCGGGTGGATTCGTCGACGAATTGGCGTCCTCGTGGCCTTGTCGACGAGCTGGATATTTCCAATTTTTCTAAGCCTCTCGGCATTCCCTCGTTGACGAGCCTCTGAATTTCGTCGACGAGAACAAAACAAACTTCATCGATGAACCCTGACCTTGTCGACGAACTCTGCTCAATTCACCATTTATCCTTCTTTTACATAATTAATCCATATATCACGATTCGGGTTTTACAACCTCCCCTCCTTACAAAAATTTCGTCCTCGAAATTTGCAATCTCTCCTTACAAACACATTCATACTACTACATACATACACACTCTAAGGTGAACCGGTGACCATTTATACGCAGCCCCTTTATGATACATATATACATACTCTAGAGAATACGACGACCATTTATACGCAGCCCCATCATGATACATACATACATACTCTCCCTCACTTATGGTGGAGGAATACCGTGGTTACATACATACGTGGCCTCGGGAGTTTACAATACAACATGACTCTCCTAGAGACTAACCACCAAATACAATACGATAACAGAGGATTACATACATACATACATACTCATACCACCCTGCTATCCAATTACTACTTAGAACAACTGCGGATACTTCCGATGTATTTTCGTTTCCAGTTCCCAAGAAGCTTCCTTAACCTCGTGGTTTCGTCACAATACCTTCACCAACGGTATATCTTTGGTATGAAGCTTCTGAACTTTACGGTCCAGAACCTGAACAGGTATTTCCTCATACGCTAAAGTATCCTTGATTTCCAACTCATCATAACTGATAACATGAGATGGATCCAACACGTACTTTCTCAGCATGGATACGTGAAACACATCGTGGACCCTCGAGAGTGCTGGGGGTAGTGCAACTCTGTAGGCTACCGAACCCACTGGCTCAATAATCTCGAATGGTCCAATATACCTCGGGCTTAACTTGCCCTTCCTTCCAATTCTCATCACTCCCTTCATCGGAGCGATTCTAAGGAATACTTTACCCCCACCTCGAACTCCAACTCACAACGGCGAACATCCGCGTAATTATTTTGCCGACTCTGAGCCGATCTAATCCTCTCCCGGATCAAACCTACTTTCTCAGACGCCTACTACATGAGTTCAGGTCCTAAAACCTAATGTTCACCGACCTCATCTCAATACAAAGGAGATCGACACCTCCGACCATACAGAGCCTCGAACGGTGCATCCCAATACTAGCCTGGAAGCTATTGTTATAGGCAAACTCCACTAATGGCAGAAACTGAATCCAACTACCACTGAAGTCCAATACACAATCCCATAACATATCCTCCAAGATCTGTATCGTCATCTCCGACTATCCATCAATTTGGGGGTGGAACGCTATACTGAAAGTAAGCTTCGTCCCCAATGCTCCCTATAAGCTCTTCCAAAATTGAGAAGTAAACCTCGGATCCTGATTTGAAACAATGGAAGCAGGCACTCCGTGCAGTCTAACTATCTCCTATATGTATAGGTCTGCTAGCCTCCTCAAAGGATAGCCAACCTTCATAGGTACAAAGTGAGCAGATTTTGACAACCTATCCATGTTCACCCAGATAGCATTCTGCCCGTGAAGTGCTGGCGGCAAACCGGTAACAAAGTCCATGAAAATATGCTCCCATTTCCATACCAGATTAAACAAAGGCTACAACGGCCCTGCCGGCCTCTAATGTTCAGCTTTCACCTGCTGACACGTCAGACACTGCTCCACGAACTGGGCAATCTGTCTCTTTATACCAAACCACCAGAAGGTCTCGCGCAAGTCCCGATACATCTTCGTACTACCTGGGTGTACCGTATACAAGGAACGATGCGCTTCCTCTAGAATTGTCCTCTTGATCTCATCGTCGTTCGGAACACACATCCTGGTTCCAAACCGTAACACACCTCCTTTAGAGATGTTAAAATCCACAGCCAAACCCCGCTGCACTTTTCCCATAGTCTCAGCTAACTCTGCATCACTAGCCTGCGTGGATTTAATATGCTCAAACAAGGTCAGCTGGATCACCAAGCTAGCTATGAAAGCCTGATGATCACTAGACACCAACTCCACGCCAAGGCTTCCTAGATCTTGTCTGACATGATGCTGAGCTACAACTGTAGATACTGCTATATGTTTAGACTTCCGGATCAATGCATCAGCTACCACGTTAGCCTTCCCCGCATGGTAACTAATCATGCAATCGTAGTCTTTGATCAAATCTAGCCACCGCCTTTGCCTCATATTCAGCTCATTTTGCGTGAAAAAGTACATGAGGCTTTTGTGATTAGTGAAAATCTCACACTGAACACCGTACAAGTAGTGTCGCCAGATCTTTAGGGCATAAACTACAGCAGCCAATTCCAGATCATGCATAGGGTAATTTTTCTCATACTCCTTAAGTTACTGAGAAGCATAAGCTACAACCTTACCCTGTTGCATAAGTACACATCCTAAACCCTTTAGGGACGGGTTGCTATAGATCACAAAACCCCCATCCCCCGAAGGAATGGTCAATACTGGAGCAGTAAACAGCCGGTGCTTCAACTCGACAAAGCACTGTTTGCAATCACTAGTCCAGTCAAACTTCACCCCCTTCTTAGTCAATTGTGTCAGAGGTCCAGATAATTTAGAGAAACCCTCCACGAATCGACGATAGTAACCCGCCAGTCCTAGAAAAATCCGAACCTCCTGCACACTCTTCAGTGTAGCCCAGTCGACTACAACTTCGATCTTGTTAGTATCAACGGAGAGACCGCCCTCAAACACCACATGACCTAAGAACGCGACCTGATTCAACTAGAACTCACACTTCTTCAGCTTGGCATACAACTTCCTTCCTCATAGAATCTGTAGCACCAACCTCAGATGATTCTCATGCTCTTCCGAACTCCTCGAGTATACCAGAATGTCTTCAATGAACACCACCACCAACTGATCCAGGTACTCATGAAATACCTTGTTCATCATATCCATAAATATTGCCGGCGCATTGGTTAAACCAAATGACATAACCAAGAACTCATAATGGCCGTATTTGGTTCGAAAAGTAGTTTTCGCTACATCCTCAGACCTAACCCTTACCTGATGATACCCCGACCGTAGGTTGATCTTTGAAAAGACCTGTGTTCCCTCCAACTGGTCAAAGAGATCATCTATACGAGGCAAAGGGTAACGGTTCTTCACCATCACTTTGTTGATCTCACGGTAGTCAATGCACATACGCATCGACCCGTCCTTCTTCTTCACAAATAATATTGGAGCTCTCCAGGGCGAAACACTCGATTGAATAAAACCCTGGTTCAGTAGTTCTTGCAACTGCTCCTTTAACTCTCGAAGTTCTGTTGGAGCCATCTGGTACGGAGCTTTAGAGATCGGTGCCTTTCCAGGCAGCAACTCTATCGCAAACTCCACCTCATGATTCAGAGATAAATCGGGTAAGTCTTCTAGAAATACATCCGGAAACTTGTTGACCACTCGAATATCCTCGAGTCTCAACTCATCCCTTAGTGGTTCCTTCACGCAAGCTAGGTACCCCTGATAACCATCCAAGAGTAACCTCCTCGCCTGTAATGCCGATAAAATCTGTGGCATCGAACGCACACACCATCCCACGAACTCATACTCCTACTTCACAGGAGGTCTAAACACTACTGCCTTCTTACAACAATCAATCACCGCATAGCTGGAGAACAACCAATCCATTCCTAGTATGACGTCGAAACCCGACATGTCATATACTACAAGATTCGCCGGTAACAGTCTCTTTTGAATCACCACTGGGCAGTTTCCTAACATCTTACTACAAATCGTTACACTCCCAGTCGGTGTAGTCACAGACAACATCTCATTCATCACACATGTTTCTGTCTCACACAACTTCACAAAACTAGTAGATATGAACGAATGAGTTGCCTCCTAATCAAATAAAACAACAATTTTATTTGAAAGCAATAACATGGTACCTGTCACCACGTTCGCAGCGTGTTCCACATCTGCTGGAGTAAGTAAATATACTTTTGCTAGAGCCGTGGTTGCCTGGTAGTTCCCCCGAGGCATCTGATTAATCCCACGATTTTGATTCTGTGCAGGCATAATCCTCCTTTGTTCCTGACAGCTCTTCGCCATATGGCCCGACTTGCCACAGTTATAGCAGACACCCCAGAATGGCCGACATTTGCCATCGTGCCATTTATGACACTTAGCTCACGGTGTGGAGGATGGATCCCCCTGAGAACTCGGCCGCTCGGTGTTCCACCGATAACCAGAGCTGTAGTTCTTATTCTTCTTCCACTAACCCTGCCGAGGACCAGTCTGAGACCCAGAAGATACCGGTCTCTTTTCTTGCTCTTGTACTACCTCAACCCCCCGAAGGTCGGTCTCAACAATGATGGCCTTACCCACCAAGACGGAGAAATCATGGATCTCAAGCATCCCCACAAGCAGGCGGATGTCTTTCCCCAAACCCTTCTCAAACCTCCGAACTTTCTCGTACTCGTTCAGGACCAAGTTCCCTGTGTCAGGCCAGAAAACTCATCGGCCTTCACATCCCAAGTGGAGACCCGGAAGTATCTCTCAAAGAATACCTCCTTAAAACGGCCCCATGTCATCCTCGATGGACCAACCTTCTGCTTCCCAAGCAAACTTGTCGCTGTCCACCAATGCCCAACCTCTCCAGATAGCTGGAAAGTAGTGTAAAGGACCTTCTACCCATCAGTGTAGTGGAGGACATCCATAATCCTCTCAGTCTTCTCACCCAGTACTCCGCTCTAATTGGATCGGGTCCTTCCGTAAACGTCGGAGGGTGCATACGGGTGAACCTCTCAATCGTAGTCCATGTATCAGAAGGAGAGCATTCGCGTCTCCTAACACTCCGCCCAATTTCCCGGATCACCCGTCTTGCTAAACCACGAGACACAGATGGAGACTTATTGCTTGCCGTCTCCTCGGAGCCACTCTCCAAGTTATTATCCTTGGGCTCCATTTTGAAAATAGAATAGGAATCAGTTAGAATTCCTATATCAGACACAGTTAACACAATCATAGGCCTACTCATGTCAACTATTAATCTCACAGGTCTAAGCCTATCCCGTCACACCGACACGAGTCCATCAATGGTTAGCCCTGCCTTTACTGGGATCGTCATCCCAGGAAAAACATGGAATATCGCCGACAAATCTCGATCTAGTAACAGAACAACCCTCGACCAACACTACCCATTTCCTACATCCTATACTTTGGTATGTACACATTAATACTCCTAACCAAGTCTACAAGGCCTAGTAACCTGGTTAGCTCTGATACCAAACTGCCACGCCCCGAACCCGCAGATCGGTCCTAGGTATGAATTTAGTAACCTAACCTATCTCTGTATCAATTAAAACATACATGATACAACACACAAAGAGGGTCCGACCCCGTGGGGTGAATGGATGCCCTAAATACATACACATAAACATCCATACTCATCAAAATACGCAGCGAAAACCGGTCTTTCTATACATAAACAGTACGATACCAGAGTCTATACCATACATACTACGGGGTCCAAAATCCATCACGGCAACCTAGTTACAAAAAAACTCGTACCTATCAGGCACTAGTAGTAGCTAAACGACACCCCTCGCTTCTGGACGCTAGGATGCTAGTTTTGGCTACCCGAAGGACCTGAAAAACATTTTTATATTCGGGGTAAGAGACCTCTCAGTAAGGAAGAGAGTAGGTTATATCAGTGTGTGGCATACCAGTGTTATTTTACATACTTCGTAACACTATAAAATACGATACAGTTCAAAACATTTCCATATAGTTTCATACAATTCCAGTATTTTCACAAAACCATTCCAGTACATACGATATCCAAAAATATACGGTCAGTGTCGTCACACTAGTACCCAACTACACAAGGTAACCTAAGTCTCACAGCGATTACATTGCTACACACGCAACTACGCTGCAACAACCGAAGCCCAACAGTGATTACATTGCTCCATACGCAACTACACAACGTAACCTAAGTCTCACAACGATTACATTGCTACACACGCAACTACGCTGCGAGGACTGAGGCCCAATAGTGATTACATTGCTCCATACGGTGTAGAACACACCCATCAGTGACCAGCAGGAATATACTAGTGATATTTCACACCTTGGATATAGAGCCGGCCACTCTCGCCTATGGTAGTCAACTGGTACATGGCGCAGCATAGGGTAATTAGCCACCACATAACTATTTTGGCGTACGATAATTAGCTGCCCCTAGCCGATTTCACAAAACCTCAAATCATTTTGGAACTAACGTTCCTATACATTTCAGCGTACAGTAGTTAGCCGCCACTAGTTGTTTTACAAATACTTGAAACAAATACATACAACCATACATACCACACTTATTTGGTTTACAGTAAATTATCTCATTTTCAAATTCAAGTATACAGTTCATGCAAATATGGATTACGGTCACCTCAATAATACAATTTCAACATAACCAATAGTTTTCCAAACAAAGTAGAGATGATACCCGAAATCCCCAATTTTTCCCGAAAACTATAACCCAAAAATCTCGTATTTTACCCCATAGATTTCCCCGATTTCAAAAATAAACTGATATAAATAAAATCCCCTTACCTTAACCCGAATTCCAACTACGAACTCTACGGTCCCCAAAACTACGAACCGAGACTCCAAAACCTATAAACCACAGTACAATACATGCTTACAATTCGTACTACTATACATATACTGAATCAGATACGAAAACCAAGCCTTACCTTGATTTTAGCCTGAAACCCGAAAATACTCAAAATGGGATTCTGATCCGCTAGAAATGTAGAGAATCCTTCCCTGATCCTCACGGTAACATCCGATTTATGAATCAGGCGACGAACGGCGAAGAAAACTAGAGAGAGAGAGATTCGCAGGTTAGAGAGAGAGAGAGAGCTTTTGGGAGAAACTTAGCTCTTAAGCAACTCAAATAGGATATTTATAGGGCCTTTGACCCGGGTGGATTTGTCGACGAATTGGCGTCCTCATCGACGAGTCCACCATTACCTTCATTGACGAGACGATGGCCTCGTCGACGAGCCGAATATTTCCAATTTTCTCGAGCCTCTCGGCATTCCCTCGTTGACGAGCCTCTGAATTTTGTCGACGAGAACAGAACAAACTTTGTCGACGAACCCTGACCTCGTCGACGAACTCTGCTCAATTCACCATTTATCCTTCTTTTACATAATTAATCCATATATCACGGTTCAGGTTCTTATAGGTTGACCAGGGCGTTGGGGTTTCCGACGTGTCGGTTCAGTTGACTAGGGCACTGGTATTCATTTTAGGACGATCGACAAAGTGGTCAACAATTTGACCCCAGAGAGGTTCAGTTGACCGAACACACCAATGTTGTCCATTTAATTTCTAACTCCCTTTTAAAGATACCCCTACTCACATATTTGTTAATTCTAAGTTATAGGGGACTTTTTCATATAATGCTTTGGGTCCTAAGGTCAGTCTAGGGTCTTTGAGCTTATACCCTATCATGCATGACATGCAAATAATACAGTCCATTATTATAGACCCGAAATTAAAATGCAATTTACAATGAAAACAAAAAACTTCAGTCTTTATGCACTTCACTCAATGAGGTTCGCCAGGTGAATGTATATAATCCGTCTTGGCCTCTATTCTCCCTGTCCCTTATGTGTGATCTCAATCATAGACCTGTGCACATGCTAAATACACACATAAGATTACAGTTTTTCGTCAGCATCAAAACAGAGATCGGACTCACAGAGTCAACAAAAATAAAGAAGGAGAGAACACAAATAGAAAAAAAAATTCCAATATTATTTGGAAATGGATTGACAATAGTGTTTCCCCATGGGGCTAACAAAATAAATGCTTGTACATTATGGAAAAGAATAGGGAATCTTTATGCAAGGAAAGATTCTCGAAACAAGTTCCTGATCAAGCGATTGGATAACTTGAGATTTAATGTAGGAACATTATGTCAGAGCATCTAGGTTGATACGAAAATTTATTTGAAAGACGAGTTACAAGCTTGTTTGCTGTTAGGTATCTTGCTGAATATTGCGATACTCTAATTGTGGCATTAAATGATTCAACACCAAATTTCAACATGAATAGAGTCAAGGAGAGCTTATTTAATGAAGAGACTAGAAGGAGAGAGCTCAATTTCACTTCTCATATAGAGATAGGGTAGAAGTAAGAATAAGAGCTTTCATAGTTTAGCTTATTGAGACAACTCAAAAGGGAGGTCTAAATCTAGGTCAAGGAAGGATACTAAGTGTTTCCATTGTGTACGTTTTGGGCACATTAGGAAAAATTGTAATAAATTTAAAAGAAAAAAAATCAAAAAGAAAGGGGTGGAGAAAAGAATGAACAGAAAGATGAAAAGGACACTCCTATAATAGCTACAATTGATGGAGATGTCATGATTACTTGCAATGATGCTAATATAAACCTAGCATGTCAGAACAACACCTGGGTTG
Organism: Malania oleifera; assembly: GCF_029873635.1. Lineage (NCBI taxonomy): Eukaryota > Viridiplantae > Streptophyta > Magnoliopsida > Santalales > Ximeniaceae > Malania > Malania oleifera. The sequence continues at coordinate 21,438,280 of NC_080419.1, read as the reverse complement.
TAGATTCAAACACTTCTTTCCATATTTTTTCACGACATGATATCTTTGCGACCTACACTACTAGTAACTATTGTAACACCCCGACCCTTTATACGGTTCTGGAGTGTTACTACACTTGTATAATACACCTGTCTCTGAATGAACATAGATATACCACCCGCCCTTAATAGAGACACACAAGTGTTTCATACTGATATCTTGTAACATCCCTATCCTTAATACAGACCCAAGTGTCACTCACTCATACAAATTACTTGTACCTATTCAAGATATATAGACAACCCCTCCTAAACAGGAACATACGGGTGTAACTCATACATAACAGGAATGTAAATATTGCAGAAAAAACATAAACATTCATCGGGATTTCTAATAGACATATACTAGAGTTTACTGTTGTATCATCAAATACATTTATACATACTTAGAACATATTCTATTAATACAACCCCAAAAGGGTATTCCAACTAAGTTCAATATACATATAAGTACTTACGTATGGTACAACCCAAAAAAAATCCTCCAAGTCCCTTAATCAACTAGGACCGATATCCTGATGGACCTAAAAACAAAGGTTGTATAATGGGGTGAGACACCTCTCAATAAGGAAGAAAGTGTTACACCAGTGTATGATCACATATGCACATTTGAATAAAACCCATATATGTATATGTAAAACATTTCTTTACAATACTACAATATATCAAATTTATTTGCACATTCTAGTATTTAAATCATGCATATGAATATTAGAACAACGACCAACTTGTCATAACATGTCTTGCTTGTTTACCCTGTGGCACGGGTTGTGCACTGATATCTCCAACAATGCCCTGTTCGTGCAGGCATTTGTCAAGTATCTAATATATAGTCCGACTGCCCCCATATGGTTTATTATTTCACTAGTGGTTTTATTGCTCTTGCTAGCCGACTATCTATGTACCCACATTGATTTACATGTGTGGTTGCACTGTACCCTTCCAGCTGAGAAATTCCCAGCCATTGGGAGTATCTTTCACCTTCATTAATGAAACTTTTTCAACTTCTCACATCGGAGTATCATTCAACCCCATTTACTAGAGTATCTTTCAACCCCTTTTTCTGGAGTATCTTTCAACCCCTTTTTTTTTTTTATAGCAAGTTGTGGTTCCATTTATCATATATACAATTTATAGCAAAATATAGTAACCTGTGCAATTCCAGTATTTTCACAAATTCAGATAATTACATCGGGTTCAAATCGGCGCCTATCCACTCGGTTTACCCCTTTTTTTTCACTGATAACGCTCGGTGTATAACCGGCCTTTGTTTTCTATATTTTTCGTATAACAAATTTGGAACTTTAGTTCCCATATCTCATATACATAGTATATCAAATTCATACATTTCCATTTCAACATATATCACACGAGTTCAATCCAAAAATCCGCTAAATGATAAAAATCCAATAAACATCATTTAAATGTAAAAGTAAAGGATTCAAGCATCTCCTACTATAGTTTAAATGCAAATACGTGATTTTCACAAAATTTGGAGATCATATGCCAAAATCCTCATTTTTACAAAAACCGTAAAAATTGTAAAACTGGCATTTCTACTCGGTAGAATTTAGCAAATAAGCAGTTCAATCATACATATAAATATAAACTAGCTTTTTAACGATTTAGTTTTTCCAAAAATGCCGTTGTAATCAATTTCCCCTTACCTTAAACTTGAAACGGAAACTTCGTACAAAAATGATCCAAACTGATAACCCGGGATCCTGAAAACCTAAAACCACAGAACATAACCTTACTATAATTCCGACTACTATCCAAATATCCAATCAAAATTGAGATAAGATCCTTACCTCAATTTTTTGGGAAAACCCAAAAATCCTCAAAGTAACGATCCGATCCGCTAAAGTTGTAAAACTTCTTCTTATGATCCCCATAGGAACTTCCGTTTTTAGAAACGGAAGACGAATAGCGAAGAATCTTAGAGAGAGAGAGAGAGAGCTTTGAGAAGAAACTTAGCTTCTAAGCAACTAAAATGGATATTTATAGGGCCTTTGACCAAGTCCAACTCGTCGACGAGGCGGCATCTTCGTCGACGAATCCACCGCACAGCTCGTTGACAAAGCCATCCCTTTGTCGCCGAGCCAAAGTTCCGGATATTTCTCTGACCCGCTTGGTATTTGCTCGTCGACGAAGCTCTGAATTTCATCGACGAAGCTCTGAAGGACTTCGTAAATGAACGTGATTTCTTTGTCGACAAACCTAGCTTATTTCGGGTTTGGGTCTTTACATATCTAATCTCATGTACAGCAGAAAACATAAACATCCATATGGAAATCTAAAAGACATACAAGAGTTTGTAAACTGTATCCTCACATACATACGAATGTACTTAAAACATAACTTGTTTTTACAATCCCCAAAAAGACATTCTGAACTAAGTCTATTACATGTACAAAACACTTATGTAAGCTAAAAACAGTACTAAGCTTCGACATCCCTCTAATAACTAGGACCGACGTCCTGTAAGACCTGAAATAAAGGTTGTATGTTGGGGTGAGACACTTCTCAATAAGGTGGAAGATATTACATCAGTGTGTGACCACATGTGTTTATTTCAGTTGAAAGCAGTTACATATAAAACATATTCTTAATACTGTAATATAGGAGATATATAGACATAATTCATGCAATATATGATTTAGCATCATAACAAGCGAGAGTTCCCGAGATTAGGGTAGGGTACAGGCCTAGACACTGTACAATCCCTCCATCCGGTACTCAAACCTATGACTTTGCCCATTCCAGCTTAGAAACTTTATAACAAATGCCAACACTACCCCGTGGCGCAAGTTGTGCGATTTGCTATACTCCGTCTGAATCCACTTGGTCCATTATTCCACCAGTGGCACACACTTACTCAACCAACTATCTTGACACCTACACTGAAAATCAGATATGTGGTTGCACTGTATCCAGAGTATAGCAATGGAACCGCACTTAAGCTTTTTAAGGCTTCAAATAACGTTGAGCTTTTTAAGGCTAGGGCTGTACATGGTTCGGTGCGGTTCGATTTTGGCCAAAATCGAAAATCGAACTGAATTTTTTGGTTTTGGGATTTTCGAACCGAAACCGAAACCGAACCGAAAATATGTTCCAATTGAAAACCGAAAATGTGGTGGTTCGGTTGCGATTTTTCAATTTTAAACCAATTTTTTTACAAAAAAAAAACCTTTATTTTTTATAAAGTTGTTGAAAATTTATTGAGCATTTTAATTTTTTTATAGGGACTCATAATTTTAACAAAATAAAATTTGTTAGGCACTTTTAATACTAAAATTTATTGGTCACTTCAAAAATGAGAATTACATATCAATTCCACAATGTCCCAATCCTTAGGCACTTTTAATAATTAATTCTCTCTATCCCTAATTTCATAAAACAAGCAATGAAGCAAGCAAACATTTACAATAAACAAGAATATATATATATATATATATATATATATATATATGTAAATATCTCAAATTACGAATACAAAATAGAATTGTTCATTAATGGTTTAAAATTTTAATGAATTGAAGTAATCCACATTCTTCCATCCACACTATTCCATCTTCAAGATTGTAGCTTCAATTCTCCAATATATTGGTGAGCATCATTCCTAATAAAATGAAACAATATGAAAGTTACAATAAGATGAAATTAAATTGACAATCAATGTTCAATTGTTCATAATACATAATCTTACCAATAAATCATCCATGCTTATTTGATCACACATTCTTCCATCTTCAAAATTATAACTTCAATTCTCCAATCTCGATGTAAACAACATTCCTAATAAAATGAAATAATATGAAATTTATAACAAGATAAAATTAAATTGACTATCATTGTTCAATTGTTCATAATACATAATCTTACCAATAAATCATCTATGCCAATTTGATCAAATTCTGAAATGAATGAACAAGAAAAAGTCAATGACTTAGAGAAAACAAATACAAAACAATAATTAGAATAAAACAACTAGAAAATGTGAAAAAGATGTCTTAAGAAATTATGTTTTACCTTTCTCAAGTTTATCAAGTTCTTCAAGGCTTTCTTCATAGTTCACCGGTAATGGTGAATTTCGCAACCAATCTTGAGAACATATAAGAGCCTCCACAATCTTAGGAGTCAATGATGTCCTGAAAGAATCAAGAACACGACCTCCCGTACTAAATGCAGACTCAGAAGCAACAGTAGCTATAGGGATAGCCAAAACATTACGTGCCAACTGTGAAAGGATAGGAAACCTTGGATTATTTATCTTCCACCATCCTAAAATATCAAATTCTTGACTACCCTCTTCAGGTGCCTTAGAAAGATACCTCTCAAGATCATTCTTGCCTTCCCCACCTTCTTTTTCTGACCTATGCCTCTTGAATTTATCTAGCGTAACCATCATCATCTTCATTGTTGGTTCGTCATCATCCACCACATAGTCCATACCAGTGATACAACTAGAAGAACTAGAGCTAACTTCGACAGTTTTACCACTAGGTCCACAGCATTGGAATTGTCTACCCCCATTTTTATACTCATCATACATTGAAAAAATAACATCCTTCACCTTTTTACTTAAAATTGAAGATGTAGGAGGATGAAATAGTTAAGAAAGGCCCCAACCCACATACTCTAACTTGTATCGAGGATCGAGAATGGTGGCAACAAACATCATCATATTCAGTTTTTCTGGATTCCCCCAACAATCATCATATTTATGTTTCATTTTGAATGCCGTTTCACTTAATTCAAAATCATCACTTGTGCACCAATTTTCCAAAAAAGCATTAACCGTGCAAATTTCATGGAAAAAAGTATTAGAAGTCACATAATTAGAACCAGAAACATGCAAAGTGAAGTGATAGAAACATCCTAAGAACTGCACCATCTTCCTCACATTATCCCAATCATCTTCCATTGGCTTTCCTTTTCCACCATATTTTGAAAGATCAAGTGTAAAATCTCGGTTTTTTTCATCATATCTATCAAAAACTTTTTGAAATTTTTGAGCAGTGTCCAACATCATATATGTGGAATTCCATCTGAAATTAGGATAGTTTCCCCAGAGGGGGAGGGGGGTGAATTGGAATTTTAATATTATTTCAATTTTAATTCTTTATTTTATATCAACAATCACAACAAGTAAATATAAAAACAATTCAACCACAACCAATCAAAAACTCAATCTTTGCCTCGATAGCCCTGTAATGAATTGTAAAGCATGTTGAATTTATGTAACCCCTGTGTTTATTTCAAACTCACAATTCTTCTTTGTGTTTAGGCTTTTAAACAAACTTTCAGATTAATAAGTTTAGGTTGATCAATCAAAGTAGTCCCTTTCGGTTTCCGCAATCAATGCTGATCAAGCCAAAAACAAATTATCCTCCGGTCTATTTAACAACTATACACTAAGAATTGACAATTTAAAAACATACACGCAGGTTGTAAGTGTTGCTGAAAAAGTAAAGAGTAAGGAAGAAGAGAGACACAAGATTTTACGAGGTTCGGCTTATACCCAGCCTACGTTCTCGCCTTTGGCAAACCACCAAAGGATTCACTAGTTCAGTTCCGTTGATGGGTGGAACAATACCGATTACAAACACTCCTTCCATTAGGCTAGAGCCCGCCTCTCCAAACGATATTCCCTCATTTGGTCCAACGATTCTACAGCCCTGAATCGTCTATGAATAAGAACCAAGATAAAGAAGATTTTGTGTACAAGAAAACACTCTCACAGCAGAGTAGGTTAGTACAACATTCAGCACAATAATACTTCAAAGTAATTCAAATATAAAAGAATTTGAAGCTCAATACTCAATATAGATCATCAAATATCTTCCAGAATTTGAAAGATTCTGACTTTGAAAGCTTTATTTCGGAGTTTGAATCAGTAGCAATTCAGTAGTTGAACACAAGAGAGTTTGAGAGCCTTTGAGAACCTTGATTACTTGAAAAATTTCTTGGTGTCTTAAACCTTTGAAGTTTGGGGCTATTTATAGATGTTTAAAAGTAATTCCTTACCCCCAAAGTTTTCTTGAAGTAGTTTCCAAGTTTTTCAAAATAATAGTGTCTAAAAACTTCATTTAAAAAGTCTTCCAGTTGAGAGTTTTTAAGCCAACATTCGAGTGGCAGTCGCCTGTCATAGAACAAACTCACAACATAGAACACTAGTAGTTGCCTGCCAGAACCAAGGCAGTCTCCTGGCATGACCACTCAGACTCTTGGCATGTTCAGGAAGTTGCCTGACATGCTACTGTCTCTTTGAAAAATTCTTCACTTAATTTGGCAGTCGCCTGCCACAATAGGACAGTTGCCTGACCCTTCTGTTTTTTAAAAAAACACTTTTCTTTTTTTAAAAACCTTTCTTTTCATTGATTTTAAAAATATCCTTTAGAGTTTTCTCAAAAATATATTTCTGAATTTCTTAAGAGCTTCAAATGAATTTATACTTGAAATTAACTTGAAGTACTTACATTCAGAACATCCTTAAAAAAATTTTAATCCTTTGATCTTCAATCTTGTCCATCATCTTTGAGTTTTCGATCTTTTCTTTGAGCTTTCACCAAGTTATCTTTAATCCTCATGCTCTACAAAAACTCTTTTTAATCCATAAGCTTTATCATCCTCTTGAGCTTTGTCACTTCCTTTAAGTTTTGCCTTTTTCCTGAAAAACTTTCACTTGAATCATATTAAACATATCATGATTTGTTATCATCGAAATAAGAATTGTAAGCCTTATTAGGCCAACACCATCTAGTAGGCACATCCAAACACAAATGTTTTTTACAATTAACCTTTTCCTCATCTGCACACTCTTTAAATTTAGCAGTTCTACCAGGCGATTGCCTAATATATTTTATTGCTTACCTAATTCGAAGTACAGAATCTCCCACAAGTTTTAATCCATCTTGCACAATTAAATTAATGATATGTGCAACACACCTTATGTGCATGAACTCACCATTGAGCACACTACCCTTCCAATTGTTCACCCTCCTCTTTAAATAACTGATGGCGATACCATTAAAACTTGCATTATCTACAGTAATAGTAAAAACTTTATCTATTCCCCAATCCAACAAAGCTTTCTCAATAGCAAAACCTAACACTTCCCCTCGATGACTAGGAACTGGACCAAAATTTAAAATTCTTTTCTGTAACCTCCATTCAATGTCAACAAAATGCACAGTTAGACACATGTAACTACCATTCTGTAAAGATGTCCAAGTGTCTGTTGTAAGGCAAACTCGTTGACAATTATGTTTCAAAAATTTTTTCAATTTCTTTTTCTCTTCTCTATATAAAAGAAGACAATCCCTTGCCACTGTCACTCATGATGGAACCTTAAATCTAGGTTCCATGAGACTATAAAAATATTTGAAACCTTGTCCCTCCATAAATCTGAATGGTAGTTCATCCACTATTACCATATGTGCTAAAGCTTTTCTAAGAATATTAGCATCATACTTTTGGCATGTTAATTGTTTTTTTTTCCATTTTTGTCTGTGGTTTGAAGTTGATTTGAGATTGATTACGATCATGAGGTCTCTTATAGGGATACTTAGCACATAAATTCAAGTGATTCCACAAAACTCGTGTTCCATTCCTTCTTGAATTAGCACAAAACACTTTAGGACAATATTTATTCTGAACTTTAGCCTCTGCAGTGTTATTAACACATAATCTAGTAAAATGATCCCATACCTCTGATCTTGATTTAAATTTCATCTTCTCACCCAATTCTATTCCTGTAGCAACATTATTTACTAATTCTGTATTAATGCTTGGACTTGGACTTGGACTTGGGCATGAGCTCGGACAAGGAGTTGTATTAAGATTTGCATTGTCCCCAAATTCGGACATCTATAAAAATCATGCATCAGTGCAAATTCATTAGATGAGACATGTTTAAAATGATAAAACAAAAAATTAATTAATTAGATGCTTATTTTTGTTTATAAATCAAATAACAATTAATACATATGAATAAAATAATAAAATTTAAAATATTATTATAAAAGATAAAAATTATTATAATTAATTTACTTAATTATTATAGTTTAAAAACAAGAGCAATTTTATCATACATGTAACATGACAACAAAAAAATATTTAAAAGATTTTCTATATATTATTTATTCTCTCTTGAAAAATTTAGAGAATTTATGAATATTTTTTGTTTATTATATTTTAAATTCACACAACTATTTTACTTTAATTTTGATTTTAATTTATATATAAAAATAAATAATTTGATCCACAAAATTACTTCCACAAACCAAAAAAACTAAACATCAACTATTTTAAAACTTTTTTAAAAACAGTTGTTATTTAAAAAAATAAACTAAGTAGTAAATTAGTAATATAGTTCATTGTCTTCTTAGAAATAAAAGTAGAAAATAAAAAATAAAGAAAAAATATAAAACTTAAAGTTACACTGTTACAACAGCCAGTAGGCCCAGCACTTAGCACTTAGCACTCAGCACGCAGGTGGTGCTCTCAGGCTCTCAGTTCTGAACTCTGAAGAACTGAAGAGTGAAGATTAGGGATGGGACTACAGGAGCCGAGAGGGAGGCAGAGTCGGGCGAGTGACGACAGACGCTCGACGGAACTGAGTCACAGAGAGCCAAGAAGAGAAGAAGAAAAATGAGGAAGGAGAAGGTAGAGGCGGGAGGCACGCAGCCACGTCCGACGGACGACACACAACAGTCAACAGACTGAACAAAGTCACAGATTCACAGGCTCACAGCGAGAGCCGAGAGGAGAAGAAGAAAAATAAGGAAGGAGGAGGGGGAGGAGGAGGCGGAGGCAGACTGGGCGCTGGACACGCACGACGCTTAGTCGCTCACAGAGTTATGTTCAACTGTTGAAGTTCACTGTAGAGCGTAAAACTGTAGAGTGTAGACTGTAGAGACATGACTCATGAGGAATAGCCGAACAGAGTAGAGGAACTGAGGCTTGAGGAAGAAGGAAGAGGAGGAGGCGGGAGGGGAAACTTGGGAACTAGGAACTGGGAAGGTTCGAAGCTCGAAGGCGGCGTGAAATTGATTGAAAAGTTAAAAGGTGAAAAGTGAAAATAAATAATAAAAAAGTAAAAACTTAAAAGTTAAAACCCTAAGCACTGTATATATATCTTATATAATTTGATTTTTCGATTTTTCGATTCGGTTCCAACAAAAATCGAAACCGACACCGAAACCGAATTTTTTTATTTTTGTAAATCGAAACCGAAACCGAAAACCAAAAAACCGAATCGCTTATGGTTTCGGTCCAATTTTTGATTTTTCGGTAATTTTTGTGCACCTCTATTTAAGGCTCTCATATAACGTTGAGCTTTTTAAGGCTCTTATAGTAACAAGCTACGGTTTCAAATATCATATATACAATTTATAATAATTTCAAATTCACGAATCACTTGTATAGTTCCAGTATTTTCACAAACTCATTCATTCATACTGTGGTAATAACCGGCACACAAACTCTCGGTTTAACCCTTTTCACATATTAAGCTCGATATATAACCGACATCTGTTTTCCACATTTTCAGATAGCAAAATGGAACTCTAGTTCCTATAGTTCATATATGTGTATAACAGTTCAGTATATTCCATTTCATATCATATGCCACACTCATTTGATAAAAAATCTGCTATATATAGTACATAACTCAAAAAGTAACATTTAAACGGAAAACAGGGGGTTCAAGCATCTCCTACGATAAGTTTAATGCAAATAACGAAGTTTTGAAAAGTTGGGAGATCATATGACAAAACCCTCATTTTTACAAAAATCGTAAAATCGTAAAACCGACATTTTTTCCTGGTGAAACTTTGCAAATAAGCAGTCAATATGTGCATATAAACATAAGTTAACTTTCTAGTGGTTTAGTTTTCTAAAAAGATTGATGTAAACAAATTCCCTTACCTTTACCTGAACTTCGAAATACGAACTATACGACTCCAAAACAGTGAACCGAGTTCTCAAAACCTAAAAACCAAAGAACAATACTTTAATACAATCCTATTTACTGCAGATCTATTGAACCAAAAACGAACTTAGACTCTTACCTCGATTTTGGGATGAAACCTAGAAATCCTTAAAATGAAGATCCGATCCGCTATAATTGTAGAGGTTTTCAACCTAATCCACGTAGTAACGTCGGATCATGGATTCGGGTGATGAACAACGAAGGATCGAAGAGAGAGAGAGTTTGTCAGTTCTAGAGAGAGAGAGAGAGAGAGAGAGAGAGAGAGAGCTTTTTTGGAAGCAACTAAAAATGATATTTATAGACCCCTTGACTCGGTTAAATTCGTTGAATGAGTGGTGCCTTCGTCGATGAGCCACAGAAGGCTCTTCGTTGATGAACCTCTTCCTTCGTTGAAGAACCCTTGTCTGATATATATATATATATATATATATATATATATATATTTTTTTTTTTGTAGATCGGGATCTCTTCATCACTGAGGCCCTAAATTTCGGTGACAAACTGTAGAAGAGCCTTCGTCAACGAGAACCTTGGCTTCACCTACGAAGCCTACCATAATTATCTTTTTACCATTTTTTGATGTATTTTCCTTATTTTATGGGTTTGGGTCTCTACAATCTCCCCTCCTTATAAAAATTTCGTCCTCGGAGTTTGTTAACTATTTTTAAGCATAACCTCACCTCATTACTTAGTTCTACAGAAGAGTGGCAGCCACCCACATAGCAAATTCGGCATTACATAACCTCACATATGGCGGAAGAATACCGTGGTTACAATGTGATGCTTCGAGAAGATTACAATACACATACAAAATTCTCCCAAAAACCATATCTAAAATAATTTGAACCACCTATTCTACCACATGTACATACATTCTTACTTACCTGTTTGACTCTAATTCCTATGAACCTTCCTCCACTACATGGTTACGCCATAATACCTTCACTAATAGTATCTCCTTAGTTCGTAACTGCTACACCTTATGATCTAATATCTGCATCGGAACCTCTTCCTAGCATTGACACGTGAAACACGTCGTAAACTCAGGATAGTGCTGGGGGTAACGCCACTCGATAAGAAATCAGACCTACCCTTTCGAGGATCTCAAATGGCCTAATGTACCGAGGGCTTAGTTTCCTCTTCTTCCCAAACCTCATTACTCCTTTCATCGGAGCAATCTTCGGGAATACTATATCTCCTGCCTCGAAGTCTAGTTCTCGTTAGCGAGTATCTGCATAACTCTTCTGCCGACTCTGAGTTGTCGTGATTCTCTCTCTAATCAGCTCGACTTTTGCAGAGGCCTGCTGAATCAGTTTCGGTCCTAGTATCTGCCGCTCGCCTACTTGATCCTAGTACAACGGAGACCGACACCGATGACCAAACAATGCTTCATATGGTGCCATCTTTATACTAGCCTGGTAGCTGTTGTTATACGCAAACTCCACAAGTGGTAGATACCTTATCCAACTATCCCTAAAATCTAGTATGCATGCCCGCAGCATATCTTCTAACGTTTGAATAGTCCTCTCGGATTGTCCATCTGTCTGCGGGTGAAATAACGTACTAAATATGAGCTGCAATCCCAAGGCATCCTGTAGACTCTTCCAAAATCGAGAAGTAAAACGTGGGTCTCGATCTGAAATGATAGAAACTAGGATGCCATGGAGTTGTACAATCTCCTAGACATATAACTTTGCTAGCTTATGTAGAGAATAGCTGACTTTAGTTAGAATGAAATGTGCAATCTTCGTCAGCCAATCAACTACAACCCATATAGGATTCTGCCCACGCACCGCCGTAGGTAACCCTGATACGAAATCCATTGAGATATGCTTCCATTTCCATTTGGGAATGTCAAGTGGCTAAAGGGGTCTTGCTGGCCTCTGGTGCTCTGTTTTGACCTGCCTACATGTTAGGCACTGCTCTACGAAATGGGCAATCTCTCTTTTTCATGTTTGATCACCAAAAAGATTCCCTAAGGTTTCGGTACATCTTCGTACTTCCAGGATGTATGGTGTAGAGCGAACGGTGTGCCTCCTCCAGAATGACCCATTTAATCTTAGCGTCATTCGATACACAAACCCTACTGTGGAATCTTAATATCCCATCATCAAAGATATTGAAAGCTGGATTTGAACCACTATGTACCCTTTCCATAACCTCTACCAGCTCTTTGACTTCCTTCTGAACTATTTGGATCTTCTCCTGTAAGGTCGGTTGTACCACACAGCTAGCAAGAAGAGCCTGGTGATTTCCTTTCACAACCTCTAAACCAAACCTTTCCAGGTCTATACAGATATGATGCTGAACTTCTACTGCTGAGATTGATGCATCCACAAACTTTTGACTCAGAGCATCAGCTACAACATTTGCTTTTTCTGGGTGATAGCTAATGGTACAATCGTAGTCCTTTATCAAGTCAAGCCATCTACACTACCTCATATTCAGCTCTTTTTGGGTGAAAATGTACTCAAGAATTTTATGGTCGGTAAAAATCTCGCACCTTTCACCATACATGTAACACCTTGGACCTGCCACGTTCACGCAGCGGAAATAATAACATAACCTCAACAAAATATACCAGAATTCTATAATTATACATAAAGATCCACAATAATTACAACCTCACTTTTCATATTACAAAACCTGAATAAAATATACATAACATAAAAACTAAAAACATAATCGTTTTGATACCACTCACAAAACTACCCTGCCCTAGAGCTATCTAAGCTCAATCACCAGGATAACCTGAAAAGATTAAATCATTGACGGGGTGAGACATCTCTCAGTAACGAAGAAATAATTGATAACAGTGTGTGGTTGAAGTGTTTAATATATAATTAAAATATCCATACAAATGCGTTCACAATCCACTAGTAGCCAAAATAACATGCTCATAATCACGACATGGTTAACATCTTTGTCATCCAATCACGTACCCATATTCATAAATATTTTACTGATAATTCCCGAGAATAGGGAAGTCAACCCGCTCATACAAGTAGATTTCCTTTGCTCTAGTGCTAACACCAGAGCACTCACCTTTCTCAATAAACCTTCGGGTTATGCATCCAGGTAAAGTCTCTGAGAATAGGGAAGGTCACTCACCCATACAAGTGGCTTCCATCAACTCTGGTATCCACAAATAATTACCAGAGTACTCGCCTCCCTTAGCAAGCCCTCAGGTGTAGTAATCTACTTTACCCAAAATACTTAATTATTTAAAATCACACGTAGCCAACAATATTCATTTCATAGAACCCCACACATATATGCATATCAAAATCAATCCACACAGGATAATCATACATTCTTCAATCATACCCACATAGGGTTCATAATCACCTAATATGTAATCGTCCACACAGGACCTCTAATACACACTTCAAACATATCCACGCAGGACTGGTCCACACAGGACTGTCAATTACAACATACATGTCCACACAGGATTGGTCCACACTGGTCTAACCAATCACACAGATTACACGATCCACACAAGACAAACCAATCACACAACATATATGTCCATATAGGACTTGTCCACACAGGGCTAATCAAACCACACATGTTACAAAAAAACACATTGTTCATGGTAAATAGGTAAACAACTTCTTCATACCACTGCCAATGTTTACCTCCTAATATAAATGCCCATATAACGACCTCCTCATACCACTGCCAACGTTATATGACGGTTATACCAAGTACGATATAAAGACCTCCTCATACCAGTGCCAACGCCATATTGCAATCTACATGAACCACAACATAAGCCAACAACAACCCATTAATCAACACATCCACAGTTCTACACAGTATACACAACATCAGTATCTGCATTCAACCAGTGTAATCAACCAGGCAGAAGTCATAGCCAAATGTTACTTCACAATCTCAATGATTCATCATTTCACAATGCTCAAAATCATTTAATTAACAAGAATGGTTTCAACCACACAATTTTTCCCAATATAATATATACATATATATATATATATATATATATAAAATTAGTATTTTCAATACTAGCATGTTTTAGAAAATTGTACCTGAATATGTAAAAATTATACCTAAAATTAGTCATGTAAAAATTATTAAAAAGCTATTATAAAATATTTTCCCTTACCTGCTCTTCGGGATTCTTGCCTGAAATCCAAATAAAACAAGACCTTGTATTCCAAAAATTCCAAATTCCTCAAATCCCAGAAAAATACCTATATAGTACTTCCTAGGCTCCAAATACCTCAAAATAATAATAAAACCTTAAATTATTTCACTTACACTGGTTTTGGGATGTTTCCCAATTCTCAAATTGAAGATCTGCTTAGCCTATATTGCAGAGAATATTCCCAGGAGTCTCGTGGTAGCTTCCGATTGTCGAATCGGAGAGAGAAGGCAGAGGAGCCATAGGTAGAGAGAGAAACAGAAGGAAAAAGTAAAGTTCTCGCTGAAATTCTGATTTCTCCCTATTTATAAACAACTTGCCACGTGGCCTTGTCAACAAGACATTTGGACTTGTCGACGAGCTTGAGAACACCACTTGTAGACGAGACTGTGATCTCGTCAACGAAATTCAAGTATTCAAAACCCTCTCTTGGTAAACCCTTGTTGACGAGACATGCATACTCGACAACGAGACTTTGAAGACTGCTCGTTGACGAGAAAATCTAGTCCGTCGACAAGCACCTGCTTATTTCCTTTTCCAATTTATTTTCCCTTTTCTCCTATTTCCCCTTTTCCCTTACTATCCTTCTTATAATTTTAAATAGTTAAAATTTTTCGGGTCGTTACATTATCCTCCCCTTAAAAGAATTTTGTCCTCGAAATTCATTAATCACCCATTTACACACCAAAAAGCTAACTAACCACATTCACGAATTTCAACAATTCAAACATATGTAGCATCAAATCATGCAAATTCAAACATCATTAACACACATACTAACATAAACATATTACCTGGGGGGCCTTTAGTGTTTCCCTCCTTAGGTGTACCCAACATATAGACACGCGTCGAGGCACCACCGCCGCTAGGCATCGGGTTATTTCTCTGGTTCTGATTCAGAGCTAGTGCATTATTCAGCGGTTCTCGATATTCCTGAACTGTGTGACCCTCTTTGCCACATCTATAGCATACGACACTCCTACTTCGACATTCTCCCCAATGCCGCTGATTATACCTAGGGCAGTGGGGACGTGACAAATCACCCTATCGTCCTCGATCATTCCTTTTTAACCCCTGACTCGCTGCATCATTGTCTCCCCTCCATGAACTTTGTCTGAAATTTGTTTGGGAATGAGGAGATGTAGCCATTTTCCTTCGTTCTGATTCCTTAGTACCTCTCTGTAGACTCGACTCTGCAATAGTAGCTTTTTCCACCAGTTATGTGAAATCCTGAATCTACAAACACGCCATATGCTCATGAATCCTCTGATTCCGACCCCTTTTAAACCACCTCGCCTTATGATATTCATCTGAAACCACAGAAAGTGCAAAACGAGATAACTCTAGAAATTTAGTAGCATACCGCTGAACAGTGAGGCACCCCTGAGTCAAGTTGAAAAATTCCTCGACCTTCGCCTTCCTAGTGGTGGTGGGAAAATATCGGTTGTAGAAGACCTGCTTGAAGCGACCCTAGGTCATTGCTATAGGTACCGCTCGCTATTCCTCCAACAACTTCATTGCATGCCACCATAGTTTAGCTTCACCAGCCAGTTTGAAAGTGGCGAAGAGAACCTTCTGTTCCTCAGTGTAGTTCAATACCGCCAATATCTTTTCCATCTCTTGTATCCACATCTCAGTCTTCATCGGGTCAGTGCCGCCCTTAAAAGATGAGGGTTTTAGACGAGTAAATTGATTAATTGTGCAACCCTGGTGTACCGGTGGATAGTTTGTTCCCCTGAAATCCCGTCTCATTTCTTCCCTAACTTGATGAGCTATTCCTCGTAACAGTCGAGAGGTGTCAATCTCGTCCCCGCTGGAAGCTCCCATTTTGCTTCCTCCTCCTTCATCTATGCCTTTGTCCCTTGGATCCATCCCTGGATATAAATGTACAACAAAGGAAATTTAGAATCTCCACATCTTTATATATTTGACATAATCACAAAACATGAAACCAAATTAATATCCAAATCCTCAATTAAATATCCAACATCCATTTATCCACAATCATCTTAACTTTCAAATTCAAATTTCAAATTTTAGTCTCACAACTTGGAAACATCACCGTCGATGGATTTACTGTGGTTTTTTTGAAACCGTCGATTGATTCAAAAAATCACATAAGTCCATCAAGGGATTTCTACCTCCAAGCTAAGAAACAAACTCAACTCCTATCGACACCCTAATCTACCCTTTCCTACCCTTATTCAGCTCAAACCTATACTTTGGTATTAATCCACCTAAAGTCTGCAAGACCGTTATGCTTTGATACGAACTGTAATGCCTTGAACCTGCCACGTGGGGTCGAGAGTGTTATGAGACCTATACGCGTCTCTGATACCATTTATGCAGCGGAATTAATAACATAACCTCAACAAAATATACCAGAGTTCTATAATTATATATGCAAATCCATAATAATTACAACCTCACTCTTTATATTACAAAACTTGAATAAAATATACATAACATAAAAATTAAAAACATAATCGTTTTGATACCACTCACAAAACTACCCCACCCTGGAGCTATCTAAGCTCGATCACCAGGATAACCTGAAAAGATTAAATCATCGACGGGGTGAGACACCTCTCAGTAAGGAAGAAATAATTTATAACAATGTGTGGCTGAAGTGTTTAATATATAATTAAAATATCCATACAAATGCGTTCACAATCCACTAGTAGCCAAAATGGCACGCTCATAATCACAACATGGTCAACGTCTTTGTCATCCAATCACGTACCCATATTCATAAATATTTTACTGATAATTCCTGAGAATAGGGAAGTCTACCCGCCCATACAAGTAGATTCCCTTTACTCTAGTGCTAACACTAGGAAACTCACCTTTCTCAGTAAGCCCTCAGGTTATGTATCTAGGTAAAGTCTCCGAGAATAGGAAAGGTCACCCGCCCGTACAAGTGGCTTCCATCTACTATGGTATCCACAATAATTACCAGAGTACTCGCCTTCCTTAGCAAGTCCTCAGGTGGAGTAATCTACTTTACCCAAAATACTTAATTATTTAAAGTCACACATAGTCAACAATATTTGTTTCACAGAATCCCACACATATATGCATATCACAATCAATCCACATAGGATAATCATACATTCTTCAATCATATCCACATAGGGTCCATAATCACCCAATATGTAATCGTACACATAGGACTTCCAATACACACTTCAAACACGTCTACACAGGACTGTCAATTACAACATACATGTCCACATAGGACTGGTCCACACAGGACTAACCAATCACACAGATTACACGATCTACACAAGACAAACCAATCACACAACATATATGTCCACACAGGACTGGTCCCCATAGGACTAATCAAACAATACAAGTTACAAAACAAACACACCGTTCATGGTAAATAGGTAAACAACCTCCTCATACCACTACCAATGTTTATCTCCCAATATAAACACCCATATAACGACCTCCTCATACCATTGCCAACATTATATGACGGTTATACCAGGTACGATATAACGACCTCCTCATACCACTGCAAACTCTATATCATAATCTACATGACCCACAACACAAGCCAACAACAACCAATCAATCAACACATCCACAATTCTACACAGTATACACAACATCAGTATCTGCATTCAACCAATGTAATCAACTAGGCAGAAGTCACAGCCAAACATTACTTCACAAGCTCAATGATTCATTATTTCACAATGCTCACAATCATTTAATTAACAAGAATGGTTTCAACCACATGATTTTTACCAATATAATATATATATAAAATTAGTATTTTCAATACTAGCATGTTTTAGACAATTATACCTGAATATGTAGAAATTATACCTGAAATTAGCCGTTTAAAATTATTAAAAAGCTATTATAAAATATTTTCCCTTACCCGCTTCTTGGGATTCTTGCCTAAAATCCAAACAATATGAGACCCTATATTACAAAAATTTCAAATTCCTCAAATTTCAGAAAAATACCCATATAGTACTTCCTAGGCTCCAAATACCTCAAAATAATAATAAAACCTTAAATTATTTCACTTACCCTGATTTTGGGATGTTTCCCAAACTTCTCAAATCGAAGATCCACTCCGCCTATATTGCAAAGAATATTTCTAGGAATCTTGTGGTAGGTTCCGATCGTCGAACCAAGCTAAATCCGGCTTAGAATCAAAGAGAGAAGGCAGAGAAGCCATAAGTAGAGAGAGAAACAGAAGGAAAAAGTAAAGTTCTCGCTAAAATTCTGATTTCTCCCTATTTATAAACAACTTGCCACGTGGCCTCGTCAACAAGATGTTTGGACTCATCGACGAGCCTGAGAACACCACTCGTGGACGAGACCGTGATCTCGTCGACGAAATTCAGGTATTCAAAACCCTCTTTCAGTAAACCCTTATTGACGAAACATGCATACTCGACGACGAGACTTTGAAGACTGCTCGTCGACGAGACAATCCAACCTGTCGACGAGCACCTGCTTATTTCCTTTTCCAATTTATTTTCCTTTTTCTCCTATTTCCCCTTTTCCCTTATTATCCTTTTTTATAATTTTAAATAGTTAAAATTTTTTGGGTCGTTACAATACAGGTAGTGCCTCCAGATTTTCAATGCAAACACTACTGCTGCTAATTCCATATCATGTGTCGGGTAGTTCTTCTCGTACTCCTTGAGTTGATGAGAAGCATAAGCAATCACCCTTCCCTACTGCATTAGAACACACCCGAGACCTTTCCTAAAGGTGTCACGGAAGATAACAAATCCACCATCCCCAGATGGAATGGTCAGAACTGGAGCAGAAACCAACTACTATTTCAGCTCTTGGAAACTTAGCTCGCACTCATCCATCCAATCATACTTCACGTTCTTCCTTGTGAGTCGCGTCAAAGGACCTGCTAAACTAGAGAACCCTTCTACAAACCATCGGTAGTATCCTGAAAGACCTAGAAAACTTTTGACCTCTTGAACACTCTTCGACCTCGCCTAGTCCACTACCACTTCTATTTTACTCGGATCCACTGATACCCTTTCTTTGGACACTACATGCCCTAGAAACACAATCTTTTCCAACCAGAACTCGCATTTCTTCAGTTTAACAGATAACCTATTTTCCCTGAGTATTTGTAGTACCAATCTCAGATGAACTTCATTTTCTGCAGCACTCTTAGAATACACTAGGATATCATCTATGAATACCACGACGAACCGGTCTAAGTATTCATGAAAGACCATGTTCATCAGATCTAAAAATGCCACAGGTGCATTCGTCAAACTGAAAGGCATAACTATAAATTCATAATGGCCATACCGGGTTCAAAAAGCTATCTTCAGAACGTCCTTCTCTTTCTCCTTTAGCTGGTGATACCTAGAACGTAGATCAATCTTAGATAAAATCTCTGTGCCCCGTAGCTAGTCAAACAGATCATCAATCCTAGGTAACGGGTATTTGTTCTTTATCGTCACCTTATTAAGCTCTCTATAGTCTATTCACATCCTCATCAACATATCCTTCTTCTTTACAAATATCACTAGTGCTCCCTAGGGTGAAACACTTGGTCGAATGTACCCATTATCTAGTAGCTCCTGAAGCTGCTCCTTCAACTCTCTTAATTCTGCTGGAGCCATATAAAATGGAGCTTTTGATATTGGCACCGTACCTAGAACCAACTCTATAACAAAATCCACCTCATGATCTGGAGGTAATCCTGGCAAGTCCTCTAGAAACACATCAGGTAACTCACATACTATAGGAATACCCTCTAGTTTACGTTTTTCTTTCGGTGTGTCTTTCACAAACGCCAAGTACCCTTGGCATCCTTCTAGGAGTAATCTCCTAACTTGCATAACTGAAAGGATCCATGGTATTGAACGCACGCACGACCCTAAGAACTTGAATTCCTGCACCCCTGGCGGTTTAAACACCACCTCTCTCATGTGGCAATCGATACTGGAATAACTAGCAGATAACCAGTCCATTCCTAGGATAATATCGAAGCCAAACATGTCAAATACAATGAGATTGACTGGTAGTGTAACGACTCAAAGAATAATGGTATTTAAATAATAAAAGAAAGGGAAATGGAAACCGAAAACAGAAGGAGGTAGTCGATGAACGATATTGTATTTTGGAAAGGATAATCCTGAGAAATTTTTCAGCCCCTCGTCGACGAGGGTATAACAGGAGCTCGTCGAGGAGGATAGGATTTTTCGTCAAACTTTCTATAGGACTCGTCGACGAGGTGACGTCTCTCGTCGACGAGGAAATACCGAGAGAGGTTTTGGGCAGTATGAATTTTGTCGACGAGGAGTGGGGTTCGTCGAAGAAATTATTGAAGGACTCGTCGACGAGATAACATGGCTCGTCGACGAATCCAACCCTATAAATAGTGAAAAACTCAGATTTTTGATGGAAATCTTGCACATAAACCCTCTCTCTCTCTCTCTCTCTCTCTCTCCCCTCCTTCGGTTCTTCCCCATTCTCTCTTCGATTTTGGGCTGGATTTCCGTCGGTTTGAGGATCTGAAGCCATTACGACACTCTTGGGAAAGTTTTCTGCAAGTTTGCTAGAACGGATCGTCGGTGGGGCTGAGGTGGAAACCATCCCAAATCCAAGGTAAGGCTTTCTACTCAGTATTTGGTTATTTGACAGTTTTAGGAATTGTTATACGTGTAGAAATACTGAACTTTAGTTTTGGGAAATGCTGTTTCCAGGGTGTTGAGTTGGGAACCCTACGGGTGCGGGATAGATTTTCTTAGGGGCTTTTCAAGGATCAGGTAAGGGGATAAATTAAGCTAGTTCTTTTTAAGAAAATGTATGTATATATAGAATTTGATTTTAGGAAAGTAAATATGTTCATATATATGATTTATATTTGAGGAAACACTGCGGAAAATGATGGTATGCTGAATATATGAAAAACCTGTTCAGTGTGGCATGAGTAGAAATTGTTATGAAATATTGTTTTTTGGGAATGTGTTAATAATATGAATTTTTATAATGGAAAATTGGCATACGAGCCAAGATTTTTATATGTTTTTCCGGTGTACGGGTCGTGCTATGTGTATGATTTGCCAGCGTTCGAATTGAGCTATGGATATATTTTGCTGGCGTATGGGCCGTGCTATGGATATGATTTATCGGCATACGGGCTGTGCTATGATATGATTTACCGGCATACGGGCCGAGCTATGGATGTGATTTGCCAGCGTACGGGCTGTGCTATGATTTGCTGGCGTAAGGGCCGAGCTATGGTAAAATGTGAAATTCCGGCGTACGAGTCGATGATTTCATGATATACATATATATGCAAAATGATATGATTGATTTGATAATTAATGATTTGAAATATCCATGTATCACAGTTTCAGTATATGTTATATGATATCAGAACTTGGTTGGCTTGATATAGGCTAGCACTTGCATGTTACCGTTGCTATGTGTCCATGGTTTTCGTGATCATAATATTTGTGTTAATGCCGCTGTACGGAGTGGTGTGAGATTGGATGGTCGATGTGGTTTTTAAGAAGTGTATGAGTGCCTTGGTGTACGGACTAGGTCTGGCATACCTATCAGACTTACAGACTATACTTTTGACTTGGCAGTGGTTGGCCAACCATTGTCAGGTCCTGCCTTCGGGCCACACAACCCAATTATGTGGGGGTAATACATGACAACAGCCAGCTAACCTACTAGGAATGTTTTTGTATTATTATTATTATTATTATTATTATTATTATTATTATTATTATTATTATTATTATTATTATTATTATTATTATTATATAAGATGAAATATGTTTATGAAAATGCAGTATGTTCTGCCATGTTTTGATGATATATATTTTTTCCCAAGTTTGACAAAACAGTTACTAAATATGTTCTGTATGGTATATGTATAACATAGAATACTCATGTTATCACACACTAGTATTAGTTTATTTCCCTTACTGAGAGGTGTCTCACCCCAAAATTTTATAAACTTTTCAAGAGCCCTAAATAGGAGAGCGGGAAAAGCCCCGCTGATCTAGTGCTGTTTGTCTGCCTTCTTTAAAGGGCAAGGTTTAGTAGGGACAACTGGATTTTGTGGAAAATGTCCCTAGGTTTTGTTTTTGGGATATATATATACTGAAATATAGTGGATATAGTAACTTAGGTATTTATGGTAATGTGATGGATGTTTTCGTATTTATAATATTGTGATTGTATGTTTCCTGCTGCTTAAGCTTCAGTTATGTGTTCTGATGTATCCTTGGTACCCACAGGGTCAGGTGGATTATGATCTGCTGAGTTGAGATTTATGATTTTGTAGTAGAAAAAAATAAAAATAAATATATATATGAAAATTAAGCAGGTCGTCACAGGTAGTACCCTCTCATGAATTTCTACTGGAAAGTCGCCGACTACTTTACTACATGCGACTACAGACCCAGATGGCATAGCCACTACCAGTTCATGATCTAGCTATTGAACCTCTAATCCACACAGTTTAACAAATCCCCAGGAAATAAAGAAATGTGTTGCCCTTCAATTGAATAATATAACAGATTTATGAGAAAGCATGTAAATAATACATGTGACTACATCACCAGCATTCTCTACACTGCCTGGAGTCAGGGAATACACTCTTGCCTCGGCTGTACCCCCCTGTTGACCACCATGCTGTGCCTGCCTACCTCCTCTATATGGCTGCTGTGGGGCTCCGCTGTTCTCCTACATGCGACAATCTCTCACTTTATGTCCCTGCTTACCACACCGCAAACAAGCCCATATAGTCCTCCAACACTGCCTAGAGTGCCCCTTACCACACGTAGGGCAACCACGATAAGATGTGGTGCTCTGAGATGTACCACTACTATTCTTCTTCCAGTTGCCCTACCTTGCACCAGAAGACTAACTGGGAAGCGTTGGCCTCTTCTTCAGAACCTGGACCTCTGCTTCCTCCAGCAGACTCTCCTATGCTACAGTGACTTTGTCTACCAGTGTAGCAAAGTTCTACAACTGCAAGATCGCTGTCTACCTCTGGATCTCCTTCTTCTAACCCCTCTAAAACTTCCAAGCCTTCATTGCCTCATCTGGTATCATGAGTGGAGCAAATCGGGATAGCTCTTGAAATCTGGCAGCGTACTGCTGCACTGTCAATGACTCTTGTGCCAGACTCATGAATTTCTCCATCTTTGCATTTCTAACTGTGGCTGAAAAGTATTGTTCAAAGAATAATTCTCTGAAACGGGCCCACATCATCGTTACCGGTATCGGTCGATGCTCCTCCATTTTCTTTATTAAAACCCACCATCTCCCAACCTCCCCTGACAACTTGAATGTTGCAAATGTTACTTTCTACTTCTCTGTGCAGTTCAGAACATCCAGGATCTTCTCGATCTCCTGGATCCAATTCTTAGCTCGAATAGGATCTGCACTTCCTATGAAAACAGAAAGCTTTAGTTTAGTGAACTGGTCGATGGGGCATCCCATCTCAACTGTGGGACGATCCTGCCCTCTATTTGTTTGAACCACCTCAGCCATAAGCTACTGTGCGGAATCCCGCAATACACTCGTGGAGTCACTGCCAGCCTCATGCCTGGCTCCCTCGCTACTACTGCCTCCCACATTGGCAGTATTATCCCTAGACTCCATCTTGAAAAAGCAATTTAAGAAAATCGATTAAAAGCTTAATAACCTAAGTATCAGCTAGTACCACAATACTATAGACAAATTTCCCTAAATTCACATTCCTAATATTGACGTACTCCAATGATTTAACATTCTCATTCTAACTCAAGTTCCGCCCTTACACTCAGAAACAAAACCGTTAATGGATTGCCGTGATTTTCAGAACCTTTCGATTGATCTAGAAAAACACAGAAGTTGTCAATGGATTTCTATCTCTAGGTCTACTAAGAAAAACTTAAATATCTTATCCACATACTAAACTCTGGTATAGTCTAATCTACAGAACCTAGCAACCTAAGTTTTGAGCATTTCATAACCAGGCAAAGTGAACCATATCACACTTCCGGCTGGCTAAGGCTCTGATACCAACTGCAACACCCCAGCCCTTTATACGACCCAAGAGTGCTACTATACTTGTATAATACACCTATCTGTGAATGAACATGCATATACCACCTGTCCTTAATAAGGGCACACGGGTGTTTCATACTGATATCTAATCTTATGCACAACGAAAAACATAAACACCCATATGGAAATCTAAAAGACATACCAGAGTTTCTAAACTGTATCCTCACATACATATGAAAGTACTTAAAACATAACCTATTTTTACAATCCCCAAAAAGACATTCTGTACTAAGTCTATTACATATACAAAACACTTATGTAAGCTAAAAACAGTACTAAGATTCGACGTCCCTCTAACAATTAGGACCAACGTCCTCTAGGACCTGAAACAAAGGTTGTATGTTGGGGTGAGACACTTCTCAATAAGGTGGAAGATATTACATCAGCGTGTGACCACATGTGTTTATTTCAGTTGAAAGCAGTCACATATAAAGCATGTTCTCAATACTATAATATAGGAGATATATAGACATAATTCCTGCAATATATGGTTTAGCATCATAACAAGCGAGAGCTCCTGAGGTTAGGGTACAGGCCCATACACTGTACAATCCTTCCGCCCAGTACTCAAACTTGTGATTTTGCCCACTTTAGTTTTTAAATCATAAATATGCTTATTTAGAACATCGTCCAGCTTACAAACTTTATAACAAATGCCAACACTACCCCATGGCATGGGTTGTGCGATTTACTATAGTTCGACTGAATCCACCTGTCCCATTATTCCACTAGTGGCACACACCTACTCTGCCGACTATCTTGATACCCACAGTGAAAATAAGATGTGTGGTTGCACTATATCCAAAGTATAGCAACGGAACCGCGCTTAAGCTTTTTAAGGCTTCAGATAACGTTGAGCTTTTTAAGGCTCTCATATAACATTGAGCTTTCTGAGCCTCTCATAGTAACAAGCTGCGGTTTCAAATATCATATATACAATTTATAATAAAATGAATTAAATTGTTTCAAATTCACAAATCACCTGTACAGTTCCAGTATTTTCACAAACTTATTCATTCATACTGTGGTAATAACCGACACACAAACTCTTGAATTAACCCTTTTCACATATTAAGCTCGGTATATAACCGACTTTTGTTTTCCATATTTTCAGATAGAAAAATGGAACTCCAGTTCCCATAGTTCATATATGTGTATAACAGTTCAATATATTCCATTTCATATCATATGCCACACTCATTTGATCAAAAATCCGCTATATATAGTACATAACTCGAAAAGTAACATTTAAACGGAAAACAAGGGGTTCAAGCATCTCTTATGATAAGTTTAATGCAAATAACAAAGTTTTGAAAAGTTTGGAGATTATACGCCAAAACCCTCATTTTTACTAAAATCGTAAAATCGTAAAATCAACATTTTTATTCGGTGCAAATAAGTAGTCAATATGTGCATATAAACGTAAGCTAATTTTCTAGCGGTTTAGTTTTCTAAAAATACTGATGTAAACAAATCCCCTTTCCTTTACCTGAACTCCAAAATACGAACTATACGGCTCCAAAACAGTGAACCGAGTTCTCAAAACCTAAAAACCAAGAACAATACTTTAATACAATCCTATTTACTATAGATCTACCAAACCAAAAATGAACATAGACCCTTACCTCGATTTCGGGATGAAACCCAAAAATCGTTAAAAAGAAGATCCGATCTGCTTTAATCGTAGAGGTTTTCCACCTGATCCACGCAGTAACGTCGGATCGTGGATTCGGGTGACGAACAGCGAAGGATCGAAGAGAGAGAGAGAGAGAGAGAGAGAGAGAGAGAGAGAGAGAGAGAGAGAGAGAGAGAGAGAGAGAGAGAGAGAGAGAGAGAGCTTTTGTGGTTTCTTAACCATTGACCCCTTGACTCAGTCAAATTCGTCGATGAGTGGTGCCTTCATCGAAAGCCACAGAAGGCTATTCGTCGACGAATCTCTTCCTTCGTCGATGAACCCTTGTCCAATATTTTTTTTTTGTCAGTCAGGATCTCTTCGTCACCGTGGCTATGAATTTCTGCGACGAACTGCAGAAGGGCCTTTGTCGACGAGAACCTTGGCTTCGTCGACGAAGCCTGCCAAAATTACCTTTTTACCCTTTTCTGATGTATTTTCCTTATTTTATGGGTTCCGGTCTCTACAACTATAGTTATATAAGAATGACTAATCATGTTATATCTAATATTGCTAGCATTATAGATGTTTGGTTGGTGATAGATGTTGGCTGCAAGCTATTACTAAAGACTGTGAGGCATGTTCTAGATTTAAGACTTCAATTGATCTCCACAAGTGTCCTAGATGATGAAGGATACTTTAATTATTTTGGTGGTAGCAAATGAAAGCTCACCAAAGGATCTTTTGTTGTTGCAAGAGGTGAAAAACCCTATTCTATCTATCTTAATCATGTCAAAGTGTGCACAGAGGAAGTGAAATCAATTGAAGATTCCTCTATGAAACTTTGACATAAGGGGCTTGGACACTTTAGTGAGAAAGACCTAGAGACACTTGTTAGAAGAAAACTTCTTTCAGTGAAAGGTATGAAATTGAAGGCATGCACTCATTGCTTAGTCGGTAAGTAAAATAAAGTTTCTTTTCATAGACTTCCCTCACATAGAAAATCTAATATTTTTTCATATTATGCATACTGATGTTTTCTCAACAAGTGACAAGACATTAGGACGTGGCGCCTTGTACTTTGTCACCTTTATTGATGATTTTTGTGTGGTTCTATTCTTTGAAGATAAAAGACTAAGTGTTTCAAACATTCAAGAACTTTCTATGTTAGTGTTGAATAATATGGGGTTGGCTTCATGGAAAAGGCCCTTACAGGAAGCTTGAGTTTTGTAGGGTGGTTGCAGGTCTTCAAGACCTTTCCCCGTGAGTCGGGAGGGGGAGATTGTTGGGCATCCCTCCTCACAGTATTAAGAGGAGGGGTAATTTGTAAATAAAAAAGTTAACTATACAAACAAAAGGAAACTAGAGTTGTGTGTGTGGGTATGCTGAAAAACAAAAGAAACGAAGAAAAAGGGAGCTGACGACAATTTGATGAAAAAAATATGTGGGAAAGAAGACACTCATTTGGATGCTTGATCAGATGGCCAAATGAACTTTGATTGACTTTATATTTTAAGTGTGCGACTGTGACGACAAAGGCTTCCAAAAGTTGCTTGATTTTGAATCCAAAGTTCACTGAAGGTCACCTTCCAAATTTCACCTGATGCACAATCACAATGTCATTAAAGAAACTTAGAGGAGATTCTCAAATTGTCATTTGCACTTGCTAGAAGTTTGGAACTTCATCAAAGCAACCATTACTTAATCAACTTCCTTAACTATAAGATATAGTCACCACCAACTCTTTGACGATGCATGTTATATTCTTAGTCAAAATCACATAAGTGTGATTTTTTTCTTCTTTTATTTGAATTCCATCAAAATCTAATACAAATAATTTTTTGGAAGCTAATAACAACTCCTATTTTAAGTGCTTTTTAGATTTTTTATTGATCAATAAATTAATTTCCTTTGAATTCTTCAAAAGCAATAAAATATTTTTTTGCATAAGATTTCCTTTGAATTTCAACACTACATACACTCTATGTATAGTGTATATATGCATATGATGCACGGGCACTCTACTGCAAACTTAATTGATAGAGTAAGGTCTTTCATTTTTATGTCTAATTTTGTCAACTGAAATTTTTTTAATTAGTTTTGTTTTGTTTCTCTCTTTTTTTAAAAAAATATTTTTAAATTCCGTTGATAAAAAAATGAACCCCTTTTTAAATTTTCAATTGATCAATAAATTAATTTACAAGAACTCGACGATCCAACCTCCTCCCCAAAAACCTAATTAATATAAATTTAAATATTGATGATAATTAGACTAAAATGGAAGTGAGCACTAATGCATGGGATTAATGTAATTAAAAGTTTTGAGATATAAAGCATACAAGTTCAAAATTTTAGACGATTAATTAACTCATAAAATAAATAATCTTCCAATAAAAAACTTTGAATGGTGACATTTTGACATTCAAATTTCAAACCAAGAGCTAGCCTAGCTGCTAAGGGGAAATGGAGCCGATGGCCAATGGAGCTATACCTCACTAACCATTACCTTGCAACTTATTTAAATGGTTTGTTGTGTTACTCTTTTTCTTTAGGTCCACTAGCACTGATGTTAAAATGAAATGTCACTGCAACTCATATTTGTTGTGTTTCCCTGTGCAATCATCCAGGTTTTTGCATTTAACGACTTTCACACCAAAAATAAAAATTCACTCCATTTTTTCTTGGTCGATTAGAAGTTTATGTTGAACTTGTATGAATCACACGTAAGTGATAGTCCATCTTTTATCCATATACAAAATATTTTTTCCACCTTTCATAGAATCAGAATTTTGACACGTTCAATACAAGAGTTTTAGTCTTTAATCGCCAGCATACATGTCTCTTAAAACCCAAAATCGAGAAGAATTACATGCTGATAATGCAAAACTCCTATATTTTCGTATTTATATATTAATTAAGTAGAAAATTTAATTTTGTGATGGGTTTTTTCGGAAGGTGTTTTGAATAGATCATACATGTTCTAGTTTGTCAATTAGTTTATGATTTGATCCTTCACGTTGAGTTTTGTCACTTACTATAAAAAAGGTATGTATCATACGGAATTAAGATCTTAACCTCATTAATTAGGTCTTTTTATAAGGCAAAAACACTGCGAAAGCAAATAATACCTTACTGAATGCGTTGCATTGAGATTGTTGCATACACTTAGTGTTAGAGTTATTGAGTGCATTGTCATGTGGATGTATCTGTTCATCAGATCCTATGCAAAGATATGAAGGACGCCTCTTATAAGGTAAAATCTTGAAGGTTAACAAGTTAAAAGGGAATAATAGTTTACTAGAGTTGAGCTGCTATGCACACAAATATATATAGTGGATGGGAAGGAGGAGGAGGAAGAGGATAAGGAGGCGTTTGTTAAAGCTTGATATACATTGTTGGTTCACAACCTAAAACTTAAGCTTTTGGGTGAAGTGGTAATCTAACGTGATATTAGAGTTGGTTACGAGGAGG
This sequence comes from Malania oleifera, assembly GCF_029873635.1. Classification (NCBI taxonomy): domain Eukaryota; kingdom Viridiplantae; phylum Streptophyta; class Magnoliopsida; order Santalales; family Ximeniaceae; genus Malania; species Malania oleifera. Next base: position 21,408,908 of record NC_080419.1, on the reverse strand, counting down.
TCCTCGGTTCTAGTCTTGTTGCACATATTTATTTTGTGGTATTTAAAGATTTATTGTGTATTTATCTCTTCATGTGTGGGGGAGTATTAACGCTTGATGTACATTGTTGGTCCACAACTTAAAGTTTAAGCTTTTTGGTAAAGTGGTAATCTAACAGCGTCGATCACAAAAGCTTGTGATAAAGAAGAATAGAAAATTGTCATCATGTCTTAAAATTGTCCAATATTACAAGTTCACCATTGCCTCTTTTATTTTCCATTACATTTTCCTTGTATATTAAATACTATTAAAAATGAAAATTTATTTTAATATGATTAAAAAAAAAATGAAAAAAGTCAAATCTTAATAATGTATAGAATCAAAATATTGTTTATAGATTTGATGTATTTTTTATTTTCTTCTCCATTTTCTTTGATAACTAAACATAAAAATGTAAGTTACTTGATATTTTTCTTTTCTTTTCTTAGTATTTTCCAAGCTGCAAATGAAACTAAAAAGATAATTTTCAAGAGTGCTTTTATAACTAATTCTTATTGTATCAAACACTACTCTTTATATATATATATATATAAGTACTATTATTTTTAAATACTCTTTAAAATAGATATTTTTTAGGAAATTCCAAACGGGGCTCAATCAATTAATTTATAAATAGAAAACTCATTGACAAAGTCATGAGAAAAATTAAAAAGGAGAGTGAAATTGGTGGATAATATGCATTGGAAGATGGAGGATGGAGAGAGCAAGGGGCAGTGGATGAGAAAATGAAAGATAGGAATGAGTAGATCACATGTGGTAGGTGGAGGATATGCATGTTCGATTTGATGTTGTTCGGACGGATTTGAAGGACTTGTCTGGATTAAATAATGAACTCTCCATTCACATTCTTTAACACATCCCCAAATTCCTATAACTTTTGTTATTTGGGTTTTTTGATGACCCAAAATTCCAACTTGGATGAGTCTTTTGGACCCATCCAGGCAGCACTAGACTGAAAAATAAAAATATTATCATACGTCGATTAATGCATTGTTGTAAAGCGTGCGGCAACTATGAACACAGAGATAAAGATAAAGCAACAAAAACACGCAGATTTAATGTGATTAGGCAGTATGCCTACATTTATAGGAGCGAACGGCGGCTGAATTTCACTATATCGTTACATCATATGTATTTATATTAATCCTAATCGTACTGTACGATGGAGGCAACCCAACCCACTAATTGTTTCAACTGAAAATAAAATAAAATAGAACGTCCACTCCATATGAGGTCCATACTACTACACGTATTTGAATAATTCACCAGATAAAAGAAGAATGCACGTGAAACTTTGAGGTTGCCAATTTTAGCTTTGATTTTTGTGGACCCACGTACGTGGGCAAGCACAGGTGCTCGTGCGTCAGGTGCACGTGTAGTAGTACTGAGTAAAAAGGTGAGAAGTGGTGGTCACCTTCCAAACCTGAGGCATGCAGCACAATACAATAGCTGGACGATCCAACCCCCACCCCAAAAACCTAATTAATATAATTTCAATTATCGATGATAATTAATGCATGGGATTAACGTAATTAAAAGTTTTGAGATGTAAAGGATACAAGTTCAGAATTTTATATAATTAATTAAATCTTCCAATATAAAACTTTGAATGGTGGCATTTTGACATTCAAATTTCAAACCAAGAGCTGCTAAAGAGGACACAGGTAAAGATTTGTTCTGACCCTTTTTCTTTTGGTACATTAGTACTGATGTTAAAATGAAATGTCACTGCAACTCGTACGGCGGGAGTGTTGCACAACTCAGATGAAAATGTCCTATACAAAAATAATATGAACCACATGATGGGTGACAGTCCATATTTAATCCATATATATATATATATATATATATATGTTGGGAAGAAACGCAGCACAACTGAAAGTTTTTTCTCTTCCAATTAATAAAATTAGTTCTTATGCTACGACAATAGCATAAAAATATATATTTTCAGCAGAACAAAATCAATCCTAAAATAATCACAAATATCAATCCCACGAGACACAATTGTACATGGAAATCCCTTCAAATCAAAGGGTAAAAACTATAGGACTTGAGAGTCCAATAAAAAATCTCACTATGATAAAATTGTAGGTACTTGATCTCAATTTTTAGTTATCACAATGAGTACTTAACTCTATTTTTAACTAACAAGAAGAGATCTTAAAAATCAAAGAGGGAAAGTTAAGAATTTTACCAAAAACGTGGTTATTGTTCAAACCCGATATCTAACGCTAGTGCTTGGGCGACCAATCTGAATGTTCAAAATCAGTGTCTATGAGTCCTCTATCTAGTGACAAAAAATCAGCTCGATTGGACTACGGATGGGCTCCAATCATAGGCTGATAAAAATTGCACACTAGTGCAAAAATCTAGATTTTCTCAACGTGGTTACTGTTAAAAAGTCGATATATGACGTTACAGTGCTTGGATGACCATTTCAACTGCTCAAAATCATAGTCAATGAGTTTTTTATCTACTGACAAAAAATCAGTGCGATTGGATCACGGATCTCCCTCCAATCATCGGTTGATTAAAACTTTACACTATAGCAAAAACCCATATTTTCTCTTCTACTTCTCTCTCACTCTCTCTTTTTTCCGCACACTTTCTCTCACTTTTCTGATTTTCTTTACTTAAATAAGGTGCAAAAAGGCCTTTAAAAAAGTCAAATAAAAAATCTAAAGAAAATGGGTTAAGGATTGAATGAGTTTCTCCGTATAGGAGGGATACCCAAACCCAACTATATAAAATTTTTTTTTTGACCTTTCAGAGAATCAAAATTTGACACCTCCAATATAACAGTTTTAGACTTTAATCACCGGCATGCAAGTATTTTAAAATGCAAAATCGAGAAGAACTACATGATGATAATGCCTAACTCCTATATTTTCAAATTTATATATTAATTAAGTGGAAAACTTAATTTTGTGATGGGATTTTTTGGAAGGTGTTTTGAAAAGATCATACATATTTAGTTTATTAATTAGTTTATGATTTGATCCTTCACGTTGAGTTTTGTCACTTAGTATAAAAAAAATATCATACGGAATTATCACAAGTGATATGGAATCCTACGCTTTTTTGGAATTAATAGATTTTTAAATTTACTCTTTGGAAACTCAGAAAGTATTTTAGAAAAGAAAGAAAAATATCAAGAAATCCACATTTTCATGTTTAGTTATCAAGGAAAGTAAGAAAGAAAATTAAATAAATACTAAATCTATGAACAAAATTATGATTCATGCATTATTAATATTTATTTTTTCTAATTTTTAGTTATATTAAAAAACAGTTTCATTTTTGATAGCATTTAATAGAGAAGGAAAATATGAGAAAATATAAATTTCTTCCTTATTTTTCTTTCCTGTCCTTTTCCCAAACAAAATCCTTGATCCAAACAAACCATTAATAAACCATAATAAATTATGAAATTTTACATCAATTGTGAAAATTTCTTTACATAGTTTTCTTTTGATGAATATAGTAATTTTCCTTTTATATTAAGGAGATGTTGGTCCTATAATGATTATTGAGTAGGTCTCAACCTCATTAATTAGGTCCTTTTATAAGGTAAAAATAGTATGAAAGCAAACAATGCCTTATTGAATGCGTTACATTGTTAGTATTTAGAGTTATTGGGTGCATATATGGACGGATCACCAGATCCTGCGCAAAGATATGAGAGCTACTTTAATAATTAAGGATGTCAGGCATCAACGACACCTCTATAAGGTAAAACCTTGAAGCTTAACAAGTTAAAAGGCAATAATTGTTCACTAGAGAGTTGAGCTGCTATGCATACAAATATATGTATGGGAAAGAAAATTCTCATCATGTCCAAAAATGATCCAATATTACAAGTTTATCATTGCCTCTCCGTTGTGACAGGTACTTATAAAGATATATATATATATTGTAAGGGTTCTTGCTTCATTCTATACGTGGGTAGGTAAAGACGTTAGTTCAGGAAACTAGAATTAGATTAGCATCTTGGAATATAGGGATGCTTACGGGTAAAAGCATAGAAATTGTGGATATAACGATCAGAAGGAGAATTGATATAATTTGCCTTCAAGAAACTAAGTGGGTGGGGGAGAAAGCTAGAGAAATTGATAAATGAGGTTTTAAACTTTGGTACATTGGAAAAAAAAAAAACTTAAAGAATAGAGTAGGCATTATTATAGACAAAAACTTAAAAGATAGCATTGTGGATGTAACTAGAGTAGGGGATAGAATTATAAAAATCAAGATGGTATTAGGACAAGAGATAATAAATATTATTAGTGCTTATGCTCCTCAAGTCGGCTTAGCAAAAAATCTTAAGAGACAATTTTGGGAAGATATGGATAGTATTATACAAGGCATACTAGGGACTAAGAAAATATTTATAGGAGGAGATTTGAATGGACACGTTGGAAGAGATAATAAAAATTATGAGAGGATATGTAATGTCCTGACCCTTAATACGGCCCTAGAGTGTAGAGTGCTACTATACATACATAACCTGTACAATTAGATAACTTACATCAAATACCTGCCCTAAACAGGGACATATGGGTATAACATACTGATTTGTACTTTCATATATTGGGAAAAACATAAACATTCATATGGATTCTAATAGATGCACCAGAGTATCTAATTGTTCCTTGCATACATTCATCCGTACGTAAAACATAAACTGTATTACATTCCCAAAAAGCCAACTAGGCTAACAACCCAATACTCATATAGAAACTTACGTCAACTAACAAGACTCTACGCTCCACAGTCTCTTTAGAAGACTAGGATAGATTTCCTCTAACTCCTGAAACAAAGGTTGTAAGATTGGGGTGAGACACTTCTCAATAAGGAGGAAGATATTACATTAGTATGTGACAACATGTGTTTAAACCATTAGTGGCAGTTAACATTCACAACATTCTCAGTACTGTAATATACGATATATGTATATAATTCCTGTAATAGATAACTCAGCATTGTAACAAGCGACAGTTCCCGAGGTTAGGGTAGGGTACAGGTCCATACACTGCATGACGACCCGACCTCTATTTAATTAGAGATTTCTATCCTAAGGCTTAGTCCATGGAGCGAAGGCTTGGGCCGTAAGGCGCAACATATAAAAAGGATTGCTTTCGGGTGATTAGGGTTGGTGTGGTTGTACCTGCGAGAGAGCGAGAGGGAGAGCATTGTATCGCCGCACTCTTTGTGTTTTCTTCCTGATAATATTGAAATCTCTGTAACTTCGTGGGCGTAGGCAAAATTGCCGAACCACGTAAATATTGTCTTGTGCGTGTGATTGATTTTTCTTTGGCATTATTTTTCCTCTATTTTGTTTCTCACAGGTTTCGAGAATTTGTTCTTTATTCCCAATAGTTAACATTCACAACATTCTCAGTACTGTAATATACGATATGTGATGACCCAAAAATATATATATATGATTAAAGTACAATAATAATAAAATAATAAAATTCATTATTTGTAATATCCATCCAGAAGTGTTTTCTGTAGGATCCTTGATTCCATGTGATTCCTAAGAAAGACCTGGTCGTCGATTGCTCATAGACCATTGCGGCTCAGTCGCTTCCCTGGAGGTCAGCCTGTCAAAAATGGAATTCTATGATTAACAGGATAGACACTATTTGTACACGTAAATAAGTATATATACAATAAAATATTGTTTGACAGACATAATTTGTATAAATACATAATAAGATAATAATAATATAGGTACATATTGTTGGGGCACACAAGACTATGTGGGGGCCACATGAGTCCGGAGCCACAAGACCTGTTTAATATACGTCACATAAGTACTCAAATAATGTTTTAATTTTTAACTGATATAAATTTGTAGAATATATGATAAAAATAATAATAATATAGGTATCCTATGCGGGGCCCACCAGACTGTTTGGGGCCTACATAGTCCCGAAGCCGATGGAGGTTTTCACAAGTTCTCAAAGTTAGGTCGTATGGCATAAAATCGTATAAGAGTTATTCGAGTTAACGTAGATCCATTCGATCTCGAAGTTGTGGAGGGGCCCATCAAGACCATGTGGGGGCCCACATGAGTTTTTCAAAATTTAAATTTTTATTCTTATTCAAATAAATAATAAATAAATAATACTAAAAGTAGTTTAAAATTTAATAACAATGATAATAAGAATGATAATAATGATTAGAAAAAAAAAATAATAATTAATTAACTAATTGATTCATTAATTAGATAGTGATTAATTAAAAATTTATTTAATGGAATGGTGGCAAGCACTCCCACATGGCCTCCATCCCCCATCCCATACTCAACCCTACCTTGCCCATCCTTTGCCCATTCTTTAAATTTTTAAAATTATAATTCACGCATCTCCCACCTTTTCTAATTCTATTTCTTCCCCAAAATTTTCCTATAAATATGAGCTCTCAAACCTCATTTTTTCACAACAATTTTCCAAGGAAGAGAGGATTAGTGAGTGAAAGAATTTGTGGTGGAGAGAGAATTTTGAATAATTCTCAATCACCCACTTTTCCCGATCTCATTGCTTAAAATAATTATTGTGTTTCGTAGCACAAACGGTAAAAAGAAGAAGGTAGTAAATTTTGATTATGTTTGTATTTTTATTCAAACTTTAACCCTAGTTTATTTGTAAGTAATTTTGGATTATGTTAGTATTTTTATTCAAAATTTATACCCGAGTTTATTTTGTAAGTAAATTTTGATTATGTTAGGTTCTTTTTATTTTAATTCCATACCCGGTTTATTTTGTCACGTAATTTTAATTATGTCAATTAGTTCACAAAATTTCATGATTTATTTTCACGCATATGTAATTATACCATTTCTATCTTTAATATACTTGGCATCTATTTTTGGGTAAGAAATGTTCCAATCCCCTCGGGTAAATTTTTCAGCATTTCTTTCTATTCAAAATAAAATTGATATATATATTTGTTAAACACACAAAATTGTGTGGCATGAGTTTATTTCTCCGTTACATTTTTTTTATGTAAAGATGAGTAAAGATGGATTTTCACATAATTATTTTAAATTGGCATAAAGGAATAATAAGATGACTTTTTAAAATCCTTATGGCAACGAAAGTTCAGTTACAGATGCTCGGGAACCGCAGCTTAAGTTTATACGGATCAGAGTGTACCCACAGTTTACAGAGATGTTATTTTATGTTAGTAGTTGGATTTCTCCTGAGTGCACACCTGGTTTAAAAGTCAGGACTTATAAGGAAAATCTACTTAAAGTTTTTACGTACGTTGATTTAGTTTGTCGGCCAGCCAGCTAAGTCCAGTCTTTCGGACCGCACAACCCAGTCATGGGGGTAAAACATGACTTACTGGGCAAACAGGCCTAAGGGTGGTTTTTACAATATATTTTATACATATTTATTTACGTGTACAAAGTTACTGTAATTTGAAGGAAAGTGTAAATTTTACACGTGAAAAGGATCATTTTGGTGCTATATGAACTGATCTAAGAAACGTATAAGGAAAAGTATATGTTGTTTATCATTAAATATTTTTTACAGTTTTAAAGTTAAAGTTTAATAGCAGTTTGTATATGAATTTAAAATTTACTTTGAATTGATGCAAAAGTTTATGCAAGAAATTGTTAATTTATTTTTATTCTAAAGAAATCTTGAAGTTATAGTATTCATTATTGTTTTAACGAAATTCTTTAAAAACTCATTTGGGCCCTTGGCCACACACTACGAATAATCTTTATTACTTAACTGACGTCGTCTCATCCCAATCATATTTTATTTCAATAACTCTGAAGGACATGTCGGAATCACAGGCTTAGCAAGCATGCGGGTGGGGGATTAGAAAATAAGATTGATTAGAAATATTAGGTATGGTTTCAGATATTTATGTTTGTGTAATTTTCCGTTCTTTTGAAATAAGTGTTGTAACTGAATAATTAGCGCTCTGGTTTGAATAAAATTGAGTTTAATTTGCTGTCCGCTGTTAAATTGTAGTAAACAGTTAATCTCCCATCCCAACACAGCCCCCTCGGGGTCGGGGTGTTACCTCTATTTTAATAATTCCTGTAATAGATAACTCAGCATTGTAACAAGCGACAGTTCCCGAGGTTAGGGTAGGGTACAGGTCCATACACTGCACATTCCCTCCGCCTGATACTCAAACTTGTGACTTTTCCCATTAAAACTTTTAAATCATGTATATGCATATTTAGAACACTGTCCAACTTTGAAACTATCATAACTATGCCAGTAACTCCCCATGGCAAAGGTTGTGCGATAACTAAGCACTGATCGAGCCCTGTTCATGCAGGCATTGTCAGGCATCATAACACACTACAACCCAACTTGGCCATCACCACCCTAATCCCTTTTGACTTGTGGCCCTTCGTACCAAGTTGACTACTAGATACCCCCACTGAAAAACCTACGTGTGGTTGCACTATACCTATTTGGTTTAGCAACGGTACCGCGCCTACATAATATAAGCTTTTTAAGGATTCATATATTATTGAGCTTCTTATGCTCTAAGTAACAAGCTGCGGTCCTAATTATAATATATACAACTTACCATAAAACATATTAACTTGTGCAATTCTAGTATTTTCACAATCTCATTCATGCATTCTTTCATACATACTATCTTTCATTCATACTGTGGTAAAAATCGGAACATACCCTCCTAATTTACCCCTTTTTTTCATATATGGCACGGTATCTAACTGACACCTATTTTTCCTGAAAATCATTCGGAACTTCAATTCCCCTATTTCATAAATGTACCAAACAATTCAGTAAATTCCATTTTATGTCATTTCATTACATATGTCATACCTATTTGATCAAATATACATTTCATATAAACTGATTCGTAAAATATCATTTCTGCTGCTATTAAGAGTTTCAAGCATCTCTTACTTTAGTTTTAGTGCAAATAAAGTAGTTGTAAGAAATTTGGAGATCATATGCCAAAAATTTCATTTTGCCAAAATCGTAAAACCGCAGAACCGGTTATAAAGATTTATTAAGTAGTAGTCTAGTCTTTTTATTTTTTATTTTTGTAAGGGTGTGTTTGGATCAAAGATTTTACTTGGGGAAAATAAAGGAAAGGAAAAGGAGGAAACTTATTTTCCATTACTTTTTTCTTGTATATTAAATATTATTAAAAATGAAAATTTATTTTAATATGATTAAAAAAATATGAAAAAAGTCAAATCTTAATAATGTATAAAATTAAAATATAGTTTATAGATTTGATGCATTTTTTATTTTCTTCTCCATTTTCTTTGGTAACTAAACATAAAAATGTGAGTTACTTGATATTTTTCTTTTCTTTTCTTAGTGTTTTCCAAACTGCAAATGAACCTAAAAAGATGATTTTCAAAAGTACTTTTATAACTAATTCTTATTGTATCAAACACTACTCTTTATATATATAAGTACTATTATTTTTAAATACTCTTTAAAATGGATATTTTTTTAGGAAATTCCAAACGGGGCTCAATTAATTAATTAATAAATAGGAAACTCATTGACAAAGTCATGAGAAAAATTAAAAAGGAGAGTGAAATTGGTGGATAATAAGCATTGGAAGATGGAGGACGGAGGAAACAAGGGGCAGTGGATGAGAAAATGAAAGATAGGAAACATATGGTAGGTGGAGGATATGCATGTTCGATTTGATGTTGTTTGGATGGATTTGAAGGAATTGTCCAAATTAAAGTTTGAATCTTTATGCTCGGTTTAGAATTCAGAAAACATTAGAAAAATGAGAGATTTATGTTTTTAAAAAATATACTAAATTTATTAATAAAATTTTAATTTTACATATCACTAATATTTAGTTTTTTTTAATTCTTACTCATATAAAAATAAACTTTCATTTTTAATATAATTTCATATAGAAGGAAAATATATTGAAAAAATACGCTTCCTCATTTTCCTTTCCTTCTGTTTTCCAAATAAAATTCTTGATCCAAACATATTTGGAAAAAGGAAAAGAAATGAAAATAAGAAAGAAATTCATTTTCTCTTATATTTTTCTTTTCTATTAAATACTATAAAAAATAAAAATTTATTTTATTAAGACTAAAAATTAAGAAAAACTAAATATTAATGATGTGAATAATTACAATTTTATTCATAGATTTAGTATATATATATACATATATTTCACTTTTCTCAATAACCAACATGAAAATATGGGTTCTTTAATATTTTCCTTCTCTCTTCCTAATATTTTCTAAGTAAAAATGAAGTATTAAAAAATTAAATAATGAACTCTCCATTCACATTCTTAACACATGCCCAAATTCCTATAACTTTTTTTTTTTTTTTTTTGGTTTTTTGATGACCCAAAATTCCAACTTGGAGGAGTCTTTTGGACCCATCCAGGCAGCCCCAGACTGAAAAATAAAAATATTATCACACGTCGATTAACGCATTGTTGTGAAACGTGCGGTAACTATGATGAACGGTATAGAAAAACACAGAGATAAAGATAAAACAACAAAAACACGCGAATTTAACGTGATTCGGCAGTATGCCTACATCGACAGGAGCGAACGGCGGCTGAATTTCACTATATCAAAGTAGGGTTACATCATATGTATTTATACTAACCCTACTTATACAAAGGTATTTGAAAAAATCCTCAAATGCCCATGTACCATACCGTGGGGGCAATCCAACCCATTAATCGTTTCAACTGAAAATAAATCACTCGATATGAGGCACATACTACCACATGAATTCGAATAATTCACCAAATAAAGGAAGAATGCACATGAAACTTTGAGGTTACCAATTTTAGCTTTGATTTTTGTGGACCCACGTGCGTGGGCAAGCACAGGTGCTCGTGCATCATGTGCATGTATAGTAGTACTGAGTAAAAAGGTGAGAACTGGTGGTCACCTTCCAAACCTGAGGCATGCAGCACAATACAATAGCTGGACGATCCAACCCCCTCCCCAAAAACCTAATTAATATGATAATTAATGCATGGGATTAATGTAATTAAAAGTTTTGAGATATAAAGGATACAAGTTCAGAATTTTAGATAATTAATTAAATCAAAAAATAAAAAACTTTGAATGGTGGCATTTTGACATTCAAATTTCAAATTAAGAGCTGCTAAGAGGAAATGGAGCTACACCTGACTGACACAGCTCCGCAATAAAATGATTTGTTCTGTGACCCTTTTTCTTTTGGTACATTTGCACTGATGTTAAAACGAAAGGTCACTGCAACTCGTTCGGTGGGAGTGTCCCACAACCCAGATGAAAATGCCCTACACAAAAATAATATGGGGAAGAAACGTCGGCCAAAAATTGCAGAAGCACAACTGAAAGTTATTTCTCTCCCAATTAACAAAATTAGTTCTTATGGTACGACAATAGCATAAAAATATATATTTTCAGCAGCACAAAATCAATCCAAAAATAATCACAAATATCAATCTCACAAAAAACGTGGTTATTGTTCAAACCCGATATCTAACGCTACAGTGTTTGGGTGACTAATTTGAACGTTCAAAATCAGTGTCTATGACCTCTATCTAGTGACAAAAAATCAGCTCGATTGGACTCCGGATGCGCTCCAATCATCGGCTGATCAAAATTGCATACTAGTGCAAAAACCCAGATTTTCTCAACGTGGTTACTTTTCAAAAGTCGATATATGTCGTTACAGTGCTTGGATGACCATTCCAACTGTTCAAAATCATAGTCAATGAGTCTTCTATCTACTGACAAAAAAATTAGTGCGATCGGATCACGGATGTCCCTCCAATCATCGGTTGATTAAAACGTCACACTATAGCAAAAACCCATATTTTCTCTTCTACTTCTCTCTCATTCTCTCTTTTTTCTGCATACTTTCTCTCACTTTTCTGATTTTCTTTACTTAAATAAGGTGCAAAAAGGCCTTTAAAAAAGTCAAATAAAAAATCTAAAGAAAATGGGTTAAGGGTTGAATGAGTTTCTCCTTATAGGAGGGATACCCAAAACAATATAAAATATTTTTTTTGACCTTTTAGAGAATCAAAATTTGACACCTCCAATATAACAGTTTTAGACTTTAATCACCGGCATGCATGTATTTTAAAACGCAAAATCGAGAAGAATTACATGATGATAATGCATAACTCCTATATTTTCATATTTATATATTAATTAAGTAGAAAACTTAATTTTGTGATGGGATTTTTTGGAAGGTGTTTTGAAAAGATCATACAAATTTTAGTTTATTAATTAGTTTACGATTTGATCCTTCACGTTGAGTTTTGTCACTTAGTATAAAAAAAAATATCATAGGGAATTTTCACAAGTGATATGGAATCCTACGCTTTTTTTAGGTAATCTAAGTAGACTTTAAATTAATTCACTTTAGGCCCCACTTAACCAATTGATTGAGGACGGGCCCCCAAAATTGGAAAAAGCTCCCAGAAAGTATTTAAGTAAGTATTATAGAAAGGAATAGTGAAAGGAAAGGAAAATATCAAGAAATCCACTTTTTCATACTTAAAAGTAAGAAAGAAAATTAAATAAATGCTAAATCTATGAACAAAATTATGATTCATGCATTATTAATATTTATTTTTTTTAAATTTTTAGTTATATTAAAAAAATAGTTTCATTTTTGATAGCATTTAATAGAGAAGGAAAATATAAGAAAAAATAAATTTCCTCTTTATTTTTCTGTTCTTTCCTTTCCTTTTACCACCCCCGCAGAAACAACAACATACCTGATCCCAAACAAACCATTACATACCTCATAATCATGATGAAATTTTACATCATGGTGAACACAACTTTCTGTACCAATCAGTTTTTCTTTCTGTATTGAATATAGTAAAGTGGTTCCTTTTATCTTAAGGAGATTGTTTGGTCCTATAATGGATTATTTGAGTAGATAAACTCATTAATTAGTAATAGGTCCTTTTATACGGTAATAAAAAATAGCTGTATGCACACCCTGCATACTGAATTGCAACTTATGACCCAGCAAACCATTGCCTTCTGCAATGCAGTACTGCGTCCGTTAACCAATGTTAGTTTTTAAGTATTATTCACGAGTCAGATGGGTGGTTTTTGCATCTATGGCAACGACGGCTCCCCAGATCCGCGCAAAGATAGCTCCAGCAACAGATATGACGCCGGTAGGCTACATTTAAAAAGTATATGCAGGCTGTCAGGGGCCACATACAACGAACCTCTCTTCTACAGGTAAACCCTTGAAGATTAACAAGTTAAATTAACAGGCAATAATTGGTCAGGACGAGACGGAGCTGATATGCCTACCAAATATAGCTGTTGGGCCCAAACAGAAAACAAAGACGAAAAGCAGAAAGCACAAAATGTGTCCCTCCTGTTCACAAAAATTATCCAATATTACAAGTTTACCATTGCCTCTCTGTCGTGACAGGTACTTATAAAGACTTATTAAGTAGTAGTCCAATATATATATTTTTTGTAAGGATTCTTGTAAGGGTTCCTGCATCATTCTGGATGTGGGCTGGTAAAGACGTTAGTTCAGGAAATTAGAATTAAATTAGTAACTTGGAATATAGGAACGCTTACGGGTAAAAACATGGAAATTGTGGATACAATGATTAGAAGAAGAATTAATATAATTTGCCTTCAAGAAACTAAGTGGATGGTGGAGAAAGCTAGAGAAATTGATAAATCAGGTTTTAAACTTTGGTACACAAGAAAAAAAAAAAAAAAAAACATAAGAATGGAGTAGACATTATTATAGATAAAAACTTAAAAGATAGCGTTGTGGATGTAACTAGAGTAGGGGATAGAATTATAAAAATCAAGATGGTATTAGGACAAGAGATAATAAATATCATTAGTGCTTATGCTTCTCCAGTCGCCTTAGTAGAACATCTTAAGAGACAATTTTGGGAAGATATGGATAGTATTATACAAGGCATACCAGGGACTGAGAAAATATTTATAGAAGGAGATTTGAATGGACACGTTGGAAGCGATAATAAAAATTATGAGAGCATACATAGAGGATATGGATATGGAGACAAAAATGAGTCTGGGGAGATGATCTTAGATTTCACTATGTCTTATGATTTTAGTATAATGAATACTTGCTTTAAGAAAGAGAAGAACACTTAATAACCTTTAAAAGTGGACAAAATAGAAGTCAAATAGATTTGTTTTTTTTTTAACTAGGAGGGTAGATCGTTTATCATGTAAGGATTGTAAAGTTATTCCAGGTGAAAATCTAACTACACAACATAGAGTCTTAGTATTAGATATATGTATTAAAATATGGAAGAAAAAATGACAAAATAAACTAGTGTAAAAGCTAGATGGTGGAACCTAAAAGGAGAAAATATAATAAAATTTAAAGATAAAATGATCAAAGATAGGGATCGGACCATAGAGGATAAGATAGATACAAATACTCTTTGGAATAGATTAGCTAGCTCTATTAAAAAGATAGCAAAAAAGATTTTAGGTGAATCAAGGGGAAGATTCTCGAATAGTAAAGAGAGTTGGTGGTGGGATAAAGATGTATAAAAAATCATAAAGACAAAAAGAATTTGGTATAAAACGTGAAAAAAATGTTGAAATAGAGATAACTTTGAAAAATATAAGGAGACAAGAAAAGATACAAAAAAGACTGTTAGTGAAGTTAAATATAGATCATTTAATAGTTTGTATGAAAGATTAGGTACAAAAGAAGGGGAAAGAGATATATTTAAACTTGCTAAAACTAGAGTGTCACGCCCCAAACCTGGTAATGGGACCCAGGGGTGAATAAGTAACCTAAGCTGTCATTGTATCATACAAATCACCAATGATACACCACAATGAATAAGGGTCCGACCCCGTAGGGTTTCCATTCACCTTATACACATTCATATACAAGACATATATACAGCGAAAAATAATTTTTCTATACATACTTTGTACCATACCAGAGTCTATACAAAAGGAGTCTAGGCTCCATAATATAAAACATAAACCCAGGTGTCAGTCAAAACCCAAAAGGACAACCCAATAAAGTCCTAGTACTTACACAAGTACTTCCCGTAGTACACCGACCATTACGCTCCCAACACAAGGACGCTAGTTTCGGTTACTCGAAGGACTTGAAAAATATGTACGTACGATAGGGGTGAGACACCTCTCAATAAGGTAGATCCAGGTTATATCGGTGTGTGGCATATGAGTGTTGTCATGACATAAAACATACACAGTTCAATACATTTCTAGTATTTTCACAAAATAGTTCCAGTATAGTGCACATCAAGCACACACACATGATCAAGTAACCCGGTGTCGTCACACCCTTCGGCCCGAAGCCAGCTAGCATTACACGGCGTCCTTGACACATGGCGTAGCCTCAGGCTCCCATGGCATCGTATTGGTACAACTGGTGGATCCACACCCTTCGGTGATTAGCCGGTAAGGCTCACGCCCTCAAATATAGAGCCGGACACTTTTGCTAATCATTGGTAGGTGATATTTCACACCATCGGATATAGAGCCGGATACTCTTTCACAACCTAGAACAATTCGAAACCCCGTTCCTATTTCATTTCAGAAAATCACAACTTATGCATGTTCATATAACCAAACAATCCACACCCATTTGGTAATCAAAAATTATGATTTTCCAAAAATGTACAGTTTAAATAAGTCAAAGTACGACCATCCCCATAACATAATATATATCACAATATATTCATGGTTTTCCAACGAAACCAAAGATGTAACCTAATGCCCCATTTTCCAAAAACTGCAACATGAAAAACCCATAATTTCCACCCATTAGATTTCCCCAAACGAGTAAGCAAAACACAACAGGACTGTGAACCACAGTTTTACAGAGTTCGATTTCGAAAATAACTGACATAAACAGAATCCCCTTACCTTTCCGCAAACAGCCAAACCCGAACTCTACGACTCCTAAATAGTGAGTCGAGTTCCCAAAACCTATAAATCACAGTACAGAATATACTCACAATTCCATTCCCTATAGAACTACCGAAACAAAATTGAAAATCGAGCCTTGCCTCGATTTTGAGCCAAAATTCAAAAATGCTCGGAATGAAGATCCGTTTCACAAATCTCGAAGAGAATCTTTCCCTGATTCCCGTAGTAAGGTCGGATCGACGATTCCAGCAACGTACGACAAAGAAATCTAGAGAGAGAGAGAGAGAGAGTATTTCGAGTTCTTAGAGAGAGAGAGAGAGAGGATTTTGATTTTTAGTTAAGAAGCAACCCAAATGGATATTTATAACACCTTTGACTTGTCCAACCTCGTCGACGAGGTGGCGTCTTCATCGACGAGTCAATGTAGACAATTCGTTGACGAAGCGGTGGCCTCGTCGACGAGCCTGAGATTCCTGGATTCTTGAAACCTCTCGACTTCTCCTTGTTGAAGAGCACCTATATTTCATTGCCGAATAGAAGAAGGGCCTTCGTCAACGAACTCTGGCTTCGTCGACGAAGCCTTCTCAATTTACTATTTTACCCTTTTTTTATTTATTTAATCCATATATCATGGTTCGGGTTCTTACAACCTCCCCTCCTTACAAAAAATTTCATCCTCGAAATTTAAAATCTTTCATTCATGAACTCATTCACACTACCAAACACACACACTTAGCTATAGAAAAAATCGGTGACTACTGCAACGCAGCCCCGTCACAATATATACATACCCTCACTTATGGCAGAGGAATACTGTGGTTACATACGTAAACCATCTCAGGAGTTCACAGTAACATACACTCTCAACGACTAACCACTTATCCTAATACTGTAGTAGGGTAATACACATATACTCGGAACAACTGTGGATACTTCCGACATATGTCTGCTTCCAATTCCCAAGAAGCTTCCTCAACCTCATAATTTCGCCACAATATCTTCACTAATGGTATATCCTTGGTACGTAACTTCTGAACTTTACGGTCGAGAATCTGAACGGATACTTCCTCGTACGCTAAAGTATCCTAAATCTCTAAGTTCTCGTAACTAATAACATGCGATAGATCTGACACATACCTCCTCATCATGGATACGTGAAACACATCGTGAATCCTCGAGAGCGCTGGGGGTAGTGCAATCCTGTAGGCTACTAGACCCATTTGCTCAAGAACCTCGAATGGTCTGATAAACCTTGGGCTCAGCTTGCCCTTATTTTCGAATCTCATCACCCCTTTCATCAGTGCGATCCTCAGAAATACCTTAGCTCCCACCTCGAATTCCAACTCACGGCGGTGAACATCTGTGTAACTTTTCTGCCGACTCTAAGCTGATTTAATCCTATCTCGGATCAAACCCACCTTATCAGATGCCCGTTGCACAAGTTTAGGTCCTAACACCTGACGTTCACCAACCTCATCCAAATACAGAGGAGATCGACACCTCTGACCATACAGAGCCTCGAACGGTGCCATCAGGATACTAGCTTGGAGGCTATTGTTATAGGAAAACTCTACTAGTGGCATAAACTGTACCCAGTTACCACCAAAGTCTAACACACAAGCCCGTAACATATCCTCCAAGATCTGTATTATTCTCTCCGACTGTCTATCAGTCTAGGGGTGGAACGCTATATTGAAAGTAAGCTTCGTCCCCATTGCTTCCTGCAAGCTCTTCCAAAAATGAGAGGTAAACCTTGGGTCTCGATTTGACACAATAGACACCGATACCCCGTGCATTCTAACTATCTCATGCACATACAAGTCTACTAGCCTACTCAAAGGGTAGCTAACCTTCATGGTAAAAAAATGAGCATATTTCGTCATCTTGTCCACGATCACCCAAATAGCATTTTGCCCATGAAGTGCTGGAGGTAATCCAGTTACAAAGTCTATGGAAATATGCTCCCATTTCCACTCTGGAATAGCTAAGGGCTGTAACGGCCCTACCAGCCTCTGATGTTCAGCTTTCACCTGCTGACATGTTAGGCACGACTCCACGAACCGAGTATTCTGTCTTTTCATACCACTCCACCAGAAGGTCTCGTGCAAATCCTGATACATCTTCATGCTACTAGGATGTACCATATACAAAGAACGATGCGCTTCCTCCAGAATCGTCCTTTTGATTTCGTCGTCATTTGGAACACACAGCCTGGTTCCAAACCTCAACACACCTCCCTCAGAGATGTTAAAATCCGCAGCCAACCCCTGCTGTACTTTCTCCACAATCTCAGCTAACTCCACATCACTAGCCTGTGCGACCTTAATACGCTCAAATAAAGTCGGTTGGATCACCAAACTAGCAATGAAAGCCTGATGATCACCGGTCACCAACTTTATATAAAGGCTTTCCAGAACTCGAAAATGTTCGGAATGAAGATCCGTTTCACAAATATTGAAGAGAATCCTTCCCTGATCCACGTAGTAACGTTAGATCGACGATTCCAGCAACGTACAACGAAGAAATCTAGAGAGAGAGAGAGAGAGAGAGAGAGAGAGAGAGAGAGAGAGAGAGAGAGAGAGAGAGGGTATTTAGAGTTTTTAGAGAGAGAGAAAGAGAGGATTTTGATTTCTTAGTTAAGAAGCAACCCAAATGGATATTTATAGCACCTTAAATTCATATAAGGTTTTAAATTTATACTCCCAAATACAGAGTTACTATTGAAGCAAATTGAAGTTGAAATCTTAACTTTAAATTTGTGTATTTTGAAATATAAACTTATATTAAGTAACATACCAATCTATACATATATAAGTTTAAGACTTCACATTTATTTTGCTAAAAAAAATTAAAATTAAATAGTGAGATTGATCACCAAACTGACTTTCCAAAAGTCAGTTTGGTCTCTTTTTTTTATAAAAAAAAAAATTCGCCCCCCCTCCATGCATGCAAGTACGTCCCTCACCTGTGTTTTTTTTTTTTTTTTTGTTTGACAATCATAATTCCCTCCCCTCCCGTTGATCTCCCTTCCCCCACAGGCCCCCCCCACGTCTCTCCCTGACGGCCTTTTTCCCACCCCTTTATTTTATTTTTTTAAAACTAAAAGTTGTGGTGGTTGGAATCAAAACCCAAACTGACTTTTGGAAAGTCGGCTGGGTATAATTTGATAAATATTACATATTTTATCTATTTTTATATTTTTTATTATTTTTTGTTATTATTTCCGTAAAAAACTCAGGTGCAGTACTTCTCAAAAAGTGAGAACTGGTGGCCACGATTCGTACGTACACTCTGCTCAGTACTACTCAAAAAATGAGAACTGGTGGCCACGATTTGTACGTATACTCTGCTCTCTGCATGCATGCATGTGACTCACAATGCACAAACACACATACACTCTGCTCTCTGCATGCATGCATGTGACTGACGATGCACACACACACACACACACACACACACACACACACACAAATATATATATATATATAAGTGCCAAGATAATTGGGGATGACCCAGATTTAAAAAATTAAAAAATTTAAATTTGAAATTAATAGTATGTTTGATTGATGTTTTTAAAATTAAAATAAATTAAAAGCTTGATTTACCAAATGCTCATTTTTGTTCTTGAATAAAATAACAACTAAAAAATATGACTAAAATAATACAAATAAAAAATAATATAAATTAAAATATTATAATAAAATAAAAAGTATTATAATCGTTTTACTTAATTATTATATTTCAAAATTTGCTTTAGAGAAGCAATTTTATTACACATGACAATTGAAAAATTGTTCAAATAATTTTTAAATAAATTTTATTATTTTTTATTTCTAAAAAATGTTTAGATATTTTTATTTTAATTATAATTTAAATTTAAATATCCATTTAATTTAAAAATTGTATATAAAATGAATGATTTAATTCACAAAAACTAATTTTGGATATTAAAGTATTTTGGCAACAAGTTGTCAAACCAATTAAAAACCATAAAACCTATTTTTTTTTAAATTTTTTTAGAAACAATTAAAAATCAAAATAAAAAATAAAAAAAATTAGCAATGTAATATATGCATTTTCATATATATTTTTTTCAATGTACAAAAATGAAATAAAAAAATGAAAGTAGTAACATAAATTATATTAAACAAATCGTTAGATTGTTTTTGGATGCATAAATTTTTCGTTTAACACAAATTAGATGCATGCAAGCCTAGCTGGATTTACTCAAGTGATAAGGATAAAATTAAACTTCAGTGACCTCATGATCTCAACTTTGATTCACTGCTTGTAATTTACCTGGTGACATACTAGGGTTGTGTCATTGTTTTCATTTTTCGATTTGGTGTTGCTCGAGCGAGTCTAAATGATTTGTGCAAATTAGAGTTTTGGGTCATAAAAAAAAAGCAAAAAAAAAAAAAAAAAAAAAATGGCATGGAAAAAATTAATTTATATTTTTATCCTTTCAAATTAAGTTTTGGACTTTAATTGCAAGCCCCATTGCTCAATTACCAAATTAAGGGAACTTTTCTTGTGAGCTTTGCCTAGTTGGGTTCTTCTTAAGTGCAAGACTTCCATATCATCTTGTCAAAGGAGTGGTGGAAAGAAATTGAGGGTTTGATAACCTAGATGAAGTGTCGGTAACTGAAATGGGACTCTATTTCTTCAAATTTTCTAACAGTCAAAAACTTGAGGAAGTGCTTGAAAGAGGGGTACTTGACATTGTAGGGAAACCCCTTATTCTGCAAAGATAGCATAAGGCTATTAGACTAAAGAAGGAGCAAGTCTCCTCCATTCCAATTTGGGTCAAGCTCTTTAATGTCCCTCATGTCTTATGGACAACCCGTGGTATGAGTTATGTGCCCTCTATATGGATAAGGCCACTGAGAAGAGAAGTAGACTTTCTTATGCTAAAGTTTGCATTGAGATAACTTGTGACAACCCTTTACCATCCAGTTGTGAAGTTGATATAGGGAATGTAGATATTTTTGAAGTGGAATATTGCTGGCTGCCAAACAAGTGCATGAAGTGTAAGTGCTTTGGCCACAAGGATTGCACACCTTAGCCCAAAGAGATGTGGAAACCTAAACCTATCAATAAAGCCCCAATCCCAGAAGAACCTCTCAAGGAGAGAATATGTAGAGACCCAGAAAATAATGGCAATTAAATAATAGAGAGAAAGAGAGATAAATGGGAGAAAAAGGAAAATTCAAAAAGGAACCAACGTCAAGGTTCGTTGACGAACCACCTAGTTTCCTCAACGAACGCTCTTGTATGATTCGTGGACGAGGCTCAATGTCTCGTCGACGAAAAGATACCGAGAGGGGAAAATTTCAAACCTTTGGTTTGTCGACAAACTCATTACCTTTGTTGACGAACTCTCTTCATAGGTTCGTCGATGAGTCCATGTGTCTCGTTGACGAAGCCATGCGGACAACTGCCAATATATATCCGAAAATCACATTTCAGCAAGAAAATCAATTCCTCTTTAACTTTCTCTCTCTACATTTCGATTTCTCCACCTTCTCTCTATGATTCCGACTCCGTTTCTCCCCGTTTCGACGACCAGAAGCTACCACGTTGATCCTGGAAAGATTCTCTACAACTTACTCGGAGTAGAATTTTGGTTTGAGAAGTTCAGGCATCATCCCAAAATCAGGGTAAGTGGATTATTTTAGGGTTATATAGTTAGTAGGCTTTTCTGAATCTAGATCTTGTGTTAGATGAAAATATACCGAAGTTGAGTTGATTAAACTAGGGTGTTGTGATTTCAAGGTTTAGGTTTTCAAAAACCATATGCATGGGTTAAGGATCCCAGTGGGTGTTTTCTCAAGAACTTAGGTAACATTGATAAATAATTAGTAGTTTATAATTGTATGGATAAAAAAAATATGTGAGCCTGGGGAAAAGGCGAGTACAATTGTTATGCTAAATTGGGTTGATTGAATTAGGAAATGTACATTATTTAAGGGTTTTGGAGTTTGGTACGCTGCGGGCGTAAGAATAAAGTTGGAGTCAGGCCTCCCAGACAGTGAGATAAGGGAAATATGCTATGGTAGTAATTTTAGAAAATTTTATTAATAAAATATACATGTTTCAGAATATGAATTTTGGATGTTTTAAGATATGAAATTATCTGTTTTCAAGAAAATTCTACATATTATAAATTATCTTTATTATCATAAATATACAAATTATAGTATATGAGTCTTATTTATTTAATTGTGTGGCATGACTAAATATCAGTTTAGTACAAAATTTACACAGTTTTCAAAGTATCATGATTTACAGTATATATATACAGAAAGATGTTTTACAAAATTTACAGAATTATGATTTATAGTATATACATAGAAAGATGTTTTACAACATTTACAAAATATCATGATATACATTTTTTAGAACCATAACAGTCGGATATTACAGTTTATTCAGATAAGTTATTACAGCTTTATGGTTAATTTAGTTGAAACAGAATCATGATAAAATAGTAAGATATACATATATATATATATATATATATATATATATATATAAAATAGTATTGTACAGTATTAGACCCTGATGGACCAGATCAGATTTCAGAGCACGGCACCGTAGCTATTTCAGTTTAGAGTGCAACCACATATCTTAGATATTGTGTGGATTTTATGAGTAGTTGATCGTGCCTTGGGAGAGATTGCAGGCTCCCTAATAGTCTGGGTTGAGGCGGCCGATTTGACAACTGAGATTTTAGTTGACTTATCCTGATAGGCCAACTAGTGTTAAATTTTGCCTACGGGCCGCACAACCCTATCATGAGGGGTCAAATCATGACTTACAGTTATCTATCCAGAGAAATTTTCACAGCCATGTTATGTATAGATTTACATAAAACAACATATATATATCTATAGATATTAAAAGTATGATTAAATAGAAAGTTCAGAAATAATTGTATTTTAAGCCACATAGGTGTGAGTTATATTGTATTTTATTTTACATGTGATTTTAGTTTAAGTTGATTAAAGATATATTGTTCATATAAACCCAGTTGCCACACACTGGTAATAGCATATTTCATTTTACTGAGAGTTGTCACATCTCAGTAATTTAACATATTTCAGGTGATCCAGTTAGACGAGTAGATCAAGCTCAGAAATAGAGGAGATTTTGTATTGCTCTGTCTGTAGGGTAAGTGAATGCTGGAAGAGGTTTTTTTGTGGAGATGATCTAGTGGAGAATACTGGAGAGATATGTATATATATATATATATATATATATATATATATATATATATATATGCATGTTTTGGGAAAATACTAAATTCTGATATTGTAATTATGGTTATATGATTTTATGTTTTTCGCTGCCTAGGTGGGTTGTCTTATGAACAGGAATTTCCCGGTGCTCACTTTGGGACCGTGTGTAAAGACCTGGAAATTTAAAAGGATTAAAATAATTTGAAAAAATAATAATAAATAAATAAATAAATAAAAGGAATGGCGTGGAAAAAAGAAGAAGAAAAAATTTGAAAATTAAAGAAATTAAATTAAATTAAGATGAATTAAATAATTAAATAATTAATTATTAAATTAAATATTTTTACATTGGATTTAAAAAAAAAAAACTAATTAGAATGATATATATAAATAAGTTATATATATATATATATATATATATATATATATATTTATATATAAAGTAAAGTAAAAGTAAAGAAGAAAGAAGAAAGAAGAAAGAAGAAAGAAGAAGAAGCCTGCAGAAGGATCAGAGGCGTAGACACGCCCCCCCGGCCTGAATATATTTCCTGAGTCCAATCACCTCCGTCTCCGTCTCTCTCTTTCTCTCAATTTCTTGGCGAGTTTGCGACGGATCGGGAAACGGAAGGTGCCGTTGGATTCCTGGTTCCGCTGCCGACATTTCTACTGAAACAGATTTTTCATGGGAACGGCTTAGGCACTGCTCCTGGGAAAAGGTAATTTTCCCCTATTTTCTCAAATTCGCTGTTAATATGCAGTTAAATCAACGATTGGACACCACCATGTGGTCCTAGTCGTCGTCGTCGTCATTTTGACGTAGGTAATTTTTCAATTGAGATTTTCTAGACCTCACTCCAAAGCGAGAGTGAGATTTGGGAATTTGGCTAAATTTAAGGATATTATTATTTATTTAGGAATTATGGTCCTAGGAAATATTTAAATAATATTTTATTGAAGAATAATTTATTGGAACTAGGAATTTAATTTCAGGGTCTGGGTGAGCGCCGCAGGTATTTTTCGGAATCCCTGTTGGCGTAGTTCAAAAAACTAGGTAAGGGGAAAAATATATATTAAATCAGAATTTTTATGAATTTAATAAAAAAATAAATTGTGTTATATATACGTGTATATGTTTCGGTATGGGTAAAATGCCAACTGTTTAAATTATATTTTTTTGGAGTTTAGGGTTGTTTATTAGATATGTATATGTGAAAATGAACTGATGAAAGTGAAAAAATATTTTCAGGATAATCATGTAAGAAATGAAAGGTATTTTCAGTATATAAACGTTAAATGTTGGTTGACTTATTTTACAGGCAATGTATGAATTTTACTGTTAAATTGTATGGCATGAGAATCTATGCAAATATATGTTAAATGTATGAGATGCAGACTAAGTAAGTAAAACAATGAGAATAAAATATGATATGGACAATATTGCCTGTGTATGTTAAATGCAACCATGTAAATGCAAAACAGCTGAAAGATAACCATGTTAGCAAATCTAGCACACTTCTGTGTAGACTAACTGATGACAGCTAAAAGGGGCTGTGTTAGCAGATCTAGCACGTTTCTACGTAGACTAACTGATGATGGATAAAGACCATCTGTAGTACGAAGTAATGAAATGAAATGTTATGCAATGAAATGACAATGAAATGGCAACGAAAAGAAATGACAAAGGTGAATGATGTAAATGGGAAATAGTCACTTAAAGTGAAACGAAATGCAAAGTTAAGTTATGAATAGGAATGAATGTGCATGAATGTATAATGACAGAAAAGAATTATGTATTATGATATTAGAAGTATGTATGTACGTAGAACATGTTACGATTGGGCAAGGCAAACTCTTCGCCTGAGGGCTTGCTAAGTAAGGCGAGTGCACTAGTAGCTTCAGATGTGGCAGTAGCCGCATAACGTACTAGGGCAGAGGGAACCTATTTGTATGGGCGGGTAGATTTCCCTATCTTTAGGGCTTTTTTCGGTAAACTTTTGTTGAACAGTGTGAGTACGAGATTAATTTATCACTTGAGGGCTTATTGAGTAAGGTAAGTGCTCTAGTATGCTTTAGCTGCGACCTTTGGTGTATTTTATTATTTGTACTGTACTTTTCTATTCAGTTATTTATGTTTATATGAAGATAGATTTCATGATATATAGTAGCTCATTTGCCACACACTAGTAATAGCATATTTCTTCTTACTGAGCGTTGGCTCATCCCAGTGTTGAAATATTTTTCAGGTGATCCAGGTAGGCGAACAGACCAGGCTCGTAGATAGAGTGGCTTCAGTAGTGCCCTATCAGAGAGTGAGTATATTTTGGGAATGATTTTGTAAACCCTTGCTAGTTGAGGGTATTTTGGGAAACAAGTATATATACATATTTTGGGAAACATGTAGTACTCTGGTATTGTGTGGTATTGTATGTAATGATTTATGGTTATGTTTATATGATTTTCGCTTCTTGCTGCTTAGGTTTATGGTTGGGTTTACCCCTAGCATGGTATCAGAGCATGTAAAATATTAGTGTATAAAAAAAAAATTAGTTTATTAAGCAGGTCATTACAAGCATTATGAGGTTTGGATTCTCAGAATTATTTGGTATTTTGTAGGATGAACCCTGGAGGTAGTAGTGCTCATGCTAGTGGTGATGATGGCGCAGGGCCTTCTAGCATAGGCGACGGAGATTCATATGC
Source organism: Malania oleifera (assembly GCF_029873635.1). Classification (NCBI taxonomy): domain Eukaryota; kingdom Viridiplantae; phylum Streptophyta; class Magnoliopsida; order Santalales; family Ximeniaceae; genus Malania; species Malania oleifera. Next base: position 21,383,030 of record NC_080419.1, on the reverse strand, counting down.
TGTTTTGCGCAGTGTAGCTTAGCAGGTCATGACTAAGATTGCACGGAGCTCCAGGGAGTACGGAGGCCCGTTTGCAGCCTAGGGGTGTATGATAGAGAAGTTTACCAAGATGAACCCTCCAGCGTTTTCAAGAGGAGCTGATCTTGCATTTGTGAGAATTGGATGCAAAAGATCAAGAAAGTACTAACGGTGTTCCACTACACTGATGAGTAGATGGTCCTCTATGCCAGGTACAAGTTGACAGGTGAGGTTGAGAGATGGTGGACAACTACGAAATTATTGGAGGAACAGAGACCTATACTAGTGGCTATGACCTGGAGCTAGTTTAGGGAGGTATTTTTTGACAGATATTTTCTTGCCACTATCAGAGAGGCTAAAATGCAGGAGTTTCTGAGTTTGACCCAGGGGCCGATGCCAGTCTAGCAATATGCGACAAAGTTCATCGATTTGTCACAATTTGCTCCTTACATAGTACTAGACAAGGCTAAGAAGGCAAGAATTTTTGAAAGGGACTTGAGGCAAGACATCTATAAACAGATAACAGTTTTAAAGGTGCAAGACTTCTCTGAACTAGTAAACAGGGCTGCAGTAGCAGAGGAGAGCAATCAGAGGGATATGGGAACGCCGAGTTAGAGAAAGAGGCCCACGCCTTCGGGTTTTCAAGCGGGTTCCAACCAGGGCTCATGGAGAGGAGACCGGTACAGTGGAGGCCAGAGGAAGATGATGAGACACCATGGTTTTCAGGGCAAACAGACTTATCCCATTTGCCTTAGGTGTGGCCGAAGACTTACGGGAGAATGTCGTTTGGGAGAGAGCGTCTGTTATCGATGTGGAAGACCTGGCCATATGGATCGAGCTGGTTAGGGACCGCCAACCCACGCACTAGCTCCCAGATCATTCTGGGGAGGCTATCAGATGCCCTGAGGAGGCTAGTAGAGGAGCACAGCTCTGGCGAGGGTTTATGCATTGACGTTGGGAAATGCTGAGGCTGGCAGAGACGTTGTGATAGGTATTATTATTACTTTACCATTTAAAGATGTTGTTTTGTTTGACTCAAGTGCCCCTCATTTTTTTGTGTCATCGGGATATGTTAAATTATCTAGGGTTGAGGCACAACTATTAGATGTTGAGTTGTCAGTAGTCATGCCGAATGGATCAATAGGATCAATAGTGAGGTGTAGGAAGGTACTTAAAAACTATCCAGTGGGCATTCAGGAGAAAGTAATACCAACCAACCTCGTTGTATTAGACATGCAGGGGTTCGATGTGATATTGGTTATGGATTGGTTGGCAGCTAATTACGCCAGCATTGATTGTCATGAAAAAGAAGTGATCTTTAGACCCCTAGGTGAGCAAGAATTCAGATTCGTGGGTTTACATGTGCACCTGTCGCCTCAATTAGTGTCGGCTATTCAGGTGAGGAGGTTGCTTCAGGGTGGTTGTCAGGGGTATGTTGCTTATATAAAGGAGATGCCAAAGGAAGAATTGAAACAAGTTGATATTCCAGTAGTCAGAGAATGTTCAGATGTTTTTCTAGAGGAATTACCTAGTTTACCACCAGATCGAGAGATTGAATTTGCTGTGGATTTTCTACTAGGGTTAGCACCGATATCTAAAGTTCCCTATAGAATAGGTCCAGCCGAACTAAAATAATTGAAAGATCAATTGCAGGAGTTGATGGATAAAGGGTTTATCAGACCTAGCGTGTTGCCTTTAGGAACACCAATCCTGTTCGTGAAGAAGAAAGATGAGACTATGAGGATGTGCATTGATTATAAAGAGATAAATAAAATGACAGTGAAGAATAAATATCCTCTTCCTAGAATTGATGATTTATTTGATTAGCTCTAGGGGACCTAGGTCTATTCCAAGATTGACCTTCGGTCGGGATATCACCAGGTGAAAGTGAAAGTAAAGGACGTTTTGAAGACAGCTTTCCGAACTAGGTATGGGCATCACAAATTTTTGGTAATGCCATTCGAATTGACTAATGCACCGGCAACGTTTATGGACCTAATGACTCAGGTGTTCCATCAGTACTTGGACTAGTTTATTGTGGTAATTATCGATGATATACTGGTATGCTCGAAGAGTTTTGAGGAGCACGAGGATCATCTGAGCCTGGTATTACAGGTATTAAGGGAAAAGAAGCTATACGCTAAATTCAAGAAATGTGAATTTTGGCTGAGACATGTCACTTTTCTCGGGCATGTGATCTCTGGGGATGGCATATCAGTAGATTTGAGTAAGATACAAGTAGTGGTGAATTGGGTGAGACCAGTAAATGTTTAGGAGATCAGAACCTTCCTAGGTTTGGCAGGGTACTACCGGCATTTTGTGGATGATTTTTCTAGATTATCGGGTCCATTGACACGACTCACGATAAAAAATGTAAGGTTTGAATGGACCAAAGATTATGAGTAGAGCTTCCAGGAGTTGAAGCAACAGTTGGTCACTACATCGGTGTTATCTATTCCATTAGGAAAGGATGAATTTGTTATATATAGTGATGCATCCCAGAAGGGACTCGGGTGTGTGTTGATGTAGCACAGGAGGGTTATTGTCTATGCATCTCGATAGCTTAGGGAGTATGAAAAGAACTACCCAGTACATGATTTAAAGTTAACTATAGTGGTGTATGATCTAAATATTTGGAGGCATTATCTTTATGGTGGGAGATGTGAGATCTTCACTAACCATAAAAGTTTGAAGTATTTCTTTACCCAAAAAGAATTGAATATGAGGCAGAGAAGATGGTTGGAGCTCATTAAAGATTATGATTGCACTATCAGCTACCACCTAGGGAAAGCAAACGTGGTGGCTGATGCTCTGATCTGGAAATTAGTAGGAGTAGTATTGTCAGAGGTAATGATTCAACATTCGATTTTGATGGATTTGGAGAGGTTCGATGTGGAGCTAGTTGAAGATGATCATCAATCATTCATTGCTAACCTAGTGTTACAGCCTACCTTGCAGGAGAGGATTAAAGCTGCTAAGAGGAATAATGCAGAATTGGTAGAGCTGATAGATAAAGTGCAGGATGGATAGGGGGAGGAGTTCAATATTTTAGAAGATGGAGCTCTGAGGTTCCATACCAGGCTCTGCGTACCTATAAATTCTGAGATTAGGAGGGCTATCCTAGAGGAGGTGCACAAATCCCTTTACACAGTGCATCCTAGCAGCACTAAAATGTATTGGGACCTCCGGGAGTCATTCTGGTGGAGCAGCATGAAGAGAGAGATAGCTCAGTTCGTGGAGTAGTGTTTGACATTGTAGCAACTCAAATAATTATCGTAATTAAATAATAAAAAAAATAGGAAAAGGAAATTTCAAAAGGGACTCATAAGGTCTCGTCAACGAATGTAGGGCGCTCGTCGATGAGCATACTTCTTGGGCTCGTCAACGTGGACACGTGTCTCGTCAATAAGGACTTACCGAGAAAGGGTTTAGCAGAGCTTGAACTTCATCGATGAGGGATTCAAGTTTGTCGACGAACTCCCTTCATGGACTCGTCGACGAGGTGATGTGTCTCGTCAACGAATCCGTATTTTATAAATAGCCCTAACTCAGTTTTTTAGCGAGCAATTCATGAAAAAAATTCCCCCCTCTCTCTCTCTCTCTCTCTCTCTCTTTCTCTCTTTAGAATTTGTCTCCTCCTCATTCTCTCTACGAATCTAGCTTCGTTCTTTGCCGGTTCGACGATCAGAAGTGCCACGCTACTCCTGGGAAGATTCTCTTCAAGTCTGCTGGAGTAGATTGTTGACTAGGCCAACTTGGGCACCATCCCAAAACTAGGGTAAGTTGATTATATTGGGGTATTTTCTGTATTACCAAGCTTATCTGAGTTTAGATTTTGTGTTGTATGGGAATATACTAGTATTTTGTGGAGTAAAACTAGGGTATTATGTTTTCAGGATTAGAGTGCTTTTGGGACCCTACAGATATTGGTTGAGGACCCCAGCAAGTATATTTTCAGGAGTTCAGGTAAATTATAGTTTAGAAATGCTGAATATGTGGAGTTGGGGAAAATAAGAATGTGATAATTATTACGGTAAATTTAGTTGTGTGGCTGGAAATTATATGGGTGTTATTTCGGGGAGTTGAAAATTATGAACGCCGCATACGTAAGATTGTTAAATAGTAGCTAGAGCCAGGTAAGGGGAATACATGTTATGGCAGCATTATTAGACATTTTATCAATATATTATAGTATTTAATCAGAGTATGAAAATTATACAGTTTTATAGAACATATTTATAGAGTTTTATTGAATTGTGTGGCATGAGAAATACTAAAATATTATAGATTATGTTATATAGTTTCACAGAAGCATGCTTATATAGCCTAGAGAATTATGAAACATAGCTTATACAATTTTATATATAGAGCTACGACTATATAGAATTATACAGAAATATAATTTATATGATATACAGTATTTCTCAGAATCATGCTTATACAATATTTTATAGAATTATGATAATGTAGTATATTTCATAGCATGATTGTACAGTATTTTATAGAGTGATTATATAGTGTTTTATTACCATGATATACAGAATATAGAACCATGATTATACAAAATTTTATAGAGTCATGATATACAGAATATAGAACCATGATATATAGAAATACATATTATACAGAATATAGAGCCATGACATACATAATACATAATTACAATTACAACCTTACAGAATATACAGATTTACAGATATACAATTATTACAACGTCCTGACTATACAGTTGATATAGAATCATGGTTATACAAAAATAAAGAATCGTGGTAAACAACTGGACTTATATAGAAATATTATTATACAGTATCAGACCCCAATGGAATACAACCATTTATAGAGCACGGTATCGTTGTGATACAGTATAGATAGTGCAACCATACGTCTCAAATAGAGTATGGTAAAGCCGATTGTGCTATCAGGTGGTGTTGTGAGCTTTCCAGCATCCGAACTAGGTGAAATGAGCCTTTCGTGCTATAGGCACCCAGATATGCATACAATTAGGCTAGCACTGGAGGGCCAAGTAGTGTTTAACCTCGCCTTTAGGTGACACAACCTAGTCATGAGGGGGTAAGTCATGACATGTAGCCATATAGGGGAAAGTTTACAGATATATAGTTATGTATAGTACACACAAAAAGCAGAGATTACGTATTATAGATAGAAGTACTTTTGAATAGATAACTCAGAAAAATTTCATATTCTATATGATATAAGCATGCGTTATTATATAGATGTTTTTCTTGATGTATATTGTATACAATATTAATTAAATGATATATTTCCAACTAACTCATATGCCACGCACTGATAATAACATGTTTCTCCATACTAAGAGGTGTCTCACCCCCAAAATTATTAAGCATTTCAGGTAATCCAGAGAGGCGAGCAGGGTTGGCTCAGAGGTAGAGTTGGTGTAGAGTCGGTGTAGTTTTTGGGGTGAGTTTTGGGCTGGTTTGTGGAGCCCATAGTATTTTAGGAAATGTTATGTATATGTGTGTATGTGTACAACTAGGTATATAGTACTTTGGTATTGTATTTTGGAATATGTTGGATATGTATGTTCTTCTGCTACTCAGGTGTTATATAAAATGCACAGGATTCCACGGTCGCACTCTGGGCTGTGATGATGTTAGCTATGCTCATGCAAGATATCAGCGATCATGTATTAATATAAAAAGAAAAAAAATTGGAAGGAAATTTTAGGTTGTTACAATTTGGTATCAGAGCCTAGGTTGCTAGGTTCTGTAGACTATAAAGTGCAATAGAGAACACTACCACAATATAGGAATAGATTAGGAAGTTAGTGAATCAATGTTTGGGAAATGAAGATAAGTATTTAGGGTTTTTTTAAGTGATCGGGAAGCAGAATTTCCATTGTGGTTTCTATGTCTTTCCTGGGGTGACGATTTCAGGAAAGCCATAGTAAACTATGGTCGAGTTGTGTTTCTCAATTGTTGGAATAAACCTTAAATTGAGAGTAAGAACGATAGGTTAATTGGTGATATAAGATTTCAAGTAGATGAATATGTTAGTTATGTTATACAGACAGGGTCCTCAGATTATGTTTATTTTCCTTTTTAGGATGGATCCAAAAGGTAGTAGCGCTCATGCCAGTGGGGATGATGGGATAGGCCGCTCTAGTGCAGGTGGTGGGGATTCAGACGTAGTCTTACGTAGTGTGGCTCAATAGGTTATGACTGAGATTGCTTGTAGCTTTAGAGAGCAGGGAGGACCATCCACAGAGTGAGGCTGTACTATTGAGAAGTTTGCGAAGATGAATCCTCTAGCCTTTTCAAGAGGAGCCTGTAGAGACCCGAACTCATAAATGAGGAAGTAAATAAGAAATGATCAGAAAGGGAGTATTTCTACTAGGTTCGTTTACGAGGGCAGCCTTCTCGTCAACGATGTCCCTTAAGTCCTTGTCGACGAAATTCAGGGCCTCGTCGACGAGGGAATACTGAGAGAGTCAGAAAAATATCCAGAAAGGGCTCAGTGACAAAGGTATGGCTTCGTTAATGAGCTGTGTGGCGGACTTGTCGACGAAGACTCCGCCTCACCGACGAGTTGGACTTGGTCAAAGGTCCTATAAATATCCATTTTGAGTTGCTTAAGGGCTAAGTTTCTTCCAAAGCTCTCTTTCTCTCTCTCTCTCTCTCTCTCTCTCTCTCTCTCTCTCTCTCTCTCTCTCTAACCTACGGTTTCTCTCTATCTCTCTAAGATTCTTGGCCGATCGACGTCCGTTTCTAAAAACGAAGGTTCTTGTGTGGATCAGAAGAGGAAACTCTACAATTCTAGCAGATCAGATCGTCGTTTTAAGGATTTTTTGGTTTGTCCAAAAATCGAAGGATCTGATTTCATTTTTGATTAAGCAGTTGTGTAGTAATCCATATTTTAGAGAAGTTATGTTTTGTGGTTTTTAGGTTTTGAGGACCCCGAGTTGTTGGTTTGGACCGTTTCGTACGAAATTTCGTTTTGAGTTTAAGGTAAAGGGAAATTGATTACAACAACATTTTTGGAAAACTAAACCACTAAAAAGCTAGTTTATATTTATATGTATGATTTAACAGCCTATTTTTTAAATTATACTGAGTAGAAATGCTGGTTTTACGACTTTTTGGTTTTTGGTAAAAACGAGGATAAGATCTCCAAACTTTACAAAAATCATTTATTTGCATTTAGACAATAGTAGGAGATGCCTGAATCCTTTATTTATCCATTTAAATGATGTTTATTAGATTTTTATCATTTAGCGAGTTTTGGATTAAACTTATGTGATATATATATATATATATCACATAAGTTTAATCCAAATATATATATATATATATATATATATAGTGAAATGGAAATTTATGAACATTCTATACTTCATATATATGAGATATGGGAACGGAGTTCCAATTTGTTATTTTGAGAATGTGGAAAATAGAGGCCGGTGATACACCGAGCTGTATCGGTAAACAAAAAAGGGAAAACTGAGTGGAAAGACATCGGTTTGAACCCGATGTGATTATCTAAATTTGCGAAAACATTAGAATTGCACATGTTACTATATTTTTCTATAACTTGTTTATATGATACTGGAACCACAGCTTGTGACCAAAAGAAGTTGAAAGAAATTTTAGTAAAAGGGGTTGAAAGATACTCTAGTTTGGGGGTTGAAATAAACTCATAGGGCTAGGTACTAATGCTGGAAGTACAGTGCAACCATACATGAGAATCAGTATGGGTACATTAGATGGTCGACCTCCTAGGAGTTAGCAAGCTACTGGTAATAACAAACTAGGGGGCGGTCAGACTATAAAGATGCTTGGCTTTGTCTGCACGAACATGACACTGTCATAGGCAATCAGTACACAACCTGTGCCACGAGGTAAACAGGAAAATTGTCATATCAAGATGGGGGTGTTCTAATAATCATATGCATGATTTAAATAATTGATGTGCAGATAAATGTTATATGTTACAGTACTATAAACAAATGTTTCAAACGTATGAGTTTGTATGAAAATGTGCATATATCCAGTCACACACTATTGTAACACTTTCTTCCTTACTGAGAGGTGTCTCACCCTATTATACAATCTTTGTTTTCAGGTCCATCAGTACGTCGGTCCTAGTAGCTAAAGGGACTGGGGAGATTGTATTTTGGTTTAGCTTACGTGAGCATTCGAATCATGTATTAAACTTAGATGAAGGTCCTTTCTGGAGGGTTGTAATAATAAGATCTATTCTGTGTTTGGATTTATGTACTTGTGGATGTATTAGTAAGCTCTGGTATAAGTCTAGTAGAAATATCAATGAATGTTTACATTTTTTCGCAACATTTACATTGTAATTATGTATGGTTTACACCCGTAGGTCCCTGTTTAGGGCAGGTTGTTTATGTATCTTGAACAGGTACAGGTATTTTGTATTTTGGTTAACGATGTTGGTCCATATAAAGGCCCAAGTCGTTATAGTTGTTATCAGAGCTATAGCCAGTCGGAAGTATAATTTGATTCATGCTACCTGGTTAGGAATATGTAAAGAGCTTAGGATTTTCTAGTTTTGATAGTCTAGAATATACCAGAGTATAGGACAAGGATAAGACCTTTGATTTTGCTTTGTATATCTGGAGACAAAAATTCATTGATAGACTTTAGTGTTTTTCTGGATCAGTCGAAAGGTTTAGAAAATCACGGTAATCCATTAACGGTTTTGTTTCCTAGTGGAAGGGTGGAATTCGAGTTCGAATGATAAGGTCAAATTAATGGAGTACGTCAATCCTGGGGATATGAATTTAAGGGATTAAGTCTATAACATGATAATATCAGTCGATTCTTAGGCTATTACCTTTCTAATGGATTCTTGTAATTGTTTTCAGGATGGAATCTAGGGATATCACTACAATGTGGGAGGCATTAGTAGTGAGGGTGCCGGACAAGTAGGGGGCAGGATCGTCCTACGACTGAGTTGGGTTGCTTCATTGAGTAGTTCACCAAGTTGAAACCCTCAGCTTTTGTGAGCAGTGCAGATCCAGTTCATGCTGAGAATTGGATTCAGGAGATCGAGAAGATCCTAGATGTGTTGAACTACACTGAGAGGCAGAAAGTCACCTACGCCACGTTTAAGTTGGCAGGGGAGGCTGAGAGATGGTGGGTATCTATAAAGCAGATGGAAGAGCACCGACCGATACCAATAGCGTTGATGTGGGCCCGATTCAAAGAGCTCTTCTTTGAACGCTATTTTTTGGCCACAGTTAGAAACGTGAAGATGGAGGAATTCATGAATCTGATGCAGCAATCGCTGACAGTGCAGCAGTACGTTGCCAAATTCTAGGAGCTGTCCCGATTTGCTCCATTCATGATACCAGATGAAGCAAAGAAGGCCTGGAAGTTTCAGAGGGGGTCTGAGGAGTGAGATTCGTAAGTAAAAATTTTTTTTTGCAGTTGCAGGACTTTTCTACGTTGGTTGATAAAGCCACGACAGTAGAAGAGTGTTTACTGGAGGACACAGAGGTTGAGGTCATGAAGAAGAGGCCAGTGCCTCCTAATTCTTCGTCTAGGGCAGGACAGGGTAAGTGGAAGAAGAACAGTGGTGGTACGTCCCAGAATACCGCACGTGTTCAACGTTGCTCTTTATGTGGTAAGACACACCATGGGCAGTGTTGGTTGTCTACGGGGGCCTGTATGGGATGTGGAAGGCAAGGACATTAGATGAGAGACTGTCAGATGCAGAGGAATAGTGGAACCTCGCAGCAGCCATACAAGGGTAATACTCAGGCACAACGTGGTGGTCAGCGAGGGGGTACGACCCAGGCTAGGGTGTATTCTCTGACTCCCTCCAATACTGAGAACGCTGGCAATGTTGTCATAGGTATCATTTATGTGCTTTCCCATAAACTTGTTATATTATTTGATTTCGGGGCAATGCATTCTTTTATTTCTCGTAGATTTGTGAAACTGTGTGGATTTAAGGTGCAACGGTTAGATTATGAACTGGTAATAGCTACACTGCCCGATTCTGCAGTCGAGTGTAGTCCGTGACTTTCTAGTTGAAATACAGGGGAGGATACTACCAGTTGACCTTGTGGTGTATGACATGTTTGGCTTTGATGTCATCTTTGGGATGGACTATTTGTCATCCAGTTATGCCAGTATCAACTGCCACAGGAGGGAGGTGTTGTTTAGACCGCCGAAGGAACAGGAATTTCTATTTTTAGGGTCATGTGTGCGTTCTGCATCACGGATCCTTTCTGCCATGCAAGCTAGAAGGTTACTCCTTAGAGGGTGCCAGGATTATCTGACTTTTGTGAAAGACACTCTAGTAGAAGAACGGGATTTGGAGATGATCGCGGTAGTGCGCGAGTTCCTTGACGTATTTCCAGAGGAGTTGCCAGGTTTATCTCCAAATCGTGAAGTGGAATTTGCCATAGAATTAGCTCCAAGTACGGCGCCGAAATCGAAAGCTTCGTATCGTATGGCTCTGGCTAAGCTAAGAGAGTTGAAAGAATAGCTTTAGGAGCTACTTGACAAGGGGTACATTCGACCTAGTGTTTTTCCTTGGGGAGCACCGGTGTTATTTGTGAAAAAGAAGCATGGGTCGATGAGGATATGCATCAACTACCGAGAATTGAATAAGGTGACGATAAAGAATACATATCCGCTACCCAGGATCGATGATTTGTTTGACCAGCTTCAGGGCATGCAGGTCTTCTCTAAGATTGATCTTCGATCTGGGTATCACCAGTTAAAGGTGAAAGCGGAGGATGTCCCGAAGACAGCATTTCGAACCCGGTACAACCATTTCGAATTCATGGTTATGCCTTTTGGGTTGACTAATGCACCTGCAGCATTTATGGATTTGATGAACAGAGTCTTCCATGAATATCTAGATCGGTTCGTCATGGTATTTATCGATGATATCCTAGTGTATTCTAGGAGTGCTGTGGAGCATGAAGTTCATTTGAGGCTAGTATTGAAAATGCTTAGAGATAAGAGGTTGTATGCTAAACTGAAGAAGTGCGAGTTCTGGTTGGAACAAATTGCATTTCTAGGGCATGTGGTGTCTAAAGAAGGTATATCCGTGGACCCGTGTAAGATTGAAGCAGTAGTAGACTGGGCGAGACCAATGAATGTTCAGGAGGTCAGAAGTTTTATAGGTCTTGCATGTTACTACCGTCGGTTTGTGGAAGGGTTCTCCAGGTTAGCAGGTCCTTTGACGAAACTCACGCGGAAGAACGTGCGGTATGATTGGACGGATGAGTGCGAGCTGAGTTTTCAAGAGCTGAAACGGTAACTGGCCACTACTCCAGTTCTGACTCTTCCATCCAGTGATGGTAGCTACGTTATTTGTAGTGATGCTTCAAAAAGGGGTCTAGGTTGTGTTCTAAAGCAGCAGGGCAAGGTAATTGCTTATGCTTCTCGTCAACTCAAAGAATATGAGAAGAACTACCCGATGTATGTTATGGAGTTAGCAGCGATAGTGTTTGCACTGAAAATTTGGAGGCACTACTTGTACGGTGAAAGGTGTGAGATTTTTACCGACCATAAAAGTCTTAAATACTTTTTCACCTAGAAGGAGCTTAACATGAGACAAAGCAGGTGGCTTGAGTTAATTAAAGACTACGATTGTACTATTAGCTATCACCCAGGAAAAGCTAATGTGGTAGTTGATGCTCTGAATCGGAATTCTGTTGATGTGTCAGTCTCAGCAGTGGAGGTTCAACATCAGATCTGTATGGACCTTGAGACGTTGAGTTTGGAGGTAGTGGAAGGAAACCATAAGGCTATTCTTGCTAGCTTGGTGGTACAACTGACTTTACAGGAGAGGATCCGTGTGGCGCAGAGGGAGGATCCTGAGTTGGTTGGGATTATGGAAGGAGTTCAGAAGGGGCTGAAGCCAAATTTCAGTGTCTCCAGCGATGGGATATTAAGATTTTGCGGTAGGGTTTGTGTACCGAATGATGCCATGATTAAATGGGTCAATCTAGAGGAGACACATCGTTCACTTTACACTGTACATCCTGGTAGTATGAAAATGTACTGGGATTTGAGGGAATCTTTCTGGTGATCCAACATGAAAAGAGAGATCACCCAATTTGTAGAACAGTACTTAACATGTCAGCAGATCAAAGTGGAACATCAGAGGCCGGCAGGGCTACTTCTGCCACTTGACGTCCTTGAGTGGAAGTGGGAACATGTCTTGATGGATTTTTTGACGGGTTTACCTGCGGCGGTGCATGGGCAGAATGCCATATGGGTTAAAGTGGATTGGCTGACGAAGATAGCAGACTTCATTCCATTCAGAGTCAGCTACTCTCTGAATAGGCTGGCAAAACTTTATGTGTAGAAGGTGGTACGAATCCATGGTCTCCCTATTTCTATTGTTTCAGATCAGGATTCACGTTTTACATCTCGTTTCTGGAAGAGTTTACAGGATGCCTTGGGATCGCGACTGACGTTCAATACGTCTTTTCACCCACAGATGGTGGAAAGTCAGAGAGGACTATTCATACGTTAGAGGATATGTTGCGGGCTTGTGTACTAGATTTTGGTGATAGTTGGATATGATATGTACAGCTTGTTGAATTTGCATATAACAATAGTTACCAGGCGAGCATAGAGAAGGCGCCTTATAAGGCTTTGTATGGTCATTGGTGTCGATCTTCATTATACTGGGATCAGGTAGGTGAGCGGCAGATATTGGGTCCAGAATTAATTCAGTAGACCTCTGTAAACATTGGATTGATTAGGGAAAGAATCAAAGCAGCTCATAGTCAACAGAAGAGTTATGATGATACTCGTCGACGAGAGTTAGAATTCGAGGTAGGAGATTTGGTATTCCTGAGAATCGCTCCGATGAAAGGTGTGATGAGGTTCAGGAAGAAAGGGAAGTTAAGTCCTCAGTATATCGGGCCTTTTAAGATCTTGGAAAGGATAGTTTCATTTACATATCGAGTGGCTTTACCTCCAGTATTATCCAGAGTCTATGATGTATTTCACGTGTCTGTACTGAGGAAGTACGTATAAGATCCATCACATGTACTGTGTTATGAACCTCTAGAGATTAGTGATGCCTTATCGTATGAGGAAGTACCAGTGTAGATATTGGGTCGAAAGGTGCAGCAGTTACAGACTAAGGAAATACCTCTCGTGAAGGTATTATGGCGTAACCATGCAGTGGAAGAAGTTTCATGGGAATTAGAATATGAAATATGCCAGAAGTACCCACAGTTATTAGAGGGTACATAAGTATATAGTAGTGTAGATAATATAGATTAAATGGTATGACCTTTGGGAAAGTTTTGTATGTGTATGTAATCTTCTGATGTATCTTTTTGTAACCATGGTATTCCTCCGCCATATGTAAGGGTATGTAATGAATTGAGCCAAAGTCACTTTGTAGGTGACGGTCGACTCTTTGTAAAGCGGAATAATAAGAAAAGTTTATGCTGAGCAATGATTAGTAAATTTCGAGGACGAAATTTTTATAAGGAGGGGAGATTGTAGAGACCCAAACCTATAAATGAGGAAGTAAATAAGAAACGATCAGAAAGGGAGTATTTCTAGTAGGTTTGTCAATGAGGGCAGCCTTCTCATCGACGAAGTCCCTTAAGTCCTCGTCGACGAAATTTAGGGCCTCGTCGACGAGGGAATACTAAGAGAGTCAGAAAAATATCTGGAAAGGGCTCGGCGACGAAGTTATGGCTTCGTCGACGAGCTGTGTGGCAGACTCGTTGACGAAGACTCCGCCTCGTCAACGAATTGGACTTGGTCAAAGGTCTTATAAATATCCATTTTGAGTTGCTTAAGGGCTAAGTTTCTTCCAAAGCTCTCTCTCTCTCTCTCTCTCTCTCTCTCTCACTCTCTAAGATTCTTTGCCAATCGATGTCTATTTCTAAAAACGAAGGTTCCTGCCTAGATCAAAAGAGGAAACTCTACAATTCTAGCAAATCGAATCGTCATTTTAAGGATTTTCGAGTTTTCCCAAAAATCGAGGTAAGGATCTGATTCCATTTTTTATTAGGCAGTTGTTCAGTAATCTATATTTTAGAGAAGTTATGTTCTGTGATTTTTAGGTTTTGAGGATCCCGGGTTGTCGGTTTGGACCGTTTCGTATGAAATTTCGTTTCGAGTTTAAGGTAAAGGGAAATTGATTACAACAACATTTTTGGAAAACTAAACCACTAAAAAGCTAGTTTATATTTATATGTATGATTAAAATTCCTATTTGCTAAATTCTACCAAGTAGAAATGCTGGTTTTACAATTTTTTTGTTTTTGGTAAAATCGAGGATTTCGGCGTATGATCTCCAAACTTTACAAAAATCATTTATTTGCATTTATACCGTAGTAGGAGATGCTTGAATCCTTTATTTATCCATTTAAATGATGTTTACTGGATTTTTATCATTTAGCGGGTTTTGAATTAAACTTGTGTGATATATATATATATATTGAAATGGAAATGTATGAACATTCTATACTTCATATATACGATATATGGGAACAGAGTTCCAATTTGTTATACTAGGAATGTGGAAAATAAAGGTCGGTGATACACTGAGCTGTATGGGTAAACAAAAAGGGGAAAACTGAGTGGAAAGGCATCGGTTTGAACCTGATGTGATTATCTGAATTTGTGAAAATACTAGAATTGCACAGGTTACTATATTTTGCTATAAATTGTATATATGATACTGGAACCACAACTTGTGACCAAAAGAAGTTGAAAGAAACTTCAGTAAAAGGGGTTGAAAGATACTCCAGTTCGGGGGTTGAAATAAACTCCTAGGGCTAGGTACTGATGCTGGTAGTACAATGCAACCATACATGAGAAATCAGTATGGGTACATTAGATGTCGACCTGCAAGGAGTTAGTAAGCTGTTGGTAAAAATAAACCAGGGGGTAGTCAGACTATAAAGATGCTTGGCTTTGTTTGCACGAACAGGACACTGTCAAAGGCCATCAGTGCACAACCCATGCCACGGGGTAAACAGGAAAATTGTCATATTAAGCTGGAGGTGTTCTAATAATCATATGCATGATTTAAATAATTGATGTGCAGATAAATGTTATATGTTACAGTATTATAAACAAATATTTCAAACGTATGAGTTTGTATGAAAATGTGCATATATGCAGTCACACACTGTTGTAACACTTTCTTCCTTACTAAGAGATGTCTCACCCTATTATATAATCTTTGTTTTCAGGTCCATCAGTACGTCGGTCCTAGTAACTAAAGGGATTGGAAAGATTGTATTTTAATTTAGCTTACGTAAGCATTCAAATCATGTATTAAACTTAGATGAAGGTCCTTTATGGAGGATTGTAATAACAGGATTTATTCTATATCTGAATTTATGTACTTGTGGATGTATTAGTAAGCTCTGGTATAAGTCTAGTAGAAATATCAATGAATGTTTATGTTTTTCCGCAACATTTACATTGTAATTATGTATGGTTTACACCCATAGGTCCCTGTTTAGGGTTGGTTATCTATGTATCTTGAACAAGTATAGGTATTTTGTATTTGGGTTAACGGTGCTGGTCCGTATAAAGGGTCGGGTCGCTATAGAGCTGATTTTGCACTGGCTGAAAATTGGATGCAGGAGATCGAGAAAATACTGATGGTCCTCCATTGCACCAACGAGCAGTGGGTTCTTTATGTTGCCTATAAACTAACAGGTGAGGCCGAAAGGTGGTGGACGACTATGAGATTATTAGAGGGACAGAGACAGGTACCAGTTGCTATGACCTAGTGTCAATTGAAAGAAATCTTTTTTGATCACTATTTTCCCACCATCCTTAGGGAGGTGAAGGTAGGAGAATTTCTAGGATTGACTGTAACGCCCCGACCCCCTAAGTGGGTCTAGAGTGCTACTAATCCATTCATTTACCTGATAATCCACATTCTAATATCATGTACGCAGCGGAAAACAGAAATATAATCTCCTAAAAATATAATAGCAGAGTTTTCTAAATCTATCTACCAACCATAATAAATTAATCATCCACCTATATTCAAATATATACATATCTCCCAACATTATCCAAAAATATCAGTATTCGCAATACCAGTATATTTCACAACCATTCATAAAATCTAGAAGACTTAAAATATAAAACATAAAATATCTATATTCCCAAAAACATCATTAAAATGTTTATACCAGACACCCCGAGGTGGTCATTAGAAGGGCACCGCCCAGGCACTGGTGTACTTGATTACACCAAGAGATGTGGAGAATGCTGGCAATGTGGTGACTGGTACTATTTCCATTCTATCAAATAATGTTGTAGTGTTGTTTGATTTAGGTGTGACACACTCTTTCGTAGCTCGGGGATTGGTTAAACTGTGCGGGGTAAAGACTCAGTTTTAAGATGCCGAGTTAGGTGTGGTCACGTTCGCAGTGTCAGTTGTGGTATGTAGTAAGGTGATCAGAAACTACCCAGTGGAGATTGAGGGGAGAATGCTACCTGCTAGCCTAATTTTTGTTGACATGCATGGGTTCAACTTCATTTTGGGGATGGATTGGCTAACATTTAGTTAGGCGAGCATTAACTGCCACATGAAGGAGGTAGTATTCAAACCTCCAGGGGAGCAAGAGTTTAAATTCGAAGAGTTATGTGTGCGTTTTGTACCACAGATCCTTTCAACAATTTAGGCATAGAGGTTACTTATGGAGGGTGGCCAGGGGTACCTAGCGTTTATAAAAGAAGCACCGAAGAAAGGACTTAAGCTGGAGGATATCCCAATGAGTTCTCAGATGTTTTTCTTGAAGACTTATCAGTATTGCCTCTTGATCGTGAGTGGAGTTTGCCATTGATTTAATTCCAGGGATGACACTGATTTCCAAGGCTCCATATAGAATGGCTTTGGCTTAACTAAAGGAGTTAAAGGAGTAGCTGCAGGAACTTCTTGATTTTATCAAACCGAGCGTATCACCCTGGGGAGCACCGGTGTTGTTTGTAAAGAAGAATGATGGGTCGATAAGGATGTGCATCATTTATAGGGAGACTAATAAAGTGACAGTGAAGAATAAGTACCCGTTACCCCAAATTGACAATCTATTCGACCATTTACAGGGCACACAGGTCTTTTCCAAGATCGATCTATGATCCGAGTATCATTAGGTGAAGGTTAGGGCAGAAGATGTTCCAAAGACTCTATTTAAAACTCAGTATGACCATTATGAATTTCTAGTTATGCCGTTTGGATTGAAAATGCTCCTGCAGTGTTCATGGATATGATGAACAGAGTCTTTCACTAGTATTTGGACCAATTTGTGGTAGTGTTTATTAATGATATATTGGTGTACTCAAAGAGCGTAGAGGAACACGAGGAACATCTGAAGGTAGTGCTTCAGGTGCTGAGAGAAGGAAAGATGTATGCTAAATTTAAGAAATGCGAGTTCTAGCTGGAACAAGTGGCATTTCTACGACATGTAGTGTCTAGGGAGGGAATTTCAGTGGACCTGAGCAAAGTAAAGGTGGTAGTTGATCGGGCGAGACTAAAGAAGATGCACGAGGTTAGAAGTTTCTTGAGTCTGGCAGGATACCATCGCTGATTCGTTGAGGGATTTTTTAGACTATCAGGTTCTCTGACACAGCTTACATGAAAGAACAAAAAGTTTCAATGGATTAGTGAATGCGAGTAGAGTTTTCAGGAATTGAAGCAACGACTAGTCACTGCTCCAGTGTTGACCATTCCGTTATGAGAGGGTGGATTTGTGATTTACATTGATGCATCTCAAAAAGGACTCGGGTGCATGTTGATACAACAAGGAAAGGTTATTGCATATGCTTCTCGCCAACTCAAGGAGTACAAGAAGAACTATCCTATGTACGACTTGGAGTTGGCAGCAGTAGTTTATGCATTAAAGTTATGGAGGCACTACCTATACGGTGAGAAGTGCGAGATCTTTACTGATCATAAGAGTATTTTTTCACCTAAAAGGAATTGAATATGTGGTAGAGGAGATGACTTGAGTTGATTAAGGACTAGGACTGTACCATTAGTTACCTCCCAAGAAAGGCTAATGTGGTAGTTGATGCTTTGAGTAGGAAGTTAGTGGGTGCGGCAGATTCAATGGTTGTTGTTCAGCATCAAATTAGGATAAATCTAAAGAGGTTAGGTTTTGTAGAGACCTGGAGAATTATAACAATTAAATAATAAAAGAAAAGGGAGAAAATGATTTTTACAAGGGGGCTCAGCAGGGTCTCGTTGACGACGCAGAATATTCGTTGACGAGTGGCCTTCTTAGGAACGTCGACAAAGACATGTGTCTCGTCGACGAAGAGAAACCGAGAGTAGGATTGTGGGCATACGGGCTCGTCGCCGAACCCATAGTCTCCGTCGATGAACTTCTTTCTTGGACTCATTGACAAGGAGACGTGGCTTGTTGACAAGGCCACGTGGACAACACTCTATATATATGCTCAAATAACATTTTGTTGGCTTTGGTGTATTCCTAAGAGGGGGTTGAATTGGGTATTTAAAAGTTCCTCCTATGTTTGGTCCAAATTCCACAACTAGTGTTACACAAACCTAGGATCTTTCTATATATTCACAAACCCAATCAATCTCAATGGTAAAACATAAACATTCATGTGCTGGAATTTAAAATGTGGAAATTAAAAGCAGGCACAAGAAACGTTATTGGGGTTCAGCCAGTACTGCCTACATCCCCGCCTTGGCTAACAAGCACAAGGATTACCACTATAAACTCACTTAACGGGTGGAGTGGCACCTAAACAACCAGGTCAATTAGCACAGGGCCGACCTCATCCTTTACAATCAGGTCAATTAACACAGGGCTGACCTCAACCTTTACATACAATCTTTATCGGATTAGAGTACCGCCCCCTCAGGCCACACCTGGAATACAACATATTTCACAATAAAGACGGGTACAGTGATTATGCTTCTTAATCAAGCAGATGTGTGTCAAATGTAATTGTTGCAACGTCCTGGATCTTGCGAGAGAATCACTCTGGAAAAAAATTGGTGCGGCTGCGAACTGGGAAAAATGGATGTGTGGTTTTGAAAAAGTATTTTCATGGAAAACATGGTGTATGGAGTCACCACTAACCTTTTGAAGTGCGGTTAGAACACTTGATTGCTATCTCGTTAGGGATAGAATCGGTCTACATCATCAGAGTCAGGCTCGGGAGTATGGTTACGCGAGGGGAAGGTATTAGCACCCCCTACGCTCCGTTTCTTATGAACGGTACCAAATTAATTGAAAATTATCCCAAAATAAATCTAATAAGCCTTTCAAAATTACTCCTTTTAAAAAATCAAAAGAATGAAAATACTATATAGAAATTCCCTTAGAACCGAGGCAATCCAATACCCCGAAGAGTCCATGCCCTTTGTTGCAATCATCGGGATGGAAAATCGAGAAAAATAAGGTACAAAATACGCTCCCAGGGGTTTTGAAATCTGTAGGTTTTTCTAAGTAGGAAAATACTATTCTGGGAGGTTTTTGAAATTTATTTGAGATGGAAATAATTTTCTATGCCTAAAAATTATTTTTTTGATTTCTTCCAAGTGTGAAAACATTTTTTGTGATTTTTTTAGATTTTTCAATATTTTTCCTAAACTTCAAAATAGCACAAACAAAAATCATGGAAATCAAAGTATAAAAATATTTTTTGGGATTTTGTGAGAATTTTGTGATTTTTCTGGATATCTAGATAATAATATACAAGTGAAATGGAGAAAATCGGCGTGAACTGGTTCGGGGGAGGAGCCAGTTGAGCACTGATCGGTCCGGGAGGAAAACCAGTTTAAGGTCTTGGTCAAGACCAGCAAGCCAACATGCGGTGATTTTTGTGAGAGTGCGTGAGAGTGAGTGTATCGAGATGACAAGGTACCGGGGATGGTCTTCATGTTCTGAAACATTTTTTTTTTCTTTTTTCAATTTTTAACTTTTCTATATATATATATATATATATATTTTTGTGATTTTCCATATCTCCCTAATCTCAAATATTGAAAAGATAATTAAAAATAATGAAAGTCAAGTCTTAAAAAATAATATGATACAACTATAATGTGGAAACTCATGACTATAATATGAATCACCCAACATATATACACTAACCATGACAAGATTTAACTCTTATGTTAACAAATTCCAACCAATAAAAATTCTACCATGATAATAGTCATTACTTATTATTTACGAGTATCGCAACTATAAGGCATAATAACAATATTAAATCGCTAACCAGTATCACAACAAGAAAAACCCACAAATACTGCAAAATAAAAATAACAAATTAGCATCAATAATATACAATAGTGACAACAAAAGAAAGACAAAATAAAAACATGGATGTTATTATTCTAAACAAATACTAAAATAATAATAATAATAATAATAATAATAATAATAAAATAAAATGAGTGCATGTGCTTGTGTGTGTGTGTGGGTGGCATGCATGCATGCGTGAGTATATGTGAATTGATGGTGTGTGAGTTGGTGTGCGTGCAGGTGTGTGTGGCAAGTTGTGCAGTGACGTGTTGGTGCATATTTCAGTGTGTGTGTGTGTGCAGGTGTGTGTACAAGTGTGTGTGTAGTGGTGTCTGCGTAGTGTGTGTAACAGTGCATGTCCTCTATGTTTGTGGTTTGGTGTGTGTAGCGGTAGGTGTTAGAGGTGTGTGAGACTGTGTGTGGCCTGAGGTGGTGTGAGGCTGTGGCTACCGCTGTTGCAATGTTCGGGTGGCTGCCTTGATGCTTACAGACGGTAGTTATGGTCGCGAGGTGGCCGGGAGAGAGGCGGAGGGAGAACGGAGCTCGGTTTGCTGGTGCAGTCGTGATGGGTTTGGGGCTGCGAGAGGGATGAAAATTGAGTCAGGGAGCTATGACACTGGTGATGGTGGAGATTGATAAGGGGGCAAGGTGACAGAGGAGCAGTGGCGCAGTGCAATGTGAACAGTGGTGCCCCCTGTGTGCGTGAACAATGGGAAAAAAAATGGAGCCCCCCTGCCTTGTTCTCTGCGCGAGGACTCTTTTTATAGGGAGTATGGAGTTTTTTTGGCGCGCATAATCACATGGGACGCAGGAAATATCTTTTACAAAAAAATATTCTCTCTCCTCAAAAGAAAAATATTCTCTCCCGTACGTGGTTCGGTTAGTGGGGTGAGGGAATTAATCTTGTGCATGCTTTTTCTCTTTTTTTATTTTTTGAATTTCTTATTTTATATATTTCGTTGGCCACTTTATCTTTTCAAAAATGAGAAATTCAATTTAATAAAAATTGATTTTTGAAATTGGGAGGACTCGCTGTGACGCCCCGATTTTTTTACAATTTTTTTTTTTATAAACAAATGAATTTTCACTCGTCATCCACAACATTCATAAATCGGTCACGTCAACAATCCTATTATCATTCACACGACCCGACCCGCACTGGGTATCGAGTAAAAAATTACTTTATTTACACAACCAAACAGTGGAAGACAGTATATTTATAACATCCAGAATACAATACCCAGAGTATCAACATACATAAATATACAATACTATCTCATATTCAAAAACAATACAACCCTAGGAAATCACACCTCCCTAGTCCAAACTCACCATGTATATTAGGATCCCAACTCCTTATGATCACGGAACTCTATCACCCGATTTATCCCTGTTCCCTAAAAAATTTAGATAATTTTGGGTGAGACACATCTCAGTAAAAAGGAATAAATTATTTACAGTGTGTGACAAAATGAGTTCAGTTATAACATACTTTACTTTTCAAACAACATTTCATCTGAGGAAATACTCTAAGATACACATTCTCATAATCATATAGATATACAATACAAGCTTTTATAAGCTTTAAAATCATTTATCAAATCCAATGATTTCCAACACATATTTACCGCAAAGTTCTTAAGAATAGGGAAGATTACCCGCCCATACAGGTAGCTTCCCTCTGTCTTAACACGTCATGCAGTCAAGTATGGCCACATCTGATACCTATCAAGGCACTCACCTTACTCAATAAGCCCTCAGGCGGAGAGTTTCACTTCACCTCAATTATTTATTTCATAAAACACACTCTTTCATTTTTCATAAGCATTTCCCATTCTAACTTATTACATATTTATGTATACATAAATTCACATTTATGTACTTTACATAATACAATAGATCACATAATTACAATTCTCAACACATTCACAAGTTACATACTGAGCATACCTCCCCAACGACATCAGTAGGAATCTCACAACACAATTTCCATACTGAGCATACCTCCCCAATGACATCAGTGGGAACTTCACAACACAATTTCCATACTGAGCATACCTCCCCAACGGCATCGGTAGGAACTTCACAACACAATTTTCATACTGAGCATACCTCCCCAACGGCATCAGTAGGAACTTCATACACACAATCTCCTTATTGAGCATACCTCCCCAACGGCATCAGTAGGAATTTCATACACACAATCTCCCTATTGAGCATACCTCCCCAACGACATCAGTAGGAACTTCACACACATCGTCTCTATATTGAGCATACATTCCCAATGACATCAGTGGGAAAGAAATACAACCTACCCGCAATTATTATGCGATATTGGCATATCATCAATCATATATCAGTATATCTCAATTCAGTTCAATATAAATATTCTCATCATTTTCTGTGCATATTTCATCATCTCATAATAATAAATATCGTGTTTCACGTATTTCAACATTTCTCAAAATACTCAAATCAGTAATTTGCAAAATCTCATTTTTCATTCAAATCATTTCTACTCACATATAAATATCATATTTCATTATTTTCCACTGACCACATCAATCATTCTCGTTTCAATATTTTCTCAAAAAAATACACATCGTTATATTTCACATTTTTCAACACATGTCATGTGCCACACAATTTTCGTATAATATTCATAATATATTAATTTCAGACTCCAACGCATCACAAATTAATATTACTCAAATGCCACACAATTTATCTGATATTTATATCATAATAATTTTCGGATAAAATACAATATGCTCATTTTCATATATTAATTCAAACAGTAATTCTAAAAATGATGCTATAATTTATTCCACTTACCTGACTTACTAAGAGTCTCATTAGGACCCAAATCCTACGCCTTTGGCGCCTGAAATTCAACTCCTGCAATTTGCATTTTCCTCAGATTAATTAATTCATTTCCCAAAAATACTACCCATCTAGTCTTCCCTAGGCCCCATGTACTCCAAATTAACATTTAAATCAATATTTGACACCCCCACTTAATTTTCTGAATTTTGCCTGCGGGTCCCAAAATTACACCCACGGCGCTCACCTGGGCCCTAAATTCCGAAAATTCTACTTCAACTTCACATGCTCATCATTTTAGCATTTCTAAATTAATCCTAATTAATTAAAAATAAGCCCCTTAATAACTCCCGTATCCCAAATTTTGGATTTTACCCACGACGGCCCCATGAGAATTTCGTCCCGTTAGACTTGTAGAGAATCATTTATAGATTCTCGTGGTGGTGTCCGTTTGTCAATCGGACTTATAATTTGTAAGAAATTAAAGAAAAAGGGGAAATTGGCTTACCCCAGGGGATACGCCTACGATGCTTCTACCACCGATCCGCTCCGGTAGAAATGACGGCAGCGGAGAATGGAGTCCAGTAGTATCTTTCGATTTTCGATCAGGCGAAAATGCGCCATGTAACTGAGGAGAGAGGGAGAGAGAATAAGAGGAGAGAGAGAATTTTAGGGGGGGCCTGCCCACGCAGGATCTCTTCTGAAGGTATAATAATAATAATAATAATAATAATAATAATAATAATAATAATATTTAATTAATATTAATAATAATATATTTTATTAATAAAAATAAAAATAAATTTAATTATTAATTAATTAATTAATTGATTGATTTTTATTTTTATTTTTTTTGGAATCACTCCACTAATCTTATATAGCTCTTTTTGGGGTTATTACATTCTCCCCTCATAAAAATTTCGTCCTCGAAATTTGCTATTCATCTGCTTTCCATCATTAAAGAGAAACACTCTAATTTTATTAATTACCTTAACTTATGGCGGAGAAATACCGTGGTTACAAAGAAGGTTCTGGGAGAGTACAACTATTCAAAATTCTCCCAAAACTATTCACGTTTCAAAACTAAAAACTCTATCTATCTTACGTTATACTATACATATAAAAACTACACAATATTATTCTTTTTACTCTAACTAGCTCAACTCTAAACTCCACTGAACAAGTGTGGATATCTCTGGTGCATCTGATCCTCTAGTTCCCAGGAAGCCTCCTCAATAGTATGATTGTGCCACAAAACTTTCTCCAATGGAATCTTCTTCGTGTGTAGCTTCTGCTCCTTCTAGTCAAGAATCTACACCGACACTTCCTCATAAGCTAAAGTATCACCCAACTCCAGTGCTTCATAGTTGATCACATGGGAGGGGTCTGGGACATATTTTCTCAGCATAAAAACGTGGAATACATCATGAATCCTAGATAGGACCGGTGGTAATGCCAAACGATACGCAACTGGACCCACTCTTTCAAGAATCTCGAATGGTCCAATATACCTAGGTCTTAGCTTACCCTTTCTCCCGAACCTCATAACACCTTTCATCAGTGCCACCTTCAAGAACACGTGATCTTCTACGTCAAACTCCAATTCTCGCCGGTGAGTATATGCGTAACTCTTCTTCTGGCTCTGTGCTATCCTGATCCTATCTCTGATAAGTTTAACTTTATCCTGAGTCCGCTATATCAGCTCTGGCCGCAATATCTGTCTCTCCTCGATCTCGTCCCAGTATAACAGGGATCAACACCTCCTACCATACAGCATCTCATACGGTGTCATCCCAATGCTGGTCTGGTAGTTGTTGTTATACGCAAACTCGATCAATGGGAAATACTGCAGCCAACGACCTCCAAAGTGTATCACACATGCTCGCAGCATATCCTCCAGAATTTGTATCATCCTCTCCGTTTGCCCATCTGTCAGAGGATGAAAAGCTGTGTTGAACGAAAACTAAGAACCCATGGCCCCTTGCAGACTCTTCCAAAGACAAGATGTGAACCGTGGGTTTCTGAAACTATGGACACTGGGACGCCGTGGAGTCTAATTATATCCTGGATATATAACTCAACTAATCTGTCCATGGAGTAGCTAACTCTGATCGGCACAAAGTGGCCAGTCTTTGTTAATCGATCCACCACTACCCAAATAGCGTCCTGTCCATGCAACGCCGATGGTAATCCTGTGACGAAATCCATCGCTATATGCTCCCACTTCTTTGAAGCTTCAGGTGATTCAACATATATATATATATATATATATATATATATATATATATATATTGATATAATAATAATAATAATAATAATAATAATAATAATAATAATAATAATAATAATTAATTAATATTAATAATAATATATTTTATTAATAAAAATAAAAAATTTTAATTAAATTAATTAAATTAATTAATTAATTATTTATATTTTTTATTTTTTTATTTTATTTATATATATATTTTGGAATCACTCCACTAATCTTGTATAACCCTTTTTGGGATTATTACACTCGGACTTGGAAAGACGACTAGGTAAAAATTCATTTTAAAATTAAACGACTCAACTTCGAAAAATTTGAAAATTTTGGAAAAACTCAATTTAAAAACTGAAAGATTCAATTTTAAAGCCAAAAGAGACATATTTTTGAAAATAACGAGACTTGGTTTAAACAATGGGACTCAATTAAACAAACTAGGATTCGAAAAAAACACAGGAACTCAAATAAAAATACTGGGACTCGATTAAAGATATCGGTACTCAATTTAAAATACCAGGACTTAATTTAAAAATACCGGGACTCGATTAAAGACACCGGGACTCAAGTTTAAAAATACCGGGACTCGATTTAAAACATCAGGCTTTTCAAAAAGGGTCCTCCAATTTTCGAAATTCGAAGTCAATTTTTATTACACCGGGTGTCCTCAGGAAGGGCCGGTAAAAATTAGGGTGTCTATAGTTATCAATCACATGCACATCAATAGTATAGGTAAATGTAAGCTCAATGATGTAAATTTTTGTGCAAGCAATACTCAACAAGATATGATAACAAGGATGCTCAAGAGTGTTCTAATCAAGCTATATCTTTGAAACAAGTTATATTAAATTTCAATAACAAATTAGAGTTACAAAGATGTTAATCAAATATTCAAACTAATTCAAAATATTTTCCTTCAATAAAATAAGCACAATAGCAGTTTGAAAATATTATAACTTGTAAAAAAATATTTTGCACAACAAAATTAAAGCTATAGGAATCTTACAATGACAATGCAAAAATCCTTAAACTTATTAGTTTATCCCAACACAAGATTTATAATGTTCAAATTTGTAGGATAAACTTAACTAAACTCCCCAAAATCAATATCAAATACTTAACCAAAACAATTGAAGTATTAGTTACCTCTACTAATCAATAACACAATATGACACTCTCACAAAGTTAAGATGTATCAAGGGAATGAAGATTTGAGAGTGTTTTCAAGTAAAATGGGCAATATGAGCTTTTGGAAATATAGAGGATTTTTGCTAATGATTTTCTTAATCTTTTTGCTAATCCACACTAATGAACCCATATATATATACCAAGGCCTAATTATGACCATTTAGGACATATAGGGTATTATTGGGAAAGTTTTAAAACACATTAGAGCTTTTAACCCAGTTTAATCCTTTTAACCTCGGTAAATAATAAAGTAACCCGAGAGGATTCGTGTAGTAACCGGGAAAAAAATAAAATTTTAAAAAAATATATAATAATAAAATAATAAAATAAAATTAATTAATTAAATTAACAAGTAAAATGAATAGTATGATAAGGAAAATATATATATATATATATATATATATATATATTGAAGCAGTTATATATATGTGTGTGTGTGTGTGTGTGTGTGTGTGTGTATATATATATATATATATATATATATATATATATATATAAGAGTAAGATATTATGATATGCATTTAATATAAAGGTTAAAGGTATATATATATATATATATATATATATATATATATATATATGTAGAAAGTATAAAAGCTTCTTCAAGAAGCTACACTTTAATAAATGTTTACTATTATATATATATAAAATAACACAAGCTTCTTTAAGAAGCTTTGAAAGTAAAATCCAAATTTAATTGGATTTTTGGTGGATGTGAGTTCATTCTCTCTCTCTCTCTCTCTCTCTCTCTCTCTCTCTCTCTCTCTCTCTCTCTCTCTCCTACGACTTTCTCTCTTCAATTCCGGGCTAGTTTTACGCCGGATCGACAAACCGAAACTACCACGATGCTCCTAGTGAAGTTCTCTACAAGTCTATCGGAACGGATCGTCAGGAAAACGAAGTTGGATTTCATCCCAAATCCAAGGTAAGACTTTATATTCAATATTTGGATTTTTGACAGTTGAAAAAAGTAATATACGCGTAAAAATACTGAACTTTAATATTGGAAATTTTCAGTTCCAGGGTATTGATTGGGAACGTTGGGAATCATCCCTAAGTTGAGGTAAGACTTTTTAAGTCGAATTTGACTTAGTGGTAGTTATAGAAAATATTGTACGTACGAAAATACTAAACTTTAATTCTGCGAGTTTTCATTTTCAGGGTATTGAGTTGAGAACCTTGTGGGTACGGGGAAGATTTTCTTATTGGCTTTTCAGGAATCAGGTAATGGGATAAACTAAGCTAGTTTTGTTTTGAGAAAATGTATGTATATATATATAGCATCTGGTTATAGGAAAAATAAATATATTTATATATATGATTTATATTTGGAAAATACTGTTTAAATGATGATATGTTGAATACGTAGAAAATTTGTTTAGTGTGACATGAGTATAAAAATGTTGTGAAATACTGTTTTTTTTTTTAATGAGGATGATATGAATTTCTATGATGGAAAACCGGCGTACGGGCCAAGATATTTTTATATGTATATGTGATTTGCCGGCGTATGGGCCATGCTATGTGGATGAGATTTGCCGGCGTACGGGCCGTGCTATGTGATTTGCCAGCGTACGGGCTGTGCTATGTGATTTGCTAGTGTACGGGCTGTGCTATGTGATTTGCCGGCGTATGGGTCGTGCTATGTTAAAATGTGTAATACCGGCGTACGGGCTGATGATTTTTATGATACACGTATATATGTGAAATGATATGATTGATGTGAAAATAAATGATATGAGATATTTATGTATCACGGTTTTAGTATATGTATATGATATCAGAATCTGGTTGGCTTGGTCTAGGCTAGCACTTGCACGATACCGTTACTATGTGTCCATGATCCTCGTGATCATGATATCTGTGTTAACGCCGCTGTACGGAGTGGTGTGAGATTGGATGGTCGATGTGGTTATTTTCAAGAAGTGTGCTGTTATTGCCCCTGGTGTACGGACCAGTCTGGGTAGACCCATCGGACCTACAGACTACTGTTTGACTTGGCAGTGGTCGGCCAACCATTGTCAGGTCCCGCCTTCGGGCCACACAACCCAGTCATGTGGGGGTAATACATGACAACAGCCAGCTAACCTACCAGGATTGTTTTATGTTATTATTAGTGTATGAGATGAGAAATGTTTATGAAAATGCAGTATATTCTGCTATGTTTTGATATGCATATGTTTTCCCAGATTTGATAAACAGTATTGAATATGTTATGTATGGTATATGTAGAACACAGAATACTCATGTTGCCACACACTGGTATTAGTTTATTTCCCTTACTGAGAGGTGTCTCACCCCTAAATCTTATTAACTTTTCAGGAGCCCCTAATAGGAGAGCGGGAAAAGCCCCGCTGATCTAGATCAGTTGTTTGCCCTCTTTGGAAGGGTAAGTTTTTGGTAGGGACAGTTAGGTTTTGTGGGGATTGTCCCTAGATTTCATTTTTGAGATGTATATACTGTGAGATAGTAATTGTAGTGACTCTGGTATGTGTTTTGCACATTATGATGAGATGTATATGATTTTATACTTTCTGCTGCGTAGGCTTCTGCTGTATGTTTTGTTATATCCCTGGTGCCCACGGGCCCAGGTGGATTGTGACCTGCTGAGCATCTTAATTGAGAACACATTGAGATACAAAGATTGCTTGTTTGACACTCTCACGTACTCATTACACCGATAGCAAATATTTTGAGAGTTGATATACTGGACCACACTGAGCTTACATTTCAAATCATCTGTGGTGTTTGTGATTGTGCGCATTTGGGGTACAAATCTGCTTTACGTGAAAGCACCCTTATATTGTACCATTTGATTGTATATCTGAGAGATTCCAGGCATGGCCTGAGGGGGCGGTAATCCAGCCCAGTAAGGATTGGTGTAAAGGTTGAGGTCAGCCCTGTGCTAATTGACTTGGTTTGTATAGATGTTACTCCACCCATTTAAGTGAGCAAGTTATTGTGATAATTCTTGTGCTCGTTAGCCAAGGCGGGGACGTAGGAAGTTGGCCGAACCTCGATAACATATCTGCATGTCACCCTCTCTTTATTGCTTTCTGGTGCTTGTATGATTAATTAAACTGCTTTACTTAATTTCTGATATATTCGTATTACTTGCACTAGATTGATCATAGGTTTGTGAACATACTGCTGTTAGGGAGAATACCTAGGAGATAAATTTAAAAAATACCAATTCACCCCCCCTCTTGGGATCACGGTAAAGCTAACAATATCTGTCTACAAAATATATCTATTTGTATCATATCTGTTTGTAAAATATATCTGTATATACATAACATTGTAATTCATAATTCTGTAAAATCTAGTAAAATATGTTTCTATGCAAGAACACTATAAGCCATGATATTCTGAAAAATTTTATAAATCCTGAACTGATCCAATATTAACTCATGCCACACAATTAAATAAACAAAAATCTCTGTAGTAAAATCTATATTTTTTGATAATAAAAATAATTTATACCCTGTAGAATTCACCCTGAAACACATATATACTACTGATGAAATTTCTGAAATTCCTAGCATAGCATATTCCCTTTACTTATCTGACTGGGAGGCTGACCTCTACTCAACTCTCGCACCCTCGATGTACCAACCCCAAAAATCTGCATTTACATATACAAATTCTCCAGTAAATCAATACACCCATATTTCCTGAGATTGCCTCTTCATAATTTCTTAAACTATAATTTACCTAGGCTCTTGAACAGATACTTGCTAGGGTCCTCAACCCATGACTATAGGGGCCCAAAACATCCTATTCTTGAAAATATGACACCCCAAATTATTTCATAAAACACCAGTATATTCTCATAGAATATAAAATCTGGCCTCAAATAATACTGGTAATACTAAAAAATACCTGAAAATCCACTTACCCAAATTTTAGGATGGTTCCCAAACTGCTCTAATTGAATTTCCGCTCCAGCTAGGTCATAGAGAATCTCCCCAGGATCACCATGGTAGCTTTTGATCATCGAATCAGGGAGAATCGGGGCCAGAAATCTAAAGAGAAGTGAGAGAAATCGTTTTCTAGAGAGAGAAAATGAGAGAAAGAGAGAGAGAGAGAGAGAGAGAGAGAGAGAGAGGAGAGAGAGAGAGAGAGAGAGAGAGAGAGAGAGAGAGAGAGAAATTTTTAGCTGAAAACCCATTTTCTGCATATTTATAGGTAGCCAGCCGCGTGGCCTCATCGATGAGTCCATAAAGGCGGCCCGTCAACGAAGATGGTGCCCTCGTCGACGAAATTTAGGCCCTGAAAACAGCCTCTCAATAAATTCTCATCGATAAGATTCGCATCCGCATCGACGAGTCCAAGAAGACAATTCGTCGATGAACGCTCCACGTTCGTCGACGAGACCCTATCCCTTTTGTGAAATTTCCCTTTTCTTTCCTTTTCTTATTATTTAATTATTATAAATTCTCTGAATCTCTACACATGACATCAGCTAACTATCCATCTTAGGTATTATTTCAGTATTGTATAGTTATAGAAGATGTTTTACATAATTAGAGAAATTAGTACGATATTTATTATGATATGATGAATCATGTTTTGCTGAGAGTTTATACAACCAGTTTTTATCAGATATGCATATTATGTATAGTTTATGTTTAAGCACAATAATACTCATGTTGCCACATACTGATATTAGTTTATCTCCCTTACTAAGAGTTTTCTCACCTCAACATTACAAACATTTCAAAAAATCCATAAAGAAGGGTGGATAAAGCTCTGTAGCTATAGAGGTTAACCGAACTACCCTGTCAATAGGGTAAGTTGTTGAGTTAGGGTCAGAATGGTTTTTGGGTTATGACCCTAGTGTACTTTTTGGTCCTTTTGTGTATGATTGTACATATATGACAGTTTCAGTAGAATCTTGGTATTGTGCCCGTTGTTGTATGACATGTATGTAATTTATTTTTTCATTGCTTAGGTATCAGAGATGTGTGATAGGTATGTCCTCGGTACCCACGAGTCTGGGTTGATCATGACTAAATCAGAATTAGCAAGAAATCAGAGTTATTATGTATGTGGTTATATTACAAAAAATTATATAGCAAAATTGGCAAGTCATTACAGTTTGGTATCAGAGCCTAGGTTGCTACGTTCTGTAGACTTTACAGTGTAGAGGAAACAATACCAAAGTATAGGAAAAAGGATTCATGGATTTTTCTGCAGTGTGGAGGCAGGACTTCCATGGTGGTTTCTATGTCTTTCCCGGGATGACGATTTCAGGAAAGTCATAGTAAACTATTGTTGGGTTGTGTTTCTATGGTGTAAAACTGAATCTTGAATTAAGTTAGGGATGTTAAGATAGTGGTTAGATGCGTAAATTTTAAAGATAGGGTCTCTAAGTCGTGTTTATTGTCTTTTTCAAGATGGACCTTGGGGGTGGTAGTGCTTATGCGAGCGGTAGTGAGGGTGCAGGGCCCTCGGGTGTAGGCGGAGGTGATTCAGATGCGGTATGACACAGTGTAGCTCAGCAACTCATGGCTGAAATTGCATGAAACTCTAGGGAACAGGGAGGTCTATATGCAAGTCATGGGTGTACAATAGAGAAATTCACCAAGATGAATCCTTCGAAATTTTTGGGAGGAGCTGATCCTGCAGTTGCTGAAAACTGGATGTTGGAAATTGAGAAAGTATTGGCAGTGTTGTAGTGCATGGAGGAGCAGAGGGTTTTATTTGCCACCTATAAGCTGACAGAAGAGGTTGAGAGATGGTGGACTACGGTAAAACTATTTGAGGAACAGAGGGCAGTACCTATGGCTATGACTTGGTGTCGATTTAGAGAGTTGTTCTTCGACAGATACTTCCCGGCCAATACCGGAAAGGCCAAATTAGAGGAATTCTTGAATTTGAAGCAGGGATAGCAAATAGTCCAGCAGTATGCGGTGAGGTTCATAAAGTTATCCCGCTTTGCCTCGTATATCATTCCTGATAAGGCAAAGAAGGCGAGACAGTTTGAAATAGGTTTGAGGTGAGAAATATATAAACAGGTAGCGGTATTGAAAGTGCAGTACTTTGCTGAGTTGGTAGATAAAGCAACTGTGGTAGAGACCAGTGAGCAGATGGGTGCATAGGAGCTAGGATAAAAGAAGAGTCCACGCATTCAGGATTTTAGCAAGGATCTAGTTGAGGCCCATGGAGGAGAGGTAATTATGGAAGAGGTCAGAGGCAGGAGACGAGGGCTCGTGAGGTTCAGGGTATCGAGATCTACCCTGTCTGTCAGATGTGTGGAAAGAAACATCTGGGAGAGTGCTGAGCGAGGAGAGGTGCATGATATCATTGTGGTGGACCGAAATATTTAGCCCGAGATTGCTTTACGCCACCTAGTACCACTCCTGCTCCCAGACCTTATCGGGGTGGTTATCAAGCACCCCGTGGAGGCCAGCAAAGGAATGTATCCCTGGCGAGGGTTTACGCATTGACGCTGGGAGACGCTGAGACTGCAGGCAACATTGTGACAGGTACCCTTACTATTTTATCATGTCAAGCTATTGTTTTATTTGATTCGTGTGCCACCCATTCGTTTGTGTCTACGGGATACGTTAAACTATCTGGTGTTGAGATACAGATATTAGATGTTGAATTGTCAGTAGCTACACCGACAGGGTTAGAGGTAAAGTGTCATAAGGTGCTCAAAGGCTATCTAGTAAATATTCAAGGAAGAGTGTTACCAGCTGACCTAATTGTGTTCAACGTGCATGGATTTGATGTAATACTGGGTATGGACTGCCTGACAGCTAACTATGCTAGTATTGATTGTCATCTAAAAGAGGTGATATTCAAACCATCGGGAAAGCAAGAATTCATATTTGTGGGGTTATGGGTGCATTCTCGCCTCAGTTAGTGTCAGCCACATAGGCAAAAAGACTACTCCTGGATGGATGTCAGGGGTTTATAGCCTATGTAAAAGAGGTGACATAAAATGAATTGAAACTTGTTAGTACACTAGTGTTAAAGGAGTTTCCAAACATTTTTCCAGAGGAACTACCTGGGTTGCCTCCCGACTACGAGGTAAATTTTGATATCGATTTACTTCTAGGGATGGCTCTGATCTCTAAAAATCCTTATCGAATGGATCCAACAGAATTGGGAGAATTAAAGGATCAGTTGTAGGATTTATTGAATAAATGGTTTATCAGACCTAGTGTATTGTCATAGGGAGCTCTAGTTTTATTTGTGAAAAAGAAAGACGGGACTATGAGGATGTGCATAGACTACAAGGAGATAAAAAAAGTAACAGTTAAGAACTAGTATCCTCTACCCCATATAGAAGATTTATTTGATTAGCTTCAGGGTGCACGAGTTTATTCAAAGATTGATCTATGCTCTGGGTACCATCAAGTAAAAGTCAAGGTAGAGGACATCTCTAAGACAGCGTTTCGAACTCGGTATGGCCATTATGAATCCATTTAGATTGAGGAATGCAGCTGCTGTATTTATGGATTCGATGAACAGAGTATTTCATCAGTATTTAGGCCAGTTCATTGTGGTTTTCATTGATGATATACTGGTCTGCTCAAGGAGTTTTGAGCAGCATAAGATGCACTTAAGGCCAGTACTTCAGATGCTTAGGGAAAGGAAATTGTATGCCAAGTTTAGAAAATGTGAATTCTGGTTAGAGAAAGTTGCGTTTTTGGGGTATGTTATATTAGAAGGTGGAATCTTAGTAGATCTCAACAAGATAGAGGCAGTGGTGAATTAGGACAACCCGATGAATGTTCAGAAAATTCAGAGTTTCTTGGGATTGGCAGGTTATTATCGTCGATTTGTAGAGGGATTGTCAGTATTGTCAGGGCCTTTGACGCGACTCACCAGGAAGAATGTCAGATTTTAATGTAATGATGCTTGTGAGTAGAGCTTCTAGGAATTAAGTTAGAGGCTCGTCATTGCACCAGTATTGACCATTCCATTAGGAGGTTATGGTTATGTGATCTATAGTAACATGTCTTTGAAAGGACTCGAATGTGTGTTGATGCAGCAGGGTAGAGTTGTAGCATATGCTTCTAGACAAATGAAAGAATATGAAAAGAATTATCCTACCCATGATTTAGAATTGGCTGCAATGGTTCACGCATTGAAAATTTGGAGGCATTATCTGTACAGAGAGAGATGTGAAATACTTTAAAAGTCTAAAGTACTTCTTCACGCAGAAGGAGTTGAATATGAGATAGAGAAGATGGTTGGAACTTATTAAGGATTACGACTGCACCATCAGTTACCACCCAGGGAAAGAAAATGTGGTGATTGATGCTCTGATCCGGAAATCAGGGGAAGCAACACAGTTATTAGCCGCAATTTAGCACCTGATCCATATGGACTTGGAAAGGCTCGGTGTAGAGCTAGTAGAGAGTGATCACCAGGTATTTATTTCCAACTTGGTGGTAACTTGGTGGTGCAGCCTACCCTATAGGAAAGGATTAAAGCTGCTTAGAGGGATGATGCAGAATTGGTAGAGTTGATAGCTAAAGTGCAGGTTGGACAGGGAGAGGAATTTAGTATTTCAGATGACGAAACTCTGAGGATCTGTACCAGGCTATGCGTGCCTACAGATGTAGATATCAGAAGGGTAATCCTAGAGGAGGCTCATAGGTCCCTGTATACAATTCATCCTCGTAGTACTAAAATGTATAGGGATCTTCGGGAGTCTTTCTGGTGGAGTGGTATAAAGAGAGAGATAGCTGAATTTGTACAACATTGTTTGATGTGCTAGCAGGTGAAGGCTGAGCACATAGACTGGTGAGATAGTTGTAGCCACTTCATATCCTTGAGTGGAAGTGGAACCATATCTTTATGGATTTTGTTACAGGTTTACCGCTGGTGTTGCATGGGCAGAACGCAATTTGGGTGATTATAGATAGACTGATGAAGACTGCTTATTTTATTCCTATCAAAGTTAATTACTCTATGGATAGACTGGCAGAATTGTATATTCAAGAGATAGTACACTCACATGGTGTACCAGTGTCTATAGTATCGGACCGAGACCCATGTTTACGTCACAGTTTTGGAGGAGCTTGCAGGAAGTTATGGGGTTTTAGTTATTATTCAGCACGACGTTCCATCCTCAGACTGATGGGCAGGCAGAGAGGACGATCCAGATCCTTGAGGATACGCTACGAGCGTGTGTGTTGGATTTCAGGGGTAGTTGGACCCATCATATGCTGCTGGTTGAGTTTGTGAATAATAATAGCTATCAGGCCAAAATTGGCATGGCACCTTACGAGAAATTATATGGTAGGAGGTGCTGTTTATACTGGGATGAGATGGGTGAGAGGTGAGTTTTGGGACCAGAGTTAGTGCAACAAATGTACGATAAAGTCTAACTTATCAAAGATAGAATTAGTTCAACTTAGAGTCGGCAGAAAAGTTACATTGATACTCGCCATCGGAAATTGGAATTTGATACAGGAGATCATTTGTTTTTGAAAATAGTACTGCTAAAAGAAGCTATAAGGTTTGGGAGGAAAGGTAAACTAAGTCCTAGGTTTATTGGCCCATTCAAGATACAAGAAAGAGTGGGTCTAGTCGCCTACAGGCTAGCTTTACCACCAACTTTATCCATAATACACGACGTATTTCATGTTTCCATATTAAGAAAATACATTCCCAGATCCCTCCCATGTGATCAACTATGCAGGGATAGAACTTAGTAATACTTTGGCATATGAGGAAACACAAGTGCAGATTTTGGATAGGAAAGAACAGGGATTGCGCAGCAAGAAAAATCTATTAGTAAAAGTCTTATGGAGGAATCATGCAATGGAAGAAGTTTCATGGGAACTCGAGGAGTAAATACGATAGAAATACCCGTACCTTTTCAGTGGGGATCAGCTATAGAGACCCATAAAATTATAGCAATTAAATAATAAAAGAAAAGAGAGGAAAAGAAAAATTTTAAAAAGGGACTTACAGGGTCTTGTCGACAAACGCAGGGCGCTCGTCAACGAACATCCTTCTTGGGCACATCGACGTGGGCACGTGTTTCGTCAACGAGAGCTTACCAAGGGCCTATTTTCGGGGCCTAAAACTCGTCGATGAGGGTTAGGAGTTCATCAATGAACTTCTTTCTTGGACTCGTCAATGAGGTGTCATAGCTCGTCGACAAGGCCACGTGGACAATACTCTATTTATAGATCAAAATCGATTTTAGCGGAGAAAAATTCATTTTTATCTATTTTCTTTCTCTCTACACAGTTTCTCTCACTTATCTCTAGATTTTCGGCTCCGATTCTCCCCGATTCGATGATCAGAAGCTACAACGGTGGTCCTAGGGAGATTCTCTACAACATAGCTAGAGTAGAAATTCGATTTGGGAAGTTTGGGAATCATCTATTTGAGCTTGGATTTTCTGTTTTGAGGGTGGATACTAGTGTTTTGTGGAATAAAAGGTGTCATATATTTTTAGGGTTAGGGTGTTTTGGGACCCTGCAGGCATGGGTTAAGGACCCCCAGCAAATATTTTTCAGGAGCTCAGGTATATTATAATTTAAGAAATTGTGAATAGGCAGGTTTAGGAAGTATGAGTGATATAATTTTTTGGGAAAATTAAGTGAATTATTGAGAGATTTTTATAATTGTATTATTGTAGGATTTTGGGGATAGTACACTATGAGCATGAGAACAGAATTGGAGGCAAGCCTCCTAGCCAGTAAGGTAAGGGAAATATGCTATGCTAGCAAACTCAAGAATTTTTATCAGTAGCAACTATAACATCTGAATATGAGCACAAGGTGTAATTTTGAATTTATCACAATATAGATTTATACAGATTTTGATATATGAGCCCTATTTAGTGTGTGGCATGAGTTTGTGTTATTTAGTACGGGATATAAGCAGTTTTCAAAATATCATGAATTATACATGTTCTACAAAATTATGAAATTCCAGTATACATTTAGATAGATATTTTACAGAATATTCAGAAATATGATTTATAGTATTTTCAAAATACTATGACTTCAGAACCATGATTTTCAGATATACAGAAATTTAGATACTCAATCAGTTATACAAATATTCAGATTATTCAGATTAGTTTTACAATATTATAGTTATTTCATAATCGTGGTAAAAAATAGTAAGATAATTATAAATATCAGTATTATATAGTATTAGACTCTGATGAATTATTTAGTCCGATTTAGTCAGCAGAGCATGGTACCGTTGATATTTTAGTTCAAAGTGCAACCACATAACTCAAATAGTATGTGGATTTTTCAGTAGTCGATTGTGCCTATGTTGTAGATAGGCTTCTCGTCAGTTAGGGTTGAGGAGGCCGATCTGACTTTTGGAGTTTAGTTGACTTATCCTGGTTGGCCAACCAGTGTTAAGTCCCGCCTACGAGTCACACAACCCTGTTCATGAGGGGTTAAATAATGACATATAGTTTTCCAGGGTATTATCATAGTTATTTGTATGTATATAGATTTACAGTAAACGACAGACATATTATAGTATTAGCAGTATGAATAAGTATGAAATTTAGTTAGCATAGTTGCATTTTAAACTATATACGTGTGCGTTGCAATATAACTTGTTTTATTAGTTAACTCAGTTCCAGAATTTTTATTAGTATATAATATATGTAACTCATCTTTCACACGCTAGTAATAGCATGTTTCATCTTACTAAGAGTTATCTCATCCCAGTAATTTATCACTTTTCAGGTGATCCAGGTAGGCGTGCAGATCAGGCATCGAGATATGGGGGGACCTTGTACTGCCCTGTCTGAAGGGTAAGTATTTTGGGAGAATCACTTTTTGAGTGGTCCCTTGGTGAACAGGTGGGGGTATTTTGGGAATGGTTATGTATGTATATCTTGGAAAAATATTGATACTCTGGTATTGTATATAAAATATGGTTATATGCATTTTGTTTTTCGCTGTATAGGTAGTTTATGGATACACAGGTTCCACAGTTCCCACTTGGACCATGATGATGATATGAATTATATTACAGGGTATCAGAGCAGTGTAATTTAACAATGTATGGAAAAAATGGCATGAAAAATAAGGTTATTATAGTTTCGTATCAGAACCTAGGTTGCTAAGTTCTGCAGACTTTAGAGTGCAGCGGAAACAATACCAGAGTATAGGGAAAAGGATTTGAGGTTTAGTTCTGTGATTTGGGTACAGGATTTCCGTAGTAGTTACTATGTCTTTCCTAGGGTGATGATTTCAGGAAATCCATAGTAAACTATTATCGGGTTGTGCGTCTAGGTTGCAGGATTGAACTTTGAGTTAAGTTCAGGGAGGGTAGTTAATCGTGAACATGGGATTTCAGTTAAATGAAATAAATTAGATCTGTATGGGAGATAGGGTCCTTAAATTATGTTCTTTGTCTTTTCAGGATGGACCCAGGGACCAGTGGTACGAATGTTGGAGGTGACAAAGTAGGACCATCCAGTATGGGGGTAGAGATTTCAATGTGGTATTGCGCAAGTTCACCCATCAAGGGATGGCTAAGATGGCCATAAACTCGGGGGAGCATAGCTGTACGATTGAGCAGTTTATGTGGATGAGACCTCCGTTATTTTCTGGAGGAGCGGACCCTTTAGCAGCTGAAAACTCGGTCTAGGACATTGAGGATACGTTGGCAGTGCTTCCATGTATAGATGAACAGAAGGTAGTATTTGTGATGTTCAAACTGACTGGGAAGGCAAAACGCTGGTGGAGATCAGCGAAGTTGATTGAGGAACAGAGGCCTAATCTGGTAATAGAGACGTGAAGCCATTTCTGGGTGTTGTTCTTTTACCGATACTTCCTTGCCACCTTTAAGAGAGCGAGGGCGGCCGAATTCTTACACCTGACTCAGGAATAGTTGATAGTACAACAATATGTAGCTCGCTTCATAAAGTTGTCTCAGTTTGCCCTGCATTTGGCACCGGATGAGGAGAAGAAGGTGAGGATGATTAATGAAGGCTTGAGGCATAATTTGTTTAAGTAGGTTATTGGATTTCGGGCTCAAACATTCACGGAGGTTATGGACAGAGCTTCAATTATTGAGAGTGACATGCAGAGAGGTATTGCAGCTTAGAGTTAGAGGGAGAGACCCGCGCCTCAGGGTTTCCAGGTGGGTTCCAACTAGGGCCCATGGAGAGGAGACCATTATAGTGGAGGTCAGAGGCAAATGATGGGACCTCGTGAGACTTAGGGTGTGCAGACCTACCTTGCGTGTCATATATGTAAGAGAAAACATTTGGGAGAGTGTCGATCAGGAAGAGACATCTGCTATCAATGTGGGAGACCCGGCCATATGGCACAAGCATGTCCAAGACCGCCAATCTAGGTTCCAGCTCCTAGACCATTCCGAGATGGTTATCAAACGCCTCGTGGAGGCCAGTAGAGGAATGTAGCCCCAACGAGGGTTTATGCTCTAATGTCGGGAGACACCAATGCTGACGGAGACATTATTACAGGTACACTTATTGATTTACCATATAAAGATATTGTTTTGTTTGATTCAGGTGCCACCCACTCGTTTGTGTCCTAGAGATATGTTAGATTGTCTGGATTTGAGACACAATTTCTAGATATTGAGTTGTCTGTAGCTACGCCTACTGGATTAGTGGTGAGATGTAGGAAGGTACTTAAAATCTAGTGGGCATTTAGGAGAAAATTTTACCTACGGACCTTGTGGTATTAGATATGCAGGGGTTGGATGTTATTTTGGGTATAGATTGGCTAACAACTAATTATGCCAATATTGATTGCCATAAAAAAAAGGAGATCTTCAGACCCCCGAGAGATCAAGAATTCATATTTATAGGGTCGCGTGTGCGCTGCTTGCCACAATTGGTGTCAGTGATTTAGGTGAGGAGGCTATCTTTGGGTGGTTGTCAGGGATATGTTGCCTACATAAAGGAGCTGCCAAAAGAGGAACTGAAATAGGCCGACTTTCCAGTGGTTAGAGAATTTTCAGATGTCTTTCTAGAGGAATTACCTGGCTTACCACCAGATCGAGAGGTAGAATTTGCAATTGATATGCTTCTAGGGACGGCACCGATATCTAAAACGCAATACAAAATGGCTCCAGCTAAATTGAAAGAATTGAAAAACCAACTATAGGAGTTATTAGATAAAGGTTTTATCAAACCCGGCGTGTCGCCTTGGGGGGCACCAGTCTTTTTTGTGAAAAAGAAAGATGGGACCATGAGGATGTGCATTGATTACAGAGAGATAAAAAAAGTAACGATAAAGAATAAATATCCTCTTCCCAGAATTGATGATCTATTTGATCAGCTCCAGGGGACTCAAGTCTACTCCAAGATTGATCTCAGGTCAAATTATCATCAGGTGAAATTTAAAGCGGAGGACATTTCAAATACGACTTTCAAGACTAGATATAGGCACTACGAGTTTCTTGTTATGTCATTTGGTCTGACGATTGCACCAACAATGTTTATGTACCTGATGAATTGGGTGTTCCATTGGCTTCTAGATCAGTTTGTTGTAGTATTTATAGATGATATACTAGTCTACTCAAATAGCTTTGAGGAACATAAGCATCATTTGAGGTTGGTGTTACAAATATTGAGGGAAAGGAAATTGTATGTGAAATTCAAGAAATGTGAATTCTGGTTGAGGCAAGTCACCTTTCTAGGGCATGTGATCTGCAGGGATGGTATATCAGTTGACCCAGGATAGGTAAAGGCAGTCGTAGATTGGGTAAGGCCGAGAAATGTTTAGGAGGTTAGAAGTTTTTTGGGTTTGGCAGGCTATTACCGACGCTTCGTAGATGGTTTCTCTAGATTATCGAGTCCTTTAACAGGACTCACAAGAAAAAAATATAAGGTATTTTTGGATAGATGATTGCGAACAGAACTTCCAGGAGTTGAAGCAGCAGTTAGTCACTGCCTCAATGTTAGCTTTTCCATCAGGAGAGGATGGATTCGTTATATACAGTGATGCGTCATTGAGGGGGCTCAGGTGCGTGTTGATGTAGCACGGTAGAGTTATTGCATATGCTTTTAGCCAGCTTAAAGAATATAGAAAAACTACCCTGTGCATGATCTAGAATTAGCAGCAGTGGTGTATGCTCTAAAAATATGGAGGCATTATCTTTATGGTGGGAAATGCGAGATTTTCACGAATCACAAAAGCTTAAAGTATTTCTTCACCCAGAAAGATTTGAATATGTGATAGAGAAGATGGTTGGAGCTTATCAAGGATTATGATTGTACTATCAGCTGCCATCCTAGGAAATCAAATGTGGTAGCTGATGCACTGAGCTGGAAAACAACAGAAGCAACAGTGTCAGCAGTGGAGATTCAACACCCTATCTTGATGGATTTGGAGAGGTTAGGTATGGAGCTAACAGAGGTTGATCACCAGGCTTTCATAGCCAACCTGGTGGTGCAACCTACACTATATGAAAAGATTAAAGTAGCCCAGAAGAATGACGTAGAGTTGATGAAGTTGATTGAGAAGGTATAGGATGAGCAGGGGGAGGAGTTCAGTATTTTAGATGACAGAGCTCTACGTTTCTATTCCATATTGTATGTGCCTGCAGATGTGGATATCAGAAGTACGATCCTTGAAGAGGCTCATAGATCCCTGTACACGGTACATCTAGGTAGCACTAAAATGTATCGGGATTTGTGCAAATCTTTCTAGTGGAATGGGCATGAAGAAGGAGATAATTGAATTCGTGCAGCAGTGTTTGATGTGCTAGTAGATAAAGGCTGAATACTAGAGACCCGCGGGGCAGTTATAGCCACTTTACATCCTTGAGTGGAAGTGGAACCACATATCCATGGATTTTGTTACTGGGCTACCATCGGTGTTGTATGGTCGGAAAGCCATCTGGGTAGTTGTTGATCGGTTGATGAAAACAACCCAATTTCTACCTATTAAAGTTAGCTACCCTATGATCAGATTGGCAGAGATCTACATTCAATAGATTGTTTGACCCAATGGAGTGCCAGTATCTATAGTCTCGGACTATGACCCACGTTTTACATCACGATTTTGGAAGAGCTTGTAGGAGGCTTTGGGGTCTTAGTTAGCATTCAACACCACTTTTCATCCTTAAACATATGGTTAGATGGAGAGGACAATCCAGGTACTTGAGGATATGCTGCGAGCGTGTGTATTGGATTTTGGGGGTAGCTGGACCTAGTATTTGCCGCTGGTTGAATTTGCCTATAATAATAGCTATTAGGCCAGCATTGGCATGACACCATATAAGGCATTATATGGTACAAAGTGTCATTCTCCATTGTACTAGGATGAAGTGGGTGAGATGTGAGTTTTGTTACCAGAATTGGTGTAGCAGGCGAACGATAAAGTTCGACTTATCAAATAAAGAATTAGTACAGTTCAAAGTCGGCAGTAAAGTTATGCAGATACTCACCGCCGAGATTTAGAATTTGACATAGGAGATCGGGTATTTTTAAAGGTAGCTTCTTTGAGTGGAATTATGATATTTGGAAAGAAGGGTAAGTTGAGCCCTAAGTACATTGGCCCATTTGAGATACTTAAGAGAGTAGGGTCAATTGCCTACAGGTTAGCTCTACCACTAGCTCTATCTAGAATACACGACGTAATTATGTTTCCATGCTGAGGAAATACGTCCCAGATTCATCTCACAAAATTAGTTATGCAAAGATAGGGTTTAGAGATTCACTTGCTTATGAGGAAGCACCAATGCAGATCTTACACAAAAAGAAATAGGAATTGCGCACCAAGAAAATTTCGCTAATCAAAGTTTTGTAAAAAAATCATGCCATCAAAGAAGCTTCGTGAGAGCTTGAGGAAGAGATCAGACAGAAGTATCCACACCTATTTAATGGGTTATAGTATTAGCCTGTATTGTTTAGATAAAAATAATTTTTGTTCAGTACAGAGTGATAAATGTATAGTTGTATTTTAGATTATAGGATAGGTATTGTTTTGGTTTTGGGAGAATTTTTTTTTATATGTATGTTTGTAATCTTCCAGAACCTCAAATGTAACCATGGTATTCCTCCGCCATAAGTGAGGGATAATAATAAAATAAGTAGACCGTTTTACGCTAAGAATGATGTTCAATTCAGATAGCAAATTTTGAGGACAAAAATTTATGAGGGGAGAAATTAAAGACCCACGAAATTATAGTAATTAAATAATAAAAAAAAGAGAAGAATGGGAAAATTTTAAAAGGGGACTTACATGGTTTCGTCGACAAACGCAGGGCGCTCGTCGATGAGCATCCTTTTTGGGCTCGTCAACGTGGGCACGCGTTTCGTCGATGAGAGTTTATTGAGGGGCTATTTTTGGGGCTTGAAACTCATCAACGAGAGTTAGGAGTTCATCGAAAAACTCCCTTCTTGGACTCGTCGATGGGGTGTCGAGGCTTGTCGACGAGGCCACTTGGATAGCACTCTATTTATAGACCAAAACCGATTTTAGCAGAGAAAAATTCATTTTTATCTATTTCTCTCTCTCTCTCTCTCTCTCTCTCTCTCTCTCTCTCTCTCTACACGATTTCTCTCACTTATATCTAGATTTTCA
The DNA here is from genome assembly GCF_029873635.1 of Malania oleifera. NCBI lineage: Eukaryota > Viridiplantae > Streptophyta > Magnoliopsida > Santalales > Ximeniaceae > Malania > Malania oleifera. The sequence continues at coordinate 21,338,962 of NC_080419.1, read as the reverse complement.
GCTTTGATTCTCCCCGGTTTGACAATCAGAACCTACCACGGTGGTCCTGGGGAGATTTTCTACAACTTAGCCGGAGTAGAAATTTGATTTGGGAAGTTTAGGAATCATCCCAAAATCAGGTTAAGTGGATTTTTAGGTATTTCCAGCATTACCAATTTTGTCTGAGCTTGGATTTAGTGTTATAAGGGTGGATACTGGTGTTTTGTGGAATAAAATTAGGGTGTTATATATTTTCAGGGTTAGGGTGTTTTGGGACACTACTGGCATGGGTCGAGGACCCCCAGCAGATATTTTTATAGGAGCTCAGGTATATTATAATTTAAGAAATTGTGAATAGGCAGGTTTAGTAAGTATGAGTGAGATAATTTTCTGTGAAAAATTCAGTGATTTATTGAGAAATTTGTATAACTGTATTATTGCAAGATTTTGGGGATAGTATGTCATGAGCGTAAGAATAGAATTAGAGGCGAGCCTCCCAGCCAGTTAGGTAAGAAAAATATGCTATGCTAGCAAACTTAGGAATTTTTATTAGTATCAATTATAACATCTGAATATGAGCACATGGTGTGATTTTGAATATATCAGAATATAGATTTATACAGATTTTGATATATGAGTTCTATTTAGTGTGTGGCATGAGTCTGTGTTATTAAGTACGGGATATAAGCAATTTTCAAAATATCATGAATTATAAATGTTCTACAGAATTATGAAATTCCATTATACATTTAGATAGATATTTTACAGAATATTCAGAAATATGATTTATAGTATTTTCAGAATACTATGACTTCAGAAACATGATTTTCAGATATACAAAAATTTAGATATCCAGTCAGTTATACAGATATTCAGATTATTCAGATCAGTTTTACAGTATTATGGTTATTTTAGAATCATTGTAAAAGTAGTAAGATAATTATAAATATCAGTATTATATAGTATCATACCTTGATAAATTATTTAGTCAAATTCAGTCAGTAGAGCACAGTACCAATGATATTTCAGTTCAGAGTACAACCACATAACTTAGATAGTATGTGGATTTTTCAGTAGTCGATCGTGCCTATGTTGTGGATAGGCTCCTCGTTAGTTAAGGTTGAAGAGGCCGATCTAACTTTTAGAGTTCAATTGACTTATCCTGGTCAGCTAACCAGAGTTAAGTCCCGTCTATGGGCCGCACAACCTTATTATGAGGGGTTAAATCATGATGTATAGTTTTTCAGGGTATTATCTTAGTTATTTGTATGTATATAGATTTATAGTAAACAACATACATATTATAGTATTAGCAGTACGAATAAGTATGAAGTTCAGTTAACACAGTTGTATTTTAAACTATATAGGTGTGCGTTGCAATATAAATTGTTTTATCAGTTAACTTAGTTCCAGAATTTTTATTAGTATATAATATATGTAACTCATCTGCCACATGCTGGTAATAGCATATTTCGTCTTACTGAGAGTTATCTCATCCTAGTAATTTATCACTTTTCAAGTGATCTAGGTAGGCGTGCAGATCAGGCACAGAGATAGAGGGGACCTTGTACTGCCCTGTCTGAATGGTAAGTATTTTGGGAAAGTCACTTTTTGAGTGGTCCCAAGGTGAATAGGTGGGGTTATTTTGGAAATGGTTATGTATGTATATCTTGGAAAAATATTGATACTCTAGTATTGTATATAAAATATGGTTATATGCATTTTGTTTTCCGCTGCATAGATAGTTTATGGTTACACAGGTTCTACGGTTCCCACTTGGACCGTGATGATGATATGAATTTTATTACAGGGTATCAGAGCAGTGTAATTTAACAATGTATGGAAAAAAAATGGCATGAAAAATCAGGTTATTACACCAGCAGTAATAAGAAAAAATCAGGTAAGTAAATAATATTTCTTTTTTAGGTTAATTAGTACATGTATAGTTTCTATTTTGGTTGGTTATGGGAGAATTTTTGTTCAGTTATTGTAATCTCCCAGAACCATATATGTAACCATGGTATTCCTCCACCATAAGTGAGGGTAAGTAATAATTTAGGTAGCCCATCTTTCCTCAAGGGATGGTGTATAGTACGAATAGCAAATTTCGAGGATGAAATTTTTATAAGGAGAGGAAAATGTAGAGACTTAGAGAATTATAGTAATTAAATAATAAAGGAAAAAAGAGAAAAAAGATTTTTCCAAGGGGGCTCAGTAGGGTCTTGTCGATGAACGCAGAATATTCTTTGATGAGTGGCTTCTTGGGAATGTCGACGAGAACACGTGTCTCATCGATGAAGAGAAATCGAGAGCATGTGGGCTCATTGACGAACCTATAGTCTTCATCGACGAACTTCTTTCTTGGAGTCGTCGATGAGGAGACGCGACTCGTCAATGAGGCCACTTGGACAACAGTTAATAAATATGCTCAAATCACATTTCTAGTGAGAAAACCTGCATGCAGAAACCTCTATCTCTCTCTCTCTCTCTCCCTCTAAAATTTGTCTCTCTGACTTCTATCTAGAATTTTGGCTTCAATTCTCGTCGATTTGATGATTGGAAGTTGCCACATTACACCTGGGAAGATTCCTTACAATATTGCCGGATCAAAATTTTGATTTGGAGTATTTAGGCACCATCCCAAAATTTGGGTAAGTTGGTTATTTCTACTTTTATAAGTTATTGGGTATTTCTGAACTGAGGGGAATGTGTTGGAGGGTGTTATACTGGTATATGTTTTAAGTTTTATAAGTTATTGGGTATTTTTGAACTGAGGGGAATGTGTTGGAGGGTGTTATACTGATATATGTTGATTTGTTAGAAAATGTGAATTTTAGGGTGTTGAGCTAGGAACACACATGAGTAGGCTTGTTTAGATTTGTGGGCTTCTCAGTAAGTTAGGTAAGGGGATAAACTAAGTGAGCATTTTTCATGAAATTATTTGTGAATATACAACATTTATTTTCATAAATTATATATGTATAGTACAGGGTTTGAAAATGCTGCAGTTGAACAGGAAAATAGATTTAATACATTTTATTAGAAAATATGATTTCAGATCAGATTTTATGTTTAAAATATTATTCATATTTGTGTGGCACGAGTATAGATTTCCATGAAAATTATGTTATACTAGAATAATATGATTTTTTAAGAATAAGCATGTTACGATAGTTTTTAGAAAAACCATGAAAGCAGTACAAAAATTGTGGTTTAAAATATTTTGTTAAATAGTGCAAAAAATTCATGTTCAATAAGTTATGATATGGCCGGCGTAGATGCCATGATTTATATGCTGTGACATGGCCAGCGTAGATGTCGTGATTTATATGTTATGATATGGCTGACGTAGATGCCGTGATTTTCGATCAGCGTAGATGTCATAATTATGTATGATTTGTTAGAATCCATGAAAATATGATCATATCATAACATTTAAATCACGGCCATGATTTACGATTGGCGTAGACGTCGTAATTATGTATGATTTTTTAGAATCCATGAAAATATGATCATGTCAGATATTACTCATAAATATGAAACATCTATGTATTGGTAATATGAAATGTACTATATGTTATCAGAACCAAGATGACTTAATTTAGTCTTTCAGAACACGGTACCGTAGCTATATGTACAAGTTCAAGTTTATGTTAGTGCTACCGCACATCTCAGATAGAGTGTGGGAGATGGCAGTCGATGTGGCTTCAGTGTAGTGCAGATGTACCCCTGGTAGTCCGGAACAGGTGGGACAAACCCATCATACTTACAGACTTATGTTGACTTAGCGTGGTCGGCCAACCATTGTTAGGTCCCGCCTTTGGGCTGCACAACCTTATTATGTCGGGGGGGGGGGGGGTAAGACATGACATCAGCTAACTATCCATCCTGGGTATTATTTCAGTATTGTACAATTATAAAAGATGTTTTACATGATTATAGAAATTAGTATGATATTTATTATGATATGATGAATCATGTTTTTCTCAGAATTTATACAGCCAGTTTTTATTAGATGTGCATATTATGTATAGTTCATGTTTAAGCACGATAATACTCATGCTACCACATACTGATATTAGTTTATCTCCCTTACTGAGAGGTGTCTCACCCTTGCATTACAAACATTTGAGGAAATCCAAATAGAAGGGCAGATTAAGCTCCGCAGCTATAGAGGTTGACCGAACTACCCTGTCAGTAGGGTAAGTTGTTGAGTTAGGGTCAGAATGGTTTTTGGGTTATGACCCTAGGGTACTTGTTGGTCCTTTTGTGGATGATTGTACGTATATGACAGGTTTAGTAGAATTCTGGTATTGTGCTCGTTGTTGTATGACATGTATGTAATTTATGTTTTCCGCTGCTTAGGTATCAGAGATGTATGATAGGTATATCCTCAATACCCACGGGTCTAGCTTGATCATGACTAAATTAGAATTAGCAGGATATCAGAGTTATTTTGTATGTGGTTATGTTAAAAAAAATTATATAGCAAAATAGGCTCATCGTTACATGTGTAGAGTTAGTGGACGGGGATCCACAGGCAATCATGGCTAGCTTGATCATTCAGCTAACCTTACAGGAAAAAATTAAAGCCGCTCAAATGAAAGATGTGGAGTTGATGGAAATTGTGGAGAAAGTACGGAGTGAGCAGCAACCAGACTTCAATGTTTTTGAGGATGGAGTTCTTAGATTTCACACTAGGTTGTGTGTGCCTAACGACGCGGGAATTAAAAAGACGATTCTAGAGGAGGCTCATCGCTTTCTTTATACTATTCATCTGGGAAGTACAAAGATGTATAGAGATTTGCAAGAATCCTTTTCGTGGAATAACATGAAGAAGGATATTGACAGATACGTAAAACTGTGTCTAACATGCCAGCAAGTAAAAGTAGAGCACTAAAGGCCCATGGGACCACTTCAACCACTTGATATCCCTAAGTGAAAGTGGGAGTATATCTCGATGGACTTTGTATCAGGATTACCTTCAGCAGTGCGTGGACAAAATGTCATCTGGGTAATAATGGATCATATGAATAAGACCGCGCATTTCATTCATGTTAAAGTCAGTTATTCTATGAATAGGCTGTAGAGCTTTATGTGCAGGAGATTGTATGACTTCATGGATTCCCGAATTCCATTGTTTCAGATCGAGATCCACGGTTCACCTCTCGGTTCTGGAAGAGTTTGCGGCAGGGGTGTATGCTTTGAAGATCTGGAGGCATTATCTTTATGGTGGGAAATGCGAGATCTTCATTGATCATAAAAGTTTAAAGTATTTCTTCACCTAAAAATATTTGAATATGAGGCAAAAGAGATGGTTAGATCTCATTAAAGATTATGATTGCACCATTAACTACCACACAGAAAAAGAAAATGTGGTGGCTGATGCACTGAGCCAAAAGGCAGTAGGAACAGTGATGTCAGCAGTCAAAATTCAGCATCCGATACAGATGGGCCTGAAGAAGTTAGGTGTGGAGTCGGTAAAGGAAGGTCACTAGGCATTCATTGTAAACCTAGTGATGCAGCCTACATTGCATAAGAGAATAAAAGCGGCTTAGAGAAATGGCGCAGAGTTGGTAGAGTTGATAGAGAAAGTGTAGGATGGTCAGGGGGAGGAGTTTAGTATATTAGATAATGGAGCTCTACGGTTTCATACCAGACTGTGCATTCGTGCAAATGTTGAGATTAAGAAGGCTATCTTGGAGGAAGCTCACAAATCCTTGCACACGATTCATCTTGGAAGTACTAAAATGTATCGGGATCATTGAGTCTTTTTCGTGGAGTGGTATGAAGAAGGAGATAACTGAATTCATGCAATAGTGTTTGACATGCCAGTAGGTAAAGGTTGAGCACTAGAGTCCGGCAGGACAGTTACAGCCACGCCACAGAAGTGGGACCATATATCCATGAACTTTGTCATAGGTTTACCGCTGATGCTACATAGTCAAAATGCTATCTGGGTGATTGTTGACCGGTTGACGAAGACTGCCCACTTATTAGCTATTAAAGTTAGTTACCCCAAGAACATACTAACAGAGATATATATTTAGGAGATAGTTCGACCCCATGGAGTTCCAGTATCTATAGTCTCTGACTGTGACCCACGTTTCACATCACGGTTTTGGAGGAGCTTGTAGGAGGCTTTGGGGTCTTAGTTATCATTCAGCACAACATTTCATCCTCAGACTAATGGGCAGACAGAGAAGACGAACCAAATACTTGAGGATATGGTGCGAGCATATGTGTTGGATTTCAGGGGTAAATGGACCCAGTATATGCCACTGGTTGAGTTCGCGTATAATAATAGCTATTAGGCCAGCATCGGTATGACACCTTACAAGGCGTTGTATGGTAGGAGGTGCCTTTCTCCATTATACTGGGATGAAATGGGTGAGAGGAAAGTTTTGGGACCAGAATTGGTGCAGAAGGCGTACGATAAAGTCTGAGTAATTAAAGATAGAATCAGTGTAGCTCAGATTCGGTAGAAAAGCTACGTAGACACTCGCTTGCCTGGAATTGGAATTGGTTGTGGAAGATCAAGTGTTTTTGAAAGTAGCACCACTGAAAGGTGCTATGAGATTTGGGAGGAAGGGTAAGCTGAGTCGTAGGTTTATTGTCCCATTTGAGATGCTTGAGAGAGTGGGTCCAGTTGCCTATAGGGTAGCTTTACCACCAGCTCTATCTAGAATACACGACGTATTTCATGTTTCAGTGTTGAGAAAATACATCCCAGATCCCTCCCACGTGATCAGCTACGAGGAAATAAAGCTTAAGGATACACCAACATATGAAGAGATGCTAGTGTAGATCTTAGATAGAAAAGAACAGGAGTTGCATACTAAGAGCATTCCACTAGTAAAAGTCCTGTAGAGAAACCATGTGGTGGAGGAGGCCTCGCGGGAGTTAGAGGAAGAAATACGACAGAGATACCCACATCTGTTCAGTGGGGATCAATATTAAACAGAAAGAACAATAGCGATTCAGGTAAAGTAAATTCAGTTTATGTAGTTTGGTTTTATTTTATGCAGAGCAGAACGATGTATGTACAATTTGTATACTAGGCTATAGGATAGATAATGTTTTTGGTTTCGGGAGAATTTTATTTCAATGTATATATTTGTAATCTCCCAGAGCCCTAGTTTTAACCATGGTATTCTTCTGCCATAAGTGAGGATAAGTAATAAAATAAGTAGCCAATTTTCCTCAAAGGATAGTGTACAACACAGATAACAAATTTTGAGGACAAAATTTTATAAGGAGGGGAGAATGTAAAGACCCAAAAAATTATAATAATTAAATAATAGGGAAGAAGGAAAAAAATTTAAGATCAAAACAAAGTTCATCGACAAATGCCTTGGTTTCGTCGACGAACACCCTGAAGGATTCGTGGACGAAGTTCAGTATTCGTCAACGAAGAGATATCGAGAAGGGGTATTTTGGACCCATTGGTTTGTCGACAAAATCCTCACTTTCTTCAACGAACTCCCTTCTTTGCCTCGTTGATGAGGCCACGTGTCTCGTCGATGAAGCCACATGTCAAGAAGCCTATAACTACACAAAATCGGGTTTTTAGCGAAAGAATCATTTTTTTCTCTCTCATTCTCTCTCTAGAAACGGATCCTCTCTCCTTCTCTCTAAATTTTTGGCCCTGTTTCTCCCTAGTTCGATGATCAGAAGCTACCACGATGATCCTAGGGAGATTCTCTACAACTTAACTGAAGCAAAAGTTCAATTTAAGAAGTTTGGGCAGCATCCCAAAATCAGGGTAAGTAGATTATTTAAGGGTTTTATGGTTTGTAGGTTTTTTTGAACCCAGATTTAGTAGTAGATATTGTTATACTGGTGTTTGGGATGATTTATGTGGGTGTTATGAATCTAGGGTTTTAGGGCTTTTACTACAGGCAGGTTAGAGAACCTAGTGGGTGTTCCTAGGAATCCAGGTAAAATTATAAATAGTTTATAATTTAGGTAATGTAGGTAAGGAAATTATTCTGAGAATTTAGTTATTCCTATGTGTGTGTGTGTGTGTGTGTGTGTGTGTGTAATTTCAGGATTATGGAATTATGAATGTCGTGGGCATGAGTTAGAATCAGTAGGTGAGTTCAATTTGGCAGGTAAGGGAAATATGCTATGTTAGTAATTTTGAAAATGTTATCAGAAAATATGTGTATTGCAGGGAAAAATCTATAAGATATAAATTACTATTATTATCAGGAAAATCTAGGTTTTAGTAAATGGGTTTATTATTTATTTAATTGTGTGTCATAAATAATTATTAGATTCAGCATGAAATTTATTCAATTTATAGATATTATGTTTTACAGAATATATATATATATATATATATATATATATATATATATATATATAGACATATATTTTTACTGTTTACATTCAGATAGATATTTTATAGTACTTTCAGATATACCATGATATTCATATTACAGAACCATAACATTCAGTTATTCAGTATTCTGTTATTCAGTTATTCAGATTTTACAGATTATTCAAATTATACAGTATATTCAGATCAGTTATTTCAATGTTATGGTTATTTTCGATGTATCAGAATCATGGTAAAACAGAAAGATAATATATATAATAGTATTATACAGTATCAGAACTTGATGAATCAGATCAGTTATCAGCCGAGCACGGTACTGTAACTATTTCAAATCAGAGTGCAACCACATATCTCAGATAGTGTGTGGATTTCCATCAACCATGCCTATGGAGGGATTTTGAGCTCCCCAGAAGTCTAGGTTGAGGAGGTCGGTTTGACGAGGTAGATATCAATTACCATCCCCAGAGGGATTGCAGTTGGTCGGTCTGATGATTGGTAGAGTTTCAGTTGACTTACCAAGTAAGCCAACTAGTGTTAAGTCCCGCCTACAAGTCGCACAACCCTGTCATGAGGGGTTAAATCATGACTTACAATTTTCTAGGGCAATTATCATAGTTATTTATATGTATACATATTTACAGAAAAACAACAAATATACTATAATACTAGAAGTATGAATAAATAAAGAACTCAGATATTATAGTAGTATTTTTAACCACATAGGTGTAAGTTACACGGCAATATATTTTACATGATATTCCGGTTTCATTTATTTATCAGCATAATATTTATGTAAACTTAGTTGCCACACACTAGTAATAGGATATTTTGTCTTACTGAGCGTTGTCTTATCTCAGTGACTTAACATTTTTCAAGTGATCTAGTTAGGCGAGCAGAACAGGCTCGTAGGTAGAGAGGACGTCTACACTACCCTGTCTATAGGGTAAGTGTTATCAGAAGATTGTATTTTGAGTAGCATTTAGGAGTTTTTGTGTAAATGATGCTGGGAAGATGCAATCGTGTATGTATGTTTTGTGAGAATATTGGATTCTGGTATTGTAAATATGGATGTATGACTTTATGTTTTCTGTTGCATAGGTATGTTATTCTATGAACAGGAGTTTCCTTAGTGCCCACCTGGGGCCTGAGATGTTATAGTAGATAATATAGGGGTATCTGAATATTTTATTTTGCAGTATATTTTATAAAAGAGAAAAAAAAATGGTATGAATTTTTGGGTCGTTACAAGCATAGAGTCAGCAGAAGAGTTATGCGGATACTCGTCGATAAGAGCTAGAGTTTGAGATTGGTGATATGATATTTTTTAGGATTGCTCAATGAAAGGGGCAATGAGGTTTGGGAATAAAGGCAAGTTGAGTCCTAGGTACATTGGGTCATTCAAGATCCTGGAAAGAATTGGTCCAGTTGCCTATCAAGTGGTGTACCTCCAGCATTGTCTAGAGTTCATAATGTTTTCCATGTATCAGTACTGAGGAAGTACGTGCCAAATCCTTCACACATGATAAGTTATGAGCCTTTGGAGATCAAGGATGCTCTAGCATACGAGGAGGTACCAATTCAGATTCTAGATCAGAAAATAATGGAACTGCATACTAAGAACATACCGTTAGTGAAGGTGTTGTGGCGTTATCATGCATTTGAGGAGGCTTCTTAGGAATTAGAAACAGAAATATGCCAGAAGTATCCATAGCTTTTTAGAGAGGTTTAGCACTAGAAATATTAGTACGGTGGTACAGGTAAGTGTTGGTTTTATTTGCAGGTTAGGTAAGGTAGGTTTGGTTAGTTTTGTCAGTTAATTATAGTTTCGTATATGAATAGTCTTTGGGAGAGTTTTGTTTGATATTGTAATATCGCAAGATATTGTGTGTAACCACGGTATTCCTCCACCATAAGTGAGAGTATTTAATAAACTCAGGTTAGGGCTGTTAAATGGATGGCTACTGACTCTTCTATAGAGAGGAATCATACGTTAAGGTTGTGATTGGTAACAGTTAGCAATTTCGAGAACGAAATTTTTATAAGGGAGGGAGATTGTACAAACCTGAACTCGCAAAGCAGCAGGACTCGTCGACAAATCCCATGTTTTTGTCGATGAGTTCCCTTCTATGACTCGTCGACGAAGTTCAGGTGTTGTCGATGAAGAAATCCCGAGTGACAAGAAATTTTAGGCTTAATGTTCATCAAAAAATGCCTTATTTTGTCGACGAATGTTCTTCTACAACTCATTGATGAATGCTCCATTTCGTCGACGAAGTCAGCCGAGTCAACGACCTATAAATAGATTTAAATTACTTCTTGATTAAGAAAACCAAAATATCTCTCTCTTTCTTTGTCTAACCCATGCACCCCACTCCTTCTCTCTTCGATTTCTCACCGTTCGTTGCCCGAATCGATGATCGAAAGTCACCACGAGGATTTAGGGGCAATTCTCTACAAGTTTACTGAAATAGAATCGTGTTTTTGGATTTTCCAGGCATCACCCCAAAGTTGAGATAAAAGTAAAAATGGGTTATTTATTTAGCAGTTAACTGATTAAATGGGATGTATGTGCCTGGGGGTGTTTAATGACTATGATTCTGGGGTTGAGTTATTTGAACTGGGGAAATGTATTTTAAGGGTTTTGGAGCCCGTGTCGCCGTGGGTTGGGCTTTAGGAGTGTCGTAGGAACTCTCTCAATAAATAGGTGAGGGGATTAAGTTAAGTCAAGTTTTATTAAAGTTGAACCGATTAAACAGCAATATATATATATATATATATGTATGTATGTATGTATGTATGTATGTATGTATGTATATTATAATTTTAAAGGTTATTTCGAAAATTGACAATTCAAAGTGGACTTTATAAATTTAGGATATATGATATGGTATTTTGGATAAAACGAACAGCGGAAATATGGGTTTTATCTTATGAACTTCAAACTGTGTTTTCTTGGTTGTTTAAATGGCTACATTCAAACGTTGAAATTGTGTAGTAGGTGAATAATTGGTATGGGTTAAGGTATAACTAAGTTTGGGTATGGTTATGAAATACTAAATTGTTTGTGCGAAATACTGGGTTTTATTTAACGGTCGAGGGTCAGGTTGTATTTAACTGTTGTGAGCCGAGTTTTCTAGTATTCACAATTGCAGTATTCACATCACAGTTTTCCACATCCCTATATTCACAATTCCAATATTCACATTTCACATTCATATTGCAGTATTCACGTTGCAATATTCACATTTTCATATTCGCATTTCAGTATTCACATTTCAACATTTTCATTGCGGTATTCACATTGCAATATTTACATTTTCATATTCATATTTCAATATTCACATTACAGAATTCTCCTTACAATTTTCACATTTCTAGTATTCACAAATTCAGTATTCCCCATCTCAATATTCACATTTCAAGATTTACATTACAATATTTTCATTTTTAGCATTCACAATTCATCCTATCATATCAATGATATTTCCATCATTTCAACACACATTTCATTTCATAATAACACACACACACACACACACACACACACACACATATATATATATATATATATATGTCTCATTTCACATTTTTCCACATATCTCAATAAAACAATATCAACATTTCATATTTCTTCCATTTTCCAGCATATAGATCTATGCTCAATTTTTCATCATTTTCCACATTTCAAATCTCATATTTCAATATACATTTCATAACCTCATTATTCTCAATGTAAATCAATTAACCCAATTTCTAATACATATCAGTATAAATCATATGCCACATAATTTTCATCTGATATTCATATCATAATAATTTCAAGTAAAATATCATATTTCAATTTCTCATATTTCCCAATCGGTAATTTTAAGAAAATGCTACTATAATTTATTCCCCTTACCTGGCGTACCGAAATCTCACTAAAATACCCAAATGCTACGCCCGCGACATTGGACGCTCAAAACCCTGAAATTCACATTTTCCCCAAATTAATCACCTCAACTCCTAGAATAAAAATTATTTTAATATTTTCTAGGCCCACACAATCTAAATAGCCAATTAGACTTTAACAATAATTAACGGATATATTTCCACTATCCTACCCTAGCCTTAGAGTAGTTCCTAGGAAACTCAAATTAAAAATCTGCTCCGACCAACATGACGAGGATTCGAGCTAAAACCCCGTAATGGTGTCCGATCGTCGATTTGGTTGGAGAATTAGGGAAAATTTGAAGAGAGAGTGAGAGGTTACCTTATCCTAAGAGTGATGCCTACGTCGCTCCTATGACAAATCCACTCCGGTGAAAATGTTGGTGGCGGAGAATGGAACTCAGTGGTATCTTCCATTTTTCAATCGGCCAAAAATCCACCGCGAAATCATAGAGAGAGAGAGAGAGAGAGAGAGAGTGCGTGAGGAGATAGACGAAAGAGAAGCGCCTGAAGCTCTCTGGAAGGAAATTTATTTCCTTCTTTCCTTCTTCAAGAAGTTTTGACTTCCTTATATATATATAGTATATAAGTATTATTATATTATATTATATTAATCTTATATATATATATATATATATATAAAGGTAATATATATATATCATTTTAATTATTTAATAAATTCAATTTAATAATATTTAATTAATTAATCTAGTTTAATAATAATTAATTAATTAATTAATAATTAATGATTAATATATTATTATCTTCTTCTTCTTCTTTTTTACACTTCCATGCATATAATTATCTGGGGCATTACATTCTCCCCTCATTATAAAAACTTCGTTCTCAAAATTTGTTAAATACCACCCCAAGTAAAATCCTTCGTTAACCGAATAAGTTCTAAGTTAATCCTTTAAACAACTCTATTAAAACTGGTAACTAATATAAATTGATGGATTATACATCTTGTCTTAATACACCTTACTTCAACACCAACACACAACAACTTCAATTTTCATCTCCAGTCTTCCAAAGATCCAACATCGACATAACCTTAGAAGAATCAATAGATGACTATCTTTTGATTATGACATGATCCAAAAATTTCGTATTAGTTGTCCAGAACCCACTTTTCCTACTTAGCATATAACTGATGCTCTCATAATGTTTGTAAAATTAATCACAAATGTTGTTCATGCTCTTCTTGAGTCTTTGAATACCCCAAAAATTATCCATAAAAATTATAACGAATTGATCCAAGTATGATTAAATAACTTGATTCATTATATCTATGAAAATGTAAGGTGCCTTGGTAACCTAATTGGTAACATTCAAAAACTTATGGCGATCTTACTATGTACTACATTCTGTCTTTGGGATGTGTAACTCCCAAATCTTAATTAGTGATAATATAATTGCAAATCAATCTTAAAAAATTTTGGGATTTTACCCATTAATCAAATAATCCACTAATCCCTAGAAGTCGATACCAATTCTTAATGTAACGCGATTCAACTTCCAATGATTAATGTATAACCTCAAGGTCCCATTATATTTCTTAGTGAATAGCGGAGGTGCAACCTATGATGATATACTAAGTTGAACAAATTCCTTATTGAGAAAATCTTCTAGTTACACCCTAGCTGCCTTATTTCAATTAATGTCATTCTATATGAAGCAATCGACATAAGCTTCATTCGTTGCACCAAATTAATATCAAATTCAATCTCCTCCTGGAGGTAGCCCCAATAAATCATCTGAAAAGAATATCTAAACATTCATCACCTATGGGTAAAGAAGTTTGAAATTCGTTAACTCGTATATTTCTTTCATTGTTGTTACAACCCTAGACATGTGCCCAAATTCTATCCTTTCACAAGCACTTAAGATGTCAAATATGAGAGCTTGTTAGTTGGAAAGAAACCATCACTCAATTTGGATTTCTAAGTACTACTTTCTTTTGAAAACACTCAACTAGGTGTATGATAAATAGAGAACCACCAATGGTTACCCTTATATTTAAATAGAGAACTTGCAATGATGACTCATACTCATCAAGGACCATACCTATTGGGACATCTCAAATCAAGATGTGTAATCATTTGCTTGTCAGATCAATTGTATAAAAGGCACATCAAAACTCTCATCATAACTTTGTAATTTGTTTGAGTAAAAATTATATGAACTTCCAAACATTCCTTGGAATTCTAATCATCTAATTCCTTTTCAATGCCAAACTAATGCACAGGCTTACACTTTAAATTAGGGTAAGGTATCATCTTCCTACCAAATTGGTTTCTAATTTTTTTTTTCTTACTTTAAATAGTTTTTAAGCCTCAACTTCTAATGAAATGCCCCGAACCCGAAACTAGGGTCCGGGGTGTTATACAAAATATATCTCTGATATATTTCACATGTATCTGATATCATAAACATATATACATATTATTTCCATTTTTTCCAGTTAATTTCATAAAAATCCTGATTTAATATATTTCTCTTACCTACTTTCTTGAACTACGCCAACAGGAACCCCAAAATGATGCCTATGGCACTCACCCAAACCCTTGATAAAAAACCCTAGTTTATTCAGATAATCCCCAAATAACCTACTATTTTAGCATTTTTCTCAATCTATAAACTTCAAATAAACATTTAAAACCTCAAAACTAAGAATCTTAACCCTTACCTCAACTTTGAAGCATTTCCCAAAAAGCCTAGTTTAGAAATTTGCTCCGCTAGATTTGTAGAGAATCTTCCCTAAAACACCGTAGTTGTCTCCGTTTGTCGATTCAGGATGAATCCAGACCTAATTTGAAGAGAGAAGGCAGAGGAAACCATCCTAGAGAGAGAAAATCAAAGAAGAAATGAATTTCTTCACCAAGAAGCTTCCTCAGATCTTTTATACACAATGTTGCCACGTGGGTTCGTCGACGAACCACAGAAGGGATTTCGTCGATGAGAGGATGCATTCGTCATCAAAATTTAAAATCTAAAATTCACTCACTCGGGATATCTTCGTCGATGAGGAACTGAACTTCGTTGAAAATCTCTAGAAGAACCCTTATCAATGAAGACAAGAAATTCGTCGACGAGGTCTTCTGTTCTCCTTTCAAAATTCCCTCTTTTTCTCTTATTCTTTATTTATCTATTCCATCTATTATCTTCCTAATTATGTAACCATTATAATTTTTTCAAGTCTTTATATTCTCCCCTTCTTCAGAAAATTTCGTCCTAGAAATTTCGCTAGTCATTCATCTATTTACATTTGTACAATTTACTAACTCGGTATATCCCATACAATTCAGTAATATCACCAAATAAACTTTTGCATCATCCATAACTAAGTAAAATCATCATTATCTTAAACATAAATCCATACCTGTCTCCTTGGCTTTATTTGTCTCCTCCAAGAGCATCGTGTAGACATGTGTTGGTCCACCACCACCTCGGGGTACTTGCTGATTTCCCCGAATCTGACTAGGTTGAGGTACAACAGGCAGCAATTCCTGATAGTTCCTCCTAATGTGCCTTGATTTACTGCACCTATAGCAATTAGGAGTTCCGGTCCAACAGTCACCCCTATGCCTTATTACATTTCTGACATATAGAGTAAGATAGATTATCTTAGTAACCAGAATAACCCTGATCTACTGTCTCCTACCTTGGGCCCACAGTATTTTTCTCTCTTCCATGATCCTTGACTACCCTCAACTTGAAAACTAGAAGGTGCAAGCCTTTTCTTTTTCTTTGTCGACTCTATACCACCCTGGATGCTTTTTTCCAGCACCGAAGTCGTGTCTACCAAATCTAAAAATTTCTGGACCTAAAACCCCACTACAAGCTCATAACGTCTTCGTCTCAGGCCCTTTTCAAACTTCTTGGCTTTCCTCGCTTCGTTCGGGATCAGGAATGGAGTAAAATGCGACAATTCAACAAACTTAGCCGCATATTCCCCCACTGTCATATTCCCTTATGTCATATTAGTGAACTCTTCAATATTTTCCTCTCTGATAAATAAGGGAAAATACCTATCAAAGAATAACTTCTTGAATTGAACCCACGCCAGTGCTATCTTCACTAACCTCTGCTCCTCTAATAGCTTCATAGAAAGCCACCAGCGTTTCGCATCCCTGACCATTTTAAATGCAGCATAACAGACCTTCTGCTTGTCCGTGCAGCCAAGTACTACTGGTATCTCTTCTATCTACTGAACCTAATTTTCTGGAACCACTAGTTCAGCTCCTCTCTCAAAGGTAGGAGGGTTAAATCTCATGAACCCCTTGATACTATAGCCTTGATCTACCACTGGACAGTTCTACCCTCTAGTATCCTTCCTCATTTCTGCCCTAACCTGTTAGGCTATACCCCTCAGCATCATGGAGGTATCAATTTCCTCTTCACTAGAAGTCTCTGAATCATTTCTTCCTTTAGCCCCTACATCCTCATCCCTAGGATCCATCTTAAAAATAGAACAGAAAAAGGGATAAGAATTCCATTATCATAACCCTGTCAATACAATCATTAATATAAATTCCAATATACACCCAATTTTTCAATCTAGAATCAGTCTCATGGCTCAAAAACAAAATCATCTAAGGTTTACCGTGGCTTTTCTAAGGCCATCGTCTGCTTTAGAAAAATCATAGGAAATCTACAATGTATTTCCACCTCCAGGCTACAAAAAAAATCCTACACTCCTCAACACTTAACCTACCCACTTTTTATCCTCATCATCACCTATTCCTATACTCTTGTATTAATCATTTCTTAAGCCTGTAGAATCCCAAAACCATGCTCTGATATCAAAATGAAATGCCTTAAACCCGAAACTAGGGTCCGAGGTGTTATACAAAATATATCTCTGATATATCTCACCTATATCTGATATCATAAACATATATACATATTATTTCAATTTTTACCAGTTAATTTCATAAAAATCATGATTTAATATATTCTCCTTACCTGCTTTCTTGAATTACGCCAACAGGAACCCTAAAATGATGCTTGTGGTGCTCACCCGAATCCTGGATCAAAAACCCTAGTTTATTCAGATAATCCCCAAATAACCTACTATTTCAGCATTTTTCCAACCTATAAACTTCAAATAAAAATTTAAAACCCCACAACTAAGAATCTTAACCCTTACCTCAACTTTGGAGCGTTTCCCGAAACGCCTAATTTAGAAATTTGCTTCGCTAGATGTGTAGAGAATCTTCCCTAGAACATCATAGCAGTCTCTGTTTGTCGATTCGTGCTAAATTCAAGCCGAATTTGAAGAGAGAATGCAGAGGAAACCATCCTAGAGAGAGAAAATCAAAGAAGAAATGAATTTCTTCACCAAGAAGCTTCCTTGAATCTTTTATACACTATGTTGCCATATGGCTTCGTCGACGAGAAGACAGGATTCATCAACGAACCATAGAAGAGACTTCATTGACGAGAGGATGCGTTCTTCGAAGAAACTTAAAATCTAAAATTCACTCACTTGAGATCTCTTTGTCGATGAGGAACTGACCTTCGTCGATGATCTCTAGAAGAACACTTGTCAACGAAGACAAGAAATTCGTCGACGAGGTCTACTGTTCTCCTTTCGAAATTCCTTATTTTTCCTCATTCTTTATTTATCTATTCCATCTATTATCTTTCTAATTATTTAATTATTATAATTTTTTCGGGTCTTTACATCCAAGCTATGGTGGCACACGTTGAATATCAAAACGTAGCTGGAAAATATCTTCAAAGTAAAACACGGATTACAATTATGGCAAGTCTAAATCCTAATATACTGACTTCAAGTCAACCATGATCTTACTCCAATGACTGGACAAATATGCAATAAACACGTGTCTTGGTTTTTCGGTATAGAATAGAATACTAATGAAGTTGTTTAGTCAGCTATGATCAGTGATTGGACATTGTCTGGCAACATAAATCTTGTGTGAAATGGATCAGGAAGGAAAAGGTAATATTCATTTGTACTGGAGAGTTTCTGATGGTAGAAGGATTTGATTCTGAAAATGGCTTCAAAAGCCACAATCAATTGCAAACAACAACAGAAGATTCCACATTAGGTTGTATACAAATCAAATCCCAATCGAGTCGATGCCTAGGCGGTTAAATTGGTGTTCCATTGCCAAGTAGAATTCGCACAAGACAGAGCGAAAAGATAAAGCTTCAAGTCCTAGCATGTATCATTTTCCTTCTAGATAGCAGAGTGCTAAAGGTCCAAGTACCATTATGATTTTTCTTCTAAGTAAGTTGCTAAAGATGATTTGGTTAGGTGTTATTTGATTCATAGATTCCTTTGGAATACATGGCAATGTGATGCTCATGACATCTTATTCTTATGTTTGTTTTTAGGTTATGGTGATAATATCACTTCTCAAGGAATAAAGAATTTTCACAAAACATAGGAGTCCAATTGTTGCCCAATTAGTATCTTACATTCTTATAGGTGTCATCATTTTGGGATTAAACTGTCCCCACTATTTTGGCTGACTTATGGAAATATGGAAATATGTAATCGATGCACATTCTTATTGACCTATCTTTCTTTTTCACAAACAATACCCGCGCTACCCAGGGTGACACGTTGGGCTTGATAAACCCCTTATCTAATAATTCTTGTAACTATTCCTTTAACTCTTTTAATTCTGCTGGTGCCATTATGTACGACATTTTAGAAATTGGCGCTTTCATCGAGATTAGATCAATAGCAATTCTACCTCACGTTTAGGAGGTAGTCCCGAAAAATCCTCAAGAATTACATCAGGAAAATCCCTCACTACCGGGATATCTTCCAATTTTAATTCCCCTTTCGATACTTCCTTCACATAAGCCAAATATCTCTAACAACTCTCTAGCAACAATCTCCTCACCTGAATGGTGGAAAACAACTGTGGTGGGCTACGCACACATGACCCCACAAATCTGTACTCCCTTCCTTCCAAAAGTCCGAACACTACCTCTCTCCAACGACATTCTATACTGGCATAGTGAGCAGCTAACCAGTCCATCCCCAATATCATATCAAACCCATGCATATCCAAGACCACTAGATTAGCCAATAAAGACCCCCCTAAATGCAAACTGGACAGTTCCTAAGTACTTTCTCACATATCCCCACAGCCCCTGTCGGCGTAGCCATTGACAAACTAGCACCCAACTACTGTGTTTCTAACCCACAAAATTTTACAAACTTTTGGGAAATAAAAGAATGATTCACTTTTGGATCAAACAAAACAGTAGTTGTATATGATAGAATTGAAACTGTACCTGTCATAAAATCTCCTGCCGCCTCAGCATCCTCTAGTATCAGTGCATAAACTCGTGCTGGGGCGGTATTCCTCTACTGCTTGTCTCGAGGTGCCTGGCAACCTCCTTAGTATGGTCTAAGAACACGCACAATAGCTGGC
Source organism: Malania oleifera (assembly GCF_029873635.1). Taxonomy (NCBI): domain Eukaryota; kingdom Viridiplantae; phylum Streptophyta; class Magnoliopsida; order Santalales; family Ximeniaceae; genus Malania; species Malania oleifera. The sequence continues at coordinate 21,319,288 of NC_080419.1, read as the reverse complement.
GGTGCTCGGCAATCTCTCACCATATGCCTAGGCTGATGACATTGGTAACAAACAATCTCCCTACCCTAACACTCCCCCAGGTGTCTCATATAGCATATGGGACAAAGAGGGGGCATCTATCTGCCCTATACTGACTGATCTCCCCTTCCATGTTTCCGTTCTCCTCTGTAATCCTATCTTCTCCAAGGCCCTCTACTGTACCCTTCCTAAAAATCTGGAGGCACGGGCCTTTTTCCTTGGCTCGGCCCTACTGTGCTTCTATGAAGGCCACCCTCAATCACTGCAGCTCTATCCACTACCTCTACAAAAGTTTGGGCTCAGAATCCTACAACTTGCTCAAACAAGCTCTGTCTAAGGCCCTCCTCAAACTTCCTCGCTTTCCTCTCCTTATCCGACACCAAATATGGGGAAAACTAGAACAGCTCAATGAATCTAACCGCATACTGTTGTATCGTCATCGGCCCCTGTGTCAAGTGTAAGAACTCTATTGCCTTCGCACTCCTAACAGTAGTGGGGAAGTATCTCTCAAAAAATATTTTCTTAAAACAACTCCACGTCACCTCTACAGGCTTAGGTCTCTACTCCTCTAATAGTCTCGCTGATCTCCACTAGCGTTTAGCTTCCCCAGTCAATTTAAATGTTGCAAATAGTACCTTCTACCCATTTATACACGGGAGAACTACCAGCATGTCCTCTATATTCTAGACCCAGTTCTCAGCTACTAGTGGGTCAGCCCCTCCAGAGAATGATGGGGGTCTCATCCGTGTGAACTGCTCAATTGTGCAACTCCGCTTTCCTGAACTTCTGGCCATCTCTGCCATCACATGTTGGGTGACGCTACGTATGTAATACCCCGTGGAAAAAAGGCTTAAAATGATTTTATGTTACTTTCCATATCAACAAGGTGCACCTTTCTTTTCGGGAGCCTTCCCATAAAAACTCCATAGTTAAGCGTGCTTGCCTTGGAGTAATCTTGAGATGGGTGACCTTCTCAGAAGTTTTCTTAGGAAGTGTGTGAGTGACGACAAAACACACTGAAAAGGACACGTGTTGGTATGTGGGGCCAGTCATTAGTCCAATAAGGCCCGCCCCCTGTTGTCTGGTCGAGGTGGAGAAGTAGAGACGCAGTGCTCCCCGATAGACCCAGGTTGGGGGGTTACAATGTAGTATTGCATCAAGGTCTCTTCCACCCATACCAGAGGGCCTTGCATCGTCACCTCCAGCCTATGCATAGCTACTCCCTGGATCCATCTTGAAAATGGTATAAAATAGTCTTAGAATTTAACAACTCAACATCACTAACACACTTAACAAACTAAACTCATAAAATATTCCTCTACCATCATCCATTTCCAATATCCTCAACCCAATTTAAGATTTAGTCCTACCCTCAACCCAATTTAGGATTGAGTTGCGATAAGAATAGGAATGGGTAGATTAAGATACCGATTTCTAAGTCATGTTTCCTAAGTTTGGGGACAGAAATCCCTTGATGGTCTTCTGTGTTTTTCTAAAGAAGTAGTTAACTTCAGAAAATCATGATAAATCAATCGATGGTGATGTTTCCGAGCATAGAAATTAGAACTCAAGATTTGAACTCGAACGTTTGGTTGGTTGATTTAGGAAAAAAAAAATCTTTGAAAGAGAATAATTTAAGTGATGTAATTAAATGGTCTGTGGTTAAGCTAGGTGTTTGATATTTAAGTTGGAATATATGAAAATGTGTGGTATGAGGTTGGTTAGTTGATTTTAGAGGTTATGGTGTCAGGGAAACTCAGTAGAAACCACTAGGTAGAGGTGGACAAGCACGTGGATATACGATGGTCCTGGAGGAGGCAAATAAAGCCAAGGGGGCAGATATGAATTTATGTTGAAGGTGATGATGATTTTATTTAATTATTGATGATGCAAAAATTTATTTTGGGAGATATATTTACTGAATGATATGAAGTATAGTAAATCGTAGAATTATGGAAATGAAAGATTATGTAACGAATTTTGAGGATGAAATTTCTTAAATGAGGGAAGAATGTAATAACCTGAAAAAAAAATAATTAATTAAAATTATTAATCAATTAATTAGTTAAGCATTATTAAATTAATGTATTAAATAAGCAAATAAAAATAAATAGTATGAAAAAAAAGAGTAATTATTAATTAATTAATGAATTAATTAAATATTATCAAATTAATTAATTAAATAATTAAATAAAAATAGTAAAAAAAATTGGAATAAAGATATATATATATATATATATATATATATATATATATATATATATATATAGGTTAAGTTAAAGTAAGTATAAAAAAAATAAAAAAAATAAATAAAAAAAAGGCGAAAGAAGCTTGAAGCTTCTGGGAGAAATAGAAGCGTCTCTCTGTCTTCTTCTCTCTCCTATCGGTCTCCTCGTCTCCGTCTCTCTCTTCCCTCATTTCTTGGCAGATGTTCGGCTAATTGAAAAACAGAAGGTGTCGTTGGATTCCTAACTTCGCCACTGACATTTCTACTGAAGCGGATTTGTCGTGGAAGCGGCGTAGGTACCACTCCTGGGGAAAGGTATATTTCCCCTAATTTCTTAATTTCTTATTAAATTTGCTGTTAATTCGACGATCAGGCACCACCATGAGGTCTTAGTAGTGATCATCGTCATTTTGGCATAGATAATTTTTCAATTGGGGTTTTCTAGGCCCCACTCCAAAGCAAGAGTGAGATTTGGAAAATTTGGTAATTTGACTATATTTAAGGGTATATTTATTTATTTAGAATTTATGGGTTTAGGAAATATTAAAATAATATTTTATTGAGGATTAATAACATGAAATTAGGATTTTTGATTCAGGGTCTAGGTGAGAGCCGCATGTATTTTTCGGGGTCCTTATTGGCATAGTTCAAGAATCTAGGTAAGGGAAAAAATATATATTAAACCAGAATTTTTATGAATTTAATGGAAAATAAATTGTGTTATATATACGTGTATATGTCTCGGTATGAGTTGAAAATGTCAACCATTTAAATTACGTTTTTTCGAGTTTATGATTGTTTATTAGATACGTATATGCGAAAATGAACTGATGAAAGTGGAAAATATTTTCAGAACAATTATGTAAGAAATGAAATGTATTTTTAGCATAAAAATATTAAATATGGGTTGGCTATTTTACAGAAATTTGTATGAATTTTACTGTTAAATTGTGTGACTTGGGATTCTGTGCAAATATATGTTAAATGTATGAGATGCAGGTTTAGTAAGTAATGCATTGAAAATAAAATATGATATGAACTATGTTGCTTGTGTGTGACAACCATGTTTGGGGCGTTACAGATCTACTTCAGATTGAATAAAACCATCAGAAATCGGAGTATTAGAGAGTTTGGAGAACCATTGCCTCGATGCCTATTTTAAACCATAAGGAGATTCGTTTAAAAGCAAAACTTGTGACTTTGAGGAAGTATGATAGCCTAGAGGAAGAGTCATGTATACTTCTTCTTCAAGGTCCCCATGTAAAAAAGCATTATTTACATCTAGCTTATGCAAATACCAATTATAAATGGCTGCAAAAGCCAAAATTGATCTTACAATGCTCGTCTTGACAATAGGTGAAAAAGTTTCTTGATAGTAAATTCCTTCACATTGCGTATAACCCTTTGCGACCAAACGAGCCTTATAACGTTCAATGCTACCATCAGCTTTATGTTTCACTTTATAAACCCACTTACATCTAATGGGTGTCTTTCTTGCTAGTAGATTAGTGAGAGTATATGTCTTATTTTCCTTGAGAGCCTTATTTTCAACATCCATAGCATCACATTAATGTGCAAACTTAGAAGCTTCTTGAAAACTACAAGGCTCATGATGTATGAATAATGCTAGTGTGAAACATTTGTGAGATGAAGACAGACGATGATAAGATATTACTGATGACAAAGGATACAGTGTACCTGATGAACAAGAGTCATTCTTGGAGTGGTTTGATGAACAAGAGTCATTCTTGGAGTGGTCTGCAGCATAACAGTGAAAGTCTTCTAAATAACTTGCTTGTGTTCTGTTTCTAGTAGAACTTCGTGGAATGGAAGGAATGTTAACAAGTGGTGGTGAATGGCCTGTAGGATTGGAAAAAGAATTGTCTACAGCAAATGACTAAATTTGATGTGTATCAGGTTTTGTGGAAACTGAAACTGGAAGTGTATCTGAGATAGGAAATATTGAAGATAGAGCATCAGCAGGAAGAGGACTTGAATATGCATGTGGATGATTCTGTGAATTTGGGCTATTAAAAATATTATCATGACATTCAAACTCAAGTATAGGATTTGGGATTATTGGATTAAGAGATGTATCTGTGTGAAGCTGTTTATTTGATGCAATGGGAAAAATGGTTTCGTGAAAAATCACATTGTAGGATACAAAAATTGTCTTTGAATGCAAGTCATATAACTTGTAACACTTAATGCCATGAGGATATCCAAGAAACATGCATGGTTTGGCTTGGCTCGAGGATCAAATTTTGATCTATTGTGACAGAGTGTTGATGCATAACAAAGGCATCCAAGAATGCGTAGGTGATCATGTAACGACCTGCTTAATTTACTACATAATCAACCACATTAAAATCCCTAATACCATTAACTTATAACATAACAAAGTCAACCCGAACCCGTGGGTAACGGGAACACACCTGTCATACACAGTAGACACCTAGGCAGCAATAAATATAAATTTGCATCCACCCAACCATAAAATACAATACCAGAGTTACTTACATTCCACCATATTTCTGTAGATGTATATATACAATCCTCAAAACACCAAAAGTTAAAACAAGGATCTTACATCAAAAATATACTAACCCTAGTTCAAAACTCACCATTCTAGCAGGGTTGAACAACTGCCTCAATGGTGCAGAGCTCGGTCCGCCTGTCTTTCTGGATTCCCTGAAATAATTTTGTGCTGGGGTGAGACACCTCTCAGTAAGGGAAATAAACTAAATATAGTTGTGTGACAACATGAATATTTGCATGTTATAATAGATATACAGTACATATTACATGCTTGAAAACACTGATAATAGTATAACTGAGTAAACATACAATTTCATAGTTATACTAAATCATATTGTATCTCAATGTTCGTAAAATCATCTGCTATAAATAGTAGTACTGAAATATACCCAAGATGAATAGCTAGCTGGTGTCATGTATTACCCCTCATGACGGGTTGTGCAGCCCGAGGGCAGGACCCGACAATGGCTGCCGACCACTGCCGAGTCAAAAAGGTCTGTAAGTACAATGGGCCCACCACACCTTGGTCTGTACTGTCAGGTGGACGTCTACAACTCTACACTAAAAGCCACGTCGACTATCCATCTCCCACCCCTTCTACTGGCAGAGGTGGTTAACACAAGTCTGAACTAAATTGAACTGTATAGCTACGGTATCGTGCTCTTGAAAACTAATCTGAACTATCATCCGGATTCTAATAACATATAGTACATGATCATATACTATTTTAACATAAATAGATTGATAGCATTTTCTGAATTCTGTCATAACATAAATAATCACAACCTTACACCGGATAACATACATAACTGCGGCTTTGTGCCGGTTATCAATCACGGCCTTGCGCCGAACATATCATAGATACTGAACTGAGCATATGTACTATTTATTATATATTCTGAACTCATAATTTTCTGTGTTATCCATGTTATTCTTGAAAATAATTGTAAACATGCCTTTTCTGTAAATCTGACTTAACATAATTTAATGTACATGAAATAATATTCATGCCACACAAACCGAATAAAAACATTAAATCTGTTCTAGAATTAATCTGCTATTAATTAATAATATTTTTCATGAAAAATTATTGCTTTAGTTTACTCCCTTACCTGACTACTTGAAAGCCCCTAAAACGACTAGTCCTGCACCCATAGGGTTTCCCGCTCAACACCCTGAAAACAACATTACCCCAAACAAAACTTCAGTATTTCTTCAAATGCTACCTTTTCTACAATTGTAGGAATGCCAAATACTCAATAAAAAGACTTACCATGAACCTGGGATGGAGTCCAAGTTAGCCCCACCAACGATCAACTCCAGTAGACTTGAAGAGAACTTCCCCAGGAGTAGCATGGCGGCTTCAGATCGTCGATCCGGCAAAGAATAAACGCAAAATATTAGAGAGAAGGAATGAGAACCGAAGAAGAGAGAGAAAGAGAAGTTCTTTGCGTGAATTCTGTGGTGAAAACCGAGTTCAATATATTTATACACTTGCACTCATCGACGAGACACATCACCTCATCGACGAGGCCACAAAGGAAGTTCGTCGAAGAACGCTTATTCCTCGTTGACGAAATTTAGAACTGAAAATAGCCCCTCAGTAACTTCTCGGCGACAAGACGCGTGTCCACGTCGACGATCCCATCAAGCGTGTTCGTCGATGAACGTAGATTTCTCTCCTCCTCTTATTATTTAATTAATATAATTCACAGGGTCTCTACAGATCATATAAGGGTGGCTTTCCAAATAACATCTCATATGGTGACTTGCCTTTCAAAACTAAAGATGGTGTTCTATTAATCAAATGTGTGGCTATAAGGATACAATCCCCCCAAAATTTTAAAGGTAAAGAGGCTTGAAACATTAAGGCTCGAGCTACATTTAATAGGTGCTGGTCTTCTCGTTCAACAGCAACATTTTGTAGAGGTGCACAACTTAAATGATTAATAATTCCTTCTGATTGGAAAAATTCTTTCATATTAAACTCAGGACCATTATCTGATCTTAATATTTTGATTGTGGTTTCAAACTAAGTGGAACTTAAATGAGCAAAGTTCAACAAAATAGATCGAGTCTGAGACTTCTATGCCATAAGGAATGTCCATGTACTTCGACTGTAATCATCTACAATAGTCAAAAAATATCTAGAACCATCCATTGCACATGTGAAGAAAGGACCCCAAATATCACAGTGTATCATTTCAAAAGGTTTTGTTGTATGGATTGAACTAGCTTTGAATGACAACTTGTGTTGTTTTGCCAATGGACATATGTAATAGATATGAAGACTACTTTTATTCATTCTTGGAATATTAGTATGTAACAAAGATAGTTTTGAACTAGAAGGGTGTCCAAAACGACAATGCCAAAGATCTTTTTCAGATAAATTAAAATTCATACAATGAACTGAATATGGTGGTAAAGAAGTAGCTATGGCAGATTCTGATTCTGGAAGATCCTCAGATCTAGATAACATCAAGTAATAAATTTCTTTAATTGCTTTACCCACTCCAATTATCTTCTTGCTCACAAGGTCTTGTATATAATAGTGTGAAGAAGTAAAACACAACTGTAAATGTGAGTTGGAAGTCAACTTGCTAACTAAAACAAGATTGAAATTAAATGTAGGGGCACACAACACATCAGTTAAGCATAAATCATTCGAAAGCTTAACTATACCAATATGGGTGGATTCAACCTTTTGTCCATTTGGCCATTGAACTTTAGATGTAATACGAGAACAGGAATGAAATATTGATGCCGAATGTATGATATGATCAATAGCCCCCGTATCAATGATCCAAGGGTTGGTTTTATCAGATTGAAACACAGAAAAAACACTAGGAAAAAATCTACCTGACATGGAATATGTTGTGCTGTTATTTACAACAAAGGCAGATGACAAAGATGTTGAATTAGGAGTCTTGAGGAGACTTAGAAGCTGCTCACATTGTTCTAGAGTAAAAGGGCAAGAATTTGCTACATTTATTGAATCTTTATCTAGAACGACTTGATTAGCAGAAGTAGTGTATCTTGATCCTAACTTATTTTTGGTAAATTTGTACCCAGGAGGATAACCATATAGTTTATAACATTTTTCTTCTGTGTGATTCTCATAACCACAATGAGAACATGGTCCCTTTTGCTTATTATTTTTATGATATCTTTGCTGGTGTGCATTTGAGAAGTAATTCTTACTCATCATTGCTGCAAATTCAACACAAGGCATATGCCTTGTAGCAGCTCTTTGACGCTCTTCTTGAGCAATCAGTGCATACACCTTACTAATTGAAGGCAAAGGACCACTCAATAATATTTGTCCACGAATTTGTGAATATGTGTCATTTAGCCCCATTAGAAATTGCAGCACATAATCCTCATGAGATGACTTTCCACATGCACATCCTCGACCACAAACACATTTTTTAGTGGCTATGTAATTGGACAATTCAAACCTTTGAGCCTAGTGAGTTGTTACAGTTAAGTTCTCTTGCATCAGGTTGGAGATATCCTTTTTTAACTAGTAGAGACGTGGTCCATTTGTGTTGAAATCAGACAGCAACATCATCCCAAAAATCTTTCGCAAATTCATGATACAAAACACTTGATGAAATGTCTCTAGAAACAATATTCAAGAGCCAAGAAAGGATCATTGTATTACATTTTGACCAGGCTGTAAACAGAGGATCTTCATACTTAGGCTTAGCTATTGTGCCATTTATGAAACCAGATTTGTTTTTGGCTGATAAAGCCAATATTATGGCACGCCTCCAATTGGGATAATCATTAGGTCCAATCAATTGCTGAGAAACTAGAAGTGAACTAGGGCTTTCACCATGATGCATGAAATTTGGATTAGTTGGATCAATTTCAAAGGATGAAATAGGAAAAGTCATGATAGAAAAGAAACACGAGAGAAAAAAAAATGGAATTTTGAATGTGTCTTTCTTCAGGAAAGAAAGAAACACAATAATTTGCAATCAACTTTGCTCTGATACCATTTTACAAAAAAGCAGAGGATTGCAGTGAAGGCTGAAAGAATGAAGAAGAAAATGAAACATGCAAAGAGATCTGTGAGAAATCTTCTTCTTCTCTTAGTTCTTTTATTGTACCTAGAAGGGTATATACACACACATGAAATAGAATAACTGAATAACCAAAAACAGAAAAAACTAAACAACAACTGAATGACTATACATAAACAAGGAATGGTTAGTTGCATCAGAGTAGCAACAACATGTGAAAAACAATATGCAGCAACTGATAACATTCAGCAACAACTAATAAAATAATGTATTTTTTGACACATGGAATTTAAGATTTATAGGTTATTGTTCCTTTTTGGGGCTTGGGGTTATGAATTCAATGTTCGTCGTTCACGATTTTTGTCACAACCTGCTCATTTTTCCATATATTTTTTTTTATATAATATCAATATCACATATCCCATATTCCAGCTCAGCAGGTCACAATCCACTTGGGCCCGTGGGCACCATGGATATATCAGAACATAAAGCAGAAGCCCTAGTAGCAAAAAATATACAAACATGTACATCTCAATACCATATACCACAATATACCAGAGTTACTACAATCACTGTATTTTCGTATATCCCAAAAAATAAAACCTAGGGACATTTCCCACAAAATCCTACTGTCCCTACAAAACTTACCCTTCAAAAAGGGCAGATAGACCGTACTATATCAGCGGGGCTTTTCCCGCTCTCCTATTCGAGGCTTCTGAAAAGTTAATAAGATTTAGGGGTGAGACACCTCTCAGTAAGGGAAATAAACTAATACTAGTGTGTGGTAATATGAGTATACTGTGTTCTACATATACCATATATATCAAATTCAATACTGTTTATCAAATTTGGGAAAACATATATATATATATATATATATATATATCAAAACATGACAGAACATACTGCATTTCATAAGCATATCTCATCTTATATCATAATAATAACATAAAACAACCTTAGTAGGTTAGCTGGCTGTTGTCATGTATTACCCCCACATGACTGGGTTGTGTGGCTTGAAGGCAGGACCTGACAATGGTTGGCCGACCACTGCCAAGTCAAATAATAGTCTGTAGGTCCGATGGGTCTACCCAGACTGGTCCGTACACCAGGGGCGATAACAGCACACTTCTTGAAAATAACCACATTGACCATCCAATCTCACACCACTCCGTACAGCGGCATTAACACAAATATCATGATCATGAAGACCATGGACACATAGCAACGGTACCGTGCAAGTGCTAGCCTAGACCAAGCCAACCAGGTTCTGATATCATATACATATACTAAAATCGTGATACATGGATAACTCATATCATTAATTATCAAATCATTCATATCATTTTTCACATATACATATATCATGAAAATCATCGGGTCGTATGCCGGTATTTCACATTTTATCATAACTCGGCCCGTACGCCGATAAATCACATAACACAGTCTGTACGCGGGCAAATCTCATCCACATAGCACAGCCCGTACGCCGGCAAACATATCCACATAGCACGGCTTGTACACCGGCAAATCACATATATATATATATATATATATATAAATATCTCGAACCGTACGTCGGTTTTCCATCATAGAAATCCATATCATTCCCATTCCCAAAAAATAGTATTTCACAACATTTTTATACTCATGCCACACTGAACAAATTTGCCACGTATTCAACATATCATCATTTACACAAATATAAATCATATATATATATATATATATAGTTATTTTTCCTGAAACCAGATGCTATATATATATACATGCATTTTCTCAAAAAAAAAATTAGCTTAGTTTATTCGCTTACCTGACTACTGAGAAAGCCCCCAAAACAATCTAGTTTAACCCCCGTAACATTTCCTGACCAATACCCTGAAACCGAAAATTTTCAGTATTAAACTTCAGTATTTTCGTACATACAACATTTTCTATAACAGTCACAAAGTCAAATTTGACTTAAAAAGTCTTACCTCAACTTAGGGATGATTCCCAACGTTCCTAATCAACACCCTTGGAAACGAAAACTTCTAGTATTAAACTTTAATATTTCAACGCGTATAACACTTTTCTCAACTGTCACAACTTCAAATTTGGCTTAAAAAGTCTTACCTCAACTTAGGGATGATTTCCAAATTGCTTTTTCCAACGATCCGCTCTGGCATATTTGTAGAGAACTTCGCCAGGAGCGTCGTGGTGGCTTTGGTTTGTTGATCCGGCGTAAAACTGGCCCGAAATCGAAGAGAGAGAGAGAGAGAGAGAGAGAGAGAGAGAACACACCAAAATCAAAGCAAGCTTCCTGGAGAAGCTTACACAATTTTATATATATATATATATATATATATATATATTAATATCATATTAACTTGCTAATTAAAGCAAAGCTTCTTGAAGAAGCTTGTACACTTTATATATATATACCTTTAACTTATTTATATTACATATATATCATAATAACTTACTTATATATATATATATATATATATATATATATATACACATATATATATATATATGTTTCAATATATAGATATATATATATATTTTCTTATCATACTATTCATTTTACTTGTTAATTTAATTAATTTATTTTATTTTATTATTTTATTATTATTATTTTTTATTTTATTTTATTTTTAAATTTTATTTTTTTTCCCGATTACTACAATTGTCATGCTTCAAAGTTTGTATTTATGTCATAGGGTTTTAGTCTTTGTTGATTCAAACCACCGAAGTTACCCCAGAGTTTTTTCCTGTTTTATTATTAAAAAGAAATAAAATATTAAAAAATACTCTTATTGGGAAAAAAATTCCCAAACTAATGCTCACGTAATCTCACAGCATCAAGCTGCGAGATTTAAACTCATGGGCCAGTGGGAAGGTGACACGTGGCACAGAGCTGAGCAAATCTCGCAGCTTGGTGTTGCGAGATTTAAAGTGACCAACGAGCGGGAAGGTGATGCGTGGCAGGGGGCTCAGCAAATCTCGCAGCGCCAAGTTGCTAGATTTAAAGTTCCAATGTTTGGGAAGGTGACGCGTGGCAGAAATCTCGCAGCACCAAGCTGCGAGATTTGTCTCTGAAATGGCACAGCGTGTGACACGTGGGGAATCTCGTAGGTCTATCCTACGAGATTTGCTTCGTCTGCTCATTTCTCTCCCGAGCGCTCAGAAGACCATTTGCAGAGGGTGAAACAACAGGTGATTGCAGAGAGGTAGGTGACCGTTCGAGCGTAGGTGACCATTCGAAGGCAAGGAAAGCTATTTAAGGGAGAAGATGTGGTAGGTATTTTTTATTTAGCAAAAACGTGAATTTCATTGTTTTACTTACTGAGTTTGAATTTGTTGCATTGAGTTGGATTTATTTCATAGCTTGGTTTGGATTTTTTCGGTTCATTGCTGCATCTGGACGAAGGTTAGTTTTAATTTATTTGCTTTTTATATATTTTTTTTTCATGTTCTGCTTGTTCAATTTATTGCTCACATACATAATACTAAGAAAATATTTTGTAATAATTAGTAGGTGTAAATGTATATCTAATATTTGCAAGTTAAAATTACTGTGTATTGGCATGACATACATTTTGAGAAATTTGAATTCCCCATCTTCATATCTGTTTGCAACAATAATAATATTAATAAAATGATTTTATTTTTTTAAAAATAAACTATTGTAATAAAATAAGAATGTTGTGATTTAGAGATATGTAAACCTACTCCATCATATATTTTGTAGACATTGGATGCATTTTTCTCATCTCAAATGTATTTTTCATTCTCATTGTATTAATATTTTTGTGCAACTAAAAATAGTCTAAAGTTCTAAGAGTTAATAATACTATAGGCAAAAATTAATTTCAACTACACTTGTATTTTACATTAATTAAGTTGCACCTACCTCAACTCCCAATTAACTTCAACCTCCAAAAATTAAAACATATTTATTTAATTAATTAATTTATATTTATTTATGTGTTTTGGGACTAGTCAAATTTGGATCACGAAAAAGTGGAACATTTTTTTGGGGTAATATTTTTTGTTATTTAAAGTGAATAAATATATTTATTTATTTATTTATTTTATTATTATTCTTAATTAATAATTATAATAGGATGGACCGACCAAACAGTCTTAAGTTCTAAGACTTAATAATACTATAGGCAATAATTAATTTCAACTACACTTGTATTTTACATTAATTAAGTTGCACCTGCCTCAACTCCCACTTAACTTCAACCTCCAAAAATTAAAACGTATTTATTAATTAATAATAATAATAATATTATTATTATTATTACAACTAGTTAAGTTTTCAAGTAGAGGATGATCCCACAATTAGAGACAATTCACTAGACATTACCACATTTTGAGAAATAAAGGTAAATTGCTAACAGTTATTTGCATCAGTAGTAAATTAGAATCATATGTCCCTTGAGTTTATATTTCTATTGTCGATCATCTCGACGGTGTTGTATTAGCAATGTTGACTTCTTTATTCATCTTCACAGCATAAACAATTACTGCTATTTTATATATTAATTTAACTAAATATATATAACAATGAACAAGTATAAGTATTTTTTTTTTTTATGAACAAACATTCACAACTACTCTCATGCTTATTTCTCAATCGCAAACAAACCCCTGTAAAGTCAAATTTAGATCTTATCATTTTAAGTTTATTGTTATTTGACTCATAATCAACTAATCCATTTATTTAGAAAAATATGTTGTAAAAGAAATATTACCATTGTCATCATTTTTAGTTACGTAATTAACAAAACACTTTCAAATAAAGGTATAACTATGAATAATGCGTTGTGTTGTGCTTCAAAGGATTAGCTAGGGTTCGTAAAAAAAAAAATAGTGTTTCAAATTTTGTGGTTCATATTCTCTAACACATGATTTTTTTTTCATCACCATTACTTTGTCAAACATTTTCTTATACAAGTAGTATTAGGACAGTCACTTTTATTATAAGTATTAAAAATACGTTATTATCAAGTGAATAAGTCTTTTTTCTTTCCCGAGCGCGAATTTAAATACCTCCTGCATGACTAATGCAGTGATGTGAATTGCATATTGGTAGATATTATAGGTTCTCACATGCTCAAACTATGTTATTACATTACTTGCAAACGTTTCACGGTCATTGTAAAAATGGGTAAATGTTCAACTAATAGACGACATGCTACCGAAATTTCGGTAGGACTTTTCCCAGAAAAGTCATAAATGCATGCAAAAATATTTTTGAAGTGACGAGTGAAACATTTAGAGAAGATTGCATGCACATGAACGTAGTGAAAATAATTCTTGATTACTATTGACTTAGCATATCACTTATACATACAATTGTTGTTTTGCGTAGGTCTTTTATCTTTCCCGAGCGTCGATCTAAATGCCAGGAAGTTCAAGCAGTACTCTGGTGATGGTATTGTTGTACATAGGGGGTCACATTATAACCGGACCAACCGGTGTTAGTTATAGTATTCCGTAAGTTCGACCTATTTCAATTGGCCATAGGTGTAAATTAACTAAATTGTATACGAAGATATACAAGTATTTGCATATTGATCCAAATCAATATGCATTGCGGGTAACTGTAAGATACCTGATTCAAGGGCATCATGATACAGTCATCTATGAGGCTGTTCCCGTAACTAATGATTATGGTCTGCGCATTGTGTTGGATGCACACTGCGTAGGGACGACATATTTGACTATGCAATTATATGTCGAAAACATTCCTTACATGGGTGTCACCGCGGATGGGCAAACGAGAACATCTATTGAGCATGTGGTTGAAGCGGAGGAAGAACATGCAGATCCATACACGAGTATAGATGTTGGTGGGATGCCTGTTGTGGATATGAACGAATGTCTGGGATCGTCGTTCGAGCCGCACACGTACGAAAGACCTATTATTGACACGAATGATCATGGTGTTTGCAAAGAAGTTCTAGCAGAATGACTAGGATCGTTGTTCGCCATTGCAAACAACACGTTAGACGAGGGGATGAACATCACGAATGATGTTCATTTACAAGATGACACATACGAGCAGGAAATTGGTGAAGGGACAAACGAGTTCCCCGATGATGTCGACCCACCCCCCTGTGAAACGAATGATGCCACGTATAACGCCGAATTCATTGACGAACCTCCTATGTATGGTGTAATTGACGTAGATGCTGTAGATTTGTCACGTGGTGAGGAGTTTCCTATACGGGTAACTTGTTGGGATGAATCGTCAGAGCTGAGTAAAGGGATGCTATTCGGGTTGAAAGATTAGTTGATAGCGGCTGTGTGAATATACCACGCTCGAACGCACCATGACTTCCACGTCGTGCAGTCGACCCCATTGTTTTGGGTTGTTAGGTGTAAGAACTCTGATTGTGGTTGGAGAGTGCATGCAATGTATCGTCAGAAACACCGATTTTTTGAAATCACTCGATATGGTGGTCCGCACACATGCTTGAATGAACTTCTCTAGCAGGACCATAACCAAATCATGTCGTCCCTTATTGCTAGGGAGATCGTGAATATGATAAGGGGTGATGCGTCGACATCAATCGCTACATTGAAAGAGTTCATAGATCGTCGTTTCGACTATTCCATCTCATATAAGAAGGTTTGGTTAGGCAAACAGAAGACAATTGCCCAAGTATTCGGTGATTGGGAGATATCTTATCAGACTTTGCCTAGGTGGATGGAAGCAATGTGCGCGTATAATCCTACTACTGTTGTTAAGTGGAGGTGGACTCCTATACCAGGTAGCGATCAGACCGCAACATTTATATCAGTGTTTTGGGCGTTCGCAGCATCTATTCAGGGTTTTCCCCACTGTCCTCCTGTTATATATGTAAATGGGACACACTTATATGGTGAGTACAAGGGAAAACTCCTTATTACGATGTGCCCGGATGCAAATAGACAAATATTTCCCCTTGCATTCACTATTGTTCAAGAGGAAAGTTTGGACACATGGAATTGGATTATGTGTTGTCTTTGTTCCATTACCGATAGGGACAACATTTGCCTTATATCAGATTAGCATCCAGGGATCCTCGCTGCAGTGCATCGCAATCCCAATTGGCAACCACCACGTGCCCACCACCGGTTCTGCCTTCGACACGTGATCAGCAACTTTAGCACGAAAGTGCACAGTGTCAATCTTAAGCGTATGACTGAGCGAGCAGAAAGGGAGCATCAGGTAAGGAAGTTTAACATGTGGATGGAGAGGATATTCGATTAGGGTGGGGAACCCGTGAAAAAGTTTTTTTATCAGATCCCTCCTCATATGTGGACTCAGTGCCACGACGGTGGCAGAAGGTATAGGAACATGACGACTAACCTTGTCGAATGTTTCAACGTTGTCCTGAAGGGCGCTCGTAGCCTCCCAATCACTGCCCTTGTGCAACTGACATTTTATCGCATTGCACATTATTTCAATAGCCAACTGGAGGCTGCTTATAACGCAATATCGGGAGGAAATGCATTCACTTTTCATATATTGCTAGCGATGGAAAGATGGAAGTTGAAGGCAACAGGACATCGCGTGACGACGTTCAACCGGTCTAGTGGTACTTTTAGCATCATGACTACGCAGTTGGGACGTCATAAAGGAAACAACGTGCAAACTCTGCTCATTCAGGATATGCATGAATGCTCGTGTGGGAAGTGGCAAGCGTTACACTTTCCATGCTCCCACCTTCTCACTGCATATGTGGAGACATGAATGAATGTTATGCAGTACGTTGAGTCAGGTTGGAGCACCGCCAGACACTATGCGACATATGCGACGGATTTTCATCTGATTATGCACGAGGCGTACTGGCCAGCATCCTTGTTGCCAACTATACAGGCAAATCCAGCATATGCTCGACATAAAGGTCATCCAAGGAGCTCTCGTATACACAATTAGATGGACACAAGGGAAGGTAGGAAGAGGAGCACGTGTAGTATATGTCATCAAGAAGGACATAATCGCACAAGGTGTCCGAGAAGGACCCAACCCGGGGATGCAGCTGGACCGTCGCGTTGATTTTGTAGGTAGTTTGGGACTCATTCAAACCCTTCTTCTTTTGCATATACTTGTTCTAATGCGATGATGCATTTTACAAGATTGATCTAGGGTCGTATAATCCGAGCGTATTGACGATGGGAGATGGTCATAGGGCCAGTCGAGCGTGGGCTGATGGGCACGCCGACCCCTTGTTCTGCCGAGGGGGCATGCAGTTTGCGGAGCCCGGTTGGAGGCAGACCCTCGCATCT
The DNA here is from genome assembly GCF_029873635.1 of Malania oleifera. Lineage (NCBI taxonomy): Eukaryota > Viridiplantae > Streptophyta > Magnoliopsida > Santalales > Ximeniaceae > Malania > Malania oleifera. Next base: position 21,302,203 of record NC_080419.1, on the reverse strand, counting down.
TCTACCTGATACGCGATGCTGGATTTTATGGCATTTATCGGATTGCCCATATCCATCTCGATTGGCATCTCGTCACAGCTTTGGTGGAGCGATGGAGACCCAAAACGCACACGTTTTGCCTACCTCATGGCGAGGCGACCGTCACACTATAGGACGTTGCTGTTTTTTTCAGGTTGCCGATTGATGGGCGAGCCGTGACCGGTTGAACTTTCGGACCAGTGAAGGGACCTACAGACTGTCAGGGATGACTCGCCCTGCGTACTATATGCGAGTGTTTGTTAGGGGTTGTTCCACCTAACAGTGAGTTGGTTGGTGCATGCATCCGTATACGGTTCCTCGAGGGGGATGTGTTTCTTCAGCACTCGGCAGATGCAAATGCATAGAAGAAAGCATGCCATGCACAAGCCCACTTGTTGCGTTTGATCTGTGGGGTGATATTTTTTTATGTTTCGGGCAACTATGTGCATATGATGTTCCTTCCATTCCTTGAGGACTTCGGAGTGTGTCACTCGTATAGTTGGGGGTCCGCTACTTTGGCGTGGCTGTACAGGAAGATGTGTCGCACCGCTCACCACTCGAAGACACAGATTGCGGGCCCCCTTCGCCTACTCTAAGTTTGGGCTTGGGAGAGATTTCCTTCCTTCACGCCTACGCGGCAAGGTTTCCTACAGATTCAGAGGGGTCAGGACGGTCGTCTGTTGATCCACTCCCACTCGCATACTGGTTAGTACTAACATCATCTATCCCTCCTCATTCACTCTATAAGTACTACGAATACTAATTCGTAGTACATACTAGTCGTTACATTCGGAAACTTACGTTTCATCTTATATAGATGGATTGACGACTTGAGAGCACCGATGGTTATGCTTCACACATTGCCCTAGTACAAGTTCGAGTTGGACATGCACCGGGAGCATGAGGTATAAACCAATTAAAGTATAGCACATGATATTCTTTCTTTCTTTGAGTTATTTATAGTTCGCTTAACTTTTGTTTATGTCTAAGTGCAGTTTCTATGGATGCCCTACACGGCTGAGATTCTAGCTGACCTGCCGCCTGACTATGCAGACGGGAGTGACTTGTTGGTAGCCCGAGTGCCACTTATATGCTTTCATATTATTGAGTGGTATCTCCCCGAACAAGTCATGCGACAGTTTGGGTATTGACAGGGCATTCCCGACTGATTTCTGACGTCGGGGTAGATATAGTTGGGGATGACCTCCACGACATGGATGGGCGCGGTCGAGGGGTCATAGACTGGTCAACTACACACGTGATATTCATTACTACGTGGGAGCATCAACGAGACTACATCGTACTAGGAGTGGCGGAGGACGGTCTGATGCATCTAGATGACCCATACTTCACTTGGTATAGGTCTATCACACGCCGCTTTGTCAACAAGACCGCTGCTGTATATTTGAGCCCCGTAAGAAGACTTTAACCCACAACTCATTTTTTTATGTATACGTTATGATTTGCATGCGTTAATCAAATATTTTCATATCCTTTAGGCTAACATAGTCATTGAGGCAGACTAGATCTTGTCCGATCCTGCTATCCACCGATTGATGAGTGCTGCACTGGACCTCGTCCACGAGGACGGTCGATGGATCCCAGCACGAGGAGGTCGACCAGCTCCAGTACGAGGAGGATAACATGCCTCCTTTAGTCATCCAGTGACTCCCATCTCCTCGCCACCGGTTGTACAGGCAAAGTACGTGTTTGGCCCATCAACATCGTATGCACCTTCCATTGCAACTGATATTGCCGGACTGTCGAGTAGATCGGCTGATGCCCCATCCAACTCTGCTGCTACCCCATCGATGTCATTTTTATTGGATGACCTTTTCGATGGGGAGGAGGTCGATGCTCCCGCTATGCTACCTCTTTCTCGTCCCGAGACATCATATCAGTTCTCACCGCGTGCGCTTCGCATGGATGATGATTATGCAGTACCTCTTAGCGGAGATGATCCACATCTAGGACAATGGGACAGGACACCTGATGCAGATGACCAGCAGGGAGAGGGCAGCCGCAGACGGCAGCCACCACAAGCCCGGAGACAACCTTGCTGCGGCACGGAGTAGTTTAGCATTATTTTCATTGTATTTCATTTGTATGTATATCATTGATTATTTTGATTATTGTATAGTATTGATTATTTTTATTTCTTTTGTATATATCATTGATTATTTTCATTTCACTTGTATAATATTTGATTATTTTCATTTCATTTGTATAGTCATGTGTCTTGTGCACATTTCATACTCTTGAAGTTTATTTATATAATTTTTTAAATTAAATTGAGATGAATAAAATAACTTTTATTTCACTAAACAGTGAAAGACTCGACATTTTCTCCAAAGAATTAAATACTTCCAAATGTAAAAAATGACGCATAACAGTTTTATATATGTTGCAACCTGCAAAGTGCGGAAACCTTCACCCAAAATGACAATGGATAACAAATTTTTGTTATTTTAAGTTTGAATGGTATCGCAACATCTACAAGTGTCTGAGATTGCTGGAGGTCATAATAATCACTTTAATTTCATAGAATCGGTACCACCCTATTATTTTGCTAAGTGTATTTTGATCACTTAATTACTACTTGTTGATTGGTTTGTACACTAATTATAAATTCGGTTTTAATTTATCTTGACAATATAAAACAAATAATAATGTGATCTTTTGTTTCCGGCCCTGGATTCCTGAATTTACCCTCCCTTTGGTAATACTATATTTGATACATTACTTGACTCTAAAAATATTAAATTATATTTTATTTATTTTATAATGTGTTTAATTGTTAATTTTAAATATTACATCCAATAAACATTTTGCAGCATTATAATTACTAGGCATTTTTATAGCTTATTGAGAAATTTTATTTTTTTCCAATTATATTTTTAAAAAATTTTGAAATAATACAAATTATTTTGTCATACTTATATAATTAGTTGACCCAAAGCATCAAAGCAGTCAATTCAAAATTTTTGTTCGGTCTCTAATCCACTTATTTGACTTTAATCATTATATTAATCATATATATTTTACTAAATTAATGTCATTTTAAAATATCATTCTATTAAGGACAAATTTTGTTATTTCACATGCACTTAATAGTTGACTAACAAAATATTCATTTGTCAATAAAATTAAATTATAAGAAATTTTTTTTGTATTTTTTTGAAAATTCAGGGGTTAGAGTCATATTTTGAATTTTTTTTTGGATTTTATCCAAATTTTTATGACAAAATACTTGTTTATAATCAATAATTTCTTTTATGTGAGGATTTTTTTTTATTTTATTGATCAGGTTGCATTTGGCAATAATTAATTATTGGATAATCACTTTTCTTATAATTGAATGTATACAAACACTTTCATAATAAAATACAAATAAGTACTTTTTAATATCATAATAATATATTATTTAAATTTAAATTTGTAAAGAGTAAACACAGTCGGTAAATCTCGCAGGACTAACCTGCCAGATTTACTCAATACCATGCGTCACCACCCTATTGGGTTGAGCTTTTATTGAAGCTGCGAGATTTTCTCTGCAACCGTGCCACGCGTCAACTTCTCACTCGCTGGCTTTTTAAATCTCGCTGCTTAGTACTGCAAAATTTTCTCTGCAACCGTGTCACGTGTCAACTTCTCACTCACTGGATTTTTAAATCTCGCAGTTTAGTGTTGCGAAATTACGTGAGCATTAGTTTGAGAAATTTTTTTTCTTTAAGAGTATTATTTAATATTTTATTTTTTTTTAATAATAAAATGGAAAAAAAATCAGTTACCCTATCACTCGCAATGTTGGACAGCCGTACACGTTTTTCTTGGGTGTACAAGAACAAAGAAATGAATCCGGACTGATCTACGAATTAAGTATGAATTAATGGTTGTCTTCTTGTTAACTGCTCGCTCCATTGCGCGCAACGTCTGCTTTTTTGGCTGTTAGTTTGCTTTACTTCGCTTTTGATTTCCATTTCGCTCAGAAGTCGGCGCCTGTTCCCCTTGTTCAAAGCCTCGCAGTCCCCACCTCCCACCCGCCTTATCACTTCAAAACTAGTAACGTTACAGTCATGGTTATTATTATAATATTATTATACTGATGCAATGATAAAATTAAGTTTGAATAAATGTCAATTTGTCAAAATTTGAGGGTATGGGAAATTAATGGGTTGCAGCTATGAGCTAGCTATATGTTGGCTTCACCCTCACGTTTCTCCCCTCCCATACGCCGTCCTCTGAGCTCACCTTCTCATCCCAATCTCTCCGGAGCTCATGGAAGGCGCTGCCAATGGACGTGTTGACTTCGGGAAGATGGATTACGGGTACACGCTGATCATAATCCGCCATCCCCACTCCCTTTTCTATTGTTCTTTCTTCTGCGCCTTCTCCACCTTGCTTAATTTCTTTTTCTGGTTGATGGGCTTCGCTTTTGTTCGCTGGATTGATGTGGGTTTTTTTCGTTTTCTCGTGTTGGGTTGTGGGTGTTTGATAGATGCAAGCATTACAGAAGAAGATGCAAGATTCGTGCTCCCTGCTGCGACGAGATCTTCCCCTGCCGCCATTGTCACAACGAGGCCAAGGTATTGAGAATACATTTTTTGGCTCACGAGGAGCTTCTGTGAACCGTTTTTTGATCTGGGTGTGCGTTATTTTCTCTTCTGTTTGTTTTATTAGACCCTGTTGAGCAATCCCTTTGATCGGCACGAACTGGTTCGGCAAGATGTCAAGCATGTATGTCTCTGAAAGCGTTTCTCTTTTTCGTCTCCCTATTTGTTTGTTTGTTCGTTCATTCTTTTATTATCTTTGTAATTTGTCGTGATTGGAAACTTGGATTTGTGTTGATGATTCAGGTTGTGTGTTCTGTTTGTGAGACAGAACAGCCGGTATGTGCTTCATTTCTGGGCATGAAATACAAGTTTTGTAGTCTCGATTTTTTTTAAGCTCAATAGATTATTTTACCCTGCCTCCCAGGTTGGTCAAGCTTGTACAAACTGCGGCGTTAAGATGGGAGAATACTTTTGTGAAGTCTGCAAATTCTACGATGATGATGTAATTTAACCACAACTAAACGATTATTAGTATTTTTGTTTTCTTCACTATGAGTACTGTTTTTACACTTTTTGCAGACTGAGAAAGGGCAGTTTCATTGTGATGATTGTGGGATCTGCAGGTTTGATACCATAAATACTTTTTTTTTTTTTTTCTGCCCTTTCTTTATTAATGTCATCCGATTTGTGTCATTGAGATTTGCTCTGATCTACTTGTAACACTTGGACTAGAGTTGGTGGTCGCGAGAAATTCTTTCACTGCAAGATGTGTGGTATGTACCTAGCCTCTTGATGGCCTTCTGCCTTTGTGGGAAGTTTATTTCTTTGATGAGCATTTTTCATTGTACAATCATGAACTCTCTGATATAATTGTTACCTTGTCTTGTTATTTCTATGTTTATTATAATTTAATTTTGGTTTCTGTTAGGGTTTAGAAACTCTGTCTGTGCTTTTGTTGTTTTTATCTTAGTTTCCTAATTGATATTTGATAGGTATTAATAGAAGTCTATAGTTGAGATATTCATGGACCATATGGAATTGCTGGGTAATGTTTTCAGTGGATTATAGACGAAAAGCTTGTTCTAATGGATGTGTGAGAAAGGTGTACTTAGTTTGACGCCTACAGAATTTTAGGCCTGTTCTTGGCAGAATCGAATATGGATCCTGATTTAATGTTATTGGACATGTTTACTGTTACCTCTTGATAGACTGCACTCTGTCTTTCAATATTTATTGTTCGGGTTACATTTGTTTTCATGGGATTGGCACGCTGTAAAATGAAGCGGACACTAGAATTCCCATCTCTTTGGTTGATTTGGTGCTAAACTGATTTTTGTAGAACTCAAAACATCCGAAACAATCTCACAACGAAGGCATGTCTTTTGAATTCCATGAAATTAAACTTCCAAATCAAAAATCAAGTCTGTGCATCCAAATGCAGCCTTTGCCTTTTTTGGTAGCATTGCCCACAAATGTTACATTTACTCCAATTCTGTTTTTCACTAATTTGTTTGTCCAAAACTATTTTCAAGAAGTCGTTCTGAAGCTCCTGTGTCCATCCTACGGCCTTCTCTTGGATTTTCCCCCCTTCCCTAGCCAAACATGTTCCACCTACATGCTCACATGGAAGGACCTTGCACAGCAGAGGAAGTACTAATCACTAAAAGGCTTCATCATGTGCTTTTTTGTTTTCTCTATGCATTTGTTAATTACTGGGATAAAAAACGTTTTAATTTGTCGGTTTCGTCATTCGTGCATCTTGTTCTAATATACAGTTATGAGGATTGAGCAACATGATTTCTCTCAAGTTGACATTTTATTTTCCAGAATTTCTTCTTTACTGTTAATGTCCTTTTGAGAGTACAGGATCTTGCTATTCAGTGGCTCTGCTTAATAACCATTTGTGTGTGGAGAATTCCATGCGGCATCACTGTCCCATATGTTATGAGGTTGTGTTGAAACTTTGAAAGTGCCTTAAACTTTCATACATTTGAAAGATTTGTGTTCTGACGCTGCATTTTGCCCTTCTACAGTATCTTTTTGACTCGCTAAAAGACACGACTGTCATGAAATGTGGGCACACAATGCATTGCGAGTGTTATAATGAGATGATGAAGCACGAAAAGTAAGCATCCATGTAATTTCAAAATTATTTTCTTTTTCATTTTTGTTTCTATTTTTTTAATGGAAAATATTTTATTCAAGCGGTTGACAGTAATGGTTTCTCAAGTAAGATATTTTTCCCTTTTTGTCTTTTAATCAGTCAAAAAGAGTCTTCTGTAATTTTGTAACTTACTTTGAATTTGTTACCCAGATACACTTGCCCTATATGCTCCAAGTCAGTGATTGACATGTCTGCGACCTGGAAGAGAATTGATGAGGAGGTAGGCATTCTTACATTTGTAGTTTACTGGTTTAATAATTTGCGCGCCCTTCCTTTTCGAAGGATTTAGGGAGAAAGACACTGACCTCTCCTGTAATTTAGCAACAAGATATAGACCCTTCTTCAGGTTTTAAAACTTCTAGACGATTTAACAAAAAGTTAATATTTGCAAAAGGACTTGCTTGGCAAGGGGGTATAAGATGCCCTAAAAACCAAATGTCAAAAGGTTGAATGGAATTTTTAAAAGCTCAAGACTTGATATTACATAACTTAGTAGATGCATAGAGAATAGACATTTGATGGTTCGCCTTCCCACCAAGTGTGAGAATGACATGCAATAAACTTGGGACCACTTGCAATTTTGAGCTGTTGCCCAAACATGAGATTGGACATTTTTGGGCAGCCTTCCCACCAAGTGTGAGAATGACATGCAATAAACTTGGGACCACTTGCAATTTTGAGCTGTTGCCCAAACATGAGATTGGACATTTTTGGGCAGGTGTATCATGCCTTCTGCCAGATGCATGGTTTTAAATAAAGGTCGCGACTGTTACGTAATGCCCTTATGTAAAGGTTTTTTGGGTTACTAATACCGTTACACATCGCGAAATCGGTGGGAAGAAAAATCACGGCCGTAGTGGCTGTTACGGACCGCGACTGTTACGTAAAGGCCGCTACGGCCATTACGTAACCTCTATAGTACTGTTACACCAAAAAAATATTTTAATTTTTACTTTTTATTCTCACTTTTTCTCTCTTTTTCATATATCGTTCTCAATATACCAAGTGGCAAGAAGGAGAAAAGATTATAATGAAGATGATAATGATACAAAATTTACTATTTCTTTAAATACTTCAAAATACTAACTCCTTAGGAAATTTTTTTCTCAATTGTTTCAGATGTTCTGCCTCTTTCTGACTTTGTCAACAGCTGATTTTTGCCTTGACTAAAACGTGTTGGCCTCATTTAACTTTGTAGAGTCTAATTTAAAGCAATCTCAAAGTTCTAGTACTTCATGATGCACACAATCTGTTGCCCTTTTAAGTAAATTAAACTTTCTTTTCTTTTGTGTGTGTGTGTGTGTGGGCGCACGCACTTCTTATCTATTGTACTAACATGTACAATATTATTTTTGCTGGCAGGTTCAAGCAACTGTCATGCCTATTGATTATCGACACAAGAAGGTGCTTGCATTTGAACACTTGCACATATTACTAGCCTTCTTTCTGCTGAATCACCCCTTCTTTTATCATTTTAGAAGATGCTTTATTTGAGATTAATAAGTGATTGAAAGCTGTCTCCTTTAACAAAAAAATTTATACAAGTGACGGGTGACCACTAAATCTAAGTTGTGCCTTCGCAGCTAAGTAATATCATGGACTAATTCTGGTTTTGAACATGTACACTGATTACACAATCTGACAAAAGGAGGCTGCTTGCAGGTTTGGATCCTATGCAACGACTGCAACTATACGACAGAAGTTTTCTTCCACATAATTGGGCAGAAATGCGGCCATTGCAAATCGTACAATACCCGCACAATTGCTCCTCCAGTCCCCCAGCGATGACCAGGCTATTTAACTGGGGCTGTATCCGACTAGGCGGCTGTATTAAAGCTTGCCTGCTTGAGTGTAGGAAGATTTTTTGCTCCATGTTCGAGCATTTTCCATTGTTTCCCTTAATATTTTCATCTGTGTTTGATTTATGATCTTTGTACCATCAAAGACAGATGTATTCTTCCTCGGGTATATGATTAAACCCAGTCAAATTACTCTCTGGGTGCATTCAAAATAATATAGTGTTGCACAACATTGTTTCCTGGTATGGGCAACCAGCATTTGTATTGATGACTGTTCATTGCTCTTCCCTTCTATGATTCTTGTCGTGGAAGTGCATCTATATCTAGCTGTCCAGCTAGTATAGGAGATGTTCAAGTAGGAGAGGACTTATTTGGTGATGTTGCTGTTTTGTTTCTTTTTTTTTGTTTTTTTGTTTTCTTTTTGCATAATGAAAAAATAGATTATAAAAATGTATTTATTTATATTGCTAGTTTTCTGTGTTTAATGTAGATTTTTTACCATTTGTAAAAAAATTAAAAATCAAATATAATTTTCAGTTGTTTTGACACAAATTTTAATATCCATAAATAGTTTTTTGGATTAAATTATTTTTTATGTACTTAAATTAAAATTAAAATCAAATGGTCAAATATATTTAAATATAATTGAAATAAAAATATACATAAATATCAAAATATAATAATACTTAAGTCAATTGTAAAATATTTTTATTGTTTTTCAATTGTCAATAAACTTTTTATTGTAAAGTAAAATTTGAAAATATAATAATTAAGTAATATAATTATAATAATTTTTTATTTTTATTATAATACTTTTTAATGTGCATTATTTTGTAATTTTTTTATTTTTATTATAATTCATGATATTATTTGATTTAAAGATAAACCATAAAAATGAGTATTTTTCAACCAAGTTATAAATTTATTTTAGTTTTATAAATATAGATACCCCATTTTATTAACCAAATAAGTTGGTTTTTTTTTTTTTTAATTTCTATTTTGGTTTCTAGTTTTCAATTTTGATTATTTTTTTTACAATTTGTAACAATGATACCAAATGGTCCTTAAGTTTTAATGATTTTGTTCCCGTTTGCTAAATATTTAGAAATAATAGGTTTACGATTTGGTTCTTGAAAAAGACTCAGAAGGAATGTTTTCTCATGAAAAATTGGAATGTTTATTTTTAAGTTTAACATAAAGAAAAAAATACAATGATTAAAATATTTATTACAAAAAAAAAAAGGGTAAAAATCAAGGTACTGCTTCTTTCTTCAACTCAAATCACCAAATGGAAACATAAATAGGAAAATCACATTTTAGATTTTGTTAGATGTGGAAAATATTATTTATTATCAATTTTTAAGTTTTAGAGCATTACATAGATGTTACATGATTTCTTTATTTTTAAAATATTTATATGGAGAACTTCCAAAGTTAAAAGGGCATTACTTGTAGTTCTTTAAAAATTTTAAAGTGAAAAATAATTTTTTTTTTCACAAAGCCCTTTATTTATTTATTAATTTATTTTTGTTTTCAAATATTTTTGTATTAGTTGTAAATCACATATTGTAATCTAGGAAAATATTCATATGGGTAAATTTGAATGGATGTGTTGGAAGAGATATAATAAAGGTTATGAGATGATACATAGAGGATATGGATATGTAAACAAAAATAAGCCTAAAACGATGATCTTAGATTTCATTATGTCATATGATTTTATTACAATGAATACTTGTTTTAAGAAAGAGAAAAATACTTAATTACCTTTGAAGTGGATACAAGAAAAGTCAAATATATATATATATATATATATATATATATTTTAACTAAAAGGTAGATCGTTTATCATGTAAAGATTGTAAAGTTATTTTAGGTGAAATTCTAAACATACAACATAGAGTCATAGTGTGAGATATATATATATATATATATATATATATATATATATATATATATAAATGGAGAAAAAAAAAAGATTAAATAAATCAGTGTAAGAGAACTAGGCGGTGAAATATAAAGGGATGAAATATAATAAAATTTAAAGATAAAATGATCAAAGATGAGGATTGAACTATAGAGGATGTGATAGGTACAAATATTCTTTGGAACAAATTAACTAGTTCTATAAAAAAAAAAAAATAGCAAAAAAATTTTAGGTGAATCAATGGAAAGATTCTCAAATAGCAAAGAAAGTTGGTGACGAGATAAAGGTGTCCAAAAAGTTGTAAAAATAAAAAGAATTTGATATTAAACATGACAAAAATATATAAACATATATAACTTTCAAAAGTATAATGATGTGAGAAAATGTGCAAAAAAAGTAGATAATGAAACTAAACATAGATCATTTAATAATTTGTATGATATATTAGATATAAAATAAGTGGAAAGAGATATATTTAAACTTACCAAAGTTAGAAAAAGAAAGAATAAAGACTTCGAAAATATAAAATATATAAAAAAGTGAGGATAATATTTTCTTAGTTAAGGACAAAGACATAAAAGATAGATAGAAAAATTACTTTAGTAAGTTATTTAATGAAAATCAAATGGAAGACTTAAACTTAAAATTGACAAATGAAGAAAATACTAAAAATATGAAATTTATTCGCAAAATTATAGTTAATGATGTGATGACCCTATATATATGTATATATAGTAGAGGATAATAATAATAAAATAATAAAATGGTCTTTTTTTTTTAAGAAGGATGGCACCTCCATTTATTTATTGATAAACCTTCACTTTAAATAATAAAATGGTTATTAAGTTAGTATTAATACGAATGTGTTTCTCTGTTAAGATAATTGATTTCATGTTTAAGGCCTAAGAAAGACTTTATCTAAGCGAGTGCTCAAAGATCATCGCGATACAGTCGCTTTCTGGAGGTTGACCTAATTAAAGTGAAATTTCCCAAAATAAATAGAATAGACACAGTCGGTGCACATATATAAAACATATACATAAAGATATATGTGAGTAGGATATAAATGAACGTATTATTTTATATAAAATAATTGTTCAAATATGCATATAGAAATAAACAACAAAATAAATGTAGGGTATACCTGTACAAATAAATAGATCCTCTCAGTCTTCCCCACCCAATCCTCTACTATCGTTGGGTCAGGTCCTCCAGAGAACGTTGGAGGATGCATGCGTGTGAACCTCTCAATGGTGCACCCCGTAGCAATAGGAGAGCACTCGCGTCTCCTTACACTCCGCCCGATCTCCCGTAACACCTGCCTCGTCAAACCTTGAGGCATAGAAGGGGACTCATCACTCGCAGTCTCCTCGGAGCCACTTCCCAAGTCATTATCTTTGGGCTCCATTTTGCAGTACAATAGGAATCTATCAGTATCCCTACAACACATCCAGTTAACACAATGATCTACACTAATCGTGTTAACTACTCCTTGCCAGGTTTAGGTCTGTCCTATCACACCGACACGAAAGTCATCAATGATCTGCCCTGCTTTTACTGGAATCATCATCCCAGGAAAAATACGGAATACCGTCGACAAATCCCGGTCTTGCAACTGAACAACCCTCAACCAACTCTACCCATATCCACATCCTATACTCTAGTATGTACTCACTACTAAGCCTAACCAAGTCTACAAGATCTAGTAACCTAGTTAGCTCTAATACCAAGCTGTCATTCCCCGAACCCCGAAATGGATCCCAAGGGTGAAAATGTAACTAACATGTCCCTGTATCTGATAAAACATCCAAAGATACAGTACAATGGATGAGGGTCCGACCCTGTGGGGTTCCTAGGCACCCTAAACACATCCAACCACAATCATATACACAGCGGAAAAAGGTCATTCTATAACATCATATACAATACCATACCAGAGTCTATACACGAGCCAAACACAGCTTTATCAAAACGTACAACCGGGTGCCTAAATACAACTCAAAATGGAAACCCAACAAAAATACAGTCCTAGCACTTACCCAAGCGCTAAATGCAGTACACCGGCCACTACACTCCTTACACCAGGACGCTAGTTTCGATTACTCGAAGGACCTGTAAAAATGTATGTACGGCAGGGGTGAGACACCTCTCAGTAAGGAAGAACACAGGTTATATCGGTGTGTGATATTTGAGTGTTATCATGATACAACATACACGCAGTTAAATACATTCTAATACTAATTTTCCACAGTGCATTCATGCACACATACACACACACACACACACACACACACACACACATATACACATGATCAGCAATCTTGGTGTCGTCACACCCTTCGGCCCGAAGCCGGTCCGCGAAAATCCGGTGTTGGCCTATATTCAACCCGCGAAGCACGGTGCCACCGGCACATGGCTAGTCCTTGACTCCCATGTCATCGTACTGGCACATAGTTGGTGGATCCACACCCTTCCATCTGATCTGCCGGAATAGGCTCACGCCCTCAGATATAGAGTCTGACACTCTTGCCCACATGGTAGGCGATAAAATACACGCCCTCGGATTTAGAGCCACACACTCTTAGTACCTGGAACAATTTCGGAACTGCGTTCCTACTAGCATTTCAACATATCACACACACATGCATACTCATATAACCAAACAAACCACACCCATTTGGTAATCTAAATAATGGTTTTTCAAACAAATATAGTTTAAACAAGTCAAGACACGACCATCCCAATATCACAGTATAAATCACACATATACTCGGTTTTCAACAAAACCAGGGATGCAGCCCGTCAACCCCTTTTCCCAAAACTGTAATAATGAAAACCCCATAGTTTTCCCCGTTAGATCTCCCCAAATGAGTAGCCAAGGCACACATAGGACTGTGAACCACAGTTCCACTAAGTCCAATTTCAAAAATAACCAATATAAACATAGTTCCCCTTACCTTTTCCCCAGATAGCCAATCCCGAACTCCAAGGTCCCTAAACAGCGAATCGAGTTCCAAAACCTACAATCAACAATACAGAATATACTCACGACACAGTTTCCTACAAAACTACCGGATCAGAATTAAAAACCAAACCTTACCTTGATTTTACGCTGAAACCCAAAAATCTCCAAAACGAGATTTTCATCTGTAGAAATTGTAGAGAATCTTTCCACGATCCTTGTGGTAACTTCAGATTTCCGATTCTGTCAATGATTGGGGAAGAAATCTAGAGAGAGAGAGAGAGAGAGTAGGGAGAGTTTTAAAGAGAGAGAGAGAGAGAGAGAGAGAGATTTGAAGTTACTTAGTGAGGAAGTAAAAGAAATTCCTATTTATAGCCCTTTGAGATTCGTCGACGAAATGGTGTTCTCGTCGACGAATCTTTCACTGACTTTGTCGATGAATCGATGGCCTCGTCGACGAGTCTCTGAATTTCGTCGATGAGAGGAACAAAGGCTTCGTCGACGAAATCTGACTTCGTTGACGAAATCTTCCAAATTCCTAATTTGCCCCTGTCTTATTTATTTAAACCCATTTATCATAGTTCGAGTTCTTACAAAATAAGCTATTAAATCATACATATAAGTATAAACTAGCTTTTTAGCAGCTCAGTCTTTCTAAAAGTGTTGTTGTAATCAAATTCCCTTTACCTTAAACTTGACACAAAACTACGTACGAAACCGATCCAAATCGACAACCAGGAATCCTCAAAAAATAAAAACCACGAAACATAACCTTACTATAATTTCGACTATCCAAATATTCAATCTAAATTGAAATCATGTCCTTACCTCTATTTTTGGGAAAACCCAAAAATCCTCAAAACAACGATCCGATCTGTTAAAGTTGTAGAACTTGCTCCTCTGATCCCTACAGGAACTTCCGTTTTTAGAAACGAATGTCGAACGGTGAAGAATCTTAGAGAGAGAGAGAGAGAAAAAATCGCAGGTGAGAGAGAGAGAGAGTTTTTGGGAAGAAACTTAACTTCTAAGCAACCAAAATGGATATTTATAGAGCCTTTGACCAAGTCAAACTCATCGACGAGATGGCGTCTTCGTCGACAAATCCGCCACATAGCTCGTTGACGAAGCCATCCCTTCGTCGCCGAACCCAAATTCTGAATATTTCTCTAACCCGCTCGGTGTTTACTCGTCGATGAGGCTCTGAAGGTCTTCGTCGACAAACGTGACTCCTTCGTCGACGAACCCAGCTTATTACGAGTTTGGGTCTTTACATGTCATCACACACCATTATCTAACATCATCATATATACATGCCCATAGGTTCTATAAATAGGATATCCTCACACTGAATGATCACAACCTGCATTACATGAAAATTTTCAAAGAGAGAAAGAAGGAAAAATGAGTGTAAGAATTAGTGGTGGATAAAGAATTTTGCTATACTTGAAATTCTCACTCCCCCACTCTTTCCAACCTTATTTTATTAAGATCGTTTCATAAGGTTAAATTAAGATAAGTAAATTTGATTATGTTACACTTTTATTAAATTTTATCCGAGTTTATTTTTACGTATATTTGATTATATCAATTTTATTTTTAATATTCTTGCGATTATTTTTGGGTTAAGAAATGTTCTAATTCCCTCAAGTAATTTGCAGCATTGCTATTTTCTATTCAAGAAAAAATATTTTTAGCACGAAATTTGTGTAACATGAGCTTATTTTATTAAGTTATGTTGCATATTTTATGAAATAATTTGAGATGGTAAAATAATTATGATGTCATTTTATTGCATAAATCATATGTAAAATGTTTATGATATTGTTCAAATTTTATATATAATTTTTATGATATAAATTTTATAAATTATATAGTAGTATGTTATTTTTTAAAACCCTTTATGGCTCAAAGATCATAGAATTACAAATTGTTGGAATTGGTGTATTCCCAAGAAAGGGTGAATTGGAATTGTAAAACTTTTGCTTAGGTTAAACAAGATATCAATAATCCACAACCTAGGATCTTTCTAAGCATATATCAATTGTGCAGATAAAAGTAATATGCAGAAATTAAATCATGTGCAACATTCACAATATATTGAATATAACATTCATGTGTAGAATTATAAAGTACTGGAAATTAACAGTAGAGACATGATATGTTATCAGGGTTCGTCCAATACTGCCTACATTCCCGCCTCAGCTCGCAAGCCTAAGGATTCCATTAATGTTCACTTAACGGGTGGAGTGGCACTGTATACAATACTAGGTCAAATTACCAGGGTTGACCTCAACCTTTATAACCAATCCTTAAGGGCTAGATCAACAGCCCCTTAGGCCACACCTGGAATACAACAGATAATCAATACAATTTTTGCATACAATTCAAATGCTTCTACACAAGTAGATATGTACCACTATGCACAATACAACTAATGCACTCACAGATAATAGTATTTATTGCTCAAGTGAGATCTTGAAAATTTAATTCAAGATAATATATTCAACAAATGAATATTCAAGGTTATCTCAAAAACCCTAATCAAGTATCACAAAGATATTTTATCAAATGTAATTACAATAGATACTTAGGGTTTAAACTTGTAAAAAAATTATCAAATAAAGTATGCAAGCTCTCAAGTCTTGCAATTTGAATGCAAAGACTAGGAAGCTAAAACAATTTACTCTCAATCAAATATTTAATTTATGAAATATTTTGGGAATAAACAATCAAGCAAAACTCTTCAAAAGGTTTTTCAAATACGTATGAATATGTGAGAGTAATGCCAAGGAAATGATTTGAAAGATGCACACAATAACCACAATCAAATCCCTACAAACTTGCAAATGATTTGCAAGAGAGGAATAATATGAAACTCTCTTCTTCAAAAATAATATTTACAAGTAAGTGTATAAGAGAGTATATGAAAATAAGTTTGGAAGATACAGCAAAAGAGTATAAAAAATTTTAGAGAATTTTGACTAATTACTATTGCTAATCATTTTACTAATCAAGGAAAATGAGGGGGTATATATAGATATCCCTCAAATTTTGACCGTTGGGGACCTATTGGGGATTTTGAAAAAATTTAATTAAAAGTTAACCCCAATTTTTCGGTTGCTCGGTCTTTAAGGATGGTCGCCCGAATAGACACACAGTGAAAAGTAACTTTTACACGTTGGGGTGCACGAGGAAAGGTTCGGGTGGCTGAGTCAAGGCGATGTTCCCAAACGTTCAACGTTCGGTTGCCCGGTGGTCAGTTCGGTCTGCCAAACTTCACACTTCGATCACCTGGGGCTATTTTGAACTTAGAGTTCGGGCACCTAGGGAAGGTAACAAGTGACCGTTCTTATCTTCGGTCAACCGTGGACATTCAGTTCAAATTAGGTTCAGTTGCCTGTGTAACGACCCGAAGAATAATGGTATTTAAATAATAAAGAGGGGGTGGGGGGGGCGTTCGTCGATGACGTTGCACTTTAGAGGAAATAACCCAAGAAATTTTCCAGGTCTCGTCGACGAACACAGGGGTTTCTTCGACGAGGGTTCTTTAGGATCTCGTCGACGAGGTCCCGTCTCGTCGATGAGAAGATACCGAGAAAGATTTTTGGAAGTCTGAAATTCGTTGACGAGGGTGCAGGTTCGTTGATGAACTTTCTATAGGACTCGTCGATGAGGTGACACGAAAACTCAGTTTTTACTCAGAAATTTTAGCGAAAACTTTCTCTCTCCTCTCTCTACGGTCCCTCTCCCATTTTTCTTCGATTTTGGCCCTGTTAACCACCGGATCGACGATCTGAGGCCACAACGACCCTCCTGGGGAAGTTCTCTTCAAGTCTGTCGGAGCGAATCATCGATGGGACGGAGTTGGATTTCATCTCAGGTTCAGGGTAAGTTCTTTTAAGAAAAATTTGGCTTTCCAGCAGTTGTAGGAAATGCTGTAGACGTAGAAATAGTAATATTTTTTTTTTCTAGGATATATGGTTTTTAGGGTGTTGAGTGGAGAACCTTGCGAGTTAAGGACCCATCATAGTAGGGGGATTTTAGCAAGAAACAGGTAAGGGAAATATGCTATGTTAGACAGTTTTAAAATAATTTTCAGTATAAAATGTATATTTTTACCATATTAATATTCACAGTAGAACTTTATATAGTTTATCAATTATAAATAATATGTTTTAAATTACTGTGTGGCTTGAGAATATGGATATAGTACAGAAACATGTTTTACAGTATTTTCCTGAGTTATGTTTTACAGAGTATACAGACAGTGGATATGTTTTATAGTAATTACAGAATACCATGATTATATAGTTGATATAGATACAGTTTATAGTACCATAACATACAATTTTATAGTTTATTTCAGAAAATACAATTGATACAGATACAGTTTATTATAGCGTCATGGTTTATACAGTTATTATAGAATCATGGTAAAACAGATTATTGTATATAGAAATGTACTAAATAGTATCAGACCCTGATGGACATTACAGATACAGTTTACAGAGCACAGTACCGTAGCTATATACAGTATAGAGTACAACCACCTATTCAGATAATACGTGGTATAAAGTCGATTGTATAGAGCCTACGAGTGGACAGGCTCCCCATCAGATATGGGTTAAGGAGGGCTGATCAGAATGATGGAGTCTAGTGGTTTATCTTGGTCAGTCAATCAGGGTAGATCCTGCCTACGGGCCACACAACTCTATCATGAGGGGTTAAATCATGACACACAGTTATCCAGAGGGAAGTTTTCAGTTATTATATACAATTTTACAGTAGCATTGGGTGTACTTATGTATAGTAGAAGTATTATGAATGGAAAACCTATAAAAGCAAATATGTTAAGCAACATCGGTACAGGTGGTGGCTTTATATGTTATTTGTTCTTGTATTCTCATATTCATTTATACATGACTATATATAGAAATAGATTTTCAAGGTATTGTAACTCATTTGCCACACACTAGCAATAGCATATTTCGTCTTACTGAGCGTCGTCTCATCCCATTACTTTAACATTTTTTTCAGGTGATCCAAGTAGGCAAGCAGACTAGGCTCGCAGGTAGAGGGGCTTCAGTATTGCCCTTCCAGTAGAGAGTGGGTACTTTTTTAGAGTATTTATGTATAGCCCTAGCCCACTTGAGGGTATTTTGGGGAACAGTAGTACATGTATATTTTGGGAACATTTTAGCACTCTAGTATTGTATATATTGAAAATGGTTATATGAATTCAGCTTCTTGCTGGTTCGGTTGACAGCTTGGTATCAGAGCATTATAAATCTCATAGTATATATATATAAAAAAAAAATTGGAAATAAATAGCAGGTCGTTACAGCCTGGGACATGGTCAATTGTTGACCCTTTGCACATTCGGTCGCCCGAACCATTTTTAACTCTCTGGGTTCGGTAGTATGAAACCCCATTTTTGTCCTTGAACTTATTCAACCATGTGTGAATAAGTTATAACATTTTGTGCAAAGATTTTAGGGTCCTAGTGGTCAGTTTATGGTTTCTTGAGAGTTAACTCCAAATATCCAACGTCGGTCGACTAAGGTGGTCCCTAAGGTCAATCTATGATCTTGAGCCTAAATACCTATTATGCATGATATGTAGATTATTACAGACCATAAATAAAAAACTTATTACAATTACAATATAATTTGAAAGAAAATAAAAGAACTCCATGTTCTGCTCCTTTGCTATAGTATGGATTGCGTCGAATGATGTGCTTATTTAAGTGCTTCTAGGCTTCCATTTCTCATTTGTTATTCGTGCTTAGAAAAGTAAACTTGTTCATATACTTAGCACACAGATGAGATACAGTGATTCGTCATAATCAAAATAGGAGAAGGATTCAAAAAGTCAACACAGATGCTCGGTACCATAGCTTTCATATTACAGTTTATAGAGTGCACTCAAACTATTTACAGAGTGGTTTTACAGAGCAGTGGATTTCTCCTGAGTGCATACCTAGTTTCGGACTAGAACTTAATGGGGAAAGTCTCACTTACAGTTTATAGTTTGATTTAGTTTGGTCGGTGAGCCAACTAAGTCTAGTCTTCGGACTGGACAACCCTGTCATGGGGGTAAACATGACTTACAATTAATAGACCTAAAAAAGATTTTTACAGTATATGTAAATATGTATGTATGTGTATATATATATATATATATATATATATATATATATATGTGTGTGTGTGTGTGTGTGTGTGTGTGTTTATGTGAATGGAACCATTTTTAGTAGGCCTAAATGATGATTTAAAGGAAAGTGTATATATATAATTAAGTATTATAGTTACAGTTTTAAAGTTCACAAGTTCAGTTTAACAATTAAAGTGTATGGTTATACAATTTTACTGCTATAATTGATGGTAAAAGTTTTATGCAATAATTTTTTAAAATTTACTTTTATTTTAAATGCAGTTTTGAAGTTACAGTATTAAATGTTATTTTACGAAATTATAATACTGTGAAAACTCATCTTGGCTATACACTAATAATATTCTCTTTTACTTACTAAGTGTTGTCTCACCCCAAATATTATTTTACATTACAGAAAATTTTGAAGAACGTACCAGAAATCAGGCGTAGCAAGTGCATGGGCGGGAATAGAAAGAACGGAGTAGATTAAAAATTAGTATAATATCAGTTGGATTATTTTTGTATATTTTAGAATTTTTAAGAATATTAATTTTAGTATTTAAGATATGATTGTAATGATGTTAATTAGAACTTTGGTATAATAATATTTGAGGTTTATTTACTTTCATTGTAAATCATTTGTAGAAAGTAACACCTCAGACCCTACCGAGTTCGAGGCATGAAACTATTTGTCTGAGTCAAACTGTCACGCCCTGAACCCGGCAGGGTCTAAGGTGTTACTTTTTACAAATAATTTGCAGCAAAAGTAAATAAACTTCAAATATTATTATCCCAGAGCACTAATTAACTTCATTACTTTTTAAATAAAAAAAAAAAACTCCAAAGTTATTGATTGCCCTCACTTATGGTGGATGAAAACCATGGTTACAAACATGTCACAAGAGATTTACAAAGAAACTAGCAAAATCATCCCATGCCACAAAACCAACACAAGCCTAGTGAAACCTGCACCAATATCCAACTAAGTCAAACTAAACAAGACCATATGAATCAAAACAAAATAAACACAATAAAAAACAAAGTACCTGCAAACTGATGTCAATTACAATCATATCTCAAATACTAAAATTAACATTCTTAAAAATTCTAAAATATATAAACATAATACAACTGATATTATACTAATTTTTAATTTACTCTTTTCTTTCTAGAGCTCATGCACTTGTTAAACTTGATTTTTGATACGTTCTTCAAAATTTTCTGTAATGTAAAATAATATTTGGCGTGACATGACACTTAGTAAGTAAAAGAGATTATTATTAATATGTGGCCAAGATGAGTTTTCATAGTATTTTAATTTTGTAAAATAACATTTAATACTGTAACTTCAAAATTGTATTTAAAATAAAAGTAAATTTAAAAATTATTGCATAAAACTTTTACCATCAACTATAACAGTAAAAATTTATAACCATATAGTGTAACCGTTAAACTAAACTTGTGAACTTTAAAACTGTAACTATAATACTTAAATATATATATATATATATATATATATATACATTTTTCTTTATAATTTTCCTTCAAATCATTATTTAGGCCTACTAAAAATGACCTTGTTCACATTAACATATATATATATATATATATATATATATATCTATATATACATACTTACATATACTGTAAAAATCTCTCTTAGGCTTGCTAACAATAAGTCATGTTTATCCCCATGACAGGGTTGTACGGTCCGAAAACTGAACTTAACCGGTTGACCGACCAAACTAAATCAAAATGTAAATTGTAAATGAGATTTTTCCTATTAGATCATGGTTTAGAATCAGGCGTGCACTCAGGAGAAATCTACTGCTCTGTAAAACCACTTTGTAAACAGTGTGGGTGCACTCTGTAAACTGTAATATGTAAGTTACGGTATTGAATATTTGTAATTCTGTGATTTTTTAGCCATAAGGGGTTTTGAAAAACATACTACTATATCATTTATTTAATTTATAAAATTTACATCATAAAATTGTATATATAATTTGAATAATATCATAAAAATTTTACATAAAATTTATGCAATAAAATGACATCATAACTATTTTACCATCTCAAATTATTCCATAAAACATGCAACATAACTTAATAAAATAAGCTCATGTCAAACGAATTTCGTGCTAAAAATATTTTCCTTGAATGGAAAATAGTAATGCTATAAATTACCTGAGGGAATTAGAACATTTCTTAACTAAAAAATAAACACAAATATATTAAAAATAAAACTGATATAATCAAACATATGTAAACATAAACTCGGGTAAAATTTAATAAAAAAAAAGACCTAATATAATCAAATTTACTTACCTTAATTTAACTCTATGAAGCAATCATAACAAAATGAGATTAGAAAGAGTAGGGGAGTGAGAATTTTAGGTATGGTAAAATTCTCTATACACCACTAATTATTTCACTCATTTTTTCTTCTTTTTCTCTCTTTGAAAATTTTCACATAATGCAGGTTGTGATCATTCAGTGGAGATTCCGATTTATAGAATTCATGGGTATCTATATATGATGATGTTAGATGATGGTGTAAGATGACATCGTTCAATTATTCAGGAAGACATGGGCAACTCTCTCTCTCTCTCTCTCTGTCGACACTTTATTTATTTATTAATTATTATAATATATATTATATAACAATATATTCTCACTCCCTCTCTTTCTTCCTCTATTCATCAGCCACTTTTGTTGGTTTTTTCTTTTCTTATGATATGGACATCCATCATACGCATTTATATATATATAATATTATATTATGAAATCATGCATGCATGGGTGTGTCTGCGAAGGGAGGAAGAATTCAAAATTGAATTTAAAAGTCAGGATATGATTTTTATCCTACTAGGTTAGTTTTAATTTTTTTTATTGTTAGTGGGGATCTTACTTTCTCATTGTAAGTGTTGTAATGGACATTTTATTTCAAATTGAATTCCTAAGGGGCGACTGCTTGTGAGTGGGTATGTTTAAAATATATATTACATATGTGTATGTATGTGGATTTTTATTTATTTATTTATTATTTTTTTGTACAATATATGTATGTGTATGTTTGTGAATTTTTATTTATTTATTTATTATTATTATTATTATTATTATTATTATTATTATTATTTATTTGTACAAGTATATCCTTCGTTTAAAGCGCGATACAATATATCCATGGTATGTGAATTTGCATGCATTAAATTAATGTCATTATCGTTTATAGGCATACAAATTTCGTTAACAATTATCTGCCAAGTCCTCAAATCCATAGATTTTGTAAATACTCTCATTCTTAATTTCCAAACTGAAAAATTTTCACTAGAAAATATAGGAGGTCTAGAACATGATTGTCCCTCACTGAATGGGATATACCAAATTGAGCCATTGTGATCTTTAGCATAAGCGATTAACCTTTTTGCAACGAGGTTCTGATACCAATTGTGAGTAATGATGTATTCTCAGGAGGGGGGTGAATTGGAAATTTAAAACTTCCTAGGTTAATATATCTCTATTTTAAGATCCATAGTTAGTATAATGCAACCTAAGGTCTTTTTAAGCAATTACCAATTCCACAGATAATGAAATATGCGAATATTTAAATCATACACAACAGTTTAAATATAGACATGCAAGTGAGGTGAAGTAAAGAGTATAAGGAAGAGAATAACACAATACTTTTATCAAGGTTGGGCCAAACCATCCTACGTCCCCGCCTCAAGCTAACCAGCAAGAGGATTCCACTACATGCTCACTTAATTAGGCGGAGCGACCCCACTTACACTCTCCTTATAGGGCAGAGACTCCCCAACTCAAATTATAGGGCTGAGCCACAACCAATTCTCCTTAATTATGAGGCGGAGATACCTTAGCTCAATTATCAGGCTGAGCCAAACTGTACACATCTTACAGGATGGTGCAAATCCCAGCTTTCCTAATTGTGTCTAAGCCAATATGGTACTCTTAACAGGGCAAGTCTCCCTCTTCAGGCCATGCCTGGAATACAAGGATATAAAATATTTTTCGTACAAATAAATGCCTCTACAAAAGCAAAGATGTACAATATGAAGCTCAAGATGCACTCTCGTATGATGTGATTTCAAGCTCAGTAGAGTAGGTGTTTTTCTCAATATGATTTTTCAATCTTTGAAAATGATTTATATGATTCACACTTCAAAGATATAGCCCTAATAAATATTTCTCCAAAATATTTTTTTAATGAAAGGTGTAGGAGAACCTAGGGTTTTGTTTTCAAATAATTTTTTCCCAAAGAAAAATATATGATCTTTGATTTAAAATGAAGTATACAATAAATACGTCAAAGATCTTAAACCCTTAAGAAATATTCCCAACAATGATTTTCAAAAATATAGTTTAAGGGAAGTAAGGGTTTTATCTCAAAAATATTTTTTCTAATAAAGACCAATGAGCTTACGAATCTTGCAATGAATGTGCAAAGATTCATAAGCTTATATGAGGTTTTACCCACAAGTATTTATCAATGAAAATAAGTGGGGAAACACTAAGCTAACTCTCAAAAAATTATTTCCAAAAGTTAAAGAATGAGTGAGAGCATATGCCTTGAAATGTAAGAATGAATGGCCAAATAAATGATTCTTTCAACAACTCTCAAATGCAATAAATATGCAAGTGAAAGAAGTAAAAGAATAGAAACAAAGCTCTCTTTCAAAATGATTTCTCAAAGGAATAATAACGAGAGTATAAAACGTTTTGCTTGATTTTGAAAAATAAAACCCAAAAATATTTGAGAGGATATTTAATCTAAGCATTAGTTTTTAAAAATAGTTATGAGGGGCTATTTATAGAGAACTCCCAAAATATGACCATTAGGGACACAGAGGGTATTTTAGAATTTATTTAATTAGAAATTGAACATGTTTAGCGCTGGAAAAATTAGGCAATCCAAGAGGGTCGGTCAACTGACGAATGCGTCGGCCAACTAAGCTCATACAAATTTTGAATTTTCCTCTAGGTTCGATCGACTGAGTGAATTGCCAGTCGGCTGATCTTGGGCGATTTTCCATCCTTTGTAGGTTTGGTCGGTTGGCCAAATGGCTGGTTGGCTGAGCCCCAAAGTCAATCGACTAAGCACATTTTGCACTTACTTCATCGGTCAAATGAGCCTTGAAATATGGCCAGATAAAGGACTTAGGTCGATTGAGCAATGTCGATCAACTAGCCATAAAGTAATTTCAAATTTTCTTGGCCATCGGTCAACTGAGGAAGGTTAGTTAAAAAGTGGTCAGTCGACTAAGCTAAGTCGAATTTTGACTTTTGACCAAAGGCATGGTCGGTCGACTGAGGGTTACAAAACATGAACTAGTCGGTCGATCGAGGACATTGAAAAACTAAGATATTGCCCGGAATTTGACCCTAAAGATATTTTAAAACCTTTGTAAGTTTTAGGAAATTTTGAAAAAAGTTTTGAGTGAAAGGTTAGGTCCCCTAAGGTTAGTCTACAATCATTCTGAGCTTTCTTCCACATGATGCATGTCATGCATTATTACAGATCAAAACTCTAAACTAAATGCAATTACAACAAAAAAAATACATATGTCTTCTTTCTTCTTTGCTCTTCTTTCTTCATGGAATGTGCAAAGTGTATAAGCTTTAAGTTCTTCTAGGCTTTCATTTCCCTTACCTTATGTGCGTGCTGAATTTGGACCATTGTTGACTTTTTGAGTTCGATCCCTATTCTGATTATAACAAACCACAATATCTCATCTGTGTACTAAGTGTATGAATAGGTTCATTTTTCTAAACATGGATGACAAATGAGAAATGGAAGCCAAAATTGCAAAGGAGCATTGCATGAAGTTTCTTATTTGTTTCAAGTTGTATTGTATTTCATTCTATTTTTATTTGGGTCTGTAATAATTAATGCATGGCATGCATGGTAGAACTATAAGCTCAAATGACCAAAGGAAAATTAATGACCATAGAAAAGACTTCGGTCGACCAACGCCAGGTTTTTAGGCTAAATTAAAAAGCTTAGACTGTAGACTGACCATAGGTCCCTACACACCACATGACAAATCCCCTATATCTTAAAAGTTACACTCTTATGATCAGGGGTAAACTCTTGTAAGAATTAGGACCTAAAATAATATTTGAAAGGGTCTCAATCGACCAAAGTCAACCAGCTATATTTAGCTCAGTTGATCGAACCATTCAAAGGTCAACAGTTTGACCAAGGCTCAGTCGACCAAATGTTTTTGAACGTATCTTCTTTAGTCGACTGGACATTAATGTGACTGATCCCCCAACGGTTTAGCTGACCAAATGTTCAGTTCATTTTGGACTCAATCGACCAAACCTGATAAGTTGCTGACTGAACTTAGCCTTAGTCGACCGAACCTCGAAGGGTTCATAATCACCTTAATTCAGTCGACTATATCTGTAGTTCAAAAGTGTCTCGGTCGACCGTACTTGTCAATATAGTTGATCGAACCTATTTTTAATTAAATAAGGTTAATTTTAATTAACCTTCATTAATCTTTTCTAAAATTTCATCTATGTCTCCTAACGGTTATAATTTTGAGTATGTCTATATATACTCCTTCATTTGGAAAGATTAAGCATGGAATAGGAAAATCATTAGTCAAAAATTTCTCTAAAATTTCTTATGCTTTTCATTTCCATACAAGCCCATATACTCCACCCATTCTCATTCCTTTGCTAAAACATCTTTGGTGAGAGTATTGTTAGTCCCCATATTGTTTTTACGTGTTTATACTCTCAAATACTTGAATTGATTGTTAATTTTTGTGAGAGTAAGCCAAGAGGTCTTCCCCTGTGATTTAATTCATAAATTCATTTTTGGGGAAACCTCCTTAAGCTTGTGAGTCTTTGCATCTTTATTGCAAGACTCTTGAGCTTGTCTTGTCTTTTGTAGAAAATATTTTTGACAAGCTTGTTTGCTAAATATCTCTTGTGCTTAAACTTTTGGAAATCCTTTTTGAGATATTTGTTTATACTCTTGAAATTTTTTGAAACCTTATGTGTGGTTCATATACTTATATATATTGTTTCAAAGAAACTTTGCTAAACTCACTCTCACACTTTGATTGCATATTGACATTATATAAAGAGTAGTTTCATATATCTTCACTGAATTTATATTTCCTATCATATTGAAGTGCATTGGTTATTACTTGGGCGTATTTGTACTAATCTGTTTGTATTAGAAGCACCTTTATTTGTACGCAAATTTTATATTTATCTGTTGTATTCCAGGCGTGGCCTAAAGGAGTGTTGATCTAGCCCATAAGGATCAGGTTGTAAAGGTTGAGGTCAACCCCGGTAATTTGACCTGGTGTTGTAACCGATGCCCTTCCACCCGTTAAGTGAGCATTATTGGAATCCTCAAGCTTGCAAGCTAAGGTGGGACGTAGGCAGTATTGGCCGAACCCCGATAACATATCATGTGTGCACTTTATATTTCTGTAATCTATTTACTACACATGTGTAATGACCTGATTTTAACTGTAACGACCTAATTTTACTACCATGTTTTTTTTTTCTTTTTTTCTTTTTTTATGAATATAGTCTATGAAATTTCACTGCTTTGTTACCTTTTAATATAAATCGAACTATTATCATGGTCCAAATAGGACCCATAGAATTTGAGACACAACAACAACCTAAGCCGGGAGAAACCGAAGTCATAAAACCATAACCATATAAATATATTACAATACCAGAGTGTTTGAACAATTTCCAAAACATACACACACAACTGTTCCCAGAAATACCCTCAACTGAAACCAGGGCTATACAAAATGACCTCCCAAAAATACTCACTCTACTGATGGGGCAGTACAGTAGCCCCCTCTATCTGCGAGCCTGATCTGCTCACCTAACTGGTTGACCTGAAAAATATTAAATCATTGGGATGAGACAACGCTTAGTAAGACGAAATATGCTATTGCTAGTATGTGGCAAATGAGTTACATATTCGTAAAACCTGATTTAGAAATACTGTAGATAACTGAATCTGAGAAAACATGTATAAATAGAGTACTGCATAGTTCATATATGTGATAGTTAACAAAGTTATTTCCATGATTTTTCTATTCACAATACTTCTAATATTCATAAGTACATCCATTGTTTCTGTAAATCTTATTATACATATTATAATTAATAAAAATTCCTTAGATGGTTGTATGTCATGATTTAACCCCTCATGACAGGGTTGTGCGGCCCGTAGGCGGGACTTATCACTAGCTGGCCTACTAGGATAAATTACTATACTCCAAAAGTCAGATCGACCTCCTCAACCCTAATTGATGGGGAGCTTGTCCAAAACATAGGCATGATCGACTACTATATATCCACATACTATCTGAGTTATATGGTTGCACTTTGAACTGTAAATAGCTACGGTACCCTGCTCTGTAAACTGATCTATAATGGTCCATCAGGGTCTGATACTATATAATACATCTCTATATAAAATCTATCTATTTTATCATGATTCTGTATCAAATGTATTAACCATGATTTTATAAAAATCTGTATTAACCATGACACTATAAATAACTACATTTATGTACGAACTATAATTATGTATAAACTGTAATTATGTATGTCATGGTTCTATAAAACTGTATAATCATGGTACTATGAAAACTGTAAAAACATCTTCCTATACTATAACTATAAATCATGAACTAGAGAGACTGTATTTCTGAATAAAACTGTATATCTGTATAAACTGTGTATCTGAATAACTGTAATTCTATAATTTAAAACTGTTTATTATATGAAAAATAATTCTATAAATTTGTATACTCGTAATTCTGTAAAAGCTACGTAGAACATTGTACTATACCAGTATTTCTCATGCCACACAAGTAAATAATACTTATTAACCATAATCAATAAAATTGTATAATTCCCACTCTAGAAAACCCATAAACAAATACTATATTTTTCTAGTGAAAATAACTGATTTACTAGTATAACATATTTCTCTTACCCGATTTCTATAAAGCCCCTATAATGTCTAGACTTACACTCGCAAGGTTCCCTATTCAACACCCTGAAAACAATATCTCCCAAAACAAAACTTCAGTATTTCTTTGACCACTACATTTTCTATAACTGTAAGTAAGCCAAATTATGAATAAAAAGCCTTACCCAGAATCTGGGATGAAATTCAATATAGCCCCACCAACAATCCACTCTAGTAGACTTGAAGAGAACTTTCCCAGGAGTGTAGTGGTGGCCTCGGATCGTTGATCCAACAATCCTCTTGGTATTTCCTTGTCGATGAAACGTGCCCCCATTGACAAGCCCAAATAGCCACTTCATCGATGAACGCGCTGCGTTCGTCGATGAGGCCCTTGTTGAATTTCATTTACAATTTCTTCTCTCCTATAGGCCTGGCAAAACGGGTGATAACCCGTTGGGTCACCCAGACCCGCCCATTTAAAATGGATCTGGGTTTAAGAAAGCTAACCCATTTAATAATTGGGCGGGTCACGGGTCAACCCGTTTATAAATGGGTTAAGTGGGTTTGGGCGGGTCACCCGCCGGGTGACCCGCTAATTCGCTATGCTTCAGTTGTGCTTCTCAGTTCTCACGCTTCACGGCTTCAACTTCAGCCCCCCTTCACTTCAACTTGAAGCCTTCATGCGACTCACACCTCACGGAGTCACGATTCACTCTTCACAAACACAATCACACACTTAAAAAAAAAAAACCCTAACCCTAACTTGCGCCGCGCCTCTCCACTCCAATCTCCTCGTCTGGCTGTCTGGGTCGTCTCTAACCTCTCAGCTCTCGGCTCTCACTCTCAGCTCTTAGCTCTCAGCTCTCACTCTCTCTGTCTCTCAGATCCTCTCCAGCTCTCCTCTCCAGTTTGGCAGTCTTTCCTCTCCTCTAGCGTGCTGGATCTGCCAGGCTGCCAATCGTCTCCTGCCAGTCGTCGTCTCCTGCAAAGATCATTTTATATGACCACAAAACCAGATAACGAAACATAAACCGCAAAACCAGATCTCACTTTACCCGTTTAAAAATATTTTATTTTTGGGTGGAAGACTTTTGGGTGATGGGACTTGGGAGTGAGGAGTGTCGAGTTTTTTCCTATTTAATCTCTCCTCAAATTCAAACTCATAAAATGTATTGTTTTTTACATTTTATGTTCTTTTTATTTATAAATTAATAAATAAAATGCAGTTTTTTTTTTTAAAATGTCATTTTATATGAGATTATAAAAATTTTTAAAATAAAAAAATTATATATTTTTAAATGGGTGACCCGTTACTCGCCCGTTTATTAAACAGGCGGGTTAGGGTTGGCATGTGTGTAATCCGTTTAACATCGACCCGTTAATGACCCGACCCGTTAATGACCCGACCCATTTATAACCCGGCTTGTTAGTGACCCGCCCAAACCCGGCCGGCTGGCCCGTTTTTCCAGGCCTACTCTCCTCCCTCTATTATTTAAATACCTTAATTCTTTGGGTCATTACATTCTCCCCTCCTTATAAAATTTCATCCTCGAAATTTACTATTCATATGATTTACCATTCCTTAAGAAAACGTGGTCTACTTATTTTATTACTCACCCTCACTTGTGGCAGATGAATATCGTGGTTACATAAGCAGTTCTGGGAGATTACAATTATACCCATAAAAGAAAACTTTCCCAAAAATAAAAAATATATACCTATCCTATACTCTATATTACAATTACACCTTTATTACACTATACTAAACTAAATAAAATTATCATTACTTTAATTTACAAGTCACTGTTGTATCCCACTAAACAGGTGTGGGTAATTCTGTCTGATATCATCTTCAAACTCCCAAGAAGCTTTTTTTACCTCGTGATTCCTCCACAGGACTTTTATTAATGGTATCTTCTTACTGCGCAATTCCTGTTCTTTTGTATCTAAGATCTGCACTGGAGCTTCCTCATATGCTAGAGCATTACTGAATTCTAATTCTGCATAACTGATAATATGGGAAGGATCTGGGGCGTATTTCCTTAACATAGAAATATGAAATACGCCATATATTTTGAATAGAGCTAGTGGAAAAGTTAGCCGATAGGCAACTGACCCAATCTTCTCAAGTATCTCAAATGGGCCAATAAACCTAGGGCTCAACTTACCCTTCTTCCCAAACCTCATAATTCCCTTCAGTGGTGCTATTTTCAAAAACACATGGTCACCCACTTCAAATTTCAATTCCCAGTGGCGAGTGTCTGCATAGCTTTTCTGTCGACTATGTGCTGCATTGATTCTATCTTGAATAAGTCAGACTTTATCATACGCCTTCTGCACTATTTCTGGCCCTAAAACTTGCCTCTCACCTAGCTCACTCCAGTATAAAGTTGAACGACACTTTCTACCATAAAGCGCTTCTTAAGGTGCCATGCCTATGCTAGCCTTATAGCTGTTGTTGTAGGCAAACTCTGCCAGTGGTAAATACTGGGTCCAACTATCCCCAAAATCTAATACACACACTCGTAGTATATCCTCAAGTACTTGGATCATTCTCTCTGTCTGACCATCTATTTAAGAATGAAAAGCGGTGCTGAATCCTAACTGAGACCCCAAAGCCTCATGCAAGCTCTTTCAGAACTGTGATGTAAAGTATGGGTCACGGCCTGAGACTATAGATATCAGCACTCCACGAGGTCAAACAAAATCCTGAATGTAGATCTTTGCTAATTTGTTCATAGGATAGCTAACTTTAATAGGGTAGAAAATGAGTTGTTTTTGTCAGTTGATCAACAACTACTCAGATGGCATTCTGACCATGCGGCGCCGGCGGTAGCCCGATAACGAAATCCATGTATATATGGTCCCACTTCCACTCAGGGATGTAAAGTGGTTGCAACTACCTTGCCGGCCTCTAGTGCTCAGCCTTTACCTGTTGGCATGTTAAGCACTGCTGCACAAATTCTATAATCTCCCTCTTCATACCACTCCACTAGAAATACTCTCGCAGATCTCTATACATTTTAGTACTGCCAAGATGAATCGTGTATAGAGATCTGTGAGCTGCCTCTAGAATCGTTCTCCTAATATTGTCATCTGTAAGCACACACAATTTGGAACGGAACCTCAATGCCCCGTTATTAGAAATGTTGAATTCCTCTCCTTGACCATCCCGTACTCTAGCTATCACTTCTGCTAATTATGGGTCATTCCCCTAAGTGGCTTTAATCTTTTCATATAGTGTAAGCTGCATAACCAGCCTGGCAATAAATATCTGAGGATCGTCCTCCACTAACTCCATGCTGAGCCTTTCCAAATCCATCTGAATTGGATGCTGAATTACTGCTGCTAACTGCGTTATATCCTCTGATTTACGGCTCAGTGCATCTTCTACCACATTTGCTCTACCTGGATGGTAGCTGATGGTGCAATCGTAATCCTTGATGAGTTCCAACCATCTCCTTTGCCACATATTCAACTATTTTTGCGTAAAGAAGTACTTTAAACTTTTATGGTCAAAAAATATTTCACATCTCTCACCATACAAGTAATGCCTCCAAATTTTTAGTGCGTGTACCACTGCAGCCAATTCTAGATCGTGAGTAAGGTAGTTCTTTTCATACTCCTTCAACTTCCTGGAAGCATACGCTACCACCCTACCATGCTGCATCAATACACAGTTGAGCCCTTTCAAAGACGCGTCACTGTAAATTACATAACCATCACCACCTAATGGAATCGTCAATACTAGTGCAATGACGAGCTGCTGTTTTAATTCTTGAAAACTCTGCTCGCATTCATCATCCCATGCAAATCTGACATTTTTCCTAGTCAAACGCGTGAGAGGCCCTGATAAGGCTGAAAACCCCTCAACAAATCGATGGTAATAACCTACTATTCCTAAGAAACTTCTGATTTCCTGAATGTTCTTCAACCTGGCCCAATTTAATACTGCCTCAATCTTACTAGGATCTACTGAAATTTCATCCATTGATATAACATGCCCCAAAAATGCAACTTTCTCTAACCAGAATTCATATTTACTAAATTTAGCATACAATTTCTTCTCCCTGAGTGTCTATAGTACCTGTTTCAAGTGCGCCTCATGATCCTTAAATCTCCTTGAGTAAACCAGTATATCATCAATAAAAACCACAATAAACTGGTCTAAATACTGGTGAAAGACTCTATTCATCAAGTCCATGAACACAGTTAGAGCATTCGTTAGACCAAATGGCATAAAGAGAAATTCATAGTGCCCATACCTAGTCCCGAAGGCTATCTTCGAGACGTCCTCTGCTTTTACCCTCACTTGATGATAGCCTGATCTGAGGTTAATCTTGGAATACACTCGTGAACCTTGGAGCATATCAAACAAATCATCTATACGGGGTAGAGGATTTATATTCTTAATAGTTACCTTGTTTATCTCATTATAATCAATACACATCCTCATAAGCTCATCTTTCTTTTTTACAAACAACACTGGAGCTCCCTACGGTGATACACTAGGTCATAAAAATCCCTTATCCAGCAAGTCTTGCAACTGATCCTTTAATTCTCTCAATTCAGCTGGAGTCATACGGTAAGGAACCTTAGAAATCAGTGTTGTCCCTAAAGGTAAATCTATAGCAAAATCTACCTTGCGATCAGGAGGCAACCCAGGTAACTCTTCTGGAAAAATATCTGGAAATTCCCTTTTCACTGGTGCACTGTCAAGTTTCGATTCATTTTCTAACACCTCCTTTACAAAAGCTATAAACCCTTGACATCCGTCTAAGAGCAATCTGCTCGCCTGCATAGTTGACACTAACTATTACGAAGCACGCACACGCGAATCAATAAATCTAAATTATTACTCGTCAGGGGGTTTAAAAATTACTTCCTTCTGATGACAATCAATATTGACGTGATTAACTACTGACCAATCCATACCCAGTATTACATCAAATCCATACATATCTAATACGATCAGGTCAGCTGGTAACAATCTCCCCTGAATTTCTATTAG
The DNA here is from genome assembly GCF_029873635.1 of Malania oleifera. NCBI lineage: Eukaryota > Viridiplantae > Streptophyta > Magnoliopsida > Santalales > Ximeniaceae > Malania > Malania oleifera. The sequence continues at coordinate 21,268,627 of NC_080419.1, read as the reverse complement.
ATAACCCCTGAACACTCTTCGACACCTCATCATTGACCCTGACGGTGTAGCTACTAACAATTCTACTTCTAATAAATGGGACTCATTTGTAGAAAATTTGACAAAGGTCGTAGAGACAAAGGAATGAGTAGCACTTGAATCAAATAAAATAATAACTTGATATGGTAGAACTAGTAAAAGTACCTATCACTACATCTACAGCAGTCTCAGCATCACCTAGCATCAAAGCATAAACCCTCGCCGGGGCTACATTCCTCTACTAGCCTCCATGACGCGCTTGATAACCTCCCTGATAGGGTTTGGGACCTAGGACCTGAATCGGCAGTCCTGGGCATGCCCGTGCCATGTGGCCGGGTCTCCTATAGCGATAACAAACATCTCTCCCTACCTAGCACTCCCCTAAATGTCGTCTCCCGCACGTCTGACACACTGGGTAGGTCTGCATACTCTGATTCTCATGAGGTCCTGTCATCTGTCTCTTATCTCCCCTATAACGATCTCCTCTCCATGGGCCCCAACTGGAACATGCTTGAAAACCCTGAGCCGTGGGCCTCTTTCTCTAACTCTGAGTTGCTATACTTCTCTATAAGCCACTCTCAATAACCGTAGCCCTATCTATGAACCCCACAAATATATGAGCCTGAAAACCAATAATATGCTTAAACAAGTTTTGTCGTAAGCCTTCTTCAAACTTTCTTGCCTTTTTCTCTTCATCTAGTGCCAAGTGTCGGGCAAACCGAGACAACTTAATAAATCAAGCTGCGTATTGAGATGTTGTCATCTGCCCCTAGACTAAGTGCACAAAACTCTACTGCCTTTGCGCTTTGAACGATAGCAGGGTAATATCACTCGAAGAATAGCTCCTTGAATCGACTCCATGTCACCGGCATTGGATCCGGCCTTTGCTCCTCAATCAGTCGCGCTGATCTCCACCAGTATTTTGCCTCTCCTATTAGTTTGAATGTCGTAAATACCGCCTTATGTTCGTCTTTACATGGAAGCACTGCCAAAGTCTCCTCAATGTCCTGGACCCAATTTTTAGCCATAATTGGGTCAGCTCCTCTAGAAAAAGATGGGGGCTTCATCCGCGTAAATTGCTCGATCGTGCAGTTACGCTCCCCTGAGCTCCTGGTCATCTCGGGCATGACTTTCTGGGTGACGTTGCACAATACTGCATCAGTATCTGCACCTCCTATACTGGAATGTCCTGCTTCATCTCCCCCAGTGTTCGTGCCATTGCTTCTTAGGTCCATCCTTAAAAAACAAAAACACACTTTAAAGACCCTATCTTCCTTGCAAACCTACTCTATTTCATTCAAGTGAAATCCCATATTCACACTTAACTACCCTCCCTGATCTTAATTTAAATCTAATTCTGCAACTTAGACATATGACCTGACAATAGTTTACTATGGCTTTCCTGAAATCGTCACCCCAAGAAAGGCACAAAAACCACTACGGAAATCCTATACCTAGACCATAGAACAAAACCTCAATCCTTTCCAATACTCTAGTATTGCTTCTGCTACACTTGAAAGTCTACAGAACCTAGCAAACCTAGGCTGTGATACCAAACTGTAACGACCTGATTTTACTGTAATGACCTGATTTTACTGCCATTTTTTTTCCATTTTTTTATGAATATAGACTATGAAATTTCACTGCTTTGTTACCTTTTAATATAAATCGAACTATTATCATGGTCCAAATAAGACCCATAGAATCTGAGACACAACAACAACCTAAGCAGCGAGAAGCTGATGTCATAAAACCATAACCATATAAATACATTACATACCAGAGTGTTTGAACAATTTCCAAAATATACATACAAAACTGTTCCCAAAAATACCCTCAATTGAATCCAAGGCTATACAAAATAACCTCCCAAAACTACTCATCCTACTGATAGGGCAGTACAGTAGCCCCCTCATATTATACATATTATAATTAATAAAAATTCCCTGGATGGTTGTATGTTATAATTTAACCTCTCATGACATGATTGTGCAGCCCGTAGGTGGGACTTATCACTAGCTGGCCTACCAGGATAAATCACTATACTCCAAAAGTCAGATCAACCTCCTCAACCCTAATTGACGGGGAGCCTGTCCAAAACATAGGCACGATCGACTGCTATAAATCCACGTACTATCTAAGTTATGTGGTTGCACTTTGAACTGTAAATAGCTACAGTACCATGCTCTGTAAACTGATCTGTAATGGTCCATCAGGGTCTAATACTATATAATACATCTATATATATATATATATATATATATATATCTATCTATTTTATCTTGATTTTGTATCAACTGTATTAACTATGATTCTATAAAACTCTGTATTAAACATGACGCTATAAATAACTATATTTCTGTACGAACTGTAATTCTGTATGAACTATAATTCTGTATGTCATGGTTATGTAAAACTGCATAATTATAGTACTATGAAAACTATAAAAACATCTTCCTGTACTGTAACTGTAAATCATGAACTAGAGAGATTGTATTTCTAAATAAAACTGTATATCTGTATAAACTGTGTATCTGAATAACTGTAATTCTATAATTTAAAACTGTTTATTCTATGAAAAATAATTCTATAAATTTGTATACTCGTAATTCTGTAAAAGCTACGTAGAACACTGTACTATACCAGTATTTCTCATGCCACACAAGTAAATAATACTCATTAACCATAATCAATAAAATTGTATAATTCACCCTCTAGAAAACCCATAAACAAATACTATATTTTTCTAGTGAAAATAACTGATTTACTAGTATAGCATATTTTCCTTACCCGATTTCTGTAAAGCCCCTACAATGTCTAGTCTGACACTCGCAGGGTTCCGTATTCAACACCCTGAAAACAACATCTCCTAAAACAAAACTTCAGTATTTCTCTGACCACTGCATTTTCTATAACTGTAAGTAAGCCAAATTCTGAATAAAAAGTCTTACCCTAATTCTGGGATGAAATTCAATATAGCCCCACCAACGATCTACTCTTGTAGACTTGAAGAGAACTTTCCCACGAGTGTAGTGGTGGCCTCGGATCGTCGATCCGATGAAGGATTAGCCCAAAATCTTAGAGAGAAGGGCGAAGGGGACAAAAGGAGAGAGAGAGAGAGAGAGAGAGAGAGAGAGAGAGAGAGAGAGAGAGAGAGAGAGAGAGAGAGAGAATTTCCTCGCATGTTTTATGCTGAAAAATCTGGTTTTAACATACTTATACACTGGCCTTCGTCAAAGAGACACATCACCTCATCGACAAGGTCATGAAGGAAGTTCATCGACAATGCTTATTCTTTGTCGACGAAATTTAGGGCTGAGAAATAGCCTCCCGGTATTTCCTTGTCGATGAAAGGCGCCCCCGTCTACGAGCCCAAATAGCCATTTTGTTGACAAACGCGTTGCGTTTGTCGACGAGGCCCCTGTTGAATTTCATTTACAATTTCTTTTCTCTCCTCACTTTATTATTTAAATACCTTAATTCTTTGGGTCATTACAACATGTATGTTATTTTTAATAGGCAGTGAATGTTGCATATGATTTAATTTTTGCATATTATATTTATCTGTGTATTTGAGATTGCATAGACAGACCCTAGGTTGTGTATTACTGATATCTGGTTTAACCTAGGAAGAAGTTTTAAAATTCCAATTCACCCCTTTTCTTGGGAATCCACAAATCCCAACATTATTCACATGCGAAATGCATACATAAGATACTTATGCTTTGTCAGCATCAAAATAAGGATCAGACTCAAAAATTCAACACGTATTTGTATAATTATTTAATGTAAAATAATAAATTCATTTATATCCTACTCACATATATCTTTATGTATATGTTCTTATATATGTGCACCAACTGTGTGTACTATGATACAGTAGACTCATGATAAAGTCAGAATCATCAGAGAGAGGATCAGAACAGCACAAAGTTGGTAGAAAGTTATGCAGATACTCGTTGATGAGATTTAGAGTTTGATGTAGGGGATTTTGTGTTTTTGAAAGTGACACTAATGAAAGGAGTTATGAGATTTGGGAGAAAAGGTAAACTAAAACCTAGGTATATTGGACCATTCGAGATCCTTGAAAGAGTGGGTCTAGTTGCCTACAAGTTGGCATTACCATTAGTATTATCTAGAATCCACGACATATTTCACATTTCTATGTTAAGAAAATACGTCCCAGATCCTTCCCATGTGATCAATTATGAGGCACTAGAGTTCGATGATGCCTTATTGTTGACCTTATAGGTCACGCCCTGGTTTTGATAATGACAAATACTTTTGTATTTAATAAATATCTAGTTCATGTGCAGGTTCATATTAGCATATCATCAATGGCATGTGAAAGCTCAAAGCTTAAAGACAAACTCATGCTCTTAATTGTAATAATTTTTAGTGAAATTTGTCTGTAATAGTAATTAGGGTATTCGGTTTGTAATAAGCACACACATCACATGCATGGTTTATTTTATAAGCTCAAACCAGATACAAACCAAAAATAACCATAGAAAGACCTTAGGGTTTTCCTTTTTGACCGACACCGGACTTTTTCGGTGTCTTCAAATTGGATCCCAAGTGCCCCTAGGACACTCAAACTTTCACATATATTTGTTAGGCACTTGAATAGGGCTTGTTTGCTTCAATACGAGACCAAAATGCACACACACGATGCACTTTCGGTCGACCAGCCAAGCCAGTTCATTTTGGCCTGATCAACCGAGACACTCTGGGTCAAAGTTTGGCCACCCGGTCGACCAGTAAAGGTAGTTCAAAAAGCCCTGGTCAACCAAAACTCCCTTGGGTCAAAGTTTGACCACCCGGTCGACCAGCAAAGGTAGTTCAAAAGGCCCTGGTCGACTGAAACCCTCCTAGGTCAACAGTTGACCATCTGGTCGACCGAGAACATTTGTTCTCCAACTACCTAGTCGACCGAAGGGTCCTTGGGAGAATTCCCAGCGGTCTGGTCGACCAAACCATGCAGTTCAAAATTCCCTGGTCGACCGAAATTCAAAAAATTGGGAAGTCGCCTACTCCTGGTCGACCAAGACCTTAGTTCAATATTTCCTGGTCGACTGAACCATTTGAGACTTGGTCGACCGAAACATTTTTGGTCGACCGGACCTCTCGGGTTGTCATCATTTTTACCGTGGGTTAAATGTTTTTAAACAGGATTAAATTGATTTAAATGTCATTAATCTTTTCTAACAATCCCTAATAGGTCCCCAACGGTCAAAAACTTTGGTATGTCTATATATACTCTTTCATTTGGTGGATTAAGCATCGATTAGCAAAAAGATTAAGAAAATCTCTCTTAAGCAAAAATACTTTCTTTTGATTCCCATTTGCTCATACTCTTCCAAATACACTCTAGCTTACATTCAATACTCGTAAAATCATTTGTAAGTGTTCTTGAGTGCTTAGATAGGAAGGTTTACTCTCTCTTGGTTGTGAGATTGGTATAATTTTATTGAGAGCTAAACCAAAAGGATTCTTAGGGTACTTAGCCAATAAGTTCATCCTAAGAAGACTTTACTAGGTCTTCTGAGATTGCATATTTGTTGCAATATCTTAAGAAGCCCATTTTTGCTTTTGGTTGCGAAATATTTTCAAAATCATTTACAAATATCTATTGCTCTTTATTTTGAAAATCATTTGAGGAGATATTTTTGTTTGAGGTGAAACATCTTTGTTGCAATATTTATTCACACAAATATTTTTGTTGAAAACAAAGATCCTATATATTTTGCAATCCAAGCATATACATACTTCCATGATTGAGATATTCTATTGATTGATATTCTTGAGGTTTATCTGATATTATGTGTTAACACATTTGATTGAAATACCTTGAGATACACAGATTGCTTGTTTGACACTCTCACGTACTTACTACATTGATAGAAAACATAGTTGAGAGTTGAAATATTTAGACCACACAGAGCTTACATTTTAAATCATCTGTGGTGTTTGTGTTTGTGCACATTTGTGGTACAAATCTGTTTTACGTGAAAGAACCCATATATTGTACCGTTTGATTGTATATCTGAGAGATTCCAGGCGTGGCCTGAGGGGGCGGTAATCCAGCCTGGTAAGGATTGGTGTAAAGGTTGAGGTCAGCCCCGTGGTAATTTGACCTGGTTTGTATAGGTGCCGCTCCACCCGTTTAAGTAAGCAAGTTATTGTGATAATCCTTGTGCTGGCTAGCCAAGGCGGGGACGTAGGCAGTTGGCTGAACCTCGATAACATATCTTCGTGTCATCGTCTCTTTACTGCTTTCTGGTGCTTGTGTGATTGTTTAAACTGCTTTATTTAATTTCTGGTATATTTACATTATTTGCACTAGATTGAGCCTAGGCTTGTGAACATACTGCTATTAGGAGGAATACCTAGGAGATAAATTTTAAAAATACCAATTCACCCCCCCTTTTGGGATCACGGTAAAGCTAACACATATATTATGATGAGATGCCAGTGTAGGTTTTAGACTAGAAGGAACAAGAACTAAGTCCAAAAAGGATTCCACTAGTAAAAGTGTTATGGCGCAATCATGCAGTAGAGGAAGCTTCTTGGGAATTAAAGGAACAGATGCGCCAAAGATACCCATACCTGTTCAGTGGGACCTAGGGTTGAATTGGGAAAAAAAGGTGAGTAACATGGTATGTATTTTGATTTGTATAGTATATGATAGATAGTGTTTTTGGTTTTAGGATAAAAATGGTTTTGGGGGTGTTTTCTTTTGATGTATTTGATTGTAATCTCCCAGAACCCATTTTCTATAACCACGGTATTCCTCCGCCATAAGTGAGGGTAATTAATAAAATTGGAATGTTTTCTTTAACGATTAAAAGGTGATTAATAGCAATTTCGAGGAAAAAATTTTATAAGGAGGGGAGAATGTAGAAACCCAAAAAATTTAATTAATGAAAGTAATAAAAGAAAAGAAATGAAAGAGAAGGAAAAGAAGAAAGAGGGATCAGCAGGGATTCGTCGATGAACCAATGGTCTTCATCGACGAATGTCCCTCTAGGTCATGTTGACAAAGTACACGTGTCTTGTCAACGAGAAGAAACCGAGAGTCAGGGAATTTTACATAATTTCAGGTTCGTCGACAAACCAGCCTCCTCATAGACGAAGTGTCTTCATCAGCTTTGTCATTTTTCAGCGTAATTTTCTCTCCTCTCGTTCTCTCTTTCTACCCTATGGCTCTCACTTTCTCTCTCTCTCTCTCTCTCTTTCTCTCTCTCTCTCTCTCTCTCTCTCTCTCTCTCTCTTCGATTTTTGCTCCGTCTAAACCCGTTTTGACTATCAGAAGCTACCACGAGGTTTATGGGGAGATTCTCTACAACTTAGCCAGAGTGGATTGCTGGTTTGGAGTTCTTGGGTACCACTCCAAAATTAGGGTAAGTAAGTTATTTTATGGTTTAAGTATTTATTTGGAGTATATAGGGCCTAGGAAGTGTTAAATGAGGAATATTCTAGGAGATGAGTTGATTAATCTGAGAAAAATGTGAATTCTAGGGTTTTGAGTTTCGGACGCTACAGGCGTAGGATTTAAGTTTTTATGGGTCTCTCAATTATAACAATTATTTTGAGAAATACTGGTTGAATTAATATGTGAAAATGAGAATATGATATTTTTCTTGAAATTATTATGATACATATATCAAAAAAAATTATGTGGCATATGAGTCATACTGAATTGTGATATTTTGGGATTTGAAAGATATGAAATGATGAATTATGTTTTATTGAGAAATGTTGAAATACGTGAAATGAGATATATATTATTATTATGAGAATGGAATGTATTGGAAAGATGAGAAAGAAACTGAAAATGATGAGAATATTGAAATGTGATATATACCATTATGAGATGAGATATGTATATTGAAATGTGAATATTGCGATGTGAATACTGCAATATGTGAATGCTGAAATGTGAATACTGGAAATGTGAATATTGTAATGTGAATACTACAATGTGAATGTTGAAATGTAAATACTGGAAATGTGAGTATGAAAATGTGAATATTGCAATGAGAATACTACAATGTGAATACTGAAACATGAATACGAAATGTGAATGATGAAATATGGAAATGAGAACCCTGGTGAACGGTTGTTGATAAAGAGCATGGTACCGTTTCTAGTGAGGTGTTAGTGTAACCACATGGTCTCGTGGAGAGTGTGTCGTGATAGTCGATTGGGCCTTCAGAGAGATGTTGACTGCCCTTGAGTCCGGACCAGGCTGCCATAGGCCAATCGTACTACAGACGGACAAGTAGAGTTCTTATTTTGATATAACCTGGTAGGCCAACTACGGTTTAGATCTAGCCTTCGAGCCACACAACCTTGACCATGGGGGGAAGCATGACGTGGAGAATATCTTTAGGGATGCCATGAGTCACAGACGGCACATAGATTGGACACTCGTGAGTTAGATGTGATATGGAAATGAGAAAGGAAAGAGCATGAGTTGAATAACATAAATAATTAGGGCGAAGTAAAACTCTCCGCCTAAGGGCTTACTGAGTAATTTGAGTGCCCTGATAAGTATCAGTTGTAACCGCACCCGAACTATTCGGGAAAGGTTACAAACGATATCAGAGCAGAGGGGAGCTACATGTATGGGCGTGTAATTTGTACTTTTGCTTATAAATATGGGTTGCATGTGAATGAATTTGAAAAATGGAATTAAAGCTTATAAAAGCTTATGTTTTATATCTATATGGTTATGAGTATAATTGGTATATTTTTCTTAAATGTATTATCACTGAAATGAGAATATTATGATATAATGAAACTCTTACTGCCACACACTATAAATAATTTATTTCATCTTGATGAAATGTGTTTCACCCAAATATCTAAATATTTTAGGGAACTGTGACAAACCAGGAGATAGAGCTCCAAGACAGAGGGGAGCTGGTACCCTAATAGACAGGGTGAGTGTTTTGAGCTAGGGATGTATGATTCCCTTAGAGTTTTTGGTTGATTTTTGGGGATGTGTTGGATATGTATATATATAATTGGTTATTTGTATTCTGAATGGTTTATAAATATTGACTTTTGCTCTTAGGGCTGTTTGTATGACTATTTACCCAGCACTCACTTCGGGTCGAGTTATATTTAAATGGTATCAGAGTTTTTGATATGACCGAAGTCTGATTAAAATTTATTATTTATTGGAGAAAAAATGGTATGAAATTTGGGGCGTCACAGTTTGGTATCAGAGTCTAGGTTGCTAGGTTATGCAAACTTTAGTAAACAACGAAATAGAATACTAGAGTATAGGAATGGATTTTGAGGGAATAGGAAATGGGTAGACTGAGATATGAGTTAGTTGTTGTTAGGGGATGAGATTGGAATTTAAGGTTCTATTTTGCGGCCTGGAGGTAGGAGTTTTGTGGTTGTTTCTATGATGTTCCCAAGGTGACGACTTCAGGAAAACCATAGTAAACTATCGTCGGTTCTTATTTCTGAGTGGTAAGACTGAATCTTAAATTGGGATTGAGGATATTGAAGATGGATGATTGTACATAAATATTTTATGAGTTTAGTTTGTTGAGTGTATTAGTGATGTTGAGATGATTGAGTTCTAAGACTATTTTATATCATTTTCAGGATGGATCCAGGGAGTAGTAATGCACACACTGGAGGTGATGATGTAGAGCCTTCTAGTATAAGTGGTGGAGACCCTGATGCAGTGCTACATAGCATCACCCAGCAAATGATGGCAGAGATGACTAGGAGTTCAAGGGAGTGAAGCTAAACGATTGAGTAGTTCACGCGCATAAGACCTCCGTCGTTCTCCAGAGGGGCTGACCCACTACTAGCTAAGAATTGGGTCCAGGATATAGAGGATATGTTGGCAGTTCTTTTGTATATAGATGAGTAGAAGGTACCGTTTGCAACGTTTAAGTTGACCGGGAAAGCTAAACGCTGGTGGACATCAGCAGAATTGTTGGAGGAGCCGAGACTTGAGCCTGTAACGGTGACTTGGAGTCACTTTAGGGAATTATTTTTCTAGCGATACTTCCCCTCTACTGTTAGAAGTGCGAAGGCAACTGAGTTTTTGCACTTGACGTAGGGGCAGATGACAGTACAATAGTATGCAACTATTTAGTGCCAAACGACGAAAATAGGGTGAGGAAGTTTGAGGAGAGCCTGAGTCAGGGATTGTATAAGCAGGTTGTAAGCTTTTGAGCCCATAATTTTTTAAATATGATGGATAGAGCTACAATGATTGAGAGTAGCCTACATAGAGGCGCTGCGACACAAAATCAAAGGAAGAGGCCCATGCCTCTAGATTTAAGGCGGGGTCCAGCCGAGGGCCGTGGAGGAGGCAGGATAATAGAGGAGGTCAGAGACAGGGGATAAGAGATCAAGCGGTACAGTACAGACCAATGTTGCCTCTGTCATATATGCTACAGAAGATACCTGGGAGAATGCCAGGTTAGAGAGGTGGTATGTTACTAATGCCATCAAACTAGCCATATAACGAGAGATTGCCGAGCACAGCCAGTGAATGTGCCTGCTCCTAGACCATATTGAGGAGGTCACTAGACACCCCGAGGCGGTCAGTAGAGGAATACCACTCTAGCACGAGTCTATGCGTTAACACCAGGAGATGCTGAGGTGGCAGTAGATGTCGTGACAGGTACTATTTCAATTCTATCATATACAACTACTGCCTTGTTTGATTCAGGGGCGACTCATTCCTTTATCTCCCGGGAATTTGTTAAATTTTTTGGGATAGAAACTAAGAAATTAGACATTAGTTTGTCCATTTCTACATCGATTGGGGCAGTAGTGTTGTGTAGGAAGGTACTGAGGAGCTGTCCAATCTATATTAAAGGGAGGTCTTTACCAGTTAATTTGGTGATTTTAGAGATTGATGGGTTTAAGGTGATTCTGGGGTTGGATTGGCTAGCTACCCAGTATGACAGTATTTACTGCCATCAGAGAGAGGTAGTGTTCAGACCTCCAGAGGGACAGGAGTTCAGACTTGTGGGATCATGTGTGCGCGCCCCACCACAGTTGCTATCCGCCATTCAGGCGGGGAGATTGTTACTAGAAGGCTGTCAGTGATATTTGGCTTATATGAAGGAAGTATCAGAAGGGGAGTTGAGGTTAGAGGATATCCTGATAGTGAGGGATTTTCCAAATATATTTCCTAAGGATTTGTTGGGACTACCTTTTGATCATGAGGTAGAGTTTACTATTGATCTAATTCCATGGAAAACGTCATACAGAATGGCACCGACAGAGCTAAAAGAGTTAAAGGAACAGTTGTAGAAATTGTTAGATAAATGATTTATTTGGCCTAGTGTGTCGCCCTGGGGAGCGTCGATTTTGTTTTTGAGAAAGAAGGATGGGTCGATGAGAATATACATTGACTATAGAGAAATTTATAAAGTGACTATCATGAATAAATATCTGCTTCCTCGCATTGATGATTTATTTGACTAGCTACAAGGGACACATACTTTCTCGAAGATAGATCTATGGTCTGGGTACCATCAGGAAAAGGTCAGGGCAGAAGATGTTACGAAGACAGCATTTAGGACTCAGTATGACACTATGAATTCCTAGTCATGCCGTTTGGATTGACAAATGCTCCTGCAATATTCATGGATCTGATGAACTAGGTCTTCCACCAGTATTTAGATCAGTTTGTGGTGGTGTTCATTGTCGACATACTAGTGTATTCAAAGAGCCCAGAGGAGCACAAAGAACATATGAGGATAGTGCTTTAGGTGCTGAGAGAAAGGAAACTTTATGTGAAATTCAAGAAGTGTGAGTTCTGGCTAGAGCAAATTACCTTCCTTGGGCATGTGGTATCCATGGTTGGTATTTTGGTGGATTCGAGTAAGATCGAGGCGATAGTAGACTGGGTGCAACCTAGGAATGTGTAGGAAATCAGAAGTTTCTTGGATTTGGCTGAGTACTAACGTAGATTTGTTAAGGGCTTGTCTAAATTGTCGGGTCCTTTGACGAGATTGACCAAGAAAGGTGTGAAGTTTGACTGGTCTGATGAATGTGAATGGAGTTTCCAAGAGTTGAAATAGTGACTCATCACTACACCAGTGTTGACGATTCCTTCAGGAGAAGAAGATTTCATAATTTATAGTGATGCGTCACATAAAGGGCTTTGATGTGTTTTGATGCAGTGAGGGAGAGTTGTAGCATATGCCTCTTGACAGTTGAAAGAATACGAGAAGAATTACCCTACCCATGATTTGGAGTTAGCAACGGTGGTTTACGCGCTGAAAATTTGGAGACACTATCTATACAGGGGTAGGTGTGAGATTTTCACTAATCATAAGAGCCTGAAGTCACGCAGAAAGAATTAAACATGAGACAAGAAATGGTTGGAGCTGATAAAGGATTACGACTACATCATCAGTTACCACCCAGGAAAAGCTAATGTGGTGGTTGATGCTTTGAGCCGAAAATCAGTAGGTTCATCAGTATCTGCAGTGGTGATGCAGCATTTGATTCAGATTGATTTAGAAAGGCTCGGTGTGGAACATGTAGAAGGCGATCATCACGCATTTATTGCCAATCTGGTATTATAGCCGACCCTATAGGAAAGAATTAAAGCAACTCAAAGGAGTGATGTAGAGTTAGTAGAGCTTATGGATCAAGTACAGAATGGTCAAGAGGTAGAATTCAGTATTTCAGATGATGAAGCCTTGAGGTTCCATACCAGGCTATGTATACCTTCTGACCCTGAGATTAAGAAAGTTATTCTGGAAGAAGCGCACCGATCCCTGTATATGGTACACCCTGTTAACATTAAAATGTAAAGGGATCTTCGGGAGTATTTTTGGTGGAGCAGTATAAAAAAAGAGATCCCTGAGTTTGTAGCGCAGTGTTTGACATGCCATCAGGTGAAAGTTGAGCATCAGAGATCGGCGGGAACATTGTATTCGCTCCACATCCTTGAGTGGAAATGAGAACATATAGTGATGGATTTTGTCACAGGATTACCGCCGACACTACATGGATAGGACGCCATTTGGGTAGTCGTAGATCGACTTATGAAGACTACTCATTTCCTGCCTATCAAAATTAACTACTTGATGAGCAGACTAGCGGATTTGTATATTCAAGAGATAGTTAGACTGCATGGTGTGCCAGTGTCCATAGTATCGGACCGAGACCCATGGTTTACATCTCAGTTTTGGAGGAGTTTGCAGAAAGCCATGGGTTCTCAATTGATGTTCAGCACAACATTTCATCCTCAGATAGATGGCCAGACACAGAGGATGATACAGATACTAGAGGATATGCTACGAGCTTGTGTGCTAGATTTCGGAAGCGGTTGGATACTGTTCATGCCACTGGTCAAGTTTTCTTATAATAATAGCTATCAGGCCAATATTGGGATGATACCATATGGGGCGTTACATGGAAAGAAGTGCCAATCCCTATTATACTGGGATGAGATTGGAGAAAATAGATTTTGGGGTCAGAGCTGATACAGCAGACTCATGATAAAGTCAGACTCATTAGAGATAGGATCAGAACAGCACAGAATCGGCAGAAGAGTTATGTAGATACTCATCAGCGAGAGTTCGAGTTTGACGTAGGGGATTATGTGTTTCTAAAAGTGGCACAAATGAAAGGAGTTATGAGATTTGGGAGGAAGGGTAAACAAAGCCCTACGTATATTGGACCATTCGAGATCCTTGAAAGAGTGGGTCCAGTTGCCTAGAGGTTGGCGTTACCACCAGTCTTATCTAGAATCCACGATGTATTTCACATTTCTATGTTGAGGAAATACATCTCAAATCCCTCCCATGTGATCAGTTATGAGGCACTGGAGCTCGATGATGTCTTATATTATGAAGAGATGTCAGTGCAGATTTTAGACTGTAAGGAACACGAACTATGTACAAAAAGGATTCCATTGGTAAAAGTGTTATGGCGTAATCATGTAGTAGAGGAAGTTTCCTAGGAATTAGAGGAACGAATATGCCAGAGATACCCATACCTGTTCAGTGGGACCTAGGGTTGAACTGGGAAAAAGAAAGTGAGTAACAAGGTATGTATTTTGATTTGTATAGTATAGGATAAATATTGTTTTTGGTTTTAGGATTAGAATGGTTGGGGGAGTTTTCTTTTGATGTATTTTATTGTAATCTCCTAGAACCCATTTTCTATAACCACGGTATTCCTCCGCCATAAGTGAGGGTAATTAATAAAATTGGGATGTTTTCTTTAAGGATGAAAAAGTGATGAATAGCAATTTCGAGGATGAAATTTTATAAGGAGGGGAGAATGTAGAGACCCGAAAAATTTAATTAATGAAATTAATAAAAGAAAAGAAATGAAAGAGAAGGAAAAGGAAAAGGAGAAAGGGGGATCAGCAGGGGTTTGTCGACGAACCAATAGTCCTCGTTGACGAATGTCCCTCTAGGTCTTGTCGACGAAGTACACGTATCTTGTTGACGAGAAGATACTGAGAGTCAGGGAATTTCAGAGAATTTTAGGTTTGTTGATGAACTAGCCTCTTTGTCGATGAAGTGTCTTCATTGGCTCATCAATGAATCGCTTTAACTCGTCGTCGAACGCTGGCCTATAAATAGGAAATTTGTGATTTTTCAGCGTAATTTTCTCTCCTCTCGTTTTCTCTCTCTACCCTACAGCTCTCTCTCTCTCTCTCTCTCTCTCTCTCTCCCTCCCCCCCTCTCTTTCTCTCTCTCTCTCTCTCTCTCTCTCTTTCTCTCTCTTTGATTTTCACTCCGTCTAAAGTCGTTTTGACTATTAGAAGCCACCATGGGGTTCGTGGGGAGATTCTCTACAACTTAACTGGAGTCGATTGTTGATTTGGAGTTCTTGGACACCACTCCAAAATCAGGGTAAGTAAGGTATTTTAGGGTTTAAGCATTTATTAGGAATATATAGAGCCTAGGAAGTGTTAAATGAGGAATATTTTGGGAGATGAGTTGATTGATCTGAGAAAAATGTGAATTCTAGGGTTTTGAGTTTTGGACGTTGCGGGCGTAGGATTTGGGTTTTTACGGGCCTCTTAGTAAGTCAAGTAAGGGGAATAAATTATAATAGTTATTTTGAAAAACACTGGTTGAATTAATATGTGAAAATGAGAATATGATATTTTTCCTGAAATTATTATGATACAAATATCAAATAAAATTGTGTGCATATGAGTCATATTGAATTGTGATGTTTTGGGATTTGAAAGATATGAAATGATGAATTATGTTTTATTAAGAAATGTTGAAATACGAAAAATGAGATATATATTATTATTATTATTATGAGAATGGAATGTGTATTGAAAATATGAGAAAGAAACAGAAAATAATGAGAATATTGAAATGTGATATATTCCACTATGAGATGAGATATGAATATTGAAATGTGAATATTGCGATGTGAATACTACATTGTGAATGTTGAAATGTGAATACTGGAAATGTGAATATGAAAATGTGAATACTGCAATGTGAATGTTGAAATGTGAATACTGGAAATTTGAGTATGAAAATGTGAATATTGCAATGAGAATACTGCAATGTGAATACTGAAACATGAATACGAAATGTGAATGATGAAATGTGGAAATGAGAGCCTTGATGGACGGTTGTTGATAAAGAGCACAGTACCATTTCTAGTGAGGTGTTAGTGCAACCACACAGTCTCGTGGAGAGTGTGGCATGACAGTCAATTGGGCCTTCGAAGAGATGTTTATTGCCCCTGGGTCCGTACTAGGCAGCGGTAGGCCAATCGTACTACAGACGGACAGGTAGAGTTCTTATTTTGATCTAATCGAGTAGGCCAACCGCGGTTTAGATCCAGTCTTCAGGCCGCACAACCTTGACCATGGGAGGACGCATGGCGTGGAGAATATCCTCAGGGTAGTCATGAGTTACAGACTGCACATAGATTGGTTATTGAGGACACTTATGAGCTAAATGTGAAATGGAAATGAGAAATGAAAGAGCGTGAGTTTAATAACATAAATAATTAGGGCGAAGTAAAACTATCCGCTTGAGGGCTTACTGAGTAAGTTGAGTGCCCTGATAAGTATCAGTTGTAGCCGTAACCGAACTATTCGGGTAAGGTTACAAACGATATCAGAGCAGAGGGGAGCTACATGTATGGGCGTGTAATCTCCCCTATCCTCGGGTACTTTCGCTGATAAATATGAGTTGCATGTGAATGAGTTTGAAAAATGGAATTAAAGCTTATAAAAGTTGATGTTTTATATCTATATGGTTATGAATATAAT
The DNA here is from genome assembly GCF_029873635.1 of Malania oleifera. NCBI lineage: Eukaryota > Viridiplantae > Streptophyta > Magnoliopsida > Santalales > Ximeniaceae > Malania > Malania oleifera. The sequence goes on along the minus strand of NC_080419.1, from coordinate 21,252,342 downwards.
TGGTATATTTTTCTCAAATAGTATTATCACTGAAATGAGAATATTATGATATAACGAAACTCTTACTGCCACACACTATAAATAATTTATTTCATCTTACTAAGATGTGTCTGACCTAAATATCTAAATATTTCGGGAACCGTGATAGACCAGGAGATAAAGCTCCGAGATAGAGGGGAGCTAGTACCCTAATAGATAGGGTGAGTGTTTTGAGTTAGGGATGTACAATTCCCCTAGAGTTTTTGGTTGATTTTTGAGGATGTGTTGGATATGTATGTATGTATATATATATATGGATGGTTAGAACTCTGGTTATTTGTATTCTGAATGGTTTATAAATATTGACTTCCACTGTTATGGCTGTTTACATGACAGTTTACCCGGCACCCACTCTGGGTCGGGTTGTGTTTAAATGGTATCAGAGTTTTTTATGTGGGCAAAGTTTGATTAAAATTTATTATTTATTGGAGAAAAAAAAATGGAATGAAATTCGGGGCACCACACACCATCTGGGTAGTGAAAAGTCCACAATTACGGTTGTCAGTGTTTGTAACCTATACATTAACATAAAATAATATAATATATATTATAATAATATTATTATATATATATTAAAAAAAACATAAAACAAAAGTCAATAAAAGGAGTGGGGAAGAGAACAAAGAGAATAATATATATATATATATATATATATTTCTTATTATATTTTAATTAAAAAAAGAGTTAGTTGTTGTGGCTCATCTGCAGATTGCTTATGATATTATAATAATAATAAAATAATAATAATAATAATAGAATATAAAAAATAAAATAAAATAAATAATAATAAAAATAATAAAATAATGTTAGAAATAAATGTGATATTATTGAATAGCAATTATTTAAAAACTAATATATTTATTAATCATGTATACAATTCCAAGAAAGGTATGCGTGCTTGCAATGGCAGCATGTCAATTTTGACTGAATAGCAGTCAACATCATTCAATTATTATAGGCTTCTTCGTCCAAGATAATTAAGGAAATTAAACAGCTCCTGACGAGGGTTGTCCACAGTAGTATATATTAAATTAAAGCTCCTTATACATAGTTGTACATAGGTGGTTTGAAGTAACTTAATAAAATAAATAAATAAGGTACTACAACGGTAAAAAGCAGCCTCATGGGCAGAAATCATCGGTTGTAGCTCACTTACCCCTGAAACAAGTCTAGGGCATGAGACCACTTGAGCGAAGTGAGAGTGCCAAGACTTGAAACCGCAACCTCATGGATGCATGGCCGACTCCCTACCACTAGGCCACCAACCCAAGTGGTGACCTAGGGGTGGGGTTAATTATAGTTAAGACATTAATGAAGCAGTAGGAACATGAACAGAGTCTCGATTCACTTTTGCGACTCTATTTACGAAAGAGACGCTTCATGTTGACCTAAAAGGGGTGGAAGTCACTGTGCAAGCAACGACTTCCATGAAACACGTCGCTCTCTCTCGATTTCCACAGCATGCGTCACTCCTTCTAGATTTTCGCAGCACATGTCACTATCTTTGACACCTACTTCCATAATTCAGGTAGCAACAAGAGGGCCCTTCCTTATAAAAAGGGTTTGCCCTCCTTGAACTCTAAGCATCACGTCTTCGCTTATCAGCCTTCTTTCATCTTGATCAATCGCATCTCGGTTCACAGAGGTTCGCCCTCCCCAACTTCCTTTTTGCTTGTCTCTTTGCTCGCTTCATTCAACTGAAAATGTTGGCAAATCACCTAACTCCCCAAGTTGCTGAAAGCAGCACTAGATCACCAATCCACAGGTGGAAGCCCAGCAGGGAGTAGCTAGAGATTCTAGAGGAGATCTTCCACAACAATAAAGGAGAACTCCCTTCTGTGGAGCTGGCTTACAGTTAATAGACATAAGGATGATTTTTACAGTATATGTAAATATGTATATATATATATATATATATATATATATATGTTTATGCGAACAGGGCTATTTTTTAGTAGGCCTAAATGATTATTTAAAGGAAAAGCATAAAGGAAAGTGTATATATATAATTAAGTATTATAGTTACAGTTTTAAAATTCACAAGTTCAGTTTAATAGTTATAGTGTATGGTTATACAATTTTACTATTATAGTTAATGGTAAAAGTTTTATGCAGTAATTTTTTTTTAAATTTACTTTTATTTTAAATGCAGTTTTGAAGTTACAGTATTAAATGTTATTTTATGAAATTATAATATTATGAAAGCTCATCTTGACCACACACTAATGGTAATCTCTTTTACTTACTGAGCGTCATCTCACCCCAAATATTATTTTACATTACAAAAAATTTAGAAGAGCGTGCCAAAAATTAGGCGTAGCAAGTGCATGAGTAGGAATAGAAAGAACATAGTAGATTAAAAATTAGTATAATATCAGTTGGATTATGTTTGTATATTTTAGAATTTTTTATAATGTTAATTTTAGTATTTGAGATACGATTGTAATGAAGTTAATTAGTGATTTGGTATAATAATATTTAAGGTTTATTTACTTCCCCTGTAAATCATTTATAGAAAGTAACACCTCAGACCTTGCCGGGAATAATATATTTTTAAAAGTTGTTCCAATGAAAAGAATCATGAGGTTTGGGAAGAATGGTAAACTAAGCCCTAGTTATATTGGACCATTCGAGATATGGAGAAGATTGGTCCAGTCACTTACAGAATAGCCCTACCTCTTGCACTATCGAGAATTTATGAACTATTCCACGTTTCAATGTTGAAAAAGTATGTTCTTGACCCTTCTCATGTGATAAGTTATGAGTCGTTAGAAGTTAATGATACTCTATCATATGAAACAGTGTCAATTCATATTTTAGATATGAAGGATCAGGAATAACATACAAAGAAGATTTCATTGGTGAAAGTGCTTTGACGTAATCATGCCATTAAGGAAGCATCATGGAAACTAAAAGCAGAAATGCATCAGAAATACCCGCACCTTTTCAACGATAGAAGGATAGACTAAGCGTGCAACATTACATAAGGTACTCGTTTATTTTGCAAATTCCGAGGATAAATTTTTTATAGGGAGGGGAGGATGTGATGACCCCAAAAATATAAAACATAGTAATATAATATATGTAGATGTTAACCATTTATTTACTTTCACGCACTATCCTAATATAATAATAAAATAATAAAGATGGTCAATATGGAGGGTTTCTCTGTTAGGATCTTTGATTCCATGTTTGATGCCTAAGAAAGACTTTATTATCTAAGCGAGTGCTCAGAGACCATTGCAGTTTGGTCGCTCCCTATAGGTCGACTTGGTCGAAGTGAGATTTCATATGATAAACAGAATAGACACAATGGATGCGTACATATAAGTACACACACACACACACACACACACACACACACACATATATATATATATATATATTTATTTATATAATATTTTTATTGAATGCCTATTACCACTTTTAGTTTTTCACACACCATTTTAAGAAAATAATAAAATAATAATATTTTATATATATATATATATTTATATATAAAAATTGTATGTAAGCATGTATGAGTTGTTGGCTAACTTATGTAATTATAATATAAAATAATATAATATAATATAATATATACTATAATATTTTTTAAAAAAAAAACAAGAAGAAGAAAAAGAAGAGAGAGTCAAAGTTTGCGGCTAAAGAGTGAATTAAAACAATATGTTCATTTATATCCTACTCACATATATATCTTTATGTATATGTTCTTATATATGTGCACCGACTGTGTCTACTCTATTTATTCTAGAAAATTCCACTTTAACCAGACCGACCTCTAGGGAGGGACTGAACCGCAATGGTTTCTAAGCACTTGCTTAGATAATAATAATAATAATAATAATAATAATAATAATAATAATAATAATAAGGGGACAAAACCCCTTCCCATCACTTCTTTATTTATGTGTTCCCTGTGACTCTCCTGCAACACATCTTTTCCCACTTCCCTCCAATCAATTTCTTCATCCCCATTAATTGTGTTATCTTCTTCCACTCAACTTCCTGTAGCCCCCTTAGCAATTTTGCAGCCACCCCTCACCATAAAATCCAATTTCAAAATTGCTCCCTTCCCACTACCTATAAATAGAGAAGTTCTTTCTATTGAAATTTCAAAACTTTTACGTGAAAAATATTTCCAAAGAAAGAAGAAAAAGTGAGTGAAAGAATTAATGGTAGAAAGAGAATTTTTACACTTGAAATTCTCACTCCTCCACTCTTTCTAATCTCATTTTAAGAGTTAAATGTTTGTAATAACCATTTCACAGGGTTAAAACAGAGTAAGTAAATTTAGTTATGTTAGGTTTTTATTAAATTTTATCCGAGTTTATTTTTACGTATATTTGATCATATCAATTTAATTTTTAAAATACTTACGTTTATTTTTGGGTTAAAAAATGTTCTAATTCCTTCAGGTAATTTACAACATTATTATTTTCTATTCAAGAAAAATATTTTTAGCACGAAAATCATGTGGCATGATGTTGTTAAATTTTATTGCATGTTTTATAAAATAATTAAGATATGGTAGAAGTTTTTATGATGTTATTCATGTTATTTCATAAATTATGTATACAATTTTTATATTGTTATTTTAATTGTATAAAGTATATATAAGGACATTTTTAAATTAAATCTTATGGTATTAAAGCAAAGGAAAATGATGATACGTAACGCCCCAATCCTCGGGACTTTCGCCCAAGAGCTTGCTGAATTGGAGGACGGTGATATGTAGCGCCTTAATATTAGTGAGTGCCTTGCTATGTATCAAATTATATAAATGGTATAGTGGTATTTTTCTTTAAAACTTCTTATGGCTTAAAGATCACAGAATTATAGATGCTCGGTACCGTAGCTTATGGATTACAATTTATTGAGTGCACCCACACTGTTTACAAAGTGATTTTACAGAGCAGTGGATTTCTTATGAGTGCACACATGATTTCGGATAAGGACTTAATAGGGAAAATCTCACTTATAGCTTACAGGTTGATTTAGTTTGGTCAGCCAGCCACTTAAGTCTAGTCTTCGGACTACACAACCTTGTCATAAGGGTAAACGTGGCTTACAGTTAACAGGCCTAAGGGAAATTTTTATAGCATATGAAATATACATATATATATATATATATATATATATATATATGTTTATGTGAATATGGTCATTTTTAGTAGACCTAAATGATAATTTAAAGGAAAAGTGTAAAAGAAAGCGTGCATATATATAATTAAGCATTATAATAACATAAATCTTTAAATTTACCTTTTATTTTAAATGTAGTTTTAAGGTTACAATATTAAATGTTATTTTACAAAATTATAATACTGTGAAAGCTTATCTTGGTCACACTAATAATAATTTCTTTTACCATCAACTATAGTAGTAAAATTTTATAACCATACACTGTAACTGATAAATTGAACTTGTGAACTTTAAAATTGTAATTATAATACTTAATTATATATATACACTTTCATTTGTACTTTTCCTTCAAATCATCATTTAGGCCTGCTAAAAATGGTCATTCTCACATAAACATATATATATATATATATATATATATATATATATATATATATATATATACACACACACACATACATATTTACATATACTGTAAAAATATCCCCTAAACATGTTAACTTTAAGTCATGTTTACCCCCATGACAGGTTGTGCGATCTGAAGACTGGATTGAACTGGTTGGCCGACCAAACTAAATCAAATTGTAAACTGTAAGTGAGATTTTTCCTATTAAGTTCTGGTTCGGAACCAAATGTGTACTTAGAAGGAATTCATTGCTCTATAAAATCACTCTGTAAACAGTGTGGGTGCACTCTATAAACTGTAATCTGTAAATTATAGTACCGAACATTTGTAATTCGATGATCTTTGAGCCATAAGGGTTATATATATATATATACTACTATATTATTTATATAATTTATAAATTTTACATTATAAAAATTGTATATATAATTTGAACAATATCATACAATTTTTATATATAATTTATGCAATAAAATGATATCCTAACTATTTTACCATCTCAAATTATTCCATAAAACATGCAACGTAACTTAATAAAATAAGCTCATGCCACACGATTTTCGTGCTAAAAATATTTTTCTTGAATAAAAAATAGTAATGTTATAAATTACCCAAGGGAACTAGAACATTTCTTAACCCAAAAATAAACGCAAGTATATTAAAAATAAAGTTGATATAATCAAATATATGTAAAAATAAACTGGGATAAAATTTAATAAAAAAACCTAACATAATCAAATTTACTTATCTTAATTTAACCCTATGAAACGATCTTAACAAAATGTGATTAGAAAAAGTGGGAGAGTGAGAATTTTAAGTATAGAAAAATTCTCTATCCAATACTAATCCTTTCACTTATTTTTCCTTCACTTTCTATCTCTAAAAATTTTCACGTAATGCAGGTTGTGATCATTCAGTGCGAGAATCTTCTATTTATAGAACGTATGGGCATGTATATATGATGTGTTAGAAGATGCTATGAGATGACAGCGTTCAATTACTCAAGAAAACATGGGCGACTCTCTCTCTTTGCCGACACTTTATTTATTTAGTTATTTTTTAATTATTATAATATATATTATATAACAATATCTTCTCACTCTTTCTCTTTCTGCCTCCATTCATCAGCTACTTTTGTTGGCCTTTTCTTTTCTTATAATATGGAAGGAAGATTTATGCATGCATGGGTGTCTCTGATAGGGAAGGAAGAATTCAAAATTGAATTCAAAAGTCATGATATGGTCTATATCTTATCGGGATACTATTAATCTTTTTTTATTGTTAGTGGGAATTTTACATTCTCAGTGTAAGGGTTGTGCGGCCCGAAGGCTAGACCTAACCATTGTTAGGCGACCCAGTTAGGTCAAATATCATCACATATCTCGTATTTGTAGTACGACTGGCCAGCCAAAAGCCCTGATATGGACTCAGGGGGCACAACAACTCTACTATACAGTTTAGTCGACTGCCACACCACACACTCCACAAGTCCATGTGGTTGCACTAACACCACTAGAAACAGTATCGTGCTTTCAATATCACAACCCATCATTAGAGTTTCCATATCCATCCATTAGGGTTATCACTGCCACATACCAGCAATCATTATGTGGTATTGGCATTTCATCAATCACATGTTTGTATTCCCCTTTCGAAATTTCACATTTCATTTCTCATAATTTAATATTCATATTGCAGAATTAACATTACAATATTCACATTTCACATATTCACATTTCAATATCAGTATTGTAGAATTTTACATTGCAATTTCACGTTTCTCATATTCACATTTCTCATAATCATATTTCTCATATTCACATTTCTCATTTTCATATTGCAAAACTAACATTGCAATATTTTCATTTCACATATTCACATTTCCCACAATCATACTTCAAATTTTCATATTGCAGAATTAACATTACAATATTTCCATTTCACATTTTCACATTTCCTATATTCATATTTCTCATATCCACATTTTTAGTATACACAACTCATTTCATCTCATAAATACATATATAAATATATATATATATATATATATATATATATATTTCATTTCATGAAATTCACATTTCTTAATAAAACCTTTCTATATATCACATATTCGTCATTTCTCAGAAGATGTTCATTTCATCAATTCAGCAATCACATTTCCATGAACACATTTCATCTGATATTTATATCATAATAAATTTCAAGTAAAATAACATAATTCCATTTTCACATAATAACTCATCCAGCATTTCTCAAATCAACTGTAATAATTTATTCCCCTTACCTGACTTACTGAGATTTCACAAAAACACCCAATTTCTATGCCTTTTGACGTTCGCAGCCCAAAAACCTACAATTCACATTTTCCCCAAATTATTCATTACAACTCCCAGACTAACTTCCATATAACACTTCCTACATTTCATATACTCCAATTTAACTTAAAAACCCTAAAATACATCACTTACCCTGGTTTTGGGATGGTGCCCCGGAACCCCAACTTGGAAATCTGCTCCATGTACGTTACAGAGAATCTTCTCAGGAACCCCATGGTGGTTCCTGATCGTCAATCCAGGCAAAAATGAGGCTGAAATTGAAGAAAGAAAGAGAGAGGTTCGTGGGTTTGCATGAGAGAGAGAGAGAGAGAGAGAGAGAGAGAGAGAGAGGAGAAGAGAGAGAAAGAGAAAGAGAGAATTGTGTTATTAAATGAAAAACGCTCGCGGGATCTCCGTATACGCCCACTGCAAAGAAAACCATCGCTAGTTTTCTCCTTCTCCGACCAAAAATCACTTTTTCCCCTTTTCTTTTATTATTTTATTCTTTGGGGTCTCTACATTCTCCCCTCCTTATAAAATTTCGTCCTCAAAATTTGTCATTTATCACATTTCCATCTTTAAAAGAAACACCACCATTTTATTAATTACCCTCACTTATGGCAGAGGAATACAGTGGTTACATAGGGATTTCTGGGAAATTACAACCATTGAAAGAAAATTCTCCCCAAAACCATTAAAACCAAAATACTACCTATACTATACAAATTAAAAACACATACCTTAATCCTGGTTCCCACCAAACAGTTGTGGGTAACTCTAGCGCATCTGCTCCTCTGATTCCCAAGAAACTTCCTCTACTACGTGGTTGCGCCACAGAACTTTTACCAGTGGTGTGCTTTTTGTACGTAGTTCTTGTTCTTTCCAATCCAAAATCTGCACTGGTGCTTCTTCATAAGACAACGCATCACTGAGCTCTAGTGCCTCATATCTGATCACATAAGAGGGATCTAGGATGTATTTCCTCAACATAGAAACATGGAATACATCGTGAATTCTCGACAAAACTGGCAATAATGCCAACCTATAGGCAACTGGACCTACTCTTTCAAGAATCTGGAATGGTCCAATATACCTAGGGTTCAGTTTACCCTTTCTTCCAAACCTCATGACTCATTTCAACGGTGCCACTCGTAGAAACACATGATCCCCAGTGTCAAACTCTAATTCCTATCGGTGAGTATCTGCATATCTCTTCTACCGACTCTGCGTTATTCTGATCATATCCCTGATGAGTCTGATTTTATCCTGAGTCTGCTATATGAGCTCTGGCCCCAATATCTGACTCTCCCCAATCTCATCCTAGTATAATGGGGATTGGTATTTCCTGCCATACAATGCCTCAAATGGTGTCATCCCAATGCTGGCTTGATAATTGTCATTATATGCAAACTCTACCAGTGGAATAAACTGCAACGAACTGCCTCCAAAGTCTAGCATGCATGCACATAGCATATCCTTCAATATCTGTATCATCCTCTCTATCTGTCCATCTTTCTGAGGATGAAATGTTGTACTGAACGATAACTGAGAACCTATGGCCTTCTGTAAACTCCTCTGAAAATAGGATGTGAACCGTGGGTCTCGATCTAAAACTATGGACACTGGTACACCATGCATCCTCACTATCTCCTGTATGTATAACTTTGCCAATCAGTTTAAGGAGTAGTTAACTCTGATAGGTAGGAAATGGACAGTCTTCATAAGATGATCTACTACTACCCAAACGGTGTCCTGTCCATGTAGTGTCAACGGTAACCCAGTGACAAAATTCATCGCTATATGCTCCCACTTCCACTTAGGAATACACATCGGCTGCAAAGACCCCGCTGGTCTCTGATGCTCAGCTTTCACCTGCTGGCATGTCAAACACTGTGCTACAAATTCAGCAATCTCTCTTTTCATTCCACTCCACCAAAAAGATTCCCAAAGATCCTTGTACATTTTAGTGCTATTAGGATGTACCGTATACAAGGATCGGTGGGCTTCCTCCAAAATCACTTTCTTAATCTCAGGATCGGTAGGAACACATAACCTGGTACGGAACCTTAAGGCTTCATCATCTGAGATACTAAAATCCTCCTCCAGACCATCCTGTACTTTCTCTATCAGCTCTGCATCACTCCTCTGTGCTGCTTTAATTCTTTCCTATAGAGTCGGTTGTAACACTAGATTAGCAATATAGGCCTAATGATCACCTTCAACGAGTTTTATCCTCAGTCTCTCCATATCCATCTGAATCGAAATGTGAATCACCACTGCAGGAACTGATGCACCCACTAATTTCTGGTTCAAGGCATCAGCCACCACATTAGCCTTTTTCGGGTGGTAATTAATGGTGTAGTCGTAATCCTTTATCAACTCCAACTATCTTCTCTACCTCATGTTCAATTCATTCTGTGTGAAAATGTATTTCAAACTCTTGTGATTAGTAAAAAATTCACACCTACCCCTATAAAGATAGTTTCACCAAATCTTTAGTGTGCATACCACCGCTGCTAATTCTAGATCATGGGTAGGGTAATTCTTCTCATATTCTTTCAATTTTCGAGAGGCATATGCTATAACTCTCCCCTACTGCATCAGAACACAACCCAACCCTTTGTACGATGCATCACTATAATTCCGAAACCCTCTTCACCAAAAGGAATCATCAACATTGGTGTAGTGATGAGGCGCTGCTTCAACATTTCTTATGAGTGCACACATGATTTCGGATAAGGACTTAATAGGGAAAATCTCACTTATAGCTTACAGGTTGATTTAGTTTGGTCAGCCAGCCACTTAAGTCTAGTCTTCGGACTACACAACCTTGTCATAAGGGTAAACGTGGCTTACAGTTAACAGGCCTAAGGGAAATTTTTATAGCATATGAAATATACATATATATATATATATATATATATATATATATATATGTTTATGTGAATATGGTCATTTTTAGTAGACCTAAATGATAATTTAAAGGAAAAGTGTAAAAGAAAGCGTGCATATATATAATTAAGCATTATAATAACATAAATCTTTAAATTTACCTTTTATTTTAAATGTAGTTTTAAGGTTACAATATTAAATGTTATTTTACAAAATTATAATACTGTGAAAGCTTATCTTGGTCACACTAATAATAATTTCTTTTACCATCAACTATAGTAGTAAAATTTTATAACCATACACTGTAACTGATAAATTGAACTTGTGAACTTTAAAATTGTAATTATAATACTTAATTATATATATACACTTTCATTTGTACTTTTCCTTCAAATCATCATTTAGGCCTGCTAAAAATGGTCATTCTCACATAAACATATATATATATATATATATATATATATATATATATATATATATACACACACACATACATATTTACATATACTGTAAAAATATCCCCTAAACATGTTAACTTTAAGTCATGTTTACCCCCATGACAGGTTGTGCGATCTGAAGACTGGATTGAACTGGTTGGCCGACCAAACTAAATCAAATTGTAAACTGTAAGTGAGATTTTTCCTATTAAGTTCTGGTTCGGAACCAAATGTGTACTTAGAAGGAATTCATTGCTCTATAAAATCACTCTGTAAACAGTGTGGGTGCACTCTATAAACTGTAATCTGTAAATTATAGTACCGAACATTTGTAATTCGATGATCTTTGAGCCATAAGGGTTATATATATATATATACTACTATATTATTTATATAATTTATAAATTTTACATTATAAAAATTGTATATATAATTTGAACAATATCATACAATTTTTATATATAATTTATGCAATAAAATGATATCCTAACTATTTTACCATCTCAAATTATTCCATAAAACATGCAACGTAACTTAATAAAATAAGCTCATGCCACACGATTTTCGTGCTAAAAATATTTTTCTTGAATAAAAAATAGTAATGTTATAAATTACCCAAGGGAACTAGAACATTTCTTAACCCAAAAATAAACGCAAGTATATTAAAAATAAAGTTGATATAATCAAATATATGTAAAAATAAACTGGGATAAAATTTAATAAAAAAACCTAACATAATCAAATTTACTTATCTTAATTTAACCCTATGAAACGATCTTAACAAAATGTGATTAGAAAAAGTGGGAGAGTGAGAATTTTAAGTATAGAAAAATTCTCTATCCAATACTAATCCTTTCACTTATTTTTCCTTCACTTTCTATCTCTAAAAATTTTCACGTAATGCAGGTTGTGATCATTCAGTGCGAGAATCTTCTATTTATAGAACGTATGGGCATGTATATATGATGTGTTAGAAGATGCTATGAGATGACAGCGTTCAATTACTCAAGAAAACATGGGCGACTCTCTCTCTTTGCCGACACTTTATTTATTTAGTTATTTTTTAATTATTATAATATATATTATATAACAATATCTTCTCACTCTTTCTCTTTCTGCCTCCATTCATCAGCTACTTTTGTTGGCCTTTTCTTTTCTTATAATATGGAAGGAAGATTTATGCATGCATGGGTGTCTCTGATAGGGAAGGAAGAATTCAAAATTGAATTCAAAAGTCATGATATGGTCTATATCTTATCGGGATACTATTAATCTTTTTTTATTGTTAGTGGGAATTTTACATTCTCAGTGTAAGGGTTGTGCGGCCCGAAGGCTAGACCTAACCATTGTTAGGCGACCCAGTTAGGTCAAATATCATCACATATCTCGTATTTGTAGTACGACTGGCCAGCCAAAAGCCCTGATATGGACTCAGGGGGCACAACAACTCTACTATACAGTTTAGTCGACTGCCACACCACACACTCCACAAGTCCATGTGGTTGCACTAACACCACTAGAAACAGTATCGTGCTTTCAATATCACAACCCATCATTAGAGTTTCCATATCCATCCATTAGGGTTATCACTGCCACATACCAGCAATCATTATGTGGTATTGGCATTTCATCAATCACATGTTTGTATTCCCCTTTCGAAATTTCACATTTCATTTCTCATAATTTAATATTCATATTGCAGAATTAACATTACAATATTCACATTTCACATATTCACATTTCAATATCAGTATTGTAGAATTTTACATTGCAATTTCACGTTTCTCATATTCACATTTCTCATAATCATATTTCTCATATTCACATTTCTCATTTTCATATTGCAAAACTAACATTGCAATATTTTCATTTCACATATTCACATTTCCCACAATCATACTTCAAATTTTCATATTGCAGAATTAACATTACAATATTTCCATTTCACATTTTCACATTTCCTATATTCATATTTCTCATATCCACATTTTTAGTATACACAACTCATTTCATCTCATAAATACATATATAAATATATATATATATATATATATATATATATTTCATTTCATGAAATTCACATTTCTTAATAAAACCTTTCTATATATCACATATTCGTCATTTCTCAGAAGATGTTCATTTCATCAATTCAGCAATCACATTTCCATGAACACATTTCATCTGATATTTATATCATAATAAATTTCAAGTAAAATAACATAATTCCATTTTCACATAATAACTCATCCAGCATTTCTCAAATCAACTGTAATAATTTATTCCCCTTACCTGACTTACTGAGATTTCACAAAAACACCCAATTTCTATGCCTTTTGACGTTCGCAGCCCAAAAACCTACAATTCACATTTTCCCCAAATTATTCATTACAACTCCCAGACTAACTTCCATATAACACTTCCTACATTTCATATACTCCAATTTAACTTAAAAACCCTAAAATACATCACTTACCCTGGTTTTGGGATGGTGCCCCGGAACCCCAACTTGGAAATCTGCTCCATGTACGTTACAGAGAATCTTCTCAGGAACCCCATGGTGGTTCCTGATCGTCAATCCAGGCAAAAATGAGGCTGAAATTGAAGAAAGAAAGAGAGAGGTTCGTGGGTTTGCATGAGAGAGAGAGAGAGAGAGAGAGAGAGAGAGAGAGAGAGAGAAAGAGAAAGAGAGAATTGTGTTATTAAATGAAAAACGCTCGCGGGATCTCCGTATACGCCCACTGCAAAGAAAACCATCGCTAGTTTTCTCCTTCTCCGACCAAAAATCACTTTTTCCCCTTTTCTTTTATTATTTTATTCTTTGGGGTCTCTACATTCTCCCCTCCTTATAAAATTTCGTCCTCAAAATTTGTCATTTATCACATTTCCATCTTTAAAAGAAACACCACCATTTTATTAATTACCCTCACTTATGGCAGAGGAATACAGTGGTTACATAGGGATTTCTGGGAAATTACAACCATTGAAAGAAAATTCTCCCCAAAACCATTAAAACCAAAATACTACCTATACTATACAAATTAAAAACACATACCTTAATCCTGGTTCCCACCAAACAGTTGTGGGTAACTCTAGCGCATCTGCTCCTCTGATTCCCAAGAAACTTCCTCTACTACGTGGTTGCGCCACAGAACTTTTACCAGTGGTGTGCTTTTTGTACGTAGTTCTTGTTCTTTCCAATCCAAAATCTGCACTGGTGCTTCTTCATAAGACAACGCATCACTGAGCTCTAGTGCCTCATATCTGATCACATAAGAGGGATCTAGGATGTATTTCCTCAACATAGAAACATGGAATACATCGTGAATTCTCGACAAAACTGGCAATAATGCCAACCTATAGGCAACTGGACCTACTCTTTCAAGAATCTGGAATGGTCCAATATACCTAGGGTTCAGTTTACCCTTTCTTCCAAACCTCATGACTCATTTCAACGGTGCCACTCGTAGAAACACATGATCCCCAGTGTCAAACTCTAATTCCTATCGGTGAGTATCTGCATATCTCTTCTACCGACTCTGCGTTATTCTGATCATATCCCTGATGAGTCTGATTTTATCCTGAGTCTGCTATATGAGCTCTGGCCCCAATATCTGACTCTCCCCAATCTCATCCTAGTATAATGGGGATTGGTATTTCCTGCCATACAATGCCTCAAATGGTGTCATCCCAATGCTGGCTTGATAATTGTCATTATATGCAAACTCTACCAGTGGAATAAACTGCAACGAACTGCCTCCAAAGTCTAGCATGCATGCACATAGCATATCCTTCAATATCTGTATCATCCTCTCTATCTGTCCATCTTTCTGAGGATGAAATGTTGTACTGAACGATAACTGAGAACCTATGGCCTTCTGTAAACTCCTCTGAAAATAGGATGTGAACCGTGGGTCTCGATCTAAAACTATGGACACTGGTACACCATGCATCCTCACTATCTCCTGTATGTATAACTTTGCCAATCAGTTTAAGGAGTAGTTAACTCTGATAGGTAGGAAATGGACAGTCTTCATAAGATGATCTACTACTACCCAAACGGTGTCCTGTCCATGTAGTGTCAACGGTAACCCAGTGACAAAATTCATCGCTATATGCTCCCACTTCCACTTAGGAATACACATCGGCTGCAAAGACCCCGCTGGTCTCTGATGCTCAGCTTTCACCTGCTGGCATGTCAAACACTGTGCTACAAATTCAGCAATCTCTCTTTTCATTCCACTCCACCAAAAAGATTCCCAAAGATCCTTGTACATTTTAGTGCTATTAGGATGTACCGTATACAAGGATCGGTGGGCTTCCTCCAAAATCACTTTCTTAATCTCAGGATCGGTAGGAACACATAACCTGGTACGGAACCTTAAGGCTTCATCATCTGAGATACTAAAATCCTCCTCCAGACCATCCTGTACTTTCTCTATCAGCTCTGCATCACTCCTCTGTGCTGCTTTAATTCTTTCCTATAGAGTCGGTTGTAACACTAGATTAGCAATATAGGCCTAATGATCACCTTCAACGAGTTTTATCCTCAGTCTCTCCATATCCATCTGAATCGAAATGTGAATCACCACTGCAGGAACTGATGCACCCACTAATTTCTGGTTCAAGGCATCAGCCACCACATTAGCCTTTTTCGGGTGGTAATTAATGGTGTAGTCGTAATCCTTTATCAACTCCAACTATCTTCTCTACCTCATGTTCAATTCATTCTGTGTGAAAATGTATTTCAAACTCTTGTGATTAGTAAAAAATTCACACCTACCCCTATAAAGATAGTTTCACCAAATCTTTAGTGTGCATACCACCGCTGCTAATTCTAGATCATGGGTAGGGTAATTCTTCTCATATTCTTTCAATTTTCGAGAGGCATATGCTATAACTCTCCCCTACTGCATCAGAACACAACCCAACCCTTTGTACGATGCATCACTATAATTCCGAAACCCTCTTCACCAAAAGGAATCATCAACATTGGTGTAGTGATGAGGCGCTGCTTCAACTCCTGGAAGTTCTGCTCATAATCATCAGACTACTCAAATTTCACCCATTTCCTAGTCAACCAAGTCAACAGACTTGACAATTTGGAAAAACCATCTACAAACCTACGGTAGTATCTAGCCAATCCCAGGAAACCTTTGATTTCCTGCACATTCTTCGGTCGTACCTAATCTTCTATTGCCTTAGTATTACTTAGGTCTACTGAGATACCACCCCTGGAGATCACATGTCTAAGGAAGGTAACCTGCTCTAACCAAAACTCGTACTTCTTGAATTTCACAAATAGTTTCCTTTCCCTCAATTCCTGAAGTACTATCCTCAGATGTTCGTCATGCTCCTCTACGCTCTTTGAATATACCAGTATGTCATCGATAAACACTACCACAAATTGATCCAAATACCGGTGGAAGACCCTGTTCATCAAATCCATAAACACAGCAGGAGCATTTGTCAATCCAAATGGCATAACCAAGAATTCATAATGGTGATACCGAGTCTTGAATGCTGTTTTTGAAACATCCTATGCTCTGACTTTTACCTGATGATACCCAGACCGTAAATCTATCTTCAAGAAAACATGAGTCCCCTATAGCTGATTAAACAAATCATCGATGCGGGGAAGTGGGTATTTATTCTTGATAGTCACTTTGTTAATTTCACGGTAGTCGATGCACATTCTCATTGACCCATCTTTCTTTTTCACAAATAATACCGGCACTCCCCAGGGCGACACACTGAGTCGAATAAATCCCTTATCTCATAGTTCTTGCAACTATTCCTTTAATTCCTTTAATTCTGCTAGTGCCATTGTAACGCCCCGACCCCCTACGTGGGCCCGAAGTGCTACTAATTTATTCATTTACCTAATAATCTACATTCTAATATCACGTACGTAGCGGAAAACATAATTATAATCTTCCAATAAATATAATACCAGAGTTTTCTAAATCTATCTTCACACCATAATAAACCATGCATCCACTTGTATTCCCATATATACACATATCTCCCAAATATATTCAGTATTCACAATACCAGTATGTTTCACAACCATTTATAATATCTAGAAGACTTAAAACATAAAACATAAAAAATTTACATTCCCAAAAATATCATTAAAATGTTTAACACTGTGTGGCTAACATGAGTTTATATAACAACATAATATTTAACATTTGAAAATCGTTAACATAATTTCTGAAATCATTCTTTGAACCTAATCAATCACATGAAAAAGATTTAACCCACGAGATTACCCAACGATAGGGGTGATTACCTGCCCATACAAGTAGCACCCCTCTACTCTGATACATTTGGAAACCTGAAAGTCACAATTGAAGTATATCAGGGCACTCACCTTACTCAGTAAGCCCTATTAAATTGATCTCGTACTCACACGGTTCAAACAAAGGTTTACCAGCGAAGGCTCCAAGGATAGGGAAATCTACTCGCCCATACAAGTAGGTTCCCTCTTCCCTAGTACGTTATGCAGCTGCTGACACATTTGAAGTTACTAGTGCACTCGCCTTTCTCAGCAAGCCCTCAGGCGAAGAGTACGCCCTGCCCAATCGTAACATGTTCTACGAGCATAGATACTTCTAATATCATAATACATTATTCCTTTTGTCATTATTAAACCATTCACCTATGTTCATGTTCATAACTTTAACATTTCATTTCATTTCACTTTAAGTGATTTTTTCCTATTTTACATTGTTCACATTTCACACTTCATTTTCATTCCACTCATTTCTATTTCCATTTCATTTCATTACATTCCCAGCATCTTTCAACTATTTTACCCAGCATCTTTCAGCTGTTTTACCCAGCACCTTTCAGCTATTTACATGGTTGCATTAACACACACAAGCAGCATAGTTCATATCATATTTCATTCTCAATGTATTACTTACTTAATTTGCATCTCATACATTTAACATATATTTGCACAGAACTTACATTTACTCATGCCACACAATTTAGCAAAAAAATTCATACACTACCTGTAAAATAAGCCAACCAACATTTAATATTTATATACTGAAAATACTTTTCATTTCTTACATAATTATCCTGAAAATATTTTCCACTTTCATCAGTTCATTTTCGCATATACGTATCTAATAAACAGCCCTAAACTCGGAAAAACATAATTTAAACTGTTGGCATTTTAAACCCATACCGAAACATTTACACGTATATATAACACGATTTATTTTTCATTAAATTCATAAAAATTCTGGTTTAATATATATTTTCCCCCTTATCTAGTTTCTTGAACACGCCAATAGAGACCCTGAAAAATACCTGTGGCGCTCACCCGAGCCCTGAATCAAAAATCCTAATTCCATCAAATTAATCGTAAACAAAATATTATTTTAATATTTCCTAGGCCCATAAATTCTAAATAAATAGTTATACCCTCAAATATAACCAATTTACCTAATTTTTCAAATCTCACTCTCGCTTTGAAGTGAGGCTTAGAAAACCCCAATTGAAAATTTACTCTAACCAAAATGACGACGATTGCGACTAGGACCCCACGGTGGTGCGTGATCGTCGATTTAACAGCAGATTTAAAGAGAAATTAGGAAATTAGGAAAAAGTTGTATTACCCTGGGAATGGTACCTACACCACTCCCACGACAAATTTGCTTTAGTAGAAATGTTGGTAGGGGAGTTAGGAACCCAACGGTACCTTCCGTTTTCCGATCAGCCGAATATTGGCCAAGGAAATAAGGAGAGAAAGAAGGAGGATGGAGGATAGAGTGACGGAGACAGAGAGAGAAGGAGAGAATGAGAGAGACAACGCAGGACTCTGGTAAGTTTTAATTAAATTAAAATTATTTATATATATATATATATATATATATATATATATATAATCACCATTTTACTTAGCTTAATTAATTCAAGTTAATAATGTTTAACTAATTAATTACTAATAAATAATTTTAATTTAATTTATTTTTATTTTTTTTACTATTTCCTTTATTTGTTTATTTAATACATTAATTTAATAATGTTTAACTAATTAATTGATTATTAATTTTAATTAATTAATATTAATTTTTTTAAAAAAAAATTTCGAGTTATTACATTCTTCCCTCCTTTAGAAAATTTCGTCCTCGAAATTTATTTACTAATCAATCATCCATAGCCACATTAAATCATTATTATCTTAATCATAAACCCATACCTACGCCCTTAACAACCTTTGCCCCAATCAGAAACTATTGAGTACACTCGTGTTGGTCCAACTCCACCTAGAAGTACTTGCTATTTCCTCCGATACCATAACCTCTGAAATCAACTAACCAACCTCATACCACACATTTCCATATACTCGAATTTAAATATTAAACAATCAACTTTACCACAAACCGTTAAACCACAACACCTAAATTATTCTTCTTCAAAGATTTTTCTCCCTAAATCAACCAACCTAACTGTCGAGTTCAAATCCCACGTTCTTATTTCTCTACTCAGAAACATCACCATCGATGAATTTACCATGATTTTCTGAAGCTAGCTACTTCTTCAAAAAAACACAAAAGACCATCAAAGGATTTTTGCCCCCAAGCTTACAAAACAAAATTCAGAATTCCTAATGGTATCTTAATCTACCAATCCCTAACCTTATCGCAACTCAATCCTATACTCTGGTTTAAATCATCCTAACCTAAAACTCTAATATTTTCATATCCAGGTGATGTGAAATTAATCACACTTCCGGTTAGACATTACTCTGATACCATCTGTAACGTCTCGACCCCCTACGTGGGCTCGGAGTGCTACTAATCCATTCATTTACCTGATAATTTACATTCTAATATCATATACGCAGCGAAAAACATAATTATAATCTTCCAACAAATATAATACCAAAGTTTTATAAATCTATCTGCACACCATAATAAACCATGCATCCACCTGTATTCCCATATATACACATATTTCTAAAAAATATTCAGTATTCACAATCCAGTATGTTTCACAACCATTCACAATATCTAGAAGACTTAAAACATAAAACATAAAATATTTGCATTCCCACAAACATCATTAAAATGTTTATACCCTTTTTCTTTTTCTTATATCTCCCAAAAATGCTATAAAACCTCAAGCTCTCTAAGCTCGATCTCAAAGAGGTCCTTAAAAAAAAATACATTTATATTCGAGTGAGACATATCTTAGTAAGGGAAGAAACAATATATTAAAACAGTGTGTGGCTAACATGAGTTTATATAACAACATAATATTTAACATTTGAAAATCGTTAACATAATTTCTGAAATCATTCTTTGAACCTAATCAATCACATGCAAAAGATTTAACCCACGAGATTACCCAAAGATAGGGGTGATTACCCATCCATACAAGTAGCACCCCTCTACTCTAATACATTTGGCAACCCAAAGGTCACAATTGAAGCATACCAGGGCACTCACCTTACTTAGTAAGCCCTCAAGTATAAAATTGATCTCGTACTCACACAGTTCAAACAAAGGTTTACCAATGAAGGTCCCAAGGATAGGGAAATCTACCCGCCCATATAAGTAGGTTCCCTCTGCCCTAGTACGTTATGCAGCTACTACTACATCTGAAGTTACTAGCGCACTCGCCTTTCTCAGCAAGCCCTCAAGCGAAGAGTACACCCTGCCTAATCGTAACATATTCTGCGAGCATAGATACTTCTAATATCCTAATACATTATTCTTTTTGTCATTATTCAACCATTCACCTATGTTCATGTTCATAGCTTTAACATTTCATTTCATTTCACTTTAAGTGACTTTTTTCTCATTTTACATTGCTCACATTTCACACTTCATTTTCATTTCATTCATTTCCATTTCCATTTCATTTTATTACATACCCAGCATCTTTCAGCTGTTTTACCCAGCATCTTTCAGCTGTTTACATGGTTGCATTAACACACACAAGCAGCATAGTTCATATCATATTTCATTCTCAATATATTACTTACTCAATCTGCATCTCATACATTTAACATATATTTGCACAGAACTTACATTTACTCATGCCACACAATTTAGTAATAAAATTCATACACTGCCTGTAAAATAAGTCAACCAACATTTAATATTTATATACTGAAAATACCTTTCATTTCTTACATAATTATCCTGAAAATATTTTGAACTTTCATCATTTCATTTTTCGCATATACGTATATAATAAACAGCCCTAAACTCAGAAAAACATAATTTAAACTGTTGGCATTTTAAACCCATACCGAAACATTTACACATATATATAACACGATTTATTTTTCATTAAATTCATAAAAATTCTAGTTTAATATTGATTTTTCCCCTTACCTAGTTTCTTGAACTATGCCAACAGGGACCTTGAAAAATACCTGTGGCACTCACCCAAGCCCTGAATCAAAAATCCTAATTTCATCAAATTAACCATAAATAAAATATGATTTTAATATTTCTTAGGCCCATAAATTCTAAATAAATAGTTATACCCTCAAATATAACAAATTTACCTAATTTTTCAAATCCCACTCTCGCTTTGGAGCGGGGCCTCGAAAACCCCAATTGGAAATTTACTCTAGCCAAAATGATGACGATTGCGACTAGGACCCCATGGTAGTGCCTGATCGTCGATTTGACAATAGATTTAAAGAGAAATTGAGAAATTAGGGAAAAGTTGCCTTACCCCAGGAATGGTGTCTATGCCGCTCCCACGACAAATTCGCTCCAGTAGAAATGTCAGTGGCGGAGCTAGGAACCCAACGATACCTTCCGTTTTTCGATTGGCCGAGGAAATAAGGAGAGAAAGGAGTACAGAGAAGAGAGTGACGGAGACAGAGAGAGAAGGAGAGAATGAGAGAGACGACGCAGGACTTTGGTAAGTTTTCTTTATATATATTTTACTTACTTTAACTTAACTTGTATCATATACTTATATATTCGTATATATATATATATATATATATATATATATATATATATATATATATATATATATATATAATCACCATTTTACTTAACTTAATTAATTCAAGTTAATAATGTTTAACTAATTAATTGCTAATAAATAATTTTAATTTAATTTAATTCTTCTTTTTTTTACTATTTCCTTTATTTGTTTATTTAATACATTAATTTAATAATGTTTAACTAATTAATTAATTAATTATTTTTGTAAAAATTTTTTTTGGGTTATTACAACCATTCTGTACGGCACTTTCGAAATCAGCGCCGTCCTCAGTACTAGATCAATAGAAAACTCTACCTCACGATTAGGAGGTAGTCCTGGCAAATCCTCGGGAAAAACATTAGGAAAATCCCTCATTATCGAGATATCCTCAATCCTCAACTCTCCTTCTGATACCACCTTTACACAAGCCATATAACCCTAACAACCCTTTAACAACAAACGCCTCACCTAATGGTGGATAATAACTGTGGTGGGGTACGCACACAAGACCCCACAAACCTATACTCATGTTCCCCTAAAGGTCTGAACACTACCTTTCTCTGATGACAATCAATACTGGCATAATGAGTAGCTAGTCAGTCCATACCCAATATCACCTCAAATCTATGCATATCAAAGACTACCAAATCAGCTAATAAAGATCTCCCCTGAATCCACACTTGACAGTTACTAAGTACTTTATCACATAACCCCATAGCCCCTGTTGGCGTAGCCATTGACAAACTGACACCCAACTACTGTGTTTCTAACCCATAAAATTTAACAAACTCTCGAGCGATAAAAGAATGAGTCGCCCCTGAATCAAATAAAGCAGTAGCTGTAAATAACAGAATTGAAACTGTACCTATGACCACATCTCCTGCTGCCTTTGCATCCCCCGGTGTCAGTGCGTAGACTCGATCTAGGGCAGTATTCCTCTGTTGTCCACCTTGGGGTGCCTAATGACATCCTCCATATGATCTAGGAGCAGGTGCAGCAACTGGTGGTGCACGACAATCCCTCGCCATATGCCCAGGCTACCGATAACATATCACCTCCCTTACCCGGAATTCTCCCGGGTGTCTCCTATAGTATATAGGACAAGGAGAGGGCATATGACCACCCTGTACAGCTCGATCTCTCACTACCTATCTCCATCCACCCCTGTTGTCCTACCTCCTCCTAGGCCCTTGGCTGAACCCTGCCTGAACATATGAAGGCACAGGCCTCCTCCCCTGACTCTGTGCTATGGTGCCTTTCTGAAGGCCACCCTCAATCACTACAACCCTGTCTACTACCTCTGCAAATGTCTGAGCCCGAAAGCCTATAACCTACTCAAACAAATTCTGCCTCAGACCCTCCTCAAACTTCCTTACTTTCCTCTCCTCATCAGGTACTAAATACAGAGCAAACTGAGACAGCTCAATGAATCTCGCCACATACTGCTCTACTGTCAATGATCCCTACATCAAATGCAGAAACTCTGCCGTCTTCGCACTACTGACAATAACGGGAAAGTACCTCACAAAAAATATCTCCCTAAAGTGCCTCCACATCACCGCCATAGGGTCCGGTCTCTGCTCCTCCAACAATCTCGCCAATCTCCACCAGCACTTTGCCTCCCCAGTCATCTTGAATGTCGCAAATAAAACTTTCTGCTCATCTGTACATGGAAGAACTGCCAGCGTATCCTCCATATCCTGGACCTAGTTCTCAACCACAAGTGGGTTAGCTCCTCTAGAAAACGACGAGGGTCTCATTCGCATGAACTGCTCAATCGTACAGCTCCACCCTCCGGAACTCCTAGCCATCTCTGACATCACCTACTAGGTGATGTTACGTAGTATAACATCTGGGTCTCCACCACTAATACTAGAAGGCCTTGCATCATCACCTCTAGTATGTGCACTACTACTCCTTGGATCTATCCTACAATTGAAACAACATAGTCTTAAAACTCTATCATCATATCTTACTAACACACCCAACATACTAAAATCCAAAAATTATGCTACTACAAACATTCCTCAATCCCCATTTAAGATTCAATCCTACCACTTAGAAACTAGAACCAACGATAGTATTTATGGTTTTCCAGAAGTCAGCACCCCAGGAAAAACACAGAAAAAATCACGGAACTCCTGCTTCCAGGTCGCAAGACAGAACCCTAAATTCTAATCTCATCCTCTAACAACAATTGACTCATATCTCATCAATATCAATTCCTATACTCTGGTATTGTATTCCGTTGTTTACTAAAGTCTGCAGAACCTAGCAAACCTAGGCTCTGATACCAAACTATGATGCCCAAATTTTTCATTCCATTTTTTTTTTCATAAAATTAATATAAACACCACATATCGACCACGTCAACCACTGATACCATAATACATAACCCGACCATAAAGTGGGTACCAGGTAAACAATCATACTCATACACAACCCTAATAGAGGAAGTCATTTCAAATATATATATGCATACATATCGCAGCGAATACACATACCAGAGTAATATACCATCCATATATACAAGTCTAATACATAGACCTCTAGGGGAATCAAACCTCCCTAGCTCAAAATACTCACCTTAACAACATAGGGTATATGCTCCCCTTTATCTCAGAGCTCTATCACCGGGTTTATCTCGATTTCCTGAAATATTTAAATGATTGGGTGAGACATATCTCAGTAAGACGGAATAAATTATCTATAGTGTGTGGCAATATGAGATTCATTATATCATAGCATAAAAACATATTAGTGATAGTATCTTCTGAGAAAATATAACATTTCCATAATCATAATCATATAGATATACAACACAAGCTTTCATAAACTTTTTCTTCCATTTCCAAAATCATTTATTCATATCCTAAGTTTACCAGCGAAGTCCTGAGAATAGAAAAGTTTATCCGCCCATACAAGCAGCTTCCCTCTACCCCGATATCGTTTGCAGCCTAGCTCAATCAACTTGGGTTGAGCTACAACTGATACTTATCAGAGCATTCACCTTACTCAGTAAGTCCTCAAGCGGTGTGTTTTACTTCGCTTTAATTATTTATTAACTCATGCAAATGCATTTCTCATTTTCTATCTTGTTTCCATTCTCTATGTTAAATTTTGAAAGGGGAATACAAACATGTGATTGATGAAATGTCAATACCACATAATGATTGATGGTATGTGGCAGTGATAACCCTGATGGATGGATATGGAAACCCTAATAATAGGTTGTGATATTGAGAGTATGGTATCGTTGCTAGTGGTGTTAGTGCAACCACACGGACTCGTGGAGCGTGTGACGTGATAGTCGAATGAACTGTATAGTAGAGTTGTTGTGCCCCCTAAATCTGGATCAGGACTTTTGGCCGACCAGTCGTACTACAGATACGAGATATGTGATGATATTTAACCTAACCGGGTCGGCCAACCACGGTTAGGTCCAACCTTCGGGCCGCACAACTCTATTCATGGGGGGAAGCATGACGTGTAGTGAATATCCTTAAGGTAATCATGAGTACAGACATGGATGTATCGGTTATGGTGACACTCATGAGCTAGATATGGAAATGGAAATGAAAATAGAAATGAAAAAAAAAATGAAAATGGAAATAAAAAGGAAATGAAAATGGAAATGGAAATTCTCACAATTTAATATTCATATTGCAGAAATAACATTGCAATATTCACATTTCACATATTCACATTTCAATATTAATATTGCAGAATTTTACATTAAAATATTCACATTTCTCATAATCATATTTCTCATATTCACATTTGTCATTTTCATATTACAGAATTAACATTACAATATTTTCGTTTCACATATTCACATTTCCCATAATCATACTTCACATTTTCATATTGCAGAATTAACATTATAATATTTCCATTTCACATTTTCACATTTCCTATATTCATATTTCTCATATCCACATTTTCAGTATACACAGCTCATTTCATCTCATAAATACATACTACATACATACATACATATATATATATATATATATTTCATTTCATGAAATTCACATTTCTCAATAAAACCTTTCTATATATCACATATTCATCATTTCTTAGAAGATGTTCATTTCATCAATTTAGTAACATTTCCATGTACACATTTCAATATAAATCATATGCCACACAAGTTTTCATCTGATATTTATATCATAATAAATTTCAAAGTAAAATAACATAATTCCATTTTCACATAATAACTCATCCAGTATTTCTCAAATCAACTGTAATAATTTATTCCCTTTACCCGACTTGCTGTGGTTTTACAAAAACAACCAATTTTTATGCCCTTCGTCGTTCGCAGCCCAAAAACCTGCAATTCACATTTTCCCTAAATTATTCAACACAACTCCCAGAATAACTTCCATATAACACTTCCTACATTTCAGATACTCCAATTTAACTTAAAAACCCTGAAATACACCACTTATCCTGGTTTTGGGATGGTGCCCCAGAACCCCAACTTGGAAATCCGCTCCTCGTAAGTTGTAGAAAATCTTCCTAAGAACCCCTTGGTGGTTCCTGATCGTCAATCTGGGAAAAAATGAGGTCGAAATCGAAGAAATAAAGAGAGAGGTTCGTGGGTTTGCATGAGAGAGAGAGAGAGAGAGAGAGAGAGAGAGAGAGAGAGAGAATTGTGTGATTAAATGAAAAAGCCTCGCTAGATCTCCTTATACACCCACTGTAGAGAAAACCGTCTCCGATTTTTTCCAGCTCTCAGAAAATCGTCACCAACTTTCCATTTAACCGACTTGATCTTAACTGTTTACCCATTACAGCTCCGCGGTAAATACCAAAACCGTCGCCATTTTTCTGGCTCCTCTAGAAAACCATCGCCGGTTTTCTCCTTCCCCGACCAAAAATTACTTTTTCCCCTTTTCTTTTAGTATTTTATTTTCCCAGGTCTCTACAACATATATATAAAATAATATTTATTAACAGACAT
Source organism: Malania oleifera (assembly GCF_029873635.1). Classification (NCBI taxonomy): domain Eukaryota; kingdom Viridiplantae; phylum Streptophyta; class Magnoliopsida; order Santalales; family Ximeniaceae; genus Malania; species Malania oleifera. The sequence goes on along the minus strand of NC_080419.1, from coordinate 21,225,162 downwards.
ACATTGTTGAAATATATGATAAAATAACAATAATAATATATATGTCATTGTATACACTTCATAAATTTCGCAATATAGGTGGCCATCTCACACATCATTATACTCATTCCCACCTGCATGCAAATATATATAATTATTATATAATACATTAAGTTGCATTGTGATCTTTCCCACATCCAGCGCATATGAGGCCTATGAAGCTGTGTGAGGCCTACTGGAATTGTGTGGGGGTCACATGGGTCTCGAAACTATGTGAGACCTACATGGATCTTGGATTCGAAGTTGCTTCTTCTTTCATAATAAATAATAAAATATAATTTATTAATAATAATACTTTAAATAAATTTTATATATATATATATATATATATATATATATATTTCATTCACCAGATGTATGCTTTTTCTTCTTTTCCTCTTAAATTGTTTCTCCCCAGTCCCTTAATTATATAACCCACATGTACCCACACACAATTTATATATATATATATACACACGCACATATAATAATAATAATAATAATAATAATAATAATAAATAAATAAATAAATAAATAAAAAGGGAAGGGGACAAAATTTGTTCCCATCCATGTCTTCCCCTCCCCCAAGTAAACCTCCAACTCTCTTTATCTCTCTTTATCTCTCTTTTCCCCCATCTTTCTTTCTTCATTCTTTCTTTTCTTCTCCCCGTGGCCCCTACCCCTTCCCACCACTTCTTTTTTTTTTTTGTTCCTCGTGACTCTCCTACAATACATCTCTTCCCACTGCCCTCCAATCAATTTCCTCATCCCCATTAATTGTGTTGTCTTCTTCCACTCAATTTCTTGCAACTGCTTGACAATTTTGCAGGCGCTTCCTCACTAAAAAATCATATTTCAAAATTGGTCCTTCCCCACTGCCTCTAAATAAAGAAACTCTCTCTATTGAAATCTCATAGCTTCTACGTAAAAAATATTTTAAGAGAAAGAGAAGAAAAAGTGGTAGAAAAAAAAATTTTACACTTAAAATTCTCACTCCTCCACTCTTTCTAATCTAATTTTAAAAGTTAAAAGTTTGTTGTAACCATTTCACAAGGTTAAAACAGAATAAGTAAATTTGGTTACGTTAGGTTTTTATTAAATTTTACCCAAGTTTATTTTTATGTGTATTTGATTATATCAGTTTAATTTTTAATATACTTACGGTTATTTTTGGGTTAAGAAATGTTATAATTCCTTCGAATACTTTACAGCATTAATATTTTCTATTCAAGAAAAATATTTTTAACACGAAAATTGTATGACATGAGTTTGTTAAATTTTATTGCATGTTTTACAAATTAATAAAGATATATTAAAAGTTTTTATGACGTTGTTCATGTTATTTCATAAATTAAGTACACAATTTTTATAATGTTATTTTAATTGCATAAAGTATATATATATACAAGGATGTTTTTAAATTAAATTTTATGGTATTAAGGCAAAGGGGGATGGTGATACGTAATGCCCCAATCCTCGGGACTTTAGTCCGAGTGTAGAGACGCGAAGAATTATATTAATTAAATAATAAAAGAAATGAGAGAAAAGAAATTCTAAAAAGGGGTTTCAGCAGGGTCTCGTTGACGAGTGTAGAAGTGCTCGTCAACGAGCAGGGCTCTGGGGCTCATTGACGGTGACGCGTGTCTCGTTGACAAGAAATTATCGAGAGGACTATTTCCAGAGCCTGAAACTCATCGACAGGGAGAAGGTGTTCATTGACGAACCTACTTCATGGACTCGTCGACGAGGAGATGTGGTTTGTCGACGAGACCACGTGGACAAGCATTCTATAAAAGGTCAAGAATCCATTTTCTTGCGAGAGAAAAATGCAAGATTTCTCTCTCGCTCTCTAACTTCATCCCCTCTGCCTTCTCTCTAGAAATCCGGCCTCATTTCACGCCGATTCGACGATCCGAAGCCGCCACACTACTCCTCAAAAGTTTCTCTTCATATCTGCAAGAGTAGATCGTTGGTTAGGCCAACTCTGACACCATCCCAAAATTTGGGTAAGTTAGTTATTTTAATATTTATTAAGGTATTTGGTATTTCTGGGCCAAGAAAAGGTATTAGATGAGTTTATACTAAAGTTTTGTTAGGAAAAATGTAATTTCAGGGTATTAAGCTGGGAACACCACGAGTGTGGGATTGGTTAATTTGTGGGCTTTTCAATAAGCCAGGTAAGGGGATAAACTAAGTATTTTCATGAAATTATTTATTATTATTCAGCTTTTATTTCCAAAAAAATTATGTATGTTATAGAACTAGGTTTGGAAATACTACTATTAACAGGAAAATGATTTTAATAAATTTTAGCAGGGATATGATTTTTGTGCAAATCTTATGATTAGAACAATATTTACTTTTGTGTGGCATGAGTATGAAATTCTATGATTTTATGTAATATAAGAATATTATGTTTTCAGAATAAGCATATTATCACTGTTTTTAGGAAGATATTAAAAACGGTACAAGAATTACGTTTAAAGTATGGTATTGAAACAATACAGGGATTTCAAAACTATGTATGTTATACTATGCCAGCGCAAAAGTCGTGGTTTTACATGATATACTATGCCGGCGTAAGGGCCATGGTTTTACATGTTATACTATGCTGGCGTAAAGGCTGTGATTTACAAGATATAATATGTCGGCGCAAGGGCTGTGGTTTACATGATATGATATGCAAAAGTTCATGAAAATATTATTATGACAGATATTATTATGAAACAGCTATGAATCATTATATGAAACTTACTATATGTTATCAGAACCCGGACAGCTTGGTTTAGGCTTTCACGAAGCACGGTACCATAGCTATATGTTCACGATCATGTATATGTTAGTGCTACCACATGTCGTATGGGACTATGGGAGAACGGTAGTCGATGTGGTTTCATGTAGTATAGGCATCACTCTGGCAATTCGAACCAGGAGGGGCAGACCATCGTACTTACAGACTTATGTTGATTTAGCATGGTCTACCAGCCATTGCTAGGTCCCGCCTTCGGCTTGTACAACCTAGTCATGTGGGGATAAGACATGACACCAGCCAGCTTTCCATCCATGGTATTATTTCATGTACAGTTATATAAGATGATTTTCATGTATAGAAACTCGGTATGTTATACCATGTTATGATCAATTATATTTTATCCAGATATGATACAGACAGTTTTTCCAAATATGATTTATGAACTGTTACATGTATAACACGGAAATACGCATGTTGCCACACGCTAATGTTAGTTTATTTCCTTTACTGAGAGGTGTCTCACCTTAGCTTACAAAACATTTCAGGGAATCCAGCTAGACAGGCGGACCGAGCTCTGCGCCAATAGAGGCAGTTTATATTACCCCGATGGGAAGGTGAGTTACTAAGCTAGGGTCAGATGGTTTTTGGATTATGATCTTAGATTTACCATTTTGGTCTTTTGGGATGTATATATATATATATATTTTACAGATTAGTAGTACTCTGGTATTGTAACTATTGGATGGTATGTATGTAATTTATGTTTTTTGCTACTTAGGTATCAAAGATGTATGACAGGTATATCCCTAATACCCGTGGGCCAAGGTTGATTTTAATTATGCCAGTTTAGCAAGTTATGGGGATCACTACATATATTATTAAAAAAAAAATTATGGTAAAATAGGTAGATCCTTACACCGAGAGCTTGCTGACTTAGGGAACGACGATATGTAACGCCTCAATCTTAGTGAGTGCATTGATATGTACTAGATTATATATTTGAAAACCTTTATGGCTAAGAAAGTTCATAGTTACCAATGCTCAATACTGTAGCTTAAAGTTTAAAGAGATCAGAGTGCACTCACACTGTTTACAACTCACACTTTTAATATAATAAACAAAGAAAAATTGAGATGTGTGTGTGTTGCTGTGTCTGTGTGTGTGTGTGCATGTATATACAGTAGAGGGACTTACCACAAGTCGTTGGAGTTGCAAAGGGTGGAGACTGGTTTGTGGCTGGCCCAAGCAGCTTCGGGGTCTGGAACTTCTGGCAATAGCTACAGAAGGGGGCTCGGCTGTGCTGGTGTTGCAGTGGCTGTGGGTGCGTGTACGTGGCTAGCTCACATACGATGGCTGTGGCTTGGCTCAAGGTGGCTGGAGGCTTGCCGGAGCAAGGATGATGGTTGTTCAAGGCTCGGCTGCAGTCTACTAGTCTATCGTGGAGCAATGGCTGCTCGGTGGTGCTCGGCTGGGTGGTTGTTGGAGAAGATGATGATGGAGCCGCGAGAGAGAGAGACATGGCCTGCCGAAGTGTGGCGCCGATGGCGACGACGTGGTCCTGCGGTGGCAAGGACGCCATGAAGACAGGGACGAATGGTGGTTTGGGTTGTCTGGGTTAGTTGCTGGGGCTGTGTAGTAGAGGTTGCAGAAGATGGCCGGAGATCCAGGAGGACTACGATGGAGTGTTCGGCTATTGGTGGTAACTGCTGGAGGATGAAGATGCTACGGTGGCTAGCATCGGAGGTTGGTGATGGTACAGGTTGGAGCGGAGCCATGGGAGAGTATGAGAGGGAGAATAAGATGATTAAGGGGGAGAGGAAACGAGGAAGATGGCTGGAACAGTGAGGCCTCGGGTCAGTGGAGTAGGACTAAAAGAGGTGAGCAAAAGAAGGTTTTTTTTTTTTTTTGGCTCCGTGTGTTGTGCGCTGTGCCCCCTTTTGTGCTATGTGTGAATAAGCCTATATATAGGCTATATCCCAAAAACCCTAAGCCTAGTTTACGCGAGCCTTGAATTCAATAACCCTAGTTCAACCTCAAAATGCCCAATATTCTAAAATTTCTAAATACGCATTAATTAAATAAGAATTAGCCCCTTAGTAACCCCCCACGAGAAATCCGCTCCTCTAAACTTGTAGAAAATCATCCCTAAATTCTCGTGGTGGTGTCCGATCGTCAATTCGGCTTAAGATTTACGAAAAAATTGAGGTAAGAGTGAGAATTTGGCTTATCCCAGGAGATATGCCTACACCGCTCCTACGACAAATCCGCTCCGGTAGAAATAACGGTGGCGGAGAATGGAGTCCAGTGGTATTTCCTGATTTTCAATCGATGCTCATTAGGCCGAAAAAATCAAAAAGAGAGAGAGAGACAGGTGGAGGTGAGCAAGAGAGCCAGATGGGGGATTTCTACGCGTGAATTGAAAAAGGAAAAAGGGGGGTCTTAGTTTACATCTTTCATCCTTCAGGATGTTTTAATATATATATATATATATATATATATATATATATTATAATTTATATTATATTCTATTAATATATTAATATATTATATTATATTATTTAATTAATAATAATTAATTAATTAATTATTTTAATTTTAATTTTAATTTTTTTCATTTACTTTTTTAATTTTAAATAATTTTATTTATTTATTTATTTATTTATTTTTTAAGATCACTACACCTAAATATTTTTGGGTTCCTTACATACTGCGTACAACCTAGTATGTGGCCCACATAGGATAACTGCGTACTACACTATACATGGCCCACGTAGGACAACTACGTATTTCACTGTACATTTAAGTACATGACCCACATAGGACTACTGCGTACCATCTCAGTACATGGCCTATATAGGACTACTATATACAACCTAGTACGTGGCCCACATAGGACAGCTGCGTACTTCACTATACGTGGCCCACGTAGGGCAGTTACGTATCTCCTTGCACGTTTATGTTCACAATAGTCGGTATTCACAATCAATCTATATTCACCATTAAACAATGTTCACAACTAAGCAGTATTCACAAGCAGACAGTATCCACAGCCAATCAGTATTCACAATCAGGTAGTACTCACATCCAAACAACACTAGCAAGCCGACGGTATTCACAACCGTGTAGTATTTAATAATATGAAATATTTTGTGGAAACTTATTAAAATGTTAGATAACATTTTTCATCTTTTCAAGCTTATTCAATTAAATTAACCATATAACATGAAAGTGTTTTTTTAATAATTTATAGGAGAATAAATTTATTAATGGTAAAATAAGTTTAGACAATATAACTGGGTTCTTAGTAATTTTATTTTAATGTTGGTAGATTGAAATGTACAAGGAAAAAGCAAGTGGGTTTTATGATTTTAAACAATAATTTTTAACCAAATTTTGATAGAGGGATTGATTTGGTTAATTGGATATTTTTAGAAAGAGTTAAATCAATAGGCTAACTTGTAACTAAGAAAATTTTTTTTAAGTGACATAAGTGTATGTGTGTGTGTATACGTATGTATGCATATAAAACTTTTTTATGTATGCATGTAAAACTTTTTACCTGTGCAATGGGTGCTACTTAACTTTTTGTTTCTCGTGATAGTTGTATGTTTTCTTTAATTGATGGATGGAAAAAAAAAAAAAAAAAACAAAAACAAAAACAGATTAAGATGTCAATCCACTACAAATGGTCTTAGATACAATCAAATATGGAGAGCATGTGATGTAAGTCTTGTCCATTTCAATGTTTACATTATCATTAATTGCATCTCTCTCTCACACACACAGATACACACGCATCATTAACTCTCTCTCTCTCTCTCTCTCTCTCTCTCTCTCTCTCTCTCTCTCGCTCTCCCCCTCTCTCTCTCGCTCTCCCCCTCTCCCTCTCCCTCTCCCTCCCTCAATCCATTACAAATGGTCTTAGATACAATCAAATATGAAGAGCATGTGATGTAAGTCTTGTCCATTTCAATGTTTACATTATCATTAATTGCATCTCTATCTCTCTCTCTCACACATACACACGCATCATTAACTCTCTCTCTCTCTCTCTCCCTCCCCTTCACCCTCTCTTTCCCTCTATCTCCCTCAATCCATTACAAATGGTCTTAGAGACAATCAAATATGGAGAGCATGTGATGTAAGTCTTGTCCATTTCAATATTTACATTATCATAAATTGCTTCTCCCTCTCTCTCTCTCACACATACACACACATCATTAACTCTCTCTCTCTCTCTCTCTCCCTCTCCCTCTCTCTCTCTTTGTTGTCATGACTATGTGGGTTTGTGTGTGTAGAAGGTGTATATAAGTAACTTAGGCTTCATTGAGTGTTTTATCCTCAAAGCAGTAAGAGTTGAAGGGCTATTCTACCTATCACTACTTCTCTCTAGCTAACCCAACCCAGATCATGGCCAAAATCAAGTTTCCTTCCATCAGTTGTGCTTTCCTTGTTATACTAGTTTTGATTCATCATGGAATCATGTCTTCTGAAGGGAGGCAATTCATGAAGATAGAGAACGTTGGCAACTATTGGAATGAAATGGGGAAAGATCGTACTGCCACAAACTTTATTCTCCACTCTGAAACATTAGCCAAACATCCGCCTACAACACCGGGCCCGAGCCCAGGCATTGGTCATCCGCCCCATTAGCCAAAAGTATAGCTGTGTAATTTCGGTGTTTAAACTAGAATAAAGCATTGCTACTGTATGTTAGCCTTATGTTCTAAGTACTTATATCCATGACCATAAGACATGTAGCTCGATTGGCTATCTAGGAGTGTGGTGACTAGTTAAAATCATAAGGCCACTATATATATAGTTGGAGCTGCACTATCGTAAATTAAGCGACTTTTTTGTATGGTTGATATCTTAAGATGTTTTCAAGTTGCCTTTAATGCAAAGTTGCCTTTAATGTTCAAAAAAGTCGAAGTGCTAGTTGTTTGTTTGAATGTCTTATTGTTAGGAGATAACATTAATGGGTTCTACTTTTTTTTTTTTTTCCCCTGTTTCATGCATTTAATCAAGAAACAAATTTATCAAAAAGAAAATATAGTTGTTAATCAAGGTCTCAAGAATGATTTAATTATCTTTGTGTTACGCTGCCACGCTATGAAGCCCATTAGGCTTCATAGGGAGTAGGCAAAGCATTAGCCTAATCTTAATTTCCTATATTTTGAAATTTATAATTTAATTTTTTAACTACTAATAATAATTGAATTAATATCTTTATAACGGCTATAAACAATTGAATTAATAAGTTATTTGAAGACCATATGTTTAATTAATATAATTTTTTTTGTTCTAGTATAACAAATATTTGTGTGGGTGACATTGTCTTTATTAATCTAATAATTTTTTCCCGTGGTTTACACTTCATTAACTTAAATGGAAATGAATTTTTATTATTATTTATTTTTAAAAAAATTAATTGGAATAATTGAGTAATTTAAATGGAAATGAATGTCGTTGTATACTACTGCACCGTCATAAGCCCCTATGTCAGATACAGAAACTCTAATACCTTTGCACTCCTGACCATAGTAGAGAAGTACCGCTCAAAGAAGATCTCTCTGAAGCGACTCCACATCATTGCCACAGGGTCAAGCCTCTGCTCCTCCAATAATCTCACCAACCTCCACTAGTGCTTTGCTTTCTTAGTCAATTTAAATGTGGCAAATAACACCCTCTGCTCATCTGTACACGAGAGGATCTGTACACGAGAGGACTGCCAATATATCCTCTATGTCCTGGACCCGGTTTTCAGCTACTAGTGGGTCCGCCCATCTAGCAAAAGATGGGGGTCGCATACACGTGCACTGCTCGATCCTGCAGCTTTGCTCCCTCGAGCTCCTACCCATCTCAACCAAAACTTGCTGGGTGATGCTACGTAATACTGCATCAGGGTCTCCGCCACCCATACTGGAAGGTCCTGCTCCATCACCTCTCGTACTCGTGTTACTGTTCCCTGGATCCATTCTGCAAAGGGAACAACCGGTCTCAAAATTCATTTACTATCACGCAATCAATACAATACTATAACTCATAAATTACTCTTCAACAACCATTTATCTCCACATTTTCAATTCCCATTTGAGATTAAGTCCCACCACTCAGAATCAAGACCCAGCAATAGTATCCATGGTTTTCCTGAAATCGTCACCCCATGAAAAACACAAAAACAACCCCGGTACTCCTGTCTCTAGGCCATAAGATAGAATCCTAAATTCTCACCTCATCTTTCACAATGACTCACTCACATTTCAATCTACCCATCTCTTATTTTCCTCAAAATCCATTCCTATACTCTAGTATTGTATTCCTCTATTTACTAAAGTCTGTAGAACATAGCAACCTAGGCTCTAATACCAAACTGTGACGCCCCGATTTTTCATACCATTTATATATATATATATATATATATATAAACAATAGTAAACAATCATATATCGGCCACGTCAACATCTCTGATGCCACTCACATGACCCGACCTGCATGGGGCACCGGGTAAACAGGTATTTTATTTATATTAACCTAATAGTGGAAGTCATAAAATACAAACTATCCAAAATACAATACCCAGAGTATCATTATACATAAACATCTACATTTGTATCATACCCAAAACAACACAACCCTAGGGGAATTACACCTCCCTAGTCCAACACTCACCCTATATATCAGGGTATCCACTCCACACTATCTTGGAGCCCTACCACCTGGTTTGTCTCTATTCCCTAAAAAATTTAGATAATTTGGGTGAGCCACATCTCAGAAAGACGGAATAAGATATTTACAGTGTGTGGCACTATGAGTTTATTTATATTAAAATACTCATTAAAATGATTTCCATATGAGAAAGTATACAAGTTCATTTTCATACTCATAAAGATATACATCATAAGCTTTTAAAATCTTTTAATTTCGTTTCCAAAATCATTCGTACACAACTCATGTTTACCAATGAAGTTCCTGAGAATAGGGAAGCTTACCCGCCCATGCAAGTAGCTTCTCTCTGCCCTGATATCGTTTGCAACCTTACTCGATTACTCGGCTTTAGCTGCAGCTGATAATTATTAGGGCACTCACCTTACTCAGTAAGCCTTCAAGCGGAGAGTTTTACTTCCCCTCATTTATTTATATTATTAACTCACACTATTTCTTCCCTCATTTTCTTTCATTGCATTTCCATTTCCATTTCATTTCAATTTTCATTGCATTTCCATTTTCATCTAGCTCATGAGTGTCCCTAATAACCAATATACTTGTGTCTGTAACTCATGGCTGCCCTAAGGATATTCACTATGCCATGCTTCCCCCCATGGTTAGGGTTGTGTGGCCTGAAGGCTGGATCTAACCGCTGTTGACCAACTTGGTTAGATCAAAATATCATATCACATATCCTGTATCTGTAGTACGAATGGCCGACCTATAGCCTTGATCCAGACTCAAGGGGTACAACAACTCTACTATACAGCTTAGTCATCTCTCACGCCACACACTTCACGAGTCCATGTGGTTGTACTAACACCACTAGCAACGGTACCATGCTTAATATCAGAACCCATCATTAGGGTTTCCATAACCATCAATCAGGGTTATCATTACCACATACCCACAATCATTACGCGGTATTGGCATTTCATCAATCATATTTCAATTATCCCATTGCAGCTTTCGCACTTTGCAATGTTCACATTTCCCAATATACTCATTTCAATATTCATATTTCAACTCCCACATTTAAATGTTCATATTACAGAATTTACATTGCAATATTCCCACATTTCAAAATTCATTTCACAATAATACATACATACATACATACATATATATATATATATATATATATATTCACATTTATTTCATTCTCATGTTAGTATATAACTCATTTTACGTTTTTCAATACTTCTCATCATACCCAAATCGGTATTCATACTTTCCCATTTTCATAAAAATCATTTCAATACACGGATTTATATATTATTTTCATAATTTCCAGCAAGCATATCGATAGTTCTCATTTCATTATTTTCTAATAAAATTCTCATCATAAAATTTCACATTTTTCAATATACATCATACGCCACACAATTTTCATCTAATATTTACAAAATACTAATTTCACAGGGAAAAATATCATAGCTTCATTTTTCACATATTCATTCAATCAATAATATCAAAAATACTGTTATAATTTATTCCCCTTACTTGGCTTACTAAGAGTCTCGTTAAAACCTAGATCCTATGCCCCCGGCACCCGAAACTCAAATCCTGCAATTTGCGTTTTTCCCAGATTAATTAACTCATTTCCAAAAATAATACCCATATTGTAATGACCCGCCTATTTTACCATAATTTTTTTAAAAAATAACATTTAATATAATAATTCTGATACCCTGTTCAGCTAATAAAACATAATCAACTTAGACCTGTGTACTAGGGATATACCTAAAATACAACTCTGATACCTAAGCAGCGGAAAACATAAAATCATATACATATCAAGTCATCCAACCAACATAATACGAGAGTTCTACCAAACCTGTCATACACATATACACATCCCAAAAATACCAAATAGTGCCCTAGGGTCATAACCCAAAAATTCATCAGACCCTAGCATAATGACTTACCCTTCAAACAGGGTAGAACGGTCAACCTCTAATGTTGCAGAGCTTTATCTGCTCTTCTATTTGTTTCCTGAAATGTCTATATAGCTGGGGTGAGACACCTCTCAGTAAGGGAAATAAACTAACATCAGTGTGTGGCAACATGAGTAATTTCATGTTATACATATAACAGTACATAAATCATATTTGGTAAAGCTGTCTGTATCATATCTGGATAAAACATAATTTATCATAACATGGTATAACATATTGAGTTTCTATACATGAAAATCATCTTATATAACCGTACATGAAATAATACACTGGATGGCTGGTGTCATGTCTTACCCCCACATAAGTAGGTTGCGTGGCCCAAAGGAGGGACCTAACAATGGCTAGCCAACCGCGCTAGAACAATATAAGTATGTAAGTATGATGGGTCTGTCCCTCCTGGTCTGGATGCCAGAGGGATGCCTACATTACCATGAAACCACATCGACTGCCGATCTCCCATAGTCCCTTATGACATGTGGTAGCACTAACATATACATGATCATGAACATATAGCTACGTTACTGTGCTTCGTGAAAGTCTAAACCAAGCCATCCGAGTTCTAATAACATATAGTAAGTTTCATATAATGATACTTGGCTGTTTCATAATAATATCTGTCATGATAATATTTTCATAAATTTTTGCATAACATATCTTATATATCACGACCCTTGCGCCAGCATATTTAACATGTAAAACCACGACCCTTACGCCGACATAGTATCATGTAAAATCACGACCCTTATGCCGGTATAGTAAATCATATAAAATCACGGCTCTTACGTCGGCATATTTTAACATACTTAGTTTTGAAATCCATGTATTATTTTAATATCATACTATAAACATAGTTCCTGTATCGTTTTCACGGTTTTCCTGAAAATTAAGAAAACATGCTTATTCTGGGAAAATCCCAATATTCTGATATAATACAATTTCATGAAAATTATACTCATGCCACATAAATACGGATACTGTTTTTAAGCACAAAAACCTGATCTGAAATCATATTTCCTGATAAATAACATTAAATCTTTTTCCCTATTTAACTACAGTATTCCCAAACATTGTGCTAATACATACATAATTTCTGAAAATAAATGTTGTAATACGGTAAATAATTTCATGAAAAATATTGACTTAATTTATCCCCTTACCTGACCTACTGAGAAACCCACCAATTACTCCAAAATTACACCTGTGGTGTTCCCTAGCTCAACCTCCTAGAATTTTTATTTCCCCAAGCAAAACTTCAGTATAAATCCATCTAATACCTTTCCTCAACCTAGGAATACCAAATACCTTAACAAATATTAAAATAACTAACTTACCCACCCAAATTTTGGGATGGTGCCCAAATTGACCTTACCAATGATCTACTCCTGCAGATATGAAGAGAAACTTCCTAGGAGTAGCGTGGTGGCTTCGGATCGTCGAGCTGAAGAGCCGATCCAAAAACCTAGAGAGAAGGCAGAGGGGACACAAATAGAGAGAGAGAGAGAGAGAGAGAGAGAGAGAGAGAGAGAGAGAGAGAGAGAGAGAGAGAGAGAGATCTTGCATTTTTCTCGCAGGAAAAAATGGATTCTTGGCCTTGTATCGAATATGCTTGTCCACGTGGCCTCGTCGACGAGCCATATTTTCTCATTGACGAGTCAATGAAAGGAGCTCGTCGACGAACACCTTTTCCTCATCGACAAGTTTCAAGTTCTGGAAACAATCCTCTTGGTAATTTCTCATTGATCAGGCACGAGTTCCCGTCGATGAGCCGAAGAGCCCTGCTCGTCGACAAGCACTTCTTTACTCCTCGACAAAACCCTGCTAAGATCCCTTTTAAAAAAAAAAAATCTTTTCTCTCCTTTTTTTATTATTTAATTACTATAATTCTTAAGGTTTCTACACATATAACCTTACTTAGGCTCTATAGACTCCAAATTAACGTTGAAACTAGTATTTAACACCCTTACTTGGTTTCCTGAACTGTGCCTGTAGGGTCATGAAATTACATCCGCAATGTTTACCCAAGCCTTGAATTCAATAACCCTAGTTCAACCTCAAAATGCCCAATATTCTAAAATTTCTAAATACGCATTAATTAAATAAGAATTAGCCCCTTAATAACCCCCCACGAGAAATCCGCTCCGCTAAACTTGTAGAAAATCATCCCTAAATTCTCGTAGTGGTGTCCGATCATCAATTCGGCTTAAGATTTACGAAAAAATTGAGGTAAGAGTGAGAATTTGGCTTATCCCAGGAGATATGCCTACACCGCTCCTACGACAAATCCGCTCTGGTAGAAATAACGGTGGCGGAGAATGGAGTCCAGTGGTATTTCCTGATTTTCAATCGGTGCTCGTTAGGCTGAAAAAATCAAAGAGAGAGAGAGAGAGACAGGTGAAGGTGAGCAAGAGAGCCAGATGGGGGATTTCTATGCGTGAATTGAAAAAGGAAAAGTGGGGGTCTTAGTTTACTTCTTTCATCCTTCAGGATGTTTTAATATATATATATATATATATATATATTATAATTTATATTATATTCTATTAATATATTAATATATTATATTATATTATTTAATTAATAATAATTAATTAATTAATTATTTTAATTTTAATTTTAATTTTTTTCATTTAGTTTTCAATTTTAATTTAATTTTATATATTTTTTAAGATCACTACAACTAAATATTTTTGGGTTCCTTACATACTGCGTACAACCTAGTATGTGGCCCACATAGGATAGCTGCGTACTACACTATACATGGCCCACGTAGGACAACTACGTATTTCACTGTACATTTAAGTACATGACCCACATAGGACTACTGCGTACCACTCAGTACGTGGCCCATATAGGACTACTATATACAACCTAGTACGTGGCCCACATAGGACAGCTGCGTACTTCACTATACGTGGCCCACGTAGGGCAGTTACTTATCTCCTTGCACGTTTATGTTCACAATAGTCGGTATTCACAATCAATCTATATTCACCATCAAACAATGTTCACAACTAAGCAGTATTCACAAGCAGACAGTATCCACAGCCAATCAGTATTCACAATCAGGTAGTACTCACATCCAAACAACACTAGCAAGCCGACGGTATTCACAACCGTGTAGTATTTAATAATATGAAATATTTTGTGGAAACTTATTAAAATGTTAGATAACATTTTTCATCTTTTCAAGCTTATTCAATTAAATTAACCATATAACATGAAAGTGTTTTTTTAATAATTTATAGGAGAATAAATTTATTAATGGTAAAATAAGTTTAGACAATATAACTGGGTTCTTAGTAATTTTATTTTAATGTTGGTAGATTGAAATGTACAAGGAAAAAGCAAGTGGGTTTTATGATTTTAAACAATAATTTTTAACCAAATTTTGATAGAGGGATTGATTTGGTTAATTGGATATTTTCAGAAAGAGTTAAAATCAATAGGCTAACTTGTAACTAAGAAAATTTTTTTTAAGTGACATAAGTGTATGTGTGTGTGTATACGTATGTATGCATATAAAACTTTTTTATGTATGCATGTAAAACTTTTTACCTGTGCAATGGGTGCTACTTAACTTTTTGTTTCTCGTGATAGTTGTATGTTTTCTTTAATTGATGGATGGAAAAAAAAAAAAAAAAACAAAAACAAAAACAGATTAAGATGTCAATCCACTACAAATGGTCTTAGATACAATCAAATATGGAGAGCGTGTGATGTAAGTCTTGTCCATTTCAATGTTTACATTATCATTAATTGCATCTCTCTCTCTCACACACAGATACACACGCATCATTAACTCTCTCTCTCTCTCTCTCTCTCTCTCGCTCTCCCCCTCTCCCTCTCCCTCCCTCAATCCATTACAAATGGTCTTAGATACAATCAAATATGAAGAGCATGTGATGTAAGTCTTGTCCATTTCAATGTTTACATTATCATTAATTGCATCTCTATCTCTCTCTCTCACACATACACACGCATCATTAACTCTCTCTCTCTCTCTCTCTCTCTCTCTCTCTCTCTCTCTCTCTCTCTCTCCCTCCCTCCCCTTCACCCTCTCTTTCCCTCTATCTCCTTCAATCCATTACAAATGGTCTTAGATACAATCAAATATGGAGAGCATGTGATGTAAGTCTTGTCCATTTCAATATTTACATTATCATAAATTGCATCTCTCTCTCTCTCTCTCACACATACACACACATCATTAACTCTCTCTCTCTCTCTCTTCCTCTCTCTCTCTTTGTTGTCATGACTATGTGGGTTTGTGTGTGTAGAAGGTGTATATAAGTAACTTAGGCTTCATTGAGTGTTTCATCCTCAAAGAAGTAAGAGTTGAGGGGCTATTCTACCTATCACTACTTCTCTCTCGCTAACCCAACCCAGATCATGGCCAAAATCAAGTTTCCTTCCATCAGTTGTGCTTTCCTTGTTATACTAGTTTTGATTCATCATGGAATCATGTCTTCTGAAGGAAGGCAATTCATGAAGATAGAGAACGTTGGCAACAATGGGAATGAAATGGGGAAAGATCGTACTGCCACAAACTTTATTCTCTACTCTGAAACATTAGCCAAACATCCGCCTACAACACCGGGCCCAAGCCCAGGCATTGGTCATCCGCCCCATTAGCCAAAAGTATAGCTGTGTAATTTCGGTGTTTAAACTAGAATAAAGCATTGCTACTGTATGTTAGCCTTATGTTCTAAGTACTTATATCCATGACCATAAGACATGTAGCTCGATTGGCTATCTAGGAGTGTGGTGACTAGTTAAAATCATAAGGCCACTATATATATAGTTGGAGCTGCACTGTCGTAAATTAAGCGACTTTTTTGTATGGTTGATATCTTAAGATGTTTTCAAGTTGCCTTTAATGCAAAGTTGCCTTTAATGTTCAAAAAAGTCGAAGTGCTAGTTGTTTGTTTGAATGTCTTATTGTTAGGAGATAACATTAATGGGTTCTACTTTTTTTTTTTTTCCCCTGTTTCATGCGTTTAATCAAGAAACAAATTTATCAAAAAGAAAATACAGTTGTTAATCAAGGTCTCAAGAATGATTTAATTATCTTTGTGTTACGCTGCCACACTATGAAGCCCATTAGGCTTCATAGGGAGTACGCAAAGCATTGGCCTAATCTTAATTTCCTATATTTTGAAATTTATAATTAAATTTTTGTAACTACTAATAATAATTGAATTAATATCTTTATAACCGCTAATAAACAATTGAATTAATAAGTTATTTGAAGACCATATGTTTAATTAATATAATTTTTTTTGTTCTAGTATAACAAATATTTGTGTGGGTGACATTGTCTTTATTAATCTAATAATTTTTTCCCGTGGTTTACACTTCATTAACTTAAATGGAAATGAATTTTTATTATTATTTATTTTTAAAAAAATTAATTGGAATAATTGAGTAATTTATTTGTGTTGTCTGACTCACTCGAAAAATAAGTAGCTCGGAAGCTATCCAAAATATAGGAGTTCTGTCATATAATATTTAGTCCAAAGGTCAGATCATCTCTTCAGGGAATGCAATTTAATTCCAAATTTTACATAATTCCAATTAGAAAATAAAATAAAAAATAAAAGGGCACTTAACACAGTTCAGATTTGGGTTTTCTGATTTGTTTGAGATTTTCTTTTGACAATTAAATAAACATGCAATTTAAATTCTAAATCCTAATGCACACGAAATTTATCAGTGAGAAACGAAGATCCTACATTTAATAGCCAAACAAGAATTGAAACACGCGTTGAAACTTCGAGAAGAAAAAAAAATTAAAGATGATAACTTTAATACGTAATTAAAACATGTAATTCTAAAAAAAAAAAAAAAAAACACAATCAATCACAAATTTAAACAAAAACCAATTTTTAATGCAATTAATAACTTAAACAAAAATTCAAAACTTCAACAACTAAATCTAACCGGAAACACGATAAAATTTCGGACTTTAATAAAATTAAACTTAAACTAAATCGAACTCAACAAAATTTAAATTTTAAAAAAGACAACTAATCTAAATCCTAAAGAGGGTACACTTTTTTTTATTTTTGAATTTTATTCTTTTTTCTTCTTCTTTAAAAAAAACCGAACTTAAATTAAGTAGAAATTAACTCAAGCAGAGAAAATTAAATCTAATGCTAATAATAAATAAGAAGAGAAAGATAATGAACAAACCTTGATAATAATACCCAAACAAGATTAAAAATCAAAACTTCAAGTGGGTTCCTACTTAAATTTAACAATACCCAATTAAGTAATCAGAAGAAAGAATTAAAAAAACAAGAGAGAAAGGAAGAAGTGTTACTAGCCATATAGCAGTAGTCCACAAAGCACACAACAGCGTAGGTGCTCAAGTCTTCCTTAACAGCTACAGCCGTGGTCTCCAGCAGCAGTAGCCAAATCCATGGGTAGCATAGCAACTTCGGCTATGGCAGGATAGTAGCAATCGGCTTGGGTCTTCATGGAAACACAACAACAACTTCGAATTTTTGGGCTTGCAAACAACAAGTGAGGAGTCTCAGATCCTTGGCAGCCACACGTAGCAACAACTATGGGAGATAGTAGCACTGGGTATGACAACAATGAAGCTTTAAGCTAGCAGCAAGGGAGAGGAGAGAAGTAAGGGGAAAAGGAAGAAAGGAAGAGAAGGGGAGGCCAAGAGTGAGAGAAAAGAGAAGATAGGAGAGAATTAGAGAGAAAGGAGCGTAAGAGAGGGAGCTGGGAGGAAGGGAGAGCCGAGAGGGAGAGAGAAGAGAAGGGAAGGAGAGGGAGGAGAGTTGGAGATTGGAAGAAAACAATATATAAGGGAGAGAGAGAGGGCTGCCCTACCCAGCACCAAAAGGGGAGGACCTGGCTGCATGGCCAGGTCAAATCAACTAAAAATATATATTTTTTATTTTTTTTCTTCTTTTCTTGTTCCTCCATTTTTCTTCTTTTGTTTCTTATCATACAAGGGAAATTTTGATCATTCTAGAGCTCATATCTCTTGAAACTTAAAACACAAAAGTAGTAGATAATTTTCTAAGCTCTCTAGAGAATTTTGAATCGTCTCAATCGGAGCTTGGACGAGAAAATTACGCACAAATTATGAAGTAGCGTTAGTTTTAGCTTCCAATAATCGCCCTATGATAAAAAATACCAAAAATTCATAATTTACTCAATAAAATCGAAATATTATAAATAAGACACGATATTGAAATATTGAGAATAATTAGATATTTAATTAAAAATATAAGCCTCAATCAATGAATTAAACCACCTAGTTACACAATTTAAGCACATAATCATTGTCAATATATCTATGATTACGCGTCGAAACTGCGTAATTGGACGTTTAACCCGGTCTTTACCGTTTATATTTTTAATTAAATGTCAAAAATTGCCCAATATTTTAATAAAGTGCCAAAATCATCATTCTTGAACTTTATTGCACCATTTATGAAGTTTTGGTATTTTTTTGTCGCAGGAAAATTCCCGGGAACCAAAACCAATACCTGTTCGTATTTTATGCATAACTTTTCCGTCCAAGCTCCAATTGAGACGATTCAAATTTCTAGAGAAATAAAAAAGGATCATATACAACTTTTGTGTTTTGAGTTTTGTGAGATACAGGCTCCAGAAGAGTCAGATTTGCAACGAACATAGAATGAAAAAAATGAAAAAATATAGCAATTCGGGTCAACTCCAATTGGGTCAAGTTGTCAGGTCGGATCTCTTATCTGGGTCTAGAGCTTTCCCCCCTATAAATTCCATTCTCTTCCTTCCCCTGTGCAAGCATCCCACGAGGCATCCCCCTCTCCCCTTCTCTTTTTTCCCTTGCTCTTTTCTCTTTTCTCTTTTCTCTTTTCTCTTCCATGGTTTTTCTCTTGACTACTCTCTTTTCATTCCTCTATTTCTCTCCCTGAACTCTCTCTTGTTCTCTCCTTCTGGCAGTTCTTTCTTTGTCTCTACTTCTCTCTCAACCTCCTCCTCCTCCGGCCACAGTAGTGCTGCCATACCAGCACCATCAACATCTGAGCAACACCAGCCCATGGCCACTTCAACAGACCCGAGAGCACCACCTCTGCACAGCCTTTGCAGTAGAAAACCAGCCACCCAAGCCTCTTCTGCAGACCATACCAGCAGCAATCTGCTGCCAAGAACACCAGAAGAGCACCAAATCCTTTGCCCCGTACCAGCAACTGCAAGCAGGCCAGCCTCCAGTCTTCAGCATGCTCCAAACTCCACACGGCAGAGTCACTTTTCAGCACTGCCATGGCCGCCTCTCTCTCTCTCTTTTTCTAGAAATTTTTTTTATTTAATTTCTTTTCTTCTCTTTTATTTTCTTTCAGTTTTTCTTTTGTTTTATTATTATTATTATTATTATTATTATTATTATTATTATTATTATTATTATTATTATTGTTATTTGCTTGGATAGTATTTTTAAATGGTTAAAGTTTCTTTTAGACTTGATTACTTTTGGGATCTTTATTTAAGTAAGAATTTTTATGGGAATGTTTAGTTAGGTCTTCATTTTTGCTACAATGTTTATTTATTTATCTATTTGTCTTTATCTTAGAAATTAAATTAGTTACCCTTTTTTAAGTTTAATTTTTTATTAAAGCTCGATTAGTTTAGGGTTAGTCTTACCAAAGTTGTTATTTTTATTGTGTTCCGTTACCGTTTGCGTATCTTAAATTGTGATGTTGGTTCGTAATTTTTGGTTCATGTTAAAGATTTGGTTTTTATTGCGTGTGTGTGTGTGTGATTGAGTTTCCATTACATGCTTTAATTCCATGATTAATGTTACCATTTTTAATTTGAGCGTGTTTCGATGTTTCCTTAGGTAGATTAGAATTTCCATTCTTGCATGTTTTAGTTCCATGTTTTAGGTTTCCAGTTTTTATTAACGTGTGTCCCAATATTTCTTTAAGTAGACGTAGGGTTTCTATTCTTGTTTTCTTTTATTTAGTGAATGTTAGTTTTAGGGTTTTTAAATTACGTGCCATTTAATTTATCAGAAGTAAAATTGAAGAACCTTGAAAACTCTGAATCTGAACTGAGTTCAGTACATTTTTAATTTCGATTGGAAGAACGTAAAATCTGAGATTAAAATGCATTCCCTGAGGAGACGATCTAGCCCTTGGGCTTAATATTACACGACAGAACTCATATACTTGGGATAGCTTTCGAGCTGCTCATTTTTCGAGTGAGTCAAGTTTTTGGCGCCGTTGCCGGGGAATGTCGTTCTTAGTCTCAATTTTGCATTTTTCCTGTCATTTTTGTTAGTTTTATGAAAAATAAAAAAAATTAGAAAACAAAAACAGAAAAAAATTTTAAGTTTTGAAAAATGGTTGCACCTGCACCGCGCACGATAATGGATTTTTTGCAGCTTAAATATGCCACTGCATCCTCTTCCACTGTTTTGCCTTATGATGAGCTTAATTTCATGATGCAGCGCGGGAGGACGTCATTGCTACCCGAGTTCTACGGATCGAAATCTGAGTGCCCTTATCAGCACCTAGCAGAGTTTGAGTTAACGTACAACATGTTTTTCTCTCATGCTAGAGCTGACGAATCTATTAGACTGAATTTATTTTTTGCTACTTTGCAGGATAGGGCACTAATTTGGTTTCATTCTATGAGACCTTATTCTATCACTAATTGGTCTGATATGGAGCGTGAATTCCTGCATGCGTTTTGTCCCTCACAGAGAACTCAATTTTTGCAGGAACAGATTCTTAATTTTGTGCAGCAGGATGACGAGACATTTCGGGCTTGTTGGGAACGATTCAAGGATCTACTAAGCACTTGCCCACATCACGGGTTTGACTCATGGAGATTAGCTGATTATTTTTATAGTGCTCTTACCCCTGATTGTAAGTGTTTTGTCTAGACTATGTCTAATGGAGAGCCCGTCAGCGAGGATCCAGATCAGGTATTATCATTCTTTGATTACTTAGCTGACAATGTCCCACAGTGCAACACACGATACACTCAGGCACCCATGACTGCACACCCTATCAGCACAATTAGTGGTGGTGATGCATATGAACTACCAAACTGCCCAAACAACCCTCCGCCTCAATATCAGCCACAACAGATCTCTCCGAGCTGTACGTCGTCAGAACTTTTCGAGGATAGCATAACACAGATGGCAAACATGCTCCAGCATTTCATGCAAACTCAAGCCGATCATAATAATGAATTGCAGGACACCATTAATGCGATAAGCACGCAGTTGGACATCTTAGAAAATGAAGAATTGCTCATAGAACCTCAGTCTAGTCCTCAAGAGTACCAGCAGCCACACCAACAAATACACGATGTTTCTCTTGAGACAGTAGAGGTCACCACTACTTCGAGAAGCGAGAAAGAATTTCCCCAACCTGAGATGCTCATCGTCGGACAACCAGTTGTCCCAGCACTAGAAGTCACGGCTAAACCAGAAGAGGTCAAAGAAAAATCAGAGGAAACGAGGCCACAAGTAGAGCATTTAGTTGATGATGAGACTGATACTCATACGGAGTACCAACCTGTGGTACCTCATACTCTGAGCTCAGAAACCATGGAACCGTCACTCCTGCCTAAATTAGATGTTAAGGAGCCTAGTGCAGAGGCAGACTCTTGCAGTGGTATGATGATATGTACACCTGATAAAGAGGGTGACCAGTCTGGTGAGCATATAATTTTCAAAGAACCAGGTAAAACCTTTAATGTTAATGCTTCTGAAGAACTGCAGGTAATTATTCCGATCACTTTCTCTCAACCGTTAGTTCGTAAAGAAACAAATTTCCTAGAAACGATATTGAATAAAGACCCATTCTTGTCAACACAAGAGGGTCGACCTGCACACAAATTGTTTGGTATTTTGACATGCATTAATTTATCTGAGGTTGATTTTCATGCAGGTATGAAGACTGATCCACTGTGGCGACTCAAATTTGGAGACTCGCCGATGCAAATTATAGAGCTGCGGCCACCAGACGAAATTCCTCCTGAGCCTCCGCCAGACAATTATGATGTTTTTCTTTTCCTCATTTTCCTTTTATTTTATCTTATTTTTTTTTAGTTAGTTTTCAGGTCTATTTTCTCGTAGTTCGATCTTTGTTTTCCATTATTTCGCCACTCAGGTACGCCTTACTTTTCCTATGCACAGTATTTTCTATTTCCCCTATGCTTTCACATTGAGGACAATGTTCCACTTTAGTTGGGGGGGATGAGCATTCGCATGTAACACTGTGCACATACACGTACCGGGTTTTATATTAAAAAAAAATAAAAAAAAAATCAAAAAGAAAGAGAGAAAGAAAGGAGGAGTACTGAAGGATTACATTGCATTATGCCATGCTTAACACTGACTCATACCTTTCGCATACTTGCATATAACTTATGAATGACACACTTGAGTCAATCATGCGTAGTTTCTCTTTATATGATTTTATGATTCCATGAAGAATCGATTGGTAGTACATTCGTGTTAATTTGACTATATAATTTCCTGTATTTACACGGCATCTCACGAGGCTAAATAAACACATTCACGTGATTCATTGCACTTAGGGTTTCCTTGTGAGCACTGAGAGAGCACCCGTGGTGACTATGACACCTTGTGAGATATCCTTGAGCTATTTATCGTCCTTTTGAGCGTTAATATCAAATCAGAGTTCATAGAACTCAATTCTCTTTTTCTGGATGATTCCTTTGTACACTAGTCTTTGTTCTTGATTTGCTAGCCTAGAGGTGACACCTAGTGGGGAGATAGAAACCTAGGTCTTATAGCCAACTCAAAATGTGAAGGTTGAGCCACCCCTAGAGATAGACTTAATTCATGAACTCCTATTCAAGCTCAATTCTCATTGATGGTATGAAGATTACAAAAGAAGTGTTAAGATTGTCCTAATTGATCAAGAAAAGACAGAAAATGAAGAATGAGCAAAATAAAGAATAAGCAATACACATGCGCATGAAATAAAAAGTCAATGCCGGTCCAAATACACATCACAAGGACACGACACGTATTTTCCACGTACGAAGATTCTTCAACCAATTAATGCCTCAGATGAATTCACGACAAGTTTGTGAGTAAGTTGATCTAGGGTGGTCTCAGTTGGATATGGCGAGTAGGTGAGAAGATGCTAGGGTGAAGGACCCGACACCTCATAGATAGGCTAGATCCTTTTCAGACTAGTCCACTCCATATACTTAGCGTTGTTCCTTTTAATATGTGGGATGTTTGATCGTGACACTCCTCCTCACATATGATGAGTGAACCCATTTTCTTTGAGTGTTCTTGAGGGTATACCAGTTAGGCCGAGTCAAAGTGACCGTTCTGTAGGTGTCGACTGGCGTCTTAGGTGTACTGAGTCACACATATCACACACACCTCGAGAGTTTACTTGTTTATACTTGAACTTATATGATTGCATTAACCCTGAATGTGCCACTAATTAACTTCATGTGAGTATACTGCTCTTAAATGACATATAAACAATGAAACTTGCATGAGTGACGTGCTTTGGAGAAGTGCATTGATTTCATGATTACTGGAGTATGTAGTTGTAGGCACCGCCCTAAGATTCATTCACGTCATTTGCTAGAGACTAGCAAAACGTTAGTTGGGGGGTGTGATTACGCGTCGAAACTGCGTAATTGGACTTTCAACCCGGTCTTTACCATTTATATTTTTAATTAAATGTCCAAAATTATCCAATATTTTAATAAAGTGCCAAAATCATCATTCTTGAACTTTATTGCATCATTTATGAAGTTTTGGTATTTTTTTGTCGCGGGGAAATTCCCGGGAACCAAAACCGATACCTGTTCGTATTTTATGCATAACTTTTCCATCTAAGCTCTGATTGAGACGATTCAAATTTCTAGAGAAATAGAAAAGGATCATCTACAACTTTTATGTTTTGAGTTTTGTGAGATACAGGCTCCAGAAGAGTCAGATTTGCAACGAACAGAGAATGAAAAAAATGAAAAAATATAGCAATTCGGGTCAACTCCAATTGGGTCAAGTTGCCAGGTCGGGTCTCTTATCTGGGTCTAGGGCTTTCCCCCTATAAATTCCCTTCTCTTCCTTCCCCTGTGCAACCAGCCCACGAGGGCTCCCCCTCTCCCCTTCTCTTTTTTCCCTTGCTCTTTTCTCTTTTCTCTTTTCTCTTCCATGGTTTTTCTCTTGACTACTCTCTTTTCATTCCTCTGTTTCTCTCCCTGAACTCTCTCTTGTTCTCTCCTTCTCGCAGTTCTTTCTTTGTCTCTACTTCTCTCTCAACCTCCTCCTCCTTCGGCCACAGCAGTGCTGCCATACCAGCACCATCAACATCCGAGCAACACCAGCCCATGGCCACTCCAACAGACCCGAGAGCACCACCTCTGTACAGCCTTTGCAGCAGAAAACTAGCCACCCAAGCCTCTTCTGCAGACCACACCAGCAGCAATCTGCTGCCAAGAACACCAGCAGAGCACCAAATCCTTTGCCCCATACCAACAACTGCAAGCAGGCCAGCCTCCAGTCTTCAGCATGCTCCAAACTCCACACGGCAGAGTCACTTTTCAGCACTGCCATGGCCGCCTCTCTCTCTCTCTGTCTCTCTCTTTTTCTTGAAATTTTTTTTATTTAATTTCTTTTCTTCTCTTTTATTTTCTTTCAGTTTTTCTTTTGTTTTATTATTATTATTATTGTTATTTGCTTGGATAGTATTTTTAAATGGTTAAAGTTTCTTTTAGACTTGATTACTTTTGGGATCTTTATTTAAGTAAGAATTTTTATGGGAATGTTTAGTTAGGTCTTCATTTTTGCTACAATGTTTATTTATTTATCTATTTGTCTTTATCTTAGAAATTAAATTAGTTACCCTTTTTTAAGTTTAATTTTTTATTAAAGCCCGATTAGTTTAGGGTTAGTCTTACCAAAGTTGTTATTTTTATTGTGTTCCGTTACCGTTTGTGTATCTTAAATTGTGATGTTGGTTCGTAATTTTTGGTTCATGTTAAAGATTTGGTTTTTATTGCGTGTGTGTGTGTGTGATTGAGTTTCCATTACATGCTTTAATTCCATGATTAATGTTACCATTTTTAATTTGAGCGTGTTTCGATGTTTCCTTAGGTAGATTAGAATTTCCATTCTTGCATGTTTTAGTTCCATGTTTTAGGTTTCCAGTTTTTATTAACGTGTGTCCCAATATTTCTTTAAGTAGACGTAGGGTTTCTATTCTTGTTTTCTTTTATTTAGTGAATGTTAGTTTTAGGGTTTTTAAATTACGTGCCATTTAATTTATCAGAAGTAAAATTGAACAACCTTGAAAACTCTGAATCTGAACTGAGTTTAGTACATTTTTAATTTCGATTGGAAGAACGTAAAATATGAGATTAAAACGCATTCTCTGAGGAAACGATCTAGCCCTTGGGCTTAATATTACACGACAGAACTCATATACTTGGGATAGCTTTCAAGCTGCTCATTTTTCGAGTGAGTCAATCTACACTAATAAGATAACTACATAAATTTAAATCAACATATACTTCAGATAATAAAAAAAAATCTAATAAATGTTGTTAACACCATATTCAAAAAAATTGTAAATTTAAAATTTAAAATTTACATGATGTGAGAATCCAAAGATTTGTATATGGAAAATTTTAAAAAATATATAAAAGTATAAAAATTCAAAATTTTCACATAATTGTTGGTTTCGAATGTCAACACTCATTGGAATTCAATTGAATTCTCAATTTTTTAATTAGGATGCAATTAGACCTTAATTTATAGGACTTGACCATAACCCAATCTATGGGTTCCATCACTTCTTCAACTTATAGCCAACTTTAACCCAAGGCATTTGCTTTTAAAGAAAGGGCTTTTCCCAAGGCATTTATGGCAGGGATTGGAAGCATGCAAAGAAATTTTCCTATGAGCATGCTACCAAGGTGTTAGAGATGTGGCTCATATTTTGAGTGGAACACATGCACTAGGAAAGTTACGTGAAGCGAAAAACAAGAGCAAGAGAGAAGGCTGCAGGAAGAGGGCAAACCATCGATGGTTTGGGCTGTAACCGTCAACGGTTTCAAGTAGGATGCAAGGTGCTCTCAGCTTCAAACCATTGATGGTTTGGCCTAAACCGTAGATGGTTTCAGTCGGTGCAAGTCACATAATTCAAATCAAGAATCCAGTATATTGAGTAAATCGGAGGTTTTTCCTGCTGTGAGTGCTACAGGGATGGTTTAGATAGGATCTAAGGTTCTTGTATGTTTAGGGTTCATATATAATCAATGTTTTGTAACCCTCATGTAAGTTTAAAATTTTTCATAGTGAAAATCAAAGTTGCTGCTCCCGTGGACATAGGCAAATTACTAAACCACATAAATCTTGTGTCTTTTAATTGTTGCTTTCGTTCTTCTCATTACTAAGTGTTTGCTTCTTTAGTATTGTTCATCATTGAGTGATTGCACTGGTTGTTTGTTTGATTCGTGAGTGTGTGAGAGAGCTTCCGTTGTGCGCATCCGCGATTAACAAGTGGTATTAGAGCAATTGGTTCTCAATGGATGGGGTCTCTTTGATGAAGTTCAACGTGAACAAGTTTGATGGAAATAGTACTTTCGTGCTTTGGTAGAGGAGAGTGAAGGACTTGATAGTGTAGCAAGGGATGGTGAAGACTTCATATGGAAAAATTTAGACAACATAAACGGTGCAAGTTGGAAGGAGCTAGAAGCAAAGGTTGTGTACACTTCTGGAAATGTCTAGATGATGGCATTGTAAAGACCCAAAAAATTTAATTGATGAAAGTAATAAAAGAAAAGAAATGAAAGATAAGGAAAAAGGAAAAGGGGGATTAGCAGAGGTTCATCGACAAACCAATGGTTTTTGTTAATGAATGTCCCTTTAGGTCTCGTCGACAAAGTACACGTGTCTCATCGACAAAAAGATACCGAGAGTCAGGGAATTTTAGAGAATTTCAGGTTCGTCGACAAACCAGCCTCCTTGTTGACAAAGTGACTTCACGGGCTTGTCAACGAATCACTTTAACTGGTTGATGAAGCCTGGCCTATAGATAGGTTTTTCGTCATTTTCCAACGACAATTTCTCTCTCCTCTTATTCTCTCTCTTTACCCTACGATTTTCACTCTGACTTTATCTCTTTGATTTTGGCTTCGTTATAGCCCGAATTAACGATTAGGAACTGCCACAAGGTTTGTGGGAAGATTCTCTGCAACTTAGCCAGAGCGGATTGTTGGTTTGGAGTTCTTGGGCACCATCCCAAAATTAGGGTAAGTGAGGTATTTTAGGATTTTATGGGTTATTTTAAGTATTCGAAACCTATGAAGTGTTAAATGAGAATTGTTTTGGGAATTAAGTTGATTAATTTGGGGAAATGTGCATTTCAGGTTTTGAGCTGCGAACGCCGTGGAGCGTAGGATTTAAGGTGTTAGTGGACCTCTCAATAAGCCAGGTAAGGGGAATAAATTATGAAAGTATTTTAGAAATTATGGGTTGAATAAATATGTGAAAATGGTGATATGATATTTTAACTGTATATATTATGATATGACTAACAGATGAAACTGTGTGGCATATGAGTTATACTAAGAACATGTTTGAAATTGGGTTGTGCGAACTGCATGGTGAATTATGAGAATATAAGACAAACATATATTGAAATGTTTTGTGCATAAAAGAATATAAGAGAAACCCAGTGATGTTTATATATTGAACTGTAATGATAAGAGAATTATTTTATTGAGAAACAATGAAAAGTGATATATCAAAGGGTATTTTCTGAGAAATGATGTACTACCTAACATGGATATGTTTACTAGAAAAATTTATGGAACATGATATATATATATATATATATATATATATATATATATATAAATACTATGATAAATGTGGCAGTATAAAATAATGATATGTTTTGTAGAGATTCGAATAGGGAAAATAAGGAAATTAAATAAGAAAAGAAAAAAAGGGATTTCAGCAGGCTTCATCGACGAAGTCTATGTTCTCGTCAACAAAGGCCCTTTTGTGGTTTGTCACCAAAATTCAGAAACTCGTCGATGAAGAGATCCAAAACGACCAAAAATATCAGGTTTAGGGTTGGTTGATGAAGCTCTTCTTTCATCGATGAACGACCTTCTGTAGTTCATCGGCGAGGTGTCATTTCGTCGATGAATTTGACTGGGTCAAGGGGTCTATAAATAGGATTTTTGTTTGCTTCTTCATTAAGAAATCAAAATATCTCTCTCTCTCTCTTTAGAACCTGCGTCCACACTCTCTCTCCCTTCGATCTTTCGCCAATCATTGCCCGTTTCGATGATCGGAAGTTACCATGAGGATCAGGGAGTGAATATTTTCAACTCTAGCGGAGTGAATTTTTGATCTCGGGAAAAAGTTAGGGTTCAGTTTTCGAGTGTCTTGGGTCGTTTTTCAGGAAATAGAAAAGGGGATTATATTATGTCAGCTATGTTTATGAGTTCTAACGGATTGAAATATTAAAACGGTTTTTAGATATACAGTTACGACTTTTCTAGGGTTTTCGAGCCTAGGGTTCATTTAACTAACTTTATTTTCAAAACCAATAGTTTAAATTTAAGTGTGATATTTTTAAAGTATAGTATTAGATTTTATGAATGTTTTCACTGGTTGGAAAGTTGTTATTTCAAACCATAAACATATTTTAAAACCAACCAAAGACAATAGGGTTGATTATCTCCATTTTTCCTGTATTTAGCTATATATTTATATTTAGTAAAATAACAACCTGAAAATATTCGTACCCCCGTTTTAGCAGTAGAATTTACGTGCTCAAGCAGATGATTTATTTATGAGATACCAGATGAAAATTGTGTGGAATAAGTATAGTTTCTAATTGGCATTAAATGAGCAGATACTGTGTAATACTAAAATGTAATAGCTATTTGCCAAGATGTGAGATGTGATGGCTATATGCCAAGAGATGAGATGTGACAGTTAAATGCCGAGTTTATGAAATGCTAGTTTTACCAAATCAGATTATGACAGATGATACGCTTGTTTTTACCAGGATAGTATCAAGCAGATATTTTCATAGAATTATGTTGTATACAGTTTTATGAAATGAATAATGTTTCAGTTTTATTATGATGTAAATTGCCATATATGATAGTAGAGCCATGTCAAAATGATCTCATGGTAAGAGCATGGTACTATAGCTATATGTATGTAGGGGTACAACCACACATCCCAAATAGAGTGTGGATGGGAAAGACGATTGGTGGCCTGGGTAAAGTACTCCTCGAGGCAGAGATTCTGAGACCCCATCTGACGGAGTCATTCTGGATAACTCAGCCTTCGGGCGGCCTTCAAGTGCAGATTGAGTAGGCACCATCGTACTACTTTATGTTTGATCTAGCATTAGTCGACCGACTATTTGTGGTCCAGCCTCCGGGCCACACAACCTGTCATGGGGGGAAGCATGTCGCACGTGTATGTGATTACGTGACGATACTAGTCCTACAGACCAGGTTGTATCTTCTAGGCATATAGGGCATATTTACGATAGAAAGGGCTATATTAAGCCAACAGTATGTATTTTCAAATTTACAGAATAGTACAGATTTTAAAATTCCAATTAAATGTATTTAAATGTTAGCAATATATGTACCCATGAAATCTCATGCTAGCCACACACTGATGATAATATAATATGTCTTACTGAAAGGTGTCTCACCCTAGTATACAAATGTTTTTCAGGTCCTTTGAGGGATCGAGCCTAACGTTCTTCTAGGTAGAGTTTAGACAGTAGATAGTCCTTCTCAGAGCTGGCGAGATATTAGACAATGTCTGTCTCTTTTGGGAATTGTAATAGCAGATTATGTTTTAGTTATGTATGGATGTATATGGGAAACATTTAGAGACTCTGGTAAGTATTAGATAATGTATATATTTCAGCTATGTATGTTTATGTAGATTAGTATGGAACACCCATTTTTCCCTTGTTTGGGTGGGTTGTATATATATGGTATCAGAGATATGTATCTATGTATATTTAGTGGCACTCTAAGCCCACTAAGAAGGTCAGGGCGCTACATGTTTTATACTGAGAAATATTGAAATACGTGAAATGAAAACCTATTGTGAATATTAAAATGTGAACATGGAAATGTGAATATTGTAATGTTAATACTGCAATGTGAATATTGAAATGAGAATATGAAAATGTGAATGTCGGAATGTGAATATTGCAATGTGAATATTGAAATGAGAATATGAAAATGTGAATGTTGGAATGTGAATACTGGAATGTGAATATTGCAATGTGAATACTGCAATGTGAATACTGAATTGTGAATAGTGAAATGTAAAGTGGAAATGGTAATACTGAAATGTGAATGTGTAAATATGAAAATGTGAACCTTGATGGATGGATTGTGATAGAAAGCACGGTACTGATGCTAGCGTATGATAAGTGCAACCACACGGTCTCATGGAGAGTGTGGCGTGGCAGTCGAATGAGCCAGTAAGAAGGGTAGTTTTTCCCCTTAGAGTCTGGACTAGGGTTAGACAGGCTATTCATACTATAGACGAGTATATGAATTGTTTATTTTGATCTAATCGGGTAGGCCAACCGCGGTTTAGATCTAGCCTTCGGGTCGAAAAACCTCGACCATAAGGGGAAGCATGGCGTGGAGAATATCCTCAGGGAAGCCATAAGTTACAGACGTGCATGTATTGGTTATCGAGGACACTCATGTGCTAGATGATGAAATGGAAATAAGAAAAGAAAGAGTGTGAGTTTAATAACATAAATAGAAAAGGCGAAGTGAAACTCTCCACCTAAGGGCTTACTGAGTAAGGTGAGTTCCCTGATAAGTATTAGTTGTAGCCATACCTGAGTTAATCAGGCAAGGCTACAAATGATATCAGAGCAGAAGGGAGCTACATGTATGGGCGTGTAATCTCCCTTATCCTCAAGAAATTTTGCTGATAAATATGGGTTGCATGTTAATGAGTTGGAAAATGGAATTAAAGTTTATAAAAGCTTGTGTTTTGTATTTATATGATTATGAGTATAAATGGTATATTTTTCTCAAATGGTATTATCACTGAAATAAGAATATTATGATATAACACAACTCTTACTGCCACACACTGTAAATAATTTATTCCATCTTACTGAGATGTGTCTCACCCAAATATCTAAATATTTTAGGGACTGTGACAGACCGGGAGATAAAGCTCCGAGACAGAGGGGAGCCTATACCCAGATAAATAAGGTGAGTGTTTTGAGTTAGGGATATATGTTACCCCTAGGGTGTTTTTCTGTTTTGGAAATGGGTTAGACTTGTTTGTATATATATATATATGGATGTATATTACTCTGGGTATTTGTATTTTGGATGATTTGTAATTATTACCCCTAGGGTGTTTTGTTGTTTTGGAAATGGGTTAAACATGTGTGTGTGTGTGTATATATATATATGGATGTATATTACTCTGGGTATTTGTATTCTAGATGGTTTGTAATTATTGACTTCCGCTGTTAGGGTTGTTTAAATAAGTTTGACTGATTACCCGGTACCCGTCTCGGGCCGGGTTATGCTGATACCGAAATTTAAAATAATTAGGAAATACAATAAATGAAATGGATTAATGGGTAATAAGGAAAAAGGAAAGAAATTAGAAGAGGAACAACAGGCCTCGTCGATGAATGTCTCTACTTGTTGACGAGTGTCCTTCTAAAGCTCATCCACAAAGGAATCCCGAGAGAGTATATTTTGAAACTTTGAATTTCGGCGACAAAGGTATCTTCTCGTCGACGAAGTCTTTACAGTGCCTCGTCGATGTATCCACGTGTCTCATCGACGAAGCCCTGTCTATAAATAGGCTATTCTTTAGTTTTCAGAGTAATTCACGAACCTATTCACTTTCTCTCTTTAAAAACGGTTTTCCTAGCTTCTCTCTTCGATTTCGGGCCAGATTTGACCTGGTTTGATGATCCGGAACCACCACGAGGTTCGTAGGATCGTTCTCTACAAGGTTGTAGGAGCTTATCATTGGTTTGAGAGGTTTGAGAAACATCCCAAAATCAAGGTAAGTGAATTATTTTGGGATTTCCTTAATGAATAATGTTGTATGGAGCCTAGGAAATAGTAAATAAGTGTTTTCCTTAAGATTTGAGTTAGTTGGAATTTATTTTAATTAAGTTAGGATTTTTTATTCAGGGTCCAAGTGAACGGTGCGGGTATCGATTCGGGGATCCTGCCAGCGTAGTTTGAAATTCAGGTAAGGGGGAAATTTATGTATTAAATTAGGTTTTTCATGAATTAAAATAGATTATGTGTTATATATATATATATATATATATATGTTTTTATGTGAATTTAAAATGTCAACCATGTAAAACCATGTTTTCTGAGCCTAAGCTATATATATGTGAAAGTAAAGGAATGAAAGTGAAAGGTATTTTCAAAGGAATTATATAAGAAATAAAATGTATTTTCAGCATATGAATGCTAAATGTGGGTTGGCCTACTTTACAAGAATATGTATAAATTTACTGTTAAATTGTGTGGCATGAGATTCTGTGCAAATATATATATGTGAAAGTAAAGGAATGAAAGTGAAAGGTATTTTCAAAGGAATTATATAAGAAATAAAATGTATTTTCAGCATATAAATGCTAAATGTGGGTTGGCCTACTTTACAAGAATATGTATAAATTTACTGTTAAATTGTGTGGCATGAGATTCTGTGCAAATATATATATATATATATATATTAAATGTATGAGATGCAGGATAAGCAAGTAAGGTATTGAGAATAAAATATGACATGGACAAGGTTGCCTGTGTATGTTAAATGCAACCATGTAAATGTAAGATAGTTGAAAGACAGTTATGTTAGCAAATTCTAGCGCATTTCTATGTGGACTAACTATAGCAGATTCTAGTGCATTTCTATGTGGACTAACTGATGATAGCTAAAGACCAGTTGTAATACGAAAGAATGAAATGAAAACGTTATGCAATGAAATGACAATGGAATGAGCATGAAATGAAATGACAAACGTGAATGAAGTAAATGGGAAAGAGTCATTTAAAGTGAAACGAAATGCAATGCTTAAGCTATGAACATGAACAGATGTGTATGAATGAATAATGATAGAAAGGAATAAAGTATTATGATACTTGAAGTATCTATATATGTAGAACATGTTACGATTGGGCGAGGCAAACTCTTCACTTGAGGGCTTGCTGAGAAAGGCGAGTGCATTAGTAGCTTCAGATGTGGCAGTAGCTGCATAACGTACTAGGACTGAGCGAACCTACTTGTAAGAGCGGGTAGATTTACCTATTCTTAGGGCCTTTGCCAGTAAATTATTGTTAAACTATGTGAGTATGAGATTAATCTAATACTTGATGGCTTACTGAGTAAGGTGAGTGCCCTGGTATATTTTAGTAGTGACCTTAGTGTTGCCTAAGTATCAGAGCAGAGGGGTGCTACTTGTATGGGCGGGTAATCACCCCTATCCTTGGGTAATCTTGTGGGCTAAATCTCTACATGTGTTTGATTAGGTTCAGAAAATGATTTCAGAGTTATGTTAATGATTTGCAAATGTATTTAAAATGATATCTATATACCTCATGTAGTCACATGCTGTTTTAATATATATTGTTTCTTCCCTTAGTGAGATGTGTCTCACCCGAATATGAATGTTTCTTTTTCGAGACATCCTCGAGGTCGGGCTTAGAGAGCTCGAGGATTTTTATTTTTTTTTTAAGAACATAAAAGAGAAAAGGGTATATTTTGTTGACATTTTGGATGTAAATATTTCTGTTTTATGTTTTATGTTGTTATGATTTTTAAGGATGTTGAGGGATGAATGGTAGTGAAAATATTGAAATGTGTTGGGAATTATGTATCTATGGAAATGCAAGCGATGGATAAATTTTATGGATTTTTAGATAAGGTTAGTAAACTCTTGTATTATAATATTATGGTATTATGTTATAGGGAGATTATGGTTATGTTTTCCGCTGCATCTGTGAAGGATTGTGATTTATTAGGATATTATCAGGTATAACGCATCGAACCTGGGTTTATGGGTTCGGGGCATTACAGATACGGTACCATAGATTCTGAAGTGGCCAATGTTTGGGTATTATTGATTAATATTTATTATTTCTTGAAAAAAATGGTATGAAAATCGAGGCATCACAAGCGTGATGTATCACGTCATGTATGAGGAATCGTTGACTGCGGTTTGGTTGAAACTTGAAATTTGGTACATGTCCAAGTCGCTTACGAACAAGTTGTGTCTTAAAAAAAATCTTTATTGGCTTAAGATGATAGAGAGGTTGGACCTAACTCAGCAGATCAACATATTCAATCAGATCATTAGTTCTTTGAAGCAAGTTGATGTGAAGTTCGAGGAAGAGTACAAAGCATTAATACTACTGAATTCCTTACAGACTTCTTTGACATACGAAAACCTGGATATGACGTTGACTTAGGGGAAAGAAACCCTGGAGTTGGAGGACATCGCGAGTGCATCTCTGGGGTTCCACCAAAGGAAGAAGGCCAGCAATGAGGATTCACATGCTGAAGGGCTTGTGGCAAAAGGGAATCAGGATCGGGGGAGGAGCGGCTTGCAGGGTGGATCGAGCAACCATAGGGCACAGACCAAGTCTAGGAAAAGGAAGGGCATGCGGTGTTTTAAGTGAGGGAAAAGATGGCACATAAGAACTGAGTGTCCGAAAAGGAAGAAGGAGAATGCTAAAAGCAAAGAAGGATCTTCAAATGTAGCGAATGTAGTAGAAAGAGACTTTGGGAGCAGTGACGGTGATATGCTCTCGGTTTCATCGGAGTTAGATGAGTTCGTAAATTCTTGGATATCTTTGATTTGACGTGTTCTTATCATATGGTGCCAAACAAGTACTGGTTCACTACATACGGATTGGTGAGTTTTGGTTCCATTCTAATAGGGAACGATGCTACATGCAAAGTGATTGGGATGGGGAATGTCATAATCAAGATGTACGATGGTATGGTGAAGACGTTGTGTGATGTGAGGCACATACCAGAGTTGAGGAAGAATTTGTTTTCGTTAGGCACCTTAGATTGTAATAGGTTCTATTACAAATTCGAATGTTGGGTAATGAAGGTGAGCAAAGGCATTCTAACCGAGATGAAAGCGAAGAGAGTGTTAGGGAATATATACACACTGCTGGGTACCATGGTTGTAGGTGGAGCTATAGCCGTAGAGTTTGAGTCCAACAGTACCATTATGTGGCATATGCATTTAGGGCATATGGGTGAGTGTGGAATGAAGGAACTTCAAAAGAAAAATATTCTGAAGGGGTAAAATCATGTAAGCTAGTGTTCTGCAAGTAATATGTGCTTGGGAAGCGGAATCGAGTGTTCACCCATCATGCTCATTTCAAATTCACTTTGCATGCATTTGGAGAACTCATTACACAATTCATCATCAGTTGCTCCAAAGATGATATCATCAACATATATTTGGACAAGGAGCATATGATCATTTTTAGTTTTGATGAAAAGTGTAGTGTCTATTTTGCCCCTGGTAAAACCATTATCCAGGAGGAAACCACTAAGGCTTTCATACCAAGCTCTAAAAGCTTGTTTCAATCTGTACAAGGCTTTGGACAATTGGTAAACATGATCAAGATATTTATGATTTTAAAAACTGGGTGGTTGTTCTACATATACCTATTCATTTATATAGCCATTTAAGAAGGCGTTTTTAACATCCATTTGATACAATTTAAAATTTTTAAAAGCGGCATAAGAAAGCAACATACGAATGGCTTCCATTCTAGCTACAGGAGCATAGGTTTCTTCCAACTCTATCCCTTCTTCCTGATTATATCCTTGGCCAACTAGTCTAGCTTTGTTTCGAGTGACTACCCCATTTTCATCTTTTTTATTTCTATTCACCCATTTAGTTCCAATAATAGTATGATCATTAGGCCTAGGAACTAGGGTCCACACTTTACTTCTTTCAAATTGGTTAAGCTCTTCCTGCATAGACATAACCCAAGACTCATCTTCTATGGCTTCCTTAATATTTTTGGGTTCTTCTTGAGATAAAAAAAGTAAAATGACTAACTAGGTTTCTTAAGGAGGACCGTATGGCTACACCACGTGAAGGTTCAACTATAATTTGATCTAAAGGGTGGTTCTTAATGAATTTCCAATCCCTAGGCAGCTCTTAAACCTCACTTTCATTTCTATCATTTTCAATTGACTTATCATTTGCTTCTGAATATCGATCCACATTATTTTCAATAGATAGCTGATCTAAACCTTTTCTAATATCAATAGCATCTTCATCGTCTCTTTTAGAAAATGAATTAGATTCATCAAACACAACATAAATAGATTCAATAACAGTTAATGTTCTCTTATTAAATACTCTATATGCTTTACTATTAAGAGAATAACCTAGGAAAATACCTTAATCAGATTTAGAGTTGAATTTCCCTAGGTGCTCGTTATCTTTAAGTACAAAGAACTTACAACCAAAAACATGAAAATAGGAAATATTAGGTCTATGGTTGTTTCACAATTTATATGGAGTCTTATTAAGTGAAAGCCTGAACAATACCCTATTCATGACATAAATGCAGTATTCACAGCTTCTGCCCAGAAATATTTGGGTAATTTGTGTTCATTAAACATAGTCCTACCCATTTCTTGCAAGGACCTATTCTTTCTTTCTACAACTCTGTTTTGTTATGGGGTCCTAGGTGCAAAAAAGTTATGTGAAAGGTCTTCTAAGTCACAATAGTTTTCTATGCCATCATTTTTGAATTCAGTTCATCTATCACTTCTTATGTGTGTGATTTTGTAGGCTTTTTCATTTTGAATTCTTCTACATAGTTTAGTGAATTGTTCACATGATTCACTTTTATGAAAGAGAAATAGCACCCATGTGAACCTAGAATAATCATCCACAATAACAAAAGTATACAATTTTCCACCTAGACTTTGAACTTGATTAGGACCAAATAAATCTAAGTGTAGCATTTCAAGTGGTCTAGTGGTGGATATGAATTTCTTTTTCTTAAAACTGGACTTAGTTTGCTTACCCATTTTACATGCATCATAAATTTTATCTTTTACAAAATGTGTTTTTGGCAAGCCTTTAACTAAATCCTTTTTCACAAGTTTTGACAAAATATCCATACTAGCATGTCCTGAACGTCTATGCCACAACCAACTAGCCTTATTAATTGCAGAAAAAATATGTTACTTGTTAAGAAACTAAATTGTCAAAACTAGTGGTGTACACATTTTCATATCGTTCAGCAGTCAAAAGTACTTTATTATCAGATTTACTCTCAACCATGCATTTATCATTTTCAAAAGATACTTTATACCCTTTATCACACAATTGGCTAATACTTAACAAATTATGTTTCAAGCCATCAACAAGCAATACATTATCAATAACAAGAGAAGGTTCCTTACCAACCTTACCTACGCCGATGATTTTCCCTTTTGCGTTGTCCCTAAATGTCACAATTCCTCCTTCCTTAGGAGTGATGGATGCGAACTTGGCATTGTCGTTGGTTATGTGCCGTGAGCAGCCGTTATCCAAGTACCATTTATCCTTGGAAGAGGATAACCTTAAACACACCTACAAAAATATCTAAGTAACTGACGCTGGTCCCCAAATTCTGTTGAGTCCAAAGGGGTTAGTTCTTGATTCACCTTTAACTCTCCACACTTTTTTAATTTTTACACGCTTGTTTCGAAATAGACAATCAAACTGAATGTGGCCAATTTGTTTGCATTTAAAACATATCAATCGACACTGAGGATCTTTAGGTGGAATTTGGGAGTTTGATTTTTGAGTAAAGTGTCCCAAGTAAAGATCAGGTCGTCTCACGTTTTCAATACCATTAAATCCGAGAAGGAGTTTTTCAAAATTGCGTTGGCCTTCTGTGAATTTATAAATAATCTTGGAGTTGTCCTTCAATTTTCTTTCAAGTTCAGCCCTTTTCACATTCTTTTCTTCTTGCCAAGCAGAATGAACAAATTTTCTCATTTCAACAAGCTTTGAATAATTTTCACATTTCTTTTTCAAAAAATCATTTTCCTTAGTCATTTTATCTAGCAATTATAGACGCGAATAAATTCATATTGCAATTCTTTATAAGTAGGCATGCTATCAAAATCCCAATCATCATCATCAGAATAATATGAAGATAAGGAGTAGGAAGACAATACCTCATCACCGTGTGCCATCAAGCATAGGTTAGCAACCTCTGAATCACTGTAGTCTGAATTTGAATCATTACTACTTTGTTTATCCCATGAGGTGCCTGCTTTCATGGCTTTCTTCTTTTTCCTAAACTCCTTCTTCAGCAACGAACAGTCAGGTTTGATGTGCCCGACCTTGTTACAATTGTAACACATGGGAGCATTTGATTTTTCTTTTCTTTTTCTAGATTCTCCCTTCTCAGATACTGAATCTCTGAACTTTCTATATGGCCTACTATTCTTTTTGAATAATTTGCTGAACTTCCTAGTAAGCATAGCCATGTCATCTTTATATTCAGGTTCACTGCACTCACTAGAAGTATTAGTAGGCATTTTTAAGGTAGTCACTTTCTTCATTCTATTGTGCTCATTTAGTCTCTCAGTAATAGCTAACTCATAGGTGATAAGTGAACCTATCGATTCATCTAGTGACATAGCCTTAAGGTCTCTTCCCTCAAATATGGTCATAGCCTTTGCTTCCCAAATAGGAGGCAAACCCCTAAGGACTTTCCTAATCATCTCATACGTAGGATAATTCTTACCTAATGCACGTAGTGAATTAATGATGCATGTGAATCTAGTGTACATGCTCTCAATGGACTCACCAGTGTTCATCCTAAATGCTTCATATTCACTGGTCAACATATCAATCCTGCTATCCTTCACATCTCTAGTGCCCTCATATGTAACCTCTAACTTATCCCATATTTATTTAGGAGAAGAACATGTTATGACTCTATTAAATTCATTAACATCAAGTCCACAGTAAAGATTATTCATGGCAGTAGCATTTAAACTAACAACTTTCATATCCTCGTCAATATACTCATCTTCTGTTTTAGGAACTATAGTTTCACCTACATTTTTCGTGGGAACATAGTTTCCTTTAGAGACAACTCTCCACACCTTCCAATCAATGTTCTGAAGATAAATATGCATCATCTATTTCCAGAAGGTGTAATTGACACCACTGAAAATCGAAGGTTATGTGGAAGAGGGTCCCTCAAGGAAAGGGGTTACAGTATTATGAGCCATCTAGATCTTTTGCAAAATAACTATTAAGTCTAAGCTACTAGTGTTAATTCAAGTGTAATCCCAAGAGGGGGTAAATTGGGTATTTTAAAAAATTTTAAGATTATTTACCACTTAATCCCTATTTCTATATTTAACTAATTAATTGCAAGTGTCTGAAATAGATTCAAATTATTATCTCAATAAATTCTATTTTGCCCAATTAATTATCAAGTGCGTGTGGCGTTATTCAACATGCATACATGCAAGATAGGTAATGAAATGCGTTGCGGAAATTAAAAGGAGTAAAGGAAGAGAGAAGGCAAACATAGTTTTTACAAGGTTCAGCCAACCCAGCCTACGTCCTCGTCTTGAGCAACCCACTTAAGGATTCCACTAAATCCCTGCTCCTTTAACCAAGACGGAGCTTCCCTTACATCCACTGCCTACAAGAGGCACAGCTTCCTCCTCACCCAATTCACAACTCGAACCGTGATTACAATATAGAATTTCAAATTTGCAAAACAACTCAATATTGCTTCTAACAAAGCTAGTGAGTACAATGGAAAACCTAACACATATCCATATGATAAAACTTGAAGCTCAGTATGTGTGTAATGATGTATTCATTATATGAATGATATGCTTCACAAAATTTCCCTTTGATAAAATCTCCCAAAAATAATTATATAAGTAAATGCTTTGAAGAACTTAGGGTTTTAGTTCAACTTTCTGAATGGAAGAATACCGAATGTGATCTTATAAAGAAATTGGTCTTGAATATTATGATGATCTAAGTTCTTGCTATCAAATAATTTGTGAAGTTGAATCTTTAAATAATCTTTGGTTTAAAAGAATATGACAATTCTACTTCAAATATTAAATCCTACCAAATGAGCTCAATACAAATATGTAATTCAGTTTTTCTCCAAAAATCTAGATCAACAAGTTTTATTCCAGATATCCAAAACACCATATGATCTTTGCATATGAATATGTATATATATATATATATATATGATATGTGTTCCAAAGATCAAAAAACCTAATATAATATTTTTCAGAAAATATCCCTCAATAAAATATATAGTTATGTGCTCTAAGGATATTTAGTTAAGTGGTTTTGTAATATTGAAAATATCAAGTCTTTATATGAATACACACTTGAATCAAAAATATTTAGTCATTGGAAAAACTTTTCTCAAGTAGGGATTTTTTCAAAACAATCTATATGTATATAAGTACACTCAAGATCAATCTCTCAAATAATATTCAATAATTGATTTTGAGATGAAAAACTCTTTGAGAATAAGTAGTAACAAATAGATCGATTTGCCAAACCTCAATACCAAGTTGAGTGCACAACAATTGCTAGAATGCCTTCCAAAGATAAATGTAGCCTTAGCTCAGATTTGACATAAAAGCTTTGAAATCCCAAGCAAGAGTTCAGCAGTGTTCAATGCTCTCCCAAGTTCTGCTAAACATTCAATACACTCAATCTTATGCCAAAAGTTGAGGCACTAGGGTTTAGAGGTTGATTATATAGGTAACCTTGGCCTTAGGAAAAGTCATAACTGTTGGATCAACTTGATTAAAAAATAACTCGCGTGTTCTCTCGCTAAAGATCAGTTTTTTAAAACTTCCCACATGTTCATACGACTAAGGATTAGGGCTCAGACGACTGAAGTTCCTTAAAGCTTCAAAAAATTGAACTAGACACAGGGTCAGATGTCTG
Source organism: Malania oleifera (assembly GCF_029873635.1). Taxonomy (NCBI): domain Eukaryota; kingdom Viridiplantae; phylum Streptophyta; class Magnoliopsida; order Santalales; family Ximeniaceae; genus Malania; species Malania oleifera. The sequence goes on along the minus strand of NC_080419.1, from coordinate 21,183,703 downwards.
AAGTTGGGGTTCGGACTTCTCAAGTTGCAGGTTCAGATGACTGAAGTCAAGGTTCAGTCTTTTGATGTGCTCCTGCCTATTTCTGTGTTTCTCCAATAAATCTTTAGACGACTGAACTTAATTTTTGGTCTTTTGAAGAAATTCTTTGAACAACTGAGCTTAAACTTTCGTCTTCTAAAGTTGAATCTTCAAACGACTGAGCATAGACTTCAGTCTTCAGAAGTTGACACTTCAGACTTCTGGGCAGGGACTTCGGTCTTCTGAACAGTACACTTTCTGGTTTTTTCATTTTAGTTTTAAAAAATCTGTTTTGCTCTCTTTCTTTACTCTTTTATAAAATATTTCCTGGGGTTTTAAAAAAATCTCTAAGTCCATAAATATCCCCCAAAGATTTTCATGAGATGCCTGAATCCTAAGGTAAGTCTAGGGTATATTTTGAGCTTCGAATTAAATCATATGGAATATGTAAATATATTCAATTCTAAATACCCATTCCCATGATGATCTTGAACTTGTCGCTTGCATCTTCATTCTTCAACTCTTTTAATTCCATAGACTGTGCCAAGATGTATATACTTTAATCTTTATGGCTTCCATAACTTTCTAGCCTTCTGTGCATTCTAAATATTGTTCCTATTCAAAATCTCAATGCATAAATCAAATACCAAGTGACTTGTCATTATCAAAATAGGATTGGACTCATAGAGTCAACAATCTCCCCTTTTTTATGATGACAAATACATGAATAAAAATATAAAATGGGTTACACCTAACAAGGCTCTCCCTCAAATAATGCACAATCAAATATGCAGCATCAAATATTCAGCCCTCAAATAATGCACAAACAAATATGCATCATCAAATATTCAGCAAATGAAATATGTTCTTAAACAATTAGTTTTGCCAACTATTTTTGCAATTATGCTCATACACAATTAGTTTTGCCAACTATTTTTGCTATAACTTGATATTCTTCTCCCCCTTTTGACATCAACAAAAAGGTGTATAACAAAACATGAGTGGACATAACCTTATATTCTTCTCCCCCTTTAAATTTTAATTTTTTTAAAAAAAATTTTCAACCGTTAGATTTTAAAACTTGTACTGTGTTATTCAATATGATTCAATTTAATATGTGTAAGTTAATATGCTCTCATCATGATATGAGTTTAATACCAAATGTGAACAAATGTGATGCCAAATGGGAACAAATGAGGCGAATTTGAAATTTCTAACCAATTAGGAATATTAATTGGCGTTGCTCCCCCTGAATTATGTCATCTAATATAATTCTAGGTAACCTCTTGACTATGCATCAGGCCTAATTCACGCCTAATTTGGATAAAACTATCATCCGCAAGTGGTTTCATGAATATGTCTACCCATTGTTCATCCGTGCATACAAACTCAAGTGTCACATCTCTTTTTTCCACATGATCACGAAGAAAATGATGTCTTATTTCTATATGTTTAGTTCATGAATGTAATATGGGATTCTTTGAGATGTTTATTGCACTCGTATTGTCGCATCTTATAAGAATTGTGTCATAACTTAATCCAAAATCCGTTAGTTGTTGCTTCATGTATAGTGTTTGAGCACAACAACTTCCTGCCGTTACGTATTCTGCCTCAGCTATGGAAAGAGCAACTGAATTCTACTTCTTGGAAAACCAAGAGACTAATGAATGTCCTAAGAAATGACAAGTACCACTCGATCTATTTCTTTCCACTTTGCTACCAGCAAAATCAGCATCTAAATAACTGATAATCTCAAAATATGTATACTTAGGATACCATAGCCCAAGTTCCACAGTTCCTATCAGGTATCTAAGTATTCGTTTAACAGCTAACAAATGTGACTCTTTTGGTGCAGCTTGAAATCTTGTGCACAAACATATGCTAAACATTATGTTAGGTCTGCTGGCAGTCAGATATAGTAAGCTACCGATCATTCCATGATAGAGCTTGACATCTATTGGTATACCTTGTTCATCTTTGTCTAATTTCAAAGAAGAGCTCATAGGTGTCCTTAGTATTTTTCCATCTTCCATATTAAACTTTTTGAGCAAATATCTAATGTACTTCAATTGATTTATAAAAACTCCATATTTCTTTTGTTTGATCTGAAGCCCTAGGAAGAAATTTAGTTCACCCATCATGCTTATCTCAAACTCATTTTGCATAATGCTTGCAAACTCATTGCACAAGTCTTTATTTGTAACTCCAAATATGATATCATCTACATTTACTTGAACTAGGAGAATGTCCTCTTTTTTAGACTTTATAAATAGAGTTGTATCTATCCTTCCTCTAGTAAATCCATTTTTTAGTAGAAAACCGCCTAGCTTTTCATACTAAGTTCTAGGAGCTTGCTTTAAACCGTACAGGGCTTTTATCAGTCTATACATGTGATTTGGATTCTTATGGTTTTCAAAACCTAGGGGTTGTTCTACATACACTTCTTCACTTATGTAGCCATTTAAAAATGCAGTCTTGACATCCATTGATATAGCTTGAAATCCTTAAAAGCTGCATAGGCTAAAACCATTCGAATGGCTTCCATTCTAGCTATAGGTGCAAAGGTTTCTTCAAAATCTATTCCTTTTTCCTGGTTATATCCCTGAGCTACTAGTCTAGCCTTATTTCTAACAACTATCCCATTTTCATCTTTCTTGTTCTTATATATCCATTTTGTACCAATGATTGTCTTATCCTCTGGTCTAGGAACTAGTCTCCATATTTTGTTTCTCTCAAACTGGTTTAACTCTTCTTGCATGGACAACACCCATGATTCATCCTCAATGGTTCACCTATTATTTGATCAATGGGATGATTCTTTATATACTTCCATTATCTAGGTGGTTCATTAACCTCATTTTCAATTTGATTAGTTTCAATGGATGGTTCCTTAGTTTCATTTTTCTTTTTTGAGTCATTCTCAATGGATAGTTTTTCAATTTCCTTGTTTATCTCAATTTCATCCTCATCAGTTCTTTTAGAGAAGGGATTTGACTCATCAAACACTACATGAATGGATTCTATAACTATTAATGTTCATCTGTTATGTACTCTATAGGCTTTACTATCTAAGGCATACCCTAGGAAGATACCTTCATCTGATTTCACATCAAACTTTCCTAAATGTTCATTGTGTCTAAGCACAAAACATTTACAGCCAAAGACATGAAAATATGATATGTTTGGTCTATGGCCATTCCATAATTCATACAGAGTCTTATTAAGTGATGGTCTAATCAGAACTCTATTTAGAACATAGCAGGTGGTATTCACTTCCTCAGTCTAGAAGTACTTAGGTAATTTATGTTCGTTAAGCATTGTTCTGGCCATTTCTTGTATAGACCTATTCTTCCTTTCAATTACACCATTCTGTTGTGGTGTTCTAGGGGCCGAAAAATTATGAGCTATTCCTAAGGAATTGCAATAGTCCTATGCCTTGATTTTTAAATTCTCTACCCCTATCACTTTGAATTTTAGTGATAGTATATCCCTTTTCATTTTGGATTTTCTTGCACAGGTTATGAATTGTTCACACACTTCATCTTTGTGACCTAAGAATAGTACCCATGTATATCTTGAAAAATCATCAACTATGACGAATGCATATGATTTTCCTCTTAAACTCTAACTTGGGTTTGGTCCAAATAAATCTAAGTGTAGCATTTGAAGTGGTCTAGTAGTGGAGGTTTCTTTCTTCTTCTTAAAGCTTGTTCTTGCTTGTTTTCCTAGTTGACAAGCCTCACAGATATTAAGTCCATATTTGCGTGTCCTAGTCTCCTATGCCAAATCCAACTTATTTCATTTATAGCAGAGAAGCATGTCATTCTCTGTGAAGTTAAGTTATCAAAACTAGTGGTATAGACATTTTCATGACACTTTGCAGTGAACAATATCTTATTATCAATTTTCTGTTCAACAATGCATTTGTCATGTTCAAAAGACACTTTGTAACCTTTATCACACAGCTAGCTTATACTCAATAAGTTGTGCTTTAAACCATCAACCAGTAAAACATCACCTATAATTAGTGATGAATCATTACCAACTTTACCTACCCCTGTGATCCTTTCCCTTAGCATTATCTCCAAAAATGACAAATTCTTCATCCTTGGGTGTGATGGATCTGAACTTTGCTTTATCATCGGTCATGTGACATGAACATCTGCTATCCATATACCATCTATCTTTTGAGGATGATGATCTTAAGCATATCTGTAAGACACAATTAGACAACTAGTTTTGGTACCCAGATTTTCTTGGCTCCATGGGAGTTAGTACTAGATTCTCCTTTGACTTTCCAAACATTCTTTATTTTGACATCTTTATTTTTGAAAGGACATTCAAATTTTATGTGACCCAACCTCTTACATTTAAAACATGTAATATTTCTATGATAATGTTTAATTGGAACATATGATTTTGACTCACTTATAAAATATCTCATGTAAATATGTCTCTTCTTTAGATTTTCCTTCCCATTAATACCAAACCCTTCCTTTCCTAGGGAATTTCTTTGAGCTCTTAGGAGTTTTTCAAAATAATTTTGTCCTTCAGTAAATTTACAAATAATTTCAGATTTATCTTTCAAATTCTTTTCTGACTCTTCAATTTTCAAATCTTTGTCTTTCATAAGAGATGCATGAGATTCATTTTGGCATTCAACTAAACTTGAAAGTTCTTTGACTTTATTTTTCAAATCAGAAATTTTCTTAGTTTTCTTCTCAAGCATTTTAATAGTGTACAAATATTTTTGTTTCAGTTCATCATATGAAAGCATGTCATTCTCATTTTCAAAATCACTAGAATAATAAGAAGCTGATGAGAATGATGATTGTATCTCAAGGTCATCATGTGCCATTAGACATAAATTGGCAATCTCGTCATCAGAGGATTCAGATTTTGAGCACCTTGTGTTGTGTGTATCGAATTTTGGCACCTTTTTTCTTTTTCTTGGAGGCTTTCACTAGTTTAGGACACTCGGGCTTGATGTGTCCAACCTCTCAGTAGTTGTAGAAAGTTGGAGGATCTTCCTTCTTTTTCTTCATGCTTGACTCTCCTCTTTCTGACTTTGAGTTTCGAAATTTTATGTTGAACTTATTATTCTTCTTCAAGAACTTCCTGAACTTCTTTGTTAGCAAGACCATGTCGCCTTTCGTATCAGTATCACTTTCTTCACTAGAGTTGTTTGACGATGCCTTAAGTGCTGTGGCTTTCTTTGGTTTGCTTTGCCCATTCTTTCTCTCATTTATTGCCAGCTCATAGATGATGAGCGATCCAATGAGTTCGTCAACTGACATCTCTTTGAGATTTCTCCCTTCTGCTATTGCCGTAGCTTTCGCTTTGCAAACTGGAGGTAGTCTCCTAAGCATTTTCCTGATCAACTTATAAGTAGGGTAAGATTTTCCAAGTGCATTTAAAGAATTTGTGATGTGTGTGAATATAGTGTACATGGATTGTATAGATTCATCAATAGTCATCTTAAATGCTTCATATTCACTAGTGAGCATGTCTATCCTACTACCTTTTACTTCCTTAGTGCCTTCATATGTAATTTCTAATTTTTTCCAAATTTCTTTAGTAGAGTTACATGTCATTACCCTATTAAATTCATTTACATCTAATGCATAGAAAAGCAAGCTCATCGCAGTAGCATTTATTTGCACTGACTTACAGTCCGTTTCAGTATACTCGTCTTCAGTTTTAAGTATATTAACCTTATCAATTACTTTTATGGGAACATGGTTTCCCTTAGTAACTATTTTCCATACCTTCCAATCTGCATTTAACAGGTATATGCTCATCCTATGTTTCCAATAGGTGTAATTTACACCACAGAAAATTGGTGGTCTAGTGGATAAGTGTCCCTCACCGAATGGAGTTACACCGATGTGTGCCATGTGATCTTTTTACAAATGAACAATTACGTCTATGTAAACCCGCTCTGATACTAAATGTTGATTTAGGTGTAATCTCAAGAGGGGGGTGAATTGGGTATTTTAAAAACTCTTTCAAACTTATTTACCAATTAATCCATATTTCTATATTTAACTAATTAGATACAAGAGTTTGAGGCTGATTTAGATTTATTTAATCAATGAACCCTTTATACCCAATTAAGTGTGTGTTGAGTTATTCAACATACACATGCAAGCTAGATATTGAAATGCGATGCGGAAAGTAAAAAAGATCAAGGAAGAGAGAATGTAAACGCAATTTTACGAGGTTCAGCCGCCCCAGCCTACGTCCTCGCCTTGAGCAACCCACTCAAGGATTCCATTATAATCCCTACTCCTTAAATTGGGAGAGAACTTCCCTTACATTCGCTACTTACAAAAGGTACAACTTCCTCCTAATTTGTTGCTTACAAGAGATACAACTCTCTCCTCAAATCCGGTTCACAGCCCGAACCGTGATTACAATACAATATGAAATCTGCAAAACACTCAATGTTGCTTCTAACAAAGCTAGTGAGTACAATTGAAATTCCTAATACATAATCATATGATAAAACTTGAAGCTCAGTATGTATGAAACGATACAATCATTTTATGAATGAAATGCTTTAACACAAAATTCTCTTTTATCAAATCTTCCAAAATATTTGTATGAGTAATAGCCTTGAAGACAAGATTCACAAATATCAAATATGATCTTGTTAAAAAGTTTGTCTTGAATATTGTAAAGACCTAAAACAATAAGCTTTTTCCCTGTTTTTCAACCACAATATGATCTTTGTGATATGCAAATTAATATATATATATATATATATATATGTATATATACGACGTGATTACCAAATATCAAAACCTAATATAAGATTTTCAGAAAATATCCTTCAATAATATAAATATATATATATATATATATATATATATATAGTTATGAACTTCTAAGGATATTTAATCAAATGGTTTTGAAGTATCAAAAATATCAAGTCTTTAACTAGATATACTCTTCAATCAAAAACTATTCAACCAATGGCAAAAACCTCTCAAGTAATAATCTTTTCAAAAACAATCTCTATATGTATATGAGCACTAAAGATCAATCTCTCTAATGATATTCAATAACAGATGATGAGATGAGAAACTTTTGAAAATAATAAATTGATTTACCAAACCTCAATACCAAGTTGAAAACAAGATGTGTAAATGAATTCCCTTTGATTGTCTGAGTTGATTTTCCCAAGCTTGATGAGTATAAGCCGGAGTGCAGGCAATCGTATAGCTATATGCTCAAGTTTCTCAATCCTCTTTCAAAAAGATGTTCTTTTCTCTTCTCGTTGATCTTAGCTTACGCACTAGGGTTTAGATGTTCAATATATAGGTATCTTGCCCTTAGAATCAATCTTAGCCATTGGATCAAAAAATATCTCGCGAGTTCTCTTATTAAAAATTAGATTTTTAAATTTTCCCGCAAGTTTAGACAACTAAGGTTAAAGGCCTAGATGACTGAAGTTCCTTAGAGCCTCAAAAAATTAAATTGGACACAGGGTTAGACGACTAAAGTGTCAGGTTCAGACGACTGAAGTTTGAGTTCAGTCTTCTGAGGTGCTTCTGCCAAGTTCTATGTTTCACCATAAATTCTTCAGGCAACTAAACTTAATCTCCGGTCTTCTGAAGAAATTCTTTAGATGACTGAGGTTAACTTCGGTCTTCTGAAGTGGCAACTTTAGGCGACTAACCGTTGACTTCAGTCGACTAATCGTTGACTTCAATCTTCTGAAGTTCCCATTTCCTGAAATTTTTTTTTCTTTCTAGTTTAAAATTCTGTTTTGCTCTCTTTCTTGGCTCTTTTACAAAAGTATTTTTCGGGGTTTTGAAAATATTTCTAAGTCTATGAACGTCCCCTAATGATGTTCATGAAATGCATGTGTAGTGATACTGGGGAATTATGGTATTTAAATAATAAAAGAATGAGGAAATGGAAATTTATAAAAAGGAGGAATAGCAGTGGGTTCGTCGACGACATGACATATTGGGCTCGTTGATGAAGGTGAATTTTGTTGACGAGAAGTTACCGAAAGGCTATTTCAGAGTTCTGAATTTCGTCGGTGAGGAATAAGCGTTCGTCAACAAACTTCCTTTGTGACCTCGTCGACGAGGTCACGTGGCTCTTCGACAAAGACGAGTGTATAGATAGCCTTAAACTCAATTTTATGCAGATTTTTACGCAAAATAACCTCCTCCCTCTCTCTCTCTCTCTCTCTCTCTCTCTCTCTCTCTCTTTGGTTTTACCTCCTTTTCTCTAGGATTTCAGGTCGATCTTTTACCGGTTCGACAATCCAAGGCCACCACGACACTCCTGGGAAAGTTGTCTTCAACTCTGCTGGAGTGGATCTATAGTGACCCGAAGAGTAATAGTGTTTAATTAATAATGAGAAAGAGAAATGGAAACAGGAACAGAAGGAGGCAATAGACTTCGTCGGAGAGTTCATCGACAACATCGCATTTTGGAGATAATAATAATAATAATAATAATAATAATAATAATAATAATAATAATAATAATTTCAAGGAATTGCCAAGACTCGTCGACGAATACAGGGCTTCGCCGACGAGTGCATAAGAGAATTCGTCGACGAATGCCACGTCTCGTCGACGAGAAAATACCAAGAGGTTTTGGGGCAGCCTGAATTTTGTCGACGAGGGAGCAAGTTTTGTCAATGAAATTACTGAAAGATTTGTCGACGAGATGACATGTCGGGTCGATGAAGGCCGCAGTATAAATAATGGAAAACCCATATTTTTATCCATTTTCAACGCTCATCTCTCTCTCTCTCTCTCTCTCTCTCTCTCTCTCTCTCTCTCTCTCTCTCTCTCTCTCTTTCTCTCTCTCTCTCTCCTATCTCTCTCTACGTCCCTCTCTCACTTCTTTCTTCGTTTCTAGGCCTATTTCTCGCCAAATCGAAGATTTGAGGCTACCACGACGCTCCTGGCGAAGTTCTTTGTAAGTCTGATGGAGCTAATCGTTGGAAAAGTTGGGTTGGATTTCGTCCCAATCTCAGGGTAAGGCATTTTATTCAGTATTTGTCTTTCCTTATTTATAAGAAATGTTGTAGGTAAGAAAATACTGATGTTTTGTTCTGGGGGATTTTGTTTTCAGGATGTTGAGCTAGGAACCTTGCGGGTATAGAGCCAGAATTTTATAAGGGCTTTTCAGAGTTAAGGTAAGGGAAATATGTTATGCTAGGAGTTTTCATAATGCTATCAGAGATTTCATAGACATATGTTTATACTAATTTATTGTACAGTATTTACAGAATATGAGTTTAAATGTTTGTGTGGCCTGAGTAGATTTTCATGTGATGAAGAAATTTATACAGCTTTTATAATGTATAATACTATACTGAATATACAGATATAGATAGTATATACAGTTTATATAGTTTTTCCCAGTATATGGAGTTATACAGAATGTACAGATATAGATATATATTCACAGAGATTATACAGAGAAATTTACATGCATATACAACTTTTATATGACTAGTTTTATGAAGCAGATTTATATATATATATATATATATATATATATATACATACATATACATGTATACAGTTTTATTCAGATCAGTATATATATATATCACAGCTTTATATAGAACAGTACATACAGAGTTATAGTATGCCATGTTTCCTATCACCATAACATACAGAGTATACAGACAGAGTATATAGACATATTATACAGACAGATATATACAGAAGTAGCATCAAGATGCTACAGATACAGTATACAGAGATTACAGTATTCACAGTACAGAAAGATAACATTATGGTAATTTTGGAAACATGATGAAAATAGTAAAAGAGTATATATGTATATATGTATATAGTATCAGACCCCTATGGAAAGATTACAGACAGATACAGTACAGATAGAGAATACAAAGCACGGTACTATTGCTATATACAGATAGAGTGCAACCACATATCTCAGATAGTGTGTGGGTACTGTCAGCCATGCTCGGAAAGGTTGCAGCTCCCTAGTTCACTAGATGGAGGGGGCCGATTTGACGAGGTAGTAGCCAGTCCCGAGCTTAGGAGTGAATTTAGTTTGGTTGGGCTGAGGTAGTGTAAAGTATATTGACTTATCTGGAGGGCCAACCAGATGAAGTCCCGCCTACGGGCCACACAACCCTGTCATGAGGGGTCAAATCATGACGTACATAGTCCCAAGGATAAAGCACAGTTATGTATATGTATACAGTTTTTACAGTATATGATGAGTATAGTATGATATTATCAATATGAAAAGTAGAAAATACAGACGATACCATATATTTTAAATTGAGAAAGAAAGATATGCTTGAAAGATATGCTTTATAGATTATTTATTCCATTACAGTTCAGTTGCTATTTAAAAAGTATTCTTAACTTAGCTGCCACACACTAGTAATAGCATATTTCCATTTATTGAGCATCGACTCACCCCATTACTTTAACATTTTTCAGGTGAGCCAGTTAGGCGAGCAAACCAGGCTCACGGATAAAGAGTGTTTGATCACCCTGGTTATAGGGTGAGTTTTTGACAGAGTTGTGTATATTTTTGGATAAATGATGCTAGAAGGGTATTTTTGTATAGCTATGGTCTATATACACTGGATTCTGGTATTTTATAGTATATATTTGAATGATTGTATGATTTATGTTCCCGCTGCTTAGGTATGGATGTGGATACACAAATATATATATATATATATATATATATATATATATATATATATATAAAGGGTATGAATTTTGAGGATGTTACAGGATTGTTGGTGGGGCTAAGTTGGAATTCATCCCAAATTCAGGGTAAGGCTTTTATTTAGTATTTGGCCTTCCCTACAGTTATATAAAATGTAGTACGTGTAGAAATACTGAATTTCTATTCTAGGAAATGTTGTTTTCAGGGTGTTGAATGGAGAACCCTACGGGTGCAGAACTAGTTGTTGTAGGGGCTTTTCAGAAATCAGGTAAGGGGATAAACTAAGCTAGTTGTTTTCATGAAAATGTATATATAACTTTACAGCATCTAATTTTAGAAAAGTAAATATTTATTAGCATATGTTTAGGAAAAATACTGCTCTAAATGAGAATATGTTTTAAATATGTGTAATACTCATTTTGTGTAGCATGAGTAGAATTTATTATGATTTATTGGTTTTCGGGAAAATGATAAATGATACAAAGTTTATTATGATATACCGGTGTTGACGTTATAGGTCACACCCAGTTTTGATAATGATAAATACTCTTGATATTTGATGACTATCGAGTTTGTGTGTAGGTATATAATTAACATATCAACTAATGGCACATGAAGACTCAAAGTCTAAAGACCCTGAAGACTTCTCTCATGTTGTAATTCATTTTAATTCAATGAGGGTCTGTAATAGTAATTAGGAGAAATGATCTGTAATAATCTTTACATATCATGCATGTAGGTTTTGTAAGCTCAAAATAAGCGTAGTCTAACTATAGAAACCGAATGACTTTAAGGCACCCTTCGGTCAACCGACGCTAGGTTTTTGGGCGTACTTGAAAAGACCTTAGGTTCCCATACATTATACACAAAGTCCCCATAATCAATTACATTATTAGGGGAAAAAATTGAAATAAAACTGGACAAAATAGGGTAAGTATGTAAGAGGTCGGGCATCTGAACCTTAGGAGTTCAAAACTCCTCGGGCGCTCGAACTGCTGGAAAGTCAGCAGTTTGACCAAGCTTCGGGGGACCGAACATAAAATGACCCTATCACCCTCAGGCGACTGAACCCTTAGAAGGTTACTTTTCACCAACTTGGGCTGCCGAACTTTTCAGTTCAAAAAGGGCTCGGGCGACTAAACTTGTTAGTTCGGTTAACCGAACTTTGTTTTGATCACCCGAACCGCGCGAAAAATGTTTTCGACTTTTGTTTAGGCAACCGAACCTAGACCCGGGCGACCGAACTATTTAAAAATGCTTTTTTAATTGAGTCTTTTCGGGCACCCGAACCTTAGACTGGGCACCCAAACTTCTCGAGTTAAATTAATTTTTACAGGGGTTAAGATTATATTAATTTGGGTTAATATTTCTTAAGCATTTTATACTTTTCTAAGAATACCCAATAGGTCCTAAAAGGTTATATTTTTGCCTTGGTTTATAAATATGAGTTCATTTGTGAGGATTGAGCCGAGATTAAGAAAAATCATTAGCCAAAATTCTCTTAAACCCAAAATCCCATTTTGCTTATAATACTTCCAAATACTCTCATACCTTCATTCCATTGATTAATCTTAGCTTTGTGAGAGTTCTTGCTTGGGTCATTGCTTAGTATTATTGCTTATACTCCCATTGCTTTTGTTGATTGATTGTTATTATTTTTGGGTAGTCAAGCAAGAGTTTTCCCACAGATTTTTATTTGATAAATCTAATGTTGGGAAAAACTCATTAGCTTAAGGATCTTTGCATTGTCATTGCAAAGATTCCTATAGCTTAATTTTGTTGTGCAAAAAATATTTTTCTATAAGCTATATTATTCTTTCAAGCAACTCTTGAGCATATTACATTGAAGAAAATATTTTGAGTTGTTTTGAAAATTTGATTAACATCTTTGAAACCCTTATTTGCTATTGATATTTCATTTAGCCCATTTCAAAGATATAGCTTGTTTAGAACACTCTTGAGCATATTTGTTATCACATCTTATTGAGTGTTGCTTGCACAAAGATACACATCACTGAGCTTACATTTCCTGTGTTGTTGATGTGTGGTTGATTGATTATACTGTATGTATTGGGTACATATCTGCTTTACATGAAAGCACAATCACTGTACCAAATTGATTAAGAAAAATACTATTTTATTTCCAGGTGTGGCCTGAGGGGGTTTGATCTAGCCTGAAAGGATCAAGTTGGGGTCAGCCCTATGAATTTGACCTAGGGCCTTCTCCACCCCGCAAAGAGAATTTGTAAATGTTGGGGTCAGCCCTGTGCTAATTGAGCTGGTTGTATTAGGTGCCACTCCACCCATTAAGTGAGTCATTGTAGAATCCTTGGGCTTGTGAGCTAGAGGCGGGGACATAGGCATAGTTGGCCAAACCTCGATAACATATCGTGTGTCTGTTTATATTTCTGCACTTTATATTTACCGCACGTGTATGCTATGGTGTGAATGATGCGTATGATTTAATTTCCACATCATATTTATCCGCACATTTGGAAATTGCATAGATAGACCCTAGGTTGTGTATATACTGTTGCTGCATAGATTAACCTAAGAGATAAATTTTTAAATTTGCAATTCACCCCCCCCCCTCTTAGGAATACACCAAATCTAACAATTGGTATCAGAGCCTCGTTGCACTAGGCTGAAAAGCTTTTGTAAAAGATTGAAATGGCTCAAAGTGGTGTATCCCCATTTGGAGAGGGAAGATCTCCTTCCAGTCCTCCATCATTTTGTGGTGTTGATTACACTGCCTGGAAAACTAGAATAAGCATATTTGTAAAATCTATGAATTGGAGGGCCTGGCAGGTGATTGATAAGGGAATTTGTATGCTAGTAGAAAATGATATTAATTTTATATATGCAAATTCATATTCCATGGACATGTTATATCTTACATTAGATTCTGATATTTTTGTTGAGTTTGTGGCATGTCAGACTGCAAAGGAGATTTGGGTTGAGCTGGAAAAGAGATATGGAAAGACTCAGGAGAAGGAAATTGCCACTTCGAACGATGATCAGGTAGTGGCTAATCATGAGCAAGTTGCATTAGTAGATGATGAGGTATATGAATCTTCCCCTACCTCATTTACTGATTCATGTAATGAAGCGTGTGATGATTCTTATACTAAAACTTATGATATATCTTATGTTAAGTCATCAGTTGCCTCTAATGACTGCTTTGACAATGACGCATGTATTAATTCATGTGATAATTACTGTGATGATTCTTGTGCCAAATCATGTGATGTGTCAAATGCTGAATCGTCTGTTGAAATTCATAATAATTCTATTAATGATGTATGTGATGATTCTCATATTGAGTGTTGCAATACATTATACAATGAATCATCTGTTGTATTTTGTGAAAAATCTGTTAATAATGCATGCAATGATATATGTGAAAATTATTGTATTAAATCTTATGTCAAATCATGTGCATCAAATTTTGGAAGCATGACATCTTATGAGAAACCAAAAAGAAAAATCCTTAATGCTCATAAGATTACAGTTAGGATGTCTAAGCATAAAATCTTTCTGAAAAGCAAAAGTAAAAAATTGGCAGCACAATTAGAAAATATAAAAGACTATCGTGCCACATTAGAAAAGAGAAAGATTAAGAAAGTATTGAAAATTATCTGCTTAGAAGAAGACATGGATGATTATTCTAAACTTACACCTAAAGTTAAAAATGAAAAGAATGATTATGTAAAACATTTTGGAGTAAAAAGATTTATTTCTTTCAAAAATGGTTCATCTTTTGAAACTCATATTTTTCTGCATGCCTCATCTAGTGTAAGTAAGCAAATTTTTTCACATGCACAAAAAATTATGCTTATATGGTGAAAGAAAAGGGCACATCATATACATTTATCCATCTAGAAGTGCCATAGGTTTAAGCAAAAAAATGATATGGGTGATCATGAAAGCAAACCCCATAGGACCTAAGGAAAAATGGATTTAAATTAAGATTATCAACTTAGTTAATTCTTCCTTAGATCTTAGGATTAGGTTTAGGGGGTAGTGATGACGATAGGCTTGGGATGTGGCTTAGGTTTAAAATGTAGAAGCTTTGTATACACATCCACTTCAAAATGGAAAAGGCTTCTATGTCTAGTATATAATTCAAAATGCTTAACTCACATATAAATATGAAAATGTTTAGGTTAAGTATACATTGTCCATAGCTCAAACTTGTGGCTGAGGGGATCCATATATATCATTCAATCCTAAACCCATCATTGAATTTGAAAGCCTTGAACAAGTAGTTGTCATTACTCTAGGCTTAAAGCACTATTGATCATAAATGACTAATATATATTGAGTGCTTGTCATAAGACATCCCTTCTACTCACCAGTTGTATCCTTGCTTCATAATTATAATTATATCTAAAGGATACATACCACTGTCCAAAGAGCTGTTTTAAAAATTCATACTCTCCTAGATGCTCTTTGCATATACCTGGACATCATTACTAAGCGCAAAAACATTTTTGAAAATGTCCACTAATAATGAATACTCTTCGAACTTAACATAAATTTTAATCATTGAGAGTATTTTATCTTATGCCTCTCACACGTGTTGAGATTTATAAGAAAAGAGGCAAGGTTGGCTTATGACCTTGGAAAATACAGTTGGTGACCTTTTGGTCCTCTAAGCCTAAGCATTCATGCCAAGTCTAAATCCATTGAAAATCTTAGGAACCTTGACTAAAATATTTGGTGATGAAAAAGATATAAAATGAACAAGTGCATAACTCAAGAGGAGCATTTCTTTTCAAAATCTCATGACTCTTTTGAATGCTCTCATTATTATATCCCCATATGCCTCTATGAAAAGGCATGCAACATTAAACTTATGACTATCCACTATTTTTCATTGCTCATATTATATCTTGATGGATAGTGATTTGTGATTATCTAGTATTGTGAACTGTTATTGAATATATTGTTTGATAATACTGGATTGCATGGAACGCAATCTGCAAGGCTGTTGTAGAAATTTATTTACTTACATGCTTGTATGGAACGCCAACTACATGGCTGATGCAGTATGTTGTGTATTTCATGCTGGTAATGGATATAGGTTCTCGTGTGCCTTGAACTAAATCATATATTACTTATTTGAACTTATTAGGTACAAGTGTTATGGGAAAATTTTTGATTTATAGATGACATGCTGCTGAAATTTTGACAGGAATTTTCCCAAAATAAAACCTTGTGCTAAAGATGATTATGATAAAATTAATGTTAAAACATTTTTGAAAGGATGAATGAAACCAAATAGAAAATTAAATTCCATCCTTGCATAATCATCGAATAATTAGGGGAGCCCAGCTCCATCCCTATAGAAAGAACTTAAAGAATCCATATGCATCACTTTCATCCACTGAAATATTAAGGCTCTTTTGAAAATCCCTGAACATTATATTTTGCACTTAAGGTTCTATGATTTGATATGGAATGTTCTTGGGTCATGAACTTTATTGCATGCCTTAATATATATACTTTTATGATGCATCTATGGTGTATAGGGACAACTATACTGATAGGGGTAAATAGAGTTTATTAATATTCAGTATAGTTGATTTTAAAGTGTCAAAATGAATGGCTTATACTACTGAGCAAAATGAAATTAATCTTTGGATAGCATAAGTAATTAAAGAATCTAAGCACGTACTCAAATTGATAGGGGGAGCATCTAGGCATAAATTCCTATCTTGTTTTGCTCACAAATATTTTTAGCTTAGATCTATTGTGAACTCACCGTGGCAATTGCTTAACCGAAATTATCTTTCTGAAAATTTTAATTTGATATATATTTCCTTGCCACATGTTGTTTGTGTTTGCCATATGATCTTGCATGTGATTGTTGAATTTTTAAGATCATTATGATTTTGGTTTTCTGGTTATGTTATGAATGTACTTAAATGCTAAAACTAGAAAAATGTGGTCTGCTTGCTTGATCTTTGAAGTTTGTTTTACAAGCATCACCCCCAGTATCTCTTGACAACATCCTAAGGGGGATATAATATATATATATATATATATATATATATATACATATATTTTTTTAAGTTGCATAACTGGTTTAGTAACTATACATGAAATGCATGTAAACTAGTTAGATCGTTTTTATGCTCAAACCTTCTGTTTGGTATCATATGCCGTGTGTTTTAAACTCAAATATTTCACGGGTCTTATAATATATTTCAATTGCCATGGTTTGTGCATATTTATGGTTTAATTTAGTTTTCATGTCATTTAAATCTTCAAATGACCAGTTATAGAGTTTGTGTGCTTAATTGTTAAACCTGTCAATGCTTTATACTCCATGAATTCGCTTGTGCCATGAAATGCATAACTATCATATCTCTTGCATGTTGATAGTTATATTTATATTTTGATAATACTGAACTATTTGAGTTGATTACTGTGGATATGTTGTAAATTTGAAACTCAATCAGGTCATTTCCATACAGGTATTTTTAGGAAAATGCTCTATTTTCAAATGGCTTTCTGCCAAAATTTTTAAAAAATTTTCCAATCTTATTGTGTATTTAAATGATTCATACACAAATGTCTTACTTACATGCTTTATATTTATAACCCTTTTTTCTATTACCAAAAGGGAGAGAAAAGGCAAAACTGGGTACTATGCTAAAATCTAAATTTAATTACCCACTGATAAATCATTTAATTTGAGCTTAAATTGTCTTTATGCATAAAGTCAGGGGAAGCCTTTCTTGGTTGTACCCACTTTTGCATAAAGTATTTGTCATCATCAAAAAGGGAGAGAATGTTAACCTTATAGGTCACACCCAGTTTTGATAATGACAAATACTCTTGATATTTGATGACTATCGAGTTTGTGTGCCGGTATATAATTAGCAAATCAACTAATGGCATATGAAGACTCAAAGTCTAAAGACCCTGAAGACTTCTCTCATGTTGTAATTCATTTTAATTCAATAAGGGTCTGAAATAGTAATCAGGAGAAACGGTTTGTAATAATCTTTACATGTCACACATGAAGGTTTTGTAAGCTCAAAATAACCGTAGTCTAACCATAGGGACCGAATGATTTTAGGGCACCCTTCGGTCGATCGACGCCAGGTTTTTGGGCGTACTTGAAAAGACCCTAGGTTCATATACATTGTGCTCAAAGTCCCCATAATCACTTACATTATCAGGAGAAACAATTGAAATAAAACTAGACAAAATAAGGTAAGTATGTGAGAGGTCAGGCGACTGAACCTTAGGAGTTCAAAACTCCTCGGGTGCTCGAACTGCTGGAAAGTCAGCAGTTTGACCAAGCTTCGAGGGACCGAACATAAAATGACCCTATCGCCCTCACGCGACCGAACCCTTAGAAGGTTACTTTTCACCAACTCGGGCTGCCAAACTTTTCAATTCAAAAAGGGCTTGGGCGACTAAACTTGTTAGTTCGGTTAACCGAACTTTGTTTCGAGCACCCGAACCGCGCGACAAATGTTTTCGAATTTTGTTTAGGAAACCGAACCTAGACCCGGGTGACCAAACTATTTAAAAATGCTTTTTTAATTGAGTCTTTTCGGGCACCCGAACCTCAGACCAAGCACCCAAACTTCTCGGGTTAAATTAATTTTTACAGGGGTTAAGATTATATTAATTTGGGTTAATATTTCTTAAGCATTTTATACTTTTCTAAGAATACCCAATAGGTCCTAAACGGTTATATTTTTGCCTTGGTCTATAAATATGAGTTCATTTGTGAGGATTAAGCCGAGATTAATAAAAATCATTAGCCAAAATTCTCTTAAACCCAAAATCCCATTTTGCTTATAATACTTCCAGATACTCTCATACCTTCATTCCATTGATTAATCTTAGCTTTGTGAGAATTCTTGCTTAGGTCATTGCTTAGTATTATTGCTTATACTCCCATTGCTTTTGTTGATTGATTGTTATTATTTTTGGGGAGTCAAGCAAGAGTTTTCCCACATATTTTTATTTGATAAATCTAGTGTTGGGAAAAACTCATTAGCTTAAGGATCTTTGCATTGTCATTGCAAAGATTCCTATAGCTTGATTTTGTTGTGCAAAAAATATTTTTCTACAAGCTATATTATTCTTTCAAGCAACTCTTGAGCATATTACATTGAAGAAAATATTTTGAGTTGTTTTGAATATTTGATTAACATCTTTGAAACCCTAATTTGCTATTGTGATTTCATTTAGCTCGTTTCAAAGATATAGCTTGTTTAGATAACTCTTGAGCATACTTGTTATCACATCTTATTGAGTGTTGCTTGCACAAAGATACACATCACTGAGCTTACATTTCTTACATTGTTGATGTGTGGTTGATTGATTATATTGTGTGTATTGGGTACATATTTGCTTTAAATGAAAGCACAATCACTGTACCAACTTGATTGAGAAAAATATTGTTGTATTTTCAGATGTGGCCTATGGGGGTTTGATCTAACCCGGAAGGATCAGGTTGGTGTCACCCCTGTGAATTTGACCTAGGGCCTTCTCTGCCCCGCAAGGAGAATTTGTAAAGGTTGAGGGCAGCCCTGTTCTAATTGACCCTCTTATTAGTGCCGCTCCACCCGTTAAGTGAGCTATTAGTGGAATCCTCGAGCTTACGAGCTAGAGGCGGGGACGTAGGCACAATTAGCCGAACCCCGATAACATATCGTGTGTCTGCTTATATTTCTGCACTTTATATTTACCGCATGTGTATGCTATGGTGTGAATGATGCGTATGATTTAATTTCCACATCATAGTTATCTGTGCATTTGGAAATTGCATAGACAGACCCTAGGTTGTGTATATACTTCTGCTGGATAGATTAACCTAGGAGATAAATTTTTAAATTTCCAATTCACCCCCCCCTCTTGGGAATACATCAAAGCTAACAACCGATGCACGGGCCAAGAGTTTTTATTGTGATATACCAGCGTACAAGCTGAGAATTTTGATATGATATACCAGCACATGGGTTGAGAGTTTTGATATGATATACCAGTGTAAGGGCCGATGGTTTATATGATATGCCGGTGTACAGGCTGAGCTTTGAATATGATATGATGGCGTACAGGCCGAAAGTATTATCTGATATGTAATACGACGTACGGGCTGTGGATGATAAAATATGAAATGCCAGTGTACGGGCCGATGATTTTCACGTATAATATGCAAAATGATATGATGATATTATTTATCAATTATTACTATGAAATAGCCATGTATCACTGTTTGAATATATGTTATATATTATCAGAACCTGGTTGGCTTGGTTTAGGCTTACACATGCACAGTACCATAGCTATGTGATCACGATCATTGTGATATTGTGTTATTGTTGTCGTACGGGGCAATGTGAGGATAGATAGTCGATGTGGTTTATTGAAGTGTTGGCACCCCTGGTGTACGGACCAAGTCTGGTAGACCCATCGTACTTACAGACATTTACTTTGACTTGGCAATGGTCGGTCAGCCATTATCAGGTCCTACCTTCGGGTCACACAACCCAGTCATGTGAGGGTAAGACATGACACCAGCCAGCTAACCTTCCAGGATTGTTTTGTGTTGGTCTAACAAGGCTTACAATTCTTATTTTGATGATAACAAATCATGATATGTTTAATGTGGTTCAAGTGAAAGTTTTTCAGGAAAAAGGCAAAGCTTAAAGGTAGTGACAAAGTTCAAAAGGATGATACAACTTATGGATTAAAAAGAGATATTGAAGAGCATGAGGCTTAAAGATAACTTGATGAAAGCTCAAAGAAAAGATCGAAAACTCAAAGATGATGGAAGAACAAGAACTTACTTGAAGATCAAAGGATTAAAATTTTAAGGATTTTTTGAATGTAAGTACTCCAAGTTAATTTCAAGTATAAACTGATTTGAAGCTCTCATTAAATCAAAAGAAACTCAGAAATATATTTTTAAGGAAACTTTAAAGAATGTTTTTAAAATCGAAGAAAAGAAAGGTTTTTGAAAAAGAAAAATTTTGAAAAACAGAAGGGTCAGGCGACTGTCCTCTTGTCGCAAGAGATTGCCAAATTAAATGAAGAATTTTTCAAGGAGACAGAAGCATGCCAAGCAATTGCCTGAATATAGCCAGGTTTGCCAAAGGTGATGACGTAGGCTGGGTATAAGCCGAACCTTATAAAATCTTGTGTCTCTCTTCTTCCTTACTCTTTACTTTTTCAACAATACTTTCAACCTGTGTGTATGCTTTAGATTGTTAATTCTTAGTGTATAGTTGTTAAATAGACCAGAGGATAATTTGTTTTTGGCTTGATCAGCATTGATTGCGGAAACCGAAAGGGACTACATTGGTTGATCATCCTAAACTTATTAATCTGAAAGTTTGTTTAAAAGCTAAACACAAAGAAAAATTGTGAGTTTGGAATAAACACAAGGCTTACATAAAATCAGCGTATCTTAAAATTTATTACAAGGCTATTGATACAAAGATCAAGTTTTTGATTATCTTATTGATTGGTTGTGGTTGAATTGTTTTTACTTGTTGTGATTGTTGATATAAAATAAAGAATTAAACCTGAAATAATTTTAAAATTCCAATTCACCCCCCTTCTTGGGAAGCTATCCTAATTTCAATTGGTATCAGAGCCTAGTTATAGTAATGACTCACTCGAAAAATGAGCAGCTCGAAAGCTATCCCAAGTATAGGAGTTACGTCGTGTAATATTAAGCCCAAGGGCTAGATCGTCTCCTCAGGGAATGCGTTTTAATCTCAAAATTTACGTTCGTCCAATCAAAGACACAAATGTACTGAACTTAGTTTAGATTGGGGATTTTCAAGATTATTGAGACTTAAATGAAAATACAAATTAAAGTCCTAAAACTAGCACACATGGAATTAAATAACAATAATGGAATCCCTAGGCTACTCAAGGAACACCGGAACACATTAACTAAAAATGGAAACTTTAAATATGGAATTAAAAATACGCAATGGAAATTTAATTGGATTTAACACACACACACACATTAAAAATTGGATCTTTAACCAAAGCAATTACTCAAGCCACAATCACAATTTAAACACAAAACAAACAAAACTTTAACACATAAGCGATAACAAAAAAAATAATAAAAACACAAGAAATCAAACCAGACTTAATTAAAAAGACTAAATTAAAACTCTCACTAATTAGATAAACAATTAATAATTTCAACAAGAATTAAACACTTGACAATGTCCAACTTAAAAAGAAATTTCAAATAACACTAAAAAAAACTAAACTTTATTCAGTATTTAAAGACTAAACAAAAATAAATAAAAGTGAGAGAGAAAGAGAGAGAGAGAGAGAGAGAGAGAGAGAGAGAGAGAGCAGAAAAAACAGAGCCGGGTTGGGATTGTGCCGCAGCTGCAGGGAAGACAGCACAGCAGGTCTTCGGAACTGTGTCTTTTGGTGGTGTGGCTATGTTGCTGCGTAGAGGTGGCTGTGGTGTTGCCGGAGTTTGGAGCAACCCTGGAGTGGTGTAGCAGAGAACAGCTGTGTAGGAGGGCCTTCAAGCTTGGCTACTGTGTGTTGTTGCTCTGGTGAAGTGCTTATGCTCGGGTCTGGCTAGATGTGGCTGAAATTCAGCAGTTCTGGGAGGAGACGCTACTGGTGCTCCGATGGAAGCAGAGGCAGAGGAGTCAGCGCTGGTGTGTTGCGACTCAGGGTGATGGTGTCTTGGCAGTGGATTGTTGATGAAGCTGAAGAAGAGGCCACAGTGCAGAGAAGGGTACAGGGGTACTCAGAGTAGAAGAGGGAGAAAAGGGAGAGGAGGAGAGATATAGATAGAGAGAAGAAGAACATAAAAAGAAAATTGGCCGAGAGCAAGCGCAAGAGAAAGAATAAACAAGAAGAAGAAGAAGAAGAAGAAGAGGAAGAAGAAGAAGAAGAAGAAGAAGAAGAAGAAGAAGAAGAGAAGAGAAGAGAATAGTGGTGCGCAGGGCACGTTATAAAGAAGAGAGAAAAATTGCCCTACCCAAATTAGCCAACCCGACCCGGCTGAGAGATTTGACCCATTTAGAGGACCTGAATTATTATATTTTTTTTATTTTTTTTTCTCTGTTCATCGCAAATCTGACTCTTCTGGAGCTAGTTTCTCGCAAAATGCAAAACACGAAAGTTGTAGATAATCCTTTCCTCTTTCTTCAAAAATTTGAATTGTCTCGATCGGAGTTTGGATGGAAAAGTTATACACAAAATACGAATAGGTATCGGTTTTGGTTCCCGAGAATTTTCCTGCGACAAAAAATTACCAAAACTTCATAAATAGTGCAATAAAGTTCAAGAATGATGATTTTGGCACTTTATTAAAATATTGGACAAATTTAGACATTTAATTAAAAATATAAGCCGTAAAGACCGGATTAAAATGCCCAATTACGCAGTTTTCACGCGTAATCAAGTAAATTCCTAACAAGAAGCTATAAAAAGATCTAAATGGCTAACATAGGAATAGCTCCTTTTGGAGAGGGCCAGTCCTCAACTCGTCCACCAATATTTTGTGGACACAACTACACCTTTTGCAAAAAAAGAATGCAAATCTACCTCCAACACATGGATTGGAAAGCATGGGAAGTAGTAATGGATGGAGACCTTATTCCCACCAAAATAATAGATGGAAAACATATTCCAAAAGAGAAAAATGATATGATCGATTCAGATTATAAGATGCTTCAAATAAACTCAAGTGCTATAAATGCTTTATATTGTGCTTTAGATGCTAATGAATTTAATAGGGTCATGGCGTGTAAAACAGTTAAAGAAATATGGGACAAATTATAAGTTACATATGAAGGAACTATTGATATTAGGGACAATAGGATAGACATGTTAACAAGCGAATATGAAGCTTTCAAAATGAATTCAGATGAATCAATATCAAGCATGTACACAAGATTCACCCACATAATTAATTCCTTAAGTGTCTTAGGAAAAACTTATACCACCTACGAAATGATTAGGAAAATTTTGAGAGACCTTACCTCGATATGGGAACCTAAGGCTACAACAATTACCGAAGGAAAAAACCTTAAGACCACCTCCTTAGATGAACTCATAGGTTCACTCCTTACCTATGAAATGGCTCTAAAAGAAAGAAATCCTGAACCAAAGCACAAGAAATCAATTACTCTAAAAGCATCAAACCACAGCTCAAGTGAAGAAGAAAGTGAAACAAGTGACTTAGATCAAGATGAATTAACATTCATCACTAAGAGACTAGGAAAGTTTTATAGAAGGAATAAAAGATTTCCTAAGAAGTTCAACAAAAGAAAAACTGAAAAAGGAGAATCAAGTAGAAAAGAAAATAAAAGTAAAAGTGAACCTCCTATATGCTATTATTGTAAGAAACCAGGACATATCAAACCGGACTGCCCATTGCTCAAGAAAGACAAGAAGTAAAAGAAGGAAGCTATGAAGGCTACTTGGGATGACTCAAGCTCCAGCGAAACGGAAAACGAATCAAGTGGACAAGAGATGGCAAACGTATGCTTCATGGCAAATGATGAAGAGGTAAATTCCTACTACTCTTCAACAGAATCTTGCAATGAATTTTGTGAGGAGTCATGTGACAGTATGTCCTCATACAAAGAATTACAAGCTGAATTATTTTCCTTACATAAAAGATTTATAAAAATTTCCAAAAGAAATATAATCTTGAAAGATCAAAATAAAGAACTTTTGAAGCAACTTGAATCATTTAAAACCATTGAAAAAGAAAAAGATTCTTGTATTGAGAAGTTAGAGGAGGAAGTAAGTAAAGTAACTCAAGAATTAGGCAAAACTCATAAAGAAAACTTGAATAGAAAGGATCAAGAAATAAATGAACTAAAAAAATTAGTAGAAGATAAAGAACAAATTATATATAATTTTACAAAAGGTAAAGATAATTTTGAAAAAATGATTGGATAGCAAAGGCTACATAGGAATAAAGAAGGAATAATTTATAATGGTAAAACAAACAAAAAGAACAAGAAATTATACATGAGATATTTTGTAAAGGAAGCCAAGCACTATGTTAGCACTTCCTCACACAACAAACATGAACACACTACTTGCTATATGTGCAAGACCAAAGGTCATGTAATGTTTGATTGCCCACTAAAAAGGAAGTATGTTAAAATACAAGGAGAATGGAAAGTCAATAATGGAACTAACAACAAAACAAAGAAAGTTAAAAGGATTTGGGTTCCAAATACTAACACAATGAATCCTCCATTGTATGTATGTTTTAGGACAACATCATCAACGGACAAGTAGTACTTGGACAACGGGTGTTCAAGACACATGACCAGCAATAAGACCAAGTTTTCATCTCTAAAACAAAAGGATGGAGGATATGTCACCTTCGGCAATAATTCCAAAGGTATGATCATTGGCATCGGGAGAATATGTAAAGAACCTTCTATTACTATTGATAATGTATTATTAGTAGAAGGTTTAAAACACAATCTTTTAAGCATTAGCCAATTAAGTAACAAAGGGTTTGAAATAACCTTTAAGAAAGAAAAATACGTTATTTAGAATCCTAAAGCAAATAAAATCTTATTTATAGCTCTTAGGATAAATAATGTTTATTATATAAATCTTGAGAATCTAACGAATCAAAACATAACTTGTTTGGTAGCCATGAATGAAATAAGTTGGCTATGGCATAGGAAGTTAGGACATGCTAGCATGGACTTATTATCCAAATTATCAAAGAAAAATTTTGTAAAAGGATTACCAAATACCAAATTCATAAAAGACAAGATGTGTGACGCATGCCAAAAGGGAAAGCAAGTTAAAACCATCTTTAAAAAGAAAAAGTATATATCTACTAAAAGATCCCTAGAACTATTACACCTAGACTTATTCGGCCCAACTAGAACCTTAAGCCTAAGAGGAAAAAAATATGCTTTTGTAATAGTGGAATGATTATTCAAGATTTACTTGGGTATTATTCCTAACAAATAAAGATGGAACTTGTGACATGCTAATCACCTTATGTAAGAAATTACAAAATGAAAAGGGCTATAATGTAACAAGTTTTAGAAGTAATCAAGGTAGGGAGTTTAGAAACAAAGAGGTTGATAAATTCTGTATTGAATATGGAATAAACCATAATTTCTCAGCACCTAGAACTCCACAATAAAATGGAGTTGTAGAAAGAAAAAATAGAACCCTACAAGAAATGACAAGAACAATGATAAACGAAAATAACTTACCTAAATACTTTTGGGCTGAAGCTGTAAACACAGCATGTTATATTATAAGTAGGGTATCTATAAGATCAGGTATAGATAAAACACCATATGAACTATGGAAAGGAAGAAAACCTAATATATCTTACTTTCATGTATTTGGATGCAAATGTTTCATCCTTAACACAAAAGATGATTTAGGAAAGTTTGATGCAAAATATGATGAAGGTATCTTTTTAGGCTACTCTACAAATAGCAAAGCCTATAGGATTTATAATAAGAGAACTCTTACTATTACTAAATCAATACACATAACATTTGATGAATCAAACATTTATGAAAATAAAATTTAGAATGATGAAAAAGAAGATATTCCACAAAAAGAAGAAGATCTTGAAATAAAGGAAGAAAATATTAATGAGACTTCAAATGAAAACATTGTAGAAAATCTAGAACTACCTAAAGAATGGAAATATTCTAAAAGTCATCCAAAAGAACAAATACTTGGAGAAACTTTAAAAGGAATAACCACTCGAGCCTCATTGAAAAATATTTGCAACCATTATGCCTTTTTATCTCAAGTTGAACCCAAAAATATTGAAGAAGTTTTAAAAGATGACTCTTGGATTATAGCTATGCAAGAGGAACTAAATCAATTTGAAAAAAGTCAAGTGTGGGAACTTATACCAAAACCCAAAGACAAATCAATCATAGGAACTAAATGGGTGTTTAGAAATAAAAATGATGAAAATGGAGTTGTTGTAATAAATAAAACTAGGCTAGTAGCACAAGGTTATAATCAAGAAGAAGGTATCGATTATGATGAAACCTTTTCCCCCGTAGCAAGAATGAAAGCAATTAGGATGCTCTTAGCTTATGCAGCCTATGACTTCAAATTATATCAAATGGATGTAAAAAGTGTTTTCTTAAATGGATATATAAATGAAGAAGTATATGTAAAACAACCTCCAGGTTTTGAAAATTCAAAAATTCCAGATCATGTATTTAAGTTAACTAAAGCTTTATATGGATTGAAACAAGCTCCTAGAGTTTCGTATGAAAGGTTAAGTAAGTTCCTAATTCAAAACAATTTTTCAATGGGAAAGATAGATAGTACTTTGTTTATAAAAATAAAAAACAAAGACATGCTTATAGTACAAATTTATGTTGATGATATTATTTTTGGAGCAACTCATGAGGATTTGTGTAATGAATTTGCTAAGTCTATTCAAAGAGAGTTTGAGATGAGCATGATGTGAGAGTTAAATTACTTTCTAGGATTACAAATCAAAAAAGCAAAAAAATGGAACTTTCATAAATCAAACTAAATATATTAAAGATATGTTAAAGAAGTTTGATATGAAAGAAAGTAAACCTATAGGAACTCCTATGAGCACTTCAACTAGTCTTAACAAGGATGAAAAAGGAAAACAAGTAGATACTAAGCATTACCGAGGTATGATAGGAAGCTTACTTTATTTAACAGCAAGTAGACCGAATATTATGTTTAGCGTATGTATGTGTGCTAGGTTCCAATCTGCTCCTAAGGAATCACACTAAATAGCATTTAAAAGAATCCTTAGATATCTATTAAGCACACTTGAACTAGGTTTATGGTATCCAAAGGAAACTAAATTTGAAATGATAAGCTATTCCGATGCAGACTTTGTTAGATGTAAAATAGATAGAAAAAGCACAAGTGGAACGTGTCATTTTCTAGGACACTCTTTAGTCTCATGGTCTTTAAAGAAATAAAACACTGTAGCATTATCCCCAGCAGAAGCAGAATACATAGTAGCAGGGAGTTGCTATGCCCAAACATTGTATATGAAACAGCAACTAAAAAATTTCAAAATTCAATATCAAACTATTCCTATAAAATGTGACAACACAAGTGCCATAAATATTTCAAAAAATTCGGTATCTCACTCAAGAGCAAAACATATTGACATAAGACATCACTTCTTGAGAGATCATGTGCAAAACGAAGATATAATGCTAGAATTTGTAAATACAAATGACCAATTAGCGGATATATTCACAAAACCTCTAACTGAAGAGCGATTCATATTCATTAGAAGATAATTGGGTATTATGCATAATCATGAAGTAAACTAATTTTTTTTCTCCTTGGAAGGCGACTGCCAGGCTATTGACTTTTCAAATTCTACATTGACAGGCGCCTGCCTCATTCTAGTAGGCGACTGTCTCACAGCGGGCAGGGTTTAAAACCCTGTTTTAAGTCATTTCGACTTCCAATAGGTGCCTACACCTTCCTCTTTCTCTCTGAAATTTTTCTTCCCTACTCTTTTCCACACAAACACCTCATCCAAATCATCTTGAAACCAAGCATCAAACCTACCCTCCACACCAAATCACAAGTATAACCTAGGGTTTTTCATATTTCCTCTTCCATACAAACATGCCACGGATAAAATCGACTGGTAACAAGGGTTCTTCCTCTTCGACAAGGATCAACAATGATGAAGTAGAAAAATGGTTAGTAACTCCACATGCTAAGCAACTCTATAGGAATCAAATCGCTTCAACCGAACCCATTTTAGGTAAAGTTCTTGATGTCACATTCTTCAATACGGATTTTCCTGAAATTATGGAACTTTTTAAGGAGATTGGATGGGATCGGTTTATTACATATCAAGCTAAAGGATACTAACCCAACGTGGTTCAGATTTTCTATGCAAATATGGAAAGATGAGTAAACGGGTTCAAAACAAATCTTCTAGGGCAAAATATTCATCTTACTCCCATATCTTTGGGAAAAATTCTTCGAGTCAATCCAGGAGATTTTGAGGTCCACATTGTTGAGAAACAATGGATTATGTCCCAGGGATTTACTCTAGAGGAATTTTTGCCTCTAGTCATAATTGATACACCTGTCGACTTTGGGCATCCACCTCTTTACAAACAGCTCAATCTACGAGCTCTAATCCTGCACAAACTCATTACATACAATATCCTACCACGTTTTGGTTCTCATGATCATACTTTATTCTTAGATTGTTTTGTAATGTGGCGTATTCTTAAAGGGAAAAAGTTGGATCTTCCAAGCTTACTTATCAAGTGGATTATTATGAAAGTTGATGTCCCTCGTGTTGTTCTACCATGTGCTAGGATGTTAAATATGGCATTTGCTCATTTCAATGTTCTTACACAATCATTTAACTTCACTAGCAAAACCCATTACGATATCTTTTCTGATACTATTCTTAAACGTATGGGATATAAGAACTCTCCTCAAGGATGGTTTCATAAGGGACATCGTCATGTATCATTTACACCACCACCTCAGTCTTCCATACCAACATCTTCAGTTCAACTTGACCCAGAAACTCCTTCTTGGTTCGTTCCATTTTTTAATCACTATATGACCTTCAGTGATGGAATGTAATCTAGACTTGGTACTCTAAGGGAGAAGGTTTCTACTGTAGAAACTCATTGTTTAAATCTTGTTCAGCGAGTTGACAAGATTGAACAACATTTGGCTAGCTCCTCTAAAGGCAAATCTCCAATGGATATCAGCTCTGCTCCATCAAGTGATGATGAATCTGGTGAACAAGAAGAAGAAGACGATGAAAGTGGGTCTATGGAAGCCTCCAATTGATGTGTTTCATCTATGTGTTATTTTTCGTTTTTAAATTTTTTTGTATTATCTCTTCTCCTTTTTGATTGATGTCCAAAGGGGAAGATGTTTGAGAGAAGGGAGTGCAAAAATGTGTGATGCTAATAATATGTTATGGTTTGTAAAACTATGAATATGTATGGATCATTTATGGATTATCTTGTATGGATCTTGTATGAATTATTTTGCAAGTAACATGAATTCATATGACTATAACTATGAATGTCATGCTTGTTGAAAGGGGGAGCCATGAGTATTATTTCTTATAATTTTTGCTCTCAATTTGTCATCATCAAAAAGGGGGAGATTGTTGGTCTAACAAGGCTTACAATTCTTATTTTGATGATAACAAATCATGATATGTTTAATGTGGTTCAAGTGAAAGTTTTTCAAGAAAAAGGCAAAGCTTAAAGGTAGTGACAAAGCTCAAAAGGATGATCAAGCTTATGGATTAAAAAAAAAGATCTTGAAGAGCATAAGGATTAAAGATAACTTGATGAAAGCTCAAAGAAAAGATCAAAAACTCAAAGATGATGGAAGAACAAGAACTTACTTGAAGATCAAAGGATTAAAATTTTACGGATGTTTTGAATCTAAGTACTTCAAGTTAATTTCAAGTATAAACTGATTTGAAGCTCTCATTAAATCAAAAGAAACTCCGAAATATATTTTTAAGGAAACTCTAAAGAATGTTTTTAAAATCGAAGAAAAGAAAGGTTTTTGAAAAAGAAAAGTTTTTGAAAAATAGAAGGGCTAGGCGACTGTCCTCTTGTGGCAGGCGATTGCCAAATTAAATGAAGAATTTTTCAAGGAGACAGAAGCATGCCAGGCGACTGCCTGAACATAGCCAGGTGCCTAGATGGTCATGCCAGGCAACTGCTTTAGTTCTGGCAGGCGACTGCCAGTGTTCTGTGTTGTGAGTTTGTTCTATGACAGGCGACTGCCACTCGAACGTTGGCTTAAAAACTCTCAACGGGAAGATTTTTTAAATGAAGTTTTTGGACACTATTATTTTGAAAAACTTGGAAACTACTTCAAGGAAACTTTGGGGGTAAGGAATTACTTTTAAACATCTATAAATAGCCCCAAACTTCAAAGATTTTGAACACCAAGAAATTTTCAGCAATCAAAGTTCTCAAAAAGGCTCTCAAACTCTCTTGTGTTCATTCATCTTCAACTACTGAATTGCTACTAATTCAAACTCCGAAGTAAAGCCTTCAAAGTCAGAATATTTCAAATTTTGGAAGATACTTGGTGATCTAAATTGAGTATTGAGCTTCAAATTCTTTTATATTTGAATTACTTTGAAGTATTATTATGCTGAATGTTGTACTAACCTACTCTGCTGTGAGAATGTTTTCTTGTACACAAACTCTTCTCTATCTTGGTTCTTGTTTATAGATGATTCAGGGTTGTAGAATCGTTGGACCAAACGAGGTAATATCATTTGGAAAGGCAGGCTTTAGCCTAACGGAAGGAGTGATTGTGATTAGTATTGATCCACCCATCAACGGAACTGAATTATTGAATCCTTTGGTGGTTTGCCAAAGGCGAGGACGTAGGCTGGGTATAAGCCGAACCTCGTAAAATCTTGTGTCTCTCTTCTTCCTTACTCTTTACTTTTTCAGCAATACTTTCAACCTGCGTGTATGCTTTAAATTGTTAATTCTGAGTGTATAGTTGTTAAATAGACCAGAGGATAATTTGTTTTTGGCTTGTTCAGCATTGATTGCGGAAACCGAAAGGGACTACGTTGGTTGATCATCCTAAACTTATTAATCTGAAAGTTTGTTTAAAAGTTAAACACAAGGAAGAATTGTGAGTTTGGAATAAACACAGGGCTTACACAAAATCAGCGTATCTTAAAATTTATTACAAGGCTAATTATACAAAGATCAAGTTTTTGATTATCTTATTGATTGGTTGTGGTTGAATTGTTTTTACTTGTTGTGATTGTTGATATAAAGCAAAGAATTAAACCTGAAATAATTTTAAAATTCCAATTAACCCCCCTCTTGGGAAGCTATCCTAATTTCATTTTGTATCATTATTATATGAGATGGATGATGTTTATGGAAATCCAGTATGTTCTATCATGCTATGATTATGTATGTTTTCCCAGATATGATATAGTCAGTTTCACTAAATATGTTTATGTATGGTTTTATGTATAACACGGAAATACTCATGTTTCCACACACTAATATTACTTTATTATCCCTTACTAAGAGGTGTCTCACCCCAAAATTATACCAACATTTCAAGAGCCCCAGGTAGGAGAGCGAATAAAGCTCCGCAACATTAAAGTCCAGCTACTAAAAAATGGTAAAATAAACAGGTCGTTACAGCATGATTCCTAAGGTCATTCTAGTTTATGATTTGAGCCTCAAATTAAATCATAAGAAAATGTAAACATATGAGTTCTAAGTACCCATTCTCATGACGCTCTTGAACTTGTTGCTTGCATCTTCATTCTTGTACTCTTTGAGTTCCATGGATTTTGCCAATATGTGTATGGCTTCCATGACTTGTCATCCTTCCGTGCATGCTATATATTGTTCATGTTCACAATCTCAAAGCACAGATCAAATACCAAGTGATTAGTCATTATCAAAATCGAATTGGACTCATAGAGTCAACATCAAGGTAGGCATGCAGGGAGTCCTAGCCTAAGAGATAATCCAACGGTGCATATGGAGTCAAAAATTCATCGTGGGGATGACACAGGTAGTTCTAGCTCAAATAACCAGCGGGCGCATCATACCATAGTTGTAGACAGACCCAAATGCATCGTTAGGCCACCTCTTAGGTACTGTTTTGATGATCTGGTGTCTTATGCGCTTATCACAAGTAGCGGTGATCCTATTACCTTTTAGGAGGTTGTACACAGTCAGGAGAAGGGTAGCTACATAGGTGCTATTGTAGAGGAGATAGATTCATTGCATAAGAACCAGACATGGGACTTGGTGGAGATTCTAGTTGGGAAGCTAACAATCTTATGTAAGTGGGTATACAAGAAGGAACAATCAGTTTCAAAAAGGGAAAGAGACGAGCACAAGGCCCGCTTGGTAACAAAGGGATACTCACATAAGAAAGGAGTAGATTGTGATGAAATCTTCTCTCCTGTGGTCAGACACACTTCTATCAGGGTAGTGTTGGGACTAGTGGCACAATATGATATGCATCTTGAGTAGATGGACGTAAAGACGTTGTTCCTCCATGGTGATCTGGAGGAGCTGATTTACATGACACAGCTAGAAGGGTTTAGCCAACCTTGACAGGAGCACTTAGTTTGTAAGCTAAAGAAGTCACTATACAAGCTAAAGCAGTCTATGAGGCACTGGTACAAGAAGTTTGATGCGTGTATGACCCATATTGGCTACAAGAAGTGTGAGTACAAATACTACATCTATGTAAGGAATCTTGTGGACGAGTCTCTTATATTTCTACTATTGTATGTTGACGATATACTGATTGCTGCTAAAGACATGACCGAGGTTAATCAGTTAAAGACTTTGTTTAGAAAAGAGTTCGACATAAAAAACTTTCGTGGAGCCAAGAAGATACTTGGCATGGATATTCGCAAGGATAGAGTTGCAGGGAGACTATGGTTATGGCTAATGCTAAGTTAGTGAGCATGCCTTTGGCAACTCATTTCAGGTTGTCTACCACCCAATGCCCAAGGACGGACGATGAGGTTTGTGATATGTTGAAGGTCCCTTATGCTAGCCCAGTGTTGTGTTTGATGTATGCTATGGTGTGTACAAGGTCGAACCTGACACATGATATTAGTGTGGTGAGCAAGTTCTTCTCGAATTTGGGTCCACAGCACTGGAATGCTGTCAAGTGGATTCTCAGGTACTTTAGGGGTATAACTGGATATGGAATAATGTTCAGTGCACAACATAGTGAGTCATCAGTTGTAGGGTACATGGATTCTGACTACGTAAGATACTTGGATGATAGGAGGTGTGCCACAGGGTATGTATTTACCCTTGTGGGAGGACCTATTTGTTGGAGGCCTATAGTGCAATCACTTGTAGCATTATCTACTACTGATTCGGAATACATAGTAGTGGCTGAGGTTGCTAAGGAAGTGTTGTGGCTTATGGGATTGGTTAGAGAGCTGGGTGTCTAACAAGGTGGAGTTCGGTTGTAGTGTGATAGTCAAAGTGTCATATACTTGGCGAAGAATCAGGTATACCATACAAGGACAAAACACATTGATGTGCAGTATCATAGGGTGAGGGAACTAATTGTTTTAGGAGAACTTCTATTTGAGAAGGTTCATATGTCT
Source organism: Malania oleifera (assembly GCF_029873635.1). Taxonomy (NCBI): domain Eukaryota; kingdom Viridiplantae; phylum Streptophyta; class Magnoliopsida; order Santalales; family Ximeniaceae; genus Malania; species Malania oleifera. Next base: position 21,149,847 of record NC_080419.1, on the reverse strand, counting down.
AACAATGCGGCTGATATGCTAACGAATCTAGTCACAATGAATTCTAAGTGCTTTATGGTAGATGGACCCAATCTACTATCTCGAGTGGAGCAGTAGTTATGCTTTCAGATTTCCTACATGGTGAATATTCGCCAAGGTAGAGATTGTTGGGGACGTGGCTCATATTTTAAGTGAAATGCATGCATCGAGAAAGCTACGTGAAGTGAGGAACAAGAGCAAGAGAGAAGTGTTGGAATTGGTGTGATCCTAAAAGGGGGAGGGTGAATTGGGTTTTAAAAATATTTTGGCTAAATTTAAATATTTGCAGATTCACTACAGTTCATATCCCATTCAATATACACGCTGATTATGCATCAAAATTGCGTAATTAGGTGTCTAAAATTGTGCATTCAAGATTATAATTCTAATTAAATTCCCAGCCATGTCTAATATTTTTAACATCAATCTCATTTAATAATATTGAGATTAATATCTTATTTTTGTTGAAATTTTACAGACATTCGTATTCTATTATTGGAGGACAATTTTTGAAAATTAAAATTGAAATTAAAGTGTACGTGGGTCATGCATGAGCTCAAGTCCGAGAAGAAGCCATGCATGAAGCGCGTGTGAATGGGCTTATTCATGAAGTTGGGCTCGTGAAGAGAGCTTGGAGGCTTGCACTGGAATGAAGGGGCCGGCCTTTGGGGGAATTTAAAAAAAAAAAATAGGTGTGCTGCATGCATGGATGTGACCACGTGGCTTAGGGCTTAAAAAAGGGGTCTTGTTCTTTCTTTTACTAGCAACTCAGCCTCTCCTTCCCTTCTCTCTCAGTTCTCCTCATTGCCCCTCTCTATCTCACCCTCTCTTCTCTATTCTTGTCTCTTTCCCCTTCTCTCCCTCTTTTCTCTTTTATTTTATTTTTCAGCGCCTCAACTCTCTCCTTCTCGTCTCAGTATCTCCCTCTCTGTTTCGTCTTCTTCTCATCTCTCTATCAGCCTCTCTATCTTTCCCTTTCTCTATTTCATCTCCCTCTCCTCTTCTTCTCGGCTCTATCTCTTCTCTATGCTGCTGTTGTCTACTACCTGACTGCTGCTGCCTTGCCTCTCTTGCTACTGCTGTCTACTACGTGCTATTGTCTGCTATGTGCTGTTGTTTGCTACATGTTGCTGCTCTGCTTCAACTACTCCCTGGTGCTACTGCAGTGTGCAGGGAAGGGAGAACCCGAGAGCAAGGCTTCTGTGCTACTGCTACAACCTGGCTCTCCTAAACCTGACGGCCTGCATCTCTCTCTCTCTCTCTCTGTCTATTCTTTCTTTTTTATTTGAATCTTGAATAATTATTTGAATCTATTTTTTTATTATTATTAAAAATTAGTTTTTTTTTTTTTTTTTGTTATTAACTGGTGTTAATTTGATTTTCTTCTTTTTCTCACTTGCATTTAGATTCTTGGTTAAGCATTATTACTTTAATTTCAGTTTGTCTTTATCTTATTTAAAGTTTTCGTTGGAATCTAAATATTTTTTTGGGTGTTTTTATTATTAAAGTTAGTGTTTTTATTTCGTTTAATCTAGTTTGGGTTTGTTATTAAATTTGGTACTTTTATCTGGTTAAGCTTTATTTATTAATGAGTTTAGTTTGTTTTTATTTAGGATGATTGCAGTGTTTAATTATCTCGTTATTGTGGTGTTGCATCCGGCTTTTATTTAGTTATTCCATGTGTATTTAATTTTTAGTTAGGGTTTACGTTTCGTTGCAAAAATCTCAAACATCTTAGGAGCCGAATCTGAACTGTGTTCAATAAAATTTTCTTTGCTTATTTTCTTTTGGAATTAAACTGCATTCCCTATGGAGGCGATCTGGCCCTTGGGCTAATTATTACACAACTGAACTCCTATACGTGGGATAGGTTCTGAGCTGCTCATTTTTCGAGTGAGTTAAGTTTTTGGCACTGTTGTCGAGAAGTGCCAAATTTAATTTCAAAATTTGTGTTTTTCCAATTATTTTTTATTTTTAATTAAAATATATATAAAATAAAAAAATAATAATAACTAAAAATTGAAAATTTTGAAGAATTTGATCATGCTTGTTTGCTGCTGTGTTGGTGAATTTTTGCTGTTTGAATTGATGTTTGATGCCTTGGGTCAGAGATCTTTTGAATAGACTATCTAAAATTTCACTTAGCACTAGTAGTGACACACAGAGCATAGAGTCTGATTGTTCTCTTGTTACTTTTATGAGTGATTCTGAAATTGATTTGAGTGATCTTTTTGAAGAAATTTTTTAGGGAGTTATGGCTGCACCTATACCACGTACACTTCACAATTTTCTACAGTCTACACGCATTTCTATACCTTCTTGCATTGTTTTACCACAAGATGCACCAAACTTTACAAATAAGCATGGTATGTTATCATGATACCCCAGTTTCACGAGATGGATTTTGAGAGTCCATATCAGCATTTGACATATTTTGAGTTTGTATAACTTTCATTAATAGGACTAGAACTGATGAGTATGTCAAACTTCGCTTATTTCCTTTTTCTTTGAAAGATAAGTCAAAAATATGGTTTAACTCTTTGATACCTAACTCTATTACTAGTTGGACTAAAATGCGGCATGAGTTCTTACACAAATTCTTTTCTTTTCAAAGAACCCAATACCTGTAGAAGCAGATCAGTCAGTTCATACTGAAAGATGATGAGACCTTCCAGGCTTGTTGGTAGAGGTTCAAGGATCTGATGAATATATGTCCACATCATAGATTCAAATCATGGAGGTTAGTTAATTATTTTTATACTACTCTTACCCCTGAATGTAAGTAGTTTGTCCAGACTATATGCAACGGGGAGTTCTTCAGCAAGGAACTGGATCAGGCTCTATCATTCTTTGATTACCTAACTGAAATTGCCCATAAATGGAACACATGATATGATCGAGCACCAATGGCAGCACAACCTCTCAAAGCAACCAGTGGTGGAGGTAGAAACGAGGTCAAAGAGGAGACTAATCTACAGGCTCTTGTTGCTATATTGTCTAAGAAACTAAAGGTTATGGAATTAGAGAAAGTGAAAACTATGAAATCAATGGAGGTATGTTCTATTTGTGAGACCCCTAACCATAAGATTCGGGATTGTCAGTTTCTACCAGTATTGTTAGAAAAGGTGTATTCCCAAGAGGGGGGTGAATTGGAAATATAAACTTTTATCCTAGGTTAAGTCAGAAGTCAATAAGTTTTGGTAACCTAGGGTCTTTCTACACAGTTCCAAATGTGCTGATAAGTAAAATACGTGGAATTTAAATCATGCACATCATTCATACAATAACATATACGTGCGATAAATATAAAGTGCTGAAATGTAAATAGACACACAATATGTTATCAGGGTTCGGCCAACTGTGCCTACGTCCTCGCCTCTAGCTCACAAGCCAAAAGATTCCACTAATAACTCACTTAAGGGTGGAGCGGCACCATTTACAACCAGGTCAAATTAACACAGGGCTGACCTCAACCTTAACCAGGTCAATTAACGAGGCTGACCTCAACCTACATGCCTTAACAGGATGACGCACCTAGCTTTCCTAACCGGGTCTAAGCCAATCCGGGACTATTCCAGGGCTGGTCTCCCTCTTCAGGCCCGTGCTTGGAAATACAACAAATGTGTATATAAACAAATGGTACAGTGATTGTGCTTTTGTGTAAAGCAGATATGTACCCAAATGCGCACAATAACATACACCACAATATGATTTACTATGTAAGCTCAGTGTGGTCCAATATTTCAACTCTCAGATATATATATATATATATATATATATATATATATATATATTTACTATCAGTGTAATGAGTGCGTGAGAGTAACAATCAAGCAATCTTTGTTTCACAAGATATTCAGGCAAGATGTTCACACAAAGATGCTAACCAAACAATATATATATATATATATGTGTGTGTGTGTGTGTGTGTGTGTGTGTGTGTGTGTGTATGTGTGTGTGTGTGTGTGTGTATTTCAATGAGCGGGTTTTCTCAATCGTATGATGCTCTAATAATGTATATGTTTGGTTTGCAAAAATATATTCAATCTTTGTATTCTGCAAATAATATGTAGGTCAATGAATATTGCAACAAAGATCAATATCACATAAGCAAATATCTTTTCAAAGTTATATCAAGATAAATCCCACAAGATATTTGGAAATGTTTGAAGAGATTTTGCAATCCAAAAACAAATACAAACTTCACAAGATATTGCAATGAATGTGCAATATTTGGAAGTTTAATATAAGTCTTCTTAGGAGAGACTTATTAACAAAGTCCCCTAAGAATACCCGGGTTGGATCTCAATTAAAATCATCACAAACAATTAACACACTTGGGAGAGCAACCCTAGAAAGCAACAACACTTAAATCATACTTACAAAATATGTTTGAGTGGAAGATCTAGTAAGAATAAGTGTTGGAAGCTCAATAAATGAGTATTATAAACTTTGGGATTTTCAGAGAATTTTTCCTAATCAAAGTGGCTAATTACCCGTAATTTTCTCAAATGAACTCATATATATAGACATGGGAGAAAATATGATCGTTGGGGACCTATTGGGTATTATTAGGAAAGAATAATGATGTTTAAGACATTTTAACCATGTTTAAAAAATATTAACTGCGGTAAAAAATAGGAGCAACCCGAGAGGTCCGGTCGACCAAAAATGTTTCGATCGACCAGGACTCAAGTGGTACGGTCGACCAGGGGTATTTTGAACTAAGTGGTCGGTCGACCGGGGGAGGGCGATTTTCCAAATCTCCGAGTTTCGGTCGACCAGGCCATTTTGTACTGGCTGGTTCGGTCGATCAGACGGCTGGGAATTCTCCCGAAGACCCTCCGATCAACCAGGTAGTTGGAGTACAAAAAGGGTCGGTCGACCAGATGGTCAAACTTTTGACCCCAGGGGGTTTCGGTCGACCAGGGCCTTATGAACTACCTGGTTCGGTCGACTAGATGGTCAAACTTTGACCCAGGGAGGTTTCGGTCGACCAAGGCCTTTTGAACTACTTGGTTCGGTCAACCAGGTGGTCAAAAAGTTGACCAAAAAGGGTTTCGATCGACCGGGGCTTTTTGAACTATTTTGGTTTGGTTGACCAGGTGGTCAAACTTTTGACCTAGGAGGTTTCGGTCAACCAGGGCCTTTTGAACTAACTTAGCTGGTCGTACGAAAGTGCACCATGTGTGCATTTCGGTCCAATTTTGAAGCATACAAACCCTAATGAAGTGCCGAACAAACATATGTGTAAATGTGTGTGTCCTAAGGTCACTTAGGGTCCAATTTGAAGACACCAAAAAAGTCTGGTGTCGGTCGACTATACCCTAAGGTCTTTCTAAGGTCATTTCTCATTTACGGTTTTTTTGAGCTTACGTAATAAATCATACATGTGATGTGTGTGAGCTTATTACAAACCAATCCCTATTTACTATTACAGACCTTTCCAACTTAAATATTTCAGACCCGAATATAAATTACAACAAATAAATTATATCTAGGGTCTTCAAAGTCTTCGTTTTCCTCCGAGTCTCTGAGTACTATCAGAGGATACTACCAAGATAAACCTGCATATCAACTCGGTAGTCATTAAATACCTGAGTATTTGTCATAATAAAAACAGGGTATGACCCATAGGGTCAACAAGTATGGCAAGAAAGTAGATCTAATCAGATGCAATCAGCAAATTAGGTCAACAAATCTCAAAATCAGCCATTCTCGAACACCTATAATTCGGGTTGGAGGAATCACCTGAACTTTCATGGAGGAATGATCAGTTTGGTCCATCTTCCTCACAGTTTCAACAACTTCCTCAATCTTATGTGCCACCTGCGTAGCCACTATATCATCCAGTTACAGATCCTCAATAGCAGCATCAACCGCAACAGATCTCTCAGAGCTACACATCTCCAATATTTCAACCTAATTTAGCTCCTATTCCGCCTAAGAAACCTTCTAATTATGGTGTGGTACAGATAGCAAACACTCTTCAATAATTTATGTAGAATAAAAATCATACCATAAATGAGCTACAAGGCATTATTAATAAGATGAGTATACAGTTAAATTATTTAGAAAAAAGGGAAATTTCCAACACAACCTCAGCCTAATCCCTCGGTATGTCAAACAACTCTTGTGCTTATTTCATTGAGGAAAATATTTTGAGTTAGTTTGAATATTTTTATTAGCATCTTTGAAAACCTAATCTAAATATTGAGATTTGTTATATCTTGTTTCAAAGAAATAGCTTGTTTGCATACTCTTGAGCATATTTGAGATTATACTTTACTGAGTGTTGATAGCACACATACACATCACAGAGCTTACAATTCCTATATTGTTGATGTGTGGTTGATTGAGTATACTGTACATACTGTAGTACATATCTACTTGCTTAAGAAGCATATTTCCGTGTACATAAATTTTCATACATTTGTTGTATTCTAGGTGTGGGCCTGAAGAGGGAGACTAGCCCTGTTAAATAGTCTCAGATTGACTTAGACCCGGTTAGGAAAGCTAGGTGCACCATCTTGGTAAGGTGTAGATTGAGGTCAGCCCTGCTAATTGACCTAGTTGTAAAAGGTGCCGCTTCACCTGTTAAGTGAGCCATAGTGGAATCTTTGCCCTGGTGAGCCAAGGAGGGGACGTAGGCACTTTGGCCAAATCTCGATCACATATCGCGTGTGCTATTTATTTTTTCCGTACTTTATATTAACACATGTGTATGTTTTATTCATGATTGCATAGACAGACCCTAGGTTGTGTAATACTGCTGCTAGACTAGTTGACCTAGGGATAAATTTTTAAATCTCGAATTCACCACCCCTCTTGGGATTGCACCAAAACTAGCACTTTTATTTGTTTTCTTTTATTTTATGGGTTTGGATTATTACATTTTATATAGAACTTTAACCGGATAGCATGGATGCAATGACTTGGAATGAGTTGGGAGCAATCATTCGCCTTTGTTTGACTAAGGATGTGTTGTATCACATCATGGATGAGAATTCTCTAGCATTAGTTTGGTAAAAACGAGAATTTCAATATATGTCTAAGGGTTCGTCAAAATCTGCAAGTGTAGTGGAGAAAGACTCAGAATGTAGTGTTAGAGATATGCTATGTGTTTCATCGGGCTAGGAGTCCCTCATGGGTGATTCTTGAATTTTAGTCACCAGATGCTTTTGTCCTAGAAAATGGTTTGACATCTACATGTCAGTTTATACTAGTTGTATTTTGATGGAAAATGATATTTCATGCAAAATATTTGTTATTGCAAATGTCAAAATAAAAATATATGATGGTATTGTAAAATCCATATGTGATATAAAACATGAATCTGGTCTAAGGAAGAATGGTATTTTCACTGGAAATTTTAAACCGTAATGGATATTGTTACGAGTCAAAATGTTAAGAAATGAAAATGTGTGGTAACTTGATAGTGATGAAAGGGGATAAAGTAGCGAGAAATATCTTTGCACTATGGGATGTTATAGTTGTAGGTCGAGTTGCAACTATTGAGTCTGAGTCGGGTTTCTTGTGGCATATGCGATTAGAGCATATGGGTGAATACATGTATTCAGATGTTTAGGAACCAATGATGATAGCATCAAGGGATAGACATATGTATTTTGTGGGTTTATCATGAAGGGTCTCGGTGTACTTCATGTAGTGGCTGAGGTGAAGAACCAAACCGGATGAGAGATTCTCAAGTCAAACATTGGGGCTGAGTACGCTGGTTTTATTCAAGAAGTTTTGTGAGCAGGGTAGGTTGTATGCAAGGCTTGCAGGGAATTTTTTGGTGAAGTCAGTGAGTATGGTGCATTTCTCGTGTGACCGATCGTCAAAAGAATCGCTAGATGGGAAAGTTGCAGATGAATGGTGGGCAGGTTCTGTGGTAGACTACTCGGTTGTGAGTGGATGTCCACTGGTGCAATATTCTAGTGACTAAGGATCTAGGCTTGGTGTTGTTTCCGAATAATACATCTTTCTAGGTCATATGAAAGGTAGGTGCAATCTGGGTGATCCTATGACAAACAAAGGCGTGATCAAGGACATGACTTTTGTTCTTAAAGTCATAGGCAGTGTACTCAAGTAAAGGAAGAGAAACAAATGCCTGAAAACTACAGTAGTAGTAGTTATGTTATTCAGGTGGAGTTAGGGACTCAAGGCAGAAATGTGAGGAGTTATATCTCGATTCAATAGTATCACGATATGAATGGGCATGTGATGCAAGTGGAGCAGCAGACTCAGGGTAGAGATGACATAGTTCATATTGCAGGGAGTTTTCAGCTCGGGAGATCAGTAGGATCACAGTGGGCTCATGTGTACTATCAGACCACTACTCGGGTGTGTCAGTTGGTGAGGCTTCCAGTGTGGTAAAGGGTGATAGGATGTCATGGAGTGATGTATCTGTTGTGTGTGAATAACATGTTATTGGCTAGAAAGGCTTTGACAGAGGCTAATCTTTTGGATACTCTTTTGAAAGTTCTTGACATGAATGTGTTAGGTACGGCCAAGATGGGTCTTGGTTTGCTGTTTTTCTTGAAAAAAACTCTAGGGATATTGGTGTTATCTTAGGGTGGCTTTGTCTATAGAGCTAGAGGGAAATTGATGTTATCTCAGGGTGGTTTTATGGACGGAACTACAGGAAGATTTTTTTTTTTTTTTTTCTATCTCATTGGAGTTCTGTGAAGAATCTATATGGAATATTTACCACTCGGTACCCAAGGACGAGTTGTGATTTCCAGGATATGTTAAAGGTCCTCCATGATTTTGTAATGGAGTGTTTCATCAGGCAACAGAGTGAACCGTCAATTATTAGTTTTGTTGAAGATTATGTAGGGGGCTTTGGTAATATAAGACTTGCAACAACTTTTGTGTTTACAGTTGTGGGATGGTCTTATTGGAAGCCTAGGATGAAGTCTTTGGGTATTGCATCTACAACTATATCGGGGTTGATGGTAGAAGCTAAAGTTATCATTAGCAAGTTCAAGCGGCGTTACTTGGACTTGATGCATGTCTCCAAGTGCTAGAAGGGAGACGGTCTTAACTGAACGTTCAGAGTTCAAGGTGAAGCATTCAGATATATTTTTCGGGTTCTCCTAAGGGGCGTATAATCGCCAAGGTGGAGATTGTTGTTTATAGTATAACTCTTATACTTCGAGAGTTTATAAACAAAGGGAAAAACATATGGATGTGTCTTGGTATAGGGTAGCAGTAAAGACTTATTGATGATGAAACAGTGAGAGCCAGGAAATATCCGAGTTTAAAGACTCGTTAACGAGTTGTCTTCTCTGACTCGTCGACGAGTGCCCTGTTCTTGTCAACGAGTGGTCACTGGACTACGAGAAAATATTTGAATTTTGAATGTAAATGGTGCGACGGTTGGGGATTCGGGGGGGAGTCTCGAAGGGCTTGTTATATATATGTTCTTTTGGGCATATTTTGATAAGTAAGGGAATAAAAGAGGGTGAGAGAAGGAGGGAAGATCATTGTATTGTGAGACTTTGATTTTAGTAGTGAAACTCTTGCCGATTGCTCTCGTGGATGTAGGCTTTGCCGAACCACGTAATTCCTGATGTTGTTGCACATATCTTTACTCTCTTTATCTTGCTATGGTTGTGGAATTTTTCTCTTTATCACCATTTTTTGTTTGTTGCAAGTATGTATGTGTGATCTTTTATACAATATTCATTCCAATCCACATTATTAAGAGAGGTCGCCCTTATTTTTCACAACAACATTATATGTGCTAGATACAATAAAGGTGATAGTAACTCTATAAATCATTAATGTGTCCAATGAGTTACCCATAAATGTTATTTTATTTTAAAAAAAATAGATCATATTTTTCAAAATATTAAAGATAAAAATAATAAAGAATCAAAATAATTTCTTTCTTAAAAAAATAACTCACATATTGTGAAATTTAAAGATAACAAAGATAAATAAATACTTCTTTAAAAAAATTTAACTCCTATTAGTTAAAAATATTAAACAAAAATTTTATATATGTTTAACAAGTATACATTTTAATGATCCACTACTAATTAGATGGATTTGGGTTGATATTTTACACATATGTTAATAAATAGGTCAATTCAAACTTAAATTCTTATAAATCCTACCAACTAATAACCGAACCCAAACCTGACCCGATGACCCAATTTGTCAGCCCTAGTGTGTGTGTGTGTGTGTGTGTGTGTGTGTGTGTGTGTGTGTGTGAGAGAGAGAGAGAGAGAGAGAGAGAGAGAGAGAGAGAGAGAGAGATGCAAATAATGTCATTGCAAAAGTGAACAAGGCCCACATTGTGTATGAAAAATAGTAATTTTCGTTTCAACCAATTGAAATCCTTGGTTGTATGCAAAACCATTTGTAATGGACAATCAACTTAATTTGTTTTTTCCCATTGATCAATTATGTAAACTAAACAAATATCAAGACAAAGAGAAAGTTAACAAATGTAGAATCCTATGCATGCATAAAAAGAAAAAGAAATCACATATGCATGTGCGTGTATTGCCTAAAATATTATTTAGTTTCAAAATATCAAACAATTATTACAATTTATTAACTCAATCTTTCCATCAAAACATAGTATCAGAAATAAGGGTTAAACCCAAAAAGAAAAAAAAGAAAAAACTAACTTTTTCTCTTATACAAAAGAAATCACTAACAGCTTGTTTGGTTAGGCGGAATAGTTACTCCTTGAAATAAGATAAAATATAGTTTAAGTTTTGTGAATCAAGGGAATAATTATTGCATATATACTCATAATTATTTCATTCAATGTGTAATAAAAAAGTAATAGATATTCCAATGATAAAATTTAGGAATAGTTATTCCTTGTCTATTTCATATTATAGACTCATAAAATATTTCATATCATTATTTGTTTTGTAGTAACAAAAAAATTTCTTGTATAATATTAATTGTAATTAACATACTAAAACTAAATTATTCTTACAATAGATATTGTGCAAACAAACGTAACCTAAGAATCCAAATATACTAGTTAAACTAATTCCACTTTTAAACTAATTTCATTCTCTTGTAAATATACTGAATTATATAAATTTCATTATCTTGTAAATTATTAAAGTCACTTTCACCTTAGACTATGAACTTAATTAAACAACTTTGGAAAGATTGACTAAGAATTGCAAATAATAAGTTAAATCAGATATTTTAAATGCAAAGAAAATATTACTTTGATAAAAATATATTAGCTATTATTTTAAGAAATTTTCTAAAACAAACAAATAAAATGAAAAAAAAAATTATGTTTTTTTAAATTTAAAATTTTGATAGATGAAAGTACATTTTAAAATTTGATTGGCCCCAAAATTTTGGTTAAATTTGATAGCGCACATGTGCATATATATATACAAACTTTAATTTAAAATTTTTATTTTACATTTGAGAATTTCAATATAGTAATTCTAATATCTACCAAATTTAAAAAGTATTTCTATAAATTCAAAAATTAAATTTAAGCAAATAAAAAATTTTGTTTTCTTTTGATTGTATTTTTTTTTTTTTTTTTTTTTGTGGAAACTTCTTGAAATGTGAGTTAACATTTTTCATCTCTTCAAGCTTATTCAATTAAATTCACCATATATCATGAAAGTGTTTTTTAATAATTTATAGGAGAATAAATTTATTAGTGGTAAAATAAGTTTAGACAATATAATTGGGTTCTTAGTAATTTTATTTTGGTAGATGGAAATGTAAAAGGAAAAAGCAAGTGGGTGTCGCGACGTCTCGGACCCGGCCCAGAGAGAACCACTCTCTCTGGCACAAAAAATGTGTGGGTTCCAGCTGCGAACAGGGGAAAAAACGGAATGTGTGGTTTTGAAAATGTAATTTTTCATAGAAAACATGGTGTGATGGAGTCGCCACTAACCTTTTGAAGTGTGGTTAGAACACTTGATTGCTACCCTGTTAGGGGTAGAATCTACCTGCGTTACCAGAGTCGGGCTCGGGAGTGCGATTACGCGAGGGGAAGGTATTAGCACCCCCTACACGCCCGTTCTTACAAACGGTACCAGATTAATCAAAAATTATCCCGAAATAAATGTAATAAGCCTTTACAGATTACTCCCTTTCAAAAATCAAAAGAATGAAAATACTGTATAGGTATTCCCTCAGAACTGGGGCAATCCGATACTCCGAAGAGTTCACGCCCTTGGTTGCAATCATCGGGAAAGAAAATCAAAAATAGGATATAAAATACGCTCCTGGGAGGTTTTTGAAATCTGTAGGTTTTTCTAAGTAGGAAAATAGTATTCAGGGAGGTTTTAGAAATTTGTTCGGGATGGAAATGATTTTCTGTGCCTAAAAAGATATTTTTGTGATTTTTCCTTAGTGTGAAAACATTTATGTGATTTTTCAATATTTTTCCCAAACTTTCAAAATAACACAAATAAAATCAAAGTATGAAAATGTTTTTAGGATTTTTGAAAATTTTTGATTTTTATGAATTTTCTGAATATCAATAATAAGAAGCAAATGAAATGGAGAAAACCGGCGTGAACCAGTTCGGTGGAAGACAAACCGATCAAATGTTGACTGGTCCGGGAAAAACCAGTCTAAGGTCTTGGTCGAGACCAATTTTGTGGATTTTATGAATATTTAAATAATAATCAAGTGAAACAGGGAAAACCGGCGTGAACCAGTTCGGAGGATGACGAACCGGTCAAATGTTGACCGGTCTGAGGAAAAACCAGATTAAGGTCTTGGTCGAGACCATTATGGTTCAGAGTGTGTCTTGGGAACATAAGCATGGCTATTGAGCACGTGGATGTGTATATGTATGCATGTGAATTGTGCACGAACGGGTGTGTACATGAATGTGTATGTGCGTGTGGGTGCACGTACGTGCATGAAGGAATGAATGTAGCACACATAGGTGGGAGTGTGTGGATGTATATGCTGAACGCATGTTCATGCATGAGCATGTCAACGTATGCGTATGACCATGGTGTACACACATGAGCGCATGGATGTGTGAGTGTGCATATGTGAGTGGGAATTTGTATAAATGAGTGTTTGTGAATGAACATGTATTGTGCAAGTGTGTGGGTTTGTAGGAAAGAGTGTATTCATGATATGCATGAGTGTGTGAATTTGTATGAATGAGTGTGGACATGCATGTGCACGTGTGTGTACGTGTTAGAATGCATGGGTGTAGACATGCATGAGTGAAGGTGCTCATGTGTGAGTGTGTTCATGCATGTGCATGCATATGGGCATGCCTAAGAGTATGAGAGTGCTTTAATATGCATGTGTGATAGAATTATTGAAAAATATTTTTGGATTTTCCCCTTATGTTTTTATATTTTTTGGCATTTTTATTGAGTTTTTATGAATTTTTTATGATTTTTATGGGTTTTTGGGAATTTATTTAAATATATATACATATATAAACCGGTCTCTTACCGATTCAGGGACCCCACCGGTTCAAAGGGAGAACCGATCCAAAGGGTCAACCCGGTTTAAGGTCTGGGGCAAGACCATGACACGCGATGGCTGGTGGTTGGTTGTCATGATAAGGTGGACCAGAATTAGTTCCATGTGTCGAGGGATGAGGGGTGCTCGCACGCGGATGAGAATCGAACCACGTGGCTCCATCTTGATCGTCCACGGAAGGGCAGTGAGGTTTGATTAAGGCATAAAATGTGATATGACAGCCTTGCCATGTGTCGATAACATGCGAGAGCGAACGGCCACTCGGAACATTAATGGTGAGGAGGTGAGGACTACCATGTGTTGAGACCCGGAGGAGTGTTTCAGGGGATTTTTGGTAGGGTGTGATCTTGGTCGTCCCTTGACGTGTGAATCAAATGGCTGATATGGAAAGATCACTGATCGTTAATGGGGAAGGACGCAAGGGTGCCACGTGCACAGGACCTCATAATGGCGCCTGCCGCGGGCAGATCTGGTTCGTTGGTGGGTAAGGGATCCAACGGCTAGGATTGGGGGTTCGACTCAGCATTAATGATGTCTTGCACTAGTGCGCCACGCGTCACTCGGGGGTTGAGTTACTTTTTACGCCCATGATGCAAGGTAGGTCTTGACCATTGATCGGCTCGGACGATCCATTAATGCTAAGACTCATGAGAGGGAGGAAACTTGAGAACCATATCCTGCATTTACAAATATCATATGGATTTAAACAAACTAAGGGATATGGTTTGTGATTGTTACCTCTCACTCTTTCTCCTTTCGGTCTTATTTTCCACTCTCTGTGTGTATCTGAGCACCTGTTCTGGTGTGATGAGCTTCTGAGTATGAGTTCCTAAACTCTTCTTTTAGGTTCTGATCAGGGAGCACTAGGGGATGTCCCTTGGTTGGTTTGTTTGCACCTTCTCCTTCTTTCCACCGTTAGTTCTCTGCTTATCAATTTCGATAGAGCTCTACCCTTCTCTGCCTCTCTTTAATTTCCCTGATCTTCTACAGTATTTCCTTATGCTCTCTGTTTCCCCCCCCCCCCCTCAATTTGGCAGAACCTCTTTCCCTCTTTTAATTTCACATCTCTCTCTCAATCCTTGTGGGGTTTCTCTACTTTCTAAGGAGTTTAAAAACTAGCAGAGCCTCCCCTATTCTCTGAATTTTTTCTTACTTCTCTTAATTTCACCAAGGTTTCACTTCTAACTAAGGGGGTGTTGCTTCCTAATCTTTGCAGAGTTTTTCTAAGCTCTCTCCCTCTAATTCTTAAACTGACTGAACCTTCTCCTCTCTTTCTAATTTCTTTCTCTCTCTCTCCCAATTCTTGCAGCGTTTCTCTTCTATTCCCCGGGGTGTCTTCTATAGTGTCGGGACTCCTTATTTATAGGGAGTCTGAGAGTGCATTTTGGCGCCAACTATCTTAACAAATTTCCCCTCCCACAAACTGTGTCAGGGAATGATTCCCTTTAACAAATCATGCATGATTTCCTCTTCTATTTTTTTTTTCTTTTTTTTGATTTCATGAATTTCTGGCTAGCTAACTGATTTCCTTCTCTCTTGTGCGCAGATGAAATGTCCATGTGGCATGCTAGGACTTGCGGCCATTTTGGAGGCCTCTAGCTGACAGCATCAGACTGGGGAGTAGGGTATTTTCATTTTATTTTGTATTTCTTTTTCTGCTGCTGCCTGATTTTGCCCTTTTGTTTCTTTTGTGTGCAGGAGGCTGGAGTGGTGCTTCCAAGTGTTATCACAGCAATGGAGGGCAATGGAATATTAATTTATGTTTTACATTTTGTATATATTTTTATTTTATTGTATTTTATCATTTTCTATGTATGTGTACTCTATGTCATAGTTGGGGCACGGGTCTCTCATATGACATCATTTCTGTAGTTTTTGCCAAAAACCACTGTTGACCAAACTTCTTCTAATAAAGTGTATGTGGTTTTTCAATTTTGACCCCAATAGGTTGACCAATTTTGTCTTACAAAAGCCCAATGATTAAAGAAGAGTTTAACATCTAAACAGATCTCTGGTTTTTAAATTAAATGACTCACTTGATTAAAAATCTAATTAAAAGTTTGAAAACACCATTTAAACATTTAAACCCAACTTTAAAATTAAAGGACTCATTCAATTAAAAATCTCATTAAAAGTTTAAAAGATCCAATTAAACCTTTAAAGCTCAGCTTTCAACCACACATCACTTAATTTTCAAATCTGACTCAAGGATTGTCATTCAGATTTGAACTGAACTTTAAGAATGAACATTGAATATTTCCTAGCACCGAATAAATTTTATGAAAAACTCAATTTAAAATCATGGTAAGAATGACTTTCCTTTCTCACTTACCTCAAAGTTTAAAAAGCTCTCTTGAGATAACTGGGCTTTCATAATGGGGCTCCAGTTACGAAAAGGACCCAAGGGCTCAATTAAGCTTAAAATTAACTTTATTACACCACGTCTTTTCACGAAGGCCTAATAAAAATTAGGGTGTCAACAGTGGGTTTTATGGATTTTAAACAATAATGTTTAACCAAATATTGATGGAGGGATTGACTTGGTTAATTGGATATTTTCGTAACAAGTTAGAATCAACGGGCTAACTTGTAACTAAGAAAAAGTTTTTAAGTGACATACGTGTATGTGTGTGTGTATATGTATACATGCATATAAAATTTTTTAGCCATGCAATGGGTGCTACTTAACTTTTTGTTTGTCATGATTGTAAGTCTTCAATACAATCTAATATGAAGAGCATGTGAAGTAAATCTTGCCCATTTCAATGTTTACATTATCATTAATTGCATCTCCCTCTCTCTTTTTCTCTATTTTTTTTTTTTTTTTTGTCATGATTGTGTGGGTTTGTGTGTGCATAAGGTGTATATAAGTAACTTAGGCCTCATTGAGTCTTTCATCCCTAAAGCAGTAAGAGTTAAGGGGCTATTCTACCTATCACTACTTCTCCCTAGCTAGCCCAACCCAATGATCATGGCCAAAATCAAGTTTCCTTGCATCAATTGTGCTTTCCTTCTTATACTAGTTTTGATTCATCATGGAATCATGTCTTCTGAAGGAAGGCAATTCATGAAGATAGAGAACGTTGGCAACAATGGGAATGAAATGGGGCAAGATCATATAGCCAAAAACTTTATTCTCCACTCTGAACCATTAGCCCACAATCTTGCAGCTACTAATTATTTCAGACCTACAACACTGGGCCCGAGCCCAGGCAATAGTAATCCGCCCCATTAGCCAAAAGCATAGCTATGTAATTTAGGTGTTTAAACTACAATAAAGCAATGTTGTTGTATGTTAGCTTTATGTGCTAAGTACTTATATCCATGCCCATAAAGCATGTAGCTCGATTGGCTATCTAGGACAACACCTCATTGAGGGTGGTGACTAGTTAAAATCATAAGGCCACTATATATATAGTTGGAGGAGTACTATCATAAGTTCAACGACTTTTTTGTATTGTTGATATTTTAAGATGCTTTCAAGTCACCTTTAATGTTGAAAAAAGGTGAAGTGCTCGTTGTTTGTTTGAATGTTTTATTATTAAGAGATAACATTAATAGGTTCTACTCTTTGTTTTCTTTTTCTTGTTTCATGCATTTAGTCAAGAAAAAAAATCACCAAAAAGAAAATACAGTTGTTAATCAAGCCTCAAGAATGATTTCATTATCTTTGTGTTATGCCGCCACACTATAAAGCCCATTCGGCTTCAAAGGGAGTAGGCAAAGCATTAGCCTAATGTTAATTTTGTATAAATTGTGAAATATACAATTTAATTTTTGTAAGTACTAATAATAATTGAATTAATATCTTTGTAACCACTAATAAACAAATTGAATTAATAATTTATTCAAACACAATATGATTAATTAATATAATTTTTTTTGTTCTGGTATAACAAATATTTGTTAGGGTGACATTGTCTTTATTAATCTAATAAATTTTTTTCCTTGGTTTACGCTTCATTAACATAAATGGTAATAATTTTTTATTATTATTTATTTTTAAAAAAATATGGAATAACTTACTAGTTTGTTTGTGTTGTCAATGTATCACATATCTAAACTAATAAGATAAATAAATAAATTTAAATAAACATATACTTCAGATAAAAAAATAAAAAATTTAATAAATGTTGTTAACATCATATTTTGTCTAGATGTCAATTTACCAAAACACAGAACATGGCCAAATGGCCCAAATCCACATTTTTTTTTTTTCCAAAAATTCAGAAAAATTGTAAATTTAATATTTAAAATTTGCATGATGTGAATTGTAAATGGATATTTATATATATATATATATATATATATATATATATATATATATATATTAAAATTCAAAATTGTCACCTAATTGTTGGTTTTAGATGTCAACACTCATTGGAATTCATTTGATTTCTAAATTTTATAATTAGGATGCAATTATACCATAATTTATAGGGCTTGGTCATAACCCAATCCATGGGTCCCATCACTTCTTCAACCTAAATCCATCTTTAACCCAGAGCCAATTTTGACCACAGTCAAGTTATGCTTGGAGAAGGATCCCAATTTTATTTTTTTTAGGCTTCATCAAATCCTTTGAACGGCCCTTTTGGTATGTGCACACTCGTGCCTATAAATACCCCATAAAAGAATAAAGAAGGAAGCATTTGGGGGGAAAATGAGAACTTTTGGTATACCAGAGTACTAATACCATCATAATACAAAAGTAACTCTCCCAAAATCACCTATACAACCCAAGGTACATAAAACATATCCATACACAGACAAATAGCAGTGTCTCACTAACACTAACTTCAACCCCAAAACCACTAATCCTGCCCGGAGCTCTCTTAGCTCGTCTCTCTAGATTTCTTGAAATATTAAAAATTAAGGAGTGAGACACCTCTTAGTAAGAGGAAATAAATTATTGTCAGTGTGTGGTAACATGAGTTTTAATGTATCATAGCACGTTCATTTATTAAATAATTTAACTGAGTAATCATGAAAACTATACTCATATTCATATATATACACATTTACAACCATATGTCTTTCTCAAAAATATGTACGTGCTCAATTCGTTTCTCTGGGTTCAAAACCCAACATGTTTGTAAATGTACATTTATCATGTCTGTAATGAGGAACCAACCTGAGTGGATATTCATATATCACCATCATGTAATCACCCCACATGACCGGATTGTGCGGCCCGAATGCGGGACTTAACCATGGTTGGCCTACCATGCTAAGTCAAAACAATTCTCGTCTGTAGTACGATTGGCCCACCGTAGCCTTGTTTAGACCCAGGGGTGGTTAACATCTCTTTACAGGCTCAATCAACTTCCAATACCAATAATCTCCCCAAGAAGTGTTGGTGCACTAACTCATTCGCAAGAAAGACCTTAGGTCCTTGCACATACACATAAAATAATTCTTATAATAACTTATATAATCAGGGGATTTAATTGGAGAAAAACTTGACTTGTAGGCAAAAGTTGTGAGGATTCGGGTGACCAAACCCTTAACCAGTCAAAAGGTTGACTTGATTTCGGACGACCGAACCATTTTGGTCGTAGCGTCCTAGGGCGACCGAACCACTAATCTAACTTTTCCTAACAACTCGGTAGCTTGAACTTGTATGTTCAAAATACGCTCAAGCAACCAAACACATGAGTTCGGTTAACCGAACTTCAGAAACTGGCACTCGAATCTCAGACAATGTGGAAATAGCCTTGGTCCAACAAAACGAACCCATGCTCAGGCGACTGAACTTCAAAAACTAAATTTTTTCATTGTCTCTGTTCAGGCAACCGAACCCTGGTTCAGCCACCCGAAACTCTCAGGTTGAAATAATTTGTGTCGCGGTTAAGCACAGTTAAATGAGATTAATATTTCTTAATGGTTTTAAAACAATATTAATAATTTCCCCCATGTCCTTAACGGTTATAATTTTCCCTACTTCTATATATAGGGGAAAATTTGTGAAAATTAGTATAGGATTAGCAAGATCATTAGTGAAAAATCCTCTCAAATTCAAATAGCCTATTTTTCCTATACTATTTCAAATACTCTCATATACTCCTTCCTATGATCAATCCAAGTATTATGAGAGTTCTTATTGTGCTAGTCCTCTATTTTACATTGCTTAAAACTCTCATCTTTGTGGTTGTTGATTGTTTTATTTTTAAGAGTGAAGCAAAAGTATTTCGCACAAATTTAATTTGATAAATATTGAGTTGGGAAACTTCATTAGTTTGAGGATCTTAGCATTGTCATTGCAAGATTTCCTAAAGCAATAATTTTTGTGTGCAAAGAATTTTTACAAGCTATATTTCAAACAACTCTTGTGCTTATTTCATTGAGGAAAATCTTTTGAGTTAGTTTGAATATTTTTATCAGTATCTTTGAAACCCTAATCTGAATATTGAGATTTGTTATATCTTGTTTCAAATAAATAGCTTGTTTGTACACTCTTGAGTATATTTGATACTATACATTACTGAGTGTTGATAGCACACATACACATCACTGAGCTTACAATTCCTATATCGTTGATGTGTGATTGATTGAGTATATTGTGCGTATTGTAGTACATATCTACTTGTTGAAGAAGCATATTTTCGTGTGCGTAAATTCTCATACATTTGTTGTATTCCAAGCGTGGGCCTGAAGAGGGAGACTAGCCCTGTTGAATAGTCCTAGATTGGCTTAGACTCGGTTAGGAAAGTTAGGTACACCATCCTAGTAAGATGTAGGTTGAGGTCAGCCCCGCTAATTGACCTGGTCATAGACGGTGCCGCTCCACCCGTTAAGCGAGCTATAGTGGAATCCTTGTGCTGGTGAGCCAAGGAGGGGACGTAGGCACTTTGGCCGAACCTCGATCACATATCGCGTGTGCTATTTATTTTTTCTGCACTTTATATTACCGCAAATGTATGTTTTATTCATGATTGCATAGACAGACCCAAGGTTGTGTAATACTGCTATTAGATTGGTTGACCTAGGGATAAATTTTTAAATCTCCAATTCCCCAACCCTCTTGGGATTGTACCAAATATAACACTGTTATTTGTTTACTTTTATTTTTTAGGTTTGGATTATTACAGTTTATATAGAATTTCAACCGAATAACATGGATGCAACAACTTGGAATGAATAGGTGCAATCATTTGTCTTTGTTTGACTAAGGACGTGTTGTATCATGTCTTGGATGAGAATTCTCCAGCATTAGTTTGGTAAAAACGGTAATGCCAATATATGTCTTAGGGTTCGTCAAAATCTGTAAGTGCAGTGGAGAAAGACTAAGAATGTAGTGTTAGAGATATGCTATGTGTTTCATCGGGTTCGGAGTGCCTCATGGCTGATTCTTGAATCTTAGTCACTGGATGCTTTTATCCTAGAAAATGGTTTGACATCTACAAGTCAGTTTATACTAATTTCATGCAAAATATTTGTTATTGGAAATGTCAAAATAAAAATGTATGATGGTGTTGTAAAAGTCATATGTGATGTAAAACATGAATCGGGTCTAAGGAAGAATGGTATTTTCATTGGAAATTTTAGACTGCAATGGATATTTGTATGAGTCTGAATGTGAAGAAATGTAAATGTGTGGCAACTTGATAATGATGAAAGGGGATAAAGTGGCGAGAAATATCTTTGCACTACAGGATGTTATAGTTGTAGGTGGAGTTGCAACTGTTGAGTATGAGTCGGATTTCTTGTGGCATATGCAGTTAGAGCATATGGGTGACTACATATATTCAGATATTTGGGAACCGATGATGATTGTATCAAAGGATAGATGTATGTATTTCGTGGGTTTATCACAAAGGGTCTTGGTGTACTTCAAGTAGTGGCTGAGGTGGAAAACCAAACCGGGTGAGAGATTCTCAAGTCAATTATTAGGACTGAGTACGCTGGTTTTGTTCAAGAAGTTTTGTG
Source organism: Malania oleifera (assembly GCF_029873635.1). Taxonomy (NCBI): domain Eukaryota; kingdom Viridiplantae; phylum Streptophyta; class Magnoliopsida; order Santalales; family Ximeniaceae; genus Malania; species Malania oleifera. The sequence continues at coordinate 21,128,430 of NC_080419.1, read as the reverse complement.
AGCAGGGCAGGTTATATGCAAGGTTTGCAAGGTACTTCTTGGTGAAGTCAATGAGTATGGCTAATTTCTTATGTGATCGATCATCAAAAGAATCGTTAGATTGGAAAGTTACAGGTGAATGGTGGGCAGGTTCTGCAGTAGACTACTCTATTGTGAGCAATATTCTAGTGATGGAGGATCTAGGCTTGGTGTTGTGTCCGGACAATACATCTTTCTGGGTCATATGAAAAGTGGGTGCAATTTGGGTGGTCCTATGACAAACAAAGGGGTGATCAAGGACATGACTTTTGTTGTTAAAGTCATGGATAGCATACTCAAGTAAAGGAAGAGAAACAAATGCTAGAAAACTGCAGTAGCAGCAATCATGTTATTTAGGTGGAGTTAGTGACTTGGGGTAGAAATGTGGGGAGTTATATCTTAGGTCAATAGTATCACGGTATGAATGGGCATGCGATGCAAGTGGAGCAACAGACTCAAGGTAGAGATGACATAATTCATATTGCAGGGAGTTTTCAGCTCGAGAGACCAGCAGGATCACAATGGGCTTATGTATTCTATCATACCACTACTCGGGTGTGTGAGTTGGTGAGGGTTCCAGTGTGGAAGAGGGTGATAGGATGTCATGGAGTGATGTATCTGTTGTGTGTGAATAACACGTTATTGGCCGGAAAGGCTTTGACTGAGGCTAATCTTTTGTATACTCTGTTGAAAGTTTTTGACATGAATGTGTTGGGTACGGCCAAGATGGGTCTTGGTTTGCTGATTTTCTTGAAAAAAAACTATAGGGAGATTGATGTTATCTCAGGGTGGCTTTGTCCATAGAGCTACAAGGAAATTGATGTTATCTCAGGGTGGCTTTATGGACAGAACTGCAGGGAGATTTTTGTTTGCTATCTCATAGGAGTTCTGTGAAAAATCTATATGGAATATCTACCGCTCGGTACCTAAGGACGAGTTGTGATGTCCGGGATATGTTAAAGGTCCTCCATGATTGTGTAATGGAGTGTTTCAGCAGGCAACAGAGTGAACTGTCAGTTATCAGTTTTGTTGAAGATTATGTAGGGGGCTTTGGTAATATAAGGCATGCAACAGCTTTTGTGTTTAGTGTTGTGGGATGGTCTTATTGGAAGCCTAGGATGAAGTCTTTGGGTATTGCATCTACAACTATATCGGGGTTGATGGCAGAAGCTGAAGCTACAATCGGCATGTTCAAGAGGCGTTACTTGGACTTGGTGCATGTCTCCAAGTGCTAGAAGGGAGATGGTCTCAAACGAATGTTCAGAGTTCAAGGTGGTGCACTCAAATATATTTTTCGGGTTCTCCTAAGGGGCATATAATAGGAAGGTGAAGATTTTTGTTTATGGTATGACTCTTATACTTTGGGAGTTTATAAACAAAGGGAAAACCATATGGATGTCATCTTGGTGTAGGGTAGCAGTAAAGACTTATCGACAATGAAACACCGAGAGCTGGGAAATATCTGAGTTTAAAAACTCATCGATGAGTTATCTTCTCTGGCTCGTCGAAGAGTGACCTGTTTTTGTCGACGAGTGGTCGTTGGGTTATGAGAAAATATTTGAATTTTGATTGTAAATGGTGTGACAATTAGGGATTCAGGGGGAGGGGGGGGATGTCTCCAAGGGCTTGTTCTATCTATCTCTCTATATATATGTGTGTGTATATATATATATGTGTGTATATATAAGGGTTTGTTCTATCTATATATATATATATATATATGTGTGTGTGTGTGTGTGTGTGTGTGTGTGTGTGTTTTTGGGGATATTTTGACAAGTAAGAGAATAAGAGAGAGTGAGAGAAGGAGATAATACCATGGTTGGCCTACCAGGCTAAGTCAAAACAATTCTCTTCTATAGTACGATTGGCCCACCGCAACCTGGTCCGGACCCAGGGGTGGTCAACATCTCTCCGCAGGCCCAATCGAATTCTAATACCGACACTCTCCCCGAGAAGTGTGATTACACTGACTCATACACATAAAATAATTCTCATAATCACTTATATTATCATGGGATTTAACTGCATAAAAATTTTGTTGACTCTATGAGTCCAATCTGGTTTTGATAATGAAAAATCCCTTGGTATTTGATCTGTGCATTGAGTTTGTGAACAGGAACTATATTAAGCATGCACTAAAGGATAACGAGTCATGGAAGTCACAAAGTAAAGCTAACATATCTTGTCAAGATCCTTGGAACTCAAAGAGTACGAGAATCAAGATGCAAGTGGCAAAGTTCAAGAACATCTTGGGAATTGGTATTTAGAACTCATGTACTTACATTTTCATATGATTTAATTTGAGGCTCAACGTAACTTAGAATGAATTTAGGATTCATGCATTTCATGTACATCATTAGGGTACTTTCATGGACTTAGAAATACTTTTAAAACCATACAAAATATGTTTTATAAAAGACCCAAGAAAAAGAGCAAAGAAGATTTTTAAATTAGAAAAGGAAAATTGAGAAAAATGGGACTTCAGTAGCCTAAACTCACCCTCAGTAGCCTGAAGAATTTCTTCAGGAGCCTGAAGATTAAGTTCGGTAGTCTGAAGAATTAATGGGAAAACACAGCAAGTTGGCCGAGCCACCTCGGTTGCCTAACCCTAGAACCTCAGGCGCCTGAACCACTTCAGAAGCCTGACCCTATCCTTAGGCGCCTTACCCTACATCCTAAGTTAAATTTTCAAAGGGTTAAGGAACTTTAGTCACCTGGGTGTTCACCCTCGGGCGCCTGAACCTACGGGAAAGTTAAAATTGTGATTTTTATTAAACGAACTCGCAAAACATTTCTTTGATCCAACGGCTAAGATTAATCCTAAGGGTAAGACACTATATATACTAAATATCTAAACCCTAGAATGAAGCTAAGACACTAAAGAAAGAGAAGAACACATCTTGTTGAAAGAATATTGAAAATTTGCTCCTATTGCTATACGATTGCCTACACTTCAATCTCTAACCATCAAGATTGGGCAAATCAACTCAGAATCTCAAAGGGAACTTGTTTACTCATCTGAATTCTCATTTGAGTATTGAGGTTTGATCATTCAATTTATTATCTTCAAGAACTTCTCATCTCATTACTTGTTCTTGATTATCTTTAGAAAAGTTTGATCTTGTGTGTGTTCATACATATAAAAAATTGTTTTTGAAAAGATCATTACTTGAGAAAGTTGTTTAGCTATTAATTGATTGTTTTTTTATTCAAGAGTATATATGTATATATATGGTTTTCGTAGAGCATATTATTGAAAAATCTATTTTTTATTAGGTATTAAAAGGTGGATCTTGAAATTGCTTATACATATACATATTTATTTTAAACAATATCGTTACTTGATTAAGGTTGCGTTATTGATTTAATGGTTTGATTCAAGTGTGCATTCAGTTATAGGATTCATATTTTATATATATTAAAACACTTGAGAATATATCCTTGGTATTCATAAATATCTATTTTATTAAGGGATATTTTCTTTGGAAAATCTTATACTCAGTATTTTGATCTTTGAATTACATATCATATATATATTAACATATTACAAAGATCGGGTTGTGATTAAATATTTTGAAAGAAACCCTTTTGATATTTATTGATAAAATATTCAAGATAAGTTTTTTAACAAGTTCACATTAGACATATTTGTGCTTCTTTACAAAGTGAACTAGAACCCTAATATACTCTAAAGCATTTTAAATATATCATTACGTGGGAGTTTTGGTTAAAGAGGGTTTGTGTGTTGAAGCATATCATACATAAAACCATTGTATCATTTTCATACATTCATGAGCTTCAAGTTTAATCATATGTTAATGTGTTAGGAATTTGATTTGTACTCACACGCTTTTGTTAGAAGCATTTTTTAGTGTTATTTTTCAGATTCTATTGTATATACGATTCGGTGTGTGAATCGGTGTGTGAGGAGAGAGTTGTATCTCTTGTAAGCAGCAAAGTAGGAGGGAGCTATGCCTCTTGTAAGCAGTGGATTATAAAGGAAGCTTCATCCCAATTTAAGGAACAGGGATTTAGTGAAATCCTTAAGTGGTTGCTCAAGGCGAGGACATAGGCCAAGTCGGCTAAACCTCGTGAAATTTGTGTTTGTCTTCTCTCTTCCCTTTACTCTTTATTTTCAACACTGCATTTAAATTGTGTATATTGCATGTATAGGTTGGATAGCCTTACACATAAGTAATTGAGTAACAAGAATTCATTGGTAAATATATATAAGAAGGGTTTAAGCCGTAAATAAGTGTCAAAAAATTTTTTAAATACCCAATTCACCCCCCCCCCCCCCCTCCTCTTGTGATTACACCTAATTCAACATTTGGTATTAGAGTGGGTTTACATAGACTTGATAGTTAATTTGTAAAACAATCACATGGCACACATTAGTGTACTCCATTCGGTAAGGGACACTCATCCACTAGGCTACCCATTTTCTGTGGTGTAAATTACACCTATTGGAAACGTAAGAGAGCATATATCTGCTGAACGTAGATTGGAAGGTTTGGAAAATAGTGACTAAAGGAAATCACATTCCCATAAAAGTAATTGATAAGATTAATGTACCTAAAACTGAAGATGAATATACTAAAGAGGATTGGAAATCAGTTCAAATCAATGCCACTGCCATGAACTTACTTTTCTGTGCATTAGATGTCAATGAATTTAATAGGGTAATGGCATGTAACTCAGCTAAAAAAATTTGGGAAAAACTAGACGTTACATATGAAGGCACTAAGGAAGTCAAGGATAGTAGGATAGACATGCTCACTAGTGAATATGAAGCATTTAAAATGACAACTGATGAATCCATACACTTTATGTACACTAGATTCACACACATGATTAACTCTTTAAATGCTCTTGGAAAAACTTACCCTACTTATGAGTTGATCAGGAAAATACTTAGGGGATTACCTCTAGTGTAGGAAGCGAAAGTTACGGAAATAGCAGAAGGGATAAATCTCAAGGAGATGTCGGTGGATGAACTCATTAGATCACTCATCACCTATGAGCTGGCAATAAACGAGAGGAAAAATTAGCAAAGCAAAGCTAAAAAGGTCACTGCACTTAAGGCATCATCAAGCTATTCAAGTGAAGGAAGCGATTCCGAAACGGATGATGACATGGCCTTGCTAACAAAGAAGTTCGGGAAGTTCTTGAAGAAGAACAAGAAGTTCAACAGAAAATTCCGGAACTGTAAATCGAAAAGAGGAGAGCAAAGCATGAAGAAAAAGAAGGAGGATCCACCCACATGCTACAACTACCGAGAAGTTGGACACATCAAGCCTGAGTGCCCCAAGCTCGTGAAAGGCTCAAAGAAAAAGAAGAAGGCGCTGAAATTCGGTTGGGATACACACAACACTAGCGGTTCAAAATCTGAGTCAAGCGACAACGAGGTTGCCAATCTATGTCTAATGGCACATGATGACCTTGAGGTACAATTATCTTTTTCATCATCTTCATATTATTCTAGTGAATCTAAAAATGAAAATGATATGATTTCATATGATGAACTAAAACAAGAATACCTGTACACTATTAAAATGCTTGAGAAGAAAACAAAGAAAATTTGAGAAGCAAAGTCAAAGAACTTTTAAATCTAGTTGAACACCAAAATGAATCCCATGCATCTTTCATAAAAGATAAAGATTTGAAAATTGAGTTAGAAAAGGATTTGAAAGATAAATCTGAAATTATTTGTAAATTTACTGAAGGGCAAAACAATTTTGAAAAGCTTCTAGGATCTCAAAGATATTCCCTAGAAAAGGAAGGGCTCGTTTTTAATGGTAAGGAAAATATAAAGAAAAGACATCTTTACATGGGTTATTTTACAAAAGAGTCAAAGTTATATGCTCCAACTAAGAATTATTATAGAAATACTACATGCTTTAAATGTAGAAGGTTAGGTCACATGCAATTCGACTGTCCTTTCAAAAATAAAGACGTAAAAATAAAGAAAGTATGGAAGGTCAAAGGTCAATCAAGCACTAACCCTCCTAGACCCAAGACAATCTGGGTACCAAAGCTAGTTGTTTAATTGTGTCTTGCAGATATGTTTAAGATCAGCATCCTCAAAAGATAGATGGTATATGGATAGCGGATGCTCACACCACATGACTGGGGATAAAGCAAAGTTCACATCCACCATACCCAATGATTAAGGGTTTGTTACTTTTGGAGATAATGCTAAGGGAAGGATCACAGGTGTAGGTAAAGTCAGTAATGATTCCCCACTCATTATAGATGATGTTTTATTAGTTGAAGGTTTAAAGCACAATATATTGAGCATAAGTCAACTATGTGATAAAGGCTACAAAGTATCATTTAAACATGACAAGTGCATAGTTGAACACAAAACTGATAATAAGATACTATTTATTGCTAAGAGTCATGAAAACTTATATACCACAAGCTTTGATAACTTAACTTCACAGAATGTGACATGCTTATCTGATATGAATGAAATAAGCTAGAATTGGCATAGGAGACTAGGACACACAAACATGGATTTAATCTCAAAACTAGTTAAGAAGGAATTAGTTAAGGGACTGCCTAAGACTAAATTTGTGAAAGATAAAATTTGTGATGCATGCCAACTAGGAAAACAAGCAAGAACAAACTTCAAGAAGAAGAAAGAGATCTCCACTACTAGGCCACTTCAAATACTACACTTAGACTTATTTGGACCAAACCCAATTCAGAGTTTAGGAGGAAAATCATACGCTTTTGTCATAGTTGATGATTTTTCAAGATACACATGGGTACTATTCTTAGGTCACAAAGATGAAGCATGTGAACAATTTATAAACCTGTGCAAGAAAGTCCAAAATGAAAAGGGATATACAATTACTAAAATTCGAAGTGATAGGGGTAGAGAATTTAACAATCAAGGCATGGAAGACTATTGTAATTCATTAGGAATTGACCATAATTTTTCAGCTCCTAGAACACCACAACAGAATGGCATAGTTGAAAGGAATAATAGGTCTATACAAGAAATGGCCAAAACTATGCTTAACAGACATAAATTACCTAAATACTTCTAGGCCGAGGCAGTGAATACTGCCTGCTATGTGCTAAATAGAGTTCTGATTAGACCATCACTTAATAAGACTCCTTACGAATTATGGAATGGGTATAGACCAAACATATCATATTTTCATGTCTTTGACTGTAAGTGTTTTGTGCTTAGAGACAATGGGCATCTAGGAAAGTTTGATGTGAAATCATATGAAGGTATTTTCCTAGGGTATGTCTTAGATAGTAAAGCCAATAGAGTATATAACAAACGAACATTGACGGTCATAGAATCTATTCATGTAGTGTTCGATGAGTCAAATCCCTTCTCCAAAAGAACTGATGAAGATGAAATTGAATTAAACAAGGAACTAGAAGACCTATCAATTGAGAATGATTCAGAAAAGAAAAATGAACTTAAAGAATCATCCATTGAAATTGATCAAACTAAAAATGAGGTTAATGAACCACCTAAAGAATGGAAATACATAAAGAATCATCTCATAGAACAAATAATAGGTGAACCATTACGTGGAGTAGCCACTCGCTCCTCTCTTAGGAACATGGTTAGTCATTTTGCATTTCTATCTCAAGAAGAAAATAAGATTTCTATCTCAAGAAGAAAATAAGAATGTGAGTGAAGCTATATAGGATGAATCTTGGGTGCTGTCCATGCAAGAAGAACTAAATTAATTTGAGAGAAACAAAGTATGGACATTAGTTCCCAGACTTGAGGATAAGTCAATCATAGGGACCAAATGGATATATAAGAATAAGAAAGATGAATATGGAGTAGTTGTGAGAAACAATGCTAGATTAGCAGCTTAGGGATATAATCAAAAAGAAGGTATAGATTTTGAAGAAACATTTGCCTCTGTAGTTAGGATGGAAGCCATACAAATGCTTTTAGCATATGCATCTTTTAAGGATTTCAAGGTATATCAAATGGACGTCAAAAGCGCATTTTTAAATGGCTACATAAATAAAGAAGTGTATGTGAACAACCCCCAAGCTTTGAAAACCATAAGAATCCAAATCACGTGTATAGACTGACGAAAGCCTTGTACGGTTTAAAGCAAGCTCCTAAAGCTTGGTATGAAAGGCTAAGTGGTTTTCTATTAGAAAATGGATTTATAATAGGAAAGATAGATACTACCCTGTTCATAAAGTCTAAGAAATATAATATTCTCCTAGTACAAGTATATGTAGATGACATCATATTTGGCGCTATAGATAAAGAATTGTGTAATGAATTTGCTAATACCATGCAAAATGAATTTGAGATAAGCATGATGGGTGAACTAAATTTCTTCCTAGGACTTCAGATCAAACAAGCAAATCATGAAATATTCATAAATCAATCAAAGTATATTAGAGACTTACTCAAAAAGTTTAATATGGAAGACGAAAAAATACTATGTACACCTATGAGCACTTCATTGAAATTAGACAAAGATGAACAAGGTATACCAGTAGACGTCAAGCTATATCATGGAATGATAGGTAGCTTGTTATACCTGACTGCCAATAGATCAGATATAATGTTTAGCGTATGTTTGTGTGCAAGATTTCAGTCTGCACCAAAAAGTCTCATTTGCTAGCTGTTAAACGGATACTCAGATATCTGATAGGAACCTTGGACATTGAGTTATGGTATCCTAAGTACACATCCTTTGAGATTCTTCAGATGCTGATATTGCGGGTAGCAAAGTGGATAGGAAGAGCACTAGTGATACTTGTCATTTCTTAAGACACTCCTTGGTCTCTTGGTTTTCCAAGAAACAAATTTCAATTGCTCTTTCCACAGATGAGGCTAAATACATAGCGGTAGGTAGTTGTTGTGCTCAAACGCTTTACATGAAGCAACAACTAAAAGATTTTGGATTAAGTTATGAAACAATCCCTATAAGATGCGATAATACGAGTGCAATAAATATCTCAAAGAATCCCATATTACATTCACGAACTAAGCACATGGAAATACAACGTCACTTTCTTTGTGATTATGTATAAAAAGGGGATGTAACACTAGAGTTTGTATGCACGGATGAACAATGGGCAAATATATTCATGAAACCACTTGCGTAGGATAGGTTTATCCAAATTAGGCATGAATTAGGTCTCATGCATAGTCGAGAGGTTGCTTAGAATCATGTTAGATGATATAATTCAAGGGGAGCAACATCCTTACGATATAATCACTTGGTATTGCATTAATCAACAATTGGACATGTTTAAAACCTTAAGATGTCTAAGGGGAGAAGAACATAAGGGTACGTCTACTCATGCTTTAATAGTTTACACCTTTTTTGTTGATGTCAAAAGGGGGAGAAAATTGGAAGCAAAAATAATATAATGGAATTATGCAAAGAGGAAGATATGCAAAAGGGGAGAAACAGTTGTTGATGTCATGGATTGAAAGTTCAAGAGCATATTCATTATGAGCATATTCAGGAACTTTGGAATTATGCATAGAGGAAGATATGCAAAGGGGGAGAAACAGTTGTTGATGTCACAGATTGAAAGTTCAAAAGCATATTCATTATGAGCATATTCAAAAATTTTGTGTATGAACATGAGCATATTGTTATTCATTGAATATTTGATGCATTAATTGAGGGGGAGCCTTGTTAGGCATAACTCATTATATATTTTTGCTCGTGCATTTGTCATCATCAAAAAGGGGGAGATTGTTGACTCTATGAGTCCAATTCGGTTTTGATAATGATAAATCACTTGGTATTTGATCTATGCATTGGGTTTGTGAACAGAAACTATATTAAGCACACACGAAAGGATAACGAGTCATGGAAGTCACAAAGTAAAGCTAACATATCTTGGCAAGATCCATGGAGACTAGTAGGATCATAGTGGGCTCATGTGTACTATCAGACCACTACTCAGGTGTGTGAGTTGGTGAGGCTTCCAGTGTGGAATAGGATGATTGGATGTCGTAGAGTGATGTATCTGTTGTGTGTGAATAACATGTTATTGATTGGAAAGGCTTTGACTGAGGCTAATCTGTTAGATACTCTATTGAAAGTTTTTGACATGAATATGTTGGGTACGACAAAAATGGGTCTTGGTTTGCTGATTTGCTTGAAAAAAAAAAAAAAATTGCAGGAAGATTGGTGTTATCTAAAGGTGGTTTTGTAGACAAGGCTACAGGGAGATTGGTGTTATCTAAGGGTGGCTTTGTGGATAGAGCTATAGGGAAATTGATGTTATATCAGGGTGGCTTTATGGACGAAACTGCAGGGAGATTTTTTTTGGCTATCTCATAGGAGTTCTGTGAAGAATCTATATGGAATGTCTACTGCTCGGTACCCCAGGACGAGCTATGATGTCCGGGATATGTTAAAGGTCCTCCATGATTGTGTAATGAAGTGTTTCAGCAGGCAACAGAGTGAACCGTCAATTATTAGTTTTGTTGAAGATTTTGCAGGGGGCCTTGATAATATAAGGGTTGCAACAACTTTTGTGTTTACTATTGTGGGATGGTCTTATTGGAAGCCTAGGGTGAAGCCTTTGGGTATTGCATCTACAACTATATCAAGGTTGATGGTAGAAGCGGAAGTTGCCATCGGCATGTTCATGCGGCGTTACTTGGACTTGGTGCATGTCTCCAAGAGCTAGAAGGGAGACGGTCTCAACCAAACATTCATAGTTCAAGGTGGAGCAGTCATATATATTTTTTGGGTTCTCCTAAGGGGCGTATAATCGTCAAGGTGGAGATTGTTATTTATAGTATGGCTCTTATACTTCGGGAGTTTATAAACAAAGGGAAAAACATATGGATATGGTCTTAGTGTAGGGCAGCAGTAAAGACTCATCGACGATGAAATACCAAGAGCCAAGAAATATCAGAGTTTAAAGACTCGATCTTCGATGAGTGCTTCTAAAACACCGAGAGCCAGGAAATATCAGAGTTTAAAGACTCGTCAACGAGTGGTCTGCTCTAGCTCGTCGATGAGTGCCCTATTTTCGTCAACGAGTGGTCGCTGGGCTGCGAGAAAATATTTGAATTTTAAATGTAAATGGTGTGACGGTTGGGGATTCGAGGGGGGGGGGGGAGTCTCTAAGGGTTTGTTATATATATGCTCTTTCGAGGATATTTTGTTAAGAAAGATAATAAGATAGGGTGAGAGAAAGAGAGAAGATCATTAATTGTATTCTGAGACTTTGATTTTCATAGTGAATCTATTGTCGATTGCTCCCATGGATGTAGGCTTTGCCGAACCACGTAATTCCTGGTGTCGTTGCACATTTCTTTACTCTCTTTATCTTGCTATGGTTGTGCAATTTTTCTCTTTATCACCATTTTTGTTTGTTGCAAGTATGTATGTGTGATCTTTTATACAATGTTCATTCCGCTGCGCATTGTTGAGAGAGGTCACCCTTTTTTTTTAACAACAACATTATATGTGCTAGATACAATAAAGGTGATAGTAACTTTATAAATCATTAATGTGTCCAATGAGTTACCCATTTAACCCATAAATGTTATTTTATTTTTAAAAAAATAGATCATATTTTTCAAAATATTAAAGATAAAAATAATAAATAATCAAAATAATTTCTTTTTGAAAAGAATTAACTCACATATTGTGAAATTTAAAGATAACCAAGATAAAAAAAATACTTCTTAAAAATAATTTAACCCCCATTAATTTTATATATGTTTAACAAGTATACATTTTTATGATCCATTACTAATTAGATGGATTCGCGTTGATATTTTACGCATATGTTAATAAATAGGTCAATTCAATCCATATAAACCCCGCCAACTAACAACCCAACCCAAACCTGACCCGATGACCCATTTTGTTAGCCCTAGTGTGTGTGAGTGAGAGAGAGAGAGAGAGAGAGAGAGAGAGAGAGAGAGAGAGAGAGAGAGAGATGCAAATAATGTCTTTGCAAAAGTGGACAAGGCCCACATTATGTATGAAAAATAGTAATTTTCGGTTCGACCAATTGAAATCCTTGGTTGTATGCAAACCATTTGTAATGGACAATCAACTTAATTTGTTTTTTTCCATGGATGAATTAAGTAAACTAGACAAATATCAAGACAAAGAGAAAGTTAACTAACGTAGAATCCTATGCATGCATAAAAAGAAAAAGAAATCACATATACATGTGCGGTGTGTATTGCTTAAAATATTATATAGTTACAAGTTAGTCCATTAATTTTAACTTGTTGCAAAAATATCAAACAATTATTACAACTTACTAACTCAATCTTTCCATCAAAACTTAGTTTTAGAAATAAGGGTTAAACCCAAAAGAAAAAAAAAACTAACTTTTTCTCTTATACAAAAGAAATCACTAATAAAGAAGGGAGTATTTGGGGGGAGGGGGGGGAAATGAAAGCTTTTGGCATACCAGAGTACTAATACCATCATAATACAAAAGTATCTCTCCCAAAATCACCTATACAACCCAAGATACAAAAATCATATCCATACATAGGTAAATAGCAGTGTCTCACCGACACTAACCTCAACCCCAAAACCACTAATCCTGTCCGGAGCTCTCCAAGCTCGTTTCTCTAGATTTCTTGAAATGTTAAAAATTAAGGAGTGAGACACCTCTCAGTAAGATGGAATAAATTATTGTAAGTGTGTGGTAACATGAGTTTTAATGTATCATAACACGTTCATTTATTAAATAATTTAAATGAGTAATCATGAAAACTATACTCATATATATATTTATATATTTATATACATTTACAACCATATATATTTATCAAAAATATGTACGTGCTCAATTCGTTTCTCTCGGTTCGAAACCCAACATGTCTATATATATATATATATATATATATATATATATATATATACATTTACAACCATATATTTTTCTCAAAAATATGTACGTGCTCAATTCGTTTCTCTAGGTTCGAAACCCAACATGTCTGTAAACGTAGATTTATCATGTCTTTAATGAGGAACCAACTTGAGTGCATATTCATTTATCACCGTTATGTAATCCCCCCACATGACTAGGTTGTGCGGCACGAAAATGGGATTTAACCATGGTTGGCCTACCAGGTTAAGTCAAAACAATTCTCGTCTGCAGTACGATTGGCCCACCGTAGCCTGGTCCAGACCCAGGGGTGGTCAACATCTCTCCACAGGCCCAATCGACTTCCAATACCAACACTCTCCCCAAAAAGTGTGGTTGCACTGACTCATTCACTAGAAATACCTTAGGTCCTTGCCCATACACATAAAATAATTCTTATAATCAATAATATTATAAGGGGATTTAACTAGAGAAAAACTTGACTTATAGGCAAAAGTTGTGAGAATTTGGGCAACCGAACCCTTGACCGGTCAGAAGGTTGACTTGGTTTCGGGTGACCGAACCATTTTGGCCGTAGCGTCCTAGAGCGACCGAACCACTGATCTGACCTTTCCTAACAACTCGGTAGCCTGAACTTATATGTTCAAAATACCCTTGAGCAACCGAACACATGAGTTCGGTTAACCAAACTTCAAAATGGGCACCTGAATCTCAAACAATGTGGAAATCGCCTTGGTTCAACAAAACGAACCCATGCTCAGGTGACCGAACTTCAAAAACTAACTTTTTTCATTTTCCCTGTTCAGGAAACCGAACCAAGGTTCAGCCACCCGAAACTCTCGGGTTGAAATAACTTGTATCGCAGTTAAGCACAGTTAAACAGAATTAATATGTTTTAATGGTTTTAAAACAATATTAATAATTCCCCCCACATCCTTAACGGTTATAATTTGCCTTACTTTTATATATAGGGAAAATTTGTGAAAATTAGTATAGGATTAGCAAGATCATTAGTGAAAAATCCTCTCAAATTCAAATAGCTTATTTTTCCTATACTACTTCAAATACTCTCATATACTCCTTCATGTGATCAATCCAAGTATTATGAGAGTTCTTATTGTGCTAGTCCTCTATTTTACATTGCTTAAAACTCTCATCTTTGTGGTTATTGATTGTTTGATTTTTTAAAGTGAAGCAAAAGTATTTCCCACATATTTAACTTGATAAATCTTGTGTTGGGAAAACTCATTAGCTTGAAAATCTTAGCATTGTCATTGCAAGATTTCCTAAAGCAATAATTTTTGTGTGCAAAGGATTTTTACAAGCTATATTTCAAAAAACTCTTGTGCTTATTTCATTAAAGAAAATCTTTTGAGTTAGTTTGAATATTTTTATCAGCATCTTTGAAACCCTAATCTGAATATTGAGATTTGTTATATCTTGTTTCAAAGAAATAGCTTGTTTGTACACTCTTGAGCATATTTGAGATTATACATTATTGAGTGTTGATTGCACACATACACATCACTGAACTTACAATTACTATATTGTTGATGTGTGGTTGATTGAGCATACTGTGTGTATTGTAGTACATATTTGCTTATTGAAGAAGCATATTTTCATGTACGTAAATTTTCATACATTTGTTGTATTTCAGGCATGGGCCTAAAGAGGGAGACTAGCCCTGTTCAATAGTCCCGAATTGGCTTAGACTCGTTTTGGAAAGTTAGGTGCACCATCATAGTGGGCTCATGTGTACTATCAGACCACTACTCGGGTGTGTCAGTTGGTGAGGCTTCCAGTGTGGAAGAGGGTGATAGGATGTCGTGGAGTGATGTATCTGTTGTGTGTGAATAACATGTTATTGGCTGGAAAGGCTTTGATAAAGGCTAATCTTTTGGATACTCTTTTGAAAGTTTTTGACATGAATGTGTTAGGTACGGCCAAGATGGGTTTTGGTTTTCTGATTCGCTTGAAAAAAAACTGCAGGGAGATTAGTGTTATCTTAGGGTGGCTTTGCCTATAGAGCTACATGGAAATTGATGTTATCTTAGGGTGGCTTTATGGGCTGAACTGCAAGGAGATTTTTGTTTGCTATCTTATGGGAGTTCTGTGAAGAATCTATATGGAATATCTACCGCTCGGTACCCAAGGATGAGTTGTGATGTCCGGGATATGTTAAAGGTCCTCCATGATTGTGTAATGGAGTGTTTCATCAGGCAACAAAGTGAACCGTCAGTTATTAGTTTTGTTGAAGATTATGTAGGGGGCTTTGGTAATATAAGGCTTGCAACAGCTTTTGTGTTTACTTTTGTGGGATGGTCTTATTGGAAGCCTAGGATGAAGTCTTTAGGTATTGCATCTACAACTATATCGGGGTTGATGGTAGAAGCTGAAGTTGTCATCAACAAGTTCAAGCGGCGTTACTTGGACTTGATGCATGTCTCCAAGTGCTAGAAGGGAGACGATCTCAACCGAATGTTCAGAGTTAAAGGTGGAGCATTCAGATATATTTTTCGGGTTCTCCTAAGGGGCGTATAATCACCAAGGTGGAGATTATTGTTTATAGTATGGCTCTTATACTTCGAGAGTTTATAAACAAAGGGAAAAACATATGGATGTGGTCTTGGAGTAGGGTAGCAGTAAAGACTTATCGACGATGAAACACCGAGAGCCAGGAAATATCAGAGTTTAAAGACTCGTCAACAAGTTGTCTTCTCTGGCTCGTCGACGAGTGCCCTGTTCTTGTCAACGAGTGGTCGCTGGGCTGCGAGAAAATATTTGAATTTTGAATGTAAATGGTGTGACGGTTGGGGATTCGGGGGGGATTCTCGAAGGGCTTGTTATATATATGTTATTTTGGGCATATTTTGATAAGTAAGGGAATAAAAGAGGGTAAGAGAAGGAGAGAAGATCATTGTATTGTGAGACTTTGATTTTCATAGCGAAACTCTTGCCGATTGCTCTCACAAATGTTGGCTTTACCGAACCACGTAATTCCTGGCGTCGTTGCACTTATCTTTACTCTCTTTATCTTGCTATGGTTGTGGAATTTTTCTCTTTATCACCATTTTTTGTTTGTTGCAAGTATGTATGCGTGATCCTTTATACAATGTTCATTCCAATGCACATTATTGAGAGAGGTCGCCCTTATTTTTCACAACATTATATGTGGTAGATACAATAAAGATGATAGTAACTCTATAAATCATTAATGTGTCAAATGAGTTACCCATTTAACCCATAAATGTTATTTTATTTTTTAAAAAATAGATCATATTTTTCAAAATATTAAAGATAAAAATAATAAATAATAAAAATAATTTCTTTCTTAAAAAAATTAACTCACATATTGTGAAATTTAAAGATAACAAAGATAAATAAATACTTCTTAAAAAAAAATTTAACTCCTATTAGTTAAAAATATTAAACAAAAATTTTATATTTAACAAGTATACATTTTTATGATCCATTACTAATTAGATGGATTCGGGTTGATATTTTACACATATGTTAATAAATAGGTCAATTCAAACTTAAATTCTTATAAATCCCACCAACTAATAACCGAACCCAAACCTGACCCGATGACCCAATTTGTCAGCCCTAGTGTGTGTGAGTGAGAGAGAGAGAGAGAGAGAGAGAGAGAGAGAGAGAGAGAGAGAGATGCAAATAATGTCATTGCAAAAGTGAACAAGGCCCACATTGTGTATGAAAAATAGTAATTTTCGTTTCAACCAATTGAAATCCTTGGTTGTATGCAAAACCATTTGTAATGGACAATCAACTTAATTTGTTTTTTCCCATTGATCAATTATGTAAACTAAACAAATATCAAGACAAAGAGAAAGTTAACAAACGTAGAATCCTATGCATGCATAAAAAGAAAAAGAAATCACATATGCATGTGCGTGTATTGCCTAAAATATTATTTAGTTTCAAAATATCAAACAATTATTACAATTTATTAACTCAATCTTTCCATCAAAACATAGTATCAGAAATAAGGGTTAAACCCAA
This sequence comes from Malania oleifera, assembly GCF_029873635.1. NCBI lineage: Eukaryota > Viridiplantae > Streptophyta > Magnoliopsida > Santalales > Ximeniaceae > Malania > Malania oleifera. Next base: position 21,111,549 of record NC_080419.1, on the reverse strand, counting down.
AAAGAAAAAAAAAACACTAACTTTTTCTCTTATACAAAAGAAATCACTAACAGCTTGTTTGGTTAGGCGGAATAGTTACTCCTTGAAATAAGATAAAATATAGTTTAAGTTTTGTGAATCAAGGGAATAGTTATTGCATATATACTCATAATTATTTCATTCAATGAGTAATAAAAAAGTAATAGATATTCCAATGATAAAATTTAGGAATAGTTATTCCTTGTCTATTTCATATTATAGACTCATAAAATATTTCATATCATTATTTGTTTTGTAGTAACAAAAAAATTTCTTGTATAATATTAATTGTAATTAACATACTAAAACTAAATTATTCTTACAATAGATATTGGGCAAACAAACGTAACCTAAGAATCCAAATATACTAGTTAAAATAATTCCACTTTTAAACTAATTTCATTCTCTTGTAAATATACTGAATTATATAAATTTCATTATCTTGTAAATTATTAAAGTCACTTTCACCTTAGACTATGAACTTAATTAAACAACTTTGGAAAGATTGACTAAGAATTGCAAATAATAAGTTAAATCAGATCTTTTAAATGCGAAGAAAATATTACTTTGATAAAAATATATTAGCTATTAATTTTTTTTTTTCGGTGGAAACTTCTTGAAATGTTAGTTAACATTTTTCATCTCTTCAAGCTTATTCAATTAAACTCACCGTATAACATGAAAATGTTTTTTAATATTTTATAGGAGAATAAATTTATTAGTGGTAAAATAAGTTTAGACAATATAATTGGGTTCTTAGTATATTTATTTTAACGCTGGTAGATAGAAATATAAAAGGAAAAAGCAAGTGGGTTTTATGGATTTTAAACAATAGTTTTTAACTAAATCTTGATGGAGGGATTGACTTGGTTAATTGGATATTTTCGTAACAAGTTAGAATCAATGGGCTAAGTTGTAACTAAGAAAAAGTTTTAAATGACATACGTGTATGTGTGTATGTATATGTATTTGTATATATGCATATAAAATTTTTTAGCCATGCAATGGGTGCTACTTAACTTTTTGTTTGTCATGATTGTAGGTCTTGTATACAATCAAATATGGAGAGCACGTGAGGTAAATCTTGTCCATTTCAATGTTTACGTTATCATTAATTGCATCTCTCTCTCTCTCTCTCTCTCTCTCTCTCTCTCTCTCTCTCTCTCTCTCTCTCTCTCTCTCTTTTTTGTCATGATTGTGTGGGTTTGTGTGTGCATAAGGTGTATATAAGTAGCTTAGGCCTCATTGAGTGTTTCATCCCTAAAGCAGTAAGAGGTAAGGGGCTATTCTACCTATCACCACTTCCCCCTAGCTAGCCTAACCCAATGATCATGGCCAAAATCAAGTTTCCTTGCATCAATTGTGCTTTCCTTCTTATACTAGTTTTGATTCATCATGGAATCATGTGTTCTGAAGGAAGGCAATTCATTAAGATAGAGAACGTTGGCAACAATGGGAATGAAATGGGGAAAGATCATATAGCCACAAACTTTATTCTCCACTCTGAACCATTAGCCCACAATCTTGCAGCAACTAATTATTTCAGACCTACAACACCGGGCCCGAGCCCCGGCATTGGAAATCCGCCCCATTAGCCAAAAGCATAGCTATGTAATTTAGGTGTTTAAACTAGAATAAAGCATTGTTGCTGTATGTTAGCTTTATGTGCTAAGTACTTATATCGATGCCCATAAAACATGTAGCTCGATTGGCTATCTAGGACAACACCTCATCGAGTGCGGTGACTAGTTAAAATTATGAGGCCACTATATATATAGTTGGAGTTGTATTATCGTAAGTTCAGCGACTTTTTTGTATGGTTGATATTTTAAGATGTTTTCAAGTCCCCTTTAATGTTGAAAAAAGGTGAAGTGTTTGTTGTTTGTTTGAATGTTTTATTATTAAGAGATAACATTAATAGGTTCTACTTTTCTTTTTTTTTCCTTGTTTCTTACATTTAGTCAAGAAAAAAATTCCCCAAAAAGAAAATACAGTTATTAATCAAACCTCAAGAATGATTTCATTATCTTTGTGTTACGCCGCCACACTATAAAGCCCATTGGGCTTCATAGGGAGTAGGCAAAGCATTAGCCTAATGTTAATTTTCTATAAATTGTGAAATTTACAATTTAATTTTTGTAACTACTAATAATAATTGAATTAATATCTTTATAACCACTAATAAACAAATTGAATTAATAATTTATTCGAACACAATATGATTAATTAATATATTTGTTTTTTTGTTTAATCTAATAAATTTGTTAGGGTGACGTTGTCTTTATTAATCTAATAATTTTTTTTCCTTGGTTTACACTTCATTAACGTAAATGGTAATGAATTTTTATTATTATTTATTTTTGAAAAAAATTATGAAATAATTGACTAGTTTGTTTGTGTTGTCAATGTATCGCATATCTAAACTAATAAGATAAATAAATAAATTTAAATAAACATGTACTTCAGATAACAAAATAAAAAACCTAATAAATGTTGTTCACATCATATTTTGTCTAGATGTCAATTTACCAAAACACAGAACATGGCCAAATGGCTCAAATCCACCTTTTTTTCCCAAAAATTCAAAAAAAAATTGTAAATTTAATATTTAAAATTTGTATGATGTGTGAATCAAAAGAATTGTAAATGGAAAATTATATATATATATATATATATATATATATATATTAAAATTCAAAATTGTCACCTAATTGTTGGTTTCAGATGTCAACACTCATTGGAATTCATTTGAACTCTAAATTTTATAATTAGGTTGCAATTATACCATAATTTATAGGGCTTGGCCATAACCCAATCTATGGGTCCCATCACTTCTTCAACCTAAATCCAACTTTAACCCAAAGCCAATTTTGACCACAGTCATGTTATGCTTGGAGAAGGATCCCAATTTTTTTTTTTTTTTAGGCCTCATCAAATCCTTTGATCGGCTTTTTTGGTATGCGCACCCTCGTGCCTATAAATACCCCATGAAAGAATAAAGAAGGAAGCATTTGGGGAAAAAATGTGAACTTTTGGTATACCAGAGTACTAATACCATCATAATACAAAAGTAACTCTCCCAAAATCACCTATACAACCCAAGGTACATAAAACATATCCATACACAAATAAATAATAGTATCTCACCGACACTAACTTCAACCCCAAAACCACTAATCCTACCCAGAGCTCTCTAAGCTCAGCTTTCTAGATTTCTTGAAATGTTAAAAATTAAGGAGTGAGACACCTCTCAGTAAGAGGAAATAAATTATTGTCAGTGTGTGGTAACATAAGTTTTAATGTGTCATAGCACGTTCATTTATTAAATAATTTAACTCAGTAATCACGAAAACTATACTCATATCCATATATATATATATATATATATATATACATTTACAACCATATATTTTTTCTCAAAAATATGTACGTGCTCAATTTGTTTCTCTGGGTTCGAAACCCAACATGTTTGTAAATGTACATTTATCATGTCTGTAATGAGGAACCAACCTGAGTGGATATTCATATATCACCATCATGTAATCACCCCACATGACCGGATTGTGCGGCCCGAAGGCGGGACTTAGCCATGGTTGGCCTATCATGCTAAGTCAAAACAATTCTTGTCTATAGTACGATTGGCCCACCGCAGCCTGGTCTGGACCAAGGGGTGGTCAACATCTCTCTGCAGTCCCAATCGACTTCCAATACCAATACTCTCCCTGAGAAGTGTTGTTGCACTAACTCATTCACTAGAAAGACCTTAGGTCCTTGCACATACACATAAAATAATTCTTATAATCACTTATATAATCAACAGGTTTAACTGCAGAAAAACTTGACTTATAGGCAAAAGTTGTGAGGATTCGGGTAACCAAACCCTTGACCGGTCAAAAGGTTAACTTGATTTCGGGCGACCGAACCATTTTGGCCATAGCTTCCTAGGGCGACCAAAACGCTGATCTAACTTTTCCTAACAACTCGGCAGCTCGAACTTATATGTTCAAAATACCCTCAAGCAACCAAACACATGAGTTCGGTTAACCGAACTTCAGAACGGGCACCCGAATCTCAGATAGTGTGGAAATCGCCTTGGTCCAACAAAACGAACCCATGCTTAGGCGACTGAACTTCAAACACTAAATTTTTTCATTATCTCTGTTCAGGCGACCAAACCCGGTTCAACCACCCGAAAGTCTCAAGTTGAAATAATTTCTATCGCGGTTAAGCACGGTTAAATGGGATTAATATTTCTTAATGGTTTTAAAACAATATTAATAATTTCCCCCATGTCCTTAACGGTTATAATTTGCCCTACTTCTATATATAGGGAAAAATTTGTGAAAATTAGTATAGGATTAGCAAGATCATTAGTGAAAAATCCTCTCAAATTCAAATAGCCTATTTTGCCTATACTACTTCAAATACTCTCATATACTCCTTCCTATGATCAATCCAAGTATTATGAAAGTTCTTATTGTGCAAGTCCTCTATTTTACATTGCTTAAAACTCTCATCTTTGTGGTTGTTGATTGTTTGATTTTTAAGAGTGAAGCAAAAGTATTTCCCACAGATTTAACTCGATAAATCTTGTGTTGGGAAACTTCATTAGTTTGAGGATCTTAGCATTGTCATTGCAAGATTTCCTAAAGCAATAATTTTTGTGTGCAAAGAATTTTTACAAGCTATATTTCAAACAACTCTTGTGCTTATTTCATTGAGGAAAATCTTTTGAGTTAGTTTGAATATTTTTATCAGTATCTTTGAAACCCTAATCTGAATATTGAGATTTGTTATATCTTGCTTCAAAGAAATAGCTTATTTGTACACTCTTGAGTATATTTGATACTATATAGTACTGAGTGTTGATAGCACACATACACATCACTGAGCTTACAATTCCTATATTGTAGATGTGTGATTGATTCAGTATATTGTGCGTATTGTAGTACATATCTGCTTGTTAAAGAAGCATATTTTCATATACGTAAATTTTCATACATTTGTTGTATTCTAAGCGTGGGCCTGAAGAGGGAGACTAGCCCTATTGAATAGTCCTGGATTATCTTAGACTCGATTAGGAAATTTAGGTGCACCATCCTGGTAAGGTGTAGGTTGAGATCAGCCCTGCTAATTGACCTGATCATAAACGGTGTCGCTCTACCCGTTAAGTGAGCCATAGTGGAATCCTTGTGCTGGTGAGCCAAGGCGGGGACGTAGGCACTTTGGCCGAACCTTGATCACATATCGCGTGTGCTATTTATTTTTTTGGCACTTTATATTACCACACATGTATGTTTTTTTCATGATTGCATAGACAGACCTTAGGTTGTGTAATACTGCTGCTAGAATGGTTGACCTAGGGATAAATTTTTAAATCTCCAATTCACCACCCCTCTTGGGATTGCACCAAAGTTAACACTGTTATTTGTTTACTTTTATTTTTTGGGATTGGATTATTACGGTTTATACAAAATTTCAACAGGATAGCATGGATGCAACAACTTGGAATGAATTGGGAGCAATCATTTGTCTTTGTTTGACTAAGGACGTGTTGAATCACATCATGGATGAGAATTTTTTGGCATTATTTTGGTAAAAATGGGAATGTCAATATATGTCTAAGGGTTCATCAAAATCTGTAAGTGTAGTGGATAAAGACTAAGAATGTAGTGTTAGATATATGTTTTGTGTTTCATCGGGTTTAGAGTGCCTCATGGGTGATTCTTGAATCTTAGTCACTGGATGCTTTTATCCTAGAAAATGGTTTGACATCTACAAGTCTGTTTATACTGAATATATTTTGATGGAAAGTGATATTTCATGCAAAATATTTGTTATTGGAAATGTCAAAATAAAAATGTATTATGGTGTTGTAAAAGTCATGTGTGATGTAAAACATGAATCAGGTCTAAGGAAGAACGGTATTTTCATTGGAAATTTTAGACTGTAATGGATATTGGTATGAGTCTGAATGTGAAGAAATGAAAATGTGTGGCAACTTGATAATGATGAAAGGGGATAAAGTGACGAGAAATATCTTTGCACTACAGGATGTTATAGTTGTAGGTGGAGTTGCAACTGTTGAGTCTGGGTCGGGTTTCTTGTGGCATATGCGGTTAGAGCATATGGGTGACTTCATGTATTCAGATATTTGGGAACCAATGATGAGAGTATCAAGGGATAGACATATGTATTTCGTGGGTTTATCACAAAGGGTCTTGGTGTACTTCAAGTAGTGGCCGAGGAGGAAAACCAGACCGGGTGAGAGATTCTCAAGTCTAATATTGGGACTGAGTACGCTGGTTTTGTTCAAGAAGTTTTGTGAGTAGGACAGGTTATATGCAAGGCTTGCAGGGTACTTCTTGGTAAAGTTAGTGAGTATGGCGCATTTCTCGTGTTACCGATCGTCAAAAGAATCGCTAGATGGGAAAGTTTCAGGTGAATGGTGGGCAGGTTTTTCGGTAGACTACTCTATTGTGAGTGGATATCCACTGGTGCAATATTCTAGTGATGGAGGATCTAGGCTTGGTGTTGTGTCCGGGCAATACATCTTTCTGAGTCATATGAAAGGTGGGTGCAATCTGGGTGATCCTATGACAAAAAAAGGGGTGATCAAGGACATGACTTTTGTTGTTAAAGTCATAGGTAGCGTACTCAAGTAAAGGAAGAGAAACAAATGCCAGAAAACTGCAGTAGCAGCAATCATGTTATTCAAGTGGAGTTAGGGACTCAGGGCATAAATGTGGGGAGTTATATCTCAAGTCAATAGTATCACGGTATGAATAGGCATGTGATGCAAGTGGAGCAATAGACTCAGGGTAGAGATGACATAGTTCATATTGCAGGGAGTTTTCAGCTTGGGAGACCAGCAGGATCACAGTGGACTCATATGTACTATCATACCACTACTCGGGTGTGTGAGTTGGTGAGGCTTCCACTGTGGAAAAGGGTGATTGGATGTCATGGAGTGATGTATCTATTGTGTATGAAAAACATGTTTTTGGCTGGAAAGGCTTTGACAGAGACTAAACTTTTGTATACTCTGTTGAAAGTTTTTAACATGAATGTGTCAGGTACGGCCAAGATGGGTCTTGGTTTTCTGATTTGCTTGAAAAAAACTACAGGGAGATTGGTGTTACCTCAGGGTGGCTTTGTCCATAGAGCTACAGGGAAATTGATGTTATCTCAGGGTGGCTTTATGGACAACGAGAGATTTTTGTTTGCTATCTCATGGGAGTTCTATGGAGAATCTATATAGAATATCTACTGCTCTGTACCCAAGGACCAATTGTGATGTTCGGGATTTGTTAAAGGTCCTCCATGATTGTGTAATGGAGTGTTTCAGCAGGCAACAGAGTGAACCGTCAATTATTAGTTTTGTTGAAGATTATGTAGGGGGCTTTGGTATTATAAGGCTTGCAAAAACTTTTGTGTTTACTGTTGTGGGATGGTCTTATTGGAAGCCTAGGATGAAGTCTTTGGGTATTGCATTTACAACTATATCGGGGTTGATGGCAGAAGCTGAAGCTACCATCGACATGTTCAAGCTGCGTTACTTGGACTTGGTGCATGTCTCCAAGTGCTAGAAGGGAGACGGTCTCAAACGAATGTTCAGAGTTCAAGGTGGAGCACTCAAATATATTTTTTGGGTTCTCCTAAGGGGTGTATAATCGCCAAGGTGGAGATTGTTGTTTATCGTATGGCTCTTATACTTCGGGAGTTTATAAACAAAGGGAAAAACATATGGATGTGGTCTTGGTGTAGGGTAGCAGTAAAGACTTATCGATGATGAAACACCAAGAGCCAGGAAATATCATAGTTGAAAAACTCGTCAATGAGTTATCTTCTCAGCCTCTTCGACGAGTGACCTATTTTTGTCGACGAGTGGTCATTGGGTTACGAGAAAATATTTGAATTTTGAATGTAAATGGTGTGACAATTGGGGATTCAGTGGGGGATGTCTCTAAGGGCTTGTTCTATCTATCTATCTATCTATGTGTGTGTGTGTGTGTGTGTGTGTGTGTGTGTGTGTGTGTTTGGGGATATTTTGATTAGTAAGAGAATAAGAGGGAGTGAGAGAAGGAGAGAAGACCAATGTATTCTGAGACTTTGATTTTCATAGTGAATCTCTTGCTGATTGCTCCCATGGATAAGTAAGAGAATAAGAGAGGGTGAGAGAAGGAGAGAATACCATGGTTGGCCTACCAGACTAAGTCAAAACAATTCTCATCTGTAGTACGATTGGCCCACTTTAGGCTGGTCTGAACCCAGGGGTGCTCAACATCTCTCTGCATGCCCAATCGACTTCCAATACCGACACTCTCCCCGAGAAGTGTGGTTACACTGACTCATACACATAAAATAATTCTTATAATCACTTATATTATCAAGGGATTTAAATGGATAAAAACTAGACTTATATGCAAAAGTTGTGAGGATTCGGGCGACCAAACCCTTAACCGGTTAGAAGGCTGACTTGGTTTTGAGCGACTGAACAATTTTGGTCATAGTGTCCTAGGGCGACTGAACCGCTAATCTGACCTTTCTCAACAACTCGACAGCCCAAAGTTATACGTTCAAAATAGCCTCGAGCAACCGAACACATGAGTTCGGTTAACCGAACTTCAGAATAGACACCCGAATCACGGACAGTGTCGAAATCGCCTTGGTTCAACAAAACGAACCCTTGCACAGGCGACCGAACTTTAAAAACTAAATTTTTTTCGTTGTCTCTAGTCGAGCGACCAAACCATGGTTTAGCCACCCGAAGCTCTCGGGTTGAAATAATTTGTATCGTAGTAAGCACGATCAAACGGGGTTAATATTTCTTAATGGTTTTAAAACAATATTAATAATTCCCCCCATGTCCTTAACAGTTATAATTTTCCCTACTTTTATATATAGGGGGACATTTTTGAAAATTAGTATAGGATTAGCAAGATCATTAGTGAAAAATCCTCTTAAATTCAAATAGCCTATTTTTCCTATACTACTTCAAATACTCTCATATACGCCTTTCTGTGATCAATCCAAGTATTGTGAGAGTTCTTATTATGCTAGTCTTCTATTTTGCATTACTTAAAACTCTCATCTCTGTGGTTGTTGATTATTTGATTTTTGAGAGTGAAGCAAGAGTATTTCCCACATAATGAACTTGATAAATCTTGTGTTGGGAAAACTCATTAGCTTGAGGATCTTAGCATTGTCATTGCAAAATATCTTAAAGTAATAATTTTTATGTGCAAAGAATTTTTACAAGCTATATTTCAAACAACTCTTGTGCTTATTTCATTTAGGAAAATCTTTTGAGTTAGTTTGAATATTTTTATCAGCATCTTTGAAACCCTAATTTGAATATTGAGATTTGTTATATCTTGTTTCAAAGAAATAGCTTGTTTGTACACTCTTGAGCATATTTGAGATTATACATTACAGAGTGTTGATAACACAGTCAATAACACACATACACATCATTGAGCTTACAATTCCTATATTGTTGATGTGTGGTTGATTAAGTATACTGTGCATATTGTAAGTACATATCTTCTTGTTGAAGAAGCATATTTCCGTGTACGTAAATTTTCATACATTTGTTATATTCTAGGTGTGGGCCTGAAGAGGGAGACTATCCCTGTTGAATAGTCCCAGATTGGCTTAGACCCGATTAGGAAAGTTAGTTGCACCATCTTGGTAAGGTGTAGGTTGAGGTCAGCCCCGCTAATTGACTTATTTGTAAATGGTGCCGCTCCACCCATTAAGTGAGTCATAGTGGAATCTTTGTGCTGGTGAGCCAAGGCGGGGACGTAGGCACTTTGGCCAAACCTCGATCACATATTGCGTGTGCTATTTATTTTTTCTGTACTTTATATAACCGCACATGTATGTTTTATTCATGATTGCATAGACAGACCTTAGGTTGTGTAATACTGCTATTAGACTAGTTGACCTAGGGATAAATTTTGAAATCTCCAATTCACCACCCCTCTTGGGATTACACCAAAGCTAACACTTTTATTTGTTTTCTTTTATTTTTTGGGTTGGATTATTACACTTTATACAGAATTTCAACCGGATAGCATGGATGCAACAACTTGGAATGAATTGGGAGCAATCATTCGTCTTTGTTTGACTAAGGACGTGTTCTATCACGTCATGGATGAGAATTCTCCGGCATTAGTTTGGTAAAAATGGGAATGCCAATATATGTCTATGGGCTCGCCAAAATCTGCAAGTGTAGTGGAGAAAGACTTAGAATATAGTATTAGAGATATGCTATGTGTTTCATCGAGTTCGAAGTGCCTCATGGGTGATTCTTGAATCTTAGTCACTAGATGCTTTTATCCTATAAAATGGTTTGACATCTACAGGTCAGTTTGTACTGGTTGTATTTTGATGGAAAATGATATTTCATGCAAAATATTTGTTATTGGAAATGTCAAAATAAAAATGTATGATGGTGTTGTAAAAGTCATATGTGATGTAAAACATGAATCAGGTCTAAAGAAGAATGGTTTTTTCAATTGAAATTTTAGACCATATAGGATATTGTTATGAGTCTGAATGTGAAGAAATGAAAATGTATGGTAACTTGATAGTGATGAAAGGGGATAAAGTAGTGAGAATAATCTTTGCCCTACGGGATGTTATAGTTCTAGGTGAAGTTGCAACAGTTGAGTTTGAGTCAGGTTTCTTGTGGCATATGCCCTTAAAGCATATGGGTGACTACATGTATTCAAATATTTGAGAACCAATGATGATAGTATCAAGGGATAGACATATGTATTTCTTGGGTTTATCACGAAGGGTCTTGGTGTATTTCATGCAGTGGCTAAGGTGGAGAACCTGACCAGGTGAGAGATTCTCAAGTCAAACATTGGGGCTGAGTACGTTGGTTTTGTTCAAGAAGTTTTGTGAGCAGGGCAGGTTATATGCAAGGCTTGCAAGGTGCTTTTTGGTGAAGTTAGTGAGTATGGCATATTTCTCGTGTGACCGATCGTCAAAAGTATCGCTAGATGGGAAAGTTGCAGGTGAATGGTGGGCAGGTTTTGCGGTAGACTATTCGGATGTGAGTGGATGTCCACTAGTGCAATATTCTAGTGATGAAGGATCTAGGCTTGGTGTTGTGTCCAGACAATACATCTTTCTGGGTTATATGAAAGGTGGGTGCAAACTGGGTGATCCTATGACAAACAAAGAGGTGATCAAGGACATGACTTTTGTTGTTAAAGTCATGGGCATCGTACTCAGGTAAAGGAAGAGAAACAAATGCTAGAAAACTGCAATGGCAACAATCATGTTATTTACAGAATAGTGGATTTCTTCTAAGTGCACACTTGGTCCCAGGCTAGGACTTAATAGGGAAAATCTTACTTACAAATTACAGATTGATTTAGTTTGGTCGGCCAGCCAATTAAATCCAGTTTTTGGACCACACAACCCTGTCATAGGAGTAAACATGACTTACAGTTAATAGGCTTAAGGGATATTTTTATAGTATATGTAAATACGTATATATATATATATATATATATATATATATGTTTATGTTAGCATGACCATTTTTAGTAGTCCTAAATGATAATTTGAAGGAAACACGTAAAGGAAAATGTATATATATAATTAAGTATTATAGTTACTGTTTTAAAATTTACAAGTTTAGTTTAACAGTTACAGTGTATGGTTATAAAATTATATAGCTATAGTTGATAGTAAAAGTTTTATGCAGTAATTTTTAAATTTACTTTTATTTTAAATGCAGTTTTGAAGTTATAGTATTAAATGTTATTTTATGAAATTATAATACTGTGAAAGCTCATCTTGGCCACACATTAATAATAATCTCTTTTACTTATTAAGCGTCGTCTCACTCTAAATATTATTTTATATTATAGAAAATTTTGAAGAGCGTACTAGAAATCAGGTGTAGGATGTGCATGAGCAGGAATAGAAAAAATAGAGTAAATTAAAAATTAGTATAATATCAATTGGATTACGTTTGTATATTTTAGAATTTTTAAGAATGTTAATTTTAGTATTTGAGATATGATTGTAATGAAGTTATTAGTGCTCTGGTATAATAATATTTGACATTTATTTACTTCCGTTATAAATCATTTGTAGAAAGTAACATCTCAAACCCTGGTGGGTTCACGGCGTTACAATTTGGTATCAGAGCATAAGTTATAAGTTCTGTAAACTCTAGTAAATAATTTTTATTAGAGCATAGACATAAAACATGAGGTGGGTAGGATCGGGTAGGCTAAGATGTTTTTTCTTGTGCCTATTACTTTTATTAAACTTTAGGATAAGATTATGGTTTTTAAAACAACTTTGGTCCTTTTTCAAAATGGACCCCATGAACAACAACATGCATACTGAACGAAACGAGAATATTATGGATACTTTCCACGAAGAAGACATGAACAACGATGTGCATACTGAAGAAAACAAGGATAGTGTGAATTCTTTCCACGAAGAAGGCATCCCAACTATATTGGTGCTACAAGAGTAGCACACAAGTTATGGCAGAAATTCTGCGAAGTTCCAAGGGACGGATTTGTCCACCCACTAATGAGGGATGTACAATTGAACAGTTCAACTACATGAACCCCGCAACCTTTGAAGGAAAAGTGTATCCAATCACTGTAGAGAATTGGATCCAAGAAATGGAGGAGTTGATGTAAGTTCTGCATTGCATGGACGAGCAGAAGGTATTATATGTGGCTTTTAAAATGACAGGTGATGCTAAACGCTAGTAGAATTCAATGAAACTTCTCCTCAAAAGAAATCCAAGACCAGAAACCTTTACATTGGAACGCTTCAAGGAAATATTCTTTGAGCGATATTTCCCCACATCTATTAGAGATGCCAAGGCCAAGGAATTTACCAATTTAATTCAAGGAAACTTGACTATTCAACAATACGCGACCAAGTTTATTGAATTATCTCTGTTTGCCATGTACTTAATTCCGGACGAATCAAAGAAAGTTCAAAAATTTGAAGAAGGCTTGAGTCCGAGGATTTATGAACGGGTGGTTGTACTCTAAGTCAAAGATTTCTTCGAGCTAGTAGACAAAGCAATGGTAGTGGAAAAAAGTCTACAAAGGAGTGCAGAGATGTTTGACCAGAGAAAAAGGTCATGCCTCAAGGGTTTCACTCTGGTAGAAATCAAGGGCCTTGGAAGAAGAGCAATAACAACAATATTTTGGGACACAGACAAGTAACGAGAAATCCGAACGATGCACAAGGCACCCCTTATCCAAAATGTTACAAAATGCATTGGGGTGAGTGTTGGGTTGGATTAAAGGTCTACTATCGATGTGGTAAAGCCTGCCACTCTGTACGAGAATGCCCGCAGAATAACTCCTACAATCCTAATCAACATAGGGGAAGCAACCAAGCACCTAGGAGCAACAATCAACAAAACACCACTCAGGTGCGTTTCTATGCCCTCACTCCAGAAGATGCTGAAAATGCTAACGATGTGGTGACATGTATTATTCTCATGTTCTCTAAGAAAGCAATAATATTATTTGATTCTAGAGCCACACATTCCTTTATATCTACAACTTATGTTAAAATGTGTGGGGTTGGGACTCAGCCATTAGAAACTGAGTTATTTGTGGTTACACCAATGGGAACCTCAGTAATTTGTAGAAAAATACTTAAAGGTTACCCAATTTGTATTGAAGAAAGAATACTACCTACCAACTTGGTAGTATTCAATATGCATGGGTTCGATGTAATTCTTGGGATGGACTGGCTAGCTTTTAGCTATGCTAGTATAGATTGCTATAATAAGGAGATGATGTTCACACCTCCCGAAGAGTAAGAATACAAATTCGATCGAACTCATGTACGCTCTTCACCGCAGATATTTTCGGCCATCCAGGCAAAGAGATTACTCTTAGATGGATGTCAAGGGTATCTAGCATGCATGGTGGAGGCACCAAAGGAAGAATTAAAGTTGAAGGATATTCCAATAGTAAGGGAATTCTCAGATGTATTCCCTGAGGATTTACCTAGGATACCCCCTGATCGTGAAATTGAGTTCACTATCGACCTACTACCAGGAATGGCAGCGATATCCAAAACTCCATACAAAATGGCACCAGTAGTATGACAACCCGAATAATAATGGGATTTAAATAATGATTAAGAGGGTGGAAAATGGAAACAGTAACAGAATGAGGAAGTCGATGACATTGCACTTTGGAAGGAATAACCGAGAGAAATTATCAGGGCCTCGTTGATGAACACAGGGGATTCATCAACGAGGGTATAAGAGGGTCTCGTCGACGAAGCCAAGTTTCGTCAATAAGGAAATACCGAGAGAGATTTTGGGCAGTCTGAATTTCATAAACGAGGAGTGGGTTTCGTCGACGAAATTATTAAAGGACTCGTCGACAAGATGACGTGGCTCGTCGACAAATCCAGCCCTATAAATAGTGAAAAACTCGGATTTTGATGAAATTCAGCGCAGAACCTCCCTCTCTCTCTCCTCCCTTCAGCTGCCTCTCCTTCTCTCTTCGATTTCGGGTCAGATTTCTACTGGTTCGACGATTTGAAGTCACTACAACGCTCTTGGAGAAGTTCTCTCCATATCTTCCAGAGCGGATCGTCAGTGGAGCTGAGTTGAAATTCGTCCCCAAGTTGAGGTAAGCCTTTTTATGCTAAATTTGGTCTTACCATAGTTGTAGGAAAAGATATTTACGAAGAAATACTGATGTTTAATTTTGGGGGTTGTCGTTTTTAGGGCATTGATCAGGAAACCCTACGGGTGTTAGATCGAGATTTTTAGGGGCTTTCTCAGTAGTCAGGTAAGGGAATAAACTAAAGCAATTATTTTTCATGCAAATTACTATTATTTATGAGCAAATTGATTTTCTGAAAAATATGTACGATATTTGAATATTATGGAATAAATGCATATTTGGGAAAATACTGCTGTTGTAGGAAAATTATGATTTTATAATGAAATGCATGATTTACCCAACTTTGTGTGGCATGAACATTATTTTTCATGAAAAGTATTATGATATGGAAGCTTTTACGAGTAAAGCATGTTTTCAGGTATTATGAAATGATACAGTATGTTATGATGATTTTGACAAATACATGATAATTGATTTATTTTCATAATGTATATACCTGAAATGATTCTGGTGCGAGGCCGTGTATATATGAAACGATTTCGGTGCGAGGCTGTATTTATGAAATGTTTGGCACGAGGCCATATTTATGAAATGTTCGGCACGAGGTCGTATTTATGAAATGTTCGGCGCGAGGCCGTACTTATGAAATGTTCGATGCGAGGCCGTATTTATGAAACGATTTCGGCGTGAGGCCGTATTTATGAAATTATGAAAGATGTTATATTATCGTGTATTATATGTTATCAGAACACGGATGTTAGTTTAGTTCAGTTCAGGAGCTCGGTACTGTAGCTTATAGATCAGATATCTATGATCAGATCAGTGCTGACCACCCTATGAGGGGGTGGGAGATGGATAGTCGATGTGGCTTTCAGTAAAGTGTGGACGTCTACCTGGCAGTCCGGACTAGGGTGTGGCTGGCCCATCATACTTACAGAAATCTTTGACTAGGTAGTGGTCGGCCAACCATTGTCGAGTCCCGCCTTCGGGCTGCATAATCCGTAATGGGAGGTAATACATGACATCAGCTAGCTATTCATCTTGGGTATGTTTTCAGTATTATCAGATATAACAGACAATTTATGAATTATATGAGTTACTAGAAAAAAATGAAAGTATATGATGATTCAGTATGTTATGATGAATGTTTACAGATATGTGAAATATATTGTATATGTATAACTGTATTATATATTCATGTTGCCACACAGCTGTATTTAGTTTATTTTCCCTTACTCATATGTATCTCGCCCTCGAACTTAATTAATTTTTTTGGAGACCCTGAGAGACAGGCGGGTCATGGCCGCCGTTGAGTGAGTTGAGCTTCCCTACTAGAAGGGTAAGCTTTGATCTAGGATCAGGAGATTTTCGTTGTAAGATCCTAGGTTTATTTTGATGTTTTGGAGATTGTATTCAAATACTTTATTTTGGGAATGTAGTAGACTCTGGTATTATGTAATTAATAGTTTGATGGATGTAAATTATTTTTACTGCTGCTTAGGTTTCCGCTGTTTATGTTAGGCTATCCCCCGCTACCCACAGGTTCGAGTTGATGTTATTATTATTTATGTTTATTATGTGATAAGTTAAGCAGGTCATTACAAGTAAAGTTGAAAGAACTGAAAGAGTAGTTACAGGAGTTACTAAACAAAGGGTTCTTTAGACCTAGTGTGTCACCATGGGGAGTACCAATCCTATTTGTCAAAAAAAAAGGACAGAACAATAAGGATGTGCATTAATTATCAAGAGATAAACAAGGTGACAATTAAAAACAAGTACCCACTACTGTGTATAGATGACTTGTTTAATCAACTCCAAGGAGCACAAGTCTTTTCAAAGATCGATCTTTGATCAAGGTACCATCAATTGAAAATAAAAATAGAGGATGTTCCAAAGACCGAATTTAGAACTAGATATGACCATTACAAATTTTTGGTCATGCCATTTGGATTGACCAATGCCCCCATCGCATTCATGGACCTTATGAACAGGGCCTTCCATAAATATTTAGATCTATTTGTTGTAGTCTTTATTGATGATATCTTGATCTACTCAAAGAGCACAGAAGAACATGAAAATCATTTGAGACTAGTACTCCAAGTTCTAAGAGAAAAGAAACTTTATGCCAAACTTAAGAAATGTGAGTTCTAGCTAGAGAAAGTTGCATTCTTGTGACATGTGATATCCAAAGATGGCATCTATGTAGATCCAAGTAAAATAGAGACTATAGAAAATTAGGCAAGGCCGAACAATATTCATGAGATCAGGAGTTTCCTAGGTCTTGTCGGATATTATCATCAATTTGTGGAAGGATTCTCCAAAATATTGGTCCCACTAACGATGTTGACGAGAAAGAAAGTTAAGTTTGAGTCGACCGAGGATTGTGAGCGGAGCTTTTAGGAATTAAAGTAACGACTCATTACCGTTGTGGTGCTAACCCTTCCTTTGGGAGAAAAATTATCCTACGCATGATTTGGAACTGGCAGTTGTGGTGTTTACATTAAAGAGCTGGAGACATTACCTATATGGTGAAAAGTGCAAGATTTACACAGACCATAAAAGTCTCAAGTATTTCTTCACGTGAAAACAATTGAACATAAGACAAACAAAATGGTTAGAGCTAGTTAAAGACTATGATTGCACCATCAACTACCATTCTAGAAAAGCCAACGTGGTAGTAGACATCTTGAGTCGAAAGTCATCGAAAGCTTCAATTTTGGCAATCGTGACTCCACATCAAATCGTAATGGATCTTGAAAGGTCGAGTATTGAAATAGTGGAAGAAAATCATTAGGCTATTATTGCAAGCTTGGTAATCCAACCAACCTCGATGGAGAAGATTAAAGCTACACAGATGAAAGATGCAGAGTTGGCAAAGATTATGGATAAAGTACAGAATGGACTGAAGGTAGATTTCAACCTTTCAGATGATGAGGTTTTGAGATTCCAAACCAGATTGTGTGTGCCCAATGATGAAGATATCGAAAGAACAATCTTGGAGGAGGCTCATCGATCTCTCTATACGGTACATCCGGGAAGCACGAAGATGTATCAGGACTTGAGAGAGTCTTTTTGGTGGAATAACATGAAAAAGGAGATTGCACAATTCGTGGAACAATGTCTTACTTGTCAAAAAGTGAATGCTGAACATCAGAGGCCAGCAGGGCCTCTGCCATTCTTGAGTGGAAATGAGAGCATATCTCCATGGATTTTGTAACCGGGTTATCACCAACACTCCATGGGCAAAAGGTCATCTGGGTAGTGAAAAGTCCACAATTACGGTTGTCAATGCTTGTAAACTATACATTAACATAAAATAATATCATGTATATACTATAATAATATTATTATATATATTAAAAAAAACATAAAACAAAAGTCAATAAAAGGGGCGGGGAAGAGAAGAAAGAGAAGAAGATTTTATATATATATATACTTATTATAATATTTTAATAAAAAAAGAATCAATTGTTGTGGCTCATCTGTAGATTACTTATGATATTATAATAATAATAAATAATTATAATAATAATAATAATAATAATATTAAAAAATAAAATAATAAAAATATTTAAAAAAATGTTAGAAATAAATGTGATATTATTGAATAGAAATTATTTAAAAACTAATGTATTCATTAATCATATATACAATTTTAAGAAAGGTATGCGTGCTTGCATTGGTAGCATGTCAATTTTGACTAAATTGCAGTCATCATCATTCAATTATTGTAGGCTTCTTTTTCCACTATAGTTAAGGAAATTAATCACCCCTTGACCAGGGTTGTCCACAATAGTATATATTAGAGTAAAGTTCCTTATACAAAGATGTGCATAGGTGGCTCGAAGTAACTTAATAAAAAAAAAAAAAGGGTACTGTAGAGGTAAAAAGCAGCCTCATGGGTGGAAATTATCAGCTACAGCTCACTTACCCCCGAAGCAAGTCCAGGGCATGAAACCACTTGGGCGAAGTGAGGGTGCCCAGACACAAAATCGCGACCTCATGGATGCACAACCGGCTCCCTACCACTAGGCCACTAACCCAAGTGGTGACCTAAGGGTGGGGTTAATTATAGTTAAGATATTAATGAAGCGGTAGGAACATGAATAGAGCCTTGATTCCCTCTTGCGGCTCTATTTACAAAAGAGGCGCTTCATGTTGACCGAAAAGGGGTCGAAGTCACTGTGTAGGCAACGACTTCCATAACGCATGTCACTCTCTCTCAATTTCCACCGCATTTTTCACTCTCTCTAAATTTTCGCGTCATGTGTCAATATCTTTGATACCTACTGCCATAATTCAGGCAGCAACAATAGGACCCTTCCCTATAAAAAAAGGTCTGCCCTCCTCAAACTCTAAGCATCATGCCTTTGCTTGTCAGTTTTCTTCCATCTTGAACAACAGCATCTCGATTCGTAGAGGTTTGCTCTTCCCAACTTTCCTCTTTGGTTGTCTCCTTGCTCGCTTCATTCAACTAAAAATGTTGCTAAATCACCCAACTCTCCAAGTTGCTAAAAGCAGCACTAGATCATCAATCCATAGGTGGAAGCCTAGCGGGGAGCAGCTGGAGATTCTAGAGGAGGCCTTCTGCAACAATAAAGGAGAACTCCCTTCTATGGAGCTGGCTTCCTTGCTCGCAAAACGACTCTGGCAGTATGGTCAGATCGAGCTAAGGAATGTACACTTCTGATTCGAAAATCGTAGGCTTAGGCGAGGATCAATTGAGGAGGTCTCAACTTCAACTACTGCTCCACCAAGCATCGATCTTACCTTTCCTGCCACTGCCAACTTGAGCAGTACCCGTACTACTATCTTGACTACTCATACTCTCATTACCATTATCAATGCTCTAGCTATAAAGCTTACCATTGTTATCACTCCAATGGATCCTAACCCTTACAATGTCAGCACCACAGTCACCACAGTGGGAATTTTTGAAGATGTTGGTCTATTCACCCACTCACAAGCAGCCGCTCCTTGAGAATTCAATTTGAAACAAAATGCACATTATAGCACTTACAATGAGAAAGTAAGATTCCCACTAACAATAAAAAAATTAAAAGTATCCTGATAAGATATAAACCATATCCTAACTTTTGAATTCAATTTTGAAATCTTCCTCCCCTGACAAACACACCCATGCATGCATGATTTCATCATATAATATATATATATATATATATATATATATATATATATATGTATATATATGCATGATGGATGTCCATATCATAAGAAAACAAAAGGCCAACAAAAGTGGCTAATGAATAGAGGAAGAAAGAGAGACAGTGAGAAGATATTGTTATATAATATATATATATATTATAATAATTAATTAATAAATAAAGTGTCGACAAAGAGAGAGAGAGAGAGAGAGAGAGAGAGAGAGAGAGAGAGAGAGACGCCCATGTTTTCTTGAATAATTGAACGTTTTCATCTCACACCATCATCTAACATCGTCATATATACATGCCCATAAGTTCTATTAATAGGAGATCCTTGCACTGAATGATCATGACCTACATTACGTGAAAATTTTCAACTAGAGAAAAAGAAGGAAAAATGATTGAAAGAATTAGTGGTGGATAGATAATTTTGTTATACTTAAAATTCTCACTCCCCCCACTCTTTCCAATCTCATTTTGTTATGATTGTTTCATAGGGTTAAATTAAGGTAAGTAAATTTGATTATGTTATATCTTTATTAAATTTTGCCCGAATTTTTATGTATATTTGATTATATCAATTTTATTTTTAATATACTTGCGTTTATTTTGGGTTAAAAAATGTTCTAATATCCTCTGGTAATTTAAAACATTACTATTTTCTATTCAAGAAAAATATTTTTAACATGAAAATTGTGTGACATAAACTTATTTTATTAAGTTATGTTAAATGTTTTATGGAGGAAGTTAAGATGGTAAACTAGTTATGATGTCATTTTATTACATAAATTATATGTAAATTTTTTATGATATTGTTCAAATTATATATATACAATTTTTATGATATAAATTATATAGTAGTATGTTTTTTAAAACCCTTTATGCCTCAAAAATCACATAATTACAAATGTTCAATATCGTAACTTACAGATTACAGTTTATAGAGTGTGTGACCAAAATGAGCTTTCACAGTATTATAGTTTCGTAAAATAAAATTTTATATTGTTACTTCAAAATTGCATTTAAAATAATAGTAAATTTAAAAATTACTGCATAAAACTTTTACCATCAACTATAGCAGTAAAATTTTATAATCATACTACTAGCATATCTCCTTAATTATATCTCTCCCTAATTTAGGCACATCTGTTTACTTACTAAGTTACCCTTGTAGTCTACCTCCTTCACCTATAAAAGGATGGCCCTTGTACAGTTTTATACACACAAAGAGAATAATATAGAGTTTATTAGTTTTAACATGGTATCAGAGCCTTCTAAACCTTTTTTTTTTCTTTTCCCTAACCTTCCTTGCCACCGCCCACCATTTCTGAACACACGCAACAACCTCCGTCTAGCGCTCTCTGGTCATTTCTGAATGCATGCAACTACCTCCGTCCGACGCTCTGTGTCTCTAGCGTCGTTTCACGCTCATCGTTCCGGCACTCTTTGTCTCCCAGTCATCCGACGCTCTCTCAGTCACCGACATACGCTTTCCTCTCTCTTTCGGTAACTCTGTTTATCTTCTCTTATGGCTGGTCTCCTCAGGCACACCATCACAGTCTCTCTGAACCCAATCGCGGCTCACTCTGCCACTCTATTTCTCTCGTCTCTCAGTTTCATCTCTTGACTTCATCTCTCAACGTCGACTTTGTCTCTCCGGCAGCAGCAACAGCAGCGGTGGGTTTTCTTTGGCGCTCTGCTCATTCCACAATCTTAGTACCCCATCCTAGTTTCCAACTCACCATTTGCGTTTTCTTTTTTTTTTATTATTGAAAATATGAGTGCCAATAAATGGTTCGAATCATGCGTTATTTTCACATACATTATAGTTTTTCTCTGAAAGCAAACAAATAGTAACCAATTCAGAAATTAGAGTTTCTGATCAAAAACTTTGCAAGCGCACCTACTTGGATTTAGAAAGGCGTTCGAGACTTAATTATTTTTTATTGTGCTTCAAATTTTAAATATTGTCCTTGTATCTCTCTTTTTTTCTACATGACCACCACATGCAGGATATAGATAGCTCTTCGCAGTGAGCCGCCTCACCTCTCAATTCCGTATTCAGCTCTCTTTGGAAGCGTTCTTTCTCTGGAGAAGCACCAATTTTTCAGCGTGGTATCTCTCAGACACGTCTCCCAGAGTGCTCGTATCTCCTAGATTCGTCTCTCAGATTCCGTTAAATTGCTCTTTGCTCTACATCGGTCAGTATTATCCATTTTTTAATGGCGTCTTTAACTGATGTTGCTTACCCTATAGAGATTGTTTTGAATGGCTCCAACTACAATGCTTGGGCCTAACAAATGTCAGTTTTTTTTATTGGTAGGAGATTATGACGTTTTGTCACTAGAACAAAACAAAAACCCACAAAAACTGACATGCAATTAACAGAGGAGTTTGATGAGGCTCTTGATGAATGGGAAGGTACTTACTGTAAGATCCTTTCCTGGTTTATTAATACATTAGTTCCTACTATTCAGATTCTACTTCCTAAGTTTCGTAATGCCAAACTTGCTTGGGATTTTTTGGCAAAATAATACAACTGTGGTAGTGATGTTGCTCTCAAGTTTCAGTTGGAAACTAAGCTTTCCTAGATGCGTCAGGAACCTGGATAGTCTATTGCCAAGTTTCATGCGCAGGGTAGTAGCATTTGGGATCAGCTTTCTTAAGCTGACCCTATTTTTTTCAGATAAGCAGTAGAGTAAGCTTTTGGCTGCATATCGGGATCATCGTCAGTTCATATACTTTATGATGCATATCTGGGATGAATTTGAGAATACTTGAGCTTCTTTGTTACATCGATCTCCTCTTCCTACACTTGAGGTTGCTTTTATGGAGCTCATTTCTAAGGAGACGCGACAACAAACTCGTCAAGTTCATTCTACCGATATGGTCTTGGATACTGCTCCGTCTAGCTCCTCTACTTTGGCTACTCCTACTGCAGCTATTGCTTCTTCTAAACCACGCCGTTTCAATGGCTAGTACCACTATTGTAAGGAAGACGGTCACCATATTTCCGATTGTCCTAAGAAGAAGGCCAAGGATGCTAGAGATGCTCTCAAGGGTAAGGCATCTTACTCTTCCAAGCTTGTTGCTGCTATCTCCACTAGCTCCTCAGTTTCTGCTCCATCTTCTGCACCTTCTTTGTCGTCTCTTTCTACTGCTGATCGTGAGGAAATTATCACCCAAGTTCTATCCCGCACTTCTCCTGCCTTATCAGTCTCCAAAGGTACCTCTACACCTTGGTTTATTAATTCTGCCTATTGCAATCATATGACCTCTAATTCCTCTTTAGTGACACATAAGCAATCTTTAAATCCTGTTCCCTTAATTTATACTGCAGATGGTTCACATATGTCTATTAGTCATCTTGGTCATGTTTCTACTCCTACTTTTTTGTACCTGACACGTATGTTGTGCCTAACTTGTCTCTTAATCTCCTTTCTGTTGGTCAACTTGTTGAAAGTGGTTTGATCTTAACCTTTTCTTACAAAGGTTGTGATGTGCAGGATCTGAAGATGGGCCAGCTTGTTGGGACCAGGCATAAAGTTGGTCGCCTTTTCAAGCTCACATCTCTGCATTTGCCTCGTTCATGTTCTCCTCCGTCTCTTTCTACTGCAGTGTCTTCCAGTGTTTGGCATTCTCGTCTCGGTCATACCTCTTTGTCTCGTGTTCAGTATTTAGCTTCTAGTGATTGCTTAGGAAATGTTAAGTTTGAACCTTTTGATTGTATGCCTTGTCAACTTGGGAAAAAGAAAGCTTTACCTTTTAATGAAAGTAATTCTTTGTCTTCTACACCTTTTAATTTGGTTCATTCTGATATTTGGAGACCTGCTCCTGTCCTTACTAAGGGCGGGTCTTGTTACTTTGTCATTTTTATCGATGATTACTCTCAGTATACATGGATTTATCTTTTGCATGGTCGCACTGGGTTACTTAATGTTTTTTGTGACTTTATGCAGATGATTAAAACTCAGTTTGATCACACCATTAAAGTCTTTCGGTTTGATAATGCCCTGGAATATACTTTTACCCCTTTCATTGAAGAACTTAAAGAGGTTGGCACCTTATCCCATCAATCCTATTCATCCACCTCCCAACAGAATGGCCATGCAAAACGTAAGCATCGACACATTCTTAACATTGTTCGCTCTCAACTCTTCTCTGCATCCCTCCTAGAATCCTTTTGGGGTGAAGTTGCTCTTACCGCTGTTTACACTATTAATCGAGTTCCAACCCCTACTCTTTCCAATAAATCTCCATATGAGGCTCTCTATGGAAAGGTACCTGATTATTCTCTTCTCAAAGTATTTGGTTGTTCTTGCTTTGTTTTACTCCCACGTCATGAATATACAAAACTTAAGCCTCGCTCTCGTCTTTGTTGCTTTCTTGGTTATGGCATTGAACACAAGGGTTATCGGTGCTACGACCCCATAGCCAAGCGTCTTTGAGTCTCTTGGTATGTTCAGTTTTGGGAACACAAAATGTTCACTAGTATCTCTCCATTTTCTTACGATTGTCCCTCATACTCTCCCATTTTCACTGACCCTACCATAGATCCTTCTCCCGATTTTTTCATTAATGCAGGTCATGACAGCTCATCAGGTGATCACTCCACATCTACCCCTCCCAAACCTGGACCATCTGATGATCATGCCATCGCATCCACTCTGCCAGAGTCCTCTGATTTGGATGTCAATCGTTCTAGTCGGGTAAGGACACCTCCTACCTATCTTAGTGATTATCACTATTTTTCTACTCTTGACTCCCTTCATCAGCCTCGCAATTATCGTGAAGCTTGTTCTGTTCCTATTTGGTAGCAAGCTATGTTTGAAGAACTTGACGCACTTCACAAAACTCATACTTGGGACCTGGTTGACCTGCTTCTTGGAAAGACTGTAGTTAGGAACAAATAGGTGTATGATTATGCGCTTAAATTGCGTAATTAGGTGCTTTAATTCATGCATTACGGATTATATTTTTTCTATTTAAATGCCTAATTACTCTAAATATTCTAACATTGTGTTCTATTTATAATATTTGGGTTTTATTGAGTAATTTATGAAATTTTGGTATTTTTTTATTGCAGGGCAAATATTGGAAGCTAAAAACCGATGGTACTTTGTAATCTGTGCGTAACTCTCTCATCTGACCTCCGATTTAGAGGATTCAGGATGCCATAAAAAGATAATAAAACGCTTTACAATTTTCATGTTTTGTGTTTTGTGAAATACTAGATGCATCAAAGTCGAAATCAGACATGAAGTTATCATACACCGTTTTATGGACTATTTCGACAATTCTTCATAATTTGGGCGTAACTTTCTCGTCCGAGCTCCGCTCGAGATGATTCAAAATTCTAGGAAAAGCTGAGAAAGAGCTCTACAACTTTAATATTTTGAGCTTTGAGAGTTGCTGTGACGACCTGCTTAATTTTCATATTTTTTTTATAATATAATAAATTCAATATCACAAATTTCAGCTCAGCAGATCATAATCCACTTGGACCCGTGGGTACCAAGGATACATCAGAACATATAATGGAAGCCTAAGCAGCAGGAAACATACAATCATATACACCTCATTATACCATACATCACAATACCAGAGTTACTGCAATCACTGTATATATATATACACAACACTCAACCTAAAAAGATGTCTTAGGGCCATTTCCCCAAAATACATCCGACCCTATCAAAATACTCACCCTTCTGGAAGGAGAGATCTACTGTACGAGATCAGCGAGGCTTTACCCACTCTCCTATCAGGGGCTCCTGAAAATTTTATGAAATTTATGGGTGAGACACCTCTCAGTAAGGGAAATAAACTAATACCAGTGTGTGCCAACATGAGTATTCCGTGTTATATATATATGTATATACTATACAGAACATATTCAGTAACTGTTTTGTCAAATCAGGGAAAACATATATATATCATACAAACATGGTAGAACATACTGCATTTTCATAAACATATTCCATCTCATATAATAATAATACAAAACATTCCTGGTAGGTTAGCTGGCTGTTGTCAAGTATTACTCCCACATGATTGGGTTGTGTGGCCCAAAGGTGGGACCTGACAATGGTTGGCTGACTACTGCCAAGTCAAAAGTACAATCTATAAGTCTGATGGGTCTGCCAGACCTGGTCCGTACACAAGGGGCACTCACACACTTCTTAAAAACCACATCGACCATCCAATCTCACACCACTCTGTATAGCGGCGTTAACACAAATATCATGATCACGAAGACCATGGACACATAGCAACGGTACCGTGCAAGTGCAAGCCTAAACCAAACCAACCAGGTTCTTATATCATATAACATATACTGAAACTGTGATACATGGATATTTCATATCATTAATTATCAAATCAATCATATATACGTTTATCATGAAAATTATCGGCCTGTACATCGGTATTACACATTTTACCATAGCTTGGCCCATACGCCGGCAAATCATAGCATAGCACAGCTCGTACGATGGCAAATCACATCCATAGCTCAGCTCGTATGCTAGAAAATCATATATATAGTTTAGCCCATACACTGGCAAATCACCTCCATAGCACGGCCCGTATGCCGACAAAATATATCTATAGCTCAGCCCGTACACTAGCAAATCATACACATAGCACTGCCCGTATGCCGGCAAAACATATAAAAATCTCAGCCCATACACCAGTTTTCCATTATAAAAATCCATATCAATAACACATTCCCAGAAGCAATATTTTATATTAATTTCTACTCATGCCACACTAAACAAGTTTTTCATATATTCAACATACCATCATTTTCAATAGTGTTTTCTTAAATATAAATCATATATGTGAACATATTTACTTTCCTGAAATCATTTGCTATATATACATACATTTTCTTAAAAATAACTAGCTTAGTTTATCCCCTTACCTGATTCCTAAAAAGCCCCTAAGAAAATCTATCCCGCACCCGCAGGGTTCCCCGTTCAACACCCTGAAAATAGAATTTCCCAGAACTAAAGTTTAGTATTTCCAAGCGTATAACACTTTCTACAACTGCCAAAAATCCAAATATTGAGTAGAAAGCCTTACCCTAGATTTTGGATGGTTTCCACTTCAGCCCACCGACGATCTGCTTCGGCAGATTTGCAGAGAACTTTCCCATGAGCGTCGTGGTGGCTTCAGATCCTTGAACCGGTGAAAATTCGGCCTGAAATCGAAGAGAGAAGGAGGAGAAGCCGAAGGGTAAGAGAGAGAGAAGTGCTGCGTAGAAAATTTAGGCCAAAAATGAATTTTAGGCCTATTTAAACTATGGGCTTCATCGATAAGCCACATCACCTCGTCAACGTAGTCAATAGAAAATTCATCGGCAAACTCTCCCCTTCGTCGAAGAAATTCAAAAACCCCAAAATCACCCCTCAGCATTTCCTCGTCGACGAGTCCTATAGAAATTTCGTCGATGAACTCCAACCCTCGTCGACGAGCTCTTGTTATACCCTCGTCGATGAGTCCCATGTATTCGTCGACGAGGAGCTAAAAATTTCCTCAAGATTTATCCTTTCCAAAATGCAATGTCGTCGACTGCAGCCTTCTGTTTCCAATTTCCATTTCCCTTTCTTTTATTATTTAAATACCATTATTGTTTGGCTCGTTACAGTTATGGGCTATAGCAGGATCAAAATCGAGGTTGAAGGAGAAGGGCAGACCGCATGCCTTTGAAAAAAGAAAAAAGAAAAAAATATTAAAAAAAGTGAGATGTGACCCAGCCATGTAGCTGGGTCATCTTAGCAAGGTGAGGCACTGAGATGATACAAAAGAAAGGAAAGAAAGTAAAGGAAAAGAAAGGAAAGAAAGAGGAAAAAGGAAGTAGACATATTTTTTTAGGTTTCCTATTTTGGGGAGTCGGGCAGAAGGTTTAGAAAAGGGCGGCAACAAGGTTTTATTTTGGCTGGGCGGTGCGAGGCACACTGGAGGGTGCACGAATAGGAAGAAAAAGAGGGTTGGAAATTTTTTTTTTTTCTTTGGTGGGAGGCCGCATGAATAGGAGGAGACACACAGGGGAGGCCGCAGAGGGGTTTCTTGGAGACTCTTTTCTTGACGTCTCTCTTCTTTGAGGCCGTGGAGGCATCCGTCCCGAGAGATCTTCTTTCTTGGAGTCATTTAGAGGTGCTACGCTGCATTGAAAAACAACACGAACAGCGGTAAAAGGAGGGCTTGCACACAGAAATTTCAAATCTTTTCGGAACAAGAATGTGGCGCACGGTCGATGCTTAGGGTGTTTGGCAAGCGACAACAGTACTACGAGTGTTGATTTTTTCTGTATGCTCCAAATAGAAGAAAATATGGTGAAATCTGTTATGTTGAATTTAATTTTTGGAATGAACTAAATTTTTGTATTCTAGGAAAACGATGTAACCAGTTTCGAACTATGCTTGCTCTTTGATGCTAATCTGAAGTAGTTTTCATTAATGTTTGTTTGAGTTATTCTACACTTAATGCTTTTAATTAACTTGTCATTAATTAGATGACATTAATCTTGTGATTTGCTACCAAAAGGGGGGATTATAGGATAGATCTGGGATAATTCAGCGTAGGTAAATATAAAGATCGAAAGACTTGTATAAACCTACATAGCATTAAAAATCTAAGGTCTTATTGCGTTCTTGCGTTATTAATTTGCATAATCGTTTGTTAAATAATAAACAAGAATAAGTTCTAATTGACTATCGAAAGAGGCTTTTAGAAAAATTGGTGATTTGCTAACAAATAGAGAATATGAATTCGAATTAGCTAGATGAGTAAAGCATAGTGAGAAACTAAGTAAAATCGGCTTCCTAGAAGTTTTCACCATCAGTAATTTGATACGCGGCATCTAGTTTTAAATTCTCTTGAATAGTTTATTTAAAGTAGCTTTATTTAAATTTCGCAATCTAAAATTATTAATTTTTCGAAATAAAATCAAGGTTATTATAAATTCGGTACTTGGTAAAATTAAGACATCAATCCCTGAGGACGATACTCTACACATCATTAATTATAAAACTACGATAATGTGCACTTGTAGTTTGCATCGATCAAGTTTTTGGTGTCGTTGCTGAGGATTGAGTTTTTCTTATTTTTGCCAATATCGATACAAAGTAATCTTGGTTTTAATTTAGAATTTTATTTTTATATTTTTATTTATTTCTTTTCTTTTTATTTTATTTTATTATTTTTTTCTGTATTTTTGGTATGTTTTTTATGTTGGATGTGCAGTGCTAGAATACGTGCAATTATTCCTTTTGATCCGGAGATTGAAAGAACGCTTAGAGCACTAAGGAAAAAGAGGGTACTAGCTAGGGAGAATGGACAAGATAATGGGCAGCCACGAGCCTTAAACGATTATGTATGGCCAGTTGTGAATGACAACTATTCGGGTATCAGACGCCAGCCCATTAATGCCAACACTTTTGAGCTCAAACCTGCATTAATCAGCATGGTGCAGCAGACCCAATTCAGTGGATCACCACTTGATGATCCCAATATCCATCTAGTAATGTTTCTGGGGATTTGTGACACTATGAAGATCAATGGTGTTACTCAAGACACCATTAAACTGAGATTATTCCCTTTCTCTTTGAGGGACAAAGCAAGAGGTTGGCTATAGTCTTTATAACCTGGGAGTATCACTAGTTGACAGGACATGGCTGAAAATTTTTTGGCTAAATTCTTTCCACCTGCAAAAACAGCTCAACTCAAGAGTGAGATTGGTCAATTCAAGCAACATGATTTTAAATCACTCTATGAAGCATGAGAAAGGTATAAGGATTTGATTCGACGCTGCCCACAACATGGATTGCCGGATTGGTTGCAAATTCAAATGTTTTATAAAGGATTGAATGGGCAAACGTAGACTTTAGTTGATGCTGCATCTGGGGGAACTTTGATGTCAAAGACACCTGAAGGTGCTACTGCTCTTTTGGAAGAAATGGCCTCAAATAACTATCAATGGCCAACTAAAAGAACTATGGCTAAGAAAGTTGCTGGAATTCATGATTTGGAGCCATTTGCTGCACTTTCAGCTCAAGTCGCTTCTCAATCCCATCAGATTTCAGCTTTGACAACCCAAAGGATACCACAAAGTGCAGAATATGTGGTAGCTACAAGTAGGACAAATCCGAGCAATGGAACAAGTCATGAACAGGTTTAATATATCAACAATCGGAACTACAATTATCATGGTGAACCTTTGCCACAATATTACCATCTAGGG
Organism: Malania oleifera; assembly: GCF_029873635.1. Taxonomy (NCBI): domain Eukaryota; kingdom Viridiplantae; phylum Streptophyta; class Magnoliopsida; order Santalales; family Ximeniaceae; genus Malania; species Malania oleifera. Next base: position 21,081,463 of record NC_080419.1, on the reverse strand, counting down.
CTTCGAATCATGAGAATTTGTCTTATGGAAATACAAGGAATGTGCTTCAACCTCCTTCAGGACTTGATAGTCATCAAGGTGAGAAGAAGATGTCACTTGAGGATGCCATGATATCATTTGTTGAGGAGACAAAAGCAAGGTGTAAAAAGACTAATTCACGGTTGGACAACATCAAGACTCATTGCAACAATATGGGAGCCGCCATGAAGAATCTTGAAATGCAAATTGGGCAATTGGGCACGACCATAAATTCCCAACAAAGAGGAACTTTTCCTAGCAACACAAAGGTGAACCCAAAGGAACAATGCAAGGCCATCACACTTAGGAGTGGGAGAGAAATTGAGAAGTCACCATCAAAGGAAATCATGTCCACACCTACAGTTGAAAATAATGGCCAAGGCAAGAATAAAGTGGAAGAAGACGAGATGGTGGCTGACACACTAGGAGAGACTGGCACGTCACCAACAATTTCATTTCCTGACAATCCTCCTATTCTCTCTACTCCACTTCCTTATCCTCAAAGTTTTCAAAAGCAAAAATTAGATAAGCAATTTTCTAAGTTTTGGGATATTTTTAAGAAAATTTATATAAATATTCCTTTTACAAATGCCTTGGATTAAATGCCAAATTATGTCAAATCCCTAAAGGACGTCATTTCCAAGAAAAGAAGGTTGGAGGAGTTCGAAACAGGGAAGCTTACTGAAGAGTGTAGTACTATTCTTCAAAAGAAATTGCCTCAAAAATTAAAAGATCCAAGGAGTTTTACTTTGCCTTACACTATTGGAAATTCATTTTTTGATAAAGTTTTATGCGATCTTGGTGCTAGCATTAATCTTATGCCACTTTCTGCTTGCAGGAAATTGAGACTTGGAGAGATGAAACAAACAACCATTTCTTTGCAACTAGCAGATCGATCCATCAAGTATCCACATGGAATCATAGAAGACGTATTGGTAAAGGTGGATAAATTTATTTTCCCTTCTGATTTTGTGGTGTTAGATATGGAGGAAGACCAAGAAGTTCCATTAATTATTGGCCGATCATTCTTGCCACTAGAAGGACTTTAATTGATGTTCAAAAGGGTGAGTTAACATTGAGAGTGGACAAGGAAGAGGTTATGTTCAACATCTACCAAGACATGAGATTCCCAAAAGATCCAAGCACTTGCTTTTGGATAGATGTCATTCAGCAAGGTGTAGAAAAAGCCTTTCAAAAAGATGTACTAGCTGATCACCTAGAACGATCCTTGCAGAAGATTACAACACAGCAGCATGTGGGGAGGCTAGAACCTGTGGTAGCAAGGATGAATTCTATAATCTCTAAAGAAAAGATGCAGCAACCTATATCTCTAGAGTTGAAACAATCCCCTAAGCATCTTCGCTATACATTCTCAGGTGATGTGTATGAAAATGCAAAAATCTACGAAGAGCAGACGAAGAAGTGGCATGAAAAACAGATTCTTAGGCGTGAGTTTGCTCCAGAACAATAGGTTCTACCCTTCAACTCACGATTAAAACTCTTCCCAGGGAATATATTCAGAGTTAATGGTCAAAGATTGAAGCACTACTATGGAGAACAAATGGAGAGGAACTGTGCATTTATTCCTCTTGGAGATCGTGGTTGATGAAGATTGAAATGTTTGGCTGGAGACGTTAAAACAAGCGCCTATGGGAGGCAACCCAAAGAGTTTTTCTTTTGTTTATTTCTTTTATCTTTATTACTTTATTTATTTATTTGTCTATGCACTTTTGAATAAATTAGATTTTTTATACAGGTTTATTTGGCACGAGTACAGAGCTAAAAATTTAATTCCTCTATGGATTCACCAATAAGTTAGGGAAGTTTCTTTCTTTTCTTCAATCTTTCTCATTTTTGAATAACATTGAAAAAAAAGATTGTGAATATGGATGATTAGGCCATGCGTGGTACTACTTATGCCCTTCATATACTTGCATATAACCTAGGAGTACACACTTGGGTCATTTATGTGTAGTTTCTATTTATATGGCTAAACTAGGAATTGTAACTCATTGAAGGTTGATTGGTAGTTCAAATGTGTTAATCTGCTTATATAAACTCTTTTATCTGCATGGTATCTCTTGAGGCTAAAAAATACACATTCACGTGGCTTGTAGCACTTAGGGTTCCTTGTGAACACTAAGAGAGCGCCCGTGGTGACTTCGACACCTTGTGAGGTACTGTTGAGTCATTTATCGTTCTTTTTGAGTTTTTGACGTCAGCTCAAAGTTCATGAAACTCAACTTTCCTTATCTTCTATGGATATTCTTTGTACGCTAGTCTTGGTTTTTGAATTGCTAGCCTTGAGGTGACATCTAGTGGGGAGATAAAAACCTAGATCTTGTAGCCTACTCAAGATGTGAAGGTTGAGCCACCCGTAGAAATAGACTTATTTCATGGACTCTTGCTCGAACTTAATGCACATGGGTGGTATGAAAACAATAAAGGAAGTATTATGATTGTCCTAACAGACCATGAAAAGAAAGAAATTGAAAAATGAGCAGGAGAAAGAAAAAAAGAACTAGAAATACCCCAGCAGAGGTGAAAGATTAATACTTGCTCCACACAACTACAATAAAAGTCAGGGACAAGACACATGTTATCCACATATGAAGACTCTTCACCCGCCTAATGTTTTAGATGTATTCACGCCTGGTTTGTGACTAAGTTGATCTAGGGTGGCCTTGGTTGGATATAGAGAGTAGGTGAGAAGATGCTAGGGTGAAGGACCCAACACCTCGTAAATAGGCTGGATCCTTTTCAGACTAGTCGACTCCGTACATTTAGCATTTGTTCCTTGCAGTATCCGGGATGTTTGATCATGACACTCCTCCTCATATACGACAAGTGAAACCATCATTTTTGAGTGTTTTTTAGGGTATATTAGTTAGGCCGAGTCAAAGTGATAGTTCTGTAGGTGACCACGGATCTCCTAGGTGTAACGAGTCACACACATTACACATGCTTCGAGATTTCACCTATTTATACTCGAGTTTATATGACTACATTAACTCTCAATTGTGATTGCTGGTTAATCTTGTGTGAGTATAATGTGCTTAATGACTTTATAATGATGAAACTTACATGAATGATGTAGACACCCTATTTTTGCCCTAACCAAATAGAACAAGGGGTCCCTTCTCATTACATTATTATTATTATTATTATTATTATTATTATTATTATTATTATTATTATTATTATTATTATTATCATCATTATTATTATTTTTTATTCTTATTATTATTATTAGTATTTTTATTATCTTTATTTTATTATTATTTTTTATTCTTATTAGTATTTTATTATCTTTATTTTATTATTACTTTCTTATAATTATTTGTATTATTTATTATTATTTATTACTAGTAGTATTATTAGTATTACTTTACTAGTATTATTTTTGGATATATTTATTATTATTATTATTATTATTATTATTATCGGTGTCATTATTATTATTATTATTATTATTATTATTATTATTATTATTATTGTTATTATTATGATTATTATTATTTGCCACTATTATTATTATTATTATTATTATTATTAGGGTTTTGGGGAATGCCTATATAAAGGCTTCTTTCTCACAAGGTTAGGAGAGTGGAGGCAGCCCAAAAGAAAAAAATACTCCCATCTTTCTCCCTTACCCCATGCGCACGGCTGCTGAGGAGCAGCTCTGCCTTCACAGACCTCCCTCATTGTCTCGTTCTCTTTCCTGATTTCTTTCTTCCCCTGTTCTTTGTCTCCCTCCAGACCAGAAGCTCCGCAACAACCCCCAACAGCAGCTTGCTGCCAGCCCACTGCACATCACCGTCAGACCTCTGTTGCGCAGCTGAGAACCACCACAACGGTAGCCGGCTGTGCCAGCCTCCAACCACCTTCTTCGACTCCAGAACCTCATCTTCGACCGCCACTGCAGCTCCATAACAACCACCAGAACACCACAGCAGTGGCCGCCCCCATTCTCTTTCATACTAGCACCGCACCAGCGATGGGACTCCACAACACCGTCACCATCTGCCAGACGCTGCACAACTGGGAGCTCCAACCACGAACCAGCCCGTAGTGCCGTCCACGATTCCTCAATCCCGGCGGTACCCTCCCTCGGGAGTCCTCTATAAGCATAATCACACACACATGCACATGTTTATATATATACGTAGATAGGTTCATTCAAGTTTGGATTTTTATTGTGTTTGCTACATATTTTAAACACTGAATATTATTATTTTTAAAGTTATAGTATTTAACAATTGTTGTTCATGTTTGTGCAGGACTTTTTATTTCATTTTATTTTATTGTATTTTATTGTATTTTTTTTTCTTTTTTATTCATTCAAGTTTAAAGTGTTTTTATGGTATATAATAATGCACATTAAATAGGAAATGGTTGTTTTTACAGTTCATATTCATGTTAATGTTTTTACTTTATTTTGTTATTATTTGTAGAAGTTTTATTAACTTGTCTCAATATTTAAAGTTTAAATTGTTTGACATATAATATTGTTTGGGGATATTTTTATATAATATTTGTTAATATATAGGTTCATATCTTTTTTGTAGACTTTTCATTATTAATGTGTGTTCAAGTTTAATTACTTTGAGTTTTCGTAATTATTGGTGTTATGTATAAATGTATATGTGTGCGTATTTAAAGTGGATATCGTGGTTGTTAAATTTAACATTCCTATTAGGTTTTTTCTTCATCATCTTGGTTACATTTAATGTTTAATATTCATATTTAGGGTTTTTTATTGTGGTTATTGTGGTATATTCAATGTATATTTGTTTATGTTTAGGGTTTATTACTTTGTTGTTATATTGTACATTAGGGTTTCGGTTTATCATTCTCATTAGTAATATGATAATTTATTATTAAGGTATTATTGTAATTATTATTTATTATGGTAGTTTATTATTAAGGTATCATTATTAGGTAGAAAAATAGTTCACCATTATGGTATTTTATTAAGTATTGAGGTAGATTACTATTACGATATAATACTTATTATGGTATCTTTAGTATATTAGTATTACTTATCAGAGTATTGTTAGCATATATGGTATTACTTTTTATAGTATCCTTAGTATCTTAATATATATAGTATTATGGTATTTTATTACTTATTTTGACATTCGTAATATTTAAATAGTTATGTGTTGCTTATTACCCTATTATCATATATTAAAACCTCCCATATTAGTATTTTCCTATAAAAAAAAACCTATAAGATTTCCAAAATTTGGGAGCATATTTTCTTAAATATTTTCTTGATTTTTTATCCCTATGATTTTAATGCGAGGGTATGAGCTTTCGAGCTTCTCGTACCTTTAGTTCTGAGGGAATATATATAGTACATATATTTTTGTATGATTTATTTATTTATTTATTTTGCATGTATATTTGTAAATCCACTAATAGGGAGTAATTTTAAAGACTTTTTAAATTAACTTAGGGATAATTACAAATTAATTAGGTACCGTTCATAAGAACGGGCGCATAGGGGGTGCTCGTACCTTCCCCTCACGTAACCGAACTCCCGACCCCAGCTCTGGTAACGTAGACCCATTCTTCCCTTAACGGGGTAGTAATCATGTGTTCTAATCACACTAAAAGGTTAGTGGCGACTCCGATATTCCTTATTTTTTCCTGAAAATATTAAATCACATTTTTATTTCGCCACCCTGGGCCACACGCGCTCCGGGACATCGCAACAAATGACTTATTTCGAAGTTGCGTGAATTGGGTATGAATGAGTTTGTGTGTAATTTGGTGATATTCCTATATGTGAAAGGGTATGGTTGTATTGCATATACATTCATTCACTAAAATTGGTATGACATCACCCTAAATTGCATTCACGTTATTTGCTGGGGACTAGCAAAACTTTAGTTGGGGGGTGTGATTACGCGCTTAAATTGCGTAATTAGGTGCTTTAATTCATGTATTACGGATTATATTTTTTCTATTTAAATGCCTAATTACTCTCAATATTCTAACATTGTGTTCTATTTATAATATTTGGGTTTTATTGGGTAATTTATGAAATTTTGGTATTTTTTTATTGCAGGGCAAATATTGGAAGCTAGAAACCGACGATACTTTGTAATCTGTGCGTAACTCTCTCACCTGACCTTTGATTCAGATAATTCAGGATGCCGTAGAAATATAAGAAAACGCTCTAAAATTTTCATGTTTTGTGTTTTGTGAAATACTAGATTCATCAAAGTCGAAATCAGACATGAAGTTATCATATGCCGTTTTATGGACTATTTCAACAATTCTTCGTAATCTGGGTGTAACTTTCTCGTCCAAGCTCCAATCGAGAGGATTCAAAATTCTAGGGAAAGCTGAGAAAGAGCTCTACAATTTTCATGTTTTAAGATTTGAGAGTTAGGGGCTATAACAGGGTCGAAATTGGGCTTGAAGGAGAAGGGCAGACCGCGTGCCTTTGAAAAAAGAAAAGAGAAAAAAATATTAAAAAATATTAAAAAAGTGAGATGTGACCCGGCCATGTAGCCAGGTCATCTTAGTAGGGTGAGGTGCTAAGATAATACAAAAGAAAGGAAAGAAAGAAAGGAAAAGAAAGGAAAGAAAGAGGAAAAAGGAAGTAGACATTTTTTTAGGTTTTTAATTTTGGGGAGTCGGGCAGAAGATTTAGAAAGGGGCGGCAGCAAGGTTTTATTTTGGATGGGGGGTGTGAGGCACACTGGAGGGCACACGGATAGGAAGAAAAGGAGGGTTGGAATTTTTTTTTCTTTGGTGGGAGGCCGCACGAATAGGAGGAGACACACATGGGAGGCCGCAGAGGGGTTTCTTGGAGACTCTTTTCTTGGCGTCTCTCTTCTTTGAGGCCGTGGAGGCATCCGTCCAGGGAGATCTTCTTTCTTGGAGTCATTTCAAGGTGCTACGCTGCATTGAAAAACAATACGAACAACGGTAAAAAAAGGGCTTGCACGCAGAAATTTCAAATCTTTTCGGAACAAGAACGTGGCTCGCAGTCGATGCTTGGGGTGTTCGGTGAGCGACGGCGGTACTACGAGTGTTGATTTTTCCTGTACACTCCAAATAGAAGAAAATATGGTGAAATCTATTATGTTGAATTTAATTTTCGGAATGAACTACATTTTTGTATTCTAGGAAAACGATGTAACCAGTTTCGAACTATGCTTGCTCTTTGATGCTAATCTGAAGTAGTTTTCATTAATGTTTGTTTGAGTTATTCTGCGCTTAATGCTTTTAATTAACTGGCCATTAATTAGATGACATTAATCTTGTGATTTACTACCAAAAGGGGGGATTATAGGATAGATCTGGGATAATTTAGCATAGGTAAATATAGAGATCGAAAGACTTGTATGAACCTACGTAGCATTAAAAATCGAGGGTCTTATTACGTTATTGCGTTATTAATTTGCATAATCGTATGTTAAATAATAAACAAGAATAGGTTCTGATTGACTATAGAAAGAGGCTTTTGGAAAAATTGGAGATTTGCTAACAAACAGAGAATACGAATTTGAATTAGCTAGATGAGTAAAGCATAGTGAGAAACTAAGTGAAATCGGTTTTCTAGAAGTTTTCGCCATCAGTGCTTTGATACGCGACATCCAGTTTTAAATTCCCTTGAATAGTTTATTTAAAGTAGTTTTGTTTAAATTTTGTAATCTAAAATTACTAATTTTTCAAAATAAAATCAAGGTTATTATAAATTCGGTACTTGGTAAAATTAAGACATCAATCCTTGAGAACGATACTCTACACATCATTATATTATAAAACTTGATCGGTGCATTGTATAAACAGAAAACGAATTCCGACGGTTCTGAAGTAACATAAAGCTCGTTTAGTGGCAAAAGGCTTTACTCAGGAGTATGGCATTGATTATGAGGAGACATTTGCTCATGTTGCTCATATTACCTCTGTTCGCTCCCTTTTGGCTATTGCCTCTACCCGACGATGGCCTTTATTTCAGATAGATGTTAAAAATGCCTTGTTACATGGTGATTTGGCTTAGGAGGTATATACGCAGCCCCCTCTAGGGTAGCCTCATCCTCCTGGTAAGGTCTGTCGTCTCCGCCGTGCTTTATATGGGCTTAAGCAAGCTCCACTGTTGCACAACTTGAGTTTGCTTCTAGCCCCTATGATTCAGCCTTTTTTACCCGTCACACTACTACTGGCATCACTATTCTACTACTTTATGTTGATGATATGATCATTACTGGTAATGATACTTCTAGTATTCATGAGCTTAAGCAGTTTTTGTGTCAGCAGTTTGAAATGAAAGACCTCGGTTCTCTTCGCTACTTCCTTGACTTAGAAGACTCACTTACCTCTGATGGCTACTCTTTGAACCAAGCCAAATATGCCTCTGATCTTCTCACACGTGTTGGTCTCACAAATTGTAAGATAACTGATAGTCCGCTGGAGCCTAACATCAAACTCCGTCCTACTGATGGGGAGCTCCTTCCCGATGCCACTCGTTACCGACAACTTGTTGGGAGCTTGATTTATCTCACTATCACTAGACTAGATATTGCCTATGCAGTGCACCTTATTAGCTAGTTTATGTCGGCTCCTCGTTCCATTCACTATGCAGTTGTTCTTCTCATCTTACGAAATGTGAAGGGAACATTATTTCATGGGCTTTTTTTCCCTCTCACTCATCCTTGACGTTGCAGGTTTATTTAGATGCTGATTAGGCAGGGGACCCTAATGATCGTCGGTTAATCGCTGATTTTCTTTTTTTAATTGGTGACTCTCTTATCTCTTGGCGAAGCAAAAAAGTAGACTGTTGTTGCTCGCTCTAGCACTGAGGCCGAGTATCAAGCTCTTGCTGATACTACTTCTAAGCTTCTTTGGCTTCTCCACAATATGGGTGTTCCTCAGACCTCGTGTACTCCACTTTATTGTGACAATCATAGTGTTGTCTAGATCGCTCACAACGATGTCTTTCATGAATGCACCAAACACATCGAGATTGATTGTCATTTTGTGCATCATCATCTTCAGGAAGGGACACTTCGCCTCTTGTCAGTTCCTTTGGCTGATGAGTTGGTTGATATCTTCACGAAAGCTCATCCACCTAGTCGCCATTGTGCTTCAGTCTGCAAACTCCAGTTGAAATCTTCGATACCACCTTGAGTTTGAGGGGGGATGTTATGTGATGACCTGCTTAATTTCCACATTTTTTTTCATAATATAATAAAATCAATATCACAAAACACAGTAGATCATAATCCACCTGGACCCGTGGGTACCAGGGATACATCAGAAACACAATGCGAAAGCCTAAGCAGCAGGAAACATACAATCATATACATCTCATTATACCATACATCACAATACCAGAGTTACTACAACCATTGTATTTATATACACACAGTACACAACCCAAAAGATATCTTAAGGCCATCCCACAAAATACATCCGACCCTATCAAAACACTTACCCTTCTGGAAGGGTAGATCAACCATACTAGATCAACAGGGCTTTACCCGCTCTCCTATCAGGGGCTCCTGAAATGTTTATGAAATTCGAGATGAGACACTTCTCAGTAAGGGAAATAAACTAACACTAGTGTGTGGCAACATGAGTATTTCAGTGGTATACATATAATTATAAACATAACTAGTAAAACTGTATATATATATATAGATATATATATATATATATATATATCATTTCTAGGAAAAGCATGTATAACCAAAACATGGCAGAACATAATGGTTTCCATAGCATAATTCATCTCATATAAATAATAATACAAAAACAATCTTGATAGTTTTGCTGGCTATTGCCATGTATTACCCTCACATGACTGGGTTGTGTGGCCCAAAGGCGGGATCTGACAATGGTTGGCCGACCACTACCAAGTCAAAAGTATAATCGATAAGTCTGATAGGTCTGCCAGACTTGGTCCGTACACCAGGGGCACTCACACACTTCTTAAAAACCACATCGACCATCCAATCTCACACCACTCCGTACAGCGGCGTTAACACAAATATCATGATTATGATGACCATGGACACATAGCAACGGTACCATGCAAGTGCTAGCCTAGACCAAGCCAATCAGGTTCTGATATCATATAACATATACTGAAACTATGATACATGGATATCTCATATTATTAATTATCAAATCAATCATATCATTTTGCATATATACGTATATCATGAAAATCATCGGCCCGTACGCCAATATTTCACATTTTACCATAGTTCGGTCCATATGCCGGCAAATCATATCCATAACTCGGCCCGTACGCCGGCAAATCATATACATAGTATGACTCGTACGCTGAAAAATCATACACATAACTTGGCCCGTACGCCGGCAAATATATCAAAATCTTGGCCCATACGCCGGTTTTCCTTTATAAAAATCCGTATCATTAACATATTCCCAAAAAACAATTTTTCATTGTAATTCCTACTCATGCCACACGAAATAGGTTTTTCATATATCTAACATACCATCATTTTTCAGTAGTATTTCCCAAATATAAATCATATATAAATATATTTATTTCCTTGAAATCAAATGCTATAATATTATATATACTTTTCATAAAATATTAGCTTAGTTTATCCCCTCACCTGAGTCTTGAAAAGCCCCTAAAACAAATAGCCCCGCACCCGCAGGGTTCCCTGTTCAATAACTTGAAAACAACATTCCCTAGAACTAAAGTTTAGTATTACTATGCATACTACGCTTTCTACAACTGTCAAATAGACAAATACTGAGTAGAAAGTCTTACCCTGGATTTGGGATGTTTTCCAACTTAGCCCCACCGACGATCTGCTCCGGCAGACTTGCAGAGAACTTTCCCAAGAGCCTCGTGGTGGCTTCAGATTGTCGAACCAGTAGAAAATCGGCCCGAGATCTTAGAGAGAAGGGTAGGGAACCGAATGATGAGAGAAAGAGATTCTATGCAGAAAATTTCAACCAAAAATGGATTTTAGGCCTATTTAAACTGTGGCCTTCATCGACAAACCACATCATCTTGTCTACGAGGCCAGGAAGAAGACTCATCGACGAACCTCAACCCTCGTCAACGAATTTTAGACTTCCAAAATCCTCTCTCGGTATCCTCTCGTCGACAAGATCCTGAAGGACCCTCGTCGACGAAACCCCTGTGTTCATCGACGAGGCCTGGAGAATTTCTTGGGATTATCCCATCCAACATGCAACGTCGTCAACGAATACGAAGCATTCATCGACCAAGTCGGCTGCCTCTTTCGGTTCCTGTTTCCATTTTCCTTTCTTTTTATTATTTAAATACCATTATTTCTCTCGGGTTACTACATGTTAGCATATCTCCTTAATTATATCTCTTCGTAATTTAGGCACATCTGTGTACTTGCTGAGTTACCCTTATAGTCTGTCTCCTTCACCTATAAAAGGATGGCCCTTGTATAGTTTTATACACACAAAGAGAATAATACAGAGTTTATTAGTTTTAACACATACAATGTAACTGTTAAACTGAATTTATTAACTTTAAAAATGTAACTATAATACTTATTTATATATGTATACTCTTTCCTTTATGCCTTTATCCTAAATCATCATTCAGATCCTTTTAAACACAGCCCTGTTTCCATAAATACACACACACACACACACACACACACACACACACACACACATATATATATATATATATATATATATATATATATTACTTTGTAAAAATATTCCTTAGGTATGTTAACTGTAAGTCATGTTTACCCCTATGACAAGGTTGTGCGGTCTGAAAACTAGATTTAGCTAGCTGGTTGGCCATACTAAATCAAACTGTAATCTGTAAGTGAAATTTTCCCTATTAAGTCTAGGCCCGCGACTAGGTGTGTACTTCGGGAAAATCCACTGTTTTGTAAATTACTCTGTAAATAGTGTGGGTGCACTCTGATCCCTTTAAACTTTAAGTTATGGTACCGAATATTGGTAACTTCGAACTTTCTTAGCCATAAAAGGTTTCAAATATATAATTTGGTACATATCAAAGCACTCACTGAGATTGAGGCATTACGTATCGTCGTCCCCCAATTCAGCAAGCCCTCAGGCTAAAGTCCTAAGGATTGGGGTGTTACGTATCGCCGTCCCCCTTAGCCTTGATACCACCAAATTTAATTTAAAAACATCCTTGATACCCCTTTTCTCACTCTTCCACTTTTTCCAATCTCATTTTGTTATAATCGTTTCATAGGGTTAAATTAAGGTAAGTAAATTTGATGTTGTTAGACTTTTATTAAATTTTACCCGAATTTATTTTTACGTATATTTGATTATATTAGTTTTATTTTTAATATACTTGCGTTTATTTTTGGGTTAAGAAATGTTCTAATTCCCTTGGGTAATTTACAACATTACTATTTTCTATTAAAGAAAAATACTTTTAACATGAAAATCGTATGGCGTGAGCTTATTTTATTAAGTTATGTTGCATGTTTTATGGAATAATTTAAGATGGTAAAATGGTTATGATGTCATTTTATTGCATAAATGATATGTAACATTTTTATGATATTGTTCAAATTATATATACAATTTTTATGATGTAAATTTTATAAATTATATAGTAGTATGTCTTTTAAAACCCCTTTTGGCTCAAAAATTATAGAATTACAGATGTTTGATACCGTAACTTACAGATTATAGTTTATAGAGTGCATCCATACTGTTTATAGTGCGATTTTATAGAGCAGTGAATTTCTCTTGAGTGCACTCCTGGCTCCGAACCGGGACTTAATAGGGAAAATCTCACTTAGAATTTACAGTTTGATTTAGTTTAGTTGACTAGCCATCTAAGTCTAGTTTTTAGACCACATAACCCTGTCATGTGGGTAAATATGACTTACGGTTAACAAGCTTAAGAGAAATTTTTACAGTATATGTAAATATGTATGTATGTATATATATGTTTATGTGAACGAGGTCATTTTTAGTAGGCCTAAATAATGATTTGAAGGAAAAGCATAAAAGAAAGTGTATATATATAACTAAGTATTATAGTTACAGTTTTAAAGTTCACAAGTTCAGTTTAACAGTTACAGTATATGGTTATAAAATTATCCTGTTATAGTTGATGGTAAAAGTTTCAAATAGTAATTTTCAAATTTACTTTTATTTTAAATTTGGAAGAGCGTATTAGAAATTAGGCGTAGCAAGTGCATGAGCAAGAATAGAAAGAACATAGTAGATTAAAAATTAGTATCATATTAGTTGGATTATGTTTGTATATTTTAAAATTTTAAGAATGCTAATTTTAGTATTTGAGATGCGATTGTAATGAAGTTAATTAGTGCCTTGGTATAATAATATTTGAGGTTTAATAACTTCTGCTGTAAATCATTCGTAGAAAGTAACACCTCAAACCCTGCCGGGTTTGGGGCGTTACAAACGAAGTTAAGTTTGCACTAAAAAAATAAAAAATGGAAAAAACTATAGGATCGAATGACATCTTAATTGAAGTTTGGAAATGTTTAGGTGATAACAGAATTATATGGTTAACTAATTTATTTAACACAATTATAAAAACTAAGAAAATGTAAGATGAATGGAGGAAACAATTTTAATACCTATATACAAAAGTAAATGAGATATTCAAAATTGTAATAACTATTGTAGAATTAAACTTATGAGTCATACAATGAAACCGTGGGAAAAGTTAGTTGAACAAAGATTAAGGTTAGAAATTAATGTCTCAGAAAATCATTTTGATTTTTATGTCTGGGAGATCTACTATAGAAGCTATATATCTTTTAAGAAGATTAATAGAAAAGTTTAGGGAAAAAAAGAGAGACTTGCATATGATATTTATTGACTTAAAGAAAACATATAATAGAGTAGCTATGGAAATTTTATAATGGATTTAAAAAAAAAAAAAAAGGTGTATGTAGTAGGTATATTGATGTCATTAAGGATATGTGTGATGAAGTAATAACTAGTGTAAAGACTATAGATGAAGAAATTAAAAAATTTTCAATCACCATAGGTGTACATTGAGGATCTTGTTGGCTTAACAAGGCTTACAATTCTTATTTTGATGATAACAAATCAAGATAAGTTTGATATGATTTTCAAGTTAAATTGTTTTAGGAAGCAGACAAAGCACAAGCATTTCAAAGCCAAAATAAAAGCTCATGATGGACATACTTTGAAGAATAAAAGTTGATTGAAAGCTCAAAGATGATATATGATCATGGAAAAGTAAGGATTTACATGAAGATCAAAAGATTAGAGTTTTAAGGATGTCTCTATGTAAGTACTTCATGTAAACCTCAATATAAATTAAATTGAAGCTCTTAAAAATAAAAAGAAACTAAGAAAACATATTTTTGAAAGATCTTAAAATATGTTTTTAAGTCAAAATGATAAAAGGTTTCAAAAGAAGAAAGTTTTTAAAGTAAAAAAGGAGGTTCTGAAAGCCAGGCGACTGCCCAATATAGGTAGTAGACTGCCAACAGTAAAGAGAATTAAACTTGGGAGACAGTAGAGTCCCAAGCAACTGCCTAAACCCTGACAGGCACCTAAGTGGTCAACCAGGAAACTGCCTGTGTCTTGGCAGGCGATTGCTAGCCTTCTGGATGTATAATTTTGACTATGGTTGGCGACTGCCAAGTCATGGCAGGCGACTGCCACTCGAACAAATTTTTAAAAAACTCAACGGGAAGATTTTTTAAATGGATTTTTTGGGCTCTACTCTTTTTGAAAACTTGATGTTTACTCCAAGTAAACTTGGGGGGTAAGGAATTATCTTTTAAATATCTATAAATAGCCCCAAATATAATGATTTTAGACATCAAGAAATTTTCTAGCAATCAAAGAACTCTCAAAGCTCTCAATCTCTCTTGTGCTTATCCTATGTTCATTGTTGAATTGCTGCTAATCCCAACTCTAAATTTAAGCTTTCAAAGTTTGAATCTTTCAATACACGGGATATATTTGGTGATCTAAATTCAATTGAGCTTCAATCTCTTTATATTGATTTACATTGAAGTATATTTGTGCTAAAATTGTACTAACGAGCTTTTTTGTGAGAGTGTTTATTGTACACAAATATTTCTTTACTTGTTTCTTGTTTATAAACGATTCAAGGTTGTTGGATCGTTGTGCCAAGTGAGGGGATATTGTTTGGAGAGGCGAGTTCTAGCCCAATCGAAGGAGTGTTGTAAACGGTGTTGTTTCGCCCGACAAAGGAACTGACCTAGTGAATCCTTTGGTAGTTTGCCAAAGACGAGGACGTGCGCTGGGTATAAGTCGAACCTCGTAAAATCTTGTGTTCCTCTCTCTCTCTTCCCTACTTTTTACTTTTCAGTACACTTTATAAACTACGTGGACGCTTTATAATTTCAGAATTCTTGTGTGTTTGGTTGTAAAATAGACTGAAAGATAATTTGTTTTGGTTTGATCAGCATTGATTGCAGAAATCGAAAGGGATTACGTTGGTTGATCATTCTAAACTTATTAAACTGAAAGTTTATTTACAATCTAAACATTGGGAAGAAGTGTGATTGTGAATTTCAACACAGTGCTTATACAAATCCAACAAGCATTGTATGTTACTATAGGGCTATTGTTACAAGAATAAGTGCTTGGTTATTTCATTTTAATTGCGGTTGATTTGGATTGATTGTTTTACACGTACGTTGTGATTGTGTTTGGGTTGTATTCATTGTTATAATTCAAAAGCATTTAAAAAGAACATAAATCTTTTAAAAACCCAATTCACCCCCCCCTCTCGGGAACTATATCCTATTTTCATATCTACTTTGAGTCATTATCTTTTTTCTTTAGTGATGGATCAACTGACTAAGAGCATTCAAAATGAGGCTCCATGATGTATGTTATTTGCAGATAATATTATATTGATTGATGAAACTAGGCGCGAAGTAGAGGTTCAGTTAGAATTATGGAGAGAAATTTTGGAATCTAGAGGCTTTAGGATAAGTAGAAATGAGATGTAATATAATTTTAGTAATGGTAAGAATAATAGCGACAAAGTTAAACTTGATGATGAAGAAATAAAGAATACTTGTAAATTTCGATACCTTGAATCTATTATGCAAGTTAAAGGAGGAATTAAAGATGATGTAATGCATAAAATTAAAACACGTGAGGTAAAATGGAGAAGTGTTTCGAGTGTGCTTTGTGATTGTAAAATACTTTCAAAATTAAAAGGAAAGTTTATAGGATGACTATAAGACTAACTATGTTATATGGGTCAAAATGTTGGGCGACGAAAAAACAATATGTCCAAAAAGTAAAAGTTGTCGGGATGAAAATACTTAGATGGATGACCTGAATAACACTGAAAGATAAATTAAATAATGAACATATTTGCGGTAAGTTAAGTGTAACTTTTATAGAAGATAAAATAAGAGAGAGATAACTCAGATGATTTTGACACTTGCAACGTAAGTCATATAATGCGTCGGTAAGGAAAAGTGAATAAGTCTTTATGGAGATAATTGAAGGGGTAGGTATAAACCTAAAATAATTTGGAATGAGATAGTAAGAATTTTATAGTCCTAAATTTGTCAAAAGAAATGACCTATGATTATATAAATTAATGGAAAAGGATTTATAGAGTCTACCCCACCTAATGAAAATTTAAGACTTGGTTTTGTTATTGTTGTTATATTTTCATATCTACTCAATGAATAACAGTTTGTTTATCTTTTAATCGACAATAAGATTTATGTTCATGTATATTATTTTTAAGTTATAATTTTGTGTCCATTTTATTTGGCATAACAAGTGATAAGATTTTAATGCTCAATTATATCTTTATTACACTAAAAAAATGAAAAAAAGGAAAGAAGAGAAATTTTTTTTATATTTTTATTTATATAAAAAATTAGAGAAAGCATACTACATAAATTTATTTTTCTTGAAAGATATTTTCAAACAAAAAGTTTTTGAACAAATTATATTGAATCTTGTAGAAAAAAATAATATAGTCATCCTCTTTCTCCATCCTATCCCCTGTATCTCTAAAACCAGACTAAAATTCTTTGCCATTTTTCTTAAAAAATGGAATACCCCTCATCAGAATAGTAACGCGACACGTAACCAGCCGCAGAGCGCAAGCCTGGGCCGCCGGTGCACGCAGACTCTCTCTCTCTCTCTCTCTGTGCTCCGTCTTCTTCTTCTTCTTCTTCGTAGCAAGCCTTGATCGTTTCTGTATCGGCATAAAACCTCGACACTCTAGTGAGTTTCAGTGGCTGCGAGTTGCCTTCGAAGACATGCAAGTCGCCTCTACCGTCCGCAGAGTCTTTAGGGTTTTGAGACCACCAGTAACTCTCCACTCTATTCAATTTCTCTATCCTGATGCTCGAGCCACCGAACCTCCTCACAACTCCCCTCGGCAATGGTGGAATTACAGTACCTTCTCTTCTCAAACTCACCTGTTTGCAGGTAACTCCTTATTTTGTTTCATTTCATTTCTATAGCGGTCCGCTCTGTTGAGGATTTGAGGGAAGGAAAAGGAAGGGGATTTAAGCCTTACATTGTAAGCTATTTAGGTATTGGTTGATTAGCTTGCTGAAAGTACTTTTCTTTCTTTCAAGAGCTAAGATCAGTGCTGTTCTTTTGCTTTCAATAGCAAGAAAAATGCTCTGAAAATGCTATGAGAACGGGAAATTCAGCTTACGTCAGACAAAAACTTGCAGTAAACTTAGTCCAGTCAATTTGTTTCGGTTTACTTGGACTGCACGTGATTCGAAATCCATTCCTCTCATTTTCTCTTCAACCAGTTAGAGCTTTTTTATTTTTTTTATGGTGAATGAATTTCAATTTGAGGATAATGATAGTAGCAGGAGTTATTCATGGCGTTCGCTTGCCATTGGCAGTGAATAATTGGCAGCACAGGGGGCAATGTTCTATGTATGTGATGACTCCCAGAGCAACCTTTGTGACTTCTGTTGAAGAGAGTCCCACAGGTTCTTGTTGTGCTTTATTTGATTCGTTTGAGATTTTTCTTAAAGTTTATTTGTTGATATTTTCTTTGTATTGGAGAATGCAGAGGCTGTGAAGGAGCTGTATGATAAAATGCTCCAATCTGTGAATGCTCGAACCATGCCTCCAAATGCTTGGCTATGGTCACTCATTGAAAAATGTGCCAACAATGAAGACATTAAACTTCTGTTTGACATTTTGCACAATCTTCGAAGATTTGTTAGTCACCTATCTTGCAGCTTTATGTGAATGTTACTTTCCTGCATTTACTTTCTATTATTTTTGTTGACTGTTGATAAATATAAGCTCGGGTGTGGTTGCAGAGACTGTCAAATCTACGCATTCATGCAAATTTCAATTTTAATCTTTGTCGAGAAGTTACAAAGGCATGCGCACGCATAGGGGCCCTAGACTTTGGTATGCTCTATGAATGTTTTCCTTTTGAATATTTAGTGTGTATTTGGAAGTACTATGGAGTTCGAATCCTCATGTCATTTTATACATGATTGCAATTCTCATAATGATATGCTCCATTATCTTTTAGAAACCCACATTGATTATGTATTTACGTTGAAATCTTCATCTTTGGGTATGTTATGCTGTATGCCATGATGTGTTTCGTTATGCTAAGTCGTCTATGCATGAAAAAACTGTGAACTCATCAGCGTTTGCAAATGAATAGTATGGAAACTTTGGTTGAGAACATTTGGCAGGAAGGTTATAAGTTGCCTAATTGCGACGTTTATAAACTAATGGGAGCTATTTGGGATTATGTAAAATTGCAAAACTAATAACTCATCAAATATCCAAGTTTCAAAGAATGTAAGTTGCTGCAAGACAGTGTTTTCAAAGCATGGATATATGCTTATTTTATTTTTAATCAGCTAACTTCTCAAGAAGTTGGGATTAAAGCTTGTTTCTGTTGGATGATGTTCTATATTTTCAGTTTAGAAAAAAAAAGCAAAAGTTGTGTATTTTTTAATTGAGTCATAAAAGATCTACATTGGTTTGGGGTTGGGGAGAAGAAGGACAGTTTGGTTAGTTAGGTGGTGCATAGGGGGTGGGGTGTTTGGATCTTGGTAATTTGGTGTCTTAAAGCATTGGTGTTCAGTTAAATGGTTATGGAAGTTTTCTTTAGAGAAAAAAAATTTGGCATGCACAGGATTGGATGGGATGCAATTATGGGGATAAGATATTCCCTTGAGAGTCCTTAGAGGTGTATTTAACAAATTTACTCTCTTTTTGTCTTGGTTACTGAATTTGCTCTTGGTAATGGTCTCATATTCATTCTAGGAAGATATTTAAGTGGGTGATTTTACTCTATTCATTTCATTTCTACTCTTCGTCTTTATTGCTGCCCTTGTTGCATAATGGGGTTATCTCCTCTTTGGTCATTTGGTGTCTTAAAACATCGTTGTTTTTGTAAATGGTATGGCAGTATCCGAAAAAAAAATTTGGCATGCACAGGATTGGATGAGATGCAATAATGTGCATAAGATATTCCTATGAGATCCCTTATTGGTGTATTTAACAAATTTACTTTCTTTTTATCCTGTTTACTAAATTTGCTCTTGGTAAAGAGTCTCATATTCGTTTTCAAAAAGATATTTAGGTGCGTGATTTTACTCTATTCATTTCTCTTCTTTGTCTTTATTGCCTATCCTCTTTGCATATTGGGGTTATCTCCTCTTTCCTAATCATTGATGGGGATAACTTTTCTTGGAATTCCCATGTTTGTAGGTTTCTTAATGATGGGGAGGTGAATGAACTCTTGGTTTGTTGGGTTTGCTTGAGGTTTTTGGTCTTTCTAACATGAAGGATAATTGATTGCGGTTTCTTCATTCTTCAAGGGAGTTTTCTTGGTAGTCTTTTTTCAATCATTTGATTCATGTAAATGTGTCGTTTGAGCTTTATGGTTGTATTTGCAAGGCCAAATTCCCCTTGAAGATTAAATTGCTTTTATTTGCTTGGTTGTTCTTAATAGAGTTAACACCAATAATGTGTTGCAGATTAGGAGCCTTCTAAGGCCTTTTTTTTTTTTTTACTTCACAAATGTGCATATATCTATATATACAGATATATTCGCTCTATTGATTCAAACTTGATATCTAGCCTTAGATAGTGATAGTATCAACTCTTATGGCCATGTTCTATCTAGGGGAATAAAAAGAAAATAGAAATTCTCTTTGGAGGGATGGCTGAGTGTTCACAGTCCTAAATAAGTAAAAGTTGCCAAAAAGCGAATTCTATGGTGGATGTGGGGTATAAATTTTAAAGGATAATTAAGAAATGAACATATTCGCAATAATTTAACCAATAACCATTGTGTCGGTAGAGATAAGATAGGAGAGGGGTGGCTTAGATAGTTTGGGCATTTGAAAAGTTGGCCAAGTAGTGCACCACTGAGGAGGATTTAGTTAGTTATTATACTGGTAGTAGAAGAGTTAGGGATAGACTTAAAGTGACTTGGAATGATATAGTGAGAAATGATTTAATAGCTCTTAAGCTAGCCAAGGGATATGTCTCTGATTTTGTGAATTGGAAAAAAAAGATTCATATAGTATAATGAATCTCTTAAGCTAGCTCTTAAGCTAGCTTGTTGTTGTTGTATAATAATATTCTCATCTCTTTTTGAATTTTTTCTATTTTTTTTGGAGTTTTTGGAATAAATTTGTGGCTTGTTTGGGGAGAGTTCGGAGTGCCCTTATTTGGTGGAGGATTTGTTACTTACTTTGTTTATGGTGCTTGGTAGGAGTGGAAATGGTTTGGAGTGCAAGAATTGTGGGGGTTTTTCCTATTTTTGGTATTTGGTTGGAGATGAATGCTTGTATCTTTTTTGGGAAAAATGCCTTTATTTTTTCTTTGGGATAGGATTCACTATTTTGCTTCACTTTGGGCTTTTGCTGATAGGTGTTTTAAGGGGTTGTGCTTCTTGGGTTTACAGCATGATTGGAAGACTGTTACTTTGACTGTATTTTTTTTTTGTTTTTTTTCTTTCCTAGGAGGATTTCTTATGCTCTTTTGTGTTTTTTAGATGTACATTCTTTCTTCTTTACTAATATTTCTTCTTCTTTTTTTACCCAAAAAAATATAAAAATAAAGACACATCTATATTCAAATGACTTTGTGCTGCACGATGAATTCTCCTGCATTATGGTGTCTCTAAATTTGCAATGCTAAGCTCAATTTGAGATAAGTGAAAGTGTCATGCATTGTTCAAAAGACAATTACATTTAAATAATTAAGTATTGATTTGTTTAAAGGGAAGAAGGCATTGTGGAAGCATAATGTGTATGGATTGACTCCTAGTATTGGATCTGCCCACCATTTGCTGGTAATTGACGATCTATGACTCTTCTGTAGGTTCGTTTTGGGTTATTTGTACTCACAAATTTATGTGTTTTAAATGCTTTATGTGATGTGACTTAGTTGTACGCTAAGAAGCACAATGATGCCAAACTTATGGTAGAAATAATGAAACTTCTGAAAAGGAATGATCTTCCACTGCAAGCTGGTACAGCAGATATTGTTTTCAGGTACTCCCCTTAAGAGGTATTTATGCTGTTCATATTTGTATAGTATACTTTTGAAATAAAAAATCATTTATTTATGCTGCATGAAACTTAGGCAAATTCTCTCTCTTTCATTGTTTGGGTTATTGCATACTTTGTCTAGACTCTATTGTCAATTTGCATGTGCTTCAATTTATATAGCATTCAATCCTAGTGGCTGGCATCGCAGTTGTTTAAATTTTATGTTTTTCTAAACAAATGTCAAAAGCTCATGGTGCTTGACAGGGCCATGCGCTAGATGCTGCATGTCACACTAAAAATATTACACATTAGCACACTCCACCTTTGTTGAACATGTATTTCTGAGTGCTCGTGTGCAATTGTGTAATATGCTTGTGTTTCTGGAATTGTTTTACAGGCACATATGTCCATTGTATTTGCTAAAACACTTCCCAAATTGTGATTTTATTGATAAAACTCAATGAACTGCCTACTTTAAAAACCTTTTTCTTGGATTACATTGAATATATTCAGTTCTATTGAATTGTGCAGCTAATGTGCTCTAGGTTTAGGATAATAAAATATACAGCCATTAAGAGCTTCTAAAGGAATTCTCTCATTGTTGTTTTAGTATTTTTTTTTTTTAAATTTATAAATAAATTTTGAGTTTTACAGGATTTTTAATTTTCTTGAATGTGTGAGCTTCTGCATAATTTCATAAGAGTTACTTGATTGGTGAAAACTAGTTTATTAATTTTAATTTTTGGGTTATTGTCTATATGTTTTATTTCTGTTTTGGTCCTTCTGATTTTCTGTTATTTTTATTTTTATTTTATTTTTATTTTTTTAAAATTTTTAGAGGGTGAGGGGGTGTTTGTGTATTTTTTTTGTTGGTCTGTTTGTTTGCAATATGACTAAATGAGTTGGATATGAAATGTTTGCCTTGGTTCAATTTGAAACAAATAAAACTTCAAATTTCAAGCTTCCCAACTCTTTTTTATTTTTATTTTTAAGTTAGAATGTTGGATTATGGTCAGATCTCTAGATTGTTACAACAACAGCAATGACAACAAGACAATGAGCCTTAAGTCCCATTAGGTGAGGCCGGCTATGTGAATCATTTTTACCAATTGATTGAAGGCATTTCCTTGGCCAGCTTAAGAGCTGATAAATCCTTTCTCACTATTTAGCTTGCATTTCAAATGTCTAAACCATCAATGCTGCCCCTCCCTGATCTTATCTTCTACCAGTGTTATGCCTAACTTATTGTGAATATGTTCATTCCTTAGTTTATCCTTTAATGTTATACCACTCATCCACCTTAGTATTTGCATTTTGGCAACTTTAACTTTTTTGATATGTTTTTTCTTAGTTGCCCAACATTTTGATCCATAAAGCATGACTGGTCTTATAGCCATTTATAAAACTTTCCTTTTAATTTTAAGGATATTCTATGATCACATAGCATGCCTGAAGCACTCTATTTTATCCAACCTGCTTTAACTCTATGTATTACATCCTCCTCGATTTTTCATTTCGCTGCCATAATAGATTTTAGGTATCAAAATCTGCTAGTGCTATTAATTTCTTGTCTTCTTGACCATCAAGTTTAATATTATCTCCAATATTCCTTTTTACATGGCTGAATTTACATTTCATGTATTTTTTCGTATTCTACTTATCCTAAAACCTCTAGACTCTAAAGTTGTTCTCTGTGGGTCTAACTTGGCTTCTACTCTACTCCTATTTGCATCAAACAAAACAATATCATCCGCAAACAACATACACCTTGCCTATAGGATCTCATTTTCGATATTCCTAGTGTTCATCAATTACTAAAGCGAAAAGATGAGAGCTCAAAATGGAATCTTGATGTACATCTACTGTGATTGGAAATTCTCTAGACCTCTTACAGTCCTAGCACTAATCTTTACTCTATCATACTCATACATATTCTTAATGACATCATTATACCTATTTCATGCTACCTTCTTTTTTAAAATCCATTAGAGAACTACCCTAGATACTCCATCATAGGCTTTCTCTAGGTCAGTAAGAACCATATGCAAGCCCGTTTTCTTTTCCCTAAACTTTTCTATTGATTTTTAAAAAAAATAAATAACTTCTATTATCGATCTCTTAAGCATAAAACCAACTGATTCTCTGAGACCCTCATTTCTAATCTTATTTATTGTTCAATTACCCTTTCCCAGTCTCATTGTATGATTCATAAGTTCAATTTCGCGATAGTTATTACTTATTACAATTTTGAATGTCACATTTGTTTTTGTATATAGGTATTAATGTGCTTTTCCTCCATTCATTAGGCATTTTCTTGGTTTTTATAATAGTGTTGAATAGATTAGTTAACCATATAGTTCCATTATCCTGTAGACAATTGCAAGCTTCAATTGGGATGCTATGCCTTGTAAATCTTTGAGTCTAAAATGTATGTTCCTAGGTTTAAGTGATTATATTTAAACTTGCTAAAGCTAGAGAAAAGAAGAGCAAGGATTTAGGAAATGTAAAATGTATAAAAAGTGAGGATAATATTGTCTTGGTTACGGATGAACACATAAAAGAAAGATGGTGAAGTTACTTTAGTAAGTTGTTTAATGAAAAATCAAATAGAAGGCTTAAACTTAGATTTGACAAATGCGGAAAAGACTAAAAATATGAGATTTGTTTACAAAATTAGAGTTGATGAAATTAAGTATGCACTAAAAAAGATGAAAAATGGGAAAGCTATAGGATCGAATATCATCCCAATTAAAATTTGGAAATGCTTAGGTGATAACGGAATTATATGGTTAACTAATTTATTTAATACAATTATAAAAACTAAGAAAATGTTAGATGAATGGAGGAAAGACACTTTAATACCTATATATAAAAAGAAAGGAGATATTCAAAATTGTAATAACTATTAGGGAATTAAACTTATGACTTATACGATGAAACTATGGGAAAGGGTAGTTGAACAAAGATTAAAGCTAGAAACGAAGGTCTTAGAAAATCAATTTGGTTTTATGCCTAGGAGATCTACCATAGAAGCTATATATCTTTTTAGAAGATTAATGGAAAAAACTTAGGGAAAAGAAGAGGGTCTTGCATGTGGTATTTATTGACCTAGAGAAAACATATGATAGGGTATCTAGGGAAGTTCTATAGTTGGTTTTAGAAAAAACGGGTGTTTGTAGTAGGTATAATAATGTCGTTAAGGTTATGTACGATGGAGTAATGACTAGTGTAAGGACTATAGATGGAAAAACTAGAGAATTTCCAATCACCATAGTTGTACATCAATGATCCACTTTGAGCCCTTAACTTTTTGCTTTAGTGATGGACCAATTGACTAAGAGTATTCAAAATGAGGTTCTATGGTGTATGTTGTTTACAGATGATATTGTATTGATTGATAAAACTAGGGGCAGAATAGAGGTTGAGTTAAAATTATGGAGTGAAGCTTTGAAATCTAGAGGCTTTAGGATAAATAGAAATAAGACAAAATATATGAAATGTGATTTCAGTAATGGTAGGAGGAATATTGGAGACAAAGTTAAACTTGATGATGAACAAATAAATAGCACTTGTAGATTTCAATACCTTGGATCTAATATGCAAGTTGAAGGAGAAATCGAAGATGATGTAATGCATAGAGTTAAAGCAGTTGGGTACAATGGAGAAGTGCTTCAAGTGTGCTTTGTGATTGTAGAATACCCTTAAAATTAAAGGAGGAGTTTTATAGGACAGCTATAAGACCAGCTGTACTATATGGATCAGAATGTTGGGCGACGAAGAAACATAATATCCAAAAAGTAAAAGTTGCTAAGATGAGAATGCTTTGTTGGGTGAATGGTATAACACTGAAAGATAAATTAAGGAATGAACATATTCGCGGTAAGTTAGGTGTAGCTCTTATAGAAGATAAGATAAGTAAGGGACGACTCATATGGTATGGACACTTGCAACTTAGGTCACATAGTGCGCTGGTGAGGAAGAGTGAGTTAGTCACTATCGCCCGGGGGGGGGGGGAAGTAGAAGGAGTAGAGGTATACCTAAACTTGGAATAAGATAGTGAGTAAGGATTTAATAGCCTTGAATCTGTCAAAAGAAATGGTCCCTGATCGCATGAATTGACAGAAAAAGATTTATATAGTCGACCCCACCTAGTGGAAATTAAGGCTTGGTTCTTTTGTTGTTGTTGTTGTATGAAGTTAAGTTATAATGTGTGGGTCTGTTTAACAATGTTTAAATTTATGCATGCAGTTGGATCTCTGTTTGATTAAATCAAGCTGTATCTAGGTTCGAGGAATTGTTTATCTCATTTATTGGTTTGCATCCTTAGAGAAGCTTCTGTCTTGAAACAATGGTTTTCCACTTAGATGTGAAGTTGAATCCAGGGTCCATGTATTTTGTCCTACTCTAAGGTCTTCACGTCATAGGTTCTCCCCTATGTTGCTGTACACACACCCTTGCTGCACTGCCGCAGCCACTGTTTTAGTGGATACTCATGCCTTTTCAGCCAATTATTAGATGGAATTTTACATTTTTGTCCTCATTGATTCAAAACAAATTTAGCAAGTCAATTCATATTGGAGATGTTAAGATGCTAGATCATGATCATGATGTATCTAGGTACAAATAAAATTTTGTTGACTTGCTTCTTCCTTTAAAAATCCATAATATTGTTCTAGTCTGCCCTTAATATACTTTCTAATTTTGTATTTGAATTGGCTAATTGCAGCATATGTTACCATACAGATAACTGGCAGTTGATCTCTAAGTATTCGAAGAAGTTTGTCAAGGCAGGAGTAAAACTGCGGCAAACTACGTTTGACACATGGATGGAGTTCGCTGCCAAAATAGGTCGCTACATAATATATATATTTTTTTCTGGTTTGTCACTTAAAATTTGTTTTTCTGTTTTGTCCTTCTCAAGTGTTTGGTGGTGGAGCAGTTCATATAGAACCTAGTCGAGCGTGAAGCTTAAAGTGTTCAAAAAATTAATGGTTGAGTTTTGTATGAATCATACAAATTAGGCTGTCTAAATATTAATAATTACAGTGAGAATATATCAGTACCATCTAAGGATTTTCATTTTTTTCTACACTCTGCAGTGACCTTGATATACCCAATTATAGGAAGTAGCAGAGTCTAGTTCTACTTTGTCAAAAAAGAAAATCTTTTTTCGTTGCTTTTTGGGTTTTAGTTTCAACTAGGGTTGTGGGAACTTCACCTGAATTAATAATGTGTTGGATGTTGTTAGGCATACTAATTCCACCCCCATGCTCAAAACATATTTTACTTTTTGGAAATATGAACTCCAATTACTGAAATACCCTTTTTTCCTAAAACACAAATACACTGCATGAGCTAGTTACCATTTTTCTGCTTCATCATAGGATATTGGAACTTTCTTTCTGGTTGGGATTGCATAATTTTCAGTTTCAAAATGGGATATCTTGTATACTTGTATTAATTTATTCCATGAATATGAGTTGTCAAGATTTTTTGTTGCTTTTTTCTTGTTGTAATGCATTATCGAATTTGTCTATCGCTTTGTTTACATTTGTGCGGAAATCAAGCATAAACTGCCTTGTTTCTTGGTAAAATCATGCATAAAACTTTCTAGTAAGCTTCTTTAGCTTTGTCATTCTATACCCCATAGTCATTTTAATTTACTTTATCCTTCTTCTTTTTTCTTTTGAGGTGGGGGCTGCGGATCAAAGGGCTGCAATTTAGCCAGGCCGAGCCAAGCTGACCCTTAACATCTTGAGGCTTGGCTCATTTAGTAAACGACCCTTAAAGTCGACTCTGAGCTTAGCTCATTAATTAAAAGAACTGAGCTCAGGCTATTAATTGAGTGTAAATGAGCTTGAGGCAAGTCTAATCCTGTTCAAAGATTTTCATTGTTTATTGATGAGCTTTAAAATTAAACCTAAAATTTTTTCGTTTATGTAAATAAACAAACATTTTAGTTCATTTATAACCATAGGTGTAATATTACCTAAAATTTTCGTTAATGTAAATAAGCAAACATTTTAGTTCATTTATAACCATAGGTGTAATATTTTTATCTATGTTTTACTGTCTTATGTTACGAAAAAGAATTTAAAAAAATAAATAAAAATATGTGATTAGTTGAGGACTAGAGAGAGTACTTTTTGAAAAATATGTATGAAAATAATGTCAACTCAAAATGAGCTGCAAATTGAATATGTAAATTAATAAGCCCATAAATGAGCCAATGGATGAGTCAGTTTTTTAGCCTATATACAAAAAAGTTCATGAACTTACTTGATTAGTTAACTTGTAAGCCTATTAAAGCAAGCCTATTCTTTGAGTTTTTGAACAAGCCAACCTGCAAGATCGTTGAACAAGCTAGCTCGCGCGGTTGGTGACCTAAGTATCATCTAGCTCAAGCTGGGTTCGTTTAATCTTTGAGCTTCAGTGCTTAGCAAAAAAAAAAAAAAAAAAAAACCTTTGAACTTTAGCTTTGAGCTTGAGTTTGGATAATTTATCTAAATGAATGAGTTAGAAAGAGATATTATTGACTCGAGCACTAAGTAGCTTGTGAACAACTAACCTATTTGCAGCCCTAGGGAGGGGGTGGAAGATGGAGAATTTACACTTTTGTTTAGCTCATAAACTTGTGATTCATAATAAAATAGACATTTTGGAAGGCAGAAACATCAATGCAGCTGCTATCACATTAGAATGCTGTCTTTGAAGAATTAAGGTTCTTATTGTCAAGGTGTTAATGTCCTATTTCTCCTATAATGTATTTTACCATTGGAAAAATGTATATGACTGGAACTCACACTTTCTTAGTGAGGATGCCACCTTGACCAGTTCATAAGATGTTTTGAGCCCTTGATTGAAGTCTATTAGCACCAAGGGAGTCCTTGTGTGGCTTCATATCATGATTGAGCACCAACTTGACCAAAAGCTTAAGTCATTAGGTCTTGTCCCATTCCATGTGCATAAACAACTCCTTTTTTCACTCTCTTTTCTCATGTGGAGAAACCCTTACAAAGAGGATTTTCCTAAAATCTTCCCCTCACTTGTGTGTTTGTAGCACACCCTCTCGAGTAGAAGTCATTTCCTTCTTAGGAGCAAATATCAGTTTTCCATTAGTTACTTTGGGCCTATTGTGCCTTATGTGTAGATTGCATTCATGTGCCTTTCAAATCAATCCTACCTCTGCCCAATCATGAACCAGTGGCTCTGATACAATGGAGTTGTTTGGCGGGCTTGATATATAGGTGAGCACCAACTTGACCCACAAGCTTAAGTTGACTTGGGCCCATCCATTTATTAAGCCACTCCTGTCTCTGTTTTGATGTGTCGGTTCTTGCAAGGGGAATTTTGAGCAATCTCGTACAACTAGATGAATGGTTCATTGGGCCGGTGGCCCTTTCCTCAACTGTATCTTTTTGTGGACTATGCTTTGGGGAAAGAAATTCTAGTTTCATCTTTTACTTGGAGTAATATATCCATATGAGTTGAGTCAAGCTATCTAGAATTCTGATTTTTTTGTGCTTCAAATGGATGATTCCCTCCTTGTGGTTATGGTTGGTGAGAGGAAATACCAAGACTTGGGTTCAACTCTCCTTACAATCTAGAGACCATCGTTGTCTTCTAAACCCCTCTTCAAAGTGAAAAAAAATAAAATAAAATAAAATAAAGC
This sequence comes from Malania oleifera, assembly GCF_029873635.1. NCBI lineage: Eukaryota > Viridiplantae > Streptophyta > Magnoliopsida > Santalales > Ximeniaceae > Malania > Malania oleifera. The sequence goes on along the minus strand of NC_080419.1, from coordinate 21,052,264 downwards.
CTTGATCATGCTTACAGAAATTATAACTTTTCTAGTGTTTCAAGCTTAGTTCATCAAGTGTTTCAAGTTTATGTTTTACAGGTGATATTGAGACTTTGTGGAAAATAGAGAAATTGAGATCAGACTCAATGAAGCAGCACTCTATTGCAACTGGGATTTCATGTGCTAAGGTAATCTACTTTATATGTGTTAAGATTTGATAAAAATGAATGACCTAACTTGAAAATAGGTCTCTCCCTTTATTTATAATACAAATTAAATAAATTCTAATGACAATAATACTCTTACTAACTCTCACTAACTAACATGCTAACATGCTTAATAATAATACTAAAAGACATAAATAACCTCTCCCCCTCAAGTTGGAGCATAAATGTCATATGCTCCTAGCTTGTTACAAATGAATTGAACATGAGCATCCCCCAACACTTTGGTGAACAAATCAGCAAGTTGCATATCCGATTTCACATAAGTGGTAGGAATGAGCTTTTGCACAAGTTTCTTCCAAGCAAAGTGGCAATCAACTTCAATGTGTTTTGTCCGCTCATGAAAAAGACTGGGTTGGGGGGAATATGAAGAGCAACTTAATTGTCACACATCAACTTCATGGCTGACAATGAGAAATACTAAATTCTTCCAACATGTTCTTCAACCAAACAAGTTCACAAGCTGTGTGAGTCATAGCTCTGTATTTTGATTCAACACTTGACCTTGCCACGACTATTTGTTTCTTACTCTTCCAAGAAACCAAAATACCACCAACCAAGATACAATACCCGAATGTGGATCTCTAATTGGAAGGCGATCCAACCCAATCTACCATTTGTATATTCATGAATATAAGTGTGACCCGATCATGATATAAAATACCTCTCTCGGTTGCACCTTTGAGATATCTCAAGATGCGAATTACTGTGTCCTAGTGACTTGTCCTCTTCGGAGAACCTAGAAATTGACTCACAACACGTGTTGCAAAAGATATATCCAACTAAGTGACTGTGAGATAATTAAACTTTCCAACAAGTCTCTGGTGTTGTCCAATATTAGGTAGCAAATCACCCATATCCAACACTAGCTTGCTGTTAGGATCCATGGGTGCATCAACCGGTTTAGATCCCAACAATCCAATTTCATCCAACAGGTTAAGAACATACTTCCTTTGTGAGAAAACAGTTTCCATACGAGATCTAGACACTTCTATACCCAAGAACTATTTCAACGGTCCCAAATTTTTGGCTTGAAACTCAGTCTTTAGAAAAAGTTTGAGACTCTGAATACCTTTATCATCATCACCTATAATAACAATCATCCACATAAACAACAAGAAGGATCCTACCCAATGAAGTATGACGATAAAACACAGAATGATTCACAACACACCGTCGAAAACTAAAGTACTTTAAGTACTATAGTACTAAAACGACCAAACAATGCTTTGGTAGAATGTTTTAAACCATATAGAGCCTTCGTGAGCTGAAACACTAAGCTTGACTCCCCCGGAGCAACAAACCTAGGTGGTTGCTCCATATAAACCTCCTCCTCAAGGTCATCATGCAAGAAAGCATTTTTCACATCTAATTGATGCTGAGGCCAATGACAAGTAGTAGCTAAGGAGATGAACAGACATACTGATGTAAGTTTGGCAATTGGAGAAAAAGTATCAAAATAATCTAGACCATACACCTGAGTGTATCCCTTAACAACAATCCTTAACAACAATATGGGCCTTTAGGCGAGCCACAAAACCATCAAAGTTGACTTTCACAGTGTAAGCCCAATGACAACCAACGACTGACTTGTCAGAAGGAAAAGGTACCAAGTCCCAAGTACCATTGTCATGTAAAGCATTCATCTCTTGAACTATAGCATCCCTTCACCTAGAATGGCCTAAAGCTTTCGAAATAAATTTCAGAAGGGTAGTAGATGATAGAGCAGTAACAAAACAATAATAGGAGGGTGATAAGGAGTTATAACAAACACAGTTGGAAATGGGATTCTTGAGTACATGTGCGTTTACTTTTCCAAATAACAATAAGAGAATCAACATAATGGGGAGTATGATCATCAGACGAGGAAATCAAAGGCGTGGTAGTAGAATCTAGAAGGGACTCTTTTCCTTGGAGCTGCCTTCGTGAGTACGCCTACAAATTAGGATGATCAAGATGATGAGAAGGACTCAAACTACATGGAGATTGACATGGTTGGTTGGGTAAGGATAGTAAAGTAGAATATGGAAGACTGGAAGAGTAGGCAAAGGAAGAGACTCATTAAGCTCAGAAGCACTTGGTGAGTGGGTGTAGTAAGATGTAGGCTCAAAGAAGGAAATATCGGCAGAAACAAAAAAGTGATGCAGCACAAGACGATAACAATGATATCCATTTTGAGTATATGAGTAGCCTAGAAAGACACATTTTGTAGCACGAGGGTCCAACTTATCCACCCTAGGAGTTAGTTGATCAACAAATGACACACCCAAATATTCGAGGAGGGAGAGAAACTAAAAGTGAAAGAGGAAAGAGAATAGAGTAAGGAAGTTTACCACTAAGAATAGAGGATGACATTTTGTTGATCATATAACAAGCAATAAGTACAACATCACTTCAAAACACATTAGGTACATGCATTGGAAAAAGTAAGGTGCAAGTGATTTCAAGAAGATGTCTATTTTTCCTATCTACAACCCCATTTTGTTGAGGAGTGTAGGCATAGGATGGTTGATGAACAATACCAAACTGAGTCATATAAGTAGTGAATTGTGCATTGAAGTGCTCGTTAGCATTATCACTTTGAAGTATTCAAACTAGCAAACCAAATTGGGTCTTCATTTCAAAACAGAAGGCACAAAATACATGAAATAACTTAGAACGATCTTTTATTGAATAGAGATTAATGGAATACTGCGAAAGCATGGTCAAAAAAAGGTTGAAATTTTTTAGTAGAAAACATGCCTAATAGTTTAATAATATTGTCTATAGAAGGAATCATAACATGGTAGAGGGAAAAAATTAGGGAAAAAGGTGATCGGAAATTCACTCATGCGTCATAGTGTGGGGTCAGCTCTGCTGGCATTTGGCCGGTGTGTAGGGGGCTTGGGGGCACATGAGGGCTCCTCTGGCAATGGGATTTTGTGGGGTTTGGCTTTAAGGGGTTCTATGGTGTATGGTTGGTTTTGTGAAATAATGTGGGGTGGAGGTGAATCTGGGAAGGACTAGCGCGAGGATCGTGTTTTCTGGCGATGGCCGAGGGGAATAGGGTTTAGGTTGGATCACGCTTAGATACCATGTTAAGATTTGATTAAAATGAATGACCTAACTTGAAGATAGGTCACTCCCTCTAATACAAATTAAATACATTCTAATGACAATAATACTCTTACTAACTCTCACTAATTAACATACTAACACACTCAATGATAATAATACTAAAAACATAACTAACTTCGAACAATCAATTTTAGATTCACTCATTCTGATACAAAAATGAATTTTGAACACAATATTAAAGTGCACTTAATCATGATCTGATTTTAAGATCGTAATTGCGGGGACTCATGTTCCTTCTAGGATGTTCAGGTTCTATGCCAATGATTATGCGTATTCCATAGTATGTACAGTTTTATTTTGGGATGGTCATCCATCCGACCAGTAAATAAGACCGCATTGATTTTACGTGCACGTGTGCAGACACACATGTATGTATGTATGTTTGTAAACATGTGTGAACATACACGTGTTTGTTATTCGTATGCGTTGTCACACTCAGTAATTGGTTACCCTCAGAATATTTTGTATAATTTTTTTCTTGCATAAATACGTGTACGTGTGTGATTGAAGATGTGTGTATATATATATATATATATATATAGATTTCTGTGGAAGTAGCAAAGCATATTTCTAGTTTTTAATTGGCAATAGAACGGTCATTGCTGTTGACTGCTTTGTGTTGAGCATTGTCTTTTAATTGTCATTGCAGGGATTTCTACTGGAACATAAGCCTGGGAATGCTGCTGCCATGATTGAAGCCCTCAATCAGGTGTCTATTTTTCTTTATGATTTGAAATATTACAGATATTATAGGAAAATCCCCAACCCCACAAAAAAGACTAAATAAATAAATAATTAAAAAATAAAAGCAAAAAGAAAATGAAGAAGCAAAAAAAAAAAAAAGTGAAGAGATGTTAGAAAACTGATTATCTTTTAAGAGTTAGAGAACTACTGCTTAATTTTTATACCTGATCATACAAGTAATAAAGCAGCAATATTTTAATTTTGTGAAAATTCTGAGAAAGGGTTGGGCCCTTAAAATTTAATCTATTTTGTCAGATCCATGTCATAGGTAGCTGTGCAGTAAAGCAGGTTTATTTTAATTTTGTGAAAATTCTGAAAAAGGGTTTATCTCTTAAAATTTAATCTGTTATGTCAGATCCATGTCATAGGCAGGTGTGGTTGAATGGTTTTATTTTATCATGTAATAATGTGATATGGTTGCTACAGAGAAAAGAAATTCATTTATCCTGGCGTAATGTAACATGCATCTGCTATATAACTTAAAAGTCTTTTTTTTTTTCTTACATGAGTTGTGGGTGAATGGCTGTGAGTAATATTATAAGGATTGAAGTCATTACATTCTTATTTTAAGATATTGAGTGTGAGAACCAGAATGTTCTAATGAAAAGGATAGCAGTAATAAGGTTTATATTCATTGGATGAGGTGGAGGTAGGTTGGAAATGGGAAAAAAAATAAGAAAAGCAAAGAATTTATGATGTGAGGAAAAAGAATGTATATTGTGGAATATCCTGAGTGTTCAGAAGTGGGATAGAAATGAGAGGTTCACAAAGCTAAGGAGAATAAAAAATGGGGTGAGGAATCAGATGATGATGGTGATGCCACTTGTGTGTTTGATCATGATGGTTTTTTGCTTTTTGATAAGTTTTGGGAAAAATATGACTTATGTTTCTGAATTGCCTGATTTACTCGGGGATATATCATGTGTGCCATGTTCTTGGATGGATGTTTTGGACAGCATTTCTACCTTTGAGGATGACGAAAGGGGTAAATCGAAACAGTGAAAGGATGGGATTTTGCCCTCTCCTGTGGAGGAGATAAATTGAAAGAGCTTCGAAGCTCAACAATTTATGGATAAGATGGGAACCTGGCTGTCTGTTCCTTGAAATAACAAAGCTTGCAGGATGGGAGTAAAATGAAGATGAAGAACGGCCACAGTAATTAGCAAATCTGTGTTTGGTGAATTATGATGTGAAGGGTTTAAAGAGGGGTTTTCTTATCTAGCTTTTAATTAGATTTTTGTTTTTATTTTGCTTTATTTATTTTGTCAAGGATTTCTTTCCCTCTTTTAGGCTGTAATCTCATTCACTTTCTTAGTACAACTTCTTTAATTAACAGAAGAAAAATGACCTATTTGGAGGGTGTGGAATGATCTATTTGGCCTATTTAGAAGGAGTTTGGTGTGTTGGGAGTTGTGGGAGATTTTTTTGGTTCTCATTTTCTGGTTTTGATAGGGGTAAAGATGGGTCAGCTTTGTGGAGATGTGCAACTTTGCTGTTTTTTGGGAGATTTGATTAGAATTAATGCTCGTATTTTCATGGTAACAAGAATGGTTTTTTTGTATGCTTTGGGATATGATTCAGTATTTGTACTATTGTGGGCCTTTGCAGCAGGTTGTTTCGGAGGAGTCTTTTTTCAGACTTGCCGTGTGATTGGTGGCAATGCTGTTTTGATTTTGATTTTATTTTATTTTTTCTCCCTTTTATCTTCTAAGGAAGATTTCTTATGCTTCTTTTTGTACTTCCTTTACTCTTTAATAATTTTCTTACTTTAAAAAAAAAAAAAAATACTATTAAGGTGTAGTATGTATTGAGAAGTTGTAGATCATATTGAAAGCAATGTGAAGGAGTTGAAGACAACCTTGTGAAGGAACACTAGAACTAAATCTGTGGCAACAGCTATGGTTCTTCTGATCTAAGTGTTAGCATAACAGCAATTATTATTATAATACTTTTTAAAGGGTGAAATCTAGAGACACTCCCTGAGTTCTTTGAATGTGACTTTGAACCCATGTATTTTCTTACAACCAATGAAAAACCTCAGAAATGTTATATTGGGGAAAAAAAAACAGCGGAGGGATATTTTTGTCAACAAAGTAATAATCTTTGGAGGTTCTTTAGTGGTTTATCTCTTTGATAGTTTGTCAAAAAACTGAGGGGGTTCTTGGGTAGTTGGAAACTTTGAGGCTGTAGTATATTAAAAAAACTCAGGTGTCTCTTTGGAATTGACTTATTTATTTATTTATGAAAATATAGTGTTGGAGCGTGTTTGATTTAGGAATACTACTCTAATGTGAGCATTGAACCAAAGACATCCTACCACCATCATTTAATTTGAAAATATTATAATAATAAATGTTGCAGAACCACCACTGTTGGTCCAACATTCAGTCCTTACCTTTTTAAAATTAAAATATAATAGTGGAATGTGTTTGATTTTGAAATACTTCTCTAATGTGAGGAATTGAACCAAACACATCATGCCACCATCTTTTAATTTCAAAATGTTATAATAATAAATGTTGCACAACCATGAGTGCTGGCCTGAGATTCGGTTTTTTTTTTTTTTTTTTCTTTTGCTTTTGTTTTTTGTTTTTTGTTTTTTTTTTTGGTTTTTTTCTTGTCCTGTGCACCTTCCAATTGCTCTTTTATCTAAATAATATTTCTTTTTGTATCTTAAGATTTCTCCCTTTTCCTTGCATTATATGTTATTTTGGTTGAAGCAGTTGTAAAATTATTTTATTTTCTGTATGCCAGAATTTAACTGATGCAAAGAGGCCCGGTCTCATGGTTGAACTTCAAAATCTGGTGAGCGAATGGCCTTTGGAAGTAATAAAACGCCAAAAGGAGGAGAACAGAAAGGTATACTTTTTTGATAATGTTACTGCGCTGTTCCTATTGGAAAAAGTTAGAAAAAAAATTGGTTCATTTATGATTTAAGGTTGGTTTTCTAGATGTAAGCCCATGGAAAACGAATTGCTGCTCTGGCTTGGACATTTGATAATGTTTGCTTCTGCTTTTGTTCACATCATAGAATTTTGAAGAAATTTAACTGCTTGTTGAAAGAAGAAATATTGTGTTCGTGGATCCTTATAGTACCAGCTAAATCATGCTATTTAAAGTTTTCTAGCATTGAGTATCGAGTGAGATGTGCCCCTTTGCTAGCTCATAAACTACCAAGAGGGTGTTATAACGGAAACAATATTGACTATTGAGTTTCTTGGAATTGACACTTTTTTTCTGGTTATCATGGGAGTGGACATCTTTTAATGCCTTTGACATTGGGGAGGCAGGAAAGGGTTTTTTTTGTGGCCTGGGTGATGTTTGGTGGGTTCCTGCATCTGTTGAGAAATCTAAGCTGCTTGTTGCATCTCCTCGTTTTTGTGTTGACCAGGCACTAGCTGCTGCTCTGCAAACTGATATACCTGCCATGGTTAGTTGTTTACTGAGCACGGGTTTAGAGGTGAGCGCGAGTATGGAAGATCTAACCAAGGAAGGCGGAGTTCTATGTTAAAAGTGCCAACTACCAAGCTGGTGAATGTTCAATGCATGCTTAAAAAGTCTGATGTTGCAATCTTTAGCAAAGAAACGATGTGAGACTTTGGTATTTCAGCTAGTTATCGCAGATATATATCGAGCACTTTGGTAACTTTATCCCATCCTGCAGGAGATTTGAACTCAGAGCTTGGATAATTTTGTCATCAACACAACAATTTTGTTCAATACTCTTTTTTTTTTTATGTATTTCGTTTGATTCAGTTGATTAAGCTTTGTTTCAATCATTTTCTACCCATGCTGATTGCGTGCGTGTGTTCATTGTTAGACAGAGGGAAGACGATAATAAAGTGAGGATTTTTTTTTGGGTGATTTAGTATATGCAACCATGTAAGGCAGTAAGAACTCATGGAGCGAATCAATTGCCATTTGAGTAATTGTATCATTGCGGAAGTGTTAATGGTGCCTTATCTGAGACATTTTAATCTCTAGCCGTTGTAAATTTATTGGCATTTCAAAATAATGAATTGTGATGATAGTAAATTTCAATTATGTTTTTTTTGCAGGAATTGTTATCTACATAAACAATATTTTCCTGAGATTTCCTAAGGTTTGTAATATGTGGATCTTTGATATATGAAATTTTAAAAATTTATTGACTTTTCTAAAGTTGTTGCAATGTCTCGAAAAAGGGTTTGAAATGACGAGAAATAATAATAATAAAAGTTCAATACAGTTGCCACTAATCTATTATTTATTTAGATGTAATTAGTTTATCTAATTAATACTTGTTGATTGGTCTCTAGACTAATCTTAGGTTAAGGAACTAGTGGTTTTGATTTGTTTTTACTAGAATATGGATCAAGCAAGTGGAAGGTACTAGTCTTTCCTACACACCTATTTTATGCAAGGTGTCATTAATTATAAATTACTCTTAAATTGAATCTAATGGTCATTAATTAATTTCTTATAAAAATTAATAAATTTTAAAATTTTAAAAGAAAATGTAAAACAAGGCGTGATTTAAGAATTTTTAAAATTATCAAGGACGCACTATTGGAGTGTACTCTTATTAAGCACCAATCATGATGGTTTGTTTTTCATTTTTTTTTTTCGTATGTATATATTGCCCCATTGAATGGTTTCTTAAAGCCAATTATTGGCTCTAGGTCTTTCATACTAGCAAAATTATTTCCTATATTCCTACATCAAACACAAGCAAAATAAGATAAAATTTGAGAAAAGGTGACAGTTAAGGATGATGTAATGAGGTGACACTAAAATGTATTTTATTTCATTTGACTTTAAAATAATCTGAATTAAAGAATTGATAAGGCGTTGTCCTCTTATTTGACAAGAATGAAAGATTTTGTTGATTCAATCACCATAGAGTACACAAGCACATGTTATTTATCTAATTCAGTTTTCCACCGTTACTTCTGTATCATGTTAATCCATTGCCAAAGCTGGTAACCAACCAACATGAAATTCTACTAAGTGAGCACCTTTTCCTATCTGACATTATTTCCTTCATAAAGGTGACCTTGTATTTCTTGCACTTTCTTATCTTTCTTTTTTTCCATTTCATCCTTCACAGCTCTCTGCCCATTACTTGAGTTACTCATCCTTCTCATCTTAAATGCCCATTCAATTCTTTCAATCCGCAAAATTCAGAGAAGTGCTTCTAATAAGATGACCAAAATATGGGTCTTTGAGGGTGTTGACAAATAAAGAAATTACTTCCTTATCTTCAATTTGGAGGATGAATTTTTGCTGCCATTTCTCTTAATTAGTAAACATATTCTTTAAATGATTCACTCGTATTCTTTTCCATATTTTACAAAGTCAACCGGTCGGGAGCCATCTCAATCACATGCTTTGTAGTAACCCGACCCCGAAAAAAAAAAAAAAAGATATTTTGGAGAAGATATTTTGAAAAGAGATATTTATATATAAATATCTTGGAGGAGATATTTATTTAGATTACTTAAGGGCTACGTTAAGATTTATTCTATAAATTCTCTTATTCTCTTATTCTCTCTCATTCTCTCTCTCTCTCTCTCTCTCTCTCTCTCTCTCTCTCTCTCTCTCTCTCTCTCTCTCTCTCTCTAAGATCCTTTGTTGTTCGTCATCCGTTTCCAAAAACGGAGGGTACTGCGTGGATCAGAAGAGGAAACTCTACACTTTTAGTGGATTGGATCGTCGTTTCAGAGAGTTTTGGGTTTTCCCAAGAATCGAATTAAGAATCTGATCCTAATTTTGATTGAATATTTGGATAGCAGTAGAAAACATAGTAAGGTTATGTTCTGTGGTTTTAGGTTTTCGGGATCTCGGGTTGTCGTTTTAGACCATTTTCGTACGAAATTTCATTTCGAATATAAGGTAAGGGGAACTTGATTACAACATTTATTTTGAAAAACTAAACCGCTAAAAAGCTAGTTTATGTTATTATGTATGATTTAACTGCTTATTTGTGAAATTCTACAGAGTAGAAATGCCGGTTTTACGATTTTACGGTTTTTGGTAAAAACGAGAATTTCGACGTGTGATCTCCAAATTTTACAAATATTGTTTATTTGTGTTTATATTATAATAGGAGAGGCTCGAATCCTTTCTTTATTCAGTTAAACTATGTATATTGAATTTCTATCATTTAGTGGGTTTTTGTATTAAACTTGTGTGATATATGTTGAAATGGAAATGAATGTATTTTCTATACTACTGATATAGAATATGGGAATGAAATTCCAATTTGTTATACTGACAATGTGATAAACAGAGGCTGGTGATACACCGAACCGCATCAGTAAACAAAGAGGGATAAACTGAGTGGAAAGACGCCGGTTTGAACCCACTGGGATTATTTCTATACTATTGATATAGGGTTGAAAAATACTTTCTTTGCAGAGTTGAAATAAACTACTGTTATATGATATGGCGCAATATCGTAGCTAGATGTGCACGTGCAACCACGCGTATTAAACGATGTGGGTACCAAGATGGTCGGCTAGTAGGGTGAAACCATTGGCTGATATTGGGCCAATGGGGGCAATCGGATCGTAAGTAGGTACTCGACAGTGCCTGCATGAACAAGGCATTGGACGAGTATCAGTGCACAACCTGGGCCACGGGGTAAAACTAGTTATAAGGATATTTTGCTATTGGTCATCTAATAAATTATTAAATGGTCGAAAGACAGATGTGGGAATTTTGTAATATGAATAATGATATACCTTATGCATTACTGTATTGAAATTATTTGATTTATATTCCAGATGTTGAATGAAAATATGCATGTATGCAGTCACACACTATTGTAACTCCTTCTTCCTTACTGAGAGGTGTCTCACCCTATCTTACAACCTTTGTTTTCAGGTCCGTCCGTGCGTCGGTCCTAGTAGATAAAGGGACTGGGGAGGTTATTTTGGTTAGCTTACGTAAGCATCTAAATTTTGTACTAAACTTGATGAAAGTCTTTTTTGGAGGGTTGTAATATGACGATTACTCTAAGTCCGAATGTATGTAAATTATGGATGTATTAGTGAACTCTAGTATAAGGCTAGTAGTAATCCCAATTGATGTTTATGTTTTTCCGCGACATTTACATTATGATTATGTATTATTTACACCCGTATGTCCCTGTTTAGGGCGGGTTGTTTCCATAACTTGAACAAGTATAGGTATTTAATGTATGTGAGTGACACCTGAGTCCGTGTAAAGGTTGGGTCGTTACATGCTTATATTGTGTTATAAAAGCATGAACTAAATCTTTTCAGGTGCGGATCTTTGCACGATCCTGCTGGATATACCATTTCATGGCTGCCCTAATCAAGTTATCCTGAAAACAATGGATTAACAACTTATCATTATTGGAGTACACAATCATTTTCTGACAATACATCTTCAGAATAGTTATTGCACACTTGGACCCATTAAACTTCTCAAAATTTGGGACTTTGAACTTCGAGAGTAGAATCACATCTGGCATTAAACATAGGTCAAACGCATCCACTGATCCAAACACGTACGTAACCTCCACGACTCGCAAGCGCTCCTTCAATACTTCATACCTGATATACTCCAAAAATCTTCATTCAAAAAGAGGAACAATTTCGATTCCACCATTAAACCTCCTTAGATAACGGACATACAAACTTTAATACATATACATTCATGGGAGGGAACCGTTACAAGACTACAATAAAGGCCCCCATATAACTGAATCATAAAACTTTATAACCCCCATAAGCGCAATAATGTGCTCATTAATACCAAATTAATGAAGAGTCAACCTCCACCACTATAAAAAGGAATTAGAGAATAGGTAAGACATCTCATTCATACTCACTCTTTCTACTATTGCAATTTAAAGTCTCTCATTAGTCCCTTACTTAGGCATCAGAGTGATCCCCCGGGGTACACCCCAGATCCTCCAAGTCATTATTGTTTTATCCCTTTTAAGTGGTCATGATCAAGGAGCGCTTTTGAAGGTCGTTTGATTTTTAGGTAGCAATAGTTGGCATCGTTTGTGAGAAATTTTTTGAGAGGTTTTTCTGATCCTTGATCATGGCTATGCAGATATCCCATAAATACAGTTTGATTTATGTGATCACCAAGCTTGGATTACTATTCGTTTATGACTGGGAGAGTGCGATTGCAGTATACAGGAATAGAATTAGTCTTGATTCAATATTTTTTATACCAGAAGCTTCATTTGTCGAAGGTTTCTATGTCATCAATAGGCGAGGCCTGGTTTTGCTTGCAACTGTAAACAAATCAACAATTGTGCCCTTTGTTAGTGGCCAACTGAACAATCAAGAGCTTGCTGTCAATCTTATCAAAATAGGAAATCTTCCTAGTGCCAAAAAGGGGGAGAAGAGGCAAAATTGGGTATATCTTTGAGAAATATTTGAACTTTTAAATCTTTAAAAATTCTCAATTGTGCATATTGTCAAGGGGAGCCTTTCAAGGCTATATCCACTTTTGCATGGTGTATTTGTCATTATCAAAAAGGGGGAGAATGTTGACCTTATAGGTCATACCCGATTTTGATAATGACAAATATTTAGGTATTTAATGTCTATCAAGTTTGTGTGCATGTTCATATGAGCAAATCACTTGATGACATATGAAGACTTAAAGACTAAAAATCTAGAAGATTCATTTTTGTTGTAATTTATATTATGCTTTATTCGAGTCTGTAATAGTAATATAGGAAAAAAGGTCTGTAATAATCACTGTATGACATGCATGTAGGAACTACAAGTTCAAAGGCCTTAAAACGACCCTACGTCCCTACACATAATTTGAAAATCTTAAGACCTTAGAAAGACCTTAAGGATCATCCTTCGGTCGACCGACGTCGAATTTTTTCAGTAAGCAAAACAACCTTAGAAAGCCTTTAGGTCCCTACACTTTGATAACACATGAAATCATGACCTTAGCCTAAAAACCATGAGGATTCAGGCAACCAATCTTGGAAAAGCTTATTTGCCTCGGTCGATCGAAACGTGGAAAGTCAGCATCTTTGACTTGACTTCGGGCGATCGAACTGGAATGAGCGTATCTTCCTCAGTTGACTAAACTCATTTTTGACTTTTCCCTAACAGTTCGGGCGCCTTAACCTTCACGTGTAAAATACCCTCGAGCGACCAAATGTTGTTATTAGGGCTATTGAAAATATGTACAGGCAACCGAACCGCGGTATTTTTGCAATCGCCTTCGGTTCAGCCAACCAAACCTTGATTCAGTCACTTGAACTTTGAAAAATAACTTTTTTCATTGAGTTTGTTCGAGCGACCGAACCAAGGGTCAAGCGCCTGAAACTCTCAGGTTGCTTAATTTTTAACCTCGGTAACTCTGGTTAATTAAGGGTAAAATGGTTTAAAATAAATTTAATTATCCCCTCTATGTCCCAAAGATCATATTTTTGGTAGAGACTATATATATACCCTTATATGCAATAATTAGTATGTGATTAGGGATTTTAATTAGCAAATTTTCTTTTGAATTTTTGAGGGTCCTATTCCTTCATACAAATCACATACACTCATATATTATCCTTCTCTTGAGAAATCAAAAGTCTTATGAGTGTTTATATATTGTTCTATATTGCTAGAAACTCTCGTTACATTTGTTGATATTTGATTTTCATATTGAGAGTTAAGCAAAAAAATTTCCACTGATTTAATTTGATAAATCTGAGTGTGGAAAAAATCTTATAGTTAAGTGGGTCTTTGTATTATTATTGTAAGACTCATTTGGGCTTGTATTTTTAGTTGTGTAAAAATCTTTTTATAAGCTTATTTTTTAATATCTCCTTGTGCGTGATTATTGAGAAAATATTGTTTAGAGATATTTAGAATACTCATGGTAGAAATCTTTGAAACCCTAAGCTTGTTATTGAGATATATTTTTATACAAAGTTTCAAAGATTAGATTGTTGATACACTCTTGTGTTTGATTGAACATTGATATTAGATTGAATGTTATTGCACATGTATTGCACTGAGTTTATAGTTCCTATTTGTTTGAGGTGCACTGATTATATTGTGCGTAGTGGTACATAATTTGCTTAGTTAAGAAGCATTTATTTGTATGCCAAATTATATTGATTGTTGTATTCCAAGCGTGGGCCTAAAGAGGGAGACTAACCCTGTTGAATAGTCTCAGATTGACTTAAACTCGATTAGGAAAGTTAGGTGCACCATTCTGGTGAGGTGCGGTTGTAGGTTAAGGTCAGCCCCGTTCATTGACCTGATGCTAACCAGTGCCACTCCACCCATTAAGTGAGTATTAGTGGAATCCTTATACTTGTGATCCAAGGTAGGGACGTAGGCACTTTGGCTGAACTCCGATAACATTTCTTGTGCGTGCTTTTAATTTCTACATTTTAAATTCCAGCACATGAATGTTTGTATTTTACTGTTGTGCATGATTATGTTTATAATTGTATAGACAGACCCTAAGTTAAGTAATACTGTTGTTAAATTAGTTGAACGTAGGAGATAAATTTTAAATACCTAATTCATCCCCTCTTGGGAATACACCAAAGCTAACAGTTTGTATATATAAAGTTATTAAAAATATTTTTTTACCTAAACTATCTACTATATTAACATTAACGAATAACAAAAAAAAAAGTTTCATTAAAAATGATGACTAATTTCATCCTACCAATACAACACTAGAGTAAAAAATCAAGTCAAAAATCATATGATCTCTCTCTCTCTCTCTCTATATATATATATAAACCCTGTGCTTTTTCCCTCTCTATATATATATAAACCCTGTGCTTTTTCCCTCTTAATAGAACGGTGACTATTCCATTGCTAAAATTACGCCCCATATCACAAAATATAATGTTAATAATAAATATATAATACAAAAAAGTTATAGCAAAATACATAGCAATAGTGATATTAATATTAATAATAATTAATTATTATGTGGTTAAATGTACTAATTTTGTAACATAGTTATTAATTTGTAATATTAAGATAACTTGAAATTTCAATTGGACGAAATCATCGAACCTCCTAGGCAGCATCAAAATAAGAGAAGATAAGATCGACTCTATAACTATCTCGTAATCTTTGATATTATTATTTTATATTAAATTGCATAAGTTTTTATGCTGTGATGATAATTAGGCTACATGTGATTATTTATCTACCTAATATAATTTAATTTCAATTTTGATTTAACATTCGTGTAATGAGAAATTAACTTGCAATGAATGCATATTTTCCTACGACTAAATGACGTCGTTTCATTAGAAATTAAGCCTCACAAAAGAAAAAAAAAAAAAAAAAAATTGCAGGAAAAAAACAAACAGAAGCAGTACCCTCCCGCGGACAGCAACAAGAGTGGCGAGAGGA
Organism: Malania oleifera; assembly: GCF_029873635.1. Classification (NCBI taxonomy): domain Eukaryota; kingdom Viridiplantae; phylum Streptophyta; class Magnoliopsida; order Santalales; family Ximeniaceae; genus Malania; species Malania oleifera. Next base: position 21,036,825 of record NC_080419.1, on the reverse strand, counting down.
AGTGAAAAATTAGGGTTCTTGACAAGAGACCTTGGAGGAGGGAAGACGTTGAGGCGTCTAGGGTTTTCGGCCGTTGAGTAAGATGAAGGCGAAGGAATCTTCACTGGGACGAAACGCCCCCTTCCCCAAACGTTGCTAACAGTCGAGGTCGCTCTCGTATTTTTGGAATTCCTGAAAGTTTTCTCAAAGATTTCGTTTAATAGGTATGGTTTATTCAAGTTATTGATTTTTATTTTAATTTTTTTTTCTAGAAATATGGGCATATATATCATCCGAAATCCGCATCTGGGAGCAATAGTTCCATCTCTAGCCGCCGGTCCACCTTGGAGCTATACTTTCACTACTTTCCAGCCTGCTGTATGCCCTCTTCCTCCTTTCCCACCAGTCTAAACTGGAAGACCCTCGTTAAAATCCTAAAACCTGTGGGAAACCTGTAGCGCATGACAGCACCGGACGAGAAATTTTAAGGTCTGTGAGAACTTCAACATTTTACGTCCACGAGTCGATTTTTATTTCTATCCCGCCTTTTCTTTGTTCTCATCTTCTTTCCTTCTTCTTTGGTAACGTTTTTATCATGTTACTGTCATAACATGGTACCGTTGGAGCTCCCGTTTAAAATTATAGTTTCTATTATGCATCCTAGTTACATTCATTAAAAAAATTTACCTATTATTCTTTGAATTTTCCTTTTTTATTTATTAATTCAATGTTATAATGCACTTACTGCAAATCTATGTCTTCTTTTGATTGATAATCAGGCATTTGGGTATTGACCTGAACAAGTAAAGAGGCCCTGCAGCTACAATTTGATCAATATTTGAATCAATGGCTCGATTCCGAAATGTAAGGGATTGATTTCTTTCTGTTATACTCAAATTATCCTCTGGTTGGTTGTTGGGAAAATTGCTGAAAACAGTTAGGTGGAAGAACTTGTGTCTGATGCTCTTGTTTACTTCTTCAATATTGAAAAATTCCACTGATTCTTTGGGAATCACTTGAGTCTGGATTCTGTGATTTACCTATTCTCATCCACCAAACAGCATTTTTATTATGCGTCACTGCATATGAAAATCAGACTATTGATGCATGATTATTGTAATTTATATGCAGAGAAAGAAGAAGGTATTTATAAAGCCAGCGGTGACAAAAAAACAACAAAATGTTGATCATATCACTGGAGATAAGATACCAAAAAATTTTGTGTTTTCAAGGTCAAAACTGCCTGGGCCTCTCAGGCAATTGGAAATGGACTTGAGGAAGTTGATGCTTCCATTTACTGCTCTAAAGCTAAAGGTAAGTCTTGTCGTCTTACTTTCCTGGTTCTTTCTTAATGTAATTTTTTCAGCAGATGAATTTGGAGTAATGAAAAGGAGAAGTATTGATGAAGAATTCTTTCTTCTACTTCATCATGAGCTTCGTATGTGTTGGGAATTTTCAGATTAACATTATTAAAAGTGAATAGCTAATTAGTAGCTGAATCCCCTAGAGGAATTGCAAATATGCTTAATGGGTAAAGTATAGAAAATTTTCATTTGAGAAGGTAAATGTGAAGTTGTTTGATTATGTTTTGTTATTTATTAGTATAGGTTCCAGAAAAGTCTTCTAAGAACTATCAGTGTCAAATATCAACTGTTAACTTTCAGTTATGTGATTTATATATGTATAATTATATGCTAAACATGACATGGTTTATTAGAGATGGAAAGTGAATGGAGGTTTGGTCATTGGTCGTTTAAAATTTTGTTAAATGTTATATTTTTAATGTCAAGCAAGCACACCTTGAATTTCAAAAACCAAATTTCCACAGTAAATTGGATTATATTCCAATGATCTACCACAAAAATAGGTTTATTTAGATTAGATTATGCTTTTGATCTTGGTTGAGCTGACACAAACTGCAGTCTTTAATTTCTTGTTTTCTTACATAGCAATGACAGTTGTACTCCCCATGTTCAATAGAGCAACCTGCCAGAAATTTGTTAACATATAGTATTGGTTCATTTTTTTTTAGTAATAATTGGTCTTGGCTATTTCAGATTATATACTATTGCAACTAGGCTTCTCAAATTTCAATTTGATTTGTATACAGACATGGACCTAATTCTTCTTGTAATTGCATCACAATTTCCTAATCAGCTGGTTTAGCACTTATAACCTTTTCTTTACGATTGCAGGAGAAGAAACGAAATACTCTCAAGGACTTCTTGAATGTTGCAGGGCCTATGGGTGTGACACATTTTCTCATACTGTCAAAAACCAGTTCTGCACCCTACCTGAGGGTTGCAAGGACTCCACAAGGCCCTACTCTCACTTTTAAGATACATGAGTACTCATTGGCAGTTGACATTGCTCAATCCCAATTGCATCCAAGATGCCCTAAAGATCTCTTCAAAAATCCACCCCTGGTAATGTGCCAGCTGACATGCTTGTGTGCTTCTATTCTCCTACTTTATTTTGTTAAAAAATTATTTTTTTTATGCCTGCATTTCAGTGTCCTGTGACAAATGTCAGGAAATTTTATGTTTTGTTTTGTGTTTTCATTGATTTTGAGCAGATTGTCCTTTCTGGTTTTGGGACTGGTGAACAGCATCTAAAGCTTACTACTATTATGTTTCAGAACATTTTTCCTGCCATTGATATTAACACTGTGAGTGTCATAACAATGTCAATTGAATACAGCCCTTAAAGAAAACTATTTTAATATAGTTTCTATGCAAATTGTGCAGGTTAACTTATCATCATGCCAGAGAATTGTTCTACTTAATTACAATAAAGAGACAAAGGTTATTGATTTTCGGCATTATTCCATCAGATTACAGCCTATTGGTGTATCCCGTAGAATTAGGAAATTTGTGCAGAACCATCAGGTCCCTGATTTAAGGAATCTTCAAGATGTCAGCGACTTTGTTACAAAGTAAGATGTTTTATTTTTTTTTCTTTTAAAGAATGCATTCATAATGGAACTAAATTCAGGGTACAGTCCAGAAAAACTATATATGTTATACTAACAGTATAGCTTGCATTTTCTGATTAATTAAGTATTTCCCTCCTGTGATATTTTGGTATTCATTCTTGGTTAATTTTTAGCAACATAATGTGTAAAGAAGTGTAGGTAATATTTGGATATGTGTGCATATGCACTTCCTAAGTATAGTCACAAAATTCTTGGTTATAGTAAAACCTGTTGAATCTTTATACATCCAAGCCAATTTTTCCTTGTTGCAAACTGCTGTTTCTCCTTATATTGGGGTTCTTTATTTAGTTGTCATCAGTGCCATGCTACAATTTGGACATAAGATTTCAAGTACTAGTGAACCTAAGAATGAAAACAAGATACTCGAGTGGACTGAGGATGGGCAATTAATATTAAGTACATATTGGTTTTTGGAAAACAATTCACTCTTGTGATGATAATTGTGGATCATCAGTGCATTTTAAATTGTTTTGTTTGTTGTTTCAAGGGTTTATCTGAACTGCCCTAAAGTATTAATGCTCAATGTGCTTTCCACATTAAAGAAGCTTTAGTCAAACAAGAGAATCATCTCATAGTTGTAAAAATAAAATAGAACAGATTTACATTTTTGTGTCAACTTCTGACAATGGATTAATGAAACTTGTGAATTTTCCTTTTTTTTATATTTCTTCCTTTTATTTTTTTATTTTTTAACTTTTACCTTTGAAGGGCTGGTTATGGATCAGAAAGTGAAGCAGATGATGAAGCAGCAACTGTTACTCTAGCAAGTGATCTTGGTAGAGTTAACCGAGCTTCCGCAAAAAGTGCTGTCAAGCTGCAAGAGATGGGTCCTAGAATGACTCTACAATTAATTAAAATCGAGGAAGGATTGTGCTCTGGTGGAGTCATCTTCAGCGAAAGCGGTAGGTTTATTTAATGCACTCAATATTTTACAATAAATTTTTTTAATGGTGAAAAAGATGTCTGTTTAGTGTTACATAATCCTCATGCTGCCTTTTGTTATGTCATTGTATTGAACTTGTTATGTTCCATGAGCTGATTTTCTCAGTTCTGTCATCAATCTGTCCTATGATTCTTGGAAATATTTGGACTTTAATTATATTCTTGATGAGTTGGGGAGTATGAAGCTCAAGCCTTGGGTATGGAATTATGTATTTGACAAAACTCAAAGCATTTTTCTGTTGCTTCTTATCCAACTTCACACAATTTCATGAGTCAATTTCATACTCCCTAATGTAGCTTAAATGCCATTCGCAAACAAAACTATCAAGTTTCGTATGCAAATGTAGTATACAGTTTCTTGTTTCATACTTGAGTCATAATGGAGATTCAATTCTTTCTCCACCACCATCCATTCTAATTGCAATGTTGTGTGGTTTTATAGTAGTCACTTGCGTCCATGTTTCTGCTTGTGGCACACCTGATCACTAGAGCCGTAATTCATAAACTAGTAGAAATTTTTATTTCCATATACCTGGGGCACCAATAAGTTTAGCTTACTTTCTAGACATACTGGTTGTGTGCTAATCATTACGCGCTATTAGAAACATGATTTTTGGTTGAAAAAATCTTTAATGCCTTGCCTAGTGTCATAGGGTGGCAGAATACCAAGGCCACAAGGAATAACTCTTGCCTTAATTTACTGAGGATGTGAAAAGTCATGTTCATGCGACAACAAGACTACACCAAGTCTTATGTTGTACTCATTCTCATTAACGGAAAACTCCTCTTGTCCAATTGTCAAGTCTCACGGTATGACCACACTTTTCCTAGCTAGGTTGTCGTTGAGAAACATGACTCGAATGGTAAGAGTGTTGAACTCACATCTCGCAAGCACGAACGGTAAATCCTATCCTCCTCCACAACACTATCCTTGTGTAAAAGCACTTGCCACTTGCCGTCCACAAGCTGCAGGTAAGGGAGTGACATTATACATTACTTGAGATGTACCCACAAAGGATCAACTCCCTTGGTAGTCCAATCGACTTTGAGATGACACCTTCCAAGAGTATGCACAAGGGCGAACACGTGTGCATGTCCCAACCTTTGGTTCAAGAGTTTGCAACTTCTTTCTCCATGTATAATCCATGGGCCCCCCAGTCCCAATCGAAAGTATAGGATACTTGAGAACCTTAAGAGCTCCTTGAGTTACATTAGGGTGCTTAGTTAGTGCCTAAAAGAGCACCAGGGTGGTAGCTGCCTGTTCCCCTAGAGCAAAGCCTTTCCCTCACATTCTCGCTTATGCATGATTAATCAACCTTGGGTCAAAGGGTCATACATCATTGGCTCGAGAATACCACCTGAAAATTGTCTAGATCTACTACGACATTATAGAGATATTCAAAATTTTTCCCATGACGTTCCATAATCAAATTTATGTTTTATTGTAGTTCCTCTTAGAACGCCTCTAGCTTGAACACTATATCTTTCCAAGGCTGTGCAACTCGCCATTTTGTTATTAGTATGAAAAATAAATCAAGAGCGTAGCATTGTGACGTCTTCTACCCAAGGTGTTAAATAGCGGTAGTGGGTAGTGCAATGTCATGGTAATGCGTGTAGCGTGAAGCTAGAGTAGTGGATGTTACATAACAGGAAGCTGGTGTAATGGCTGTGAATACTTTTCAAGCACACACAACCATATGTATATGGTAAATTTGCATGTTTTAAGCTCTTAACTCTTCTTAAAAAGAGTTTGTGTATTTTGCGTCCTTTAGTTCAACTTATTAACATTGTTTAATAAACAGAATTGGTTTTACATTTGTTCTAAACTGCTACTAACAAAAAAGTTATATATATATATGTGTGTGTGTGTGTGTATATATATATATATATATACACTTTTTCACTCTTTCATTAGTCACATGCTTGATAAATTAATTAACAAAACAAAATTCGTTATGCATTTCACTAATCTATTAGGCAAAAAAGACATACAAATAATATAGTAAATAAACAAATTCTACAATTTTATTTATTAAAGTAATTGTTAGAATACCATTAAAAGCTTAAGCTATTAGATTGTGGGCCAACAATATATATGAAGCCTTAACACCCCCCTGCAATTGTTGCCCAACAATAGGTGGAGAGATGAAAAAATAATAAACGACACCTGTTATAGGGAATAAGATAATTGATAACAAATACATAATAAATGCAGGCAACAAGACTAGAAGCTAGGACCGCTTGGTAGCTAGCTCTGATACCATGATAGAATACCACTCTACATAAAAGTTAAGCAATTAGGTTGTGGGCCAATGATGTGTATTGGACCTTAACTGTAATAAAAGTCTAATAAATTTAGACCTGTAACCTAAGCTGACACCATAATATATAATCATAAAAATTTATCATCAAATAAATAATGCGCTAACTGAACAAGAAAAAAGATAGAAAATCATGTTGAAGTTAAAAAATATATATAAAAAAAAATCAAATTACTAATAATATAGAAATTTATATTTTTTTTAACAAAATATTGTTCATACCAAATTATTAATTAATGCATCTCTTGTGAATATAAAAAAATAATTTTTGTATCATTGTCATTCTCCTTATACTCCCCCCACCCAACATAGCTTATTGAGATTAATATTTTTTTTTTATTTTTTTGGGGGGGGGGGGTGGCGGGGGAGATAAAAATAAGAAGAAAAATAGTTTTTTGGCTGTAACCATCCTGTGGCAATTATGTAACAGTTGTAGTGGCTGTTATAGCTTTGATTTTTCTTCCCACTAATTTAGCTGTGTGTAGTGGTATTGGGCACCCAAAGAAACCGTTACGTAACGGTTGCACCTGCTATTTAAAACCTTGCTTCAACCAGTCCATCTTATCAATGTCATCGTTGATTAAAACACACATCTTTCTAGTGTCAAGATTTCCATAACCCCCAAGTAGAAACTCTTGGAACAGCCAAGCACTCCCAATCAATCTCTTCACAACATGTTGTCTTATCTCTATTTTCAAAGGATCTAATCTCAATTCTCATATGAAAACCCTTTTGGAGCGTTTTCTTGAGCACAAAGTTTGCTTCCAAACTTATACTGAACTGATATTTAGTTTCCTTTGAGAACCATCAGGCTCAAGAACATTTCTCAAGCCCATTAGCCATCAACCATCCTTAATACAACAAGTTCCAAAGATTGAACATCTCAGACCCTACCATGCCTTGATAGGGATCCATTTTTCATCATTGTCTCCTAAAACTTCAAATTTCCCTCACAATTGAGAAGAAGGTCTATCCATTGATTCACTGAGGTAAACTCCTCCCAAAGTCAACTGCAAGTCTTGAAATCAATCTTGTTCCACTCCAATTTCGTCCAAAGAAATTTCTTTCACAAATGGAATTTTGGTTGTGATTCTCTTCTCAATTTGCTTCTAAGACTCTTGTTGAATACCATCCCTTGGAGGTTGCCACCTATTCTCTAGGCTTTGAATAAGTTCTAGTTTGAATCCCATTGTCTTCCCAAAACGTAAATGGTTTTCTACATTCCCAAATTTCCCAAAGCGTACCCAAAATAATTTGATTCACCAGATATTTGCTCAAATTCCATCTTTGAATCCTTAAGCTCAATAATCTAGTTCCTACCTCAAGTACTAGCACTCGATGCCATTTTTGTTCTTTGTTATCTTTGACATTCAAGCCTCAAATTCAAGTAGGAACTAATGGTTTGAACCTTAATGGCCTTTTTACAATCTAGTCCCAGCCATAATCTGTTGTGGCTGGCTTTCTTATTCCATTGACCATGGCTTTCCCATTTTCAAACTCAGGTGTTCCCAACACTCTAAATGATTCACCCTCTATCTTCCATAACAGGCATTTTGGCCAACATGACACGTCACATGTGCCCCTGGCAACGTGGCTCCAATACCTGTTGGCAATCACAACTTGATGTCCTCTGACGAGGGAAAGCATAAGGCTTGCAGGCCAACAACGCACAATTGCTCTATTGTTGATTCCGCAAATGCAACCTTTACCCATGTTTCCCCAGGACTCCTATCCAAAGGACCTCTTAGGGTTCCAACGAAGTCCTAGTTGATTCCACAAATGCAACCTTTACCCGTGTTTCCCTAGAACTCCTATCAAAAGGACCTTTTAGGGTTCCAATGAAGTCCTTGGAGCAACATTAACAATTCCCCTCGAGTCCACACTTAACTACGTTTCCATTGTTGTGATATGTGGCTCACATACTGCGTGGAAAACATGCACAAAGGGAAAACATGAAGGAAATCAAGTAGCGGGAAAACATGAAGGAAATCAAGTGGCATAAGGGGAAATCGTTGACGGTAGCTCTTTAGCCGTCAACGGTTTGGAGCAGTCTCTGAGAGATTTTACTCTCTACCTGAAACCGTCGACGGTTTGGTTTGGGAAACCCAGCGCAGATTTCAAATTTTGAATAAGGGACATTAAGCTGGTTGGGGTTTGGAGGGAAAACCTCTGAATCTGAGAGATTTTACTTTCTGCCTAAAATCGTCGACGGTTTGGCATGGGAAACCTAGTGCAGATTTTAAATTTTGAATAAGGGATGTTAAGTTGGTTGGGGTTTGGAGGGAAAACCTTCGAAAACTTAATATATATGTTGATTGTGATGTATTTGTAATGGTTGATGTATTGTTCATGTCTTTTGGACAAAGAAGATAGTGAAATTGTTGTTGTTTGACCTCATGGATGTAGGCATTGCCGAACCACGTAATTCCTTGTGTATTTGTTATTATTGCTTTCGTATAATTGTTGTGGATTGTTTTTGTATAGTTTACCATTGAGTGCTGCATTTGTAGATAATATATTCCACTGTGCAATTTGTTTTTCACAACAAATTGGTATCAGAGTATTGTTGTAATGGCCTCTGGAACTTCGTTTGCAAAATTTGATGTTGTCAAGTTTGATGGAACTGGAAACTTCAGTTTATGGCGGAGAAGGGTGAAGGATCTGTTAGTGCAGTAAGGTATGGTGAAGGCCTTGTAGGAAGTTCAAGTGGAAAGCATGGATGAAGCAAGTTGGAATGAATGGGAGGTAAAGGTAGTGTCAACCATATGACTTTGTTTGACTGATGATGTGTTATATCACGTCATGGATGAGGATTCGTTGGTAGCAGTTTGGCGAAAACTAGAAAGCCGGTATATGTCTAAGTCTTTATTGAACAAATTGTTTCTTAAGCAGAGATTGTATTGGCTTAAGATGGTGGAGGGTTCATGTTTGAACCAACAACGGGTTGATGTGAAGTTTGAGGAGGAAGACAAGATGTTGATGCTAGTGTCTCACACGTACGAGAATTTGGTTATTACTCTAACATAGGGCAAAGAAAGCTTGAATTTGGAAAAGGTAACAAGCACATTGCTCGATTTTCATTAAAAAAAAAAAAAAAAAGGCCAGCGATGAAATTTCACATGGTGAAGGGCTTATAGTGAAGAGTAGACAGGAATGTGGGAGACGTAAGTCCCGAAGTGGATCTCGGTTGCAGTCCGGCAAGGACAGGGGGTGTTTAAGATGCGGGAAAATTGGGCACATACAATCGGAATGTCTGGAGTGGAAGAAAGGGAATGCTGAAAATCAAGAGGATTTGTCAAAATCTGCAAATGTAGTGGAAGGACACTTGAAGAGTAGTGACAGTGATGTGCTATTTGTTTCATTGGGTTCAGAATGCCTTACGGATTCTTGGATCCTAGATTCCGGATGCTCTTATCACATGACACCAAATAAAAATTGGTTTAGCACCTGCAGGTCAGTCAGTTCTGGTTATGTTCTAATTGGAAATGATGCTGTATGCAAAATAATTGGGATAGAAAATATCAGAATAAAGATGCATGGTGGTGTTCAGAAGAATGTGATTTTATTAGGCACTTTAGATTGTAACGGATGTAGTTACAAGTCTGAAAGTGGGATAATGAAAGTGTGTGAAGGCGTCTTGATGGTGATGAAATGACAAAAGGTAGCGGGAAATATCTATGCACTATAGGGTATCATAGTTGTAGGTGGAGTTGCAGCTGTAGAATATGAGTCAGATGTTCTGTGACATATGCGGTTAAGGTATATGGGTGACTATATGTATTCAGATATTTGGGGACTGGTGATGGTAGCATCAGGGGTTACACATGTATTTCGTGGGTTTATCACGAAGGGTCTTGGTGTATCTCATGCGACACAAGTCAGAGGTGTTTGCCAGGTTTAACTTGTGGCTGAGGTGGAAAACCAGATCGGGAGAGAGATCCTCAGGTCAGACATTAATATTGAGCACGCTGGTTTTGTTCAAGGAGTTTTGTGAGCATGACAGGTTGTATGCAAGACTTGCAGGTGGTGAAGTCAGTGAGTATGACGCGTTTCTCGTTTAACCAATCACCAAAGGTATCACCAGATGGGAGAGTTGCAGGAGAATTGTTGGCAGATTTTACAGTAGACTACTCTGATTTGAGTGGATATCCATAGGTGCACGTTTCTAGTGAGGCGAGATCTAGGCTTGATGTAATGTTCGGATAGTACATCTTTTTGGAGTATAGGAAAGGTGGGTTCAAGCTGGGTGATCCAATTAAAAACAAGGTGGTGATCATTGGAGACATGGTTTTTAGTGTAAAAGCCATGGTGCAGCGTACTTAGGTAAAGGAAGAGAAACAGATGCTAGAAAACTACAGCAGCAATGAACATGTGATGCAGGTGGAGTTACAGACTTAGGGCAGAGATGACATGGTTGATATTGCGGGGAGTTTTAACTTAGGAAACTAGGAAGAAAACAACGGGTACCACTTAGGTATACATTTGATGTTCTAGTATTTTATGCATTCATTACTAGCAGCAGGAAGGTTCCTACTATTTTTCAAGTTGCAGTGCACAGCGAAGGAAAAAATAGATGGATAAGTGTTATGGTAGAGGAGATGAAGTTATTGCATAATAATCAAATGTGGGAGTTGGTGGAACTTGTAGGAAGCAGGTGATAGGATGCAAGCGGGTGATGTTTTTGTTGTTTGTGGATGACAAGTTATTTGTTGGGAAGACTTTGACTGAGGTTAATTAGTTAGGAACTCAGTTGAAAAATTTTGACATGAAGGTTTTGGGTACGACCAAAAAGAGTCTTGGTTTGAAGATTTGCAAAGACAGTTGCATGGAGATTGGTGTTATCTCAGGGTAGCTTTGTGGGCAGAACCTGGGAGATTTTGTTTGTTGTCTCAGGGTGGTTTTGTGGAGAATCAATGAAAATTGTTTACCGCTTAGTACCCAAGGACAGACGGTAATGTTTGGGATATGTCAAAGGTCCCCTATGCTGGTGCAATGGGGTGTTTTGGTAGGCAACATAGTGGTCCGTCAGTTGTGAGATTTGTTGTTGCAGACTATGCAAGGGGCTTTAATGACAGAAGGTTTACAACAGGGTTTATGTTTATTGTTGTGGGAAGACCTACTTATTGGAAGTCCAAGGTATAGTCTCCAGATATAACATCTACAACTGAATCGGGGTTCATGGCAGAAGCCGAAGCTACCACAAGGAAGTTCAAGCTTGGCTTGGATTTGGTTTTTGTCTCCATTTGCTAGAAGGGAGATGGTCCCAAGGTCAAGGTGGAGCAATAGGTTTATGTTTTCAGTTTCTCCTAAGGAGCGTATGTTCTCCAAGGTGGAGATTGTTGTGACATGTGGCTCACATACTAAGTGGAAAGAATGCACAAAGGGAAAACAAAAAGGAAATCAAGTAGCAGCAGGGGAAATCGTCGACGGTAGCCCTTTAACCGTCGACGCTTTGGAGTAGTGTCTAAGAGATTTTACTTTGCCTGAAACCGTCAACAATTTGGCTCGGGAAACTCAGCGTAGATTTCAAATTTTGAATTGAGGGATGTTAAGTTGGTTGGGGTTTGGTATATACATATGTATTTGTAATGGTTGATGTCTTGTTCATGTCCTTTGGACAAAGAAGATAGTGAAATTGTTGCCGTTTACTCCCGTGGATGTAGGCATTGCTGAACCACGTAATTCCTTGTGTATTTGTTGTTATTGCTTTCATATAATTGCTGTGGATTGTTTTTGTATAGTTTACCATTGAGTGCTGCGTTTGTGTGATCATATATTCCGCCATGCAATTTGTTTTTCACAACATCCATCATCTTTGTGATCAAAGTAGCGCACTCATATGGGTCGGTGATTAGATGCAAAAGTGTGTTCACCACTCTTTCCTTCTATATATCCAAGAATTCCCCTTCTCTCTATGGAGTTTGGACTATCTAAGTTTATTGAAAGGCACCTTCGGAAAAACTCCCACAGTCATCTATTTCCATAGATCCAAGAATATCACCTTTGATTATAGAATGAGCACACCACAAAGTCTTAGCAGATCGCTGTTTGAACTCAAGTGCAATAAAAATCAAAGAAATTGTGTAGTGTGACCTCAATATTTGACTCAAGGACACAAAGTATTCTTATTTAAGTTCCCACAAATAAACCCCTTTTCCTGCTTATGGTATAGGGCACAATCAAGCATCTTGATTTTCACAAGAAAGTATATCGAAGACCAACCTTAACTAATCTACACAATGAGCCATGCGACAAGAAAGGAGTGACCAATAATCACCAAATAGTTGTTTGATCCTTCTCCTACTTAATGTCACATTGAATTCCCACAAGAGAGATGATGCCCACTGTAACAATCTTGTAATTCTATTCTCAAAGGAAAGACCCCCTTTAGTATTAGTTGTCACAAGGTAACAGAATCCTAAGTCCACAAGGAATCACCCTTGTCTTAATATGCTCAGTATGTGACTGAGACACGCTTGTGCGGGGCAAGACTACACCCAAGTTTTGTTCATCCTTGCTCATCCATGGGAACCCTCCTGTGTCCAATCTACTGATCAAGGTTCACAGCATGACATCACTTGTCTCACTTGAGGTTGTTGAGGAACTCACATTCCACGTGTGATGAGAGTAATTCTCATCCTCAGCACCATGATCCTTGTGCAAGAGTGCCTATCAATTGTCACTTACCACCCAGAAACGGGAGCTACAGAAATGACACCATGCATTACTTAAGATAGACCTGCAAAGGATCAATGTCCTTTGGTAGTGTAATTCGTACGAGGCACCATCAATGGCCGACACAGGTGCACATTCTAACCTCTAGTTTGAGAGTGATGCACGACCTCATTCTCCAATAGGTTGTCTATGGGGCTCCCTCCCCCAAACATATGCTGAGGATACCACTCGAAGATGTCAAGAGCTCACCCTTGAGCGCTCCTCTCGAGGCGTTCTCTTAGTGCTTAGAAGGACATTGTGGGCGGTAGGCCGCTAACTTCTTCTTCCCACAAAGTAAAATCTCTTTGTCGCATACTTGCTTATGCATGTGTGACTGTGGGTCAAAGGTTCATAAATTATTGGCCCAAGAATGCGGCCTTAAAACTATTTGGATCCACCACAACATGATAATGTCATTCACAGTTTATCCCATGATATTCCATTATCAAATCCATGTTTTAATATAGTTCCTCCAAAGCACCTTCGACATAAACCCTGCATCCTTCCATGTATGCTCAATTGACCATTTGGCATGTGTCATAGATATGAAATCATAGCACGATTACACCGCAAATAAATAAATAAATAAACTTTGGGATCTATGTTGCATTTTTTTTTTTCCCGACGTTTTTGGATTTGCCGAAAGAAGAACTTGCTGCAAAATTCTTCGTAGAAAAACATGGGATGGTCAAATGGGTTGTCTCCCTGCTCCCTTGCCGAAATAAAGGTTAGGTTCAACTCATGAGAGGGAGAGAGAAAGAGATGGCATATTTACCTCAATTTTGTTGTTGTTGTTGTTGTTTTTTTTATTTCTTTTTTAAATTTAATTTTAATAAATATACATGTACTTGTGGGTGAGAGACAATTGTTGCCTAAAAAAATTTTACAACTTATATTATGTTGCTTGTTATTCCTTTCAGGAAATCAAGGTGAAAAGAATAAGCAGGATAAGGAAGAGGATAATAAACAAGACAGTGAAGGGGAGGACAGTGAAGAAGGTGAGGATGGTGAAGAAAGTGAAGATTTGGAGGAAGATTAATCCTAGGATTGGCTATGAATCAATCTAGCATCAGGATCACAGGTGGCAAAAGCAAGGTGTGAGGATCTAGGCTGGTTTCATTGTTCCTGTAGTCTATTGCGTGGTATGGCATTTGAGATGCCTATCTTTGGGAGATGCACGAAAGTTTTGTCCTTTTTTTATCCTTCTACTAATCATTGTTTTGTTTGAAACTCATTGGGTACAGACGCTCCTAAGTTTTGCCATAAGTATAACTAACTATGTGTGATTTGAAATCTGAGAAGAATCCAGTCATACCTTGAGATTTTTTGTAAATAACATAGCATCCCGTGTACTTCCAGAAATAGTTAGATACTTTCTTACTTTATAAAGTAAGGAATTTCTTTGCTTTTATTTTTGGAAGTTTTTCAAATTTTATTGTAATGTTTATTTTTCAATTTTATTCTACAACTGCCTGTCACCACCATAACACTTTCACCATTGAGGAGATTGCCATTTTTTTTTCTCATGTCTGTTTATAAGGAGGATCTTTTGTAGGCCTATGTGTGAGGGCTTAGAGTGGAATCTTTATTTCTTGAGAGCATGTGAAGTGGATGGAATGACTATTTTGAAGAAAATGAGGTCCAAGCAGCTGTGTTTAGAATGGAGAGGGTCAGGAGACGAGTGTCGAATGATTTTACCATTGCTTTTTTCAAGATTGTTCGAAAGTGGTTTAAGGAGGATTTAACGAAGATTTTTGATGAGTTGTTACATTTTAATGAATGTTTGGGCAAGAGTATCAATTCTCTTTCATTTTGGTGACTAAGAAGAATGTACGAAGAGTATCAATTTGATTGCTAGTTTTATAAGATCATTGATAAAGTTCTAGCATTTATAAGTTGGGTTTTGTGAAAGTAGATACTGTTTCTAAGCTCCAAAGTGCTTTTGCAGGGAATGGGTTGATTGTGGATGCTATTTTAGCAAATGAGGCTGTTGACGACTGTTGGTGGGATGGGAGTGAAAGGGGTTTGTGTTTAAAGTAGATTTTGGAAAGGCTTATGACGGAATAAATTGGGGTTTTCTTGATAAAGTCTTTGTGAGGAAGGGTTGGTGGTAGAGGCAGGACTTACATTGGGGGATGTTAGTCTGAAGCTTCTTTCTCAATCATTACAGTGGAGAGCCTAAATCTGCTTTCTTCTTTTTGCTTGTGTCCCGAATAGATTGGTTCAACTTAATTTAATAAACGAATTCAAACGAATCATTTTTTAGACGAATAATAAGTAGTTCACAACCTGTTTGACTTGTTTGTAGCCCTACTAGTGCCAAATCCAAACTCATTGTTATCTTTACTGCGCTGGCTTTGATTGACTTCTTTTCAGTGGATCATTATTACTTAAAAGACAAACTAAAGGAGCAATTTTCTAATTAAAAACTGTTAAAAAATAAAATAAAAATTATTTTGAACAACTAAATATACACAGAATTAATAACAAAGAAGACATAACTTACTATTATTACAACACTTATTGAGTCTTAAGTTACACTAGGTGAGATTAGTTACATGAATCATTTTTCATCCATTTATGTGATGATAAATAATTTACTTTGATATATTCAGGACTATTAAATCTTTAGTCACTATCTCTGGTGCGGGTGGTGGTTATTTAGATGCGGTTCTGCGTAGTGTGGCTCAACAGGTTATGACTAAGATTGTACGGAGCTCTAGAAAGCAGGGAGGATCAGCAGCAGACCGGGGCTGCACTATAGAGAAGTTTGCTAAAATGAATCCTCCGGCGTTTTCAGGAGGAGCTGATCCTACAGTTGCTAAAAACTGGATGCAGGAGATTGAGCTGTCACACTTTACTCCCTATATCGTTCCAGATGAGGTTAAGAAGGCGAGAATGTTTGAGAGGGGTTTGAGACATGGCATCCATAGATAAGTAGCAGTCTTAAAGGTGTAGGATTTCTCTGAATTAGTGGATAGGGTCACAATGGCAAAGGAGAGCAGTTAGAGAGATGTGGAGATGCCGAGTTAGAGGAAGAGGCCCGCGCCTCCGGGATTCTAGGCAAGGTCCAGCTAAGGCCCTTGGAAGGGAGACAGATATGGCAGAGTCCAGAGGGAGGGGACTGGGAGACAGGAGATTCAGGGTAAGCAGGCATTTCCAGTTCATCATACATGTGGAAAGAGACCAGGGAGAATTCCGAGCAGGGAGGAATGCCTGCCACTGATGTGATGGACTGGGTCATGTAGCACAGGACTGCCATATGCAGTATAGTACTACTCCTACTCCCAGACTATTTGGAGGGAATATTTAGGCACCCAGGTGTGGCGGCCAGCAGAGGAACACAACTTCGGCAAGGGTCTATACATTAAAGCTAGGAGATGCTGAGGCTGTAGGCGACGTCGTGACAAGTATGATTATTGCTTTATCATATAAAGTTGTTGTTTTATTTGACTCAAGTGCCACCCATTCGTTTGTGTCGTTGGGATATGTTAAGATGACTGGAGTTGAGACACAGTTGTTAGATACTGATTTGTCAGTAGCCAAGCCAACTAGATTAGTAGTGAGATGTGGAAAGGTACTTAAAAACTATCCAGTGGGCATTCAAGAAAGAATATTACTAGCCGATCTTGTAGTGTTAGACATGCAAGGATTCGATATAATATTGAGTATGGACTGGCTAATAGCTAGCTATGCCAGTATAGACTGTTATCAAAAAGAGGTAGTGTTCAGACCTCTAAGAGGATAGGAGTATAAATTTGTGAGGTCATGGGTGTGCACCTCACCACAGTTATTATCCACCATTCAGGCAAGGGGGTTGTTGCTAGAGGGTTGCCAAGGATATTTGGATTATGTGAAGGAAGTATTAGAAGGGGAGTTGAGGGTTGAGGATATCTTAGTAGTGAGGGATTTTCCTGATGTATTTCTCAAAGGTTTTCCAAGACTACCTCCTGATCGTGAGGTAGACTTTGCTATTGATCTAGTTCTGGGGACAACACCGATTTCAAAGGTACCGTACAGACTGGCACCAAAAGAGTTGAAAAAAAATGAAAGAATAGTTGCAGAAACTGTTAGATAAGGGGTTTATCGGACCCAGCGTGTCACCCTAGGGAGCGCTAGTATTGTTTATGAGGAAGGAAGATGGGTCAATGAGAGTGTGCATCGACTACATATTTTCATATTTCCATAAGTCGGCCAAAATAGTGGGGACCATGTAATCCTAAAATTATGATGCGGATAAAAATGTAAGATATTAAGTGGGCAACAATTTGACTTCTATGTTCTGTGGAAATTTTATTCCTTGGGCAGTGCTGCTGTCACCATAAGTGAAAAAAGAACCTTAGAATAAGATGTCATGGGCATCACATCGTTAAGTAACCTGAAAGATCCTGTGAATCAAATAACACCTAATAGAATCATCTTTATCAACTTACTTAGAAGAAAAATCATAATGATACTTGGACATTTAGCAATCTGCTATCCATAAAGAAACCGTACATGTTAGGACTCGGAGCTTTATCTTTTTCTCTATCCTATGTGAATCTTACTTGGCAATGGGATACCAATTTAACTTCTTAGGCATCGGCTCGATTGAGATTTGATTTGTATACAACCTAATGTGGAGTCTTCTGTTGTTGTCTACAATTGATTGTGGCTTTTGAAGCCATCCTCAGAATATGATTTTTCTACCATTAGCAACTCTCAGGTACAAATAAACGTCACCCTTTCCTTATTGATCCATTCCACACAAGATTTGTGCTGCTAGAAAATATTCAATCACTGATCATAATTGACTTAACAACTTCATTAGTATTGTATTCTGTACCAAAAACTAAGACATGGGTTTATTACATATTTGGCCAATCACTGGAGCAAGATCAGGGTTGGCTTGAGTTAGTAGACCAGTAGCTAACCTAATTTTGCAGCCAACTTTATAGGAGAGAATTAAAACAACTCAGAGGAATGATACAAAACTAGTAGAGCTTATAGAGAAGGTACAGGATGGTAAGGAGACAGAGTTCAGCATCTCAGATGATGGAGCCTTGAGGTTCCGTACCAGAATATGCATTCCTGCTGACCCTGAGATCAAGAGGGTTATTCTGGAGGAAGCACACCAGTCCTTATATATTGTACATCTGGGTAGTACTAAAATGTACAGGGATTTTCGAGAGTTCTTCTAGTGGAGCAACATGAAGAGGGAGATAGCCTAGTATGTGGATCAGTGTTTGACGTGCTAGTAGGTGAAAACTGAGCATCAGAGACCGGCGGGATTATTGTAGCCACTCTACATTCCTGAGTGGAAGTGGGAGCATATAGCGAAGGATTTTTTTATAGGATTACCGTCGGCATTGTGTGGACAGGACACTATTTGGGTAGTGGTGGATTGACTGACGAAGACTACCCACTTTTTGCTGATTAGAGTTAACTACTCAATGGACAGATTAGCTGAGTTATATATCCAAGAGATAGTTAGACTTCATGGTGTCCCAGTATCCATAGTTTCATATAGAGACCCATGGTTCACATCTCATTTTTGGAGGAGTCTACAAGGGGCCATGGGTTCTCAATTGTTAATCAGCACAACTTTTCATCTTCAGACAGATGGGCAGACGGAGAGGACGATACAGATTCTGGAAGATATGTTGTGGGCGTGCGTGCTGGATTTTGGGGGTAGTTGGACCTAGTATATATTGCTGGTAGAGTTTGCATACAATAACAACTATTAGGTCAATATTGGCATGACATCGTATGAGGCGCTTTACGGTAGGAGGTGTCGTTCTCCTCTATACTGGGATAAAATAGGTGAGAGGCGAGTTTTGGGACCGAAAATGGTGTAGCAGGGATACGATAAAGTCCAGCTCATCAAAGAAAGAATTAGTGCAGCTCAGAGTCGGCAGAAGAGTTACGCCGATACTTGCTGCTGGAAGTTAGAATTTGAAGTTGGAGATCACCTGTTTTTGAAGATAGCGCCACTGAAGGGGATTACAAGATTTAGGAGGAAGGGTAAGTTGAGCCCTAGGTTTATTGATCCTTTCAAGATTCTTGAAGGAGTAGGGTGTGTTGCCTACCGGCTAGCTTTACCACCAATTTTGTTTAAAATTCACGACGTATTCCATGTTTCCATGTTAAGGAAATATGTCCTAGATCCTTCCCATGTCATTAGTTATGCAGAGTTAGGACTCAGTGATGCTTTGACTTATGAGTCTTAGTATAGATTCTAGACAGGAAGGAACAGGAATTACGTAGTAAAAGAATTCTATTAGTAAAGGTCCTTTGGAGGAATCACGCAGTTGAAAAAGTTTCTTGGGAGCTTGAGGAAGAGATACGACAGAAATACTCGTATCTCTTCAGTGGAGATCAGCAGTAATCAAGGAAAAATACGGGTAATTATGTAAAGTTTTTTTTTGGCTAGGTTAGTTAGTAAATGTAATAATTTTCTAGGTAGTGTTTGGTTGTGGGAGAATTCTATTTTATATGTATTTGTCATCTCCCAGGACCCTGAATGTAACCATGATATTCTTTCGCCACAAGTGAGAGTAAGTAATAAGATAAGTAGCCCATGTTTCCTTAATGGATGATGTATAACATAAAAAGTAAATTTTGAGGACGAAATTTTTATAAGGATGAGAGAATGTAATAACCCTAGCAATGGTTATACAAGATTAGTTTTATTATTAATTAAATAACAATATAATATAAATTATATATATATATATATATATATATATATAAGTCTGATATACCCATAATAAATCACGCTAATAAGGGCAGGTCAACGCCTGTCTCATACTTTCTCCAGGTCTGACTTTCTGATGAGTGATTAGCTCCGACCTAATAAAGAGGAGGAGAGATTCACGCCGACGCCTTTAAAAACCGAGTAATAGGCGCACGCACTTATGGCTGAAGAGCAATTCGCGCCCCCACGCAATAAATCCAAGCCAACCAACGGTCAACTCAAGCCCCTATAAGTAGGGATTGGGAATACAGGCAAAGGTAAATGACCTAACACTATTCTACTGTTGCATTTAGCCTTCCTAAAAGTCTTCCTCTTACTTAGGGAGGAGTTCCTTGCCTTCCAGAAGGAAATGAAGGACATGCTCAACCAACTCTTACAACAGAAGAGTCAAGAAGGGCACGTCCTTCCCCAACCGCAAAACAAACCCAGCGCAGACAAACAAGCTGATGAACTAAGGGAGAAAGAAGAGAAAACTCACCCCAGTAAGAAGGTAGAAGATGCAAATAGCGTGGACGTCAATCAACAAAGATCCACCGAGCTCGAGGAAAGAATAAAGAAGATAGATTACATAGAGAAGATGATGAAAGAGGGTAGAGCCAGGCCCTACTATGGGGAAACATCCCTAAAGTGCGCGGAGTCTCCGTTCAGCAAAGAGATCATGGAAGCTCCATTGCTCAGCAGATTTAAGATGCCTACCTTTGAGAGATACGAAGGTTTGTCTGACCCCATTGATCACCTGGAAAATTTCAAAATGTTAATGCAGCTGCAAGGGGCTCTTGACGCCATCATGTGCCGAGCGTTTGCTACCACCCTTAAGGGTACCGCCAGAGACTGGTACCGAACTTTGCGACCAAGATCTGTTGGTTCCTTCCAAGGGATGGAGCAAATGTTCATCGGCCACTTCCTTAGTAGCCGGAGAGTTGCCAAAACAACAGGCCATCTAATGAGTATGGTGTAAGGGGACCGCGAGACTCTAAAGAACTTCATGCACCGTTTCAACACAGCGACCCTAGAAATCCGCAACTTGGATATGGGGGTAGCCTTGGCTGCCCTGACAACGGCTCTTCAACCCGGAAGCTTCTTATACTCCCTTGGAAAAAAACCGCCAATGGACATGGGGGAGTTAATGATTCGAGCAGAGAAATACATAAACCTGGAGGAGATGATGGACACGAGAGGAAATCGTCTAGAGCGGAAAAGGAGAAACAACGGTAGAGAATCTGGAGACGCGTATAGACCTACAAAAAGGCACGAAACTAGTGCGCTGCAAACAGGTCAAAAGAGTAGAGGACAGCACAACAAGTTCTCCACCTACACACCTTTAAATGTACCGCGCTCAGAGTTGCTGATGCAGATCAAAAAGAAGGACTACGTCTCATGGCCGAACCTATGCGAACGCCTCTACATAAGCGGAACATGTCCAAGTTCTGCGCATTCCATAGGGATCACGGCCACGACACAGAAGAATGCATTCAGCTGAAGAAAGAAATCGAAGTCCTAATAAGAAGGGGACATCTGTCAAGATTTGTCAAGAAAGAAAATCCACAAAGGGAACCAATCGAGCAGAGGAGGCACGGCGCAAAAGAGAAGGAAGACCAAGCTATTGGGGAAATTGCGGTGATCTTCGGAGGATCCGCCAGTGGGGGAGATAGTGGAAGTGCACGCAAAAGATATGCTAAACAGGTGCTGACGATAGAAAAGGGGGAAACCAGTAGCAAACGAAACAAGAAAGGTGACGCCATAACCTTTGACAGCGGAGATGAAGAGGGAGTGCAGCAACCGCATGATGAAGTCCATATCTGCGAGTATAAAAGAGAAATGGAGTAAGAACACCCATAGTAAAGATAACACCTGAACGTACACATACACATAATCAGGGGAGAGAATGACTTGAGGAAACGGGACTGATTCCCCATTGCACAAGGAAACGCTCCTGGAGCAGCTCCTCATGAGGGATAATACCCCATTCACCGAGGGTACGAAGTTCTTTCAGGGTGGCCTGCTCTTCGGGGGAAAGTCTCGGGAGGAGATGGCGCACCCGAACTACAAGGGAAAAAGGGGTGAAAGGAGAAAAAAATGGGTTAGATGGATAACCTACTTGTAAGCCCTGAAAAAGAGGGTGGAGAAAGATAACAACGTTACCATCAAGAGGAGAAGACCAGACAAAGGAGCCCGTGTAATTCAACTCTCCCGAGACAAAGAAGTAACGGGTCTTCCAATTATGGATGGAAGAACTGCCTGGTGAGAAGAGTTTATAACCTGGTAGAGAGTTGAAATAATATAGCTCCTTCTTTGCAGAATGAGACCGCATTTGGAAGCAACTTCTGAAAAGTGGGATGGTAGGCTGATGGCCCAAGCGGAGCAGAAGCACAGCAAAACAGGTGAGCGAAAGATAAGAGTTCGGAACAAGTTGTGACGGGGCTATGCGGTAAAAACGTAGTACGTTAGAAACAAAAGGGGAAAAAGGGAGCCTAAGACCCAAGTCTAGATAATCGGTATAGAGGCAGAGCTCCTCGGATTTTTGGTCAAGAGCTGACTCGGTAGCAGAGGGTAACCTAACAGTGATATTCGATGGTACAGCAAAAAAATAACGAGCATTCTGCAGGTCAGACGAGGAGAGCTCACAACGAGCGCTCCGAACTGTTGTAGGTACCCTTAAGGGCTGTGAGGAGGTCTCCATAGGAAAAAACAAGCCTGAAGGAAACACTACCTAGACCTAAGGGTCAAGCGGAGCAAGCAACAGCAAAGATCAAGAAGAAAGGAGGCCAACACAGATCAAGACAGTAAAATTTCACACAAACAACTAGGCAATCTTACAAGACAAGATCAAACATACAAAACTAGCGCAAGAACAATGAAGAACATGAAGAACAACAAGACAAAAATACTATAGAGAGGGAAAGCATACCTAGCACCGAATAAGGGACTTGTGGAATGGAGAAGAGTAGAGAATGAAGTAGTCCTCTTGGAATGAAGACGAGTGTGGAATGAAGGAGTCCACTGGCCTTTATATAGAGAGGAGGGCACGAATCCCTGTGGCGGGAATCTCAAGAATTTTCATTTACGAGAAGGATTGCGTCTCGAGGGAGGCATAGGACACAGAAAATCTCTGACAAGTGCACAGATGAGGCTTCTCGAGGACAAACGCCACCTCGGAAACACCAAGTTGCCTCGGACACAACGTCAGACGGATGGCCATCAATAATGCTTTCCTCCAACCCACTTTCCGAGGTAGGATGCATTTAAAACCTGCTTTTTTTGATATCTCTCGCAGGACAGAAGCGTGCAAGGATGCCTCGGGAAAGTGAGATAGTTGCGAAGGACAACCCAACAGATGAGCACGACTCATCAGGAGGATGGCCCAAACTGACGAGCACGACTCGTAAGGCCCGAACAACCCAACAGTTGAGCACGACTCATCATAAGGATGGCCCAAACTGACGAGCACGACTCGTAAGGCCCGAACAACCTAAAAGATGAGCACGACTCATCAGAAGGATGACCCAAACTGACGAGCACGACTCGTGAGGCCAGGACAACCCAACAAATGAGCACGACTCATCACGCGGAAAGCCTAAGCAACGAGCATTATTTGTAATGCCACAGGCGAGTAGGTTGCTTAGCTCGGCCTGATTATTCAAAAAGCTCATAAGAAACACCTCGGCCCGAGTCTCTCTTCAAAGAGCTCGGCATTCTTAGACAGCTCGGCACGAGTCTTGCTTCAAAGAGCTCGGACAAAAGAGCTCGACACGAATCCTTCCTCGAAGAGCTCGGCCCGAACAGCTCGGCAGAAACAGCTCGACACGAATCCTTCCTCGAAGAGCTCGGCCCGAACAGCTCGGCAGAAACAGCTCGGCACGAATCCTTCTTCAAAGAGCTCGGCACGAATCCTTCCCCGAACAGCACGGCAGAAACAGCTCGGCACGAGTCCTGCATCAAAGAGCTCGGAAAAAAGAGCTCAGCACGAATCCTTCCCCGAACAGCACGGCAGAAACAGCTCGGCACGAATCCTTCTTCAAAGAGCTCGGACAAAAGAGCTCGGCACGAATCCTTCCCCGAACAGCTCGGCAGAAACAGCTCGGCACGAGTCCTGCTTCAAAGAGCTTGGTCAAAAGAGCTCGGCCCGAACAGCTTGGACAAAACAGCTCTGCACAAAACAGCTCGGCGCAAACAGTCGGCACGAGCCGCTCAATTATTCTACCAAAAAAAAAAAAAAAGAGGAAAAGAGGGGAACACGAGGAAGTGTTAAAACCTCTAAATGGAAAGATGCAAACACAAATAATGATTCAAAATCCTATCCAGAAATTTGAAACTGAGGGGGGGACAACTGATATACCCATAATAAATCACGCTAATAAGGGCAGGTCAACGCCTGTCTCATACTTTCTCCAGGTCTGACTTTCTGACGAGTGATTAGCTCCGACCTAATAAAGAGGAGGAGAGATTCACGCCGACGCCTTTAAAAACCGAGTAATAGGCGCACGCACTTATGGCCGAAGAGCAATTCGCGCCCCCCACGCAATAAATCCAAGCCAACCAACGGTCAACTCAAGCCCCTATAAGTAGGGATTGGGAGTACAGGCAAAGGTAAGTGACCTAACACTATTTTACTGTTGCATTTAGCCTTCCTAAAAGTCTTCCTCTTACTTAGGCATCGGAGTGGTCCCCCGGAGTACACCCCGGGTCCTCCAAGTCTTCATTCTTTTCTTCTTTCAGGTCAACGAGAGTCGAAGGAGCATCCCAGCTATTTTTTTTACCCCGCAACAAAGTCAAAGTATGTAGTATAGTATTATTATAATATAATAATTATCATTACAAAGCTTGCTGAAGGTTTCCTTCAGGAAGCATCTGAACTTCTGAATTTCAGAGAGAAGTCCAGTGCCCTCCTGGAGCATTCGTCTCCATCTGCTTCGTTCTCTTTCCCACTTTCTTCAATTTCTTAACTGATTTTCACCTGATTGAAAATCATAAAATACCGCTGAACTCCATTCTCCGTCACCGACATTTTTATTGGAGTAGATTTGTCATAGAAGCGGTGTAGGCACCATTCGTGGGGTAAGGTAATATTTCCCTATTTTCTAAATTTCTCCTTAGATCTTCAGTCAAATCGACGATCAGGCACCACCAGTCGCGATCGTCGTCATTTTTGTTGGAGTAAATTTTCAATTTGGGTTTCTTAGGCACCATTCCAAAGTGAGAGTGAGATTTGGGGAATTAAGTAAATTGGTTATATTTGAGGGTATAATTATTTATTTGGAATTTATGAGTTTAGGAAATATTAAAATAGTATTTTATTTAGGATTGATTTAATGGAATTAGGATTTTTGATTCAGGGTTCAGGTATACACCGCAGACATTAGTTTGAGATTCCTGTTGGTGTAGTTCAAGAAACCAGGTAAGGGAATAAATTAAGTCAGTATTATTCATGGAAATATTTACTATTTTACAACATTTTATTCCAGGAAATTATGTATACCATAGAATTATGTTCGGGAAATTTACTGCTGTTAACAGGAGATTGTTTTAATACATTTAATCAGAAAAAATGATTTCAGTGTAGATTTTATGAGTAGAACATGATTTACTTTTGTGTGGCATGGGTATAGAATTTTAAGATTTTATGTAATGACAAAATGATATGTTTTCAGAATAAGCATGCTAGCACTATTTCAGGAAATTGTTAAAAACAGTACAGAAATATATTTAAAGTATATTATAATGCAATGACGCAAGAGCCGTAATTTATGATATGTCAGCGTAAGGGCCGTAATTTATATGATACGACGCAAGGGCCGTAATTTATATGAAATGACGCAAGGGCCATAATTTATATGATATGTTATTTTCATAAAATTATTATCATATCAGATATTATGATGAAACAGTTATATTCAACATATGAAACATAATATATGATATCAGAACCCGGATGACTTAGTTGAATTCAGTTTTCAGGAGTACGGTACCGTAACTATATATATATATATTCAGATTATAATAGTGCAACCACACGATCAGAGTGTGGTAAGATGACAGTCGATGTGGCTTTAATGTAGTTTGAAGATGTTCCCTTGGCAGTTTGGACCAAATGGGGTAGGTCCATCGTACTTACAGATAAGAGTTTTTGATCTAGCATTATCGGCCAACCATTGCTAGATCTCGCCTTCGGGCCGCACAACCCAGTCATGTGGGGGTAGTACATGACACTAGCTAACTATCCATCTTGTGATTTATTTCACGTATTATACAATTGTATAAAATGATTTACACGTACAGAAATATAGCATGACATGTATGTTACTTTTAAATATGTTTATTCAATAAATTATCAAACAATTTTCACAAATACGATTTATATATAGTATATGCTTATGACACATGAAAATACCCATGTTGTCACATACTGATATTAGTTTATTTCCCTTACTAAAAGGTGTCTCACCCCAATATTAAAATATTTCAGGAAATCCAGGTAGAGGAGCAGTTAGAGCTCCACGACAGTAGAGTTCGACTAAGCTACCCTGTTAGAAAGGTGAATTGTTGAGTTAGGGTTGGATTTATTTTTGGGAAGTGACCCTCGGTTAATTTTTGTCTTTTGTGGATGATTGTATATATATAACAGTTTTAGTAGGACTCTGGTATTGTGGTTGGTTGTATGATATGTTGTAAATTACGTTTCCTGTTGCTTAGGTATCAGAGTTGTATTTCAGGTATATCCCTGGTGCCCATGGGTCTAGGTTGATTATGTTTTAACAGCTGAACAGGATAACATGATTATTATATTAAATGATATTATAAAAAAAAAATTATACATAGTAAAATAGGCAGGTCGTTACATGTACCTTGTGGTATCTTTGGGATTTTTGGGAAGGATCTTGTGGCGGAGCTAGGAGTGAACTTCAGGGTGATCCATCAATATTGGGAAGGTAATAGTGCAATTGATTTTCTCGTTAGAGAAGGAGAAATGGAAACCAATGTCATCTATGAAGAACAACATCTTTAACCACGTTATCTGAAAGGTATCCTTTGGATGGATAGGTTGAGTCTCACTTCCTTTCGTCATTAGTTCAATCTCTCGATTTTTGTTTGGTAGGTTTAGATTTTTTTGATTTTATTTTATTTTGTTATTTTTGTTTTTCATAGGTCTGTTTAGATTTGTTTCTTATTTAACTTTATTTATATTTGTAGTCCTATTTTGGTTGATTGTTGGTATTGTTTTTGGGAGACTTTTAATTTCTTTATCTGTAATCTTCCAATGCTTGTCTTGTAACCATAATATTCCTCCATCAAAAGTGAGGGCATATTACTTGTGGCTAACCACATGAAATATCAGTTTCTCTTATAATAACCCACTATTCTTTTAATAATGCAATGTGAAATATGATGTTTATATAGCATGCCTCCTCTGTAGCGAGTTTTTAAGAAATTGCTACAATGTATATAGCAACGATAATCAATTTTATATAAGTCTTGAGTTTTTAACATTTTTGCGTGGGAGGGTGGTAGGTCATGCTCCGGCGGTGGTTTGTGGGGCATCAGGGGAGGCTTGCAGTGATCATTTCATCAGTTAAAGGTGGTGAGAGAAAGAATGGAAGAGCATAATAAAGGAGAGAGAGAGAGAGAGAGAGAGAGAGAGAGAGAGAGAGAGAGAGAGAGAGAGAGATGGAAGAGAGAGAATGTGAACAGAGGAGAGTAAGAAGAAAGGAGGAGAGAGAGATTGCGGAATAGAGAAGAAAAAAAGAAAAAAAAAGTAGAGTAAAAGAAAAGAGTATGGAGAGAGAGACACAGAGGGAATAGAGAGAGAATGAGGAGAGAGAGTGGGTCGTTAAAAAACCAGAAGCCATAGTTTCAGCTAGACCGCGACTAGTGTGGTGGCCAGAAATAGCAGCGGTGGTGACGAAGGCGACGACAATGGCAACTCAAGGGGGGATCTCAGACACATTAGATAACATATGTTCATCTTAGGCAAAGAACAGAGCGACGAACAAAGGAAGAGCAGCGTAGCAGTAGGGTAGCGGGTGTGGAGTTTGAGAGTTTCCTTTTCTAACGTGGGCATCCACATGCTACGCGTCAAAAATTGAAAGGAAAGACTATTAAACCTTGATATACATTGTTGACCCACAACCTAACAGCTTAAGGTTTTAAGTAAAGTGGTAGTCTAACATGGTATCAGAGCTCTGGTTACCAGGAGATCTTAAGTTCTAATTTTGTCGCCCGTCTTTATTCTGTGACATTATTTGTCATTTGTTTATTTAAAACTTGATATACATTATTGACTCATAATCTTATAGCTTAAGGTTTTAGGTAAAGTGGTAATGTAACAAATGTGCAACTACACGTGGAGGGGCCAGTTCCTCCTATAATTTCCCAATGAGAAGGGTCGATGACGACACTAAGCTGGTCTTATTGGAGGATAAAATTTTTTATCTTTTGAGATACTCTGGAATCATTTCATTTCAACTTTAACCTTTAGAAATTAATGAGGTATGGTTAGGAGGAAGCACAATCCACAGGAGCGAAGGAAACCACTCCAGCATCAAGATCAAACCCTACATAGTAATTCTGCTGCTGATAGTTTCCGAGTATGGACAACCCTGACTCCGACCTCGCAATGCCTAGACACCACACCCCACTCCCAACCTCCACGTACGTACTCTCCTTCGTCAGCTCCACCACCGCACCATCCATTTCCAAACTCACGTCTGCTACCTCCCCCAACTCTTCCCAGCTCCCCACAAAGCACACCCCCCTCCCGCCACCCCTCCTCCTCCACGACCCCGCCTTTCTCCGCCGCAGCGCCTCCACCAACCCGTCGTAAACCTCCCCCGCCAGTACCGTGTACTGCGTCCCCGTGTCTACCATAAGCCCTTCGCCTCCTGCTTCAATCCTTTCCTCCCCCACGCTGATTCCCTCCAGAGACACGTAGTATTGATTCCGACGATCCGGGCCGGTCAGAATTGGAGTCTGCCCGCCGGCGGTCACCGGCTCCGATCCGAAGTACATTCTACTACCCGACTCCGCTTCCTCGTCGTCCGGCGGCACCATGCAGTACGAGAACTTTCGGGTTCTCAGCTGGGAGGGCAGAGACAGAGCTCTCGGGCTCAGACCCATTACGCCGGCAGGGTAACCCGCGAAGCTCCCGGAGACGTTGCTGGCGCAGCCGAAGGTTAGGTTCCCGACGTCGACCTCGTCGAAGGAGAAGGAGTCGGAGGAGAGGGTTCCTCGGACTTTGGAGTCGTCCTGGTACCGGATTCTGAACTCGCAGGTGTCGTCGCCGGAATCTTTGCAGGCGGCAGAGGGGAGGTCGGCGCAGTCGTCGGCGGCGCAGGAGAGTTGTTTGTAGGAGGAGGATTTGGAGGATTTGCAGGAGCGGGGTGGGAGCCAGATGAGCTCGCTGCCGGTGTCGGCAACGGCATAGGCTTGGACGCGGGGAGTGCCGAAGGAGAAGGCCATGACGTACTCGCCGTCGAGGGGGAGAAGTTTCGAGGAAACGTCAGCGGTGGTTAGGGAGTGGTGGAGGTGACGGAGGCGGGAGAGGGAGCGTCGAAGGGATGATTGGAAGCGGTGGACGGAGGAGAGGGAAGAGCTGTAGAATGGGGAGAACGGGGAGTCGCGGTGGATCAGCCGGACGGCAAATCCAACCGGAGGTGGGGAAGCAGTAGAGATGGATGGAGGGATTAATAATAAGAAGGTGGCTATGGCGATGATGATGGTGAGATAAGGAGCGCAAAGAGGCATATTGGAACTGATGAATAGAGCTGAAACACGAAGCTAGCTGCAGGTAATTCAACCATTAATCTATATTTATAATTTGTACAGGAGAGTGTTCAGGCGATTTGGATGCATGCCGGTGGATGAAGTGTTGGTGTTAATTCTAGATTTTCATAAATTAATTAATAATTAAGATGAATTTGGAGGAAATTAGTTGATATTTTAAATGTAAATTACATGGTAAAGATCAACAACTCCGAATGCACTGTTTTAAATGTAGAGTCATGGTTGTGCATGGACGAATTAGTTCAAATATAATGTAGTATTTTCAATTCTCAAAATTGAAATTGCCTAGAAAACAAACATCATCTTAAGAGTTGAAACAGCCCCCTTGGGCTGCCTAGTTGGTAAGGCATGATTTGTCGCATGATTGAGGGTTTGATTCCGATCGGACTCATGATTTACCTGGATTGCTGGGTGTGAATTCGATATTGTACCAGAGAGTCCAATGTGACTCCTCATAGTTTCCACCTTATAATATATATATATACACATGAGTAATTGACGTAGGGGCTCCAAATGTAAGGTGGTTTGAAAAAAAAATCTTGAGAGTATCTAGGGTTGGATTAAGCGAGTCTCTTAACAGATTCAGAGAAAGAACTATAAGAAATGCAAAGAACAAGTATGTTTCACCTAATTGAGAGGGATATTAACCAAGATTTTCAAATCGACGATATTAATATACTTGAAATAAAATGATGTAACTTTATGTGGTGATGACAATAGCCTTAGTTCGATGGATTTCCCATCCTTTTGCCTTTTGCCATGTTTTGTACAAAGGGTTGGTGGGAGACATAGTGCATCAAGCCGTTTGAAAGCACCAGCTTGATCCTCTCTCCAGGAGATCGTATAATGAGAGCTCCTTTGGAGCTAGTCGCCAACTCCCAACTTTACTATCTTCCTCTTGTTGTCAGCTTTTAAATTCTTCCCTAACTTTATATATCATAAAAAAGTATAATAAATAATTAATCCATCGAGACTTTCTTGAACCAATTAATGATCCAATGGCAGAGCCCATGATGAGAAGGGCCCTTGACCTCTCCATCCACACCATGCATAGTGACTAACGTGCGGCAACCTACATTACATCGCACATAAATCAATCCATCTGCTCTTATGAGAAGTTGAGTTATTTGAAATGTTGACGAATCATTTAGTCGTGGAAAACAACACCTATTTTTCATTTTTAGTTTTTCAAAAAATTTTAAAAATTCAAGTTTATTTTTTCAAAATTTCAAGATTTTTATTAAAAGAGATAGAAAATAAAGAGTTTGTTTAGCTATAGAAAATAAACTTTATTATTTATTTACAGATTTTCAAATGATTACAAACTCACATATTCTTTTATAAGTTTTTTAAAAATTATAAGAAATCAAATATTTAAAAAACAATAAAAGATGTTTTCAAATTTTAAAAAATTGGAAAACAATGACATTAATGTATTATTTAAAAATTTTGAAATCAAGTGATTATTGACAAAAAAATGTATTGATTTCTAGTATTATTATTATTATTTTTAATACAAATGTTGCGCAAAAATAAAAACTAAGTTGGATAATTATTTTATATAGAAGGAAATTTTCCAAACAAAATTCTTAATCCAAACTTTCAATTTTAAGATTATTCCGATCCATGTGGCTGATGACTTCTTTCAAATCTAGAACTCTACCATCTCTTTCCACAAATCTCTAATAATCAGTTGACACAACAATTCCATCTCCATTCAAATTCAAAATCATTCCAACCAACTTCTTTACTCAGATCATCGGATCGTATGTGCATATATACGCATGCAGATTGTGAAATTCCATTCAGATTGTAGCAAGAGCAGGGAGTCAGTATGCCTCGTTGCGCGAGAATCAACATCGCCTTCACCATCATCGCCATATTCACCTTCTTATTACTGTTAGCCCCTCCGTCAAATACTGCTACGGTTCCGAATCGGAAGGGCTTCGTCGTCCGATTGATCTCCCTCTCCCCATTCTACAACTCCTCCATGTCCGCCCTCGATCGCTTCCAAGCATCACTCGAACGCTCCAAGGCCCGCCTCCGTTACCTGGAGGACCAGATTGAGCCCCGGATGCAGATAGACTTCCTCAACTCCTTAACCGATCACGGCCAGTATCCAGTGCCCGCCTTCATTCTCGCCCCTCCCCGCGTCCAGCCGTACGCCCTCGCCATCACCGACACCGACACCGACACCAACACCGACACCGGCGACGAACTCAACTGAGTCCATCCCTGCAATTTTAATGCTACCTTATTCCAACTTTTAGGCTTCTCTCCTTTCTAACTTGGAAAATGCTCATCAAAATATGAAGAAATTTATGTTTTCATATTTGATTATCAGCAGAAGACTTCTGAATTTTTTGAGTTGAGTAATTTGAGTTGAGTTCAGTTCAATTTGTATTTAGTATTGAAACTGACTTTGAAAGTATATTGTGACGTGATACACGATTACAATTATGCAATAAGTATCATGTCTATATTTTAGCATTACTGTGAGTTTAAAGCCCTAAAGATTTTTGAACATCATGACAAAAATTTTAGTTTTATAGCATTCTTAATGCCACATGTCATGAATGCCTATGCTTGTTGTATATTTCAAAAAGATTTTAACGCAAGGTTCAATCCAACTTCATTATTCTGGTAAGCATTTAAAGATAGAAATTTTATGCTTCAACCAGAATAAACAACTAATCATATCCTAAATATATCAGAAAATTTAATGCTAGATCATATCGTGAAGCCTAAAACAATTGTGCAAAAGCATCATATTTGCATTTAAGATTACTGTGAGCAAAAAGAACAAGTCATTATGCTTTAAAAACACATGCCACAGTAAGCTCTAAGTATAAATCTAAGCCAAAAGTTAGGTGAGCATAAACAATGGAAATCAAGTTGCTTGTTTTAAAATCTCCCCCTTTTTTATCTGAATGCTAGCTTAGATGTAAAGAGATACTTATACTCATCAATGATAGATTTCATTGAGTGTGTCAACCAATATAAGCAACTATTTTAAGTCATTTAAAACAATTATACTAGAAATTGATCAAACCATTTTTATCATCAAACCAGTACAATCATTCCTATAGAACACAAATGCATCAAAAAACTAATATTAAGGCATATATAGTGTTCATAAAATCTAAGAACAATTCATATCTATTCATAGATTCATAAAAGAAGGATATGATGTTCATGATTTTTAGAAGAACCTAAATACTGAAAAAAAAAAAAAAAAAAAAAAAGGTATATATGATGCATATGAGTCCTTTAAGATAGTTAATTCAATGCCTTTTCTCTAAGCATGGAGCTCATGCTCCCCTGTAGGTTCTTGTGCGCACATATATATGCATTTTTTGTCAAGGATGAAATTCATTAATCCATTCATCATACAATCATCCTTTATAATAAAGTTCAGCATGCGACATATCATTAACATTCAGCACACAGTCACTCGCATATTGCATTTCAACCAGCACACGATAGCCAACAAGGCTATACTCAATCATTATGCAATAACTATGCAGTTGGGGTTTAATATGAAAATGACACCACTCAAACGACTCAATGAGTGTGTGAAAAATGAAACTTCCCCTATATTATGCACTTTCTCATAGTTTATGGACTATAATCAAAGTATGTTATATTGAATTTAAATCAGAATGAAAAACCATTTAGGTTCTAAATGAGGTTCAAAATCTATGGCTTAGATCAAATGGTGTCCATGAATTAGATTTTCCTAAGATCAAAGAACGTGTATATGATTTAGAGTGTTCTAGGAAACATTCAAGGAATTTGGACATTGCAATGATTGTACATAAGACTTTTAAAGACGTTCATTTATGTAAAAGAAAGCTTATGTAGTGCTATGTGTCGATATGTGCGCATGTTTTCAATTTTTTGCCAAACATTTAGCGTTTAGGAGTCAACATGTAACGACTTAGGTATTTCTACAACATGCAATTCACAAAATTCTGCATCAACCATGCAGATGGTATTCAATTCGATTAGCATGCAACAACTTAATAATCTCTACATCATGCATTTTGCATCAACCATGGAGATGGTATTCAATTCAATTAGTATGCAAATCTCTTAATCAACTACCAGCAGGCATTCTGCATTAACCATGCAATAGTATCAATACAACTCAGTAGATAATAATCATCCATCAATTAAAATTAAACATTCAGCAAATTATGAATAGTAAATTTTCAATGTTGTACAAAGGCATAAAACATACACAAAATGAGATAGTTAGAGCATTTAATTTACAGAACCATAAACTAAAATTGTTTATAATACAAATTTGAAGTTGCTGCACCCCAACCTAATCATCACTATCGTTATGTTCTTCTTTTTCACCTTCTTTATGCATTAAATTCTTAGGCAAGAGTTCTAAATTTTCAATATCTTAAATTTGGCTTTGAATGCTTAGACTTAAATGTCTCAAAGAATATCCCTTTAATGTAATACGCCTATTTTGCCTCTTTTCTTATGAATTGCAATATGTGAGAGGCTCAAGTTTGAATGACTTTTCATTTTAACTGGTTGTGCATAGGTCTCCTTGAAATTCATGCCTTCTTATAGATTGAAACCTATAGCAACCATCCTATGTAATCATCCGGAAAAAAAATTAATTAATAAATTAAAATTATTAATCAATTAATTAGTTAAACATTATCAAATTAATGTATTAAATAAACAAGTAAAAAGAAATATTATGGAAAAAAAAGTTAAGAGTAATAATTAATTAATTAATTAATTATTAAATAAATAAATAAATAAATATTTTAAAAAATTATTATGAATTAATTAATTAAGTATTATTAAATCTGATGTATTAAATAAATGATATGATATATATATATATATATATATATATAATGGTTAGAGTATATAATAATAATAATATTATTATTAATATTATTATTATTATTATTATATGTAAAGTAAGTAAAAGAAGAAGAAGAAGAAGAAGAAGAAGAAGTTGGAAGCTCTGGATCTATCCAGAGCGCAGAGAGAGAGACCACCCTAAAAGCTCCGTTGTTTCCGTCTCCGCCTCTCTCTCTCTCTCTCCTCAATTTCGTCGGCTTAACGAGTGCCGATCAAGAAATGGAAGGTTCCGTTGGATTTCTAACTCTGCCACCGACATTTCTACTCGAGTAAATTTGTCGTGGGAGCGGCATATGCACCATTTCTGGGGAAAGGTATATTTTCCCTAATTTCTCAATTTCTTGTTAAATTTACCTTTAAATTGACGATCAGACACCACCACGGGGTCCTAGTCGTGATCGCCATCATTTTGGTGTAGGTAATTTTTCAATTGGGGTTTTCTAGACCCCACTCCAAAGCGATAGTGAGATTTGAGAAATTTGGTAATTTGGCTATATTTAAGGGTATATTTATTTATTTAGAATTTATGGGTTTAGGAAATATTAAAAAAATATTTTTTTTAGGATTAAATTTAATGGAATTAAAATTTTTTATTCAGGGTCCGGGTGAGGGCCGCATGCATCTTTTCGGGGTCCCTGTTTGCATAGTTCAAGAAATCAGGTAAGGAGAAAAATATATATTAAATTAGAATTTTTATGAATTTAAGGAAAAATAAATTGTGTTATATGTACGTGTATATGTTTGGTATTAATTTAAAATGCCAACCATTTAAATTATATTTTTCAAGTTTAGGGCTGTTTATTAGATATGTATATGCGAAAATGAACTAATGAAAGTGGAAAAATATTTTTAGGGTAATTATGTAAGGAATGAAAGATATTTTTGGTATATAAACGTTAAATGTTGGTCAGCGTATTTTATAAGCAATGTATGAATTTTATTGCTAAACTGTGTGGCATGAGATTCTGTGCAAATATATGTTAAATGTATGATATGCAGGTTAAGTAAATAATGTATTGTGAATAAAACATGATATGAACTACGTTGCTTATGTGTGTTAATGCAACCATGTAAACAGCTGAAAAATGTTGGGTGAAACAGCTGAAAAATGTTGGGTGAAACAGCTGAAAGATGCTGAGTAAAATAGCTAAAAGATGCTAGGTAAATGTGTAATAGTTGAAAAATGTTGGGTAAAACTGCTGAAAGATGTTGGGTAAAATAACTGAAAGATGTTGGGTATGAAATGAAATGAAATGAAAAGGGAAATCAATGAAATTGAAATGAAATATGAAATGTGAATAATGTAAAAAGGGAAAGAGTCACTTAAAGTGAAATGAAGTGAAATGTTAAAGTTATGAACATGAACATAGGTGAATGGTTGAACAATGACATAAAGAATAATGTATTATGATATTAGCAGTATTTATGCTAGTAGAACATGTTACGTTTGGGCGAGGCAAACTCTTCGCCCGAGGGCTTGCTGAGAAAGGCGAGTGTCTTGGTTGTATTAGGTGTAGCAGTAGGCTGCATAACGTGCTAGGCCAGAGGGAAACTACTTGTATGGGCGGGTAGATTTCCCTATTCTTGGGTGCCTTCGCCGGTAAACTTTTGTATGAACTATGTAAGTATAAGATCAATTTATCACTTGAGGGCTTATTGAGTAAGGTGAGTGCTTTGGTATGCTTTAGTTGTAACCTTTGGGTTGCCTAGGTATCAGAGCAGAGGGGTACTACTTGTATAGGCGGGTAATCACCCCTATCCTTGAGTAATCTCGCGGGTTAAATCTTTTGCATGTGTTTGGTTAGGATCAGAGAATGATTTCAGAAATTATATTAACGATTTTCAAATGTTAAATTTTATGTTGTTATATAAACTCATTTTAGTCACACACTATTTTAATATATTGTCTCTTCCTTTACTGAGATGTGTCTCACCTGAATATAAATGTATTTTTTTTTCAGGACCTCGTTGAGATCGAACTTAGAGAGCTCGAGGTTTTATAGTATTTTTGGGAGATATAAGGAAAAAATTTTAATGATGTTTTTGGGAATGTTAATATTTTATATTTTATGTCTTATGTTTTAAGGATAGTAAGAAAGGAATGATTATGAATACTAGATGTTTTTTTGGGGATATGTATATATGTTGAATATAGGTGGAAGCATGGTTTATTACGGTATGTAGATAGATTTTAGAAAACTTTGGTATTATATTTGTGGAAATTATATTTATGTTTTCCGCTGCGTATAAATTGATTATGGATTATCAGATATTTTATCAGGTATAACGCGTCGGACCTGGGTTTAAGGGTCTGGGGCGTTACATGGTGGTATCAAAGCAATATCTAGCCGAAAGTGTGATTAATTTCACATCGCATGGATATGGAAATATTAGAGTATTAGGTTAGGAATGAGTTATACTAGAGTATAGGATTGAGTTGCGATAAGGATAGAAATGGATAGATTAAGATACCGTTAAGAATTATAAGTTGTGTTTCATGAACTTGGGGGCAGAAATCCCTTGATCGTCTTTTGTTTTTTTCTGAAGAAGTAGCTAACTTTAGAAAATCATGACAAATCCATTGAAAGTGATGTTTCCGAGTAGAGAAATTTGAACTTGGAATTTGAACTCAAAGGTTAGGTTGGTTGATTTAGGGAGAAAAGTCTTTGAAGGAGAATAATTTAAGTGATGTGATCAAATGATTTGTGGTCAAGTTGGGTGTTTGATATTAAAATTGGAGTATATGGAAATGTGTGGAATTTTTGAAATGAGGAAATGATTGATTAGTTAGCAAAATTTTGAGGACGAAATTTGTTAAAGGATGGAAGAATGTAATAACCCGAAAAAAAAATTAATTAATAAATTAAAATTATTAATCAATCAATTAATTAAACATTATTAAATTAATGTATTAAATAAACAAGAATAAAAAAATAGTATGGGAAAAAAAGTTAAGAGTAATTATTAATTAATCAATTAATTAATTAATTATTATTATTAAATTAATTAAATAAATAAAAATTTTAAAAAATTATTATGAATTAATTAATTAATTAATTAAGTATTATTAAATCTGATGTATTAAATAAATAATATGACATACATATATATATATATATATATATAATAAAATATATTATTATTATATTATATGTAAAGTAAGTAAAAGAAGAAGAAGAAGAAGAAGAAGAAGAAGCTGGATGCTCTGGATCTATCCAGAGAGAGAGACCACCCGAAAAGCTCCATCGTTTTTGTCTCCGCCTCTCTCTCTCTCTCTCCTCAATTTCGTCAGCCTAATAAGTGCCGATCGTGAAACGGAAGGTGTCGTTGGATTCCTAACTCCGTCACCGACATTTCTACTGGAGCGAATTTGTCGTGGGAGCAGCATAGACACCATTCCTGGGGAAAGGTATATTTTTCCTAATTTTTCCTTGTTAAATTTACCGTTAAATCGACGATCAGATACCACCACGGGGTCCTAGTTGTGATCGTCGTCATTTTGGCGTAGGTAATTTTTCAATTGGGTTTTCTAGGCCCCACTCCAAAGCGAGAGTGAGATTTGAGAAATTTGGTAATTTGGCTATATTTAAGGGTATATTTATTTATTTAGAATTTATAGGTTTAGGAAATATTAAAATAATATTTTAGTTAGGATTAATTTAATGGAATTAAAATTTTTTATTCAAGGTCCGGGTGAGCGCCGTAGGCATCTTTTCGGGGTCCCTGTTGGCGTAGTTCAAAAAATCGGGTAAGGGGAAAAATATATATTAAATCAGAATTTTTTTGAATTTAAAGAAAAATAAATTGTGTTATATGTACGTGTATATGTTTCGGTATGAGTTTAAAATGCCAACCATTTAAATTATATTTTTCAAGTTTAGGGCTGTTTATTAGATATGTATATGCGAAAATGAACTGATGAAAGTGAAAAAATATTTTCAGGGTAATTATGTAAGGAATGAAAGGTATTTTCGGTATATAAACGTTAAATGTTGGTTGGCATATTTTACAAGCAATGTATGAATTTTATTACTAAACTGTGTGGCATGAGATTCTGTGCAAATATATGTTAAATGTATGAGATGCAGGTAAAGTAAGTAATGTATTGTGAATAAAATATGATATATGGACTATGTTGCTTGTGTGTGTTAATGCAACCATGTAAATAGCTGAAAAATGTTGGGTAAACAACTGAAAAATGTTAGGTAAAACAGCTGAAAGATGTTAGGTAAAACAGTTGAAAGATACTGGGTAAATGTGTAATAGCTGAAAAACGTTGGGTAAAACAGTTGAAAAATATTGGGTAAATGTATGACAGCTGAAAAATGCTGGGTAAAACAGCTGAAAGATGCTGGGTAAAATAGCTGAAAGATGCTGGGTATGAATTGAAATGAATTGAAAAAGGAAATGAATGAAATGGAAATGAAATGTGAAATGTGAACAATGTAAAATGGGAAAGAGTTACTTAAAGTGAAATGAAGTAAAATGTTAAAGTTATAAACATGAACATAGGTGAATGGTTGAACAATGACATAAAGAATGTGAAGTTTGACTAGACCAATGAATGTGAGCAAAGCTTCTAGGAGTTGAAGTAGCGTCTAGTCACTGCCCAGTGTTAACCCTTCCATCAGGTGAGGGTGGATTTGTAATTTACAGTGATGCATCGTAGAAGGGACTTGGTTATGTTCTAATGCAGTAGGGGAAAGTCACTGTGTATGCGTCTTGCCATTTGAAAGAATACGAAAAGAACTATCCTATGAACGACTTGAGTTGACAGCAGTTGTGTTTGCGTTGAAGATCTAGCAACACTGCCTTTCTGGTGTAAGGTGCGAGATCTTTACTGTCCATAAGAGTCTCACGTATTTCTTCACCCAGAAGGAGTTGAATATGAGGCAGCGTAGATGGCTCGAGTTGATAAAGGATTATGACTGCACCATTAGCTATCACTTAGGAAAAGCGAACGTGTTAGCCGATGCATTGAGCCGAAAATCTGGGGGTACGTTAGCCTCGGCAAATATGGCTTCTCACCATATCGTTATAGACCTGGAGAGGTTGGGTGTAGAATTGGTAGAAGGGAATCATCAGGTGTTCATTTCTAGTCTGGTGGTTCAACAGACTTTATAGGAGAGAATTAGAACAGCTCAGTTGAAAGATGCAGAGTTGATGGAGATTGTAGAGAAGACACAGGATAAGTAGCACACAGTATTTAATGTTGCTGAGGATGGAGTTCGCAGATTTCACACTCGATTGTGTGTCAAATGACGCAGAGATAAAGAAGACGATTCTAGGGGAAGCTCACTATTCTCTTTATACTGTTCACCTAAGTAGCACAAAAATGTATAGAGACTTGCGAGAATCGTTCTGGTGGAGTAACATGAAGAGGGAAATTGCTAAATTTGTGGGTCAGTGCTTGACATGTCAGCAGGTGAAGACAAAACACCAGAGGCCAGCGGGACTACTTCAACCACTAGACATCCCTATGTGGAAGTGGGAGCATATCTCGATGGACTTTGTATCGGGATTGCCTTCAGTGTTGCATGGGTAGAATGCCATATGGGTAGTTGTTGATAGATTGACGAAGACTACCCATTTCATTCCGGTTAGAACCAGTTATTCCATGGATAAGCTAACAGAACTCTATGTTCAGGAGATAGTCAGAATACGTGGCGTGGTCATGTCCATCATTTCAGATCAGGATCCACGGTTTACTTCCCATTTCTGGAAGAGTTTGTAGGGAGCGTTGGGTTCTCAACTCAATTTTAGTACTACATTTCACCCTCGGACGGATGGATAGTCTGAACAAACTATTCAGATTCTCGAGAATATGCTACGGGCATGTGTGTTAGATTTTAGGGGCAATTGGATCTGATATCTGTCGTTGGTTGAGTTTGCATATAATAACAGTCACCAGACCAACATTGGAATGGCACTATATGAGGCTTTGTATGGTCATCGGTGCCGATCTTTGTTGTACTAGGATGAAGTAGGCGAGCGGCAGATTTTTAGACTAGAACTTGTTTAACAGGCCTCTGCAAAGGTCGAACTTATCAGGGAAAGGATCAAGGCAGCCCAGAGTCGGCAAAAGAGTTGTGCGGATACTCACCGAAGGGAGCTAGAATTCGAAGTAGGTGATATGATATTCTTGAGGATTACTCCAATGAAGGGAGTGATGAGGTATGAAAAGAATGACAAGCTGAGCTCTAGATATATTGGACCGTTCGAGATTCTGGAGAGGATTGGTTTGGCGGTGTACAGGATAGCACTACCCCCGATGCTATCCTGGATACATGACATGTTCCACGTGTCCATGTTGAGGAGGTACATTCCAGACCCCTCACATGTGATTAGTTATGAGTCATTGGAGATTGGGGATACTCTGGCATACGAGGAGGTACCAGTTCATATTCTAGATCAAAAAATACAAGAACTGCGTACTAAGGATATACCGTTAGTGAAGGATTTGTGGTGAAATCATGCAGTTGAGGAGGCTTCTTGGGAGTTAGAAATGGAAATACGCCAGAAGTACCCGCAACTATTCAGCAAGGGCTAGTGCTAGACAGGTAAGGAAATGGTTGTATATAGAGGGATTAGAGTAGGTTGTGTGGTTAGTTGTGTATAGTTTTAATTTTGGATAGTCTTTGGAAAAATTTGTTATGGTCATTGTAATTTCCCAAAGGCAGTATTATAATCACAGTATTCCTCCGCCATAAGTGAGGGTAGTTAATAAACGTGGGACGAGGCCGCTATGTGGGTGGCTTCCGACTCTTCTGTAGATTAGGATCATGAATTAAGGAGATAACTAGTAATAGTTAACAAATTTCAAGGATGAAATTTTTTTAAGGAGGGGAGAATGTAGTGATCCTAAAAAAAAATTAAATTAAAAATTAAAAATTTAAAAAATTAAATTAAATTAAAATTAAAACTAAAATTTTAAAAAAATTATTAATTAATTAATAATTATTATTAATTAAATAATATAATATAATAATAATATAATATTATAATGATATAAATATATATATATATATAGGATATATCCTAAAAGATTTAGAATCCTTTAGGTGGAAGTAAGCCCCCCCTCCTTCGGCTCCTCCGCTCCTCTCTCCCACTCTCCTCCATCTTGTCTTCGATATTCGGGCGATTGGAAATCCAAAAATACCGTTGGGTTCTACTCAACGCCACCGATACTTCTACTGGAGCGGATCTGTCGTGAGAGCGGTGTAGGCATATCTCCTAGGATAAGGTCAATTCTCAACTTACCTCAATTTCTTTTAAACTATAAGCCCCATTAACGAACGGAAATTGCCAAGAGACTTGTGGGGAGATTCTATACAATCTAATCGAAGCGGGTTTTTGAATTGGAGCTCCAGGGTACCAATCCTAAATCGGGGTAAGTTTGATAATTTAGGCTTTTATTCGGCTATTTAGGGTATTCAGAACCTAGGGGAATTTTAGGGAAAGTTACTCTAGGGATTGTAACGAATGATATGGTGAAATTTGAATTTCAAGGCTCAGGGGTTTTTAAACACCTAGGGCTAGGCTGGGGTGTTTTTGGGCTTTTTCATGAATCAAAGAAGGGGATTAAGTTAAGTCAATAATTTTATGAAATTTGAATC
Organism: Malania oleifera; assembly: GCF_029873635.1. Taxonomy (NCBI): domain Eukaryota; kingdom Viridiplantae; phylum Streptophyta; class Magnoliopsida; order Santalales; family Ximeniaceae; genus Malania; species Malania oleifera. The sequence goes on along the minus strand of NC_080419.1, from coordinate 20,994,849 downwards.
CATTTAATTGTTATGTTTATATAAATTTATTTATTTATTTAGGAATTTAAAGGTTATTTTGAAAACCAGCCGTTCGAAATGGATTTTACAAACTTAGGATATATGTTATGATATTTTTGAATAAAATGAATGGAGGAAAGCTTGTTTGTTTATATGGATATGTTAAAATGTGAAAAATTGTATGGCAGATGATTTAATTGGTATGAATTATTGTATATCTGGATTTAGAATTTTGAAATACTGAATTGTTTGAGAAATACTAGAAATGTTTGTGAAAATACTGAAACTGTTTATGAAATGCAGGTGTTTGAACTAACAGCCAGTGGCCAAGTATTGTTTGATTGGCCAAGGGTCAGGATTATTATTTGACGGCCGAGGGTCGAGTTTTAATTGATGGCTATATGCCAGATTGTATTTTGTGGTTGGGGGCCAGGTTTTTGCAATAACAGGAAATATATGTGAATTAATGTTTTAAATGGCGATTTCTATTATCTAAATTGCACGATATGCTTTAGGAACCCAGGGGACCAGTGTATTGTGAGCACGATACCATTGTTAGAGATTTGTTATGTGGTCGTGTGCCCCCACACCTATGCTAAGAGGTGTAGGGTGGCCTTGACCGATTTGCCTACGTGAGGTGAATGCACCTTCCTGGGTGAGGGCAATCGGACCAGCAATTAGAGTTGCATGTACTCGCGGACTATGTTAGCGGAGAGTATAGATGACCACTGTCTGGGGGGATCCCCCAAGACATTAGTCCAGCTTTTGGGCTGCACAACCCGTGCCATGGGGGAGTAAATGGCGTGTTTGTCACAGGGAGTGTCTTATATGCATTTCTATTAATTTATATGAATACGGTTAATTAATAAGATAACTTCAAGGGCTTACTGAGAAAGGTGAGTACCCTAGTAGCAGTAATGGTACTAGAGCAGAGGGAAGCTACTGTTATGGGTGGGTAATCTTCCCTATCCTCGGCTAATTGTGTGTGAGTGTAAAAGAAGAATGTTTTAATAAATGTGTTTATCTACTTAGTGAACTGGTTATTTTATGAACATTAAATGCATGCTAGCCACACACTGACATTAACTTAATCTTTCCCTTACTGAGGTGTGCCTCACCCCTACTTTACAAACTGTCTTTTCAAAAAATCCTAGAGAGCAGGTCTGGCGGGCTAGAGGAGCCAGATTAGAGGTGTAAATTTATGTAGGTAGTGTGTAGATAGAGATTTTATTTTTGATTAGTTTTATGGGATGTAGTTATGTGGAAATGGATATATTTGTGTATAAAGAAAGTTAGAACTCAGGTAATGTAAATTGAGGATTTATAGATTTTATTTCTGCTGCGTATGTGTGTTTTATATTTGATGAATAAGGTATCAGGTATATTGACGTCACTAAAGTAGCACTCCAGGCCCACATGGCGGGTCGGGGTCGTTACACTAGCTCTAAGCATCTCTGAATAATTGTGGATACTTCTAACGTATCTCTAACTCTAACTCCCATGAAGCTTCCTCCACTGCGTGATTACACCAAAGTACCTTTACTAGTGGAATCCTATTATAACGTAACTTATGCTCTTTACGATCTAGGATCTGAACTGGTGTCGCTTCTTATGCTAACGTGTCCCCGAGCCCCAAAGACTCGTAACTAATCACATGCGAATGATTTAGAACATATCTCCTAAGCATGGATACATGGTACACGTCATGGATCCTAGACAGTGCTAAAGGTAATGCTATCCTGTATGCCACCGGAATGACTCTTTCCAAGATCTCAAATGGCTCGACATACTTAGGGCTCATCTTGCCCTTCCTACCAAACCACATCACCCCTTTCATTAGAGCAATTCTAAAAAATATTGCATCACCTATATCAAACTCCAACTCTCGTCAGCGTGTATCTGCGTAACTCTTCTGCCGACTTTGTGCTGCTTTAATCTATCCCCTGATGAGTTTGACCTTCTCAAAGGTTTTCTGAATGAGCTCTGGCCCCAAAATCTACCACTTGCCAACCTCATCCCAATACAACAGAGATTGGCACCTCCGTCCATATAGTGCTTCATATGGTGCTACCTCGATACTAGTCTAATAACTATTATTGTATGCGAACTCAACCAACGGCAGATATTAATCCAACTGCCACCGAATTCCAGTACATACGCCCGCAACATATCCTCTATAATATGGATGGTCCTCTCTGACTGACAATCGGTCTTTAGGTGAAACACAGTACTGAACGTGAGTTGATATCCCAATGCTTCCTGTAGACTCTTCCAAAATCGGGAAGTAAACCGCGGATCCCTATCCAAAACTATAGACACTGGCACCCTATGCAATCTGACTATCTCTTGAATGTAAAGTTCTGCCAACTTATCCATGGAATAATTGACTTTAACCGAAACGAAATGGGCAATCTTCGTCAGTTTGTCAACAACTACCCAAATAGCATTCTACCCGTGAAATGCTGATGGCAACCCTGTGACAAAATCCATGAAAATGTGTTCCCATTTCCATTTAGGAATGAGAAGTGGTTGCAACGGTCCCTCCAGCCCCTGATGCTCAGCCTTTACTTGCTGGCATGTTAGGCACTGCTCAACAAAATGGGGGATCTCTCTTTTCATATTAGACCACCAGAAATATTCTTGCAAATCCATGTACATCTTCGTACTCCCTGGATGTATTGTATAGAGCGAGCGATGTGCCTCCTCTAGAATGACTCATTTAATCTCAGCATCATTCGGTACGCATATCCTGGTATGAAATCTTAACACCCCGTCATCTGAGATATTGAAATTTGGTTTCAATCCATTCTGCACTCCCTCAATAACTTCTATCAGCTCTGTATCTTTCATCTGAGCTGTCCTGATCCTTTCCTGTAAGGTCGGTTGCACTACCAAGCTAGCAATGAACACCTGGTGATTTTCTTCGACCATCTCCACACCCAACCTTTCTAGTTCCATATTGATCTGATGCTGAACTCCCACTGCAGAGACTAACGCATCTACTGAATTTCGACTCAGAGCATCAGCTACCACATTAGCTTTTCTTGGGTGGTAACTAATGGTACAATCGTAGTCCTTTATCAGCTCAAGTCATCTCCATTGCCTCATATTCAACTCCTTCTAGGTGAAAAAGTACTTAAGACTTTTACGATTCGTAAAAATTTCGCACCTTTCATCGTACATCGATAACTTTTTCTTACTGCATTAAGACACACCCGAGACCCTTTTTATAGGCATCACTATAAATCACAAATCCACCATTTCCTGATGGAACAGTCAATACTGGAGCAGTAACTAGTTGCTGCTTCAGTTCCTAAAAATTTTGCTCACACTTGTCGGTCCACTCGAACTTCATATTCTTTCTCGTGAGTTGTGTTAGCGGACTTCATAGTTTAGAAAAACCTTCTACAAACCAGTTGTAATATCCTGCCAGACCCAAGAAACTTCTAATCTCATATACGTTCTTTGGTCTCGCCCAATCAACTATCGCTTCAATCTTACTCGGGTCCATTGATACACCTTCTTAGGACACTACATGCCCTAAAAATGCCACCTGCTCTAACCAGAATTCGCATTTCTTAAACTTTGCAAACAACTTCTTCTCTTTAAGTACTTGAAGTACTAACCTCAAATGAGTTGCATGCTCCTTAAGACTCCTCGAATAAACCAAGATGTCGTAAACGAATACCACCCCAAATTGATTTAGATACTCGTGGAACACCCTATTCATCAAGTCCATAAATGCTGCAAGAGCATTGGTCAATTTGAAAGGCATAACCAGAAATTCATAATGGCCATATCTCGTACGGAATGGAGTCTTCGATACATCTTCTGATTTCACCTTCAGCTGATGATACCCGGATCGCAGATCGATCTTAGAGAACACCTGTATGCCCTGTAACTGGTCAAACAGATCATCAATTCAGGGTAATGAATATTTATTCTTCATTGTTACTTTATTAATCTCCCTATAGTCGATGCACATCCTCATCAACCTATCTTTCTTCTTCACGAATAGCACCGGTGCTCCCCAGGGTGATACACTCAGCCGGATGAAACCCTTGTCAAGTAACTTATGTAAATACTCCTTTAACTCTTTCAGTTTTGCTGGGGCCATTCGGTATGGAGCTTTCAAAATTGGTGTCATCCTTGGAGTCAACTCAATAGCGAACTCCACCTCACGATTAGGAGGCAATCTTGGTAAGTCCTTGGGGAACACATATGAGAACTCCCTTACTACGGGAATATCCTCCAATTTAAGCTCTTCCCTCGACGCTTCCTTCACAAATGCAATGTACCCTTAGCATCCCTCCAAAAGTAACCTCCTCACCTGAATGGCTAAAAGGATCTGTAGTGCAGAGCGCACAAACGATCCTACAAACTTGAATTCCTGTTCCCCAATACTACCTCCTTTTTATGACAATCGATACTTGCATAATTGGTTGCTAGCCAATCCATCCCCAGAATAATATCAAAACCGTGCATATAAAAAATAATTAAACTAACCGGCAGCACTCTCCCCTGTATCTCCACTAGAAAATCTCTAATCACTCTACTACATACTACTACTGACGCTGACGGTGTAGCCATTGCTAACTCAGCACCTAATAACTGTGCCTCTACCCCACATAATTTGACAAAACCTTGGGAAATGAACGAATGCGTCGCTCCTGAATCAAATAATACAATAGCTTTATTTGAAAGCATGTAAATGTTACCCGTCACTACATCTCCTATATTTCCAGCGTCGCCAGGAGTTAAGGAATACACCCTCGCCTGGGTCGTACCCCTCTAATATCCACCTCGCGGTGCTTGATTACCTCCCTGATATGGCTACTATGGGAGTGCGTTGTTCTTCGATGGGCGGTAGTCTCATGCCAAATGCCGAGTTGACCACACTGGTAGGAGACACCTGATCCAACCATGCACTTCCTTAGATGCTATTTGCCACAAGTAGGATAAGCAGGGTATGATGTGGTACCCTGAGATGCACTACTACCCGTCTCTCGTCGTTGGCCTCCACCACCACCATACCTCTTCCAAGGACCCTGCCTTGCACCTATATGAAAACTAGAAGGCATTGGCCTCTTATTCGAGCTTTGAGCCCCTACATCCCTTTGCAAGCTCGCCTCTGCCACAGTAGCTTTATGTTGACTTTTTGAGTCCTATTTTGTTTTTTATAATGACAAATACAAGGTATATATTGTTTGTCGAGTTTGTGTGCAGGATCAAATTGGAAAAATCATATGGTGGAACATAGTGGCTTAAAGAAAGAGAAGACCCAAAGTGTCCAATTTCTTTGTAATTCATATTCAATTCATTGGGTCTGTAATAATTAATTTTCGGTCTGTAATAACTTGCATATCATACATGTAGGAACTTATAAACTTAAGACCATATATTGACATTAGAATCACCCTTCGGTCGACCGACACCAGATTTTTTGGCTTAATTTAAAAGCCTAGGCTATATATTGACCTAGGCTATAGATTGACCATAGGTCCCAAAATATTGCATGAAAAAGTCCCCCATGTCTTAGAAGTAATAATCATGTGAATAGGGGTGACTTTAGAAGGGAATTAGAACTTAAATACACAATCTTTGTGTGTTCGGTCGACCAAACTAGAACACAAATACACCTTCAGTCGATTAAACCTCCCCAGGGTCATCAGTTGACCATTTGGTCCACCAAGTTTGAAATGAACTTCAATGCTCTGGTCAACCGAACTGGCACATTAGAAATACCAACTTTCTGGTCAACGGAACCTCCAGTTATAATATGACCTGGTCGACCAAACCTATGAAATTCGGTCAACCGTACTTGACTTGGTCGACTGAACCTCAAAGGTCCAACATTGCCTCAAATCTGGTCAACCAAAACCTCAGTTCAAAAATTCCCTGGTCGACTGAACTGAGCAATCTGGTCGATCGAACCTTAAATATGGTCGACCAAAACTCTCAGGTTCTTCAATTTTTACTGAGGTTAAATTGGGTTATTTTTAATTAAACTCAATTAATATTTTTCCAAAATACCCAGCTGTCCCCAACAGCTATAATTTTTCCCAACTCTATAAATTCCTCCTTATTTGTCACAATTAAGAGATGATTAGGGATTTGATTAGCCAACATTTTCTCTGAATTTTTGAGAGCCCCTCTTCATACCCAAAGCCAAAACACTCATCCTTTTTCATTCCTTTTGCCGAAACAACGTATCTTTGAGTGATTTTAAAGTGTCCCACTTGCTAAAACTCTCATTGTGTTGATTGTGTGTTTGATTTATGATCGAGAGTTTAGCCAAAGTTTTTCCCCCCGATTTAATTAATAAATCCTTGTGTGGGGAAAACTTTTAGCTAGTGCGTCTTTGCATCATTATTGCAAGATTCATTAAGCTTGTGTTTTGATTGTGTAAAAATTATTTTGACAAGCTTATACTACAAATATCTCTTGTGCTAGATTTTTGAGAAAATCATTTTTAAGATATTTTGATAACACTTGTTGGATATCTTTGAAACCATACTTGTGATTGAGATACTTTGATATATTATTTCAAAGATTGTTTGAAAATACACTCTTGCAATTAATTGCCTATTGACATTAGATTGAGTGCTATTACACATCGTTGCACTGACCTTATAGTTCTTATCTATTTAAGGTGCATTGATTATTGCATGTGCGTATTGGTACATATCTGCTTAGTGTAAGAAGCACCTTGATTGTACAGAAATTTCATATTATCTTATTGTATTCCAGGCGTGGCCTGAGGGGGTGTTGATCTAGCCCATAAGGATCGGTAGGGCCTTCTTCGCCCTATAAGGAGAGTTTGTAAAGGTTGAGGTCAGCCGTAGGAATTTGACCTGGTTGTAACTGGTGCCACTCCACTCATTAAGTGAGTAATAGTGGAATCCCTAGGTGTATGATCTAGAGGCGGGGACGTAGGCAGTATTGGTTGAACCCCAATATCATATCGTGTGTTGATCTCTTCCTTGCACACTTTATTTTCTACACTTTGAATTTAGTTTATGAATGTTTAATTATTTATTGTCTTGATTGTTCTCACATACATGCTTTGAATACTATGAGTATTGGAATCCATTTAGAAGGACCCTAAGTTGTGAAATACTGCTAGTATCTAGTTAAATCTAGGAAGAAGTTTAAAATTCCAATTCACTCCCCCTCTTAGGAATACACCAATTCTAACACTTTATATACCAGTGCAGTGAACTCCTATACCTAAAGCCCCGCCACCTGCTTTTTAATCTTCTACTTCAAACCCCTCTCGAAATTCCAAGCCTTCGCAGGCTCGTCTGGTACCATGTAGGGAGCAAATTTTGACAGCTCCACAAATCGGGCAGCGTATTGCTGAACTGTTAGTTGTCCCTGAGTCAGGTTCAGGAACTTCTCTGCCATCGATTTCCTGACAGAGGCTAGAAATATCGATTAAAGAACACCTCTCTGAAACAACTCCATGTCATAGCCACCGGTACTAACTTCTGCTCCTCAAGCAGCTTTACTACTTCCCACCATCTCTCGACCTCTTCGATCAACTTGAACGCTGCATAGAGCACCTTATGCTTATCCGTGCAACATAGAACAGTCAAGATCTTCTCAATTTCCCAAATCTAGTTCTCTGCACGAATCAGGCCGGTACTCCCCACGAAGGTAGGAGGCTTCAGTTAGGTGAACTGATCAATAGAACCTCCCAACTCAGTGGTGGGATGATCCTGCCCCCTAGAACTCTGCACAACCTCTGCTATAAACTAATAGGCAAAGTCCTGCAGTACCACCGTAGAGTCACTGCTAGCCTCATGGCCAGCCCCCTAACTGCTACTTCCTTTAGCATTAGCAGTATTGTCCCTAGACTCCATCCTGAAGAGACAACCGAGAAAATTTTTTTAGAAACTTGATATCCTACATATCTGCTATTACAACAATACTATAAGACTTACTTCAATAAATTAACGTCCCTAATGATGACATACTTTGCCAACTTTATACTCCCATTCTAGCTCAAGTTCCGCCCTTCCACTAGGAAATAAAACCGTTAATGGATTGCGGTGATTTTTTGAACCCGTCGACTGATCCAGAAAAATACAAAAGTCCATCAATGGAATTTCTGCCTCTAGGCTTACGAAGCAAAACTCAACTTTCCTATTCTACCCGTTCCTATCTTCCTATACTCTGGTATGACCTCCTAACCTCGTATAACTAAGTCTACAAAACCTAACAACCTAGTTGCTTTGATACCAACTATAATGCCCCGACCATCTACTTGGGCCCAAAGTGCTACTAAAACATAACATACACATTTTTTTAATACCAGAAATAAATATAATTCGCCCTAACAAGGGAAAACGAGTGTTCCATCCTGAACATCATATACATACACAACGGAAAAATTTCTAATGCATAAAACACATACCAAAGTTTCTAACTGTTCCCCAATATATACCAAATCCATATCATAATATTACAAACCCCAAAAGCATAAAATTGCTATCTATGTCTCACCAGATCTAACAACTAGCCCGGCGGTACGCTAGAATCGATCCCTCAAAGGACCTAAAACATGATTTGTATGATAAAGTGAGACACCTCTCAGTAAGACAGACTATATTATTATCACTGTATGGCTAGCATGAGACTTCGTGTAAATATTATACTAACAACATTTAATTACATTTAACTGGCATTTTAAAACTGTACTGAACTGAATATATAAAAATACATAATTTCTGAGTAATATACTGTTGGCTCAATATAGCCCATTCTATAGTAAATATGCCTATAAGATACAACCTGGACTGTTGAATTAGCATCGTCACACTATCACGTACTACTATGACATGCTTCCCCCTATGACGGGTTGTGCGGCCCGTAAGCTGGACCTAGTATATAGCCGACCAACTATAGTTAAGTCAAACTAGGTAGTAAGTACGATTGAGCCTACCCCATAACCGGAATTCTACATCGAAGGGTCACTCGGAATTCTACATCGGATGGGGCCCTAGAATTCTACATCGGGAAGTACTCCCTAGGATTCCAATCGACTATCCAATACCCACACTCTATCTAAGACGTGTGGTTGCACTATCTCCTAACATATAGCTATGGTACCGTGCTCATAACATAACATCATAATCACAGAGTTCTAAAATCATATATGACAATTTACATCATAATATTGAAATCATAATTCATTTTCATAAAACTGTATAAAACACAAACTATTCGTAATTCTATGGAATATCTATCATATACTGTCTCGGTATAAAACTGGCATATCAGACTCAAAATTTAGCCATCATATCACATATCGACTTATAGCCATCATATCACATCTCGGCATCTAGTCGTTAGAATTCAGTATTACACAAAACTTGTTTATTCGTGCCAATTAAAACTGTACTCATGCCACACAACTTTTCATCTGGTAAATCATAAATAAAATACTACTATAGAAAATAGACATTGTACTTAAAATAAGGGTATGAGTATCTCCAAGTTGTTACTTTAGTAAAAATATAGATACATAGGTATGTACAGGAAAAATAGAGATAATACGCCATATTATCTTTGGTTCGTATTAAAATATGCCTAAGGTTTGAAATCACAAATTCCAACAGGTAAAAACATTCAGAAAGCCCAGTACTTTAATCCAAAAATATCATATTCAAATTTAATCTATTGGTTTTGAAGATAACATTGGTTAACCGAACCCTAGGCTCAGAAACCCTAGAAAAATCATAACTATATACATATAAACATATCCAGTATTTCAATAGGTTAAAACTTGCAAAAGTAATTGACATAATATAATCCCCTTGCCTATTTCCCGAAAAATGACCCGAGACACTCGAAAATCAAAACTCTAGCTTTTCCCAAACTGGCCAAGAATGAGCTCCTACGAATTGAAATGGAAGAACCGTGCCCAGAGCGTATGCACGTACTCCGAGTAGTCTTAGGAGAGCTAGAGAAACCTGAGAGAACCCATAAAATTCGAAACCCTAGTAGAGCAAAAGAGAGGAATTTGAATTTTCTAAAAAAAAAAGAGCTCACATCTATTTATAGGTGAGCAGCCTAGGAGAAAACCGTCAATGATTTTCCCTGTACCCATAAAACCATCGATGGTTCACACTCTATGAAACCGTCGACGGTTTGGGCTCTGCCAAACCAAAATCCTTCATTTTCTTTGATTTTCCTTTATTCCTCTCTTTTATAATTATTTCCTTTTATTTTCCGGGTTTGGGTTACTACAATAAGCAAAAAATTTTGGTGCTAGTGAATATGTCCTAACTACTTAGGCAAAGAGCATTTAGGAAGTATATGAATCTTTATTGACTAATGCTCATTGTTAAGAGAAAGTCTTTGCTCATTGTTGGCCTACATGGTTAGATCAAAATAGGAAATCCATCCATGCGTCTGTAGTATGATTGGCCTGCCATACCTTAGTCCAAACCCAGGGGACAAAACTACCCTTCTCACTGGCTCAATCGACTGCCCACACCACACTCATCACGAGATCGTGTGGTTGCACTGACACCTCACTAGCAGCGGTACCATGCTCAATGTCAACAATCGTCCATCTAGGTTCTCATTTCCACATTTCATCATTCACATTTCACAATTCTGTATTCACAATTCATTATTCATACTGCATTAATCACAATCACCATTCATCATTCACATTGCATTATTCACATTGCACTGTTCACATTTCAGTATTCTCATTTTAGTTTTCACAATTCAGTATTCTCATCTTAATATTCACATTTCAAGATTTACATTGCATAATTCACATTACAATATTTTCATTTTCAGCATTCACAATTCATCTCATCATATCAATGATATTTTCATCATTTCAATACACATTCCATCTCGTAATAACATATATATCTCATTTCACGTTATTCAACATTTCTCAGTAAAGTATTTTCATATTTCATATTTCTTCATTTCTCAGAATACTCTTCAGTACATATCACTTTTCAATGTTTCTCAATAAAACCATTCTCATATCTTTACAGTTCAGTATATAAGCATCACTAGGTTTCTCTTATATTCCTTGCTGCACCAAAACATTTCCATATATTTTTTTTATCATATTCTCATTATTCTCCATACAAATTACACAACCCAGTTTCAAACATGTTCTCAGTATAAGTCATACGCCACACAATTTTGTCTAATAGTTATATCATAATATTCACAAGTAAAATATCATATTTCCCTTTTCACATATTCATTTAATCAGTAATTTCAGAAAATATTGTTATAATTTATTTCCTTTACCTGGTTTACTAAGAGGCTCGTAAACATCCAAATCCTATGCCCGCGACGTCCGAAACTCAAAACCCTAAAAATCACATTTTTTCCAAGTTAAACAACTCATTTCCCAGAACATTTTTCGTTTTACACTTCCTAGGTTTCGAATACTTCAAATAGCCCATTAAACATTAAAATACTTCACTTACCCTGATTTTGGGATGGTGCCCCGGAACTCCAAACTGAAAATCTACTCCTGCTAAATTGTAGAGAATCTCCCCACGAACCTCGTGGTAGTTCCCGATCGTCAATCTGGGTTATAACGAAGCCGAAATCAAAGAGAGAAAGAGAGGGAAAGTCGTAGGTTTAGAGAGAGAGAGAGAGAAAATGATGCTGAAAATGAGGGTTTTCATATTTATAGCCTGGTGTTCGTCGATGAGTTCAAGTGATTCCTTGACAAACGCATGAAGGCACTTCATCGACGAGGAGGCTAGTTCGTCGAGGAACTTGAAATTTCCTAAAATTCCCAAACTCTCGGTATCTTCTCATCGACGGGACATGTGTACTTTGTCGACGAGTTCTATAGGGACATTCATCGACGAAGGTTCTAAGTTCATCGACGAATCCCTGCTATTCTCCCTTTTAAATTTCCTTCCTTTTTCTTATTCTTCTCCTCTCCTTTTCTTTTCTTCTCTTTTATTAATTTAATTTTTTCGAGTCTCTACATTCTAAGTGTTTAAGCTTGGTATATATAGGCAAAACAAAAATATATTTGTTATATGATCGTTGGGGCCTTAAAACATATGTTTATTTTTAAAACTAGCCATTTTTCGACCGTTACAACACTTTTACCGAGAGGTTTGGTCGATTGGGTCATAGATCTGGTTGATTTGATGTCAAATCCATAAGTTTCAGTCATCCGGAGTGAAGATTCGACTAGTTGGTTTATGGGTTTTTGCTGCGGACATCCTTAAGATGGGAAGTGATTGATTGAGAAAATTGCTTATTAATAAGGCAGTAGAAACATGAAGGAAATTTTCTGCTGTGGACACCTTTCAGTATTTTGGACATATACTTTTTGTAGAAAACTCTAAATAAGACTTTATTGGTATCAAAAGAACGCTAAGAGAAAATCCCACAACTTTTATGTTGAATATTTTTTAAGATGAGAGCGGATTGATCGAGAAAAGTACTCATGAATGCAACGAAAGAAACATGAAGGAGATTTTGAAAATCTTGTTTTGGAGTTTTTCATTCCAAAAATGATTTTTACTCTTGAAATAATTTTTGCACGTTTGTAAAATGATTTTCAATGAAATATAGAGTGTCTAGGGTCCAACTAAGGTCATGGTTGAGTTTCACATCAAATCAAATGATATATGCATGCACAATTGAAACCTAAGTACATTACAACTAAAAAATGCAGGTCTTCAAGCTTTGCTCTTCAATATTCCATGGAATGTGTAATGACCCAAAAAATATATATACGATTAAAGTAAAATACTACTAATAATAAAATAATAAAAATGATCATTAAGTTAATATCAATACATGGGTGCTTTTCTGTAGGATCATTGATTCCATGTTTGATGTCTAAGAAAGACCTTATCATAGCGAGTGTTCAAAAACCATTGCGGCTCAATCACTCCCTAGAGGTCGGCCTGATCAAAATGGAATTTCATAAGATAAACAGGGTAAACACTGTTTGTACACGTAAATAAATACATATACATAAAATAATGTTTTGACTGATATAATTTGTAGAAATATATGATATTATAATAATAATAATAATAATATAGGTATCCTATGTGGGGCCCACATGATTGGGTGGAGCCTACATGAGTCTTGAACTCGAACTTGCTTCAGCATATCAATTGCAGTCTTCATGCACCGAAAGTCTTCACGTAATCCATATGTACCTACAAAGAGTTACAAATTGAAGTGTGTTTTGAGTGTATGTGCTTGTGTGAAGGTTGAACCATAGGATATAGGTTGACCAATTCCGTTTTACATCAGTGTCCTTGTATACACTTCATAAATCTCGCAATACAGGTGATCATTCCCACATCCAGCGCATGTGAGGTCCATAAGACTGTGTGTGGCCTACATAAATCCCGAAGCTATATGGGGCTCACATGAGTCCCAAAGTTGTCTAAGACCTATAAGACCGTGTGAGGACTATTGGAGTTACGTGGAGTCCACATGGATCTCAAAATTGTATAGAGCCCACAAGACCATGTGGGGGCTCACATGAGTTTTCGAACTTTGAACTTTATTCTTCTTTCATAATAAATACTAAAACATAACTTAATAATAATAATAATAATAATAATAATAATAATAATAATAATAATAATAATAAATGATTTTAAAAATAATTAATTAAGTAAATTAATTAAAAATTAATTAAATGGGAGTGTCAGCAAGCACTCCCATTTTCCCCACATGTATCCCCATCCTCATCCCATACCTCCCATCCCAAGCCCACCCCATGCACATTCTTTTATTTTTTTTTTTAAAACATAATTTTACTCCTCTCCCCACGCTTTTATAAATTTCATTTTCTTTCTCAAAATTTTCCTATAAATAGGAAGCTCTCAACTTCATTTTTCATAAAAAAAAAATTCAAAGGAAGAGAAAGATTAGTGAGTGAAAGAATTAGTGGTGGAAGGAGAATTTTTGTTATACTTAAAATTCTCACTCACTCACTTTTTTCGATATCATTTTCAGAGATATTCATTGTGACCGTTTCACAAGCACTACAAAAAATTAGGATATTAGTGAAGGATTAAATCCGTCACTAATACTTATAAATTCGTCACTAATAGTATTAATGACGAATTTATTAGTGATGAATTTATAAGTATTAGTGACGGATTATAACCGTCACTAAAACCCTAATACCGTCACTATAAATTCTACATTGGCACTGCTCAAATTTGTCACTAATAATAGGGTATTAGTGACAAATTTGTAATTCATCACTAATACCAATTTGTCACTAATACCTTTCTATTAGTGACGATTTTGAATCCTTTACTAATAATTAAAAAAATTTAATACTAATTTTTTTTAATTATCAATTCCTATAAAAATCTGTAATTACATTTCGCATACATAACCTGAAACCATAATTACTACAAAAATCATAAATTATTCAAAATTTCGAATTCAAATATAAATTCAATTAAAATAAAGAAATAACATATGTTCATATAACAAAAAAAAATTTCAAAAAATTCAAAATTCAAATACAAATATATTATACAAATTCAAATTAAAATACAGAAATTCTATTTGTTCAAATAACAATAAAAATTACAAAGAAATAATCAAAAGTTTCATCCGGCGATTGTAGTGCATACATGGCATTGTGTTGATGTTATGATAGCCGCGAAGCCTACAAATTAAGAATCACAAAAAAAAAAAAAAAAATAGTATACAAATGAAGAGATGACCTTCAGTATAATCAAGAAGAAAAATATAAAGAGTGCATCATACAACAATTTTTAACCCTAAACGAATAACTGAAATGAATGTGAATGACGTACATATAAATATATACCGTTGCATGCATCAAACCACACACGTAAATACTTTAACTCGTTCTCAAAACAGAATATCCCTGATGGTGAACAAATGATAATGCTTATCCATAGTTAAAAGCAAATGATATGTCATGTATGTTCATAAGGGATTGATTTTCTGAGTTGCAACACGAAAGGAATATACAAACTTTATCAGCTCAAAACTTCTATGCTAGAATAAATAGTACACCCCTAAACTCTTAGATCTCAATTCTTGGTCATTTGAAGGAAGTAGAACATGCAAGAGGAGTATTTGATTCCAAAACTAGAAGTGATTGGAACAACTAGTGTTTATAGGTGCTGAAAAACAAAACTGCTTCAAATATGTTAATCCAATAGCAATTGGCAAGAGAACCACCAAAAATCACTTCTATTTTCTAGTATATAGATTACTGGATATAATGTAAGTTTCTGAGTGAATAAATACTAATCACAGAGGCATAAATGACAGAAAAACAAGAATACGACTCAGTTGTGACCTTGTCTCTTGTATTCAATCAAAATCACTAAAGTCAATTTTCTCTTTCACTGTCTTTAGCTCACTAGAAAGGATCTTGAATGAGTTTGCAGCTCCTCCACAAACACCACATCGTACAAAAGTTGGTGTACACCTTTGATTAAATGGGAGAGGATATAAGCATCTTATACATCTTTCCTGCGTCACTCTGTACAGGAAGTGTCTAACATTGTGAATAAAAGTATGTAAAACACTGGAAAGCAAAAAATTGAATGTGCAGGTGGAAAAGAAGAAAGATTGCTCAAATAAAAAATTAAGTCAAATGAGTAGCTCATTCCACGTTGAAGAGTTTACATGGTGCACCAAAAATTTTAAAACCAATAGATGGCAGTGACACATTAAAGAATCACAAAGAACATGACACAAACACAAACATAAGCACATATCCCCCCAAAAAAATCATGACATTATACAACCCCTTTATTGCAGCGCATCATCAAAATTATCAATAGTTTTTCCTAATTTAGCAATAATAAAAATTAAGTTGACACAGGTTGGGTGACCAAGTTTCAGAGTCCAAAGAACAAATATACTATAATACTACTTGATTAACGTAATCTTGGAAAAAGATCTAAAAAATTAAAGAAAAAATTTGTAACCTTAATAGTCCAAAAAAATAAAAACCACCATCAAGATGAGATAAATTCTTGGCTTAATTGCACATTTCATGACACATATAACAAGAACCTACTCATATAATCACCAATCCAATGTTAACAAGCAATGACTAGAATACTGCAAATAATTTCTTTATTAATAAAAATTAATATCACATGAAATAGCTATATTTTTCTTTGATAGAAAGGAAAAGGTGTCAAAAGGAAATAGTAAAGTAGAAAGAATGATAAGATCCTCTTATAATAAAATAAAAGACAAAATTAAAAAAAAAAATCAATCAAGATAACAAAGTCTGTCTGTCCAATTGAACATCTGAAAAACATGTTCCCTCAAGGCACCTCATTGCAAAAGCCCAAGAAGGTGACATATCTTCCGTTCTTTCCAGACAATTTATAATCAGAGAAGAAAGACAATATTCAAAAGGGCATCCTCCAGCAACAAAGAAAAAAAGCAAAATAAAATTTAAAAAAAAAAAAGAAGAAGAAGGAATGCTAATGAAATACAGTTCACCAATTCCTCTACTAGTCAGGCAAAAAAATTCCTCTAAAAAATGCCATTCTATAGCCCAAAGCAACACCAAGAACACCCATCCTAATCCACTTGCGGATTTCTTCTCCTGGTGAAATAGGATCTCCTGGCGAGGAGCAGCAGCGACGAGGAGAACAAGAAGAAGCAAATCTCCTAACGAGGAGTAGCAGTGGTGGCGGTCGGCGTAGCGAACGGCGACAGCGATGACAAGCAAAAGGTGACAGGCGACGGCGATGGACGAGGCAACGGCAAACGGGGACGGGAGAGAGGAGGCTCGGGAGACAGGAGGATTAGGAGGAAGGGGCTGCGACAGAATGGAGGGAATGAAAAATATTGGGGGAAAAAACGGGGAAATAGAGATCGGGGGAAGGGGCAATAGTGACGTATTTGTAAATCCGTCACTACTAATGGGTCAATAGTAACGAATTTAGAAATTTGTCACTAATACTCAGAAGTAAACTTTTTTTATTTTTTTTTTAAACAATGGAAGTATTAATGATGATTCTCAAATCCGTCACTAATAATGGGCCAATAGTGACGAATTTAAAAATTCGTCACTAATACTATGAAATAAAATTTTTTTATTTTTTTTAAAAAATGGAAGTATTAGTGACGGTTCTCAAATCCGTCACTAATAATGGGTCAATAGTGACAAATTTTTAAATTCGTCACTAATACTCCAAAGTAAATTTTTTTTTAAAAAAAGGAAGTATTAGTGACGGTTCTTAAATCCATCACTAATAATGGGCCAATAGTGACGAATTTTTAAATTCGTCACTAATACTTTGAAGTAAATTATTTAATTTTTTATTTTTAAAAGGAAAGTATTAGTGACGGTTCTCAAATTCGTCACTAATAATGGGTCAATAGTGACGAATTTAAAAATTCGTCACTAATACTATGAAGTAAATTTTTTTTAAAAAAAAAATGGAAGTATTAGTGACGGTTCTCAAATCTGTCACTAATAATGGGCTAATAGTGACGAATTTAAAAATTCGTCACTAATACTGTGAAGTAAATTTTTTTTTTTTTTTTTTGAAAAATGGAAGTATTAGTGACGGTTCTCAAATCCGTCACTAATAATGGGGCAATAGTGACGAATTTAAAAATTCGTCACTAATACTGTGAAGTAAATTTTTTTTTTATTTTTTTTTAAAAAGTGGAAGTATTAGTGATGGTTCTCAAATCCGTCACTAGTAATGGGCCAATAGTAACGAATTTAAAAATTGGTCACTGATACTTTGAAGTAAATTTTTTTATTATTATTTGTTTTTAATAATAGTAGTGATGGTTATTTAATCGTCACTAATGCTTACCTTTTAGTGATGGATTTAATTCGTCACTAATACCACGAAAATCGTTACTAATATTTTCTAGGGATAAATTCTACGCGAAATTTTTTTTTTTTTTCTAATTTTTAGTGACGAAACTATTAGTGACAGATTCAATTTAGTAATGGTTTCTAAAACCGTTGCTAATACCCTACTATTAGTGACGAATTTGAATCCGTCACTAATAGTTTCGTCACTAAAAATCAGTTTTTTTATAGTGAAGGTTACGTAAGGATAAGTAAATTTGATTATGTTATATTTTTATTAAAATTTATAACCAAATGTATTTGTAAGTAAAATTTGATTATGTTAGTTATTTTTCATAAAATTTTTTCGAGTTTATTTTTACGCATATTTAATTATACCAGTTTTGTCTATACTTGTGTTTATTTTTGAGTTAAGAAATGTTCTAAACACCTCGGGTATTTTATAGTATTAATTTCTATTCAAGAAAATATTTTTAACAAGAAAATCGGGTGGCATGAATTTGTTTTTACGTTGCATATTTTTCAAAAATATGAGTACAGATGACATGAGTTTATTTTTACGTTACATATTTCATGAAAATATGAGTAAAAATGAGATATTCACGATATTATTTTAATTACATAAATTCTATAATAAGATGTTTTCAAAACTCCTTATACCTCAGAGGATACAGAAAATTACGAATATTTGATATCGTAACTTAAAGTTTAAACGGATCAGAGTGTACCCACATAGTTTATAGAGTAGTTATATATGGTAATGAATTTCTTCTAAGTGCACACCTAGTTCTAGGTCAGGACTTAATAGGGAAAATTTTACTTAATGATGATGTACGTTGATTTAGTTTGATCGACCAGCCAGTAAAGTTCAATTTTCGGACAGCACAACCCAATCATAAGGAGTAAACATGACTTACAATTAACAGACCTAAGAGTGATTTTTACAGTATATGTATATACATATTTAATTACGTGAACATGACTATTGATGATTTGAAAGAAAAATATATGTTTATGTGAACAGTGGCATCGTTGTGTCCAAATCATGATTTGAAGGAAACACATAAGTATATATATATACATGATTGAGTATTATAGTTATAATTTTAAAGTTAAAAAGTTCAGTTTAACAGTAATAACACATGATTATAAAATTTTACTGTTATAAATGATAATAAAAGTTTTATACAGAAATTTTTAAATTTACATTTATTTTAAAAGCAGTTTTAAAGTTACAGTATTAAATATTATTTTACGAAATTATAATATTGTGAAAGTTCATTTTGGTCACACACATACACTAATAAGAATCTTATTTACTTATTGAGTGTCGTCTCACCCCCAATCATTATTTTACATTTCAAATAATTTTAAAAAGTGTATCAGAAACTTGACAGAACAAGTTCATGGGCGAGGATAGAAAGAACTGAATAAAATAAAAATTTATCATAATATAATTTTAGAATATGTTTGTATATTTTAAAAATATTAATTTTAATAGTTGAAATATATATATTTGTAATAAAATTAATTAGTACTCTAATAATAAAAATAATTTAAATTTATTTGCTTCTATTGAAAAAAAATTATATTTAGGAACTCACTCAAGTTCAGGTCTTTACAGAATGTGTCAAATGATGCGTTCGTTTAAGTGCTTTTTGACTTCCATTTTGCATTGATTATTTGTACTTTCTGAAACTTAAACATGTTCATTTACTTAATGCACGAATGAGATGCTGTGATTTATCATTATCAAGGAAAAATGGGCATTTTCACACTTAGGAGTTGACAAGACCAAGACGAAACCAAAACCAAGAACTGGCAAACAACAACACAAGGACTTGGTGGGGGTGGACAATGGGGGCTATTGACTTGTGCTCTCTATTTTTTTATTGCCCTGAATACCCTCGTCCTTTGCTTCAATATTTTGGATGGATAAACTGTGTAGTTTAGTCTTTCGAAATATTTTCTTCATTTTTTAACTTTTAAAATTTTTATATTTTCAATTCTTAGTCCATGCACCTTTGAAATTATCTCCCAAAATAAATAAAATATTATATATATATATATATATATGTATATTGTTTATATTAGGTTTAGACTATATAACAAGAACTAACTTATGTCCCATTCTATGCATTATTGATTATACATATTAATCCACATTGTTTTCCAATAATTCCAACATCTCATTTGATCTATATTTTATAAAATGGACCATGCCAATTGGTACAAAAAAAAATTAATCGAATTAACTAGATCGACTACGATCTCAATCACTAAGAATCAGGAAAAAGAAGTTTGAATGGTCTAAGTGTACTCGGTGAGATTACTACAATACTTTAGTTAAAAAATATGAAAGGATTGAATTATAATAGTAGTAAAATTCTAACACTTAAATCATGAGAGCTCTTAATCTAAGAATATGAAATTGAAAATTTTTATTTCTCATTGTGTAATTCAAGATTCAACATAAATTACTGTCAGAAGCATAAAAGAAAAAAGCAAAAGAGGTGAGCGAGGGAGGGAGGGAGGGGGGGGTCAGGGGTGGTACCTATGTAGCCTAACACATAGCTTAGGTGGAATTGCTTTGTCTTGAGGTTAGGGAAATGCAATTACTACTTTAGTCCTCAGTATTCAATTTACTAACAACAACTCAATTCATCAATTGAATGAACCAAGGAATTCTCAACATTACCCTTACAGTAATGTGGCTAACAGTTTATATATATATATATATATATATATATATATATATATATAAGGGTAATGTTGAGAATTCCATTTGTCAGCTTGTCCTACATTAGAATATTAGAGTAAATGATGTATACTTAAATACATGGTTGAATCCAAGACCCAATGAGTTTGAGCTTTTAGGTTAAATTAGTGTTCACCTATGTGTATCAAACCTACTCATAGACTCTTCCGGTCCTAACAAGTAACAATACTCACCATGTCCGACAAAAAAATATAAATCTCTTATGAGGTATTAAAAACATTACAAATCTTTTCTTTAAATTTGTTAAAAAAATAAATTTTAAAATATTAAGAAAAAATTATGTTTTTCTTTATAAATATTAAGAAAAATTTTAAAAAAAGTATTATCTTTTTGTTAAATATCAGATAAATAATTTTTGTTTGATAAATATTAAGTAAATTTGTTTTATCAAATATCAAAAGAGGTAAACCTTCATTGTGTATATATATATATATATATATATATATATATATATATATATATATAACTCTATTGTAACATGTACCTAAATTTTGAAGTTCCCAATGTGGCTATGCATGTACAATATATATAAACCTTTTGAGTATTTATGGTAGGTGTGAGGAAACATTAGATGCGTGATTCACAGATTTTAAACTTTTTATTTTTATTATAAAAAAATAAAAATATTTTAGAAATTTTAAAATTAATTTGTGAAATTATTTATATATTATTTTATTTTTTATTTACTGATAACTTGTAAATGCTAAGAGCTTGTTTGATATTATTTTCATTTTTTGCTTTTTATTTCTATTTTTACACTGTAAAGAAACATATTATTAAAAAATGCTTATTAATGTTGTCAGTTTCTTTTTTTTATTATCGATTTTTAGTTCTTTGTGAAAAAATTGAAAATCAAATTTTATGGCTTTTAATTGTTTTGGTAAACCTATTGTTAGAAATTTTAGTAAAGTGAGTTCGTCATGATTTTTATATATACGGTCAAAAATTAACTTATAAGAGAATCATGAATTTAAATAGATCCAAACAGTTTAGGTTTAATTTTAAAACTCATAAAAAATTTTAATTGGATTAGATTTGGTTCGTTAGCCTTATCTTAATCTCGATTTGATTGAATTGGACTCACTTAGGGGTTGTTTGTTATCACTGTCAAAAATTAGAGAAACAAAAATTAAAAACGAAAATCAAAAATAAAAAATAGAAACGAAAAACCTGTTTGGTTAATATTTATAAAATTAATATAAATTAAAATTTTAATTAAAAAAATGTTAATTTTCATCTTTAAATCAAATATATTATAAAACTATGATTAAAATAATAAAAGTACAAATAATACATCTTAAAAAAATTACTATAATAAAAATAAAATTATTATAATTTTTATTTTAATTGTTCTGCTTTCAAATTTAACACTTAAATAAAAATTTTGTTGGACATGACAACTGAAAAATAGTAAAAGTATTTTGTAATTGGCTTTATTACTATTTTAAAAATTTATGTATGTTTTTATTTTAATTAGATTCAAATACATATAATTATTTAATTTTGATTTTAATTTAAAAGTGTATCAAATAAATGAGTTAATCCAAGGCAATAGGTTTCTAAAACAACTAAAAATCATAAAATTTGGTTTTAATTTTTTTGGCAAATAAGTGAAAATCGACAGTAAAAATTGATAATTAATAACATAAACAAAGGCATTTTTATAATTTGTTTCTTCATTATGGAGAAATAGAAATAGAAAATAGAAAATAATAATTATACCAAACATATCCTTAATTAACTATCTTAGGTCAAGCTTAATTTAAAATTAATTTATTAAATGAGTCAAATATGAATATGATAAAATTTGATTTAATTGTAGTTTTATTTATTTATTTATTTGTTTGTTTTGCATATATACATAATATATACGAAAAACAGAACACCCATTAGAAACATGAGAACTATAACATCAAAATGTCGCTCTTGATTTTCTCCGTAGTATCGCCTCGATCTCCCTTCACAAAAGCTGTGACCGCTAACGTCAAGTACTTGCCCGCAACTGTAACACTCGCCGCCAAAACCTCCGTCCGGTGCCTCTCGAACACTTCCAAAATCTTCACCGCCATGCTCCGTCGAGCTGGAGTTCGTATTCCGAAGAACACGACGTCGCCGGAGAAGTCCACGGTGACCAGTGAGTCCCAGTTAACAGTGTGAGTAATTGTACCCCTCGCCGGCTCCATTTTTTCCGACAAATCCTTCAGCTCCTCCAGCCTTTTCTTCTCTTTCTCAAGTTTTTCTATGTACTCTATGGTCTCACTCACGATCTTCACCCTCGTAGCCTGCAGCAGCATAAATGCAATGGTACAAATTAAGAACCGGACTCAAATTAAAAATCAGAGAGAGAGAGAGAGAGAGAGAGAGAGAGAAAGAATTCGTTCCGCTTGAATCAAAACCCATGATTGCTGAATCGAAACTGAAATGACCCATTAAGAGAGAGGGAGAAGATTTGGTATAATGAATCAAAGAATGTGAAACCACGATTGTTGAATCAAAATTAAAATGGCCCATTAAAGAAGATAGAGAAAAGTTGTTGTGCATGAATCAAAGAGCATGAAATTACACATGATTGTGGAACTGAAATTAAGAGCGACCCGTGAAGAAATTGACCTTGGGGAAGAGATTGGGGACGATGGTCTGAAGAAGAGAGAATTTCTCGCTCATCCTCTCCCTCCGGTCACGTTCCTTCTGCAAGCCCTCTGTTTTGCCATTTTCTTCCGGCACTGTTTTGCCATTTTCTTCCGGCACTCTGTTTCTTTTTCTGGAGCTTGATCCAGCTTTTTCCCCAACAATGGCGGGTGTTTCACGCAAATGAGGAGAAAGTTGAGACAATGGAGGAATCACAGAGTCGCTGTAACCCTCCATGATTCCCAGAAGCAATCTATTTATGTCCCTTTCCTCCCCTTCTTCTTGGTTTTCTTCTCGGTCACCGCCCATTGGAGAGAGAGAAAGGAGGATGGTCTTTGATTTTGATTTAGGGGAACTGCAGGAATGTGATTTTGTGCAGAGAGGGAGTTGCAGAGAGAGAAATGGAGAAGGAGAATGTGGAGGGTACGGCGAAATGAAATTATGAAGTTTTGATTCTCCTGGTTTTTGCAGCTATGGGTTTTGATTTTGCTCTTTCATAATGATTTTGGAAGTTACTGGCCGTTTGATTGCGTGAAATGGTAAGATCATTAATGGCAATCCGACGGTGGGTGTAATGAAATTGCGTCAGGAATTATATATTTATATATATATATATTAATTTTTTTAAAGAGCTATGTATTTTATATGTTTCATAATTATGTTAATATTATTTTACAAATAATTCTAATTTAATCAAATTGAACTCGAATTTTTAAAGTTTAATTATAATTAATTTGAGTTCGATGAATTCTATGATCAAATTGAGTTGAATTTGGAGATTAAAATTTTTGAATCATATTGAGTTCTTAAATCCAAATATAACGACTTGCTTGCGTAAGTTCAATATAATAGAGCTTAATTTGTATTCTGATGAAAAATAAATTATAACTCATATATCATTTAAAATTTTTTTGCTACTTAAAATAATTTTTTATATTAAAATTATTTATCTGTTCTTCAACTATACAAAAAAAAAATCATATTTTTTTAATATTCCTAAATCCAAAATCATCTAAATCGCGTGAAGTATCAGTAGTAAAAAGTAAAACGGTAAAAAAAAAAAAGAATTATCGAATAATGAATCCCTTTTAATTATTGGTTCTCTTGCCAAAACCTAAAAAATAAAAATAAAAAAGTATAGTCTTGTATGAACTAACTCGCTCTTATGATTTATGAACACATCAATTAATTAAAAGATGTAATTTTAAAATTTTAATTAAAACTCAATATATAAATAAGACAATATCCTAGTATAAGATTTTAAATAGTTCAAATAATCAAATAAACCTACACGATATGAGGCTTTTTTTTTTTTTTTTTAATGTTCGATAACATTATGGAATTATTGAATTTGATGTAAAATTATGGGTTTTAGCTAATTTTTAAATATGTAATTAAAATAAGAAATGCTTTATGCATTAAATTTTGCTTGTCCATTTATTTTGTTTTTAATTAATAACGAAATGGTTTGATCATAAATTGATCATGTTCCTTGGAGTAGATGGATTAAGTTTGGATAATAAATCAAACACTGTTATTAAAATATTGGACTTAATAGATTTATATTTGTAATAAGCTTAAAAACTAAATTGTGTCCAATGATTGAGAAAAGAGAAATTAAAAGTACTGAGAAGAAAAATTAAAGTAGAATAAAAATGACTAAATAAGAAGGAAGGGAAAAAAAAATGAAAAGGGACCTTAAGAATATGTTTTTAGTTATAGAGAATATTTTTATTTTTATTTTTGAAGAATTTAGAAATTGGCACTTATCTTTTTCCAACATTTATTTTAAAAAATTTACAAACATTGTCGCAACATTCCGGAGAGCCGATCCCACCCCAAACGTTGGGCAAGATCGAAAATATGAAATGTTTCGATCAAGTGGTAGACTTGATATTATGTGAAAGGAAGTTTGGTGTAATATATGGACTGAGAAATTAGTTTTTTTTTTTTTAAATAACAATGGAGTCGTTACTAACCTATTTATTTTAGGTGTGATTAGAACACTTATTTAATATACTACTAGTTCATTGGTTACCTAGGTCTTAAAAAGTCAATAGCTAATGGTCTGCATCACCAAATTTAAAATCGAGAGTATAGTTATGCAAAAAGAAGCTATTAACGCCCCTCTACACCCATCCGACGGATGGTACCTGATTAGCTTAAAGATTACATTCAAAATTGACCGATCAAGACTACAATTCTTCAGTTTATTCAATTTACGTGACCTTCAAAACTTGGATAGCCCTACAAAGGATGGAAATTATCCTCACCTCAGGACCCCAAAAGCATGCAAAGAACACAACTTTTAACGATCCGTTTGAGAATTATTTATTCAAGATTTCTTTTTTAAAATATGCTTATTATCTTACCTTTATTTTTAGGAAGACTTGCATAAACAAAGACTTCTTACCTTCAAATCTCAAAGGCATGTAAAGACATAGCCTTTGAGATTTAAAGAAAAATTCATTAAGGTTGTTCAATCAATGACACTTCAAATAGACAAGAAAATGAAGCAATCAACGCATTTACAACATGCAACTAAAACCACAAGTAATATATATATGCAAATTGTGCACCATGATCCAAAGATTCTAAAAAAAATCACCAAAGACAAAGTGATTCTATTAGAATCTTGGCCCCTCACGAGATAATTTAAGATCAAAGATCCCTACTTTTTAAATTTTCCTTATAAGAGAAGTGCGCAGACACACACAAGCATGTAGACACACACCCATTATGGATGTCTGACCACACTCTCCATAGGGTCCTCTTAACTCTTCCTTCTCCGAGCTCATGTTGTGGAAGAAGAAGAAGGAACTGGGGTATCAGCAACAATTGGTTTTATTATGAGGTTGCTTTTCTTTCTGTTACTTTGAAAGTAGCTACTTCAGCTTCAGTCACTCAAATTTTCAATTTGTATTTTCATAGTTATTGGCTCACTAAAAAAATATTCTTGTGATAGGTCTTGTTCATATCAGAAATAAAGAAAGATAGGACATGCATTCACGCAACAAACGGGGCACATATAAACAAACCACATAAAAAAAATACTGGAAATTGATCAAAATTGAGTAAGAATGGTCTCTATTTTTCCCTATTTTTCTTTATTTTTTTGGGATTTTTTTGGCCTTCAGTAAAAAATGACTCAATAAATTTTTATTAATTTTTCTCTAATTTTCCCTAATTTTTTATTTTTTATTTATTTTTTTCTCAATTTTTTGAATTAAAAATAAATTTATTAAAATAAATAATTAAATAAAAACTAATGATTCAGAGGGATCAAACCAGTTCAATCAATTTAAACTAGGTCAACAGGTTAACCAGAATTGACCCAAGTCAAACTGGATTAACCAAGTTCAGTAGATGCGAGAAAAATGCAGAGTCTGCCATGTGTCAACTATGTCTCACTCTCCCTTGCAGGTTCATACTCAATACAAGGCAAAGAGGGGCAAGCTCTCTACCTCCTAACTCTGACCCCGAACCCAAATCTGAAACCCCAAAAGGTGAGTCCACCACTTCTTACTAATTTGACCTTTTTGTTTTTTTGTTTTTTTTTTTTTCTTGGGTTTTCTTGAGGAATTTTGTCAAGTTTTCTTGAGAAAAGAATTGAATAGGGCTTAGGTTAATCTAACATAGGTTGGGTTAAGGGGACAAGTCTAGTTTAAGGAATGGGTTAGATCTGAATTTAGTTTAGGTTGTAGGCTTTGGTCCATGTTTGGCCTAATTCGGTTGTGGGGTGCGTAGGCTTTTAGACTAGGGTCAACATTATATTGGGCCGAATTATTTGATTAGACCTAGTTGGGCTAGGGCATGGGCTAGGCTTGAGGTTTGGGCCATGAGATGGGCTAGGTTGATTTGGGCGGTGGGGTTTGGTTTCTAAGGCTTTGGATTTATGGGCTCGAGTTGAGTCAAATTAAGTCAGGCCGGGCTTGGGGTTGTTGGGTCAAATTAAGTCAAGTTGGGCTTAGGGCTATTGGGTTTAGGTAGGCCTTATTGGGCCTTATACCTTTGGGTGGGAGATTGGGCCAACGATATTAGGCAAAGTGAGGAGCATTAGGGTTTGGGTCAATGGGTAAGCTTATCTGAAGTTGAATTGGGTCCTCAGGTCAGGTTTGGGCTTTTGGACCCTAATCTTTGACCCGAGTCAAGGTATTTTGACCCGAGTTTTCAATTTTTTTTTTGTCAGATCTGAATCTTAAACTCAGGTCTATTTTGGGGTTGCTTGTAGAACTTGGCAGGGGTTTATTATAAGGTTTTCTAGGATTTTTTTTTGGGATTTTGGGGCTTTTGAATTTAAGGCTTATGAGATAAAAAATACTATATATTGTAAAATATAGGAGAATAGACTAATTCACTTGGAGGTGGGGAGAAAGAACCAACCTTTGGTCTTCAACACTCCTGCTGTGTAATTTCTGCTCAATATATCCTCCAATTCCTTTACTTTTTGGTCTCTTCCAACCTTTTAATGCAAATTTTCTAGCCTTATTTCATTTCTCAAGCCTTTGCAATTTGAACTTCTTGCCTTCTTACCACCACCCCCCCCCCCCCCCCCCAAAAAAAAATAAAATTTCAATTTTAGTCTCTCTAATTTCAACCTCAATCCCCTTTGAATTTCAATTTTTCCTTTCTTTTTTTCCCCCCTCAATCTCTTGCCCTTTTGTAGGCAAGTTGGTAATAAAACCATCTCATCAGGAAAGGGTGAAGGTGGTGGTTGGCCATGGGAGCCAGCCACCTCGAAAACTAGTTCATGGAAAAGGAGAGAAGGCATGCATGCTTTGTCAGAAATGGGAACAACAGTGTGAGGTTGCTGGCTGACTTTAATGTTGTTCCCAACCTAAACATGGGCCGACATTCTAGAACTCAAGCCCAAAATTGGCCTTTCAAACTTGTTACATCAAGCCCAAGGTTGCTTTTCAAAGACAAGCCCAAGATGGGCACACATTGAATTTTAATTACAAAAATGGCCCAAAATGGGCCCAATTAACTCAACATGTACACTAATTTTGAAATTTCTCTCTTGTGTGTGTAGGTGGATGGAGAAGGCCCATCAGAGTAGCCTAAGATTGAAGACCCAATTTTGATTTGTATTTTTCTAAAAAAAAAAAAAAATGTACTTGATGCATATATAAATAATTTGTACCGCAAGATTTATGAATGAAACCATAATTTAAGGCGACGATATTGAGAAAATCAAAACGAGAGAAACGCTCGGTAAATACCTTAGATGACACCTAAAAACTATATATAAATATCAAAAAAATAAAAAAGAAGATACCACTCATATATATATATATATATATATGAAAATATAAAAACATTTTCCACAATTAAATATGCCTTGTAATTTTAAAACACAACCATGAAAATAGTCCTTGATCAATATTAATTAACAAAACCATAATAAATTATTCTATGTAAATCATTCAACATAAGCTCATCGAATAAGTTTCACATTTCATCTCATTGTTTATCCAAACTACTTCATTTTTGGAAAACGCTCAAATATGCTAAAAAGAAATTATAAACTTAGGTCATCTAATTAGATCATGCTTAAATAACCTTAATCAAGTTATGTCATAGTGGTCTTAGTGGAGCCTACCCTGATGGGGATGCCATTTTTAAAAAAAAAAAAAAAAAAAAAAACCCTAAATGAAATATCTTAAATTTTGATAATTGTTCGAAAGCTTAACATAAACAAATAATTACTAATTAAAAAATATTTAGAATTTTTGAGAAGTCATTTAAAATGTGAGATTTTGACATTTTTAACGTAATAATTTCTCTTTTATGGGTTGTGGTAGCATTAGAAATGCGTCATTTCACATGGGAAGATTCGTGGTGGGTTTCAAAAAATGAGAGTATTCTTCTTCAATTTTTTAATTTTATTTTAATTTTGTGAAGATGGTGATCCTTTATCCATTTAAAAATTAAAATGAAGAGGATGAAAACATGTGATTTTATTATTATTATTATTATTATTATTATTATTATTATTATTATATTTTACTTATTTATTTATTTTTTTAACGATTCCCTTGGATAAAAGGACATAGTTGTTGGGAGAGATATCAATAAACAACCACAGCAGAATAATTCTTCTCCCTATATGCAAACAAATATAGTGTATATCTACTTTTATACGTGCTGAAAATAATAAGAGAAATAATCAATCATACCAAGCCACAAGAACACAAGCAGTTTTTTACGTGGAAAACTTCCCCGGTGTGAGGAAAAAAAACCACGGGACCTAGTCCAGATAAAATCTCCACTATCAATCAAATAATGGGTACACAAAGTCTTCTTTAATCGTAATTAGAGGATACAAATATCTCTCATCAAGATATCTACAATCTTGGCAAATAAAAAGAAAATTGGAGAGAATATACCAAATTCGCTGTTACTATTCGTGGGCAAAAACCCCAACTCCCAAGCTCCAAATCCGATCTGCACCGTTCCGATTATAGCTCCTTGAGTCGTGAACCTTTCCTCCAAATTTTAGCTCGATCGGACCACAGACAAAGCGGGATCGGAGTCTTGATGAAATCTGAGCAGTATGAGAAAAAACCACGTTTTTCTCTCTTTCTTTTGAGAAGTGACGGCTCCTCTCTTCTCCCCTCTCTTTTTACAACTTCCTTTAGGTTTTCCACACTAAAAGGGCTGGGCTTTGGTCTTTTAATAAAGCTCACTTGAGCTTTCCTCCATATGGAAGGAAATAACCCAACAAATCTCCCCCTTTCCAACTATGTGGAGGGAATCATCATCCCGGCGATCGAACAACAAATTTCAAGTTTCTCCCTTGGTAGTGTCTTTGTCAACATATCATAACCATTATCATCAGTGTAAACATTCTCAAGTTCCAATAACTTATCGTTCAACGCATCTCTGATCTAATGGTATCGTACATCAATGTGCTTCAATCTTGCATGAAAACTGGAATTCTTAGCAAGATGAATAGCACTCTGACTATCACAAAACAACACATACCTCTGCTGCTCCAAACCAAGTTCTCTCAAGAACTTCTTTGCCCATAAAAACTCTTTAGTTGTTTCCGTTGCTGCAATGAACTCTGCCTCTGTCGTAGAAAGAGCAATGCACTTCTGAAGTCTCGATTGCCAAACTATAGCCCCACTTGCAAAAGTTATCAAATAACCCGAAGTAGACTTACGAGTGTCCATATCCCCAGCCATATCTGCATTTGTGTAGCCAACTAACAATGATTGTCTATTTTCCAAACCAAGTCTCAAACTGGAAGTGCCTCGAAGATACCTCATGATCCACTTCACTGCATTCCAGTGCTCTCTTCCTAGATTTGACAAGAATCGGCTAACTACACCAACTGCATAGGCTATATTTGGTCTTGTGCAAACCATTGCATACATCAAACTTCCTACTGCTGAGGCGTAAGGAACTCTTTCCATGTCTTCCTTTTCCTTATCTGTAGAAGGACATTCCTTTGTACTTAGTTTGAAGTGGGTAGCAAAAGGAGAGCTAACCATTTTAGCTTTGTCCATATTGAACCTCTGAAGTACTTTCTCAATGTACTCCTCCTGTGACAAATATAATTTCTTGGCACTCCTATCACGACTGATTCTTATGACAAGAATTTTCTTTGCTATCCCCAAGTCCTTCATAGCAAATGACTTACTCAATTGCTTCTTCAACTGGTCAATCCTTGAAGCATTCCTGCCAACAATTAGCATGTCATCTACATAAAGCAGTAAAAAAATAAAATCACCATCAGAGAATTTCTGAACAAATACACAGTGATCTGAAGTTGTCTTCTTATAACCTTGCTTCCCTATAACAGACTCAAACTTCTTATACCACTGTCTCGGTGTTTGTTTCAAACCATATAGGGTTTTCTTCAGTTTGCACACATAATCTTCTTTCCCTTTCACTCTAAAACCCTTTAGCTACTTCATATAAATCTCTTCCTCCAAATCACCATGAAGAAAGACAGTTTTCACATCCATCTGCTTAACTTCCAAGTCAAGACTAGCTGCTAAGCCGAGTACTGTACGGATCGATGACATCTTTACAATTGGAGAGAAGATCTCATCAAAATCAATACCTTTTCTTTGACCAAACCCTTTGACAACCAATCTAACTTTGTACCGTGGTCATGAAGAAAACTCATTTGGCTTCTTCTTGTAAATCCACTTGTTCTCCAAAGCTCTTTTTCCTTTAGGTAGCTTCACTAACTCAAAGGTTTGGTTATCATACAATGACTGCATCTCATCTTGCATGGCCTCAACCCACTCTGTCTTGTGTTCATCTTCCGTGGCTTCGGCAAAACACTGGGGCTCTCCTTCATCAGTTAATAACACATATTGTTCTGTTGAATACCGAGTGGAAGGATGTCGGTCTCTGGCTGACCTCCTGGATGGAATCTCTGGTGGAGTCTCTGGCACTATCAATTGCTCATCAGTCTCAACATCTCTCTGAACTTGTAAGGGAACATCCACACCACCTCTACCCTAGTGGTCATCTTGAACATCATCCTCAACTTAAGAAGAAAAATTCTTCAAAGGAACTGGATCCACATCAGTTAAACTGTCACCCTACTAAGACATAGGTTTCTCTGCCTTCTCAATATCTTGAATCGTCTTATCTTCTACAAACACAACATCTTTGCTTCTCAAAATTTTCTTCTCAACTGGATCACAAAGCTTGTATCTAAATTCATCTTGACTGTAGCCAAGGAATATACACTGTCGCATTTTCTCATCAAGTTTGGACCTTTCATCTTTTGGAATATGCACAAATGCTTTACACCCAAAAACACGTAAATGATTATAGGAAACATCCTTACCTGTCCAAACTCGGTCTGGCACATCAAACTATAGAAGAATACAGGGTGTAAGATTCAACACATGAACTACAGTGCTCAATGCCTCCCCCCAAAAGGATTTTGGCAACCGGGCTTGTGAAAGTAAACATCTCACTCTCTCAAGCAGTGTTCTGTTCGTCCTTTCTGCTATGCTATTCAATTAAGGAGTTTTTGGAGGAGTCTTTTGATGCCAAATACCTTGCTGTCTGCAATACTCATCAAATGGACCAGAATACTCTCCACCGTTGTCAGTCCGGATGCACCTCAGTTTCTTCCTAGTCTGTCTCTCAACTAGGGCCTGAAATTTCTTGAACTCAGCCAACACTTGGTCTTTTGACTTCAAGATATATACCCACAACTTCCTTGAATGGTCATCTATGAAGGTCATAAAGTATCTGGAGCCACCAAGTGTTCTCGTCTTCATAGGGCCACACACATCCAAATGTACTAAATCCAATATCTCTGACTTTCTCGAATGAGGGGAATTCTTGAAGGAAACTCTGCTCTGCTTCCCTGACAAACAATGAGTACACCTTTTCAGAAGTATACTTTTCAGTCCACATAGTAGACTTTTCTTCCCCAGTAGAGCTAATCCTTTCTCACTCATGTGAGTCAGTCTCTTGTGCCACAACTCTGCTATACCATTATCCTCCATCACATTAATAATGTCGTTGGAGATCTTTGCTTGCAGAATGTACAATGCAGACTGTTTCATGCCTCGAGCCACAACCATAGCATCCCTGGTGAGCTTCCATTGGCCATCACTGAAAGTGCTGCAGTACCCTTCGTCATCAAGTTTACCTACAGAAATCAAATTCAAACGAATGTCAGGAATATGCTTCACATCTCTAAGAACTAAACTCGTGCCATTATTTGTCTTCAAATACACATCCCCAATTCCAATGACTTTAACCAAACCATCGTTTCCCATCTTTACTATTCCAAAGTCACCAGATCTATAGGATGTAAAGAAATCCTTCCGAGATGTAGCATGAATGGAGGCACCACTGTCAATCACCCAACTGGTCTCATGATATGCAACATTTATCATCTCATCATCATAAACAATGAGGAATTCTGCAGGAGTGGTAGTAGCAACTCTATCATCACCATCTTTGTCATCTCCATTCTTCATTCCCTTCCCTTTCTCATTCTTGTTTTCTATCTTCAATTGTCTGCAATATTTCTTCATGTGTCCCTTTTTCCCGCAATGATGACACTCAACATTTGCAAACTTGTTGGACTTGCTTCTACTGTTATTTCTGTTCTTCGGACCTCTGCTCTTACTTCTCCCCCTCTTTTCTATAACCAAGATCTCTGACTGTGAAGAGGACCCCTGTGTTTTTCTTCTCATCTCTTCATTTAGTAAACAGCTCTTGGGCATATCCATTGTGATTATACCTTTTGGAGCGAAGTTAGACAATGAAGTTCTGAGTGTCTCCCATGAGTCCGGTAATGAACCAAGCAACCATAACCCTTATATCTCATCATCAAATTTAATACCCATTCTAGCCAACTGATTAATAATTCCTTGGAATGTATTCAGGTGATCTGCTAAAGGAGTCCCATCTTGGTACCTCAAAGCTATCATTTGTTTAATCAGAAACAACTTATTATTTCCAGTCTTTTTAGCATATAACTTTTCAAGCTTATGCCATAGAGAACGTGCATTTGTTTCTCCACTAATATGGTTCAAAACATTATCATCTACCCATTGCCTGATATACCAACACACCTGTCGATGTAACAAAGTCCATTCCACATCAGACTTTTTTTTCTGGTTTTTCAGCACTAAATATCGGTAGGTAATAATCTTTCACATAAAGAAGATCCTCCATTTTTCCTTTCCATATGTGATAATTTAAACCATTGAGATTAATCATTCTACTAGTATTTGCTTCAATAACTCAAACTGCCAACCTGACAATCTAGAAACATGTCTCTGATACCACTTTGTTAGGAGAGATATCAATAAACAACCACAGCGGTTATTCTCCCTATATGCAGGCAAATATAGTGTATCTCTACTTTTATACGTGCTGAAAATAATAAGAGAAATAATCAATCACACCAAGCCACAAGAACACAAGCAGTTTTTTACGTGAAAAACTTCCCCTGTGTGAGGAAGAAAAACCACAGGACCTAGTCCAATTAAAATCTCCACTATCAATCAAATAATGGATACACAAAGTCTTCTCAAATCGTAATTAGAGGATACAAATATCTCTCATCAAGATATCTACAATCTTGGAAAATAAAAAGAGAATTAGAGAGAATATACCAAATTCGCGGTTACTGTTTATAGGAAAAAACCCCAACTCCCGAGCTCCAAATCCGATCTCCACCGTTCAGATTGTAGCTGCTTGAGTTGTGAAACTCGATCGGACCATAGACGAAGCGGGATTGGAGTCTTGATGAAATTTGGGCAGCATGAGAAAAAACCACGTTTTTCTCTCTTCCTTTTGAGAAGTGACGGCTCCTCTCTTCTCCCCTCTTTTTTTACAACTTCCTTTAGGTTTTCCACACTAAAAAGGCTAGACTTTGGTTTTTTAATAAAGCCCACTTGGACTTTCCTCCACATGGAAGGAAATAACCCAACAATAGTCAAGATGCATGGCAACTAATGAAACCATATATGGAAAATGGTAACCTAAAGCTGCACTTATAAATATAATGTACCTTCCAACACAAAATCACAAATAATTTTTTAAAAATAAATATTTTTCTCTACTAATCTATCATTTATTATCAATTAAAATAATTTTAATTAATTCTCAAATTACAATTTCAGATCATAAAAATAGGAAAGGTTCTTTTAATATTTACATATAACTCTATAATCACTTAAAATTAAAAAGAATCACCAGCCACAGTCCATAGTTATATTTTAATATTATACGATAATTTTATTTCTTGACTTCTACTTATTGGGTGGTTTTGGGTCTTCTCAACCCCTAAAACTAGCTCATGGGGTGATACTTTTTCTCACACTTAATAACTGGTCACCAAACCCCTTCCACAACCGATGTGGGACAAACCCCAACAATCTTCCCCTCACACATTAGGCTCCATACTCCTCACGAATTGGGCTCACCAAACCATAAGCTCTTATACCAGTATTGGGTGGTCTTGAACCTTTTTAACGCCAAAAATTAGCTCATGGAGTGAGATTTTCCATCACTTAATAACTGACCACCAAACCCCTTTCACAACCGATGTAAGAAAAACTCCAACACTACTTTTATCCCTCGATTTTTGCTTTGCAAATGAAATGACCAAACAGCGAACCAATTTGTCATTTCATTTGTGAGGGAAAAGAATGATGAAGTGCCACTAATAGTACTTTTAGAGTGCTAATTAATAATATCTCTCAAATAAATCAAAATAAAAATACATAAATAATTTTGAAAGTAAATATTTTTAAAATAACACATTTAATTACCCATTTAAATTACCCACAAACATTTGTTTCATGACTACTTATAATTATAATTTTTTTTAGAGAAATTGAGATCAAGTAATAATGTATTATACAGATCATGCCTAATTTTGCCCAACCTCTAATAATTAATAAAATATAGTTTTG
Organism: Malania oleifera; assembly: GCF_029873635.1. Classification (NCBI taxonomy): domain Eukaryota; kingdom Viridiplantae; phylum Streptophyta; class Magnoliopsida; order Santalales; family Ximeniaceae; genus Malania; species Malania oleifera. The sequence goes on along the minus strand of NC_080419.1, from coordinate 20,959,187 downwards.
TGACAACTTTCAGTTTACCCTTCTAAGAAAAGAAAGAACAAAACGAAGAAAACTATTGTGTCATTAAGTCTAGAAGAAGAAGAAGATCAAAGAAGCAGAAATTGAAATCAAGCTCCTGAGGGATAACAGAGACTAAGTAGAAATTGAAATCAAGCTCCCGAGGGATTACAGAGACTAACACATATATGGTATTTATTATTTAGAACATTTGCTTGTAGAAGGACGAAGCGGCCAGCACAACCAGTAGGAGGAAAGCGATCGCGCCGAGGAGGGAGAGGAGGACGGCGACCGCCACTTGGTGGCAGAACTTGTCGAACACATTGCACACCTTGTTCCACTGCACGTGCGAGTTGCCATTGTAGCCGATGACGCCGACGGCCCCGGCGGCTCCGCTGCCGGAGGAGACGAGAGCCACCATCACCGCGTCCAGCGTGATTATCATCATCAGCGCCACGAAGCTTTTCTTTCCATTGCCCCGGCGGGTGACAAGAGAGAGGCCCAAGGAGAGCGCCGCGTATGCACATGCTATTGCATTTACCACCACGAAGTACCTACGCACCATACACGTGTATCAGGATACTAATTTTTTTTTTTAAATAATAATAATCCCTACATAATAATATGGTATTTTTTTTTATTTTATTTTGTAGTGTAAATTTAACCAAGAATTTTGTTAGGTGAAAAAAAGCAAAGGAAAATAATTCATTATATTTTCCTTCCATATTAAATAATACTAAAAAAATTTATTTTAAATAATTAAAGTTTAAGAAAAAATAAATACCAATAATATGTAAAATTAAATTTTTGTTCATGGATGTGATATAAATTTTTTTCTTTCCTACTTTTCTCGATAACCAAACATGAAACCATAGATTTTTTATTTTTTGAGTTCCAAACGAGATGTTTGGATTTTAATTTATTTGACGAATTTTTTATTTTTGTTCAAAGGTTCCACTAGGCCAAGGCCACATAATAGAATAGTTCATTTTCTAAATTTCTATTCTATACTCTCTCTTGTTTTATGGAAAGATTTGATTTTTAAGACCGTCCTTTTAAAATTTTCATTTTATAATATTAAAATTAATGGCATAAGAGGCAAAAACTTTATGTTTTTCAAATCATTTTAACCGAGCCAAAGGTTTTGGTTCAATGTTTTTGTAAACTAAAATAGATATGAATCCTTTGTTTAACAGATGCTTTGGTTAACTGACGGTTTGGTTCGGTTATTCAATCCAAACCAATTTTTAAACTATTATAAATATATATATATATATATATATATATATATAGAAAAATAAGATATTAAATTACTAGAATTTTAATTTAGTGTGTACATTTATACTTTATTTATGTCAATTAATCACCTAAAAAGTATTTGTGCATCAAGATATATCATATATATATATATATAATATAATATATAATATGAATAATACATATTATAAGTAAATATATATCGGTTCGATTCACATGAACATAAAAAACGAAATCGAATCAATAATCGGAAAAAAAAAAAAATGAACCGAAACCAAACCGAACAAATCGGTTAACCAAAATTTTAGTTCAATTCAAATTGAAAATTGTATCGATTTTCAAATATTTTTGAACAACCCTAAACAACATCTCCCTAAAGAAGTAGTTGATAATATTGTAAAAAAAATGTTGTAAGTGTGGTTTCAAACGATATGCTAACTACACACTAGGTACATTGAAATGGAATGCAGATAGATATAGTGAAATTAAATTTATCATTTCATTTTGGCATGCTCGTCATCCAAATTTTCATTTCATTTCATTCCTACCTTATTTCATTTCGTAAATCAATTAACTATGACATCAATTACAAGAAAATATCACAACTTTAGAATGACATATTTATTACCTTATATATATATATATATATATATATATATATATATATATATATATATATACTATACAAATAAGAATAGTCTATCCCTAATCAAATTAAATGAATATTTGATATTTTGCGAGCACTAAGATAAAAGGCCTCATGGTAGTGGTCACAATATTTAATACTATGGCCAATGTGTAGAGGCTCGAAAAATTAAATAATTAAAATAAATAGGGAAAAGAAAAGAAGGAAAAATGAATTATATTAAGGAGCGTCAGCAGGAATTCGTCGACGAACCCAGGGTTCTCATCGACGAATGTCCTTCTAGATCTTGTCAACGAAGTACACGTGTCTCTCTGACGAGAAGATACCGAGAGCATGAAATTCAGGCCATTAAGGGTTTGTCGACGAACTCATCATCTTCGTCGACAAACACCCTTCTTTGACTCGTCGAAGAGTACACATGTCTTGTTGACGAAGCCACGTGACAACAGTCTATATATATATATATATATGTTAAGAATCAGATTTTTAGCGAAGATTTCATTTCTCTCTCTACTTTGGCTCTCCCTCATTCTCTCTTCAGATCCGACTCTGTTTTCCTTGTTTCGATGATTGGAAGTTACCACGTTAATCCTGGGGAGATTCTCTACAACTTAGAAGGAGTGGAATGCTGATTTGGGGTGCTTGGGCATCATCTCAAAATTAAGGTAAGTAAGTTATTTTAGGATTTACATGATTATTTGAAATATGTGAACCTATGAAAGGTGTTACATGACTATATACTGGGGTTTGAGTTGTTTAAACTAGGGTTAATGTGATTTCAGGGTTTGAAGTTCTGAACGCTGCAGGCATGATTTAGGGTTTTTCTACAGGCTTCTCAGAATATAGGTAAGGGAATAAATTAAGTCAGGTATATATTTTCATAAATTTATTTATGAATTAATATAGTTTTTGGGAATACTAGTATTGAACAGAGAAAACAGATTTTATAGCATATTATAGTATAATATGGAGTAGAACTCATTCGTGTGGCATGAGTATAAGTTTAATGTAAATACAGTATGTCAGAATATGCTATTATTTCATAGAACAAGTATGATTTTATAGTAATTTAAAAAAAAAAAATCATAAACAGTACAGAAGTTAAGATATTTATAGTATATTATGATAATACAACCGGCGCAAATGCCGTGTAATGATAGTTAGCGCAGATGTCGTGATATGATAAGCCGGTGCAGATGCCGTGATCAGTTTTAACATGACAAATTATTCAGAAATTATGAAATGATAGCTTTTATCGAGAAATATGTAAAAGCCAAATTTTATTTCAGAATTATGAAAATGTTATCTATGAAGAGAAATATATTATGTGCAATGTATTATATAGTAACAGAACCTAGATGGTTACGTATATTATAAGCACGATGTCGTTGCTAGCTAGCCAGATCGGAGAGAAAGGATACCCATTGTGTGCCGACCCGTTAGAGGTTTGACACATAGTAAAATGGGCGGACCAAATTGGTGTATAACTGACAATGCAACCACACTATTCAGGAAGTGTGGGTCGGAGGTGGATTAGCCCCGAAGTGTAGGCGGTGAGTAGGATACCCTCTGTGTATAGACCTGTTAGAGGTTTGACAGAGAGTAGGATGGGCAAGCTGGGATGGGTGGGCAATCGTACATAGTTATGTCATGTTTGACTTAACTTGGTAGGCCAGCCAGCATTAAGTCCAGCCTACGGGCCGCATAACTCGAGTCATGCAAGGTTAATTCATGATATGTGGTTATACATCCAGGATATTATTTCAGTAATGTACAGATTTAACAGACTATTTAAATGATACAAAAATTCATTATGATATAGTAAGATTATTTATAAAAGTACATGTTTTCATGTTATTAGTTTCAACTTAAGATATATATATATATATATATATATATATATATATATTATGATTATATTATTTGCAGTATATGCTTATAAAACAATTAAACTCATATTGCCACACATTGATATTAGTTTATTTCCCTTACTAAGAGGTGTCTTACCCCAACATTACAAATATTTCAGAAAATCCCAACAGATAAGTGGAGCAAGCTCTGTAATAGAGAAGTTCATTAGTATTACCCCAGTTGCAGGGTAAGTAATCATGTCGAAGACAGGATGAATTTTTGGGGTATATATGTGTATATGTAGAACAGTGAATCTCTGGTATTGTATATAAGATAAGTATATTATAGTTTTCGCTGCTTAGATGACATGTATGTATAAATAGGTAAATTCCCGATACCTATGGGTACGGATTGTCTTTGACTACGTTTTATGGTATTAGAGTATTATTAGTATGTGAAAATAATAATAAATAAATATAGAAGAAATTTGGCCTTGTAACAAGTTTGGTATTAGAACTTAGGTTGTTAGGTTCTGTAGACTTTAGTGTACAGTGGAAACAATACCAGAGTATAAGAATAGATCAATAATTTAGTAAGTCAATGCTGGGAAGTTAAGATGAGTATTTAGGGTTTTGCTTCGTAATTGAGAAGCAGGATTTTCGTAGTGATTTCTATGTCTTTCCTGGGGTGACGATTTCTGGAAAGCCATAGTAAACTATTGTCGGGTTGTGTTTTTCAATTGCTGTACTGAATCTTAAATTGAGAACAAGGATGTCACATTAAATTGATGACATGAGATTTCAGTTAGATAAATATGTTAGTTAAGTTATGCAGATAGGGTCCTCAGACTATGTTTATTAGAACCTGGGGGTAGCAGAGCTCACGCCAGTAGTGATGATGGTGCAGGCCCCTCTATTGCGGATGGCGGTGATTCAGACATTGTTCTATATAGTGTAGCTTAGCAAGTTATGGCTGAGATTGCATGGAACTCTAAGGAGCAAGGAGGACCATCAGAAGACTAGGGATGCACTATAGAGAAGTTTGCAAAAATGATTCCTCCGTCGTTTTTAGGAGGAGCTGATTCTGCAGTTACTGAAAACTAGATGTAGGAGATTGAGAAAAAACTGATGGTGCTTCACTGCACTGATGAGCAAAGGGTCCTTTATGCCATGTATAAGTTGACAGGTGTGGTTGAGAGATGGTGGATAGCCGTGAAGTTGCTAAAAGAATAGGGACCCGTACCAGTGGCCATGACGTGGAATCAATTCAAGGAGATGTTCTTTGATCGTTGTTTTCCTCCCACTGTTAGAGAAGCAAAAATAAAAGAATTTTTGAATCTAACATATGGGTAGTTGACGGTTCAGCAATATGCAACAACGTTTATCAAGATGTCATGCCTTGCTCCCTACATAGTTCCAGATGAGTTTAAGGATGCAAGAATGTTTGAGAGGGGTTTGAGGCATGACATCCATAAACAAGTGGTGGTTCTAAAGGTGTAGGATTTCTCTGAATTAGTGGATAGAGCCACAGTGGCAGAGGAGAGCAGCCTAAGGGATGTGGGGATGTTGAGTCAAGACCCTTGGAGGGGAGACAGATATGGTAAAGCTTCGAGGCAAGAGACTGGGAGATGGGAGGTTCAGGGCGAGCAGACATATCCAGTTTGTCCTATATGTGGAAAGAGACATATGGGAGAATGCCTACTGAGGAGGAATGTCTGCTACCGATGTGGTGGATCGGGTCACATACCACGAGATTGTCATGTGCAGTATAGTACTGCTTCTGCTCCCAGACCATTTGAGGGGAATATCCAGGCACCCAGGGGTGGCGGCCAGCAGAGAAACACGGCCTCGACGAGTGTCTATACGTTGACGATGGGAGATACTGAGACTGTAGGCGACGTTGTGACAGGTATGATTATTGTTTTATCATATAAAGTTATTGTTTTATTTGACTCAAGTATCACCCATTCGTTCGTATCGTTGGGGTATGTCAAGTCAACTGGAGTTGAGACAGAATTGTTAGATACTGATTTGTTACTAGCCACGCCAACTGGATCAGTAGTGAGATGTGGAAGGGTACTTAAAAACTATCCAGTGGGCATTCAGGAGAAAATATTATCAGCCGATCTTATAGTATTAGATATGCAGGGATTCAATATGATATTGGATATGGACAAGCTAGCAGCTAACTACGCCAGCATTTATTGCCATCAAAAAGAGGTATTCTTCAAACCCTCGGGAGAGTAGGAATTTAGATTTGTGGGATCGCATGTACGCACCTCACCACAATTAGTGTCAGCTATTCAGGCCAGGAGGCTACTTCAGGGTGGTTGCCAAGGGTGTGTAGCTTATATAAAAGAGATGCTAGAGGAAGAAATGAAAATTGTTGATATTCCAGTAGTCAAGGAATTTTCAGATGTATTTCCAGAAGAGTTACTTGACTTACCACCAGATAGGAAGATTGAGTTTGTTGTGGATTTACTTCTAGGAACAACATTGATATCTAAAGCACACTACAGAATGGCCCCAGCCGAGTTAAATGAGCTGAAAGACCAATTGCATAAGTTGTTAGATAAAAGGTTTATCAGACCTAGCGTGTCACCTTGGGGAGCACCAGTGCTATTTGTAAAGAAGAAAGACGGAACGTTAAAAATGTGCATCGATTATAGGGATATGAATAAAGTGATGATCAAGAATAAGTATCCTTTTCCTAGAAATGATGATTTATTTGATTAGTTACAGGGAACCCAGGTCTACTTCAAGATTGCTCTTCGGTCGGTATACCATCAGGTAAAAATTAAAGCAGAGGATATTCCGAAAACAACATTTAGGACCAGATATGGCCACTATGAATTTCTAGTTCTGCCATTTGGTCTGACTAATGCACTTGCAGTGTTCATGGACTTGATGAATCGGGTATTCAATCAGTCTTTGGATCAGTTTATTATTGTCTTTATTGATGATATATTGGTCTATTCGAAGAGTTTTGAAGAGCACGAAGATCATATGAGACTAGTATTGCAGGTAGTGATGGAAAAGAAGCTATATGCTAGAGTTTTGGCTGAGGCGGGTCACTTTCTTTGGACATATGATCTCTGGGGATGGCATATCAGTGGATTCAAGTAAGATAAAAGTGGTGGTGAATTAGGTGAAACCAAGAAATGTTTAGGAGATCAGGAGTTTTCTAGGTCTTACAGGGTACTATCGGCGTTTTGTAGATGGTTTTTCCAGATTATCGAGTCCACTAACATAGCTCACAAGGAAAAATGTGAAGTTTGAATTAACTGACGAGTGTGAACAGAGTTTCTAGGAGTTGAAACAACGGCTTGTCACTGCACCAGTGTTATCCATTCCATCAGGAGAAGATGAATTTGTTATATACAATGACGCATGCCAAAAAGGACTTGGGTGTGTGTTGATGCAGCATGGGAAGGGTATTGCATATGCTTCTTGGCAACTTAAGGAGTATGAAAAGAATTACTCTACCCATGATCTGGAATTAGTTGCGGTGGTCTATGCGTTAAAAATTTGGAGACATTATCTCTATGGGGGTAGGTGTGAAATTTTTACTGACCATAAGAGCTTGAATATTTCTTCACACAGAAAGAATTAAATATGAGGTAGAGGAGATGGTTGGAGCTTATTAAAGATTACGACCGCACCATCAGTTACCACCTAGGGAAAGTAAACGTGGTGCCTGATGCTTTGACCTGGGAGTAGCACTATTAGTATAGATGAGTTAGCATCTGATTCAAATGGATTTGGAGAGGCTCGGTGAGTTGGTAGAGGGTGAGTTCCAGGCATTTATTGCTAACTTGATACTACAACCTACCCTGCAATATAGGATTAAAGTTGCTTAGATGAATGATGCAGAATTAGAAGAGTTGATGGGTAAAGTGTAGGATGGATATGGGGAGGAGTTTAATATTTCAGATGATGGATCTCTGAGGTTTCGTACCAGACTGTGCGCACCTGCAGATGTTGAAATTAAGAGGACTATCCTAGAGGAGGTGTACATATCCCTTTACATAATACATCTTGGGAGACTAAAGATGTATCGGGAACTTCGGGAGTCATTTTGGTGGAGCGGTATAAAGAAGGAGATAACCGAGTTTGTGAAGCAGCGTTTGATGTGCCAGCAGGTAAAGGCTGAGCACTAGAAATTAGCAGGATAGTTGCAGCCACTCCACAACCCTGAGTGGAAGTGGGATTATATCTCTATGGATTTTGTTATAGGGTTACCGCCGGCGTTGCATGGGCAGAATGTCATATGAGTGATTGTAGATTGACTGACAAAGACTGCTTATTTTCTCCCTATTAAAGTCAACTACTCCATGAGCAGACTGACGGAATTATATATTCAGGAGATAGTTCAAACCTATGGTGTGCCGGTATCTATAATCTCATATCGAAACCCACGATTCACGTCACGATTTTGGAGAAGTTTGCAAGAGGCTTTGGAGTTTCAGCTAACATGCAGCACAACATTTCATCCTTAAACGGATGGACAGACGGAGAGGACGATCTAGATACTAGAAGATATGCTTCAAGTATGTGTGCTGGACTTCAAGGGTAGTTGGACCCAGTTTATGTCGTTGGTTGAATTAGCATATAATAATAGCTATCAGGCCAGCATTTGAATGGCACCTTACGAGGCATTATATGGTAGAAAATGTCGTTCTCCACTATACGGGAATGAAGTGGGTGAAGGCGAGTTTTGGGGCCAGAGTTAGTGCAGTAGACATATGATAAAGTCTGACTTATTAGAGACAGAATTAATATAACCCAGAGTCGCCAGAAAAGCTACGCACGTAGATACTCGCCGCCAAAAATTAGAGTTTGATGAAGGAGACCATGTGTTCTTGAAAGTAGCACCAATGAAAGGAGTGATGAGGTTTGGGAGGAAGGGTAAGCTGAACCCTAGGTACATTGGCCCATTTGAAATACTTGAGAGAGTGGGTACAATTGCCTACAGATTAGCTTTACCATCGGCATTCTCTAGGATTCATGACATATTCCATGTTTCTATGCTGAGGAAATACGTCTCAGATCCCTTTCACATTACGAGCCAAGAAGAGTTGGAGCTTAGAGATACTTTAACATATGAAGAAATACTAGTGCAGATTCTGGATAGGAAAGAATAAAAGTTACGCACCAAGAAAACTCCACTAGTAAAGGTACTTTGTAGGAACCATGCAGTGGAAGAAGTTTTGTGGGAGTTAGAAGAGGAGATGCATCAGAGGTACCCACACCTTTTCAACGGGGATCAGCAGTAATCAAAAAGGAAAGGTAGTGATCCAGGTAGGAAATTATGTAAATAGATTTTGTTTTATGCAGGTTAATCAGTGTATGTAATAGTTTTCTGTTTTGGTTGGTTTTGGGAGAAATTTTGATTAGTTATTGTAATCTCCTAGGACTATATGTGTAACCACGGTATTCCTCCGCCATAAGTGAGAGTGATTAATAAAAGTACAACGAATTTTTCCTCTAGAGGTTAGTATATGTATAGTCAGCAAATTTCGAGGACAAAATTTTTGAAAGGAGGGGAGAATGTAGAGGTTCGAAAAATATAATAATTAAAATAAATAAGGAAAAGAAAAGAAGGAAAAAAAATTTATATTAAAGAGCGTCGACAAGAATTCGTCGACGAACCTAGGGTTCTCGTCGATGAATATCCTTCTAGATCTCGTCGACGAAGTACATGTGTCTCGTCGATGAGAAAGTTATCGAGAGCATGAAATTCAGGCCATTAAGGGTTCGTCAACGAACTCATCATCTTCATCGACGAATACCCTTCTTTGACTCGTCGACGAGTACACGGGTCTCGTTAATGAAGCCACATGGCAGCAGTCTATATATATATGTTAAGAATCATATTTTCAGCGAAGATTTCATTTCTTTCTTTACTCTCTCTCTCTCTCTCTCTCTCTCTCTCTCTCTCTCTCTCTCTCTCTCTCTCTACTTCGGCTCTCCCTCCTTTTCTTTTCAGATCTGATTTTATTTTTCCCCGTTTCAACGATCGGAAGTTACCACGTTGATCTTGGGGAGATTCTCTACAACTTAGGCAGAGTAGAATGCTGATTTGGGGTGCTTGGGCACTATCCCAAAATCAGGGTAAGTAAGTTATTTTAGGGTTTACGCGATTATTTGGAATATGTGAACCCAGGAAAAGTGTTAGATGGTTATATACTGGGGTTTGAGTTGTTTAAACTGGGGTTAATGTGATTTTAAAGTTTGGAGTTCTGAACGTTGCAGGTGTTATTTAGGGTTTTTCTACAAGCTTCTCAGGAAACAGGTAAGAGAATATATTAAGTTAGGTATTTTCAAAAATTTATTTATGAATTAATGTAGTTTTTGGGAATACATGTATTAAATAGAGAAAATAGATTTTATAGCATGTTATAGTATAATATGGAGTAGAACTCACTCGTGTGGCATGAGTATAAGTTTGATGTAAATACATTATGTCAGAATATGTTATTATTTCATAGAACAAGTATGATTTTATAGTAATTTTTAGAAAAATCATAAACAGTGCATAAGTTAAGATATTTATAGTATATTATGATAATACAACCAGCGCAGATGCCATGTAATGATAGCCGGCATAGATGCCGTGATCAGTTTTAATATGACAAATTATTCAGAATTTATGAAATGACAGCTTTTATATAAAAATATGTAAAATCTAGGTTTTATTTCAAAAATATGAAAATGTTATCTATGACCAGAAATATATTATGTGAAATGTATTATATAGTAATAGAACCTAGATGGTTACATATGTTATGAGCACGATACCAGTTCTAGCTAGCCAGATCAGAGAGAAGGATACCCATTGTGTGCCGACCTGTTAGAGGTTTAACGGAGAGTAGGATGTCATTGCTAGCTAGCCAGACCAGAGAGAAAGGATACCCATTGTGTGTCGACCCGTTAGAGGTTTGACACAGAGTATGATGGGCGGACCAAATTGGTGTATAGTTGACAATGCAACCACACTATTCAGGAAGTGTGGGTCAGAGGCCGATTAGTCCCGAAGTGTAGGCGGTGAGTAGGATACCCTCTGTGTACTAACCCGTTAGAGTATTGACGGAGAGTAGGATGGGCAGGTTAGGATGGGTGGGCAATCGTATGTAGTTATGTCATGTTTAACTTAACCTGGTAGGCCAGTCAGCGTTAAGTCTAGCCTATGGGCCGTACAACCCGAGTCATGCGGGGTTAATTCATTATATACAATTATACATCGAGGGTATAATTTCAGTAATGTACAAATTTAATAAACTATTTAAATGATACGAAAATTCATTATGATATAGTAAGATTATGAATAAAAGTACAGGTTTTTATGTTATTAGTTATAGCTTAAGATATATATATATATATATATATATATATATATTATTTGTAGTATATGCTTATAACACGATTAAACTCATATTGCCACACACTAATAGTAGTCTATTTCCCTTACCAAGAGGTGTCTTACTCCAACATTACAAATGTTTCAGGAAATCCCGACAGACAAGTGGAGCGAGCTCCGTGATAGAGGAATTCATTGGTATTACTCCAATTGCAGGGCAAGTAATCATGTTGGAGACATGATGAATTTTTGGGGTATATATGTGTATATATAGAATAGTGAATCTCTGGTATTGTATATAAGATAAGTATATTATAGTTTCCGCTGCTTAGATAACATGTATGTATAAACAAGTAAATTTTTGGTACCTATGGGTTCAGGTTAACTTTAACTACCTTCTATTGTATCAGAGTATTATTAGTATGTGAAAAAAAATAATAAATAAATATAGTAGAAATTTGGAATCGTTACACAATGCATCTAATGCACCAGGTTATGAAATTAATTTTGTGTGGACTTTATTGGCACAAGGAGATCATGATGGGTAGGGTTTCCCTATGCACCAACATCAAATCATCCAAGACAGTCCTGCCCCCACACAATCTGGTCCATATTCCTATTTCAAAATCCAAACATGGCCTTAATTTTTATTGAGTTAATGCATTCACTAATTGGTCTTTAATCTAGATAAACACATGTGGGAGAGTAAATGACCATACTTGTTGAAGTTGCTCATGAGGGTACATACTATTTTAATAGTTAGGGTACGCAACTTTCTTGATTTTATTTTTAAAGATATAAAAATAAATTAAAGATGTTAAAGGTACAAAAAAAAAAAAAATTTAGGAGGAGAGAGACTATTATTTACTCATATTTTATGCTTAATAGAATTGTATTGTTCTACATTACTACTATTTCTTTTTAATAATATGGGAACTCCAATTACCAACAAGCCCTTTAGACGCCCCCGTATAAGACCAAACCCACGTGGGCAGCTACCTTTCCCCCCTAATGCACCACCTAGGTAAATTCGAATGCGGTCACGGCTTCCAGACACCGATTGGACGTTCATCAAATCCATCCCTCAGCCCGCACATTGTGTGTCTACTAAGGTTTGAACACACATGTTCCTTCTTACGTGCCAACGTTTTTCCACCGTGCTATGCCCATGAGATAACATTACTACTTTTAGTATTTATTTAAGTAGATAGCTTTCAAATTCAATGCACCCATATAAATCTTGACCTAAATTGCAGTTCAAGCATTAAAGTTTTGAGTCTTTTGACAATGTCCAATTGATGTGGATTGATTTCAACCTTAAAAAATCTATGTATGGACATCTCTTTTGAAGGCTGAAATGGGTGGTGTTTGGAGTCTCACGATTTTTAAGTTTGGTACGGGTAAGCATGTCATATATATAGCGCGAAAAAAATTGAATTCTCTTAAGATTTCTTTTAAAAATTAATGCAAACTTTTCTTGAAATTTAAAAATTTTTATAATCCATAAAATTTGACAAAAAGATACAAACCTTTATTTAAGTTTATAAAATCTCACAAATTTCTTAGTTTGGAAAAAGGACACAAACCTCCCCTCTTGATATTTATAAAAAGGTAAAAAACACTAATCTCTGCTTGAGATTTGGTAAAAACACACTAACCTCCCCTAAGGTTTAAATATTTTTAAGGATCTCCACTGAGGTTTGAAGAATTTGAAAGACTTCCCTTGAGGTTTGTCAAAACGATATAAACTACCCCTTATATTGTTCAAAAAGGCACATCTTTTGAGAGAGAACTTCTGTCTTTTTGGCAAATCTCAAAAAAGGTTTGTTACACTTTTGAAATCTTAACGGAGGTTAATGAGATTTTTGAAACCTTAGGAGAGGTCCTTGCCTTTTTGCCAAATCTCTGGAAAGGTCAATGTCTTTTACCCTTTATAAAAAACAAACATGGTGAGCGGATATAACTATTCCAAAATCAATGGTCAAGAGCGAGATCTCTAAAATTTTTGGAATTTCAGAAAGAAGTCCTCATCCGTTTCACCAATATCAAGAGACTTTTATATAATTTTTGAACTCTTAAGAACGGACAATGTTTTTTACCCTTGAAAATTATTAAAATAAATATATTGGTGTCATATCCTTGGGCCAAAAATGACTTAACTAGTCTACAAGCATATAGATCTAATACTAAAAGGAAAAGAATAATTTTCTCAAAAATTCAATGCTAAAAACATTCAAATATACTAACAAGTACCAAAAATTAATAACTCAATCTTGAACACAAAAAGTATAGGTGGGGCAATCGTTAGGCAATTAATTGATGATTAATCTAAGAAATAAGATCGAAAGACTAATAACTTAAAATTAACCACTCGATCGTACAAAATATCTTTTAAAAATAAAAATAAAATAAATTTTGTATTTTTGTGTGAGTCACTTATGACATGAACAACAATAAATTAAGTAGGTAAATACAGTTATGAAATGGAATGGACCCCCTCAAGTGGGTCACCTGACTTTTACTCGAGTGGAAATAATTAGTACAGGCAACCACCCTAGCCTGCGCACCCTTTAATTTGGCAACCCATTTCTTCCCCACCTACCCATTTCCTTGTTTAAAACTTTAGGCCCCATTTGTCCCCATTTATTTTTCACCATATATATAGTATTAATTATTCAATTTTAAAAAATTATCTAATCATTATTCTTATTTTTAATTTATTTTTAAAATGTTTGATTCCTAACTTGTAGTTCATGTGTAATATCGCATTATTTAGGAGGTCACATTTATCTTTTCTAAGTCATTCGATTTAGGGATTTGGCAATCTGATTAAATATTGTGTTGTATTTGTGACTATTAATTTCAGATATTAAACTTAGATTTGTATAAACTAATACAAAACTTAGTATAATTTATATCATATTTAATCCAAATCTAAGTTCACATTTTTTAAAAAATAATATTAGAAAATTAAAAAAATAAATTATTAGAAATTGTAGATCGTTTGGTTGGAATGAGCCATACCGAAAAAAAAAATATATATACCAAAACATTATGCAATTTGATTTATATTTTTTATCTTTTAAATTGACGACACCCTCAACATTTTTAGGCCCCCAAATATTTTAAATGGTGTATCAAGGGAAGAATGTTCTTGAATTTTGAATCTTGGCATGCATCCATCAATGTCTCCTCTAAACTTTTTTTTTTTTTTTTTTGGAAATTAACAAAAAAAAAAAACTTGCAAGCCAATATATTTGGAAAAAAAAATGGATACTTAATTTGTTTTGTATTATTGAATTTAGCTTAAGTCATTGTAGGGTCGAGTTATTATTAAGCAAATTGAAACTACCAACTAACCCAATAAAACAGTGCAACTCATACGCTAGACAAATGAGTAAATTACACTTAACTTAATTATTTTAATTAGAATGTCAAGATTATGCCTTGAAGAGACATCTTAATAATCAATATTTGAGATTTTTATATTGAATACATTATCTCAAGAAATGGAATTAATGAAAAATGATCGATTTAAGGACGAACTTATTTTAACTCTTTTCCATGGTAACTCATTAGAGGCTTGGAATATACAATAAGATAATCCATCTCACTTCTTTCCATTCTTTTCAATATTGAAAGCTAGCTAAAGAGTGCTAAACCAATTAGAAAATAAAAATGTTCAGGTTATATGCGACTATGCTTAGATGAACTTATGAGAGAGAGAGAGAGAGAGAGAGAGAGAGAGACATACACGAAGGCAGAGAGGTAATGCCACTTGGCAGGGACGCGCACATGCACTGGGGCCATGTCAGGGAAGAGGCTAACGGGGACGACTTCGGTTTCCCTGTTCAGCCCAAGCACTACTGCTGCTCCCAGCGTGAATGCCAGCGCCAGTATCCTCACCACCACGTAACATGGCGACCACCACCGTGGCCTCTCCCACCTGCTGCTTCTTGAGCCACGGCCACGGCCACCGCCTGCGGTATCACCACCATCCACCGCCGCCTTATGATCCGCACCTTCCCTGTACACGTTATTATTACTCCCATCATCACCAGTACTGCTGCCACTGATGCGCCAGTTGTGATACCCACACTCCATCTCCTCCTTTCCGGCTATGTATTTTGAACCCAATACAGTCAACAACCCATACAGTCAACAACCCAATGCCACAACGCCCCCAACTCTACATTTATATATACATTTGTAAACACACACACACACACACACACTATATATATATATATATATATATATCTGTGTAAATGTAGAGTTGTGGTATATATATTATATTTATGAGATAAGAGAGAGAGGCTGCATGGCTAGCTGGCTATGAAAAAGACATATATAAGCGCAAAAGATTTGTCACTTAGTTCTGACTAGAAATTTTTTTTTACACATTTTATTTGAAATTTGACAAAAAAACACAAATCTCTTCCTAAAAGATTTATCATTTTATAAAATATAGAGAGAATTTATATCTTTTTTCCAAACTTTATGCGAGATTCTTAAAATTCTTGAAATTCAGTAGAGGTTCCTAAAATTTTTTAAATATAAGAAAATGTCGGTATCTTCTTACTAAACCTTCAATGTCTTTTATCATATATATATAAGTAGTAATAAAAAAACTAGAATGGTGCATGGTAATTCATTAATTAATTAACTTAAATTAAATTAGGCGCTATATATATATATATATATATATATATAATATTTGTCAAAAAATATATATTTTTTGAAAAATGGTTCCTTCTTATGCATAGAATTTTAAATTCATCAATCACAAGATATCACGATAGCACTTGGATCTATACAAGTAAAAATTAGATCCATTAAAATATGTGAAAAATTCACATTTCATATTAACTCATGCGTCTTATTTGTATGAGTCAAGTATTAAAGCGATATTTTTGGATTAGTGAGTTCAAATCTCATGTAAGAAAAAATAATTTCTTCCAAGTGTTTCTCATTTTTGTGTGAGTTGGGGGTAATGGGAGAAAGGTGCTATAAATTGGATTAAAGTCTAAAAATTAAATTAAAGTTTATATACGTGTATCCTTTATATATATAGTATATTAAATTTTAAAAATTAATATACTATACGTAGGTGTATTAATTATAGCTGCCATATATGGATGGGGGGTTGGCGGTTGGCTAATGACCTAATGGGTACGCGTACATACCTCTCTCTCTCTCTCTCTCTCTCTCTCTCTCTCTCTCTCTCTCTCTCTCTCTCTCTCTCTCTCTCTCTCCATTGTATATATATATATATATATATATGATGGGGGCCATGCATGTAAATGACGTCCAAGCTGTTAAGGGGTTTGGTCTACTTTGGGTGCTGATGATCATTAATGGGGTTCTTTTTGGGTGTTTGGTGAGAAGCAGCGTTGAGTGTACGATATGTATGAATGGGAGGGGAGATACGTATACAATATGATACCCCAAATATAAAATTAGTCCTCCGCTTGACAAATTATTTTGTTTGGGACTCATAAATTGTAATGATTACATGTGCTGATAGACCTGACAAAATTAGATAAAAATCCATTAATCAAAACCGTATCCGACCCGTTTTAACCGATTCATAATCATCCGTTTGCTAAATGAGTCAAATATGAGTTTTTATTTTCATATCCGCCCCCTTAACGGGTCAGGTCGGGTTTATCCGGCAGACGAGCCATGTCACTTCGTTGACAAGCCCAAGAAGAGAGTTCGTTGACTCGCTTATTCCTCATCGATGAAACTCATGGCTAAAAAAAAAATAGTCTCTCGGTATCTTCTCATCGACAAGACACGTGTCCCCGTCAATGATCCCAATAAGCCACTTCATTGACAAACGCGCTATGACCCCCTTTTACAATTACCTTTTTCTCCCTCGTTATTCTACATTTTTCCCTTCTTATAAAATTTCGTCCTCGAAATTTACTACCCATATGATTTACTATCCCTTAAAAGAAAACAATCTACTTATTTTATTACTTATCATTTACTTATGGTGGAGGAATACCATTGTTACATTCAGAGTTCTAGAAGATTACATATGCAAAATAAAAATTCTCCCAAAACCAAAAGACTACTTACTAACTAAACTAATACATACATTGACTAACCTGCAAAAGAAACAATACACATTTACTTGTACTTTACCTGATTATAATTGAATCTCATGGAACAATTACAGGTATTTCTGCCTTATCTGTTCCTCGAGCTCCTAAGAAACTTCTTCTATTACCTGATTCCTCCACAGGATTTTCACTAGAGAAATCTTCTTATTTTAGTAATTCTTGTTCCTTCCTGTCCAGAATCGGTACTAGTACCTCCTCATAGACTAGCGAATCGCTGAGTTCTAATTCATCATAACTAATTATGTGAGAAAGGTTTTGTGACGTATTTCCTCAACATGGAGATATGGAATACGTTGTGTATCCAAAACAATATAGGTGGTAAAGCTAACCTGTAAGTAACCGACCCCACTTTCTCTAGAATCTCAAATGGGCCAATAAACGTAGGGCTAAGTTTACTTTTCTTTCCAAACCTTATAACCCCTTTTGACGGAGTTATTTTCAAAAACATATGATCACCAATACCAAATTCCCATTTCCTGTGGCGGTTATCGACGTAACTTTTCTGTCAGCTCTGAGCTGCACTGATTCTATCTCTGATGAGCCGAACCTTATCATACCCTTGCTGCACTAGTTTAGGTTTCACAACTCGCTGCTCACCCATCTCATCCCAATATAAAGGAGAACAACATCTCTTACCGTAAAGTGCCTCAAATGGTGCTATACCAATACTGACATGATAACTGTTATTATACGCAAATTCCACCAACGACATGAACTGTGTCCAACTACCCCCAAAGTCCAGCACGCATGCTCGCAACATATCTTCTAATATTTGAATCGTCCTCTCAGTCTGCACCTCTGATTGAGGATGGAATGTCGTGCTAAAAGATAACTGAGACCCTAAAGCCTCTTGCAAGCTTTTTAAAAAACGTGACGTGAAACGTAGGTCTCGATCTGACAAAATAGATACTGGCACCCCATGAGAAAGGACTATCTCCTGAATATAAATCTCCGTTAGTCGATTAAGGGAGTAGTTGATCTGGATAGGAAGGAAATGGGTGGTCTTAGTTAAACGATCTACAATCACCCAGATCGCATTCTAGCCATGCAATGTCGACGGTAGCCCTAAAACAAAATTCATAGATATGTGATCCCTTTTCCACTCTGAGATAAAAAGTGGCTGCAACTGACCTATCGGCCTCTGGTGCTTAACTTTTACCTGCTAGCACGTCAAATATTGTGTTACATACTCAGCAATCTCCTTCTTCATACCACTCCACCAATAAGACTTTTGCAGATCCCTGTACATTTTCGTACTGCCGAAATGATTTGTGTATAAAGATTTGTGAGCCTCTTTTAAAATGGTCTTTTTAATATCAGCATCAGAAGGAACACATAATCTAGAATAGAACCGCAGAGTCCCGTTATTTGCAATGCAAAATTCCTCTCCCTGACCACTTTGTACTCTGACCATTACCTCTGCTAGCTTTGGATCCTCTTTCTGAGCAGCTTTAATCCTTTCCTGTAGAGTAGGCTGCACCACTAAGCTAGCAATACATGCTTGAGGACCACTCTTGACCAACTCTATGCTGAGTCTCTCTAGATCTCTCAGGATCGGATTTTGAATCTCCATAATTGCCAGCGCTAGTCCCACATACTTCCTACTTAGTGCATCAGCTACCACGTTTGCTTTCCTTGGGTGGTAACTAATAGTGCAATTGAAATCTTTAATAAGCCCAACCACCTTCTTTGCCTTATGTTTAGTTGATTCTGAGTGAAAAAGTACTTTAAACTTTTATGGTCGGAGAAGATTTCACATCACTCGCCATATAGGTAATGCCTCCAAATATTTAATGCATGTATTACTGCAGTCAATTCAAGATCATAGGTAGGGTAGTTCTTTTCATACTCTTTCAATTTCTTGGAAGCATACACTACCACCATGTCTTGCTGCATCAATACACAATCAAGTCCCTTTAAGAACGCATCACTGTAGATAACATATCCCTCACCCCCTAATAGGATGATCAACACTGGTGTTGTGACAAGCCTTTGCTTCAATTCCTGGAAGCTCTACTCACAGCTGTCATCCCATTCAAACCTGATGTTCTTCCTAGTTTGTCGCATTAGAGGCCCTAATAACGCTGAGAATCCCTTAACAAAAAGATGATAATAACCAGCCAGTCCCAAGACACTCCTTATCTCCTGGACATTCCTCGGTCTAGCCCAATTCACTACCGCGTCAATTTTACTAGGATCCACAGAAATTCCATCCCCTGAGATAACATACCCCAAAAACACAACCTTCTCGAGCCAGAATTCACATTTGCTGAACTTGGCATACAACTTCTTTTCCCTGAGCGTCTGCAAAACCTGCCTCAAATGCGTTTTATGCTCCTCATAGTTCCTTGAATAGACTAGTACATCATCAATAAAAACAACAACAAACCGGTCTAAATATTGGTGGAAGATCCTATTCATCAAATCCATGAATATTGTAGGAGCATTCGTTGTAACACCCCGACCCCAAGTGGGGCCTGGGATATTAACTTTTTACTACTAATTTATAGCGGAAGTAAATAAACTCAATTATTATTAAACAAGAGCGCTAATATTCCATATTACAATAATTTATTTCAAAAGAAGAATAATTACATAAGCATAAATATCCAGCATCATACTAATATTTCTAAATAATCTTTATTTTTCTATCCTCACCCGTAGCTTGCTAAGCCTGATTTCCAACATGCTCTTCAGAGTTATCTGAAATAAAAATATGATTGGAGTGAGACGACGTTCAGTAAGTAAATAAGATTATTATTAGTGTGTGGCCAAAATGAGCTTTTAAATAATTTCGTAAAATAATATTTAATACTATAACTTCAAGACTGCTTTTAGAATAAATATAGATTTAAAAATTTCTGCATAAAACTTTTGTCATCAATTTCAACAGTAAATTTTTACAATCATATACTATAACTGCTAAATTAGACTTTTAACTTTAAAACTGTAAAAATATTTAATGATAAACATACATATATTTTTTCTTATACGTTTTCTTTAGATCGTCATTTAAGCACCAAAATGATCCTTTTCACGTAAACTTACACTTTTCCTTCAAATCATCAGTAACTTTGTACACGTAATTAAATATGTATAAACATATATTATAAAAACCCACCCTTAGGCCTGTTTGCCGTAAGTCATGTTTACCCCCATGACTGGGTTGTGTGGTCCGAAGACTAGACTTAGCTGGCTGGCCGACCAAACTAAATCAACGTACGTAAACTTTAAGTGAGATTTTCCTTATTAAGTCCTGGTCCAGAACCAGGTGTGCACTCAGGGAAAATCCACTAACATAAATAACCACTCTGTAAATAGTGTGGGTGCACTCTGATCCGTATAAACTTTAAGCTGCGGTACCGAGCATCTGTAACTTTGAACTTTCGTTGTCATAAGGGGTTTTAAAATCATCTTATTATAATTTATGTAATTTAAAATAATATCGTGAAAATCTCATCTTTACTCATATTTTCATAAAAAATGTAACGTAGAAATAAACTCATGCCACACAATTTTTGTGTTAAAAATATATATAATTTTATTTTTGAATAGAAATAAATGCTAAAAATTTACCCGAGGGGATTAGAACATTTTTTAACCAAAAAAAATAGATACAAGTATATTAAAGATAGAACTGGTATAATTAAATACGTGTAAAAATAAACTCATAGAAATTTTGTGGAACTAATTAACATAATTGAAATTTACTTATAAAATAAATTCGGGTATGAATTTTAAATAAAAAAAAACTAACATAATCAAAATTTACTTACCTTCTTCCTTACGAACACTGTAACTATCTCTAAAAAATGAGATCGGAAAGAGTAGGTGATTGAGAACTTACTCAAAAATTCTCTCCACCACAATTTCTTTCACTCACTAATTCTTCTCTTCCTTGAAAAATTGTTGTGAAAAATGAAAGTTGAGAGCTCCCTATTTATAGGAAAATTTTGGGGAAGAAATGAAATTTATAAAAGTGTGGGGAGATGGATGAAATTATAATTTTTAAAAATTAAAGAATGGGCAAGGTATGGGTTGTGTATGGGATAGGGATGGAGGCCATGTGGGAGTGCTTGCCATCATTCCCACTAAATAATTTTTTAATTAATTACTTACCTAATTAATTAATCAATTACTTAATTAATTATTTTATTATTTTATTATTATTTTTTTCCTAATCATTATTATCATTATTATTATCATTGTTATTAATTTTAAACTACTTTTAGTATTTATTTATTTTATTGTTTATTTTTGAACAAGAATTAAATTTAAATTTTGAAAACTCATGTGGGCCCCACATGGTCTTGTGAGCTCCATACAACTTCGAGACCCGAATGGATCTTACGTAACTCGAATAACTCTTATACGATTTTATGCATCCTACATAACTTTGAGACTCGTGTAAACCTCCATAAAGCTTTGGGACTCATGTGGGCCCCACACAGTCTTGTGGGCCTCGCATAGGATACCTATATTATTATTATTATTTTATCATATATTTTTACAAATTATATCAGTCAAAACATTATTTTATGTACTTATTTACGTATATAAACAGTGTCTTATGGCTCCGGGACTCATGTGGACCCCACATAGTCTTGTGAGCCCCACATATAATACCTATATTATTTTCTTATTATGTATTTTTACAAATTATGTCTGTCAAAACACTATTTTAAGTATATATACTTATTTACGTGTACAAACAGTGTCTATTCTGTTTATCTTATGAAATTCCATTTTGACCAGGCCGACCTCCAGGGAGCGACTGAGCCGCAATGGTCTCTGAGCACTCGCTAAGACAGGGTCTTTCTTAGGCATCAAACATGGAATCAAGGATCCTACAGAAAAACACTTCTGTATTGATATTAACTTAATGACTATTTTTATTATTTTATTATTATTGTACTTTAATCATATATATATATATATATATATATATATTTTTGGATCATCACATTCGTCATACCAAAAGGCATAACAAGAAACTCATAATACCCGTACCTAGTCCTGAACGCCATCTTTGATACATCTTCTGCCCTTACCTTTACTTGATGGTAGCTTGATCTGAGATCAATCTTAAAATACACCCATGTACCCTAGAGCTGATTAAATAAATCATCTATACGGGGTAGAGGATACTTATTCTTGATTGTTACCTTTTTCATTTCCCTATAATCTATATACATCCTCAAGGACCCATCTTTTTTCTTCACAAATAGCACTAGAGCTCCCCACGGAGATACACTAGGTCATATAAAACTCTTATCAAGCAAATCTTGCAACTGATTCTTTAATTATGCCAACTCTGCTGGCGCCATTCAATAAGATGCTTTAGAGATCGGCGCTGTACCTGGAAGCAGATCAATGGAAAAATTCACCTCACGATCAGGTGGCAAGCCTGGTAGCTCATCTAGAAATACATCTGTAAACTCATTTACTACTGGCGTACTAGTGAGCTTCAATTCGTTCCCTAACATTTCCTTTACAAAGGTCACGAATCCTTGACAAACACTTAAGAGCAATCTCCTCGCCTAAATAGCTGAAACCAACTGAGGTCTGGATTGCACTCGTGACCCTATAAACCTGAATTCTGATCTTCCCAAAGGTTTGAATATCACTTCTCTTGAACGACAATCTATATTGGCAAAGTTAGCTGCTAACCAATCCATGTCGAATATGACATCAAACTTGTACATGTCTAGCACTATCAAATTAGTAGATAAAAATTTCCTTTGAATATCAGCTGGACAGCCTCAGAGCACCCTACTACACCTCACTACTGACCCAATTGGTGTAGTCACTAACAATTCAGTGTCTAATAACTGTGTTTCTGCCCCACACAATTTAATGCACTCCATAGATACGAACAAATGTGTAGCTCCTGAATCAAATAATACAATAACTTTAAAGGAAAACATGCTAACCATACTTGTCACCATGTCTCTGGCTGTCTCAGCATCATCCGGCGTCAAAGAGAAAACTCTGGCTAGAGCCATATTCCTCTATTGGCCTCCACGTGGTGCCTGATAGCCTCCCCGAACAGGTCTAGGAGTGGGAGCAGCACCAATATGAGTTTGACAGTCTCTCTTCATATGCCCTGGCTCCCCACATCGATAAAAAATACCTCACCCGACACGACACTCCCCTGAGTGTCTCTTCCCACAAGTCAGGCAAGTTGGAAAAGGCTACATACCATGAAAATCACGAGTCCCTGACTCCTGCCTCTGATCCCTATAGTAGCCACCTCTCTTCCACGAACCCCTACTGGACCCCTGCTGGGAATCAGAAGGCGTGGATCTCTTCCTCTATCTCTGCTCCTCAGCCTCCGACCACTCTCCAACTTTTGCCATAGTTGCCCTGTCTACCAACTCGGTAAAATCTTGCAATTTCAGGATCGATACTTACTTATTTAATTCTCTCCTAAGATCCCTTTCAAACTGTCGTACCTTCTTCGTCTCGTCTGAAATAATGTATGGGGTGAAGCGAGATAGCTCAATGGACCTCTTTGCGTCTTGCTGCACTGTTTGTTGTCCCTATTTCAGGTTCAAGAACTCCTCTATCTTGGCTTCTCTAGACAAGGCTAAAAAATATATATTGAAAAATATCTCCTTAAATTGCTCCTATGTCATCTCTATAGGCACTCTCCTCTGCTGCTCTAGGAGCTTCACTGTCGTCCACCATCACTCGGCCTCTCTAGTCAATTTATACGTAGCGAACAACACCCTCTGCTTCTCAGAACACTCTAGCACTGTAAATAAATTTTCAATCTCCTGTACCCAGTTTTCAGCGACTGCAGGATTAGTTCCTCTTGAGAAAACCAAAGGATTCATCTTAATGAACTTCTCAATTGAACTATTGTGGCTTGTAGACGGACCACCCAACTTTCTAGAGTTCTTGGCAATTTCAGTCATAACTTACTATGCCACACTACGTAGTACTGCGTCTGAATCGCCACCTACAGCGTCCGAGGGCCCAACACCCTCATTACCACTGGCATGGGCGCTACTACCTCCAGGGTTCATCTTGGAAAAAAAACAATAGACTTAGCTTAGGACCCTATTACCATAACATATCATCTAACTAGTATATTATATTCTTAACTAATTCATCACCCCTGATCTTAATTCAAGGTTCAATCCTGCAACCTAAATACCCAACCCGACAATAGTTTACCATGACTTTCTAGAAATCGTCACCCCAGGAAAATAACATAAGCCATCACGAAAGTTTTGCATCTAGACTACAAAACCAGACCTCAAATTCCTTTATCCTATATTCTGGTATTATTATTGCTGCATTCTAGAGTCAACAGAACCTAGCATCCTAGGCTCTGATACCAAACTGTAACAACCTGCTTAACTTACCACAAAATCAACCATATTACTTATCATTAACTTAAAACATAACAAAGGCAATCTGAACCCGTGGGTAACAAGGATACACCTGTCATATATGACATAAATCTAAGCAGTAGTAAATATAAATCTCATACATTCAACCATAAAATACAATATACCAGAGTTACCTACGTTTTACCATATACTGTATAGATATACAACCCTCAAAGTCACCAAAAGATAAAATTAGGATCTAATACCAAAAACCAGCTGATCCTAACTCAAAACTTACCCTCATAGCGGGGTAGTAAAACTATCTCAACGGCGGCCGCGGTCCGCCGGTCTTTCTGGGTTCCCTGAAATGGTTTAAGCTGGGGTGAGACACCTCTCAGTAAGGGAAATAAACTAAATACAGCAGTGTGAAAACATGAATATTTAGGTGTTATAATAAATATACAGTACATAATGCATGCTTGAAAACACTGACAATAACATAATTGAGTAAACATACAATTTCATAGTTTACTAAATCATATTATACTCCACTGTTTATAAAATAATCTCATATAATTAGTAATTCTGAAATTTACCCAGGATGTATAGCTAGCTGATGTCATGTATTACTCCCATGACGGGTTGTGCAGCCCTAAGGTGGGACCCGACAATGACTGGTCGACCACTACCGAGTCAAAAATGTCGGTAAGTATGATAGACCTGCCACACCATGGTCTGAACTGCTAGGTGGACGTCTACAACTCTATACTGAAAGCCACATCGACTATCCATCTCCCACCCCCTCTATTAGTAGGGGCAGTTAGCACAAGTCTAAATTGAACTGAACTGTATAGTTACAGTATCGTGTTCTTGAAACTGATCTGAACCATCATCCAGGTTTTGATTACATATAGTACATGATAATATACTGTTTAATGTGAATATATTGATAGTATTTTCTGATTTCTATAATAACATAAATAAATACGCCCTTGCGCCAAATATATTCATAACTGCGGCCTTGCTCCGGCTATCAATCACGGCCTTACGCCGAACATAACATACATACTAATTTAAATAAATGTATTACTTATCATGTATTTTGAAATCATAATGTACTACATTATCTTGTTATTTCTAAAAATTACTGAATCATGCTTTAACTGTAAAATTGACTTAACATAATGCGATATGCGTAAAATATTATTCATGCCACACAATGTTAAATAAAATCATACATTCTATTCTGAAATCATATTTCCTGACATTTCATATTAAAATATATATTCCTGTATAACAGCAGTATTTTTCCAAATATACATTTTCTCAATAATACTTATATATAATACATGCTTTTTGAACATAAATCTACTAATAAATAATAATAATTTTCATAAAAAATTACTGTTTTAGTTTATTCCCTTACCTGACTACTAAAAAGCCTTTGCATTGTCTAGTCCTACACCCGCAGGGTTCCTCGTTCAACATCCTGAAAACAATATCTCCCTAAACAAAATTTCAGTATTTCTTCGAGTACTACATTTTCTACAACTATAAGAAAGCCAAATACTAAATAAAAAGACTTACCTTGAATTTGGGATGAAATCCAAGTTAACTCCACCAACGATCCACTCCAGGAGACTTGAAGAGAACTTCCCCATGAGTGTCGTGGTAGCCTTGGATAGTCGAACTGACAAGAATCTAACCCGAAATCTCAGAGAGAAGGGGGAAGGAATGAACGAGAGAGAGAGAGAGAGAGAGAGAGAGAGAGAGAGAGAGAGAGAGAGAGAGAGAGTGGGAGAGGGTTTTTGCGCTTAATTCTTCTGAAAAATTCGACTTTAGGCTATTTATACACCTGCACTCGTCAATGAACCACGTCTTTTTTTCTACGAGGCCAAGAAGGGAGTTCGTCAACGAATGCTTATTCCTCGTCGATGAAATTTAGAGCTGAAAAAAAATAGTCTCTCGATATCTTCTCGTCGAAGAGACACTTGTCCTTGTCAACTATCCCAATAAGCCACTTCGTTGACGAATGCTTCGCGTTCCTCGACGAGGACCCGCTGTGACCCCCTTTTACAATTACCTCTTTCTTCTCTTTATTATTTAATCATTATAATTTCTTCGGGTCTCTACATATAGCCCCTTTGACCCAGTACAATTTGTCGATGAGATGGCTCTTTCATCGACGAATCATCTACGCATTTCATCGACGAACCGGTTCTTTCAGCAACGAACCCTATTCCGATATTTTACAACTCGTTCAATATCTATTCGTCAACGAGGCTTTGAATTTCGGCGACGAAGAGTATAAGGGCCTTCGTTGACGAGAACAATGGCTTCGTCGACAAAGCCTAGAAATTTTACCTTTTTATGCCTTTACTTATTTATTTAATCTAAAATTCTCGGGTCAGGTTCTTGCACTCTGGATGTTGTATTCTGGATGGTATATACATTATGTCTTTTGCTGTTAGGTTGTGTATGTGAAATGCCTATTTACCCGGTACCCAATGCGAGTCGGGTTATGTGTATGCTATCAGAGTTGTTGACGTGGCCGATATATGATTACTTGATAATGTTTTTTTATAAAAAAAAATTGGTACGAAAATCGGGGCATCATATGTTCAGTACCATAACTTAAAGTTCAAATGGATCAAGAGTGCACACACATTGTTTATAGAGTGATTTTATATGACAATGAATTTCTCTTAAGTGCACACCTAGGTCGGACCAGGGCTTAATAGGGAAAATCTCACTTATAATTTACGATTTGATTTAGTTTAGCCAGCCAGTCAGCTAGCTAAGTCTAGTCTTCGGACCGCACAACCCTGTCATGGGAGTAAAAATGACTTACGGTTAACATACCTAAGGGAGGTTTTTACAATATATGTATATATTTATAATTATGTGAACAAAGCCATTGATGATTTGAAGGAAAAGTACATGTCTATGTGAACAGGGTCATTTTTGTGTTTAAATGATGATATGAAGGAAACGTATAAGGAAAAGTATATACATATATAATTAAGTATTATAGTTACAGTTTTTAAAGTTAACAAGTTCAATTTAATAGTTAAAGTATATAGTTATAAAATTTTACAACTATAGTTGATGGTAAAAGTTTTATGTAATAACTTTTAAATTTTATTGTTATTTTAAAAGTAGTTTTGAAGTTATAGTATTAAATATTATTTTACAAAATTATGATATTGTGAAAGCTCATTTTGGTCACATGCTAATAATAATTTTATTTACTTATTGAGCGTCGTCTCGCTCCGATCATTATTTTACATTTCACATAATTCTGAAGAGTGTACTAGAAATCTGGCATAATAAGTGCATGGGTGAGAATAAAAAGAGTAGAGTAGAATAAAAATTTAGCATAATACAATTTAGAATATATTCGTGTATTTTAGAATTTTAAGAAGTTTAATTTTAATAGTTGAGACATATATTTGTAATAAAGTTAATTAGTGTTCTAGTAATATAAATAATTGAGATTTATTTGCTTCCACTAAAAGATTTATATATAGGAACCCACTCGGGTTTGGGACGTTATAGGAAATGTTTTTTGAACCTTCGTTTGAGCTACATAAAAAGCTTCACCATTTGTAATCACACCTCTTTGAAGAGTTACAAATAGTATTTGTACTATTGGGTATTTCTAATTGCTATTGATAATTTGAAATTCGCCCAAGTTGTAATGTTCTGGAAGTAGTGGATTGTTCGTCGCTACTATAAGACGTATGTAATTCTGTACTGAACCTCGTAAATTCTTGTGTTGTTCTTTATTACTGTCTTTTATTATTAGTTTATGCATTACTTTAGTTTTGTTATATATTCAATAGCAATAGTTGTTGTATTGGTGTTTGGCATAAGTGGGGTGTCCGACACAACAAAGAGAATATTGGTTGATAATAGGAGCGTTAGGTTACCACTTTACCTAAAATTTTAAGCTATTAGGTTATGGGCTAACAATGTATATCAAGCTTTAACACTCCTCCGCACGTGCAGCCCAACAGTAATGCAGAGATATACACACGATAAATAACACTCACTCTAAGGAACACAATAATTTTTTTAAGCACCACAAAATAAATGCGAGTAACAATACTAGAGTTCGGGACCTCCTGGAAATTAACTCTGATACCATGTTAGATTACCACTTTACCTAAAATGTATATCAAGCTTTAACAAGGAGCTCATAACACATCCTTTGCTTGGGCATGTTTCAACAAATGGAAATAGTTACCAGTTGGCTAAAGCTAGTAAGGATGCCCTTAGTTGGTTTTGTGGGAGAAACTGCACAGTGCTAGACTATATAACGTTGTCAACCTCCTTAGGGATTGCAAGAACACTATTATAGTAGATTGATGGTGATTTTCTCATAGTGAAGATCCTATTTGTGTATTATGTGACTCCATGGGAAGACCGTCATTGGATCGAACCTATTTGTGCATTATGTGACTCCATGGGAAGACCGTCATTGGATCGAGTGAGAGTGTAACCTACATATGCCACCCAATGGTCAAGTTTTTGACTTGGTACATGGTGAGGGAAGCTCCGAAGAGATTATGTTATGGCTTGTTGATGCTACTTCATTGTCTTGAGAAGGAAGGTAAACTCAACATAATAATGGCTACACGTAGAAAAGCTTCAACTACCTCCTTAGAAAAATGAGATTCTCAATCATACAACCCTAAAAAAAAGACAATTTAGAGAAGACCCCATGTCCCAAAGTCTAGACATCTAAAATGAATTTGGACTACATAAAAGATCAAAATTACACATCAATAATAATTCGTCTTCTATTTCCTATCCCTCCCATGGTTTCTCAAAATTAAAACTTGAAAATTTCAATATGAAAGTCATACCCCAAGCTCTAAATATTAAGATTTGAGATATTTTCAATATTTTTTTTCCTTATTAAAATAAGCATATATCTTAAAAAAAAACAATACTTTAATCTAAATATTAAAGTTTCTTCTTCCTATTTATTTGTCGCAAGCGACAAGAAACTAAACCAGTGACCTTTATATGTGCATTTAATATCTTTCTATAGTTCTAAATACAGTCAATGAATTAGTTTTCTTTTATATCAACCATTAGTTTATGTTGACTTTTGACTATGGACTATCCATTATACCCAACTCATCTTTCTCCCAAACCCATAAAAAGTCAATTCTCATCCATTAATCTTCTTAAAATCTATTGAATTAACATATTTTTCAATATATAATAAAAATTAATCTTGAGGGAAAATAAAATTAATTTTGGGTCACAGTTAACGAGATTTTTCCCAAATAATAATCGAACTCAAGCTGTTTTTTAACCCTGTATGAATTATTTATTTAACTAAATGTAAAACAACGATATTCTCCTCTTTAAACACTTACTAATATAACTGACTCGTAGGCATACATATGTATTGCACTAATTAGTTTTAATAATAATATCATAATTTTATATTATTTGTTCACCATAGTTGGCAAATATTGATAAATTTATATGAACAATATTATAATATTTATAAAAATGTGTGTAGTATATAAGACTCTAAAAATATTATGGACACATATATATGATATAAATTTATTTGCAGTGGATCAATTTAAATATAAATTAATTGAGAAAAAAATACAACTTTAAACCACAATAAATATTGAATGGGGATTTAAAATATAAAATTTAAGTAAATTTTAAATAACTTATTTTATAACATATGGAAAGTTGAACACTTATTAAATTACCCGCATTTATGCATTTATATATAAATATATACTTATATATAATTGTAATTTTTTATATTGAAACTTTTTGGTGGAAGATAGGTGAGAAAACAATCACTTATTCTAATTTTAATGTATATATTATATGTAAACAAAAATGTAACACTATATATATATATATATATATATATAATAATAATATTAATTAAAATTAATTCTATAATTTTAGTGGACAAAAATTGTATTGTATTGTGTATATTATATTGAATATTTTAAAAATAATTCCAACTATTGTGCTAATTTTAATGTATATAATATACACAAACAGAATGTAACACAATATATATATATATATATATATATATATATATATGCTTCTATATTTTTTTATAATATAAATTAAAATTAATTCTAAACTATTAGTATATGTAAATATAAAAAATGATAAAAAAAGCAGAAACTAATAATTTAAATTAATTTTATAATATAAAAGTATTAAAAAAGAAAGTGATGGAAAGTTGTTGAGTAGGCATCATTTTTTAAAAATTTATTTTAGCGAAATTCATTCATATTGAGATTTTTAAATTTTTTCTAATAAGACAAAATAATTTTAACAATACTAAAACAAAATTAATAGGATCAATGGAGAGAGAGAGAGAGAATTTGATAAATAAATTTAAAAGGAAGTATTGTGGCTTACAGGATTGTTCAAGGAGCTAGGTATTCAGTAAGGTGGAGTTCAGCTGCATTGTGATAGTTAAAGTGTCATTTATTTGACGAAAAATCAAGTGTATCATGCGAGTACCAAACACATGGATGTGCAGTTTCATAGGATCGAGAAATTGGTTGCTTCTGGTGAACTACTTGCTTGAGAAAGTTCATACCTCTGAGAATGTAACAGATATGTTGATAAAGTTTGTTACCAAAATGAAACTATCGATGGTTTCAGCAAATGGTCAACGGTTTGAGATACCGAGAGCAAACCGTCTCAGCAAAGTCCAGTTAGCCGTTGACGGTTCCTTCTACGAATAAATACTGAGATCTAACATTTTGGAATTCAGCCAAAACCGTAAACGATATGGAGAAATCGTTGACAGTTTCACCCCAGCATGCTGATTTTACTATGCTTTTCTTCTTGTGTATGGCATCTACTCAAAGATATGAGCCACAAAACACAACAGAACCCCCGGACCCAAAGTCATGAGAGATCTAAAATGGACTTGGACTACATAAAAGATCAAAATTACACATCAATAGTAATTTCGTCTCCTATTTCATATCCCTCCTATAATTTCTCAAAATTAGAACTTGAAAATTTCAATATAAAAGTCCGACCTCAAGCTCTAACTATTAAGACTCGAGGTATTTCTAATTTTTTTTTCTTACTAAAACAAACATACATATTCAAAAAAAAAAAAAAAACTTTAATATTATATATATTTATATGATTGTGTATATCAATGCTTTAAAAAAAATAAAAAAATCAATCCATCAACGTTTTTCAATTCTCTGTCCTTGGCAAAAGTTGGCTTCATTTCATGTTGAGGCTGAAAAATTCCTTTAGTTTTTCCCATTTATTTGCACCAGCGACTAAACAAGTGACCTTTATCTGTGCATTTAATATTTTTAAAATTCAGACAGCGAACTAGTTTTCAACCATTAATTAATGTGGACTGTTGACAATACCCAACTCATCTTTCTGCCAAACCAATTTGTAGTTAATTCTCATCCATTAATCTTCTTAAAATCTATTGAATTAACATATTTTTAATACATAATAAAAATTAATCTTGACGAAAAAAAAATTAATTTTAGGTCACAGCCAATGAAATTTTTCCCGAATAATAATAATCGAAACTCAAGCTGTTTTTTAATCCTGTGTGAATTAATTATTTAATCATATGTAAAATAATAATATTCTTTTCTTTAAACACGTGCTAGTAGAACTTACTCGCACTTTGCGTTTGGCATACATATGTATTTCGATAATTAGTTTTATATTAATATCATAATTTTATATTATTTATTCAATATAGTTGACACGTATTGATACATTTATACGAACAATTATATATATATATATATATATTAAATAATATTAATTAAAATTAATTTTATAATTTTAGTGGAGAAAAATTATATTGTATTGTGTATATTAAATTGAATATTTAAAAAATAATTCCAACTATTATGCTTATTTTAATGTATATAATATACACAAACAGAAATGTAAGATAGTATATATATTTCTATATTTTTTATAATATAAATTAAAATTAATTCTATATTTTTAGTAAATATAAATATAAACCCAATGATAAAAAAAAGTAGAAATTAATAGTTTGAATTGATTTTATAATATAAAAGTATTAAAAAAGAAAGTTATGGAAAGTTGTTGAGTAGACATCATTTTTAAAAAATTTATTTTAGTGGACATCATTCATGTTGAGATTTTTTAATTTTATCTAATAAGACAAAATAATTTTAACAATGCTAAAACAAAATTAATAGGATCAATGGAGAGAGAGAGAGAGAGAGAGAGAGAGAGAGAGAAATTTAATGAATTTAGTGAAGCTCCTGCAAGATCAAAGAGCAAGAGAAGTTTAAAAAATAAATTAGAAATGATAAAAAAAAATTTAGTGAGACATGCATGGTCCCTCTACCCTTTTGATAGGAGAGAGGTGGGGAAAAAAAATATGAATGTTAAAATTAATTGTAGGGCCCACGTGGACCCCTTCCTCTGCTAGAGAGAAACTAAACTAAATTTTTAAAAAACATTGGAGTCCTCATGGGACCCCTATGTTGAGAGAGAGAGAGAGAGAGAGAGAGAGAGAGAGAGAGAGAGAGAGAGAGAGAGAGAGAGAGAGAGAGAGACCGGACGAGAGAGAATGTAAAAAAAAAAAGGATGAAAAAGAAAAAAGAAAAGATTGTTGATTACGTATTTTTAGGAAAATTATACAGGGGACCTCTCTAGCAAGATCGAACTTAGGAATGGGTCTTTGGTGCGAATATATAATGTCTAATTAAGGTATAAAATTATTGATTACGTATTTTTAGAGAAATTATATAGGAGATCTCCCTCTCCACGTGTTTGTGTACCTATATTTTAAATATTAGATATATAGCAAATTGGTCCTACATTTATACAGGGCATCTCTCTCTCCACATGTCTGTGTACCTATTTCATACATTAATAAATATGAGACCAATTTGCCACATGTCTAACATTTATATTGTGCTTGCAAGTATGAATTTTGAACATTAGATTTAAATTTTGGTAGATTTAGACAAATTTTAATACAATTTTGTATTATGTTTCATCCAAATTCAATACAAATCCAAATCCAAGTCCATAGTCTATACAAACATAATGTTAACATACAGTTAAATAGATTCGTGGAGAGAAAGATTCCTATATAATTTCTCATATTTTTATCCTACATGATTTGATTATTCAATTAAATGTGAAAGAGTCATCATTAATCTCTTATATATATACATAAAGATTAACAAAAAATGTAGATAATGTTTGGAAGTATAGATTTCAGACCTCTGATTTATATTTGTACGGATTTGAAAAAATTTTAATATAATTTTATATCGTTCTATCCTAATCCAACACAAGCCCACATTTAAGATCTCTCTAAACATGGAGTTAATGTTAATAGAACTAAGTTCGAGAATATAGTATGCAATGGAAAAACAATTAGCACTTACACCCCTTTCTTTTGAGGGTTTTTAGGGATAAGAGGGGATGTAATTCGAAACGGTATGTCACAATTGTACTTACAAAAACGATATGATTGGGAGATCAAATTACAATTATTGAAAATTAAAAAAAAAATTATAATTAGTAATTATCACATTCAAAGAAAGTATAATAGACAGATGAAAGAGAATAAAGCCCAAGTGGGCAGACCCAATATAGGTCCACTACTGTTAGGAGCAGGCTTGAAGTTAGATTGGTGGGCCTGGAGGGAGGAGATAAGGGTTGGATTGGTGGCCCTGCAGTTCTAAATGGGCTTGAATTAAATTTTAACTTTTTAGTTATGTGTAATGGGCCTGGCAGACCCAGTTCTTTCAAGAAATAGGCATGGCCAGCAAGGCAGACTTTTTTTTACCTTTGGAATTCAAATTTAAATTTAAATTTGTATGAATTTAAATAAAATATTTTATAAAATTGCATTGAATTTTCAGTTGAGTTAACAATTAAGTTCACATTCATCCTTCAATATATAATAAATTTTGGATCTATTTAGTGAAGCAAATAATTTTCTTGTTAGCTACTTATTTAAACAACCAAGTTGTTTTCCAAGCAAACTCATTGGCAAGATTCCAAGCAGAAATTGATTTTTATTTTCTTCATGCACCTTGAGCTTGCAGTTTATTGTAACAATGCAAAAGCATGCTAAGGATGTAGTTGCCCAAAACCTCATTAAGTTGGTGTAAAAAGGCTAAAGAGCATCGGTTCTAATTAAAGGATGACTTATTACTAATATACGAAAACTGACTCTTA
Source organism: Malania oleifera (assembly GCF_029873635.1). Lineage (NCBI taxonomy): Eukaryota > Viridiplantae > Streptophyta > Magnoliopsida > Santalales > Ximeniaceae > Malania > Malania oleifera. The sequence continues at coordinate 20,924,364 of NC_080419.1, read as the reverse complement.
GTGTAACGCCCCGAACCCTCCACGTGAGGCCCAGAATGCCACATAGGAAAACCTACATAAATCCTTGTAATAGTCTCTGATATCATGAATACACAACCCGCCCCCAAACTGGGGTCCCATGCAACGGAAGAAAAATCTGCTCAAAACACGTTACCAGAGTTATAATTGTCTCAAACACACATACAAAACTCCTTGTCATTATATTACAACCCAAAATAACAAAACACGACAACTAGTGCCTCACCAGCTCTGACAACCACTACCGGCAGTCTAATCCTAGCCCCGTGTAGTACGCTAGATTCAGTTCCCTATAGGACCTGAAATATGAGATGGATATTGGGGTGAGAGGCTTCTCAGTAAGGTGATCAGATTATCATCAGTGTGTGGTGAACATGAGTTTTAGTGTAAAAATAATATTTCCATTTATTTAAGTAAGTAGAAAATGACATTTAAAAATTGTATTCACCTGTATTACCAAAAATACGTATACCTTTCCTTCATAACATAATTTGGCTCAATATAACCCATTTATTGCAAATTCACAAATATATGCATAGAAGAACCAACCTCTTGGGTTACTGGACTAACAACATGCTTCCCCCAATGACAGATTGTGCTGCCCAAAGGTTGGACTTAGCATCTGGCTAGCCGACTAATGCTAAGTCAAAGTAACTATTCTGTAAATAAGATTTGCCCACCCTATCCTGGAATGTACCTCGGTAGGGTCCCCTAGAATGTCCTTCAAGAGGGGTCTCCTGGCATGTCCTTCAGGAGTAGTACTGCACCCAGGCCAAATTGACTATCCCATACCACACTTTCATACCAGTGTGGTTGCACTCCCTCCTGATTAGTTACAGTACCGTGCTCACATTACATTTGATCCCTCAGGGTTCTTAAACCATATATTGTAATTTACATAATAAAGCTGTAATAAAATCTCATTTTTGTAATTCAGTATAAAACATGTCATATCGTATCTCGGCATCGAGCCATCATATCATAACCTGACATACAAACGTCATTTCATAACTCGGCATACAGCCGTCATTTCATAACCCGACATACAGCCGTCACATTTTGTACTGATAAAACATCTGATAAAACTATCATGTTTAATTATGTTGTAATACTCGTTCTCAAACCACACAATTTTGACTGATAAATCATAATATAATAAAGTGCGTGGGGAACATAAAATTTGCTGAAAACAAGGGTGTGATCATCTCTAGGGTTTAATTTAACTCAACTATATGTTTTACAAGAAAAAGGAGATGATCAAACCATTCACTTTAGATTTCCCTAAATACGTATAATAATCAAAACTATCATTTTCATAAGTCTGGTTCGTTTAGAAAATCACATATACCATTTCTAAAATCATATACATCAGTTTAATCAATTTATATTTCAAAAAGAGCTGACCTAATCTAATCCCCTTACCTGTTCTCGAAAAATTTGCCTAAAACCTTTAGAAACACGAAACCCTAGCCACTTAAATCTACCGAGGATCAACAACCTATAAGCCAGGAGGAGGGAGAGAGGATCGAGGAGCACGAGAGAGTGTTTCGAGAGGCTTAGGAGAGAGAGAGAAACGTGAGAGAGAATGAGAGAGCTCCCAAAAACCTAATTTAGAGAGAGAGAGAGAGAGAGAGAGAGAGAGAGAGAGAGAGAGAGAAATGAGAGTTATAAAATTGTTAAACTTGCTTCCTACTTAAGTAGGCTCAGCCCAAGGAAAACCATCGACAGTTTTCCAAAGCTTTACAAAATCACCGACGGTTTGGCACTTAAAATGTCCTCGGCACTTTTAATCGTCGACGGTTTCCTGAGATTCCCTGAAACTATTGACGGTTTCCTGAGATTCTGAAACCGTCGACGGTTTGGTCCTGTGCCAAACTGATTTCCTCTTTTCTTTCCCTTTCTCTTTTATTTTTATTTTTCCTTTTATTTTCTTGGTTTGGGTTCCTACATCCTCCTCTCCTTATAAAAAATTTCTTCCTCGAAATTTGATAACTAACTTTCACCACAATCACTGGATTATCACTGATCGGCTGGACCGACTCTAGGAAGACCCAGTGGCCACCCACATAGTAGCCCCGTCCCAAGTTTATTAACTATACTCACTTATCGCTGAGGAATACCCTAGTTACATACAATGTCTCTGGGAGATTAAAATAACTATTCAAAACTCTCCCAAAGACCATCCATATACTAAAACAAAAAATAAACAGATAAATTAAACAAACATATATACAAAACCAAACTCCTACTTATACTGCCATACTTACTTGTCTAGCATTGAACCTCATTGAATAACTGTGGGTACGTCTGACGTATCTCCTCCTCAAGTTCTCATTAAACTTCCTCTACTATGTGATTACGCCAGGGTACCTTCACTAGAGGAATTCTCTTAGTACGTAGCTCCTGTTCCTTACGGTCTAGGATATTAACTGGTATTTCATCATATGCCAAAGTGTCCTTAATCTACAAAGACTCATAACTTATCACATATGAAGGGTCTGGGATGTACTTCCTCAGCATGGACGCTTGGAACACGTCGTGGATCCTAGACAGTGCTGAGGGTAATGCTATCCTGTAAGCTACTGGACCAACCCTCTCTAGAATCTCAAATGGTCCGATGTATCTAGGGCTTAGCTTACCCTTCTTTCCAAACCTCATCACTCCCTTCATCAGAGAAACCCTCAAAAATATCATATCTCCCACTTCAAACTCTAGCTCTCATCAACGTGTATCTACATAGCACTTATGCCGACTCTTTGCTGTTTTAATCCTTTCCCTGATGAGTTTGATCTTTTTAAAGGTTTGCTGTTTCATTTCCGGCCCTAAAATTTGTCGCTTACCAATCTCATCCTAAGATTAGCACCTTCGACCATATAATTTTTCATATGGTGCCATCTCGATATTGGTCTGATAACTATTGTTATAAGCAAACTCAACTAATGACAGATATTGAATCCAACTACCTCTAAAATCCAATACACACGCTCGTAGCATATTCTTTAGAATCTGAACGGTCCTCTCTGACTGTCCATCGGTCTGTGGGTGAAATGTGGTACTAAAAGTGAGTTAAGATCCTAATGCTTCCTACAAACTCTTTCAAAATCAGGAAGTAAATCGTGGGTCCCGATCTGAAACGATGGACACTGGCACGCTATGCAATCTGACTATCTCCTGAACGTACAACTCTATCAATCTGTATAGGGAGTAGTTAACTTTAATTGGAACGAAGTGAGTAGTCTTCGTTAGTCAGTCAACAATTACCCAGATGACATTTTGTCCATGAAGTGCTAATGGTAATCCCGTGACAAAGTCCATGGAAATGTGCTCCCACTTCCACTAAGGAATGTGAAGTGGTTGCTATGGTCTTGTTGGCCTCTGATCCTCGGCCTTCACTTGCTAACATGTCAAGCACTGCTCTATGAATCTGGCACAATCTCCCTCTTCATATTATTCCACCAGAAAGATTCTCGTAGATCCCTGTACATCTTAGTGCTCCCTAAATGCACTGTATAGAGAGAATGATGTGCTTCTTCCAGAATGGTTCTTTTAATCTCAACATCATTTAGTACACATATCCTGGTGTAAAACCTCAACACCCTATCGTCTGAGACATTGAAACCTACCCTCAACCCACTATGTACTTTATCCATCAACTTCACCCGCTCTACATCTTTCATATGAGTTGCCTATGCTAGCAATGAATAACTGGTGATCTCCTTCCACTATCTCCACACCAAACCTTTCTAGGTTCATCCTGATCTAATGTTGAGCTACCACTGCCGATACCGACGCGTTCACTAACTTACGACTCAATGCATCTGCTACTGCATTAGCTTTTATTGGGTGGTAATTGATGGTACAGTCACAGTCCTTTATTAGCTCTAGCCACCTTTGTGGTCTCCTATTTAGTTCTTTCTGTGTGAAGAAGTATTTGAAGCTCTTGTGCTCTGTAAAGATCTCACATCTTTTACCATACAGGTAGTGCCTCCAGATTTTTAATGCATACACTACTGCTTCCAATACCATGTCATGTGTGGGATAGTTCTTTTCGTACTCCTTAAGCTGCTAATGACCCATCCATGCTGCATTAGAACACACCCGGGCCCTTTCTGAGACGCATCACTATAGATCACAAATCAACCATCTCCTAATGGAATGGTCAAAACTAGTGCAGTGACTAGACGCTACTTAAATTCCTAGAAGCTCTGATCGCACTCACTAGTCCAATCAAACCTCACATTCTTCCTTGTTAGCCATGTCAGAGGATCTGATAGTCTAGAAATCGCTTTACAAACTAGCGATAGTATCCTACCAGACCTAAGAAACTTCTAACCTCATGCACATTTTTTGGTCTCGTCCAATCAACTATCGCCTCTATCTTACTTGGGTCCACTGAAACACCTTCCTTGGATATTACGTGTCCTAGAAATGCAACTTGTTCCAACCAAAATTCACATTTCTTCAATTTAGCATACAACTTCCTTTCTCTAAGCACTTGAAGTACTAGTCTCAAATAAGCCTCAATGTCCTCAAGACTCCTCGAATAAACCAAAATTTCATTGATGAACACCGCTACAAACTAATCCAAATACCGATGGAAGACTCTATTCATCAAGTCCATGAATGTTGCAGGAGCATTGGTCAATCCGAAAGGCATAACCAGAAATTCATAGTGGTCATACCTGGTTCGGAATGCAGTCTTTGGCACATCCTCTGATTTAACTTTCACCTGATGATACCTATATCGAAGATCAATCTTGGAGAAGACATGTGTGCCCGGAAGCTGGTCAAAAAGATCGTCAATACGGGGTAACGGGTACTTATTCTTAACTATCATTTTATTGATTTCTCTGTTGTAATGACCTGCTTAATTTCCATAGATTTTTTTTCCATAACATAAGATAAACATAATCCACTTGAACTCGTGGGTACCAGGGATATAACAAAAATAAAAAACGGAAGCCTACGCAGTAGGAAATGCAAAAATCATAATTACTCATAACACCATACACTATACCATCCATCATAATAGCAGAGTTACTACATCCATTATATACACATCCCAAATAAGAAAGACCTAGGGACATTTCCCACAAAATCCAACCGTCCCCAAAAAAACTTACCCTTCAGACAGGACTGATCAATGGTACTATATCAGCGGAGCTTTCCCCACTCTCTTATCAGGGGCTCCTGAAATATTTATAAAATTTTGGGGTGAGACACCTCTCAATAAGGGAAATAAACTAATAATAGTGTGTGGTAACATGAGTATGTCTGTATTCTATCTAAAATCATACATAAACATATCAGTATAACTGTCTATATCATATCTGGGTAACATATAATCTCATATCATGGCAGAACGTACATGATTTTCATAAAAACAATTCATTTCATATAATATAATACAAAACCACCCTAGTAGGTTAGCTGGCTATTGTCATGTATTACCCCCACATGACTGGGTTGTGTGGCCCGAAGGTGAGACCTAACAATGGTTTTTCCGACCACGGCCAAGTCAAGTGTATAGAACGTAAGTCCGATGAGTCTGCCAAACCTGGTCCGTACACCAGGGGCGCTCACACTTCTTAAAACCACATTGACCATCTAATCTCACTCCACTCTGTACAACGACGTTAGCACAAATATCATGATGAATCATGAACACATAACATCGATACCGTGCAAGTGCTACCCTAAACCAAGCCAACCAGGTTCTGATAGCATATAACATATAATGAAACTGTGATACATGGATATTTCATACTATTAATTGCCAAAACAATATCATTATGTCGTTTTGCATATATACGTATATCATGAAAATCAACGGCTCGTACGCTGGTATTTCACATTTTACCATAGCACAGTTCGTATGCCAACAAATCATATCCATAGCTCAACCCGTACACTAGCAAATCATATCCATAGCTTGGCCCATATGTCAGAAAATCATATACATAGTACAACCCGTACGCTGGAAAAACATATCCATAGCTCGGCCCGTACGCCGACAAATCATACACATAGCTCGACCCGTATGCCAGCAAAATATATCCGTAGTTTGGCCCATACGCCAACAAATCATACACATAACTCGACCCGTATACCGACAAACATATAAAAGTCTCGGCCCGTATGCCGTTTTTCCATTATAAAAATCCATATCTTTATCATATTCCCAGAAAACAGTATTTCATAATAATTTCTACTCATGCCACATGAAACAGGTTTTTCGTATATTTAACATACCATCATTTTCAGTAGTATTTTCCAAATATAAAACTTATATATATATTTATTTTCCTGAAATAAAATGTTGTAATAACTTACATACATTTTCATAAAATAACTAGCTTAGTTTATCCCCTTACCTAATTCCTGAAAGCCCCTAACAGATATATTCCTGCACCTGTAGGGTTCACCGCTCAACACCCTAAAAATGATATTTCTTAAAACTAAACTTCAGTATTTTTCTATATACAACACTTCTTATAACTGTAGGGAAAACATATTATAAATAAAACACATTACCCTGGATTTGGGATGAATTTCAAATCGACTTTCCTCACTATTAACTTAGGCAGAATTGCAAAGAACTTCGCCACGAGCGTCGTGGTGGCCTCAGATCTTCAATCCAGCGAGAAATGGGGCTAGGATTAAAGAGAGAAGGGGAGGGAAACATAGAGAGAGAGAGAGAGAGAGAGAGAGAGAGAGAGAGAGAGGAGAGGTTTCTGCGCTAAAAATTATGTTAAAAATCTGAGTTTCATCTATTTATAGAGCCGGATTCGTCGACGAGACACGTCACCTCGTTGACGAGTCCTATAGAAAATTCGTCAACGAACTCGCACCCTCGTCGATGAGTTTTATTCTGCCTTAAATCCTCTCTCGGTATTTTCTCGTCGACGAGATCCTGAAGAGCCCTTGTCGACGAAATCCCTGTGTTCGTCAACGAGTCTTATAAAAATTTCTTGGGTTATTACATTCTCCCCTCCTTATAAAAATTTCATCCTCGAAATTTACTATCTACATTACCTTCTATCATCTCATAAAAGCAAATGGTCTACTTATTTTATTACTTACCCTCACTTATAGGGGAGGAATACCATGGTTACATTCCAAGTCCTGGGAGATTACATATACAAAAGAAAATTTCTTCCAAAACTAAAATGCTACACTAATTAAACCATTATATGTACCTGCAAAAGAAATATTACCTAACTACTTAAACTTCTTGAAATAGTTGTGGATACTTCTGCTTCATCTGCTCCTTGGAATCCCAAGAAACCTCTTCTACCGCATGATTCCTCCAAAAAACTTTTACCAGAAGAATCTCTTTGTTACATAACTCCTGCCTTTCCCTATCCAGAATCTGTACTGGTACCTCCTCATACACTAGTGAATCACTGAGCTCTAATTCACCATAGCTGATGATATGAGAAGGGTCTGGAACGTACTTCTTCAACATAGACACGTGGAATACATCGTGAATTCTGGATAACACAAGTGGCAAAGCTAGCTTGTAGGCACCAGCCCCACTTTCTCTAGAGTCTCAAATGGACCGATAAACCTATGACTAAGTTTACCCTTCTTTCCAAATCGTATAACCCCTTTCAACGGAGCTATTTTCAAAAATACATGATTACCCACATCAAATTCTAGATTCCTGCGGCAATTATTTGCGTAACATTTTTGTCGGCACTGAGTTGCACTGATTTTATCTCTAATAAGCCGAACTTTATCACGGGCTTGCTGAACAAGCTTTGGTCCTACAACCCTCCGCTCATCCACTTCATCCCAAATTAAAGGAAAACAACATCTCCTACCATATAAAGCCTCAAATAGTGTCATGCCAATGCTGGCCTGATAACTGTTATTATACGCAAACTCTACCAACGACATGAATGGAGTCTAACTACCCTCAAAATCCAATACACACACTCGGAGCATATATGTATCATCCTTTTAGTCTGCCCATCTGACTGAGGATGGAATGTCATACTAAACGATAACTGAGACCTTAGTGCCTCCTGCAAACTCTTCCAAAAACGTGACATAAAACACAGGTCTCGATCTAACACAATCGATATTGGCACCCTATGAGAACGAACTATCTTCTGAATGTAAATTTATGTCAAACGGTGGAGGGAGTAGTTGATCTTGATAGGTAAGAAATGGACAGTCTTAATCAAAAGGTCAACAATCACCCAGACGGCATTCTGGCCGTGCAACGCCAATGGCATTCTATATACAAAGTCCATAGATATGTGATCCCATTTCCACTCTAGGATAAATAGTGGCTGTAACTGCCCTGCCGGCCTCTGGTGCTTAACTTTTACCTGCTAGCACGTCAGACACTGGGCTTCATACTCGGCGATCTCTCTCTTCATACCACTCCACCAGTACGACTCTCGCAGATCTTTGTACATCTTTGTACTACCGGGATGAACTGTATACAAAGATTTGTGAGCCTCCTCTAGAATGGTCCTCCTAATATCCACATCAGCAGGAACACATAATCTGGAATGGAACCACAAAGTTTCGTCATCTATAACACAAAATTCCTACCTCTGGCCACTCTGCACTCTATCCATCACCTCTGCTAACTCTAGGTCTTCTCTCTGAGCAGCTTTAATTCTTTCCTGCAGGATAGGTTGCACTACTAAATTGGTAATGTGAGCCAGAGAATTACTCTCAACTAATTCAATGTCGAGTCCCTCCAGATCCATCATGATCGGATACTAGATCCCCATAGTCGTCAATGCTGATTCCTGCGATTTCCTACTCAACGCATTAGCTACCACGTTTGCTTTCCCTAGGTGATAACTGATGGTACAATCGAAATATTTAATTAGCTCCAACCACCTTCTCTGCCTCATATTCAGTTCCTTCTGCGTGAAAAAGTACTTCAAACTCTTGTGGTCGGAAAAGATATCACACCGCTCGCCATAAAGGTAATGCCTCCAAATCTTCAATGCGTGTACAACTGCAACCAACTCAAGATCATGGGTAGAATAGTTCTTTTCATATTCTTTCAACTGTCCGGATACATACGCCACCACCTTGTCATGCTGCATCAATACACAGTCAAGTTCCCTCAAGGACGCATCACTATAGATAGTATAACCCTCACCCCCTAACGGGATGATCAGCACCGGCATTGTAACTAGTCTTTACTTCAACTCTTGAAAACTTTGCTCGCAGCTGTCGTCCCATTCAAATCTGGCATTCTTCCTAGTCAGTCATGGCAGAGGTCCTAATAAAGCTGAGAATCCTTCAACAAACCAACGGTAATAACCAGCTAACCCCAAGAAAATCATGATCTCCTGGACAATCCTCGGTCTAGCCCAATTCACAACCACCTCAATCTTACTAGGATCCACGGAAATACCATCTCCATAAATAACATGCCCCAAAAACACGACCCTCTCAAGCTAGAATTCACATTTATTGAACTTGGCGTATAACTTCTTCTCCCTGAGCATTTGTAGAACTTGCCTCAAGTGCATCTCATGCTCCTGATAGCTCCTCGAATAGACCAGTACATCATCAATAAAGACAACAACAACCTGATCTAAATATGGATGAAAAATCTTATTCATCAAATCCATAAATATAGTAGGAGCATTCGTCAGACCAAATGGCATAACAAGGAACTCGAAATGTCTGTACCTGGTCCTGAAGGTCGTCCTCGAGACGTCTTCTGCTTTCACTTTCACTTGATGATAGCCAGATCTGAGGTTAATCTTCGAATACACCCGTGTACCCTGGAGCTGGTCTAACAAATCATCTATACGGGGTAGAGGATATTTGTTCTTGATTGTCACTTTATTAATCTCCCTATAATCTATATACATCATCACAGATCCGTCTTTCTTCTTCACAAATAGAATTGGAGCTCCCCACGGAGATACACTAGGTCGTATAAAGCCCTTATCAAGCAAATCTTGCAACTGATTCTTCAATTCTGCTAACTCCGCTAGTGCCATTCGGTAGGGTACTTTAGAAATCGATATTATACCTAGAAGTATATCAGTAGGGAAATCTACCTAACGATCAGGTGGCAAGCTTGGTAACTCATTTGGGAAAACATCAGTAAATTCTTTTACTATAGGCGTGCTAGCAAGTTTCAATTCATTCTCTGACATTTCTTTTACAACTGCTACAAACCCCTGACAACCACTTAGCAGAAGTCTCCTGGCCTGGATAGCTGAAACTAGCTGAGGCAGGGATTGCACTCGCGACCCTACGAACTTGAATTCTGCTCGTTCTAGAGGTCTGAATATCACTTCTCGTGAATAGCACTCTATGCTAGCAAAATTAGCTACTAGCTAATCCATGCCGAAGATCATATCGAATCCATGCATATCAAGTACTATTAAATTGGCAGACACAATTTTCCCTTGAATATCAACTAAGCAACCCCGGAGCATTCTACTACATCTCACTGTTGACCCAGCCGGTGTAGATACCAACAGTTCAATACCTAACAACTGTGTTTCTACCCCACATAGTCTAGTGCACTCCGAAGACACAAACGAGTGTGTGGCTCCTGAGTCAAACAATGCAATAGCTTTAAAAGAAAGCATGCTAATCATACCTGTCACCACGTCGTCTGTCGTCTCAGCATCACTTGGCATCAGAGTAAACACCCTAGTTGGAGCCGTATTCCTCTGCTAGCCCCACGCGGCACCTGATAACCTCCCTGGTATGGTCTAGGAGCTGGAGCTGTATCTGGTAGTGTAGGGCAGTCTCGGACCATATGTCCCGGTCTATCGCAGCGATAGCAGACCACACCACCAGCTCGACACTCTCCCTGGTGTCTCTTACCACAAGTCTGACAAACTAAAGGACCCTGCACCGCCTGAACCTCACGACCTCCAGTATCCAGCCTCCGCCCTCTGCCATGGTTTCCTTTCCTCCACTGACCCTATCTATGACCCTACTGATAACCTGTAAATGCAGATCTCTTCCTTTGTCCTTGCTCTTCTACATCCAGCCGTTCACCAACCTCTGCCAAGGCTGCTCTATCGACTAGCTCAGCAAAATCCTGGATCCGCAACACTACCACCTGCTTGAAAATACTCTGCCTCAAGCCTCTCTCAAACAGCCTCATTTTCTTCACCTCATCAGGTACAATGTACGGGGCGAAATGAGAGAGCTCGATGAAATGCGTAGCATACTGCTAGACTGATAACTGTCCCTACTTCAGACTCAGGAACTCTTCCACTTTAGCCTCCTTAACAATAGCTGTAAAATATCTATTGAAGAACAACTCTTTAAATCAGTACCATGTCATAGCTATCAGAGTCGTCCTCTGCTGCTCCAGAAGCCTCACAGCAGTCCACCATCTCTCGGCCTCTCTTGTCAGTCTATAGGTGGCGAAGAGGACCTTTTGTTTTTCGGTACACTACAATACGACCAAAACTTTCTCAATCTTCTTCATCCAGTTCTCAGCAGCAGCAGGATTGACTCCTCTTGAGAATGTCGGAGGATTCATCTTTGTAAACTTCTCTATGGTGCACCCATGGCCTGCATATGGACCACCCTGCTCCCTCGAGCTCCTAGCGATCTCAACTATAACCTACTGAGCCACATTACATAATACCGCGTCAGAGTCAATCCCACCTGCACTCGAGGGCTCTACCCCATCACTGCTGCTCGCATGGGCACTACCTCCTCCCAGATCCATCCTGAAAAACAACAACGCAACTTAGTAATCCTATCCTTATAATTTACCCACTTAACCTAGCCTCTTATTTCATCATTCTCAACTCATTCCTAACCCCAGTCCTACATTCTAGGAACATAACCCGACAATAGTTTACTATGGTTTTCCTGAAATCGTCACCCTAGGAAAAACACAGAAACTACAACGAAAGTCCTGCCTCTATCCTGTAGAACAAATCCTTAAATCATTTTGTATACTCTGGTATCGTTTCCGCTGCATTCTAAAGTCTATAGAACCTAGCAACCTAGACTCTGATACCAAACTGTAACGACTCCCTTTCGGGCGTTGTCACTTTCCTTATGAGCCTTGCGCCTATGGCAACAACGGGTACCTATCAGAGCACTCACTGAGATTGAGGCGTTACGTATTGCCATCCCTCAATTCAGCAAGCCCCCGAGCGGAGAGCCTTACTATGCCACAATCATTCATAAGCAAGAGTTCCCGAGGATTGAGGGTAACTACCCCTTTGCTCTGATACCAAACTATAACGAACTACTTAATTTCCATAGATTTTTTTCCCATAATATAAGAAAAACATAATCCACCTAAACCCATGGGTACCAAGGATATAACAGAAATACAAAACGGAAGCCTACGCAACAGGAAATACAAAAATCATAATAACTCAAAACACCATACACTATACCATCCATCATAATACCAAAGTTACTACATCCAATATATACACATCCCAAATAAGAAAGACCTAGGGACATTTCCCATAAAATCCAACCGTCCCCAACAAAACTTACCCTTCAGAGAGGGCAGATCAACGGTACTATATCAGCGGAGCTTTACCCGCTCTCCTATCAGGGGCTCCTGAAATGTTTATAAAATTTTGGGGTGAGACACCTCTCAATAAGGGAAATAAACTAATACTAGTGTGTGGCAACATGAGTATCTCCGTGTTCTATATAAAATCATACATAAACATATCAATATAACTATCTATATTATATCTGGGAAACATATAATCTCATATCATGGCAGAATGTACATGATTTTCATAAACATGATTCATCTCATATAATATAATACAAAACCACCCTAGTAGGTTAGCTGGCTGTTGTCATGTATTACCCCCTACATGACTGGGTTGTGTGGCCCGAAGGCGGGACCTGACAATGGTTGACCGACCACTGCCAAGTCAAGAGTACAGTTTGTAAGTCTGATGGGTCTGCCAAACCTGGTTCGTACACAGGGGCGCTCACACTTCTTAAAATCACATCGACCATCCAATCTCACACCACTCCGTACAATGGCGTTAACACAAATATCATGATAAATCATGAACACATAGCATCGATGCCATGCAAGTGCTAGCCTAAACCAAGCTAACCAAGTTCTGATAGCATATAATATATAATGAAACTGTGGTACATGGATATTTCATACTATTAATTGCCAAAACAATATCATCATGTCATTTTGCATATATACGTATATCATAATAATCATCGGCCCGTACGTCGGTATTTCACATTTTACCATAGGTTGCCCCATACGCCGAGAAATCATATCCATAGCTCAACCCGTACGCTGGCAAATCATATCCATAGCTCGGCCCGTACACCGACAAATCATATACATAGCATGGCTCATACACTGGAAAAACATATCCATAGTTCGGCCCGTACGCCAGCAAATCATACACATAGTTCGGCCCGTACGCCAACAAAACATATCCATAGCTTGGCTCGTACGCCGGCAAATCATACATATAAATCGGCCCGTACGCCAGTAAACAAATAAAAATCTTGGCCCGTACACCAGTTTTCCATTATAAAAATCCATATCTTTATCGTATTCTCAGAAAACAGTGTTTCATAATAATTTCTACTCATGCCACACGAAACACATACCATCATTTTCGACAGTATTTTCCAAATATAAAACTTATATAAATATATTTATTTTCCTAAAATCAAATGATGTAATAACATACATACATTTTCATAAAATAATTAGTTTAGTTTATCCTCTTACCCGATTCCTAAAAAGCCCCTAAGAGAAATACTCCTGCACCTGCAGGGTTCCCCGCTCAACTCCCTCAAAATGATATTCCCCAGAACTAAACTTCAATATTTTTCTGTATACAACACTTCTTATAACTGTAGAGAAAACAGATTCTAAATAAAACACTTACCCTAGATTTGGGATGAATTTCAAATCGACTTTCCCCATGATCAGCTCTGGCAGACTTGGAAAGAACTTCGCTAGGAGCGTCGCAGTAGCCTCAAATCTTTAATCCGACGAGAAATGGGGCTAGGATTGAAGAGAGAATGGGAGGGAAACGTAGAGAGAGAGAGAGAGAGAGAGAGAGAGAGAGAGAGAGAGAGAGAGGAAAGGTTTTTGTGCGGAAAATTATGTTAAAAATTTGAGTTTCAACTATTTATAGAGCCGGATTCTTCAACGAGACACGTCACCTCGTTGACGAGTCCTATAGAAAATTCGTCGACGAACTCGCACCCTTGTCGACGAGTTTCAGTCTGCCTTAAATCCTCTCTCGATATTTTCTCGCTGACGAAACAGGACCTCATCGACGAGATCCTGAAGAACCCTCGTCGACAAAACCCCTATGTTCATCGACGAGTCCTGTAAGAATTTCTTGGGTTATTACACCTGTAGTCGATACACATTCTCATAAACCCGTTTTTTTTTTCACGAACAACATTGGTGCTCCTTAGGGTGACACACTAGGTCTGATAAACCCTTATCTAGTAGTTCCTGTAGTTGCTCCTTTAACTCCTTTAGTTCAGCCAGAGCCATTCTATATGGAGCCTTAGAAATTGGTGTCTTCCCTAGAGGCAAATCAATGGCAAACTCCACTTCATGATTATGAGGCAAACCTGGTAAGTCTTCCGGAAAAACATTTGATAACTGTAATGCCCCAAAAATTTTGGCATTATTTTACTTAATAAACTTTCATACCACAAACTATAAACAAAGTCAACCCGAACCCAAAGTCAACTTGAACCCAAAGTGGGGTACCGGGGATATACCTGTTCATAAATACATATCAACTATGCAGAGGAAAACATGATATACTTGAACCTTATACACAATACAAGATTCCTACTAACTTTATAATTATACATATACATCCCCAAAAATCCATACAAATAATCTAGGGACTCACACAAAATTCCTCTTCTAACTCAAATACTTACCCTGCAGCTAGGCCAGTACTAAAACCTCCTTTATCTCGGAGCTTGCTCCGCTCGTCTGTCTAGTTTTCCTAAAATGTTTGAATTCTGGGGTGAGACACCTCTCAGTAAGTGGGATAGATTAGCATCAGTGTGTGGCACATGAGTTTTATTGTGCTATAAACATATACTGTACATAAGTAACTGCATATGATAAATCAAGTAAATATGTTCTGTATAAATCTAAAGAATTCATTTTTCAACATAGACATGCTGTGTCATAATAAATTTGTAACGTCCTGCAAAATTTTTTTTATACTAATAAATACTATGAAATTCCACTACTCCGTTATTTTCTAATTAATATACAACCATCAACCTAAGCAGCAAGAAGCTGAAGTCGAGTATCCACCACCATATACATATACAATACAATACAAAAGTGCTAAATACTCCCAAAATATACATACATAACGGAACTAGGGCCACACAAAAATACCCCTCTTTCCCAAAAACACTCACCCTACTAGTAGGGTAGCATTGTAGCCCCTCTACCTACAAGCTTGATCTGCTCACCTAGTTGGATCAACTGAAAAATATCAATTAAATGGGATGAGGTGACGCTCAGTAAGAAGAAACATGTTATTACTAGGGTGTAGCAAGTGAGCCATATACTTGTAAAATCTGATTTAAACAAGATACTATATATATAACAAAACTGAGAAAAACCTGAATACCTGTTATCATATAAAACATGCTTATATAACTTAACATAAACTGATTATTCAGAATGTGCTATTCATAATACTGATAATACTTATAGTATAGCTGTCGTTTGTAAATCTGATCATAATATGTATAAATAATAACTGTGAAAATTCCCTAGATGAATAACTGAAGTAATGAATTAACCCCTCATAATAGTGTTGTGCGGCCCAAAGGCGGGACCTAACCTGGCTGGCCGACTAGGGTAAGTCAACTGAACTCCGACAGTCAGATTGGCCCCCTTAACCCATATATAATGGGGAGCCTATCCACAACATAGGCAAGATCGCTTCTGAATACCACCTATTATTTGAATAGGGGTTGCACTCTGAACTAAATATAGCTACGGTACCATGCTCTGCTGCTGAATATGGTCCATCAGGGTCTGATACTATATACATAACTGATATTTCTAAAAAAAAAAATATTGTTTTTACCATGATTCTGTAAGATCTGAAATAACCATAAAATCATATAAATTGTTGAGTAAACTGTAATAACAGAGTTTCTGAGATATCTGCGTATCTGAATAACTGAAATATCTGATTTACTGTATGAACTGAATGTTATGGTTTTGAAATAGGTATATCATAATATTTTGAAAATACTAAAAAATACAAGTTTCTGCGTGTATGCTGAAAATCATGGTATTCTGAAAATTATGGAAACCTTGTACTGAACTAATACTAACTCATGTCACACAATTAAATATCAACATTATCAAGTTCTAAAACTGCATAAATAATCTGAATAATAATTTTCTGAAAACATATAATTTATACTGAATCATAATAGGTTTGCCTAGCATAGCATATTTCACTTACTTGATTTTGCTAAAATCCCTTACTGCATCGGGTCCTACACCCGCTGTGCTTCCCACTCAACACCCTAGAAACCATATATCCCAGAAAAAAAATGTCATTATTTCTACGTCTACAACATTTCCTACAACTGTTGGAAAGCCAAATTTTGACAAAAAGGTTTTACCCTGAATCTGAGATGAAATCTAACTTCGTCCCACCGATGATCTGCTCCAGCAGACTTAGGGAGAACTTCCCCAAGAACGTCGTGGTGGCCTCAAATCGTTGATCAGGCAGCCGATGGGGCCGAAATTGAGGAGAAAGGGAGGAGGAGCCGTAGGGGAGAAGAAAGGGAAGAATTTCGGTTAATTTTCTGCGATAAAACTGAGTTTAACACTATTTATATGGCGGCCTTCATCGATGAGCCACATCATCTCGTCGATGAGGTCATGAAGAAGGTTTTTTGACGAACACCATCTCCTCGTTGATGAATTTCAGAATTTAGAAAACAGCCTCTCATTATCTTTCGTCGACGAAATATACCCTCGTCGACGTGACCCTATGTTATCCTTGTCGACAAATCCCCTATATTCGTCGACGAGTCCTTGATTAAATTCTTGGATTATTACACCCAAAGTGCAACATAAGCCTGCTACCTCCTTCTATTTCTGTTTCCACTTCTCTCCCTCTTTATTATTTAAATACCATTATTCTTAAGGTCACTACATTCTCCCCTCCTTATAAAATTTTGTCAACGAAATTTACTATTCATATAACTTATCATCCCTTAAAGGCAAAACGGTCTACTTATTTTATTACCTGCCCTCACATATGGCGGAGGAATACCATGGTTACATGGGTAGTTCTGGGAGATTACAATTTTGAAAGAAAATTCCCCCAAAACCAAAATACTACCTATCATATACACTACATTACAATTCCACTGTGCTAAACAAAATAAAATTACTATTACTTTAATTATACATCATCGTTGTATTCACTAAACAAGTGGAGATATGTTCGTCTGATCTCATCTTCAAGCTCCCACAAGGCTTCTTTTATCGCGTGATTCTTCCACAAGACTTTTACTAGTGGTATCTTTTTACTGCGCAATTCCTTCTCTTTTCTATCTAAAATCTGTACTGGAGCTTCCTCATACGCTAGAATATCACTGAGCTCCAATTCTGTGTAGCTAATAATATGGGAAGGATCTGGGACGTATTTTCTTAACATAGAAACATGAAATACGTCGTGAATCCTGAATAAAGATGGTGGTAAAGGTAGCCAATAAGCAACCGACCCAATCTTCTCGAGTATCTCAAATGAGCCAATAACCTAGGGCTCAACTTACCCTTCTTCCCAAACCTCATAATCCCCTTCAATGGTGCTATTTTTAGAAATACATGATTACCCACTTCAAATTCTAGTTCCCGGTCGCGAGTGCCAACTCTGTGCTGTATTGATTGTATCTCGAATGAGTCGAACTTTATTATATGTCTGCTGCACTATTTCTGGCCCCAAAACTCGCCTCTCACCCAGCTCACTCCAGTATAAAAGGGAATGACACCTCCTACCATAGAGTGCTTCATAAGAAGCCATGCCAATGCTAGCCTGGTAGCTGTTGTTGTAGGCAAATTCCACCAATGGCATATACTGAGTCTAGCTACCTCCAAAATCCAATACACACGCTCACAACATATCCTCAAGTACTTGAGTCGTTCTCTCTGTCTGGCCGTCTGTATGAGGATGGAAAGCGGTGCTAAATGCTAATTGAGTCCCCAATGCCTCCTGTAAGCTCCTCCAGAACCACGATGTAAAACGTGGATCATGGTTCGAGACTATGGATACCGGCACTCCATAGGGTCAAACAATCTCCTGTATGTAAATCTCTGCTAACCTGTTCATAAGGTAGCTAACTTTAATAGGCAGGAAATGAGTTGTCTTTGTCAGCCTGTCAACAATTACCCGTATGGCATTCTGGCCATGCGGCGCCAGCGGTAACCCAATAACAAAATCCATTGATACGTGGTCCCACTTCCACTCAGGAATGAAAAGTGGCTGCAACTGACCAGCCGACCTCTAGTGCTCACCCTTAACCTGCTGGCATGTCAAGCACTGCTTCACAAATTCTGTTATTTCCCTCTTCATGGAAATACTCCCGTAGATCCCTATACATTTTCGTACTGCCAGGATGAACAGTGTATAAAGATCTATGTGCCTCTTCTAGAATTGTTCTCCTAATACTATCATCCGTAGGCACGCACAATCTGGTGTGAAATCTTAGAGCCTCATCATCATAAATGTTGAATTCCTCTCCCTGACCGTCTTGTATTCTAGCTATTACCTCTACTAATTCTGGATCATCCCCCTGGTCAGCTTTAATCCTTTCATAAAGTGTAGGCTGCACAACCAAACTGGAAATAAGAGCCTGAGGATCATCCTTCGCTAATTCCACACTGAGCCTTTCCAAGTCCATCTGAATTAGGTGCTGAACTACTACAGCTAGCTGTGCTGTATCTTCTGATTTACGGCTCAAAGCATCAGCCACCATATTTGCTTTACCCGGGTGGTAACTGATGGTGCAGTCGTTATCTTTGATGAGTTCTAACCACCTCCTTTGCCGCATATTCAATTCTTTCTGTGTAAAGAAATAATTTAGGCTCTTGTGATTAGAAAATATTTCACCTTTCTCACTATATAAGTAATACCTCCATATCTTTAGCGTGTGTACCACTGCAGTCAATTCTAGATCGTGAGTAGGGTAGTTTTTTTCATAGTCTTTCAACTGCCTAAATGCATACGCTACCACCCCACCATGTTGCATCAGTACACAACCGAGCCCTCTCAAATATGTGTCACTGTAAATCACATACCCATCACCTCCTGATGGAATCGTCAGTACTGGTGCAGTGATGAGCTGCTACTTTAATTCCTAGAAACTCTACTCATATTCTTCATCCCACACAAACCTGGCATTCTTCTTGGTCAAACGTGTGAGAGGCCCTACCAAAGATGAAAACCCCTCAACAAATCAAAAGTAATAACCTGCCAGTCCCAAGAAACTTATGACTTCTTGCACATTTTTCGGCCTAACCCAATTCACCACCACATCAATCTTGCTGGGATCCATTGAAATATCGTCTCCTAAAATCACATGACCCAAAAACGCAACTTGCTCAAGCCAAACTCACACTTGCTAAACTTGGGGTAAAGCTTTTCCTCCCTAAGTGTCTGCAGTACTAGACCCAAATGCACCCCATGATTCTCAAAATTCTTCAAGTACACCAGTATATCATCAATAAAAACCACTACAAATTGATCTAAATACTGATGAAAAACTATATTCATCAAATCTATGAACACAACTGGTGCATTCCTCAGACCAAAAGGCATAACGAGAAATTCATAGTGCCCGTACCTGGTCCTGAAGGTTGTGTTTGCAACGTCCTCTACTTTTACTCTCACTTGATGATACCCTGATCTGAGGTCGATCTTAGAATACACTCATATACCCTGGAGCTGATCAAACAAATCATCTATACGGAGTAGAGGATATTTATTCTAACCTTGTTGATTTCTCTGTAATCAATACACATCCTCAAAGACCTGTATTTCTTCTTTACAAACAATACTGGAGCTCCCCATGGTGATACACTGGGAAGTATAAATCCCCTACTCAGCAAGTATTGCAACTGATTCTTCAATTCTCCTAATTCAGCTGGAGCCATACGAAAAGGAACCTTAGAAATCAATGTTGTCCCTGAAGGTAAATCTATGGAAAAATCCACCTCGCGTTCGGGAGGCAACCCTGGTAGCTCCTCTGGAAATTATCGTACGACCGGGCTATTTTCAAACTTCGATTCATTCTCTGACGCTTCCTTTACAAAAGCCACAAACCTCTGACTTTCATCCCGAAGTAAGTTTGCTTATCTGTATGGCTGATATTATCTGCAACGGAGCATGTACACATGAACCAACAAACCTGAATTCTTGCTCACCAGGAGGTTTGAAAATTACTTCCTTCTTATGGCAATAAATACTGGCATGATTAATTGCCAACCAATCCATTCCCAATATTACATCAAACCCGCACATATCAAACACAATCAGATCTGTTGGTAGCACTCTCCCCTGAATTTCTATTGGATAGCCCTTGAGTACCTTTTTACACCGCAACACTAACCCTGACATTGTAGCTATCGACAACTCTATATCTAATGACTAGGTCTCACTTCTAGATAATTTAACATTGGATGCAAAGACAAATGAATGTGTAGCACCTGAATCAAATAAGACAATAACTAGATATGATAACACAGTAAAAGTACCTGCCACCACATCTGTGGCAGCCTCAGCATCACTCGATGTCAAAGCGTAAACTCTCGCTAGGGCCGCATTCCTCTGCTGACCTCCTCAGGTCGCCCGATAACCTCCCTGATAGGGCCTGGGAGCTAGGACCTGGTCTGGCGGACTTGGGCATGCACGTGCCATGTGGTTGGGTCTCTCACAATGATAGCACACATCTCTTCCTACTCGGCACTTCCCCAAATGACGTCTCTCGCACGTCTGACATACCCGAAAAGTCGGCGTACCCTGATTCTCGCGAGGTCCTGTCGTCTGCCGTTGATCACCCCTATCTTGATCTCCTCTCCATGGACCCCTATTGGAGCCAACCTGAAAATCCTGAGGTGTCGGCCTCTTTATCTGACTCTGAGCTGCTAAACCCCTCTAAATACCACTCTTAATGATCACGGCTCTGTATACAACTTCCGTAAATGTCTGAGCCCTGAAACCAATCACCTGCTCAAAAAAATTCTGCCTCAGTCCTTCTTCAAACTTCCTTATTTTTTTTCTCTTCATCAGATGCTAGATGTGGAGCAAAATGTGACAACTCGATAAACCGAGCTGCGTACTAGGATGCGGTTATTTGCCCCGGTACTAGATGCATAAACTCTGCTACCTTCACGCTTCGAATGACAGAAGGGAAATATTTCTTGAAGAACAGCTCCTTGAATCGATCACATGTCATTGGTACTGAAATCGGCCTCTGCTCCTTTATCAGTCGCGCTGATATCCACCAACGCTTCGCCTCCCCTATCAGTTTAAATGCTACAATCTGGACCCAATTCTCAGCTACAACCAGGTCATCTCTTCCAGCAAAGGATGGGGGCTTCATCCGCGTAAACTACTCAATCGTGCAGCTACGCTCCCTTAAGCTCCTAGCCATCTCAACCATCACCTGCTGGGTGACGCTGCGTAGTACTACATTTGTATCACCATCACCCATGCTGGAAGGTCATGACCTGTCTCCCCCAACATTCATGCCAGTGCTTCCTGGATCCATCCTAAAAACTCTAAGAATCTTATCTCCTACACAGACCTAATCTATTTTATTCCCTTCAAATCCCATATTCATAACTAACTACCTTCCCCGATCTTAATTCATAATCCAATTCTACAACCAAGACACACGACCCGACGATAGTTTACTATGGCTTTCCTGAAATTGTCACCCCAGGAAAAACATAAAATCCACCACGGAAAATCATGTACCCAGACTACAGAACAAACCTTAAATCATCCCTTATACTCTGGTATTGCTTCCGATGCACTCTAAAGTCTACATAACCTAGCAACCTAGGCTCTGATGTCAAATTGTAATGTCCTGCAAAAAAAAAAAATTTATACTAATAAATACTATGAAATTCCACTGCTTCGTTATTTTCTAATTAATATAAAACCATCAACCTAAGCAGATAGAAGCTAAAGTCGAGTATCCACCACCATATACATATACAATACAATACAAGAGTGCTAAATACTCCCAAAATATGCATACATAACTGAACTAGGGCTACAAAAAAAAATACCCCTCTTTCCCAAAAACACTCGCCCTACTGGCAGGGTAGCACAGTAGCCCCTCTACCTGCGAGCTTGATCTGCCCGCCTAGCTGGATCACCTTAAAAATATCAATTAATGGGATGAGGCGACGCTTAGTAAGAAGAAACATGCTATTACTAGGGTGTAGTAAGTGAGTCATATACTTGGAGAATCTGATTTAAACAAGATACTATATATATATAACAAAACTGAGAAAAACCTGAATACCTGTTATCATATAAAACATGCTTATGTAACTTAACATAAACTGATTATTCAGAATGTTCTATTCATAATACTGATAATACTTATAGTATAGTTTTCGTCTGTAAATCTGATCATAATATGTATAAATAATAACTGTGAAAATTCCCTAGATGGATAACTGAAGTTATGAATTAACCCCTTATGACAGGGTTGTGCGGCCCGAAGGCAGGTCCTAACTTGGCCAGCCGACCAGGGTAAGTCAACTAAACTCTAATAGTCAGATCGGCCCCCTCAACCCATATCTGATGGGGAGCCTGTCCACAACATAGTCACGATCGACTTTTGAATACCACCTATTATCTGAATAGGGGTTGCACTCTGAACTGAATATAGCTACGATACCGTACTCTGCTGCTAAATATGATCCATCAGGGTCTGATACTATATGCATAACTGATATTTCTAAAAAAAATACTATTTTTACCATGATTCTATAACATCTGAAATAACAATAACATCATATAAATTGCTGAGTAAACTTTAATAACTGAGTTTCTGAGATATTTGCGTATCTGAATAACTGAAATATCTGATTTACTGTATGAACTGAATGTTATGGTTTTGAAATAGGTATCATAATATTCTGAAAATAATGCAAAATACAAGTTTCTGTGCGTATGCTGAAAATCATGGTATTCTGAAAATTATGGAAACCTTGTACTGAGCTAATACTAACTCATGCCACACAATTAAATATCAACATTATCAGGTTCTGAAACTGCATAAATAATCTAAATAATAATTTACTGAAAACATGTAATTTATACTGAATCATAATAGGTTTTCCTAACATATCATATTTCCCCTACTTGATTTTGCTAAAATCCCCTACTGCATCGGGTCCTACACCCTCTGGGCTTCCCACTCAAAACCTTAGAAACCATATATTTCAGAATAAAATGTCACTATTTCTACGTCTACAGCATTTCGTACAACTACTGGAAAGCCAAATTTTGACAAAAAAGCCTTACCCTGAATCTAGGATGAAATCCAACTTCGTCCCACTGTCAATCTGCTCTGGCAAACTTAAGGAGAACTTCCCCAAGAGCATCGTGGTGGCCTCAGATAGTCGATCTGGCAGTCGACGGGTCCAAAATTGAGGAGAAAGGGGGGAGGAGCCATAGAGGAGAAGAAAGGAAAGAATTTCGTTAAATTTTATGCGATAAAACTGAGTTTAACACTATTTATACTGCAGCCTTCGTCGACGAGCCACGTCATCTTGTCGACGAGGTCACGAAAAAGATTCGTCGATGAACACCATCTCCTCGTCGATGAATTTCAGAATTTAGAAAACAACCTCTCGGTATCTTCTCGTCAACGAAATATAGCCTCGTCGACGAGACCTTATGTTATCCTTGTCGATGAATCCCATGTATTCGTCGACAAGTGCTTGATTAAATTCCTAGATTATTACACCCAAAGTGCAACGTAATCCTGCTACCTCCTTCTATTTTTGTTTCCATTTCTCTCCCTCTTTATTATTTAAATACCATTATTCTTCAGGTCACTACAAAATTTCTGTATAATACTAAAATTATGTATGCATATAAATCATCTTATGCATATAAATCATCTACTATATCTATATAATACTGAAATCTCTATATGCATATAAATCGTCAGTTATATCTGTATAATACTTAAATTTTGCAAGCATATAAATCATCTGCTATATTTATATAATACTGAAATCATTCATAGGATGGCTAGCTAGCTGATATCATGTAACACTTTCTTAATTTCAGGGTCAGCAGGTACACACATCCTGGAACGGAACCTCAAGGTTCCATCCTCTGAAATACTGAAATCTGCCTATTGACCATCCTGTACTTTCTTTATAAGCTCCACTAACTCCGCATCACTCCTCTAAGTCACTTTAATTATTTCCTGTAGAGCCGGCTACAACACCGGATTGGTAATAATTTCCTAGTGATCGCCCTCTACTAGTTCTATCCGAAGTCTCTCCAAATCCATTTGGACCGGATGTTGTTTCGCCACTGCAAAAACTGATGCACCCACTGATTTCTGGCTCAAGGCATCAGCTACCACATTAGCCTTTCCTAGGTGGTAACTGATGGTGTTATCATAATCTTTAATCAGCTCCAACCATCTTCTCTGCCTCATGTTTAGTTCTTTCTGCGTGAAAAAGTATTTTAAACTCTTATAATCCGTGAAAATTTCACACCTACCCCCATAGAGATAATGTCTCCAAATTTTCAGCGCATAAATCACTGCTGCTAATTCCAGATCATGGGTAGGGTAATTCTTCTTATATTCTTTCAACTTTCGAGAGACATATGCTATCACTCTCCCCTGCTACATTAGAACACAACCGAGTCCTTTAAGCGATGCATCACTATAAATCACGAAATCCTCTTCACTTGAAGGAATCATCAACACTGATGCAGTGATGAACCATTACTTCAACTCCTGGAAGCTCTACTCACATTCATCGGTTCACTCAAACTTCCCCCCTTTCCTAGTCAATTTAGTCAACGAAACCGATAATTTAGAAAAACCATCAACAAATCTGCTGTAGTATCTAGCCAATCCCAAGAAACTTTTGATTTCCTGCACATTTTTCGTTTGTATCTATTATACTACTGCTTCAATCTTGCTTGGATCTACTGAAATACCACCCTTGGATACCACATGTCCAAGGAAGGTAACCTGCTTTAACCATAACTCGCACTTCTTAAGTTTCTTATACAATCTTCTTTCCCTCAGCACCTGAAGCACTATTCTCATATGTTCCTCGTGCTCTTCTAGGCTCTTTAAATATACCAGTATGTCATCAATAAACACCACTAAAAATTGATCCAAATACTGGTGAAAGACCTTGTTTATCAAATCCATAAACACTGAAGGAGCATTTGTCAGTCCAAACAGCATAACCAAGAATTCGTAGTGGTCATACCGAGTCTTGAATGTCATCTTTAAAACATCCTCTGCTCTAACTTTCACCTGATGATACACAGACCACAAATCTATCTTCGTGAAATTCGGTGTCCCCTGTAACTGATCAAATAAATCATCGATACGGGGAAGCAGGTACTTATTCTTGATAGTCACTTTATTAATTTTTCGATAGTCTATACACATTCTCATCAACCCATCTTTCTTTTTAAGAAATAATACCGGTGCTCCCTAGGGTGACACACTGGGCCGAATAAATCCCCTGTCTAATAGTTCCTGTGACTGGTCTTTTAATTTTTTAAATTTCGTCAGTACCAATCTGTACGGCGCTTTCGAAATCGGCGTTGTCCCTGGAACTAGATCAATAGTAAACTCTACCTCACGATCAGGAGGTAGTCCCGGCAAATCCTAGGAAAAATCATCGGTAAAATCCCTCACTATCGGGATGTCCTCTAATCTCAACTTATTTTCTTATATCTCATTCACCCAGGGCACATATCCCTGACAACCCTCTAGCAACAACTACCTCGCCTGAATGGCAGATAACAACTATGGTGAGGTACGCACACAAGACCCCACGAATCTGTACTCGTATCCTCTTGGAGGTCTGAACACTACCTCTCTCTGATTGCAGTCAATACTGACATAATGGGCAGCTAACCAGTCCATCCCTAGTATCACATCAAACTTATGCATATCAAAGACCACCAGATTAGCTAATAACGATCTCCCTTGAAAGCAAACTAGATAGTTTTCGAGTACCTTCTCATATATCCCTACAGCCCCTGTCGGCGTAGCCACTAACAAACTGACTCCCCACTGTTGTCTTTCTAACCCATAAAATTTAACAAACTCTCAAGCGATAAAAGAATGAGTCACCCCTGAATCAAACAAAGCAGTAGCCATAAATGACAGAATTGAAACTATACTTGTCACAACATCTCCTACTGCCTCAGCATCCCTTGGTGTCAGTGCGTAGACTCATGCAGAGGCGATATTCCTCTATTGTCCGCCTCGGGGTGCCTAATGACCTCCTCTGAATGGTCTAGAAAAAAGCGCAATAGCTGGTGATGCTCAATAGTCCCTCGCCGTATGCCCAAGCTAATGGCACTGATAACATATCATCTCCCTGCCCCGGCACTCTCTCGAGTGTCTCCTGTAGCATATGGGACAAGAAGGGGACATTGTCTGCCCGGTACTGCCCAATCTCCCACTACCTGTCTCCATCCTCATCTGTTATCCTACCTCCTACAAGGCCCTCAACTAGACCATGTCTAAAAATATGAAGGCAAAGACCTCTTCCCCTGACTCTGTGCCGCAGCACCTCTCTATAGATAACTTTTAATCACTATGACTCTATCCACTACCTCTATAAATATTTGGACCCGAAAGCCTATAACATGCTCAAATCTACTCTGTATCAAGCCCTCCTTGAACTTCCTCGCTTTCCTTTCCTCATCTGGTACTAAATACAGAGCAAACCTAGACAGCTTAATGAATCTAGTTGCATTCTGTTGTACTATCATCGGTCCCTACGTCAAATACAGAAACTCCGCTGTCTACAAATAGTAGCGGGAAAGTACCTCTCGAAAAAGATCTCCTTGAAGCGGCTCCACATCACCGCTACTAGGTCAGGTCTCTACTCCTTCAATAGTCTCGCTGATCTCCACCAGTGCTTTACCTCCCTTGTCAGCTTAAACGTATCAAATAGTACTTTTTGCTCATTTATACATGAAAGAACTGCCAATATATCCTCTATATCCTGAACCCAGTTCTCAATCACAAGTGGGTCAGCTCCTCCAAAAAATGATGGGGGTCTCATATGCGTGAACTTCTTAATCATGCAGCTCCACTCCCAGGAACTTCTAGCCATCTCTGACATCACCTGCTGGGTGATGCTACGTAACATTGCATTGGGCTCTCCGCCCCCCATACTGATAGGCTTTACATCATCACCCCGAGTATGTGCACTACTACTCCTTGAATCCATCCTAAAAAACGGTATAACACAGTTTTAGAACTCTATCATCAACTCACTAACACACCCAGCAGCTAAAACCCACAAGATATTCCGCAATGGAAATTCCTCTTAACATACACAATCCCCATTTAAGATTCAATCCTACCACTTAGAAACAAGAACTGGCGATAGTATCTATTGTTTTCCTAAAATCGTCACCCCAAGAAAAATAACAAAAAAACCATGAAACTCCTGCCTCCAGGTCGCAAGACAGAACCCTAAATTCCAATCTCATCCTCTAATAATCACCAACTCGTAACTCAATATATCTATCCACTATTTTCACCAAAATTCATTCCTATACTCTGGTATTGTATTCCGCTGTTTACTAAAGTTTGTAGAACCTAGCAACTTAGACTCTGATACCAAACTATAACGCCCCAATTTTTCATATCATTTTTGTTATATAAATAAAAATATAATCATATAATCACGTATCAGCCACGTCAACCTCTGATACCACCATACATAACCCGACCCGAAAGTGTGTACACTCTCAATATTTGGAGGCATTATCTATATGGAGGGAAATGTGAAATATTTACGAACCATAAAAGTTTGAAGTATTTCTTCACTTAGAAAGAGCTAAATATGAGGCAAAGAAGATGGCTGAAACTTATTAAAGATTATGACTGCACTATTGGCTACCATCCAGGGAAAGCAAACGTGGTAGCTGATGCATTGAGCAGAAAGTCAGTGGGAGCAGTATTATCTGCAGTGGAGATTCAGTACCCTATTCTGATGGATTTGGAGAGATTAGGCGTGGAGCTGATAGAGGATAATTACCAGTCATTCATTGCTAACCTGGTGATTCAGCCTATGTTGCAAGAAAGGATTAAAGCTGGCCAAAATTATGATTTAGAGTTAGCGGAGTTGATAGAGAAAGTGCAAGATAGACAGGAGGAGGATTTCAACGTATCAGATGATGGAGCCCTACGGTTCCATACCAGACTATGTGTTCCTACAAATGTAGAGATCAGGAGAATTATATTGAAGGAAGATCACAAATCCCTATACACCGTATGTCCAGGAAGTACTAAAATGTATCAGGATCTATGGGAATCCTTTTGGTGGAGCGGCATGAAGAAGGATATCGCTAAATTTGTTAAGCAGTGTTTGATGTGCCAGCAGATAAAGGCTGAGCACTAAAGACCCGTGGGGCAGTTTTAGCCACTCTTTATTCCAAAGTGGAAATGGGATCACGTCTCTATGGATTTTGTTACTGGGCTACAACCAGTGCGATAGGGGTTGAATGCTATTTGGGTGATCGTTGATCGTCTGACGAAGACTGCTTACTTCATCCCTATTAAAGTCAGTTATTCCATGGACAGATTGGCAAAAATATATGTTCAAGAAATAGTTTGCGTCATGGTGTATCGATATCTATAGTCTCAAACCAAGATTCCTGGGCTTACCTTACGATTTTGGAAAAGCTTTCAGGAGTCTATGGGAACATAGTTAGCATTCAACACTGCTTTTCCCTCTTAGATAGATGGTCAGACTGCAAGAACGATCCAGATATTAGAAGATATGCTTTGTGCATGTGTGCTCGATTTTAGGGGTGGCTGGACCCGGTTTATGTCGTTGGTTGAGTTTGCTTACAATAACATCTATCAGACCAGCATCAACATGGCACATTACGAGGCACTTTATGGTAGGAGGTTTCGTTCTCCTCTTTTCTGGGATGAAGTAGGCGAGAGGCGATTTTTGGTTTCGGAGATGGTGCAGCAGGCATATAATAAAGTCCAATTATTAAAGAAAGAATCATTACTGCTCAGAGTCGCCAAAAGAGCTATGCAGACACTCGCCGCTGAGAGTTAGAATTTGATATGGGGGATCAGGTATTCTTGAAGGTAGCTTCTCTGAGAGGGGTTATGAGGTTTGGGAAGAAGGGTAAGCTGAGCCTTAGGGTATATTGGCCCTTTTGAAATACTAGAGAGAGTGGGGTTAGTTGCCTACAGGCTAGCTCTGCCACTAGCTTTGTCTAGAATGCACGACGTATTCCATGTAGCCATGCTAAGGAAATACGCCCTAGACCCGTCCCACATAATCAGTCATGCAAAAATAGAGCTTAGAGATTCACTAGCCTATGAGGAAGCACCAGTACAGATCTTAGACCAAAAGACACAGGAATTGCGCACCACGAAAATTTAGTTGGTGAAATTTTTATAGAGAAACCATGTTATAGAAGAAGCTTCATGGGAGCTTGAGGAAAAAATTAGACAGAAGTATCCATACTTATTTAATGAATTATAGTATTAGTCAGTGTTGTTTAGATAAAGACAAAGTTGTTTAGTGTAGAGAGATACATATATGGTTGTATTTTAGATTATAGGATAGGTAATGTTTTGGTTTTGGGAGAATTTTCTTTTATGAGTATATTTGTAATCTCCCAGGACCTTGAATGTAACCACGGTATTCCTCCGCCATAAGTGAGGGTGAGTAATAAAATAAGTAGCCAATTTTTCTTAATGGATAGAGTTCAATACAGGTAATTGGTATACAAATAGTAAATTTTGAGGACGAAATTTTATAAGGAGAGGAGAATGTAATAACCCAGATAATTATTGGAATTAATTAATAAATAAAAAGAGAGGGAAAATAATTTTAAATGGGGTCACAGTAGGGCCTTTTTGACGATAATAACCCTGATAATTATTGGAATTAATTTATAAAGAAAAGAGAGGGAAAATTAATTTTAAAGGGGGTGGTAGCAGGGCTCCGTGTTCGTCAATGAAAAGTATTCTTGGGCTTGTCAGCATGGATGCGTGTCTCGTCGATGAGAAGTTACCGAGAGGGCATTTTCAAGGTCTGAATCTCGTTGACGAGGAGTAGGTGTTCGTCAACAAGGCTACAACTTGGACTTGTCGACAAGGTGACGTGGCTCGTCGATGAGGCCACGTGGACTAGTTTTCTATATAAAGCTAAAAATTGTTTTTCCTGCGAGCATTTAAGATCCTATTCACTCTCTCTCTCTCCCTCTCCCTCTCTCTCTCTCTCCAAAAAACGCACCCTCTCACTTCTCTCTAAATTTCTGGCTCCGATTCTCCCCGGTTCGACGATCAGAAGCTACCACGGTGATCCTGGGGAGATTCTCTACATTATAGCTGGAGCAGAAGTTCAATTTGAGTAGTTTGGAAACCATCTTAAAATTTGGGTAAGTAGATTTTTAAGTATTTTAGTATTACCAGTATTATTTGAAGCTAGATTTTGTATACCATGAAAATATACTGGTGTTTGGTGGAATAAATTTGGGGTGTCATATTTTCAGGAATAGGGTGTTTTGGGCCCCTATAGTCATGGGTTGAGGACCCCAACAAATATTTGTTCAGGAGCTCAGGTAAATTATAGTTCAAGAAATTATGAATAGACAACCTCAGGAAATATGGGTGTATTGATTTACTCGAAAATTTGTATATGTAAATGCAGGTTTTTGGGATTAGTACACTGGGGATATAGGAGTTGAGTGGAGGCCAGCCTTCCAGTCAGATAGGTAAGGAAAATATGCTAATCTAAGAATTTTAGAAAGTATATTAGAAGATTATGTATATGTATATACTATCTTATTATTTAGTTTTTCCAGAATATTATTATTATTATTATTATTATTATTATTATTATTATTATTATTATTATTATTATTATTATTATTATTACAATAGGAGTTACATATTTTAGAGCATGAGAATCTAATTTCTTAATCGTGTGGCATGAATTCATAACAGTTTAGTAAAGTATTAATACAGTTTTACAAATATCATGTTTTACAATATACTAGCAAAAGATATCAATATGCAGTTTCCAGAAAATATGATTTATAGTATTTTTTCAGAATGCCATGACTACAGAACCATAACACTCAGTTATTCAATTATTCAGTTATTCGGTCAGATATTTAGATTATGCAGATCAGTTTTGAAATGTTATGGTTATTTCAATATCATGATAAAAATAGTAAGATAATTATATATATCGTACCATGAGGAAATATTCAGTCAGATTCAAACAGCAGAACACGGTACCTTTGCTATTTCAAATCAGAGTGCAACTACATATTTAGATAGTGTGTGGATTCCATCTACCGTTCCATGAGAGATTGCAGTCTTCCCATAGAGCTGGGTTAAGGTGGTCGGTTTGATAAGGTAGAGTAGTATCGTGCCCGGAGAGACTACAGTGGGCCAGATTGTTGATTGATAGAATTTCATATTGACTTACCTGGTAGGCCAACTAGAGTTAAGACCCACCTACGGGTCGTACAACCTTGTCATGAGGGGTTAAATCATGACATTCAGTTCCCAAGGTATTATCACAGTTGTTTCTATATATACAGATTTACAGTGCAGCTAAATTTTTATTATAATACTAGAATTATGTGCAATTAGAAAACTCAGATATACAGTTGTATTTTAAGTTATAATAAATGTAATATGTACGGTATACTAGACTAACAGTTTCATAGTTTCAGTATTGTATCAGTATATTAATTGTGTAACTCATGGGCCACACACTAGTGATAGCATATTTCCTCTTACTGAGTGTTGCCTTATCCTAATGACTTAACATTTTTCTGGTGATCCAGTTAGACGAGCAGATCAGGCTCATGGGTAGAGAAGTTCTTGCGTTGCCCTTTTTGGAAGGGTGAGTGTTTCCTAGGTGTTGGTTGTTTGGGGTAGATCCTAGGGTTTTTGATTGATGTCACTGGGTATTTTGTGATGTATGTCTTGGGACATTTTAGATTTATGGTATTGTAAATATAGTTTACAGTTTTATTTCTACAATTGCTTAGAAATGTAATATGATCAAAGTTTCCTCAGTGCTCCCTTGGGGCCTGAGATGTTTTTAGAAAATAATACAGAGAGATTTTGCTATATATTTTATATATTAAGTGGGAAAAAATGGCATGAAAAATCATGTCATTACAAGGTCTAGCTCGATTTTCTGAAATATTTAAATGATTGGGTAAGACACATCTCAATAAGACGGAATAAATTATCTACAGTGTGTGGCAGTATGAGATTCATTATATCATAACATATAATCATTGAGTGATAATATCTTTGATAAAATATACCATTTCCACATTCATAATCATATATATAACACAAGCTTTTACTTTCATTTCCAAAACCATTCACACGCAACCCATGTTTACCAGCGAAGTTCCTGAGAATAGGGGAGATTACACGCCCATACATGTAGCTCCCCTTTGTTCTGATACCATTTGTATCCTCGCCCGATTAACTCAAATTCGGCTACAACTGATGCTTATCAAGTTACTTCCCTTAGTTAGTAAGCCCTCAGGCGGAGAGTTTTACTTCGCCTCAATTATTTATGTTATTAGCTCACACATATCCATTTCTATTTTCATTTCACTATCCAGCACATGAGTATCGTTAGTACCCAGTACCAATATCATGTCTGTAACTCATGGCTACCTTGAGGATCTATTTTCCACGCCATGCTTCCCCCCCCCCCCCAATGGTCAGGGTTGTGCGGCCTGAAAGCTGGATCTAACTGCGGTTGGCCGACCCGATTAGATCAAAATATCATATCATATATCCTGCGTTTGTAGTACGACTAGCTGGCCTATAGCCCTAATTCAGACTCAAGGGGCACAACAACTCTACTAAACGGCTCAGTCTACTGCCACGTCACACGCTCCAAGAGTCCGTGTGGTTGCATTATGACCACTAGCAACGGTACCGTGCTCAATATCACTACCCATCATTAGGGTTTCCATATCCATCCGTGAGGGTTATCATTACCACATACCTACAATCATTATGCGGTATTGGCATTTCATCAATCACATTTCATTGATCCCATTACAGCTTTCGCACTTCACAATGTTCACATTTCCCAGTATTTACATTCATCATTCTTAATTCAGTATTCACATTTCAAAAATCACATATCAATTTCCACATTTCAATATTCATATTGCAGAATCTACATTGCAATATTCCCATTTTTAATGTTCACATTTCATCTCATACTATATATATATCATTTCACGTTATTCAGCATTTCTCAATAAAACATTTCCATATCTCATTTTCATCATTTCTCGGAAGGTACTTTTTAATACATATCACTTTTCATCATCTTTCACATTTCAAATCACATATCTCAATTCATATTTCATAACTTCATATTCTCAATATAAATCAGTTAACCCAATTACAAATACATTTTAGTATAAATCATATGTCACACAAATTTTCATCTGATATTCATATCATAATAAATTTCAGGTAAAATATCATATTTCCATTTCTTATATTTTCTCAACCAATAATATTCAGAAAATACTGCAATAATTTATTCCCCTTATCTGAATTACTAAGAGGTCCACTAACACCCTAAAGTATATGCTCATCGGCGTTCGTAGCCCAAAAGCCAAAAATTCACATTTACCCCAAATTATTCAACGCAGCCTCCACAATATTAACATTTAATATTCCCTATGCCCCAAACACTCCAATTTAACCATTAAAACTAACATTTAACACCCTTACCTCTGATTTGGAGTGGTGCCCCAGAACCGCAAACTGAAAATCTACTCTGCTTAAGTTGCAGAGAATCTTCCTAGGAACCTCGTGGTGGTTCCTAATCATCAATCTAAGTTTTAATGGAGCCGAAATTGAAGAGAGAAGAGAGAAAGGTTTGTAAGGTTTTGGGAGAGAGAGAGAGTGTGTGTGTGTGTGTGATTTTTGTTTTGTTATAAACAAATGACTCGCGGGACTTCCTTATCAAGCTCACTGCAGAAAAAATCGTCTACATTTTCTTCAATGTTCAAAAAATCGTCGACGGTTTGGGTTTTAACCCGCCCATTTTCACTGTTTTACCTATTACCAGCTCGCAGTAAAAAGAAAACCGTCAACGGTTTCCATCGGCCCTCACGAAACCGTTGATGGTTTGGGCTTCCCAAATCGAATTTCCTCGTTTTCTTATTTTTCTTATTATTTAAAATTTCTCGGGTCTCTACATTCAACCTGCAAACTAAATTTTCTTTTCCTGGTTCAACGAATCCCTCTGGCTGTACCATATAGATTTGTTCCTCCAAGTCATCGTGAAGAAACGTCGTCTTCACGTCCATTTGTTCCAAGTGAAGATCATAATGGGCTACCAACCTCAACACAATTCTGATGGAAATATGTCAAACCACTGGAGAAAAGATCTCATCATAATTTATCCCCTTCTTCTGTGAGTATCATTTAGCCACCAACTGTGCCTTGAATTTCTCACCTTCCTTTTTTGAAATTGTGTCTTTCTTCATGTAAACCCATCTGCAACCTATCGGTCTCTTCCTATCTAGAAGCTCCACCAACTTCCAAGTTTGGATTTTACGTAGTGATTCCATCTCCTCAATCATTGCTTCCATCCATCTACCTTTCTCCTGACCATGCACTGCCTCTTGAAATGTAATTGGATCATTGTAACTGGTAAGAAAAACATAAGACACCAACTCTTCAAAACCATACCTTGGCGGAGGTCTAATAGTGCATCTAGATCTTTGTATAGGAAGATCATCAACTTGCTGGTTTTCCAAGCTAGAGCTCCCTGCAACCATAGGACCATGATCATTTTTGTTGCCTTGAGCTTCCAACTCCACCTCATAACATGTTTATCACTGCCCCAGCTTTTTGGCTCTAGTTTCTGTTCATCAAAATCTTAAGTACGCTTCACCATAGCCTTTTCATCAAAGACTACATCCCTGCTGATCACCACCTTATTTGCCATTAGGTCCCATAACTTGTACCCCTTTTACATCCTCTGGATATCCCAAAAAAATGCAACGACGAGACTTTGGGTCAAGCTTAGACCTCTCCTCACTAGATACGTAAGCATAGGCTTGACACCCGAATACCTTTAATCTAGAGTAGTCTACTGCATCTCCCGTCCAAACCTCTTCTGCCACTCTACCCTCTAGTGACGCCCTTGGTGATCGGTTTCTCAGAAAACAAGTCATACTGACAACCTCGGCCTAGAAGTTCTTCGGTAGCCTTGCATTTAATCCGAGACACTGAGCCCTTTTAGCAAGAGTCTAGTTCAACCGTTCTACCACACCATTTTGCTGAGGTGTCTGGCGAACTCTAAAGTGTCTCTTGATGCCCTGCTCCACACAAAACTCCATAAACCGAGAATCAGCATACTTGGTCCCATTATCCGACCTTAAGTATTTGATTCTCCTCCCTGTCTAGTTTTCTACTTTAGCTTTCCAAATCTTAAACCTAGAAAATGTATCTGATTTA
Organism: Malania oleifera; assembly: GCF_029873635.1. Lineage (NCBI taxonomy): Eukaryota > Viridiplantae > Streptophyta > Magnoliopsida > Santalales > Ximeniaceae > Malania > Malania oleifera. The sequence continues at coordinate 20,888,565 of NC_080419.1, read as the reverse complement.
TGACACATGAAGTAAACCCAGACCTTCTGTAAGTAATCATCTACAAAACTTACGTAATGCACATGTCCACCCTTTGATGCAACTTTGACTGGGCTCCAAACATCTGAATGCACATAGTCAAGAATACCCTTTGTCTTGTGTATAGCTGATCTGAACTTTGCCCTGTTCTGTTTTTCAAGAACACAAATCCTAAAAAATTCCAGTTAACATGATTTCAAGCCCTTCAAGAGTTTCCTTTTGTGTAGTTCCTTCATATCATGTTCCCCCATATGCCCAAGGTGCATATGTCATAAGACAAACTCATCTGATTCAACATCTACGGCTGCAACTCCACCTACAACGGTAGTTCCTTGCAATGTGTAGATATTCCCATCCAGTTTCTGCCCTTTCATTACAATCAGATTACCTTTCCATATCGTCAGAACTCCACCTTTGGACTTGTAATTAAAGTCATTACAATCCAAAGTACCGAGTGACATCAAACTCTTCCTCAACTCTAGTATATGTCTTACATTACACAACGTTCTCACAGCACCATCAAACATTTTTATCTTTACATTTCCTATGCCAATGATTTCGCAAGAAGCATCATTACCCATAAGAATTGATCCAGAATTCACTAACCTATAAGTGTTGAATCACTCCTTATTCAAAGTCATGTGATAAGAACATGCTGAGTTAAGTATCCAAGAGTCCGTTAGATTATCCGACCCCGCTAAAACTTATAGAACATCACTATCACTATATGTTGAATCTCCTTCTTGAACAACATTCGCAGATTTTGAAATACCCTCATGTTTTTTAGAATTTCCCTTTTTCCAATCCAAACACTCTGGTTTCACATGCCCTTTTTTACCGCATTTGTAACACCAAATTTCTTTCTTCTTCTTGGATTGATTGCGAGATTTCTGACTTGATCCATGTTTGAATTTTCCTTTGCCTCACTCGTTATTACCCTTTACCACAAGTCCTTCTCCTTCATCACATATTTTCAATCTTTGATGAAAATTCAATAAAGCACTTGTTACCTCTTCAAGATCAAGAGTTTCTTTTCCCAATGTAAGAGTGGTCACAAGATTTTCATAGGTATGAGTTGAGGGCAAAAAATTCAGTAACATCAAAGTTTTATCATTCTCATCAAACTTAACATCAACTCTTATCAAATCACTAATGATTTGATTAAAGACATTAATATGTTGATCTAAATTTGATCCTTCAACCATTTAAAGTCAATACAAACATTGATTAAGAAAAAGTTTATTATTGAGAGATTTTTGACATGTATTGGTTTTCTAACTTTCGCCATATAGCAGCTAGAGAATCCTCCTCCATCACCTGATAGAGTACTTCATCGGTCAAACACAAGCGTATTGTAGAAGCTACCTTTGCTTTCAAATCTCCTCATGTTGCCTCATCCATTCCATCGGTTGAACATCAAATAAAGTCTTAGTCATTCCTTGTTGCACAAGAATATTCTTAACTCTCCTCTGCCATAAACCAAAATTTCCGGTTCCATCGAATTTGACAATGTCAAATCTCGCCAGAATGACATATATCAAAGTACACAATTCACTTCACAAATGATCACTCTCTCGATCAATACATGCCCAAAATTACATATATAACAATCTTTCGGAGGTTTTCCTCCAATTACCCAACTACCCCAACATTCAAGTTCAAATTTTGAATTTCTTCTCACAACCCAGACACACTCGTCAACGAGTACAGGAGATTCGTCAACGATTCAAAGATGACCACTCGTCGACTAGTCTATCCTTTTGTCGACAAGTCTTTAACTCTGAGATTTTCTAACTCTCGATATCTACTCGTCGATGAGCACAGGGCACTCGTCGACAAGTCACTATTGTGCTGTCTTTTTATATTTTTCTTCCTTCTTTGTTTATGAAATTCAAAATATAAGAGTCACACCATAAACAACACCAATAAATGAGGACCATTAAATCATGAGACGAACAACAATTCGAGTGAACCCCACTTTTAATCATATGGCTACCAATCAAACATTAGAGTATCTAACTGCAACAAAATTTTTTCGAATGTATGATTATGTTCACATGCACAAGAAAAGGTTATGGTCAAACCTACATCTCATCAAGCTAATTAAACGATTAGGAGTAGGTATTAACTTTGACAAAAAGTAGGAAAAGAATAAATAAAAGATAGAGAAGATGATGGGCATTAGAAAAAATTTGATTCCATTTTCAATGTTTTCTTGCCACTAAATCTTTCATTTTTTTAACACCGCATTTAAAGGAGAAATTTTTGTTCGAAGTTGATCTTTCCTTATCGTGGATCCTATTAATATATATATATATATATATATATATATATATATATATATATATATAATACTACCCAAAAAAAAATTAAGAAATATGTTTAGTTAGAAATATATATCTTTTGTGAATTTAGATATAATTCAAAAGTCTCACTTGTATATCCCCCAACAATCATTTTCCCCATTTGACGAACATCTTCTCTCATGAACGGTGACCGCCACCATCACTGGCGGTCGCCGACGCCAACAACGGTGGCCACCCAACCCACAGTTGTTATTAGACCCTGGCCAATATTTTTAGATTATAGTTTTTATTTTTGAAAAATTTAAGTTATATTTAATTATTAAACATATTTTTAATAACAAAATATGCATAAGATCACTTATATTATGCCCAGAAGAATTATGAATTTTAATTTGTACGGGTCATGAATTTAGATCAAATTTAACTTAATTTTATATTATATGTTGCTTAAATTCAAGTAAATCTAAATTTAAATTCTAAATTTAAAATTCTAGGTTATTTTTTTATTTTTTTGAAAGGTTACTATTTTTATTTTCTAAAACAAAACAAAAAACTCCCATACAATTTTTTTTTATTTTCTAAAACAAAAAAAATGCCCATGCAAATTGTTTGAATCCTTAATCAAACTTGTGACTTTGGTGACCCCAAAGTTACGAGTTTGATTTCCCCTTGAGACATTATGCCTGTGAATTATGACGGGTGCTAAGGTGCTTGAATGGAGGGGATGGCTTTCACCCCTCTGAGTTTGGTACTGCGCCATAGTGTCCAAAGTGGCGCGATGGTGGCTAGAGTCCCTAAATTATCAAAAAAAAAAAAAAAAACCAACATGAGGTATTTATTTCAGCCTAAATAGCCAATTAATCTTCCTACAAACTTGTAGGAATAGGTTATGGCTCATCTTCAGAGTTCTTTAATTCGAAATTAATGCATAATTTTATCTTTAATTAATTAATTAATAGGTTTTGGTTTGACTAGTTAGTCTCAATCATTTTCCATAGAATGGTAGGTGTTATATCGTTGTCCTCACAAACTTAACCCTTGATTAAGATAGATGGTAAATGTGAGTAATTTAAAAGGAGCCCTCAACCCTTAATTTTTCTTTTACCATTGTAATTTTTTTATAAACTAAAATAGAATTTGATGACGACGTAACTCGTAAGGTAGTGTTTAAAAGCACAAATTACGTATCTTCAATTTAGATTTGTATAAATTTAAATAAAATTTAATGTAATTTTATGCTATATTACTATTTAATTGGAAGCATAAATTTTGAATATAGGAATTGAATCTTGCATATTCAAAGGACATTAAATATAATTATATATTTAATTTTGTCCAAATCTATATAAATTTAAATCAAATTTCTCACTCCGTCCATGCTCCCCAATGCATAATACATTTTATTTTAATTTATACAAATTCAAATCGAGACTCAAACTCCATATTCTCAAATGCAGTGCAAAAGGGGAAGTATCCCTTACAAATCAAAATTCTATTAAACTATAGTTTTAATCTGATAAACATATTTAGCACGTACCATCACCCTTCCTCTCTATTTATGATCGATCATTAAACTTGGAGAACGTGGAATTTAAAAAATTAATCCATTAAAGATGAATATTTCTTGAAATAATGGTATATACATAATACTGGCTACATGCTACCTTGTTATATATTCAAGATAGTTTATCGGAAAGACTTGTAAGAAACGATCTCTTTTACGTACGTAGGATTAGGAATCACCAATTGTAAGATGTCATGTTAGGATTTGAATTCATACAAGTGAGAAGAAATTATTAGACCAAGTTAGGTCATCTAATCAAGTCATGTTTTAGACAAATAATCATATCTTTATTTTCGAATGATTAGGTGATGTTGTCTAATAATGATATTAATGTTGCCACTTCCCATATTCAAAATATAATTATTTTCATTAAATTTGAAATTCTTGGCTCCTCACTCTATGTTCTCCTAATTTTTATTTTTATTTTTTATTTTTTGAAACGGTGGTATCCAAGGCCCTTTGGACTCTTGACTAATCCACCGGAATAATAAGTCTACCTCTCTACCCTTCTTCCCTTAAATGTCAAGGTATTATCTAAAATAAAAAACCATAACCCTCAAGACTCGACCATGATTATTTAACTATTAAAATCTTAAGTTTACCACCTAAGCCAGCTTGGGAGAAATTATTAGATAGACTAGGTCTACCACATCATCTATAGACAAATCCAATTAAATTTTTTTTTTTTTCTTTTTATAACACGGGGACTCTAGCTACCATCGCGCCATTTTGGACACTATGGTGTGAAACCAAACCCAAGGGGTGAAAGGCAAATCCAATTAAATGTTGACAACTCTTAAGTAGACATCTCAACAAATCCTAACAATTGTTCCTTCCCAAAACAAGCTCTAATTTCCTTTCTCGCTTAGGATATAAATGCATTTTTTTGCCCTTTTTAATGCAATTGAAATATATATATATATATATATATTAAAATAAAAAATCATATTGAAAAGGGGGAAAAAAATATTTTGAGTTTGGAACATAATATAGTCTTATTTACTTGAAGAAATGGAAAAAAAAAAAATTACATTCCCAAATACCATGAATCTAAAATTCAGAATATAAATAAATGTTCGTATATATATAAAGTTGTAATAGAATATAAAAAGATTATAAAAGTCCGTTTCTTAATTCTTTAAGAAAATGTGTCACGTTGATTACGTTTTAGGACAACTTATATATATATATATATATATATATATATTTGAGTAATTATATAAATTTTAGATCCATGGAACTAGGAAATGTAATTTTTTTTCTTTTCTTCCTCAAAATAATTTTTCTTTTTTACTTTTCAGTGTCATTTTTTAGAACTTATTTTTAGAGAGAAACAATTGACTATGATTTGTTGATGCATCTACTTAAGAGCTATCAACATTTAATTGGTTTAGCCTATGATGTGGTAGATCCAGTCTACCCAATAAGGATTTCTTTAAAACTAATAACATAAACTTACATAATAAATGAAAAGACTATTAGGATTTCCTACAATTAATATGGAATCTCAAATAATAAATAAAAGAAAACTTGATTTATTTCCTACAGAAAATTCAAATAAAACACTTGTAATTACAATAGGATGACACGTGGAGATTAAAGACTACTTGAAAACTATTGCTACCTTGTTATATATTTAAGATGATTTGGGTATGTTATTACTATAAAATCGAAAAAACTTAACGATCCCTTTGTATGTACATGTATGTAGGATTTGGAATCACCAATTATAAGATACCATGTTATTTTTTTTTATTTTTTATTTTTTATTATATAAGAACTTCAGCCACCAACATGCCCTTCGAACCACCTGATGCGGCACCAAACCTACGGATCAGCGTCCTCCTCCTAGGTCTCGCTGATTAGGTAAAGTTCGGAATGCGGACACGGCTTCCGTGCATCAGTTGGACGTTCGACCAACCCGACCCCTAGGACACATCTTCATTACCATCCATGGTCCTCGCTAGCTCACAGAGAACTCTCACCATCTACGGTCCCCGCTGGCTCACAGAGTGAACTCTCACCATCCACGATCCCCACTGGCTCACAGAGTAAATTCTCACCATCCACAGGTACCGCTGGTTCCGTGAGTATATCTACTTGAAATTGAACCTCCAATACCCTTTCTTATATACTGATGTCTTTCCACCGCTCCATGCCCGTGGGGGCTACCATGTTAATATTTAATTCCATACAAGTAAGGAGAAATTATTAGATGATGACAAACAATCATATCCTTACTTTCAAATGATTTTTAAAAATTTTAGCGAGAGGTATGAATTTGTGTAGATCTTGCATGACTTTTGTGTGCTTCCTCTTTAAAAGTTATCACATTAATTGTTTTAAGCACTCATCATGTGACAACTACAACACAAAAAAAAAAAATTAGTAATCAATAATACCCTTGTTCTCCATTGACAAAAAAGGAAAAAGGGAAAAAGGAAAAACACAAGCTACTTAATTAATTAATGCCTTTCTATGATTTTCATTTTCATTAAATTTGAAATTATTGGCTCCTTACTCATCTATGTTCTTGTTTTTCCAAAATAATGATATCCGAGATCTTTGAACACTTGACTAATTCATGGGGAGAACGGATCCACTCCTCTACCCTTAAACCCTGTTCATTTAATTGAAAAAGTCTTGAATTTATTACCTAAGTCAATCTTAAAAGATATGTTCTTGTAATTTTTACAGCTAATCCATGCAATATGCATATACCAATTGTACAATTTCTTCAATTCAAATTTTTACACTATTCCACATAAACACGACAAAAATGAACTATCACAATGATAGGATGGTGGTTAAATACTAAAATCGATCATGCCCTGTAAACATATGTAACGCCAATCCCAGACAAGAAATTTTTTAACATTATATTATCGCCTGTATCAATCATGAGCTGGCTGGCTGCCTATCTTCGTCACTTACCATCACCTATTAATATATATAAAATCAAATTATCGTCGATCAAACAAATCAACAAATCATAAGCGCACACGTATATAATACCAAAGCATCAACGTTAATTCTGTCAATATCTTCCACCAGATTCATCTGACCAATTAAGCACATCCATCCATATATGTCCCGTGAACTCTATCCAAGCTTGCTTTTCCAATCCCTAATCCTAATTAAGAACACTCCTATTACAAGTTACTGAATACATTTGACAAATCCATTTCTAATCAGATATTTCATATTTTTCAATTCGTTCTTACGTGTGGGAAACTCAAACTCCCTTCACGTACCATACACCACCTAACAGTATATATACATCCATACCATACATACACTTACCTCTTATCTACCGAGGCTTTCGTTAATTGGGCAACACTTAGGTACGTACGGGAGTCATCATGGCGACCACGGATGATAAGCCGGCGGCGGCGGCGGCGGCGGCACCGGAGGAGTACAGCAAGAAAGAGGCCGTGGCGGCGGCGGCGGCGCCACAGGCGGGTTCTAGTATTGAACAGGGAAAGGCGCCGGCGGGGCTTCGAGGAGTTTTACTGCGAGCAGACTACTTGGCGGCGGACGTGGGGCTGAGGATATTAATATTCGCGACGACGCTGACGGCGGTGGTGGTGATGGCCACCAGCAAGCAAACCAAGTTGGTTCCGGTGCCCGTCCCCCCCTTCTTAGCCCCCGTCGCTGGTAAATTCCAAAACAGTCCGGCCTTCATGTAAGTACTACTCTGCATGTGCGTGTACGTATATATACTAGCATTTAATGTTATATAGCTTGGTGGAGGAGGTAAAGGTGACTCCTTGTCCCACAGTTGCGGGGGAAGAATCTAATGTTGAACCTTTTGTAAACTCACTCTCTTCTCTACGTGCGTCAATGAGATCTCTCTCATTATTTTGAGACCCAGCAGACATATAATGATAAACCATTCAATAAATAACTTACTATATTTACCTAAACAACTAGGGGAGCATAATTCAGCTGAAACTGAATTAACCTTATAACTCTATCGATTTAGTTTGATTCAATTTTTATTTTTACTGAATTTTGATTTTTGATTTTCGACTTGATTAATATGAAATTTCGTTCTTTCAATTAACATGATTCTTTAATTCATACACATAATACAAGAAATTTTTGAGGAAGGAATCATAACTTGTAAACTTCAGTTATGCATGACTTGAAAAGATATGCCTCTACTATTGAAGACTAATTAATTAACCTTGAACGTAAGCTTAGCATAGCAACCAAACAATTACGTCTCGGGCGGAAATTACCTTTCAAACACACTTCTCCTTTTTTAGTTTTATTTTATTTCATCATTTCTATAAGCTAGGTACCACCACGTGCGCAGGACCAAACCAACACCCATTTTGTTCCTACCAAACACTGAACAACATAAAACTTTTGATGGTTGATTACAAAGACATGAACCACCAAAACACAGCAGGCACTAATAGAGTGTTTTTGAAAAAATGTCACCCAAATTTGGTAATATAGCTAATTGGGCGAGTCAAAATCAATTAATCATGCAGTGACATTAGCTAGATTGCAGTGTTTGATGCCTTACACTAAAAAAAAAAATGCAAAATAAAAAAAATACAAACCCCATATTTGAAGAGGTCTTGAATTTGAAGTTGTAATGAATTTAAATAAAATATAATATAAAATTGTATTGAAATTTGTCTAAATCCATCCAAATTCAAATTTAAGATCTGAAATTCATGCTCCCAAATTTCACCAGAGAAAGAAACTAGTAATGTCAAGTCATGAGGCTAACTAGAATGACTTGATGCTTGGAAATACACTCCACTCGGTAGAAATCTAGCTCTTGCCCATTTCATAAACTAGAAAAGCTAACAAAACGGGCTCTACATGTTACATTTCACAAATGAAGTCGGGACAATTCTTGAATGTATTGCCTATTAAGAAATTTTTGTTTTATCTTACTGTAGAACAATCTCTATCTTCTTCTTGTTATTAGCATTAGATTTAAGAAACCAATATTTAATTATATAGTTATATTCCTGTGCAGATATTACATAGCAGCATTATCAGTAGCTGGCCTGTATAGCATTATTTCAACACTGGCATCTTTGTCAACCATCTCAAAGCCAGCTTTCTCAAAGAAGATATTTCTCTATTTGGCATTACTCGATGTGGTAAGCTAGCTGTTACCATTATATTCACTGTATAATAATCAGTAAGAATAATCAAACAGCCATACCTCTGGACAAGATATAAAACAGCCAAACAACTGCAAGTTCGAGAAACTGCATCGATCAAAGAAGCTCCTATGCTCTCTGTGTAGTTCATAGGGTAGATGCCAGAAAATTAAAACCAGACTTCTCTCCTTTTCTCTCCTGCACAATTTGTTGATTGGGCTTCAATTGTTTCTGAAAATATTCTAGTTCCTTTCCATCCATAGGTGGTAAAAAGTCCCTGCCATGGCACTGATGGCGGCAGCATCAGCTCTAACTCTGCTAATAGCATCCCCTTTCTTAACTTCAAAAAACATGAACTCTTATCTCATTTCTAAATGTTCCAAGACAAGCTCAATTGAAACTGCTTCTTATGTAGGAGCAGTTGTGCCCCCACCCCTCACGCCCCCTCACAAAACCCAATCCACTCTTGAGTGTTGACAGCCAAAGAAGAGATGAGGCATGCTTACACATTTGCATCCATCAGTAACACCCTTCCCCATGAAAACATATTGAGCTAGAAGCCTGAAGCTAGCTAGAGAATACAACTATTTTTCTTTTCTTTTCTTCTTTTTTTTTTTTCTTTCTGGAATAAATCAGACACAGGACAAACAATGCCTCGGTATGCATCCTCTTCCCCACACTAGGCCCTCTGCCATTGCACAGATAGAAGCTTTTCTCTCATGATATACCAATCACCCTTCATAGAAAACTGACCATTATGGTCTAGCTACTGTCCACATGAACCAACATTGCCCAACAGAGATTGCCCTAATAACTTGCTACAAGTTGCAACTTCAAAACATCTTCATCCACTGCAGCACGAAAAATTCACCTCTTACTGCTACTTATATCAACTTTAGTCCGCATGTGTTTGTGGTTTCAATAGTTCTTCCGTGGTTGTTAAAATATTTATATGACAACTTCCAGATAAACACCCTTTTCAAATATTCTCTAATAGAGAATCACTATCCTAACAGAAACATAGAAATTCGTAATCATTCTTTTGCTTGGTTGTTTTGTGAAGCTGTGCCATTAAAAGCTTAAAAACTATCAGGTGGTAGGTCAACAATGTATATCAAGCTATCCAGCACTCTCACACAAAATCAAACCCATCTCACATGTGAAGAGGCAAAATGTTGAAATTAAATGGATGCACAAATTCTAACAGAACGAAGCACACTACAACAGACAAGGGAAAATACAAATTATAAGACCTGAACTCAAGACCTCCTGATACCATGCCAGATCACCTCTTGACCTAAAAGCTCAAGCTGATAACTGGTGTATATTACAAGACTTGAACTCATGAGCTCCTGATACCATGTTAGATCACCTCTTGATCTAAAAGCTCAAGCTGTTAATTTGTGGACCAACGGTGTATATATCATGCCATCCAGCGAAGACCATTTTTGTAGTAATAAAAGCAGTGCAAGGCAACAAACCACTATTAACACAGCAACATAAACAATGACGTTAAAAAAAAAACTACAATGCCTATGGTGCAGCCCATGTTACTCATATGAGTCACTAGCCTAATATAAACCTAGAAATTTGAACCCATTCCAAATCTCTTTATACAGTGTAAAAAAAAAATAATAAAAACGAAGATGTTAACACAGTAGTAGGAGAGATGATGTTAACCAACCTACGGTGTCTATGGTACAGAATTTTTTTTCTTGGCTATGGTGTAAGTACTAACTGGACATGAAAACAGAAACTGGTACTCATTCATTATACAGTTTGCAAGATGATAGTAGTAATAAAAGAATGTGTTCCCAGATATACAATGCCTATGGGGCAGAAGTTAGTGAGCCACTAACTTAGCAGATGTTAGTGAGTCGCTAACGTAACATACACAGAAATATGTATTCATTGCAGACTATACCAGTAAATTAATAACCTAATACAAAAATGCAAGATTTTACTCATTCTCACCCTCACCATACGTTTTTGGTTGTATTCTGTTCCATTAAATACCAATTCCTTAATGGTGCTAACAAACCTAAAATGTCTATGGTGTAGCTAATGTTGGGGCTGGTAGCCTCAGCCACAGGCACAGCAGGGGGTGTTGGATATATAGGATATAAGGGCAATTCACATGCCAACTGGCTCAAGGTGTGCAACATTTATGACAAGTACTGTCGATATGTTGCAGTATCTATTTTTATCTCCTTGGCGGCCTCTATTCTGCTCCTGCTGCTCGTGATGCTCTCCATATTCTCCCTGCACTGTCGGAGTCGCCCTTAGATTGGTTTCTAAAGTCCGGACAGTTGAATGCCAGCTGCATCCTTACTGAAATTGTGTTACATTGTGAACCTTAATGCTGTTTATCTGTCAAAATCTGTAGTTTGTATATGTCGTTGTCTACTTCTGCTGAATCTTGAATTTAATTTGTCCTCTATTAATATTTAAACTGGGAATTGGGGGTGTGATTAAATACCTTAGAGGAAAATATGAAAACAACATAATTTTCATCAGCCTTTGGTTCCAAAAAAATGGAATAGCCATTGTACAAGGATATAACCGTATGCATATCCACACATATATAAAGGTGGTGTCCTTTTAAGACAAATGAACATACAAAAGTTGGTGTTATTCCAATCAACATAGAATAGACTAGGAATATTATCCCCCCGTCTCGGGGTGAAATTTTGGAACAAAAAAACAAATGAGGCACAAACTACGTATAAAATTTGCCACCCTGCAATAATGACAATTTTCTTGGTTATATTATGGTATGAAAAATTAGCCCCTTTTAAAGGGTTTGCATCTTGTACAATGACCTTATCACCAACTCTCCCCTCTTTCAACTTGGACTTGCAATTAGGTTCTTTTTTCCACCACGGTCATGCAATTGGGGATGAACTTGAAAGTGTCCAATACTAGTTTTTATATTTATACATGCTAAATTTGGATCTATTGAATGAAATATTTATTAACTTGACTTTTTTTAGATATATTTTTTTAACGCAAAGATGAAATCCTAGTTTTTTCCATGCTCACCACAGGAATGTCTATAACTACGCTACTCCATGTAGATTGAAATAACAACTTTTGCGTAGCATTTGCTTAAAATGACACTAACTTTATTTCATCAAACAATATATTCCCATATAATAACTATTTCATTCCCACCATCCATTTCACAAACTAAATGTCACACCCTAAGGTTTTGCAGGCGGACTGGAGTGTTGATGAGCTTTGTGTAAGGCAACATCCAACATTCTGACCCCAAATAGGAAAAAGAAAGAGACTTCAAATCAACTTGACACAGCATGTAAACAAGACCTGTTTTAATTTCCTAATTTTGATTGTATTTTCGTTTTTTTTTTTTATTTAGGGTAATTTTACAAGTGTCATATTTCAAAATTCTAGGATATTATTATTTAGAAGGAATATTCTAGGGCACTATTATTTAGGAAACTAGTATTAGTATTTTGTTTTATTTAGGTTTCTTACAATAATTTTCTCATTCCAAACAGCGTAAGCCTATAGGCCCTTATGTATTAGTTTTTAGACATTAGAATTGAAAATTAAAGTAGTTGGACATTGGTCCTGCATCACAACTCAAGGAAATAGTAGTGTAATGAAGTCCTAAAACTGCATCCTTTTGGGGGTAACATACTAATAACTAACATATGAATACAATAATTGACACACATCTCTGGGTCATTTATATCTCAAGCCTATTTGTCTGATACTCAATTTAGTGTTACAACACCCTCAATTCAATTTTTTGTGATGCCCTGCATATGACTAATATTTGTAGTGGCTGGAGGTGAGGAAAGAAGAGATTAAAGAAACATTACAAAAGCACACTCCCCCCCCCCCCCAAAAAAAAAAGGAATCATTCAAATTTGTAATAGCCTTGGTACCCATTCATCCCTTTAATCGAAATGGTAACAATAAGCCTAACAGAGTGACAAGCTATTGTTTTTTTCAGATATGAAACCTGCTGGCATTCTTACAATAACTAAAACCACAAATTTTCATGCCCAACATAGCCCAAGGGAAAGGGACATGATCGTATTTGGCTGTTTAGAGCTAAGTCCTACAACCAACCAGATGTCTAGAGCCATATGCAGACCAGTCCCAGGCCAAGCCAAGACTAGCTTGGAAGTTTAGGCTCAAGTTGGAGCTAATAAATTTTTTCAGACCTCATTGCCCAAGAAAAATATATCTTTTGGCCATCTTAGTAAATAAAAACAGTAACTATGTTATAGATTACCAATATGTCTCACAAAATTATTGCTCTTGTTAGAAATGCTAATCAACTGAAAGAAATCGACTTCATTTAAATAATTTCAAAAGTTAGAATACATGGAAGGAGCATTCTAGAAACTATAAAAATGAAAATATCACTACACATGACAATAAAATCACCCCATTTTTATTTTCCATAAACATTTTAAATTTTTCATTTCAAATTATACCTAGTTCTTTTTAGGATATGTAGCAATCAAAATGGCTGCTGCACACATGATCTAGTGGAGTTGTCAAATGTGGCTTGCTGCATCTCTCCTTTAACTTTCCCTATTTTCAATATTCATACTCTTGACACATGCTTAAGTTCACAATTTGAGGCTAATAATTACAATCCCTTTTCCCTCACCTATTCTGGATGGAAGGATATTCTGCCAGAAGCAGTTGTCTGGTTCCTCTGGATCGAACACCTGACCTAGTTTCTCAGCACTTCTTTGGGGTATAAGATAAGTACTACACTAACTTATGGCCTGTTTGGTCTCGTTTCTGTTTTCAGTTTTCAGTTTTCTGTTTTTATTTTTGTATAGTGAAGAAATAGATTATGAAAAAATGTTTGTTTACTTGCCATTTTTCACTTATGTTGACGATTTTCAGCTGTTTGTCAAATTTCATGGTTTTCAGTTATTTTGACAACTTCTTGCAAGAATATTTTAGTATTCATAATTAACTTTTTTGGATTAAATCATTCATTTTGTCCATACTATTTAATCAAAAATTAAAATAAAATGGCCATATAAATTTAAAACATAATTAAAATAAAAAATAACCATAAAATTTCAAAAAAAGAATACAAGTCATTTACAAAATATTTTTACTATAATAATAATTAAGGGAATTTTGAAATATAATAATTAAGTAAAATAATTATAATAATAATTTTTATTTTTACTATGCTATTTTAAATTTATATTACTTTGTAGTTTTATTATTTTAATCATATGTTGTAATTGTTAATTGATTCAAGAAAAAAAAAGAGCATTTTTTTTATTCAAGTTTTTAATTTATTTTAGTTCTAAAAATATTAACCAAACAAGTTGCTGGTTTTTGGATTATAGTTTCTATTTTTTCTTTTTAGTTTCCTTTCTAGTTTTCATTTTCATAAATTTTGAAAATAATACAAACAGCCCCTTACATGTTACATCTATCAATAGTAGATATTTCTTTGACACTTCCATTTAGCATCAACCTGAGAAAAAAAAATATTGCTCTACAAAAAGAACACTAGACAAAATAACAAATCAGAATGGGTAAAATTGAGCTTCAAGGCATCAAAATCTAACCAGTGATAACAAGTAGTGCTCAAGTATATTACAAATGATTAATGCAACAAGTACATTCATATGGGCATCTAATTGAAGAGCTATAAGGCATTTTACAATATTATTTTCCAAACAGTAAAAAAGATTTTTTCTGCATACTGAAAACGGTTTAACAAATTAACGAATTCATTTGCAAAACTGCACAACCAAGATCAGTTTTTATACACACAAACCATACGTGACATACCTTAAAGTAGATCAGGTTACAACAAAATCAGTCCAATTGATGACTCGAATTTACAAACTTTAAACTGGATGGGAACATCTAAAAAGTTGTTTGTTCCCCTAGTTCCTGACCAGCCATTCCTTCCCTCAGCACCCTCTCAAAGAATTCTTCTAATGTATCTTTTCCATAACTTGGTGTCTTCTCAGCACTATATTCTCCTGTCTCTGGATCCAAAATCAACATACTCTCAGCAGCATAATACCTGCCTATTTTCCCAAACTCAACAGCATCTTCCATGGAAGGAAATATCTTTACAAGGAAATCAAGTACTCCAATAGCAAAATCCATTATACCAATCGGCACCTTCAAAAACTTGGGCTCTCTCCCGAGAATTCTAAACAATATCTCCCCCTGCTCCAATGGTGTCAATGCCTTTCCCGGCCCGCCAATTGGCAAAACACAATTAATCTTATCTTCACTCAACACACAGTCTGCAATAAATGAAGCCAAATCCTGTTCACTGATGGGCTTGCAAGCGCACAACTTCCCGTCACCAAACATCACATAAGGCTTTCCATCTTTCACCAATTCAACCTGCCCTCCCAAACTCTTAAAAAATGCTGTTGGCCTCACAATACTATAAGTAAAACCCTCATCCTCTCTGGCTTCTTTCATCAATTCGGCTTCGAATTTCAGCTTTGCACGCTGAAATTCCAAAAGGGGCTTCTGTACACAAATTGCTGACAGCAAAACAAAATGTGACGCCCCACAATTCCTACCGGCAACAAGACTGTTTTTCGTCGCCTCATAATCAATTTTCCATGAGTCCTTCACACCGCCCGTGCGACTAGCAAGGCATGACACAACAACATCAACCTGAAATCCTAAATTCTCCAAAGATTTCTCTATAGTATCCAGCTGGGTCACATTTGAAAAGCACACATTGGCTCCTTTCAACTGATCTAAGGTCTCCTCCCTGCTGTTTCTACCTCTAATTCCACTCTTCTCTCTAGCAACTGCAATAACATTGAAACCTCGATCAACTAACTCCTTAACCACAAATTTTCCAATGTACCCAGTTGAGCCCACCACCAAAACATTGATGTCTTTAGGGGTTTTGTCTCTGAATGAAGAAGAGATGATTTGGGCAGTGGCTGAGGTTGAAGCTGTAACATGGTAGTGTTTTCTTCTGCTAAATTTACACGATTCTGATGAATATAGAGGCAGAAATGGAAGAGCATAAGGAATTGGGCTTACCTGAAAATCATTTTTCAAATGAAGAGAGAAGCATCGTTTGAAGATCTGACCCTTTGGAGAACAGACGGTGTACCCACTTGGGGAGAGAGCAAGGGACATTTTAGCACGAAATGAGAAAGGGCTCTGTTAAAAAGTTCTGGGTAGGAACTAGGAAGGAACTGCAAGGACGATAATAGAAAGAAAGAACAGAAAGTGGAGAGAGCTGAGCGACAATTGATGAGGAGTGCGGCTTTTCATGGTCAAGTGTGAACTATGGAGTATACTCCCAAATCCAAAATTCCAAATGATAGGTGGATATGAATCGTATGATGATCGAAGAAGATGTGTGATAGATATTCCCAAGTTATGCCCCTATAATTTCATTTACTTGGAGAGTCCTTAAATTTTAATTTATATTAAATTTAAATAATACCTAATACAAAATTATATTAAAACTTATTCAAATTCATATTCAAATAATTAAAACTTTCATTTATGCTTTGTGGTACAGGTTGTCCCCTCTAATACCTAAACTTCATACTCTCAAAGATAAGGTACGTGTTACCATGATACATTTTTTTTTTTTTTTTTTTTTATATCCTTTTTTACTTATTCTAAAAAAAAATTGCATCAATTTTTCCTCTCACATTATTTTTTTTTAATCTTTATATCTTGATTTAATATTTTGTTTTATCAAATATCATAGTTATTCTAATTATTTTGGTGTTCGGTATTG
The DNA here is from genome assembly GCF_029873635.1 of Malania oleifera. Taxonomy (NCBI): domain Eukaryota; kingdom Viridiplantae; phylum Streptophyta; class Magnoliopsida; order Santalales; family Ximeniaceae; genus Malania; species Malania oleifera. The sequence goes on along the minus strand of NC_080419.1, from coordinate 20,871,786 downwards.
CAAGCAAATAAAGTTCATCAATAATCATTAACCTATATATTAACCAAATTTCATCGGACTCGCTAAACTTTCAGTTATTTTAGAAAAGTTAATGTGTTTCAATAGTATTGCAATGTTTACAATTCGTCCAATCTCGAACCTTTTCTCATAAAAGTGACATGGCCTCAAAATAAATTCTTACCTTCTTCAAAACTATCACCTTCCCTTCGCAAAGAACACATCCTTTTAATCTCTTCTTGAGGAGCCCTTCATTCATGATCACTCTCAACTTCATGTCCTCGCAAGTGATTTTTTCGGTGATGCATGAGCCCACCATCACTCTTTCGAAATTAATCAAAGATTTTCATCGAAGTTTCGAACAGGATTTTAAAACCCAAATGGTAATGAGTTCGGTGTGATTACTAGATCGGTTGGATTGGTCAAATTAGTAAGTCAAATCGATAATGTACGTCATCATGATATTATTTGGGTTATAGTAATAATATTACGAATGTGAAAGTCTAATTGCTAGTAAGAATTTTGGATGAAATATGCATTTTTAATTAAAAAAGTTTAAAACCATGCTTAACCAAATCACATAGCCTAGAACTAGTTGATGTTTGGTTATTAGGTGAAACAAATTATTAAAATAGGCAAAAGAGCTAAAGACTATTATCTAAATTAAAAGTTGTAGATAGTGTCTCAGTGCAAAATCTAATGAATACTAAATAAATGTATGTGGATAGGTGCAACTAGCCTAGAAGGGACCAAATATTAAGTTGTAAACATTGACTGCAAATATAATTTTATGAACCAGTTATGATGGAAGTTGAACCAATCACTAAATTTTAATTTTGAATTATTTTAAACTTTTTTATATAATATCTAAATATGCATTGTTTTTTATTTTAACTTTTTTAGCATTTAGGAACTTAAATATTTAATAAAATCAACAAGCAATTACATAAACTAAAGTTTGTAATTTAACCTAACTAATAGTATCTTTTCAAATATATATAATTAATAATTATAAGTAAAAATAATATAATTTATTGTTATACAAGAATAAAATTTATTATTTTAATTTTAATCACTCATGTATTGAGTTTTTGCTAGTATTTTTATAAGGGATTGTAGACACCCCATTTTGTTCGGCCATTATATAATCAAATTTGGGGAATTTTTTTTTTAATTTTAGTTCTTTTTAGTCATCATTATTTTTTTGTGACATCTAAGGTCTTCATAGAAATCGGTCTCTCATTTTTTACTCTCTCAACCTGTTCACTTTTTGAGTCTGATCCTTATTTTGATACTAACAAAACACTTGGATCTAATGTGTGTGTTTAATGTTTTGAACAGGTTTACAATTTAAAATGCACACACAGAAGAAGAAAATGGAAGTCAAGACAGATCTTAACGCACATACAGATTGGCGCATTCCACGAAAACAGAAGAGCAAAAGAAAAAGAAGAAAAAAAAGACTATTTTAAATTGTAAATGCATTTTAGTTTTTGTTTTTGTCTGTAATAATGCATTGCATGCATAATGTGGATGGAAGCTTAGTGATAACCATAGACTAACCATAGTAGGGGTGAGCAAATGGTCGGTTCGGCCAAATTCGATTAATTAACCGAATTAATCGAAATTTTCGGTTAAAGAATACTGTTAACCGAACCAACCGAACCATTGGGCCAAATCGAACCGAACCCGACCGAATTTTTTTTCAGGTAATTCGGTTAATTGAATTTAACCGAAAGGCAGGTTCATGTATTAAGGCTGGGAAAGAAGCTCTTCAAAGAATGCTTATCCTCATCAAGTTAAACTATAATTTCCTTGTTAATTTCAAAGCCAGAATCAAAAACAACTTTCTTTATCTCATCCGTGTAGTTACCCAATAATCCATCAGGTTTTATCATGGCTAATGTTTTTTCCTTCTCTATACTTCCATTGCTTGAAGATCTGACAGTGAGAGAGAAGGAAAACAGAAGGAAGAAAACCAAAATCAATGGCACGAGCTGATTGAAGCGCAAAGTCATCTCCTTTTTTTAAACTCAGAGAGAGAAAGAGAGATGGGGCACAAGGCTAGCGCTGGAGTACAGACACTTCATCTACATAACGTGCTTCTGGTTCAGCCGCAGAGTTGTGTACTCGATTACCAGCTCAAATTCTTCTTCCGAGTTGGTGGGTTCTTTCATTTGGGACCCAAAATTTGAACTGAGCTCGTTGAGTTGCATAGGGTTTTACTAAAAGAGAGAGAGAGGGAAAGGGGGGGATAGGGAGAGAATGGTGAAGTTTCTGAAGCCACACAAGGTGGTGTTCCTCCTCCAAGGCCACTATGCCGGCCACAAAGAAGTGATCATCCGATCGTTCGACAATGGCACCTGTGACCGTCCATACAGGCACTGTTTGGTTGCTGGGATAGCCAAGTACCCGAAGAAGGTGATCTGCAGACTGCAAGGACTCCGCCAAGAAGACCACGAAGAAGTCCCGCGTGAAGGCCTTCATCAAGCTGGTGAACTACAACCACGTTGTGCCCACGCGGTACACCCTCGATGTCGATCTCAAGGACATCGTCACGCTCGAAACCCTTCAGTCCCGCGACAAGAAGGTCACCGCCACCAAAGAAACAAAGGCCAAGCTCGAGGAGAGATTCAAGACTGGCAAAAACAGGTGGTTCTTCAGCTCTAGTTTTGAGTATCCTTATTAAATCGGTTAATCAGTTAACCAAATTAATATTTTCTATTCACCGGACCGAAACCCGATTCACCAAAATGTTGGAAGGCATAACCAAACTGACCGAATTGGTTTTTTTAACCGAACCGAACAGATCAATTTCGGTCGGTTAATTCAGGTTTCCTCGAATTATGCTCACCCCTAGACCGTAGGGAATTAAACTTGACCTTAGGGGACCCAACCTTAAATCAAAAACTTTTTTTCTTAAAAGCTAAACTCATACAAAGGTTTTTAAAATAATTTTAAGGTCAAAAATAGGGCTAAAATTAATTTTACAAAGACGAAGGTCGACCAACGTTGTATTTTTTTGGCTCAATTAAAAAGCTTAGGTCGACCGACCCTTTTATGTTCAAACGCACCTTGACCAACCGATCTGTCTTTTGTGCTTGGTCGATTGACCATTTTTTAACTCAATTTTCACGATCGACCAACCTCCTTTTGGTCTTCCTCAGCCGAGCGCTTCAGTTCAAAATGCCCTTAGTTGATCGAACCTCAAGTTCCGGCATATCGGCCTTATGCCATGGTCGACCGAACCTACGAAGGTTCAAAAATACCAAGCGTGTCCCTAACGATCATAATTTTCTCAAACTCTATATATATACCTCTTTCATAAGTCAAATTAGCAACTTTGATTAATTTCAAAATCCTCTCAAAATATTTTTTTAATCAAAGTTCCCCCACATCATTTTTAATACAAAAATTTCTTTGGGGCAAAATTTTTAATACTCTCTCAAACTTTCTTTCCTTTTATTCATTTCAAAAATTATATTAGAAGAGAGCGTTTTATGTGGGCATTTATTTTTAGTGCACTTACTCTCACATGTACTTTGATTGCTTAAAACCAATTTTTAAGAGTAAACTTAAAGTTTCTCCTGCTTATTTTTGTGGACACCCTAATTTTTACCAGGCTTTCCTGAAAAAACCAGCCATAATGAAATTGACTTTAAGTTCAGGCACGGAGCCTCGATTTGTTTTCAATCAAGTCCCGTTTAGAATCCTAATCAAAATAATCTTATCATTTTAGGATGAGTCCCGTTATTTTGAGTCCATTTACTGTAATTGATTAAAAATTCTCTAGTCACAAAGCTTTATCCCTTCCTCTTAAGGGTTGTAAAATAATTTGTGCTTAAATTAAGCCCACCCTTCTAATTTCAAAATCAATTCCTCGAATAGGGTTTTAGTTTTGAGCATTCAGTTGAGTATCAAAAAAATCAGGTCCTTTTATTTCATCCATCTTTGAGTCTCTTAAAGTATGTTAGTTACAAAATTGATCCCTTTTAATTTTAGGAGAGGTCTCACAACTTCAAAATAATCCTCTCATTAGAAGGTGTTTTCAAAGCTTGGTTTTTAAATCAAATTTTAAATGTTTAATTTTTGAAATGAGATTTTCGAAAATTTGTTGAGTGCATCCTTTAATTTTGAAATCGGGGTTTTTGCTTTGACGCTAAAGTCATGTGTATTAACTTGGGGATTTTTCTTGAGTCAAAATTGGTCAAACAATGTCGGGTCAAAATTAAAAATCGCATGTGAAATCATGTAGTAGGATGGGCAGGCGCCCTTGGTGAGGTCCATGCACAGGCAGGCAGAAAATAAAATAATGGAAAATTACATCTGAAAAAGTAAAAAATGCAAAATAAGATGTACAAGTTAATGCTGCAAGAGAGAGTTCTCAGGGTACATAAAGGATACATCAGCCAAGAAAGAAAGCTAAAAACAAAAAATAAATACAAAATAAAAATCCAAACGCTAAAAGAAGATGCCTTGCCCTCCACTCTTGGTTTGCCTGTTGGATTTTCCCCCAGTCACCTGCACACAGAAGAAATAAATAGAAGAGGTGGTTAGCAAACCATAAGAAAATTTCAAAATAAAAATAAAAATTGAGATACCTTTCCCTCCATTCCTGTGTTGCCACCTAGAATACCCTCCCTCAAAACCCCTGCACACAAAAAAGCCATTGAATCAATCTGTTAGCAGAAAATTCAAAAAATAAAATAAAAATCAAAAGTAGAATCACACATGGGAGTGGTTAAAGGGAATTATTCCCTACCAAGTCTGTTTGTGGGGAAATCGGTTGGCAGAGGAGGAAAAATTGGTGCCAAGAGGCCACCCAAACTCCCTATAAATAGGGAGGAGCTCACACTGCAAAGGACACTGAGGAGAGCTTAGAAATACCCTGCCAAATTGAGAAAAGAACTAGAAGGAGGAGGTTCTGCCAGTTTGAAAGAAAAAGGAGAGCACGGGAACACTCTGCTGAATTTGAGAGTGAGAATTAAGGGCAGAGGGAAGCTCTACACTATACAGTAGAGGAGGAACTATGGAGGAGCGATCACCAATAAAGAAAAACAAGCCTGAAGAGTAGAGGGTAAGCAGCAGAGAAATAGTTCACATTCAAACTAACTCAAACCTACCCACAGGAGGAGTACAAGACCTTAGGTAAATATCTTTTCCTTGTCCTAATTCTCAGATGATAACTTGTGTCAGCCTATGTATTGTGGGTGTATGAACGCAGGTGTTCCCCATTTCTTAGGTTCGAGTGTGAACCTGAGATTGATCCAACTCAAACCGAACACTCACCTAGCCTGAACCCGAACCTAAACCTAAACTCAGGTTCTTTTTATTTGATACCCCCTTGATCCGATCCCCATCCCTTTGAACCCAAATTTAAGTCCAGATCCTCACCCTCAACCCAGCCAACCCTATTTTAAAATCCCACTGGGCCGGCCCGTCTTTTAAAAAATCCCACAACCTATTTTTAGAAAAATCAGCCCAAAGCCCAGCGTCTTAACAAGCCCAATACCCAAATTTTTTAAACCGAACCCCTGGGCCCATTTATCCAAATAAAAGACCTTCGGCCCATTTTTGAAATTCTACCCTCTGCTCATTTTTAAAAAAACCCCTAGCCCATAAAAATCTTTTAATCCACAAATGTTTTAAAAACACTCCCAAGCCCATTCTAAAAAGACTCGGGCTCTCTTTTGTTTTTTTTTTTTTAAGAAGTGGGCCGACCCTATTTTTGAAACACCCGAGGCCCATTTTTAAAAAAAAAAAAAAAAAGAAGTGGGCCAACCCTGTTTTAAAAAAGGAAGCCTCGGGTTTGTTGTTTTAAGAATTTGGAATGGACCGGCCCTGTTTTTAAAAAAAACCAAGCCCACTGCCACCCTAAACCAAACTCAAGGCCCAAGACTTACCCACTTAAGCCCATCACGTGCACCTGCATGTGACACCCAAGTCCAACTCAGGTTTAACTGAGTTCACACTACCCCCAAGTTGACTCATGCGAGTCAACCCAGGTGTAACCCACTGGGTTGAGGACAATCCGACTTGCCTTCTTCTTTGATCTGAAAACCCTAATCCCTGAAACCTGCAAGCTCATAACTGAACCACAGCATCATCCACACAATCAAATCAACACTCTGTCAGAAATATAACACCTCGGAGCGCACTCACTTTCACATCAGATTTCACAAAGAAAAACAACAACAAAAACGTACATAAAAAAAAAAAAAAAAATCAAAGAGGGGAGCTCATCTTTCTTTCTCAGGAAATAGTGTGCAAAGCTGAATGACATTTCTTCCCTTTTCCGAACTTTGGATCCCCTGAAGCACCCCTGAGCGATCGTTGTCCTCCAGTCTGCTAGAAATTCGGTTTCAATTGACGTCCTTGAGAGAATATGGTCCTCAAAGATCAAGGTAATGGGAAGGGAGGTTGACGAATAGAACAAAGTATGGGTTTGAGACCCCTCCAAAGTTTTCAAGCTAAGGTCGAATAGAGAAAAGAAGAATAAAGAGAGATTAAGGGAGTTGCAAGGTAGAAAGAGTGATAGAAGCTAGGGTTTCGTGGGGAATAAAAGGGAAGAATGAGAGTACACTAAAGAAAAGAGGATTAGAGGAATTCGAGTGCTCGGTTGGGAAAGATAAGAAGGTGAGAAGAAAGAAAGAATAAAGGGAGAGAGAGAGAGAGAGAGAGAGAGAGAGAGAGAGAGAGAGAGAGAGAGAGAGAGAGAAGGGCTCGGGACAACGAAGATTGCAAAAATGAGGGAGACTAAAAAATTTGAGCTTAAGTACTCTAAGTCTAGAAGCACCAAGATCGCACCACGTGGCAAAACAACGTCCTTCCGATTAGAGAAAACACGTGGCTCCCTCACACCCGTCCATTTCCATTTCCTGTCAACGGCCCAGATCTAGTCGTGTCAGTACTCAGGGTAGCCGTTTGATCCTCGTAGATCATCAAAGGCTCAGATCACCTCGTTTGAAGGAGCCATCATGAGTGCTCGGGCATTCCTACGCTCCCTGAGTGATACTTGGCAAGCACGTCGCCATCATCATTAATGCGCTCGGAAGCCCCTAAGTTCTCTTCGTAAGCTATCAGATCACTTCCCCATCGAATGGACCAGATCACGCCACAACTCCATCATTGGATCCCTACAGTGCATCAACGGCCAGGATCTCTCTCATGTCAGACAACATTAAATGACAACCTACTTCTGCGCTCGCTTCGTGACACGTGGCGATCTGGTTTACCACACGCGTAGGCATGATGCGTCCTTAGGAGGTATAGCAGAGGCACTAAATGATAGCTCGTTAGCTCATCGACGCGTGGCGATCCCATCCCCTCAGCCAAATCCGCACCGTTGATTATTGTTCGCATCCATGCTCTAAATCGCGGCCACGTCGGTCTTCCCCTACCGTTAGATCTTTTCCTAGGTGGACCACCATGATTCGTTCACGTCATTAATCTGAGCCAAAGCCTTGACTCCTATTTACTAGGCGACATGTGGCGTTTCTAGTCCTGACCTAGACCTAAAAAGCAGTCTTCTTGGACCGGTCAATGTTTGACTGGTCCTGCCCCCTCCCCAAATCGGTTCTCACCTGTTAATCTTATTTTATTTTAAATAATTACCTATGAAATTTCAAAAATCCATAAAAAATAATAAAAATTCAAGAAAATTCCAAAAAAATCTAGAAAAATAAGGAAAATTCTTAAAAGCATTTTAAGTCATCCTTGAAAATAAGTCCATACTCATACCCTCACACTCACATAAATACCCCCTCATTTATGCATACATTCTAACACCTACTCACTTGCGTGCATGCATGCACATTGTCACGGTCCGACTATTTTCACACCGTTGTGAAGGGCCGTAACATTTGGTATCAGAGCTAAGTCGGTGACGCTTGGTGAGAGCCCAAGGTTGAGTTGCTATGTGAATTCGGTTGCCTTCGTTGTTGGATTTGGTAAGCTTTGGTAAGTGACCATGGCACCAAACACTACTGAGAGGATCAGCGTGCTGGAAGCACAAGTTAAGATAACAACCAACACTATGGCCGCGGAGGTGGCCCAGATGAGAGAACTTGTTGATGAGGTGATAGGATCACAAAAACGTCAAGTAGGTTTGATAGGCGACATGTCAGAGGACTTTCGCCACACAATTGAAACTTTGCAGTCGCGGATGGCAGATCTAGATGCAAAGGTGAATCTAATGGTTCTTGCTATAGGGAACTCCAACACTCTGGGAGTTAGCAAGACCAAGGTTCCAGAACCTAGGACGTATAGGGGTGCCCGAGATGCCAAGGAGTTAGAGAATTTCTTGTTTGATGTGAAGCAGTAATTTCGCGTTGTGAGGATGGCCTCAGAACAGGCAAAGGTGGATACTACGACTATGTACTTGATTGGTGATGCCAAACTTTGGTGGCGTACCAAGTACAAAGAAATTGAAAATGGAAGCTGTGTAATTGATAGTTGGGCAGACTTGAAGAGAGAGTCAAGGCCCAATTATTTCCTGGGAATGTTGAGTATAATGCAAGGAGAAAACTAAGAGATCTCAAGCATACGGGGTCGATCAGCGAATATGTGAAACAATTTTCTACTTTAATGTTGGATATTCGGGATATGTCGAAGAAGGACAAGTTGTTCTATTTTATTGAGGGGATGAAACCATGGGCAAGAATTGAACTTCATAGGCAAAGGGTTCAAGACTTGTCAACTGCACAAGCGGTTGCAGAATGCTTGACTGACTACACTGGTGATGATACCGCTTCGTCCAAACGGTTTGGCGAAGAGGGAAACAGTGGAAAGTCTTTCAAGAATGGCAAACCCAAGAGTGGGGGAGCCGACTCTAAATCATCAACCTCACAAGAAGTTTCGTCGTCTCAAGGGTTCAACACACCTAATGGAAAGGGGAAGAGTAAACTTGAGTGTTTCTTGTGTCGAGGTCCTCATAGAGTTTTTGAGTGCCCTCACAAAGCATCACTTAATGCTTTACAGGCTTCCATTGCAGAACAGGTAGTGGAAGATGATGTGGAAGAGGATGATGCCCCGAGGGTGGGTTCAGTGTGGCAGGTGAGTGCATTGGAAAAGCAAGAAAAAACACTGAAAGTTACACGAGCAAAAGGGTTAATGTTTGTGGACTTGAGGATAAATGGGAAGAGTACTTGGGCCATAGTGGATATGGGGGCTACTCATAATTTTGTTTCGTAGTTGGAAGCATAGAGACTCAACTTATCCTTAGATAAGGATACAGGACGCATAAAAACAGTTAATTCTATAGCCCAACCTACTCTAGGAGTAGCCAAGCAAGTGACTATAAAGCTTGGACAATGGGAAGGTCATGCGAATTTCACAGCGGTGCCATTGGATGACTTTCCAATCATTCTAGGAATGGAGTTCCTAAGGGGGATGAAGGTAGTGCTAATGCTTTTGGCTGGTTCCCTGCGTCTGATGGGAGATCACTCGTGCATGGTGCAAGTCGTTGCAACGAAAGGAGACGACAGGAAGTCCATTTAAGCCATACAACTCAATGAGGGATTGGGTCAGGGTGAGCAGACACGTCTAGCCATGGTGATGGTAGACAAAGAAGTAGGCCAAGAGCTAGAGCCTACGACCATCCAAGCGGTGTTGGATGAGTATAAGGAGGTGTTGCCGGATAAGCTGCCTCACAATTTTCCTTTACGACGGACTGTGGAGCCTAAGATCGAGTTGTTATCAGAAGTGAAACCACCTACTAAAGGGCCATGTCAGATTGCGCCTCGAGAGATAGTAGAGTTGGGGAAGCAACTTGATGAAGTGGAAGCGGGATGTGTTCGCCCTTCCAAAACACCGTTGGGAGCATCGGTGTTGTTTCAAAGGAAACATGAAGAGCATCTACAGAAGGTATTTGATAGGCTGAGGGGAAATAGTCTGGATATGAAGAAGGAGAATTTCTCTTTCACTCGATGGAGCAACAAATTCCTTGGTCAAGTGGTTGAACAAGGTCGTATCCGAAGGGGTATGGAGAAGGTAAGGATGATTCAAGAACGGAAGATCCCCACGACAGTGAAGGAGTTGCGTTCCTTTCTTGGCCTTACTAGATACTGCAAGAAATTCGTTGAGGGGTATTCACAGAGAATGACTCCAATGACAGAACTACTGGGAAGGTATTATTGGCCGCACACGCGGGATGATGTGGTTGATTATACCAAAACTTGTCTCACTTGCCAACAAGACAAGGGGGAGCGGAAGAAGTATGGTACTTTCATGGCCGCACCAAAGTACTGTTCGGCAGAGGAGACGACACAATTGTTCCCTGTGACTGTTGTGAAACATTGGGGTGTTCCCCAAGTTATTATTTATGACCAAGATTTAATGTTCACTAACAACTTCTTAATAGAGTTTTTTTAGGATATTTAGGTCACATCTTGACATCTCTTCGAGTTATCACCAACAGATAAACAAACAGATGAAGAGATTCAGAGAGCTACTAGATGAGTACTTGTGCCATTGTGTCAACGACAATTAGAAGAATGTCGTGCAACTACTTGATGTGGCTCCGTTCTGTGGCAACACCCAAAGGCGCTCAACAACCAACAAGAGCCCTTTTGAGCTTGTTACGAGCTAGCTGCCGATGTTACCTCACACAGTGGGTGAGCCATACAGACGAAAGAGTCCCATGGCGTACATCTTCACCAATGAAGGGAGACAGAATACAAAGTTTGCCCAAGCCTATCTAGAGAAAGCTTCTGAGCAGATGGAGAAGTGGGTGAATCAGGAGAGAAGACCGCAGTTTCATGTCAGCTGCCTCAAGCCATTCAACGCCAATACCAATGACTTAAGCAGAAGTCAGTCCAATAGAGCAGAGTTGAAGACAGTGCAACCTAACAGACGTGATGTTGAAGAGATACTTGCAGACAGAAAGTTCACATCCTCAAGGAAGAAGTGGCAGAAGTTCCTAGTGAAGTGGAAATGCCTTAATGACAAAGAAATTAGCTGGATTTCTGCGGAAAATATTCAACTGTTCGTGGAAAAATTTGAAGTGTACCTACCGCCAAAAGTCTACGAGGACGTCAACCGCATAAGTGGGGGAGAATGTCACGAGCTAAGCTTGTTCAAGGCATTATGCTTGCCTGTGACCACTTATCTCATGTGCTTTGGATGGGTTTCCATCATGTAAATACTAGTGTAGGGTTATTTTCTACTAGTAGAGTCTTTGTAAGCCAAATAAGGCAGTTTGACTCCTCGGTCACTTTGATGTTTCCTAGTGCTAGGATGATAATTACATAAAAACCTCTTTAGGGGAGGGTGAGTGTTCATCAGTCATTGTAAAACTCACAAGCAATTGTCAACGTACTTAGCCTACTTGCCTCCCTCGCTAAGTACAACATGTCAACGGAGGATTTGTTAATGAATTACGTTTGCTTCAATGTTTACTGCTTGCTTGCCACAACTTTCATGAATTGATTATTGTTTCCGCTGTTATCGGAATGAATGTTAATGAAAGTGCTTCGTGGATGAATGTTGGTAAACGATAGGCTGGCTAGTTAAGCAAAGAGTGCTTTAGCTAGCACCGCACGGCCCTTCACAACGGTGTGAAAATAGTCGGACCGTGACACACATGCACGTATACACTCACACATGCAAATGCACTTCCATTCATGCATGCATTCTAACACTCACACACATACATGCATGCACATGTATAAACACACTCACACAGGCACAGTAATTCTATCACACATACATGTTCATTCATAAGCACTCTCACACTCTTATGCTCACAAGCACACATGTACATGCACGTACACACCCACACATGTGCATTTTCATTCATGCATGTCCACATCCATGCATTCTAAGACTTACACACACACATCCACACATCCACACACTCACATAGTTACACATTCATGTGCACACATGCATATACGTAACACTCTCATGCACACATGCATGCACTCAACCCCTTCATATACATGCATTCATTTAGTCATGCACGTACATGTATGCAATACACACACTCACATACTCCTACATGCATGCACTCATATTCATGCACATGTTCACGCCTATACTCTAAACCTTATGGTCTCGACCAATACCTTAAACTGGTTTTTCCCCAAACCGGTTAGTGCTTAACCGACTCCTTCCCCAAATGGCTTACCTCGGTTTTCTTCATCTCACTTGTTTATTATTATTTAGATATTCAAAAAATTCACAAGAAAAAATCACAAAATTCTCAGAAAATTCCAAAAATATTTTCATACTTTGATTTCCATGGTTTTTATTTGTGCTATTTTGAAGTTCGGAAAAAATATTAAAAATATTACAAAAATGTTTTCACACTTAAGAAAAATCACAAAAATGTTTGTTAGGCCGCAAAAAATTATTTTCATCCTGAACAAAGTCCAAAAACCTCGTAAAATACTACTTTCATACTTAGAAAAACCTACAGACTTAAAAACCTCAGGAGTGTATTTTGTATCCTATTTTCTTGATTTTCTGTCCCGATGATTGCAACAAAGGGCACGGACTCTTTGAAGTACTGGATTGCCCCGGTTTTGAGGCAATACTTATATAGTATTTTATTTTGTGTAATTTCTTCGATTCTTGAAAGAGAGTACTTTTGAAAGGCTTGTTAAATTTATTTTGGAATAATTTTCGATTAATTTGGTAACGTTCATAAGAACGGGCGTGTATGGGGTGCTAATACCTTCCCCTCGCGTAACCGTACTCCCGAACTTGACTCTGGTAATGCAGACCGATTATACACCTAACGGGGTAGCAATCAAGTGTTCTAACCGCACTCCAAAAGGTTAGTAACGACTTCATCACATATTATTTTTCCACGAAATTTTTTTTTCTCAAAATTCACATCCATTTTTCCCAGTTCGCAGCTGCACCCACATTTTTGCCAGAGAGGTTCTCTGGCAGGGTCCAAGATGTCGCAACAATTTTCTTGATAAATATTTTTGGAGAAACCCATTTTTAGCTTATGAATATATTTGCACACTATTTTCAAACCAAAGATCATACATACTCATTTGTGCAAAAATTTCTTTAAGAGCAAAACCCTAAGTTCTCATGTTATTCTATGAAAAATTTGGAGAAAATATTTTATTAGGGTTTAAATCTTTGAAGCTTTTATTATATACATTATTGTTGACTTTTTGAGTCCTATCTCATTTGTTATAATGACAAATATAAGGTATTTAATATTTGCCGAATTTGTGTGCAGGATCAAATTAGCAAAATCATATGATGACACGAGGTGACTTGAAGAATAAAGACCCAGAATAGTCATTTATTGTATTTTATATTAAGTTTGATTTGGGTCTGTAATAGCAAAGTAGGAATGATTTGTAATAATTGATGTGCATCATGCATGTAGGGATTATAAGTTCAAGACCATAGAGTGACCTTAGGGATCACCCTTCAGTTGACCTTCTGTCAACCGACGCCAAGTTTTTATACGTACTTTCAAAGATCTTAAAATGACCATAGGTCCTTGCACTTACACATAAGATTGTCCCCAAAATCACATATACTATCAAGGGAATCAATTGAATTAAAACAGGACTTAAAGGGCTAAAAGAATAGGGTTTCGGGCAACCAAACCTTGGTGTTCAAAACACCTCAGTTGACCGAGTCGTTGAATGGTCAAATAGTTGACCTGACTTGGGGCAACCAAACCAAAAAGGACTTCACCGTCCTTTATCAACTGAATGTATACCCTTACTTTTTTCATCAACTCGGGCGCTCAAACTTTACGATCAAAATAACCTCGGGCGACCGAAGGTTCAAGTTCGGAAGATCAAACTTGAGACCAAGCAACCAAACCTCAGACAGAATGGAAAATCGCCTTGGTTAGCAAACTGAACCCTTATTTAGGCACCTAAAGTTCAAATTTGACTTTTTTTGTTGTGTCTATTCGGGCGACCGAACCATGGGTCAGGTGCCCGAAACTTTCAGGTTGTTTTAATTTTTACCGTGGTTATTTTAAGTTAAACAGTGTTAATTTTCTTAAATGGTTTTAAAATAAATTTAATAATACCCTACATATCCCCAATAGTTATAATTTTAATCTATTTTATATATAGGGGTTCATTTGCTTGGATTAGAAAATACTTAGCAAATAGATTAAGCAAAAATCCTCTGAAATTTCCTAAACCCTATTTCCTTATACAAACCCCATACACTCATATACTACCATTCTTTGGAGAAATCAAAGCTTTGTGAGTGTTTATTCATTGCTCTATTGTGTTAAGAACCCTCGTTTATGTATTGCATAATTGATTTTTGATTGAGGGTTAAGCAAAGATTTTCCCCTTGTTTTCATCTAATAAATATTTGGTTAGGAAAAACCTTATAACTAAGTGAGTCTTTGCATTATTATTGCAAGACTCATTGAGCTTGTAATTTTGTACCCAAAAATATTTTTACAAGCTCCGACTTGGGCTTTGATATTGAGAAAACAATTTTTGAGATATTCTAAATTTCTATTGGTTCAAATATTTGAAACCCTAAACTGTGATTGAGATTTTATCTTTATATAGTTTCAAAGATTAGCTTGTTGATACACTCTTGTGCTTGAATTGAGATAGTCATTACTTTAAGTGTTGATTGCACATATACACCATTGAGCTTATAGTTCTTACATTATTGGTATGCGTTGATTAATACTGGTACAAATCTACTTGGTTGAAAGGCATATATTTTTTACACATATTGTATTGTAATTGATTGTATTCCAGACATGGGCCTGAAGAGGGAGACTTGCCCTATGAAAAGTCTCGAACTAGTTTCAACCTGGTTAGGAAAGTTAGGTGCACCATCCTGGTAAGGTGTAGTTGTAGGTTGAGGTCAGCTCCGTTAATTGACCTGGTTGTAACCGGTGCCACTCCACCCATTAAGTGAGTAATAGTGGTAATCCTCAGGCTTGCGAGAAGAGGTGGGGACTTAGGCAGTATTGGCCGGACCTCGATAACATATCATGCGTGTACTTTATATTTCTAGAACTTTATATTCCTGCACGTGTATGTTATATTCGATATATTGTGAATGCTACACATGATTTAATTTTTCCATATTATCTAAGCAATTGGTATATGCTTAGAAAGATCCTAGGTTGTAAAATACTGCTATTGGATTAACTAAACCTAGGAGATAAATTTTTAAATACCCATTTCACCCCCCCCCCCTTTTGGGAATACACTAATTCCAACAATTATATATCCAAAGATTGCAAAAATATTATTGAGAAAAACACTCTTACTCTCTGAGCTATTTTTCATATCATATGAGAGTGTATTAGAGCTTTGATGTCGTACATCTTTGCTTGTATTTAGAAGCATCTTTTTGTGTACAAAAATATTTTTATGTGTCCATTGGGTTCAGCCCGTTAATTGAATTGGGGAGTGTTGGAATTGGTGTGATCCCAAGAGGGGGGGTGAATTGGATATTTAAAAACTTTTTGGCTAAATTAAGTATTTATGCCGATTCACCACATCTTATATCCCGTTCGAAATAAAACATATATGTAAAGTAAGTGAGCAATGTGTGCATACATATACGTGTGCTGCAAATCTCATTTAAATTAATTCTATGTACATGCAAGACGGTTATAAAAAAACATGAACAAGCATACACATACTAAAGTTAAAGTGCAGAAAGTAAATGAGATGGGGAGAGAAAAACACATGATATTTGTTATAGAAGTTTGGCCAAACCAGCTTATGTCTCCGCCTTGGGCATACCCCCCCAAGGATTACACTATCTCTGCTCACTTAAACGGGTAGAGCAGAAGCTATTTACATCCTCTTCTTACAGGGCGAGAAAAATCCTAGTTCAATTTTCAGACTGAATCGAACCGGTCTCACTTACAGGGTTGTGACTCCCTAGTTCAATTTTTGAGCTAAATCCAACCGGTATCACTTACGGGACTGAGACTCCACAGTTCAATTTATGGGATGAACCCAACTGGTACATTTAAAAAAAATTTGTACAAATAAATATGCTTCTGAATATAAGCAAAAATGTACATAAAGCTCTAAAATGCACACTCCAATGATATAAAATGATGCTCAGTGGAGTAAAGGTATTTTTCTTAAAATGATATTTTCAATCTTTCAAAAGATGTATAAGATAAACACTTAAAGACTTAAACTCTGTAAAATATTTTCTCCAGAAATATTTATCAACCAAATAAATAGGAGAAACTCAAAGATTTACTCTCAAAATGATTTTCTAAAAATGTGAGTTTAAGTGTGAGCAAATGAACTTTGATATGAAAATGTATGCTTGAATTAAATACTCTCTTAAAAATTATTTCAAAGAAAGAATCACAGAAAGTTTAGAGAGTATAAAGATTTTTATCCCAAAGAAAGGATTTTTGCAATAAAAACGTGTTTTGGGGGAACTTTGATTAGGATAAAATTAGAGAGAAAAATTGGCTAATCAAAATTGCTAATCTGGAGTTATGATGGGGTATTTATAGATTTTTCGAAAATTATGACCGTTAGGAACATGCTTGATATTTTTAAAAATATTTAATTAAAAATTAAGCATGTTTAGGCATTGGAAATTAACCCAACCCAAGAGGTTCGGTCTCCCGGCACCTAAGGTCAGTCGCCCAAACACTCACAAAGATAAAAAGTGATCTTTCGGGTTTAGTTGACTGTGGGCAATGATCGGTCGGCTGAGCCAGGTGATTTTCAAAAACTTCGTGGTTTTGGTCACCCTTTGGATAGTTCGGTCTGTTAAACCTCACAATTTGGTCGTCCGGGGTTATTTAGAAACATAAGTTCGGGCGTCCGAGAACGGTGGAAAAGTCAATGACCAAGGTTCGGTCGACCATGGAAGATGCGTTCAATTTTGTTTGGTCGCCCGAGGCTTTGTCAACAATTTGACTTTTTGGCCTATAGTGTGTTTAGTCGATCGAGGACTATAAAACATAAATCGGTCGATCACCTGAGGCTTTTAAATAAGCTTAAAAACCTAACGTTGGTCGACTGTGTAAGCCCTAATTTTTTACCTTAATTTATTTTGAAATTTTTTTTGTGTGATTTAGGCAATTTGGAAAAAGGTTTTATGTGAGTGGTTAGGTCCCTAAAGTCAATCTATGATCATCTGAGCATATTATCTATATCATGCAGATTCATGCATTATTATAGACCAAATGATAAAAATAAATACATATAAAATTAAAATCTATGTCTTTTTTTCCTCTTTGTTCTTCTATCTTCATAGAATGCACCAATAATATGTGTTATTTAAGTGCTTCTAGCTTCCATTTCCCTTTGTCTTATGTGTGTGCCAAAATAAAAACTTGTACAAACACTTAGCACACAGATAAGATGTAACGACCTACTATTTAAATGGGTTTTTTTTTGTACTATAATATTTAAAATGCTCTGATACCACACTGGATTAAACCCAATCATCAACCTAAGCAGCAAGAAACAGAAATCAAATAAACATAACCATACATAGCTATATACAATACCAGAATGCTAATTTGTTTCCCAAATTATACATGAACAAATGTTCCCAAAGATAACCTCAACTGGCTAGGGCAATACAAAAATACTCCAAAACATACTCACTATCTACTAATAGGGCAGTACAGCAGCCCCTCTATCAGTGAGCCTGGTCTGCTCACCTACTAGGGTCACTTGAAAAATGTTAAATTAATTGGGATGAGCCAACGCTCAGTAAGACGAAATATGTTATTGCTAGTGTGTGGCAAATGAGTTGCAATACGGTGAAAATCTATCACTATATAGTCATGTATCATTAAATCTGTAAAGTATAATACCAATAATATAAATCTTCATCCTTTACATATTGCTTAACATTTCTGTACTCTAGGTTTCTACTCAAAATACTGCTAATATACATATATATTTTTTGTTTTTGAAAAACTATATAAACATGGTAATAATTGTAAACTTCGTTGTGGATAAATGTGTGTCATGATTTAACCCCTCATGATAGGGTTGTGCGGCCCGTAGGCGGGATTTACCCTGGCTGGCCAACCAAAAATAAATAACTATACTTCATAGTCTGATCACCCCTCCTCAACTCATATCTGATGGGGAGCATGTCCACTCATGGGCTCTATGCGATCGACCTTTATACCACGTATTATATGAATAGGTGGTTGCACTCTATAAACTGTATGTAGCTACGGTACCGTGCTCTGTAACTGTATGGTCCAACAGGGTCTGATACTATATAATACATCTCTATATACAACTATATGTTTTACCATGATTCTATAATAACTGTATAAACCATGACGTTGTGGAAAACTGTATCTATATCAACTGTGTTTCTGTAATAAATTTTAAAACTATATGTCATGGTACTATAAATTGTATCTATATCAACTGTATAATCATGGTATTCTGTAATTGCTGTAAAATATATTTACTGTCTGTATATTCTGTAAAACACATCTCTGAAAAATACTATAAAGCATGTTTCTGTACTATATCTATATTCTTAAGCCACACAGAAATTTTAAAACATTTAAATCATATTTGATAAACTGTATAAATTTCTGCTGTAAACAATACTCTGGTGGAAGATTTATAATTTTATACTGAAAACATACTCAAATAACCTAGCATAGCATATTTCCCTTGCCTGTTTCCTGCTAAAAAAAGTATCCCTCACTATAACGGTCCAACACTCGCAAGGTTCTCCACTCAACACCCTGAAAACCATAAATTTCAAAACAAAACATCACTATTTCTATGTCTATATCATTTCCTACAACTACTCGAAAGTCAAATTCCGAAGAAAAGGTCTTACCCTAGATTTGAGATGAATTCCAACTTTGTTTCACCAATGATCCGCTCCGGCAGACTTGCAAAAAACTTCACTAGGAGTGTCGTGGTAGCCTCAGATTGTCGATCCGGTGACTGACGGGGCTGAAATCGAAGAAAGAAGGAGGAGGAGCCATAGAGGAGAGAGAGAGAGAGAGAGAGAGAGAGAGAGAGAGAGAGAGAGAGAGAGAGAGAGAGAGAGAGAGGGGTTTTGGTTGAGATTTCTATGTAAAAATCCGAGTTAAACATTATTTATACTGCGGCCTTCGTTGACGAGCCACGTCATCTCGTCGATGAGTCTTTCAGTAATTTCATCGAAGAACCTTACTTCCTCGTTGACAAATTTCAGATGGACTAAAACCCCTCTCAGTATTTTCTCGTCGACGAAGCTCGCCCTCGTCGACGAGGTCTTGTTGTACTCTCGTCGACGAATCCCCTGTATTCGTCGACGAGGCCCTGATAAATTTATTGGGTATTTTCCAAAAGTACGATGTCGTTGACAAAGTCTACTGCCTCCTTCTGTTCCTGTTTCCATTTTCCTCCCTCTTTATTATTAAAATACTATTATTTTTTGGGTCGTTACATTCTCCTCCCCTTATAAAAATTTCGTCCGCGAAATTTCCTATCTATATCTTTATCTATACACTCCATCATTCAATAAAAGAAAATGGTCTACTTATTTTATTACCTGCCCTCACTTATGGCGAAGGAATACTGTGGTTACATGGGTAGTTCTGGGAGATTACAACCACAAAATAAAATTCTCCCAAAACCGAAATACTACTTATCTTATACACTACATTACAATTCCACTATGCTAAACAAAATAAAATTACTATTACTTTAATTATACATCACTGTTATGACCCATTAAACAGGTGGGGATATTTCTGTCTAATCTTGCTTTCAAGCTCCCACGAAGCTTCTTCTATTGCGTGATTTCTCCATAGGATTTTTACCAACTGTATCTTCTTATTGCGCAATTCCTATTCTTTCCTATCTAGGATTTGTATTGGAGCTTCTTCATATGCTAAAGCCTCACTAACTTCCAGTTCCGCATAGCTGATGATATGGGAAGGATCTGGGATGTATTTCCTTAACATAGAAACATGAAATGCATCATGAAATCGAAATAGGGATGGCAGTAAAGCAGTCGATAGGCTACTGACACAATCTTCTCAAGTATCTCAAATGGGCCAATAAACCTAGGGCTTAACTTACCCTTCTTCCCAAACCTCAAGATCCTCTTTAGTAGAGTTATTCTCAAATATACATGATCACCCACTTCAAATTTTAGTTCTCGACGGTGAGTATCCGCATAGCTTTTCTGCCAACTCTGCGCTACACTGATCTTGTCTCGAATAAGTCAGACTTTATCGTACACCTATTGTACTATTTCTAGCCCCATAACTCGCCTCTCACCTAGTTCACTCCAATATAAAAAGGAACGACACTTCCTACCATAAAGTGCCTCACAAGGAATCATACCGATGCTTGCCTGATAGCTATTGTTGTAAGCAAATTCCACCAATGGCATATACTGAGTCCAGCTACCCCCAAAATCCAAAACACACGCTCGCAACATATCCTCGAGTACCTGAATGGTCCTCTCTATATGACCGTCAGTTTGAGAATGGAAAGCAGTACTAAATGCTAACTGAGTCCCCAATGCCTCCTGTAAGCTCCTTCAGAACTGTGATGTAAAACATGGATCACGGACCGAGACTATGGATACTGGCACTCCATGGGGTCGAACAATCTCCTGTATGTAAATCTCTGCTAACCTGTTCATAGGGTAGCTAATCTTAATAGGCAGAAAATGCGCTGTCTTTGTCAACCTTTCAACTATTACCCAGATGGCATTCTGACCATGCAGCGCCGGCGGTAGCCCGTAACAAAATAAATGGATACGTGGTCCCACTTCCATTTAGAAATGAAAAGTGGCTGCAATTGACCAGCCGACATTTGGTGCACAGCCTTAACTTGCTGGCACGTCAAACACTGTTGTACAAACCATGCTATTTCCTTTTTCATGTCACTCCACAAGAAATATTCCCGCAAATCTCTATACATTTTCTTATTGCTAGGATGAATAATGTATAAAGATCTGTGTGCCTCTTCTAAAATCATCCTTCTAATACTATCATCTGCAAGCACACACAATCTGGTGCGAAATCTCAGAGCCCCATTGTCAGAAATGTTGAATTCTTCCTCCTGACCATCCTGTACTATGGCTATCACTTCTGCCAATATCGGATCATCCCTCTGAGCAGCTTTAATTCTTTCATAAAGTTTAGACTGTACAACCAAACTGGCAATAAGCGCCAGAGGATCACCCTCCACTAACTCCACACCGAGTCTTTCTAAGTCTATCTGAATCAGATGCCGAACTACCATTGCTAGTTGTGCTGTGTCTTCAAATTTACGGCTCAAAGCATCAGCCACCACATTTGCTTTACCTGGGTGGTAACTGATGGTACAGTCGTAATCCTTGATAAGCTCCAACCACCTCCTTTGTCGCATGTTCAACTCTTTTTGTGTGAAGAAATACTTTAGACTCTTATGATCAGAGAATATCTCACACCTCTCACCATATAAGTAATGTCTCCAGATTTTTAGCGCATGTACAACCGTAGCCAATTCTAGATTGTGAGTAGGGTAGTTCTTTTCATATTCTTTCAACTTCCTAGATGCATATGTTATCACCCTACCATGCTGCATCAATACACAACCGAGCCCTTTCAAAGACGCGTCACTGTAAATCACATACCCATTACCTCCCGATGGAAACGTCAGAACTGGTGCAGTGACGAGTCGCTGCTTTAATTCCTGAAAGCTCTGCTCACATTCTTCATCCCATACAAATCTAGCATTATTCCTAGTCAAACGCGTGAGAGGTCTTGATAAAGTTTAAAACCCCTCAACGAATCATCGGTAATAACTTGTCAGTCCTAAGAAACTCCTAATTTCCTATACGTTCTTCAGCCTGGCCTAATTCACCACCGCGTCAATCTTGCTAGGATCCAATGCTATACCATCTCCTGAGATCGCATGGCCTAAAAACGCAACTTTTTCAAGCCAGAACTCACACTTACTAAACTTAGCATAAAGCTTCTCCTCTTCGAGTGTTTGCAGCACCTGCCTCAAATGCATCTCATGATCCTCAAAACTCCTTGAGTACACCAGTATATCATCAATGAAAACTACTACAAACTAATCTAGATACTGGTGAAAAACTCTGTTCATCAAGTCCATGAACACGGCTAGGGCATTTGTCAGACCAAACGGCATAACGAGGAACTCGTAGTGCCCATACCTGGTCTTGAAGGCTGTCTTCGCGACATCCTCTGCTTTTACTCTTACTTGATGATACCCTTATCTGAGGTCAATCTTGGAATATACCCATGTACCCTGGAGCTGATCAAACAAATCGTTGATACGGGGTAGAGGATATTTATTCTTAATAGTAACTTTGTTTATCTCCCTATAATCAATACACATTCTCATAGACCTATCTTTCTTCTTTACGAACAACACTAGAGCTCCCCACGGTGACACACTAGGTCGTATAAATCCCTTGTCCGACAAGCCTTGCAATTATTCCTTTAATTCTCTCAATTCAGCTGGAGCCATTCGATGGGGAATCTTAGAAATCGGCACAGTCCTTGGAGGTAAATCTATAATAAAATCCACCTTGCGCATAGGAGGCAATCCAGATAACTCCTCTGGAAAAACATCTGGAAATTCTCGTACTATTGGGGTGCTGTCAATCTTCAATTCGTTTTCAGATACTTCTTTCACAAATGCTATAAACCCTTTACCTCCATCCAAGAGTAATCCACTCACCTGCACGGCTGACACCAGCTACGATGGAGCATGCACCCGCGAACCAATGAATTTGAATTCTTGCTCTCCAAGGGGTATGAAAATTACTTCTTTCTAATGACAATCAATATTGGCCTGATTGGCAGCCAACCAGTCCATACCCAGCATTATATCAAAACCACACATATCAAACACAATCAAGTCAGCTGGTAACACTATCCCCTAAATTTCTATCAGATAACCCCTAAGTACCCTCTGAAATCTGATCACTGACCCTAATGGTGTAACTACTGATAGCGCTATATCTAATGACTGGGTCTCACTCTCAGATAATTTAACATAGGATGCAGAGACAAAAGAATGAGTGGTACCTGAATTAAATAAGACAATAACGGAATACGATAAAATAGTAAATGTACCCGTCACCACATCCATAGCATCCTCTACATCACCTGGTGTTAGGGCATATACTCTTGCTAGGGCCACATTCTTCTGCTGGCCACCATAAGGCGCTTGATATTCTCCCCGAGCTACCTGATATCCTCCCCGATAAGGCCTGGGAGCTAGGACCGTGTCTGGAGGACATAGGCATGCACGCGCCATGTGGCTAGGTCTCCCACATCGATAGCATACATCGCTTCCTACCCAGCACTCCCCCGGATGACATCTCCTGCACGTCTGACATACCGGGACGATCGGCGCACCCTGATTTCCCCGAGGTCCCGCTACCTGCCTTTAGTCTCCCCTATCGCAACCTCCTCTCCATGGACCTCTATTGGAGCCAGCCTGAAAACCCTGAGGCGCAAGTCTCTTCCTCTGACTCTGAGCTGCTACACCCCTCTGAATACCACTCTCAATAATTGTAGCTCTATCTACAACCTCTGTGAATGTTTGAACCTTGAAACCAATCACCTGCTCAAACAAATTCTGCCTCAGTCCCTCCTCAAACTTCCTTGCCTTTTTCTCTTCATCAGGTGCTAGATGCAGAGCAAAACGCGACAACTCGATAAACCGAGCTGCATACTGTGATACAGTCATTTGTCCTTGTACCAGATGCATAAACTCTGCTGCTTTCGCACTCCAGACGATAGCAATGAAATACCGCTACAAGAATAGCTCCTTAAATCGTTCCCACATCACCGGAACTGGAACCGACCCCTGCTCCTCTATCAGACACGCTGATCTCCACCAGTACTTTGCCACCCCTGTCAGTTTGAATGCCGCAAACCCCACCTTTTTCCCATCTGTGCAAGGAAGCACAACCAACGTCTCTTCAATGTCCTGGACCCAATTCTCATCTACAATTGGGTCATCTCCTCTAGCAAAGGATGGGGGCTTCATTCACGTAAACTGCTCAATCGAACAGCCATGCTCCCTAAAGCTCCTGACCATCTCAGCCATCATGTGCTGAGTGATGCTACATAGTACAGCATTTGTATCTCCTCCACCTATGCTGGAAGGTCCTGGCTTATCCTCCCCAGCATTCGTGCCACTGCTTCCTGGGTCCATCTTGAAAACAAGAAACACACTTAAGTACTTTATCTCCTATACAGACCTATCTTGTACCAATTCAAAATTAATTACCTTCCCTGACCTTACTCAATATCCAGTTCTGTCACCTAGACACACGACCCGATGATAGTTTACTATGGTTTTCCTGAAATCGTCACCCTAGGAAAAACACAGAAACCACCACGGAAATCTTGTTTCTAGACAATCGAACAAACCTCAAATCCTTTTCCTATACTTTGGTATTGCTTCTCCTATACTTTAAAGTCTACAGAACCTAGCAACCTAGGCTCTGATACCAAATTGTAACGACTTACTATTTAAATGAGTTTTTTTTGTACTATAATATTTAAAATGCTCTGATACCACACTGGATTAAACTCAATCATCAACCTAAGCAGCAAGAAGTAGAAATCAAATAAACATAACCATACGTAGTTATATACAATACCAGAGTGCTAATTTGTTTCCCAAATTATACATGTACAACTGTTCCCCAAGATAATTTCAACTGGTTAGGGCTATACAAAAATACTTCAAAACATACTCACTATCTACTGACAGGGCTATACAGCAGCCCCTCTATCTGCGAGTCTGGTCTGCTCACCTACCTGGGTCACCTGAAAAATGTTAAATTAACTAGGATGAGCCAACGCTCAATAAGAAGAAATATGCTATTGCTAGTGTGTGGCAAATAAGTTGCAATATTGTGAAAATTTATCAATATATAGTCATGTATCACTGAATCTATAAAGTATAATACCAGTAATATAAATCTTCATCCTTTACCTATTGCTTAACATTTCTGTACTTTAGGTTTCTGAAAATTGTATAAACATAGTATTAACTGTAAACTTCGTTGTGGATAAATGTGTGTCATGATTTAACCCCTCATGACAGGGTTGTGCAGCCCGTAGGCGGGATTTACCCTGGCTAGCCAACCAAAAATAAATAACTATACTTCATAGTCTGATCAACCCTCCTTAACTCATATCTGATGGGGAGCATGTCCACTCGGGCTCTATGCGATTGACCTTTATACCACGTATTATCTGAATAGGTGGTTGCACTCTATAAACTGCATGTAGCTACGGTACCATGCTCTGTAACTGTATGGTCCAACAAGGTCTGATACTATATAATACATCTCTATATACAACTATATGTTTTACCATGATTCTATAGTAACTATATAAACCATGACGTTGTGGAAAACTGTATCTATATCAACTGTGTTTCTGTAATAAACTTTAAAACTATATGCCATGGTACTATAAATTGTATCTATATCAACTGTATAATCATGGTATTCTGTAATTGTTGTAAAATATATTTACTGTCTGTATATTCTGTAAAACACATCTTTGAAAAATACTATAAAGTATGTTTCTGTACTATATCTATATTGTTAAGCCACATAGAAATTTTAAAACATTTAAATCATATTTGATAAACTGTATAAATCTCTGCTGTAAACAATACTCTGATGGAACATTTATAATTTTATACTAAAAACATACTCAAATAACCTAGCATAGCATATTTCCCTTGCCTATTTCCTGCTAAAAAAAATATCCCTCACTATAACGGGTCCAAAACTCGCAAGGTTCTTCACTCAACACCCTGAAAACCATAAATCTCAAAACAAAACATCACTATTTCTACGTCTATAGCATTTCCTACAACTACTCGAAAGTCAAATTCCGAATAAAAGGCCTTACCCTAGATTTGGGATGAATTCCAACTTCGTTTCACCAATGATCCGCTCCAGCAGACTTGCAAAAAACTTTCGCCAGGAGTGTCGTGGTGGCCTCAGATCGTCGATCTAGCGATTGACGGGGCCGAAATCGAAGAAAGAAGGAGGAGGAGCCGTAGAGGGGGGGGGAGAGAGAGAGAGAGAGGGTTTTGGCTGAAATTTCTATGTAAAAATTCGAGTTAAACACTATTTATACTGCAGCCTTTGTCGACGAGCCACGTCATCTTGTCATTGAGTCTTTCAGTAATTTCGTCGATGAATCTTACTTCCTCGTCAATGAATTTCAAATGGACTAAAATTCATCTCGGTATTTTCTCGTCAACGAAGCTTGCCCTCGTCAGCGAGGTCCTGTTGTACCCTCGTCGATGAATCCCCTGTATTCGTCGATGAGGCCCTGATAAATTTATTGGGGTATTTTCCAAAAGTACAATGTCGTCGACGAAGTCTACTGCCTCCTTTTGTTCCTATTTCCATTTTCCTCCCTCTTTATTATTAAAATACTATTATTTTTTGAGTCATTACATAAGACACTGATGCTTTGTCAGTATCAAAATAGGGATTGGACTCAAAAAGTCAAAAGGGAGTTTTTGCCCCATAAGGGAGACCGGCTGGGTTTAACCCGTAAATTAAACTAGAGAGTTTCCGCCCCATAAGGTAGACTAGTTTAGCTTAACTTGGTAATTGAGTTGAGGTATTCCTCGCTCGGTAAAAAGAGTTTTGTAGGTTGTGGTCAGCCCTATAATGTGACCTAGGGTATTTCTCACCCAGTAAGGAGAGGAGGTTGTAAATGGTTTCCGCTTTACCTGTAAGTGAGTAAGGTTAGTGAAATCTTTGGGAGGTATGCCCAAGGCGAGGACGTAGGCTGGTTTGGCCGAACCTCGATAACACATATCTTCTCTCTCTCTCTCTCTCTCTCTCTCTCTCTCTCTCTCTCTCTCTCTCTTTCATTTAATTACTACACTTTAAATTTAGTATGTGTATGTTTGTTCATCTATGGACATAATTATTTGCATGCACACATTTATTTTAAATGAGACATACTCTACATGTGTATGTTTGCACACATAGATTAATCACTTTACATACACGACTATATTTGAATGGGAGATGATTTGTGGTGAATCGGCGAAATGTTTAAATTAGCCAAAATATTTTTAACACCCAATTCACCCCCCCCCCTCCCCTTTTGGGATCACACCAATTCCATCACAACCTCATCGAGCAAAATTGGGTTTTCATTAATCTAGATTTTGTACAAATTTTTTGCATTCATTCATTTTTTTTAGCATCATAAGTACAATATCTAAGGAATTACAAAAAAAAAAATTATCTTCATTATTAGGCTGCTGCTATTGGGTTTTCTCTATTTACCTGCACACACAAAGAAGAGAATGTCAATGTTACTTCATATGATTAAGTCAATGGGGCCCGTTTTGGGCCAATTTTGTATTTAGGAGATAATGTAGACCTACTTTGGACCTAATTTGTGAAAATCTAACCCAATTTGGGCCGAGGATAGCAATGAGCCCAACAGCCTCACACGATTGTTCCCATGGCAGACAAGGCATGCTCAGCCTTTCCCTTTCCTATGCACCAATTCTCAAGGTGGCTAGTTCCTATGGCCAGCCACCTTCACTCATTTCCCTAGAATTATTTTGCCTATAAATAGGGTAGCTAGGAAAGAGATAAAAATAAGGGGATAGGAAAATTTTGAAATTGGAGATATTGAAGTTAAAAATGAGAGCTAAAATTGTAGGAAAAGGATGAAAGAATTCAAAGAATAACGAGAGAAATAGAGGATGAGAACTTGAAAAGGAAGGAGAGGCTTGAAATTCAAATTACAAAGGATAGAGAGTGTGAAACGAGAAGTTGAAAATTGGAAAGCAAGGGTTAAGCAAAGATTGAAAACAAAGGAATTGAGAAGATTGGGGCAAGAAAAGATCACTAAGTGCAGGAAGATACAGGAGTCTTGAGCAAGGGAAAAGAAAGAGGAGGAGTTTTGAAGACCTAGACGTGAGTACCCCTTTCCTCAAGTCTTACTATTAAATTTCTGAATTCTTGTTGAATTGTTTAGGAAAGTCCTCAAATAGAATTGTTAAAGCCCCAAAATTATAAATTTAAAAGCGCTAAAAAATCTCCAAGACAGTTAGCCAAAATTGTAATCAAACCCCAAAAATTAGAACCCCTAAGTAACCCACCAAAAACCCCTACAAAGTCCCTAAACAAAAGTCCCAAAATTGGACCAAAATCCCTACATAATTCCTAAAATAGACTCGAGATTTTGGCCTAAATCTGAAAAAAGGAGATGTGAAAACCTAAGTCAAAATGCCCAACCCCAATTCAAAGTCTTGGATCCGAGAACCCAGATCTAAGTAAAATGGACCTGTAAACCCAACCCAGATCCAATGCATCTAGGTCTGACCCACCTACCCTAGACCTAAGTCAGGATTTGACTTGGTTCAATTGACCCAGCCCAAACCTCCACTAGACCCAATCCAACCCTAACCCATTCAAACCCAACAGCCCAAGCCCGTAAACCCACAACCACCCAAGCCAGCCCATACAATCTCACTAATCCCCATCTAATTAATTTAGTCCAATCTAGTCCACAACAAGCCTAGCCTAATTGCCCCACGCCTAATTCACCCAAACTTAGCCTAACCCTGATTAGCTTACCTAATCTGACCCTAACCCAACTTGAGTTAATCCTTAGATTGATCCAACCCTAGCCCCAAGCTTATTTGAACCGTTTGAAAACCTAAGAAAATTCCCCAAGAAAATCTAAGCAAATCAAAAGCGAAAAGAAAAATCAAAATAGGAAGAGGCTGATTCTGTAACACCCCAAACCCGAAAATAGGGCCTAACACGTTATTCTACTTAAATCATGCTTTGTGGCGCCCCGAACCCGCTAGGTGGGACTTGGGTGCCATGTAATCCAACTGTACCTGTTATTCCATTAACAATTGCGCAGTAGAAAACATAATTACAATCCTCAACCAATATAATACCAGAGTTTTTTATATCTATCTATATTCTAAAATAAACCATTCGTCCACCTATATCCACATATATACATATCTCCAAAAACATAATTACAACTTCCAGTATTCACAACTCAGAAGACCTAAAAATATAAAACATAAAGCATAAAATTTACACATCCCAAAAGTATCATCAAAGTTTACACCCTTTTTCTTTCTATATCCAAAAATGCTATAACAACCCCGAGCTCTCTAAGCTTGATCATGTTGAGGTCCTGAAAAAGATAAATTTGTATTTGGGTGAGACACATCTCAGTAAGGGAAGAAACAATATATTAAATCAGCATGTGGCCAACAGGAGGTTTGTAAATAACATATGTATATGTATTCTGTTGACCCTATGGGTTATATCCCGATTTTGATAATGACAAATACTGGTGATTGATGGCTATCAAGTTTGTGTGTAGGTCTATATTCACAGATACTTTGATGGCACATGAAGAAGAGCATGAAGACCCTAAAGATCATTTTGTGTTGTAATTCATTATTATTCAATTTGGGTCTGTAATAGTAATTAGGAAAAATGATCTGTAATAATCAATGTTTTACCTGCATAGTAGGATGGATAAGCTTAAAACCATAGATGGACCTTAAGGAACATCCTTTGGTTGACCGACGCCAAATTTTTGGGGTTAATTCTCAAATACCTTAAACTGACCTTAGGAGCCACAAATCTGCATGTAAAAAATTCCCTATTGCATTAATAATAAACATCACATGAATAGGGTTTATGTGTAAGGGACTTGAACCAAAATATATTAAAAATGCATGTTTGGTCGACCGTACTTCACAAGTATAAATTTGTCGATCGACCGAATAGGTCCAGCGATCAACATTTTAACCATAGCTCGGTTGACCGTATTGTACCAAGTTCATATGACTTGGTCGACCGAATTCCAACCGAGTCAACGTTGGACTCCTCAATCGACCGACCAAATTTAAATGGGCAATGCCTTGGTCAACCGAACCCACACGGGGGAAAATCCAACGGCCTAGTCAACCGAACTTCATAGTTTAAATCACGTGGTCAATCGAACCATGCATAAATTGAAAATCGCCTTTGGGACACTAAGTCTGGTTGACTGAACTTTCAATTCAAATTTTGCCTGATCGACCGAACTCAGTCACTTGGTCAATCGAACCTCGCATCTGGTCAACCAGTGCTCTCGGGAACGATTATATTTTTGGGGAACTCTATATATACCCCCTCATTTGCAAAAATTAATGTATGATTAGCAAAAACAATTAGCAAATTTTCTTTGATTTTCAAAAGCTCTATTTCTCACATCCAAGCTTCATTTCTTCATTCTTACTGATCCTCATTGCAAACCTTGGTAAGAGTTGTGAGTTTTTGGTTAAGCTTACACTCTTGTTAGTTCTAGTTGATTGAGATACATTTTTATTCAAGAGTAAGCTTGAGTTTTTTCTAGGAGACTTCATTAATAAGTCTTCCATAGGAAAACTTCGTAGAGCTTGTGAGTTTTGCATCATCATTGCAATACTTAAGAGTTCGTATTGCTTTTTGTTTGTGAAATAAATTTTTACAAACCGTTTTCAAATATCCCATGTGCTTATTTTTGAGAAAGATATTTTTGGGATGTTTTTCTTATGAAGATCTTTGTTATTGTACCTTTTGATTGATAATATCATCTTGACACAAAGATCAAATAATTTTTACAAATCGATTTGAAATATCTTGTGTGGCTTATTTGGAGAAAAATATTTGTTGAAGGTATTTGAAAGTGTGCTTGAAGATAAACATTATTTTACAAATCAACTTCAAATATCTCTTGTGATTTATTGTGAGAAAAATATTTGTTAAGGATATTTGAAGCATGCTTGAGATCTTTGTTTGTGCACTGTGATTGAAATCATAATTTTGGCACAAAGATCATATCATTTACACTCGCACGCACTTATTGCAATATTTGCATAGATATTTGAGAGTAGACACTTAGACTACACTGAGCTTCTCAAATCATATCTTTTGATAGTGTATTGATTATATTGTGCATATTGCAGTATATATCTGCTTAGTTGAGAAGCACATTTATTGCACACAAATTTTATTGAGAAATCTGTTGTATTCCAAGCATGGCATGAGGAGGCGGTAATCCAACCCAGAAGGATTGTGTAGGTTGAGGTCAACCCTGTGTTAATTAACCTGGTTGTAAAGGTTGAGGTCAACCCTGTGCTAATTGATCTAATTGTTTAAGTGTCGCTCCACCCGTTAAGTGAGCCTATAGTGGTAATCCTTGTGCTTGTTCGCCAAGGCGGGGACGTAGGCAATTTGGCCGAACCTCGATAACATATTGCGTGTATTGTTTAATTTTATGCACTTTACTTTTATTGCACGTGTATGTTTATTTGTTGATTGTATAGACTAACCCTAGGTTTTGAAATACTGTCGTTAAACTGATTGACCTAGGTGATAATTTTTAAATTCCCAATTCACCCCCCTCTTAGGGTTGCACCTAAGCTAACATATTCATCATTTGCAAATCTTTATCATAATTTCTAAAATCCTTTCCTAAACTTGATCAAACATATGCAAGGTATTTTACCCACGAGAATACCTAAGGATTGGGGTGATTACTCGTTCATACAAGTAGCAGCCCTTTGCTCTAATACTCTAGGCAACCAATGGTCACAACTGAAGCATATCAGGGCACTTACCTTACTCAGTAAGCCCTCAGGTGAAAAATTAATCTCGTACTCACACAATTCATACAATAGTTTACCAGCAAAAGCTCCCAAGAATAAGGAAATTTACTCGCCCATACAAGTAATTTCCCTCTGCACTAATACGTTATGCAGCCTACCGCTACATTTGACACCTACTAGGGCACTTGCCTTTCTCAGCAAGCCCTCGAGTGAAGAGTTTGCCCCGCCCATATAAATACATATCATACTAGCATAAATACTAATACTACAACAATACCTTACTCTATCTATCATTTATTCTGTATTTCTCATCTGTTCATGTTTTCAGCTTTGATATTTCATAACATTTCACTTTACATGACTCTTTCCCATTTTACATTGTTCACATTTCACATTACATTTCCATTTCATTTACCTTTCATTTCATTCTTTCCATTTCATTTTCAGCATTCATTACTACAACTCCTTTCAGTTGTACATCAATTAGTCCACATCGAAATGCGTTATTTTGCTATTATAACTTTTTTCAGTTGTTCATCAGTTAGTCCACATAGATATGCATTATTCTGCTACTACAGTTCCTTTCATCTATTCATCATTTATCCATAGTTGAATTAATAATCACATGCAGTATAACTCATAACACATTTTCATTCTTATTGCATTTCCTGTATAACCTACATTTCATACATATAACATAATTCAACATAGAATTTCCATTTTACTCATACCACACAATTTAGCAATATATTTCAAACATTTTCTGTAAAATAAGTCAACCCTCATTTATTATTCATATACTGAAAGTATACCTTTAATTTCCTACACAATTATCCTGAAAAATCTTTCACTTTCATCAGCCCATTTTCACAAGTACATATATAATAAAACAATCCTAGGCTCAAAAATTATAATTTAAACGGTTGGTATTTTAAACCCATATGGAAACATATACATATATACGTACATAACATAATCCATTTATCCATTTAATTTATAAAACTTGGTTTAATATATATTCCTCCTTACCTGCTTTCTTGAACTACGCCAATAGGAACCCCAAATGATGCTTGTGGCACTCACCCGAACCTTGAATAAAAAACCCTAGTTTAATCTGATAAACCCCAAATAACATACTATTTTTTCACTTCCTCAACCTATTAACCTCAAATAAATATTTAAAACCCCAGAACTAAGAATCTTAACCCTTACCTCAACTTTGGAGCATTTCTCGAAAAGCCTAGTTTAGAAATCTGCTCCACTGGATGTGTAGAGAATCTTCCATAAAATACCGTAGCGGTCTCCATTTGTCAATGCAGGCTAAATTCAGGTTGGATTCTTGGAGAGAAGGCAAAGAGGATGTTCTAGAGAGAGAAAAACGGATTCGCGAAGAAGCAACTTTGGATACTTTTTGTACACGATGTTGCCACGTGGCTTCGTCGATGAGAAGACAGGCTTCATTGATGAACCATAAAAGGGACTTCATCGATGAGATGATGCATTTGTTGACGAAACTTAAAATCTGAAATTCACTCACTCAGGATCTCTTCATCGACAAGGAACTGAACTTCGTCGACGATCCTATGTAAACTACTTGTCGACGAGGACAAGATATTCGTCGATGAGATCTGCTGTTTTCTTTCCAAAATTTTCCCTTTTTTCCTTTATCCTTTATTTATCTATCCCATTTATTATTTTTTTCTAATTATTTAATCATTATAATTTTTCAGGTCTTTACAGATTCACCTTTTGGGGTTTCGAATTTGGGTTTGAGGTTGGAACCAAGAGGCAAAAATCTTGATGCTCTCTACCTTGTGTTGAATCATGACTTGCAAAAATGAAAGTGAATGAGAGAGGGTAGGAGAGATCAAAAAAGAGAGAAGAAACAAAAAAAGAAAGAAAAGAGATAGAAGGGGGGGACCTTACCTTAGCTCCGCCATGGACAGTAGAGCCACTAAAGGCCAATCATGGAGAGAGAGAGAGAGAGAGAGAGAGAGAGAGAGAGAGAGAGAGAGAGAGAGAGAGAGAGAGAGAGAAAAGTCAGAGATAAAGGGGAGACAAAAAGAATTCAGGAAGAAGCAAGGAAAAGAAAAGAAAAGGAAAGGAAAATATATATTATTTTTTTGAAAAGAAAAGAAAAGGAAAGGAAAATATATATTATTTTTTTTAAAAAAATAATATGAGTAGGATACATGTAACTGTTTGTATGGTGAAACGTGGCAGCACCTGTCCGCATAATTTAGGTGATGTCATCGAGTGACGTGGCAAAATCCTAGCCATTTTAGGTGTGTTTTCTTTTAACCGTCAGGATTGTGCTACGTCAACAATCCTTTCCTCATTACTTGCACCAATCAACTACTGCCACGTGTTAAATGACGTTAGGCATCATGTTAATGTCACCTTACACATGTCATTCACCAATTTGTTTTTTAAAAGAAGAAAATATTATCTCTCTTTATGTTGTCACGTGTCTCCACTAGTGGCTAACACGTGGCAGCCTAGCACTTTTCTCACCTCTACCTCTCCTATTGAACCAAGTCAACTCGATTTGACCTAGGTCAATGCGGGTTGGCCTGTTGACCGGGTTCAAACCGATTGAATCGGTTTGACCCTATGAACCATTGGTTTATTTATTTATATTAAATTCTTTTTTAATTCAAAAAAATGGTAAAATGATTAAAAATTAGAAAAAATTAATAAAAAAAATTCCTAAGCCATTTTTGACTCAGGGGTCAAAAAATAAAATTTGAAAATCCAAAAAAATAAATAAAAATATAGAAAATTCTTTAAAATTCTTGAAAAATTACAAAAAAATTCTAAAAATAGAGAAAATTCTAAAAAAATCTGGGACCTTTCTTACTCAATTCTGATCAATTTCTAATGTTTCTTTCTTATGTGGTTTGTTTAAGTGTGCCCCTTTTCCTACATGAATGCGTGTTTTTCCCTTTCTTTTATGTGTGTCTGTGCCTGCATGCTTGTGTGCGTGTGTGCACTTCCCCTATAAGAAAGATTAAAAAATTAGGCATCTTCAATCCTAAATTATCCCCCGAGGGGTGAAGATTCTAACATAATCACTTTGTCTTTAGTAGTTCTTTTAGAATCTTTGAATTATGATGTATACCTTGCATGTATTTTCACATAAGTTGTGATTTTATTTACTTCTATTGAGAATTCCACTTGTGAAGTTTGTCCCACATTGGAAAAAGTGAGTATTTGATGGGTGCTTATATACATGGTGTATCCCAAGACCCAATAGGCTTAAGATTTTAGGTCAAATTGGTGCTTACCCATGTGTATCAAGCACACCTATGGACTCCTCCGGTGATAACAAGTGGTATCAAAGCCGATGGTTCATAACTCTGGGTGCGGCAATGTGTGATCGAGGCTAAGAAGGATCATCTAAACTGCCAAGATGGATCGAAATTGGGTCAAGACGTGGGAGGTAGGATGGGTTTGGAGGTTCCATTTGGAGTACAATCCGAGACACATAAGACGGCCCACTTGAGCAAGTCGTTGGATAGTCCCATAAGGGACTCACAAGTGAGGGGGAGATTGTTGGGAATTTCACTTGTGAAGTTTGTACCACATTGGAAAAAGTGAGTATTTGACGAGTGCTTAAATACATGGTGTAACCCAACACCCAATAGGCTTAAGCTTTTGGGTCAAGTTGGCGCTCATTTTAACAACTATTAATTGTCCTTTGAACCCAACACCCAACACACCTTTGAACTCCTCTGATTTTAACAACTTCTTGTGAACTTATTTTGTTTTTCCATTGTCCTTACTTATTTTGTTAAACTATTAATTGAAAAACCTTAATGAATTTCCCTTTAAATCTCAAAGGCTGTGTCTTTACATGTCATGCCTTTGAGGTTTGAAGGTATGAAGTCTTTATTTTTATGCAAATCTTCCTGAAAATAAAAGTCAAGTAATGAGCACATTTTAAAAGAAAAGAGAATTCTTGAATAAATAATCCTTGAAGGGATCACCAGGAGTTATGTTTTTAGCACGCTTTTGGGGTCCTGAGGTGTGGATAGTCTTTGTCATTCGTAGAGCTGTTCAATATTTAAAAATCATGTCATGGAATAAATTGAAGAATGAAGGTCTTTATCGGTCAATTTTGAATAGAATCTTTAGGTTAATCAAGTATCATCCGTTGAACGGGTGTGAAAGGGTGCTAATACATACCCTTTGCATAATCGTACCCCTGAATCCAAACTTGGTGACACAAATGATTGACTGCTAGTTTCCTTAGACCTAGGTGACCAATGAATTGGTAGCATAATGAGTGTTCTAACCGCACCTAAAATAAATAAGTTAGTGGCAACTCCGTTATTTTTAAAAAATTAATCCATTTCTTAGTCCATGTATTGCACCAGACTTCATGTCACATAATATCAAGTTTGCCACTCGATTGAAACATTTTAGAATTTTGATCCCGCCCATCACACGGGGTCAGCTCTCTGAGACATTTCAACAGGGATAAAAGTGGAAAAAGGAGTAATGAATTTTCCATTACCAAATTAGATATATTCCAATGTGTGGTTTTTGTAGATTTGAACTCAATAATTTACATTTTAATTTTAAAAAAATAATTAAATTTATTTTTTTAGATTTACTTCAACCAAATATCTTCATTTGCAAGTGGAAAAAGGAGTTATGAATTTTCCATTTACGA
The DNA here is from genome assembly GCF_029873635.1 of Malania oleifera. NCBI lineage: Eukaryota > Viridiplantae > Streptophyta > Magnoliopsida > Santalales > Ximeniaceae > Malania > Malania oleifera. The sequence goes on along the minus strand of NC_080419.1, from coordinate 20,835,522 downwards.
AATTAGATATATTCCAATGTGTGGTTTTGTAGGTTTGAACTCAATAATTTACATTTTAATTTTAAAAAATAATTAAATTTATTTTTTTAGATTTACTTCGACCAAATATCCTCATTTGCAAATAATTCAAGTAGTTTCAATATGAAACTCTCCAATATTTATTAAAAAGAAGCATGAACTTTAAATACCTCTTTGCTCGTGTTAATCAACTTTTTTTCCTTTCCAAATGCATGATAAATCTCATGTCCTTATATACTTGTTGATTTCATGTCTTTCCATTTAAGGTAGACTAAACTTCATAATTATGTGTATTTTTAGTTAAATATTGTTTTGCATATATAGGTAATCTGTTTAATGAGCTTAATTTGTTGTGGATTCATATTTAAGCCATTAAATTATTAATTAAGCTCTTGCCTAGAAAGGATTTGAACCATTTGATGTTGAATTGAAAGTTGAAACCATCATAAATTTGTAAATTTTCATAACTTGTAATAAGTCTGTACATTTTTAAAAGGTGTAAAAAACTTTCAACTCCAAGTCAAGTTCTAAATTAGTGAATCAAGCATAAAGTTAATATCCTTTAATAATTGGTTTGCATTAATATAAATATGATTTTTTAATGGTTTAATCCAAGCTAAAAATATGAAAAATTATATATATATATATATATATATAGAGAGAGAGAGAGAGAGAGAGCAACCCATCCAAAGAGGAGACATTAAAAACAATACTCAAATCAAATGTATCATAAGGAGAAATACATTATACATCATATTTAATATGATTTTTGTTGTGTGTGTGTATTTTAATTAAATTTGATAATTTTTTTATACATAATAAAATCATATTAGATCTGATGTGTACACTGAGTGTATTTTATATTTTCTTGTACAACAAGGCTCCATTTAGAACTCGGCAAATATTGGGGAAAGAAAAAGAAAATATTAAGGAATCCACATTTTCATTTTTAGTTATCGAGGAAAGTGAGAATATATATATATATACAAAATTTTGATTTTACACATTATTAATGTTTAGTTTTTATTAATTTTTAATCATATTAAAAAATTTTCATTTTTTATAATATTTAATAGAGAAGGAAAATATAAGGGAAAATGAGTTTCCTCCTCATTTTTAAGGGTTCATTTGGATAAAGGATTTTACTTAGGAAAAGGAAAAGGAAAGAAAAATAAGAAAGAAACTAATTTTCCATTGTATTTTCCTTTTATATTAAATTCTATTAAAAATGAAAGTTTATTTTTATATGATTAAAAATTAAGAAGAACTAAATATTAATAATATGTAAAATTTAAATTTTGTTAATGAATTTGGTATATTTTTCATTTTCTTTCTTACTTTCCTCAATAACCAAGCATGGAAACATGGATTCTTGATACTTTTCTTTTATTTACATAATATTTTCCGAATTCCAAACGGAGCCTAAGGGAGTCTTTATATAAATAGGTTAATCACTTTTATTAAGAAGGCATTCATTTCACTTCGTATTTTGGAACATCTTCTATTTAAAGTTTACTTCAACTAAACAAAAAATCCTTTAAGCTTCTTAATCTCAACCTCAAAATAGTTTCTAAGAAATAGTAAGGGTCCTTTTGGATCAAGAATTTTATTTGAAGAAGAGAAAGAAAAAAAATATAAGAAAATTAATTTTTTATTATATTTTTCTTCTTCATTAAATATTATTAAAAATGAAAGTTTGTTTTAATATGATAAAAATTAGGAATAATTTTATATTAATGATGTGTAAAATAAAAATTTTGTTAATGATTTTAATATAATGTTTTTTTTCTTTCTCACTTTTCTTGATAATCAAATATGAAAATTTAGATTCCTTGATATTTTATTGCCCTTTTCATAATAATTTTCGAGTTTCAAATGGGACTTAAAATTGTGTTTTGAAATATAAATTTTTCAATCCTTAAATTTGAGTGTATGCACATATAAATAATTCTCCATCAATACAATTCTAAATTATATTTTACTCAATCTATACAAATTCAAACTTCCAAAGGTAGAATAACAGAATTCATTTATTCATATAATTAATTAACACTTGACGATTCAGTGGCTTACTATAATGGTTTTGGGCTCAATTCTGGTGAAGTATTGTGCATTTTTTCCTGTTGATCTCATAAGTTTATCTTATAAAAGGCGTGTCACATAATTAGAACTCAGACCATCATTATAAATCCAAAATTTTCTTAATATACATTCAATATCTCCCATATCTAATTTTTAACGCCTTTATCAAAATTCAAATACAATAGTCTTAAACCCAATTTTGGTGAGATATGGTCTATTTTGACTTATTGATTAGGGTTGAGCAAATGGTAGTTCGGCCAAATGTGTTTAATTAATCGAATTAATCGGAATTTTCAATTCACAAATTTCCTCCAAGAGAGAGAGAGAGAGAGAGAGAGAGAGAGAGAGATTGCAGGCTGTCTGCAACAAAGCAGTAAGGAGTTACTAGGTTGTTACGCAAATGAAGACCAATTGTCAGCAGAGCCAAGCCCACCTGCGTGGTTATGGTAGTCAGACTCTTCGGCGAGGCGATAGCCGCGCTGCAGCTGGGTGGTTGGATGAAAGCATATAGAATTATTGGTGCAGTTTATAGCGACTGTGGCGACAAATAGAAAGAAAAAGCTGGAAGAAAAAGAGGTGTCTAAATGTTTAAATTTAATTTCCCATAAATTCAAACTTTTCAAGCATTCAATGCAAGCATAAATGATTTTAGCTGATCATAAATGTTTCCAATAGAGATTTAAAATTATCAAGAAAGTGTAAATTGTCTCTCTCTCTCTCTCTCTCCATATATATATATAATGTATTTGCAAATGGAGGAGTGCAAAGGAAAATGCAAAAGAAATGTTTTAGATGAATTATTATTTAGTGCAGTTCATACGCAAATTAATGATTTAAAAATAAAAATCAAGGACGTGATATTTCTTAAGGTTCCATTTGAAATTTTAAAATATTTTTAAAATGTAAAAAACAATAAACAAATAACTTAGTTTATCATATTTAATTATCACACAATGTATATATAATCAATGAACAAAAATTTTGTTTCTCGTATCATAAACATTTATATTTTCCTTATTTTTTAGTTATATTTTAACAAATTTTCAATTTTAAAAAGAAAATACTATAAAATAAAATAAAATTCATTAATGGATCTAAACTTGTTTTACCTTTTTTTTTTCATTAAAAATTCATTAGAGTTGAGCTACAAATGACTCATCTTCATTCCAAATTTCTTCACATTCATTTAGGAAAATATCCCATTCACTCTAAATGTGGATTTTTTTTTCGTTTGTCTTTGAGCTTATTACCACAACTTCATCCTTAAATTCGCTTTGATTTTTATTGCATTTGCTTTTGCTTATGTACTTAGAGCAAATATGGAAAAATAATAAGTAGGAAAAAATCACACGCCAAAAATCATTCTTTGGGGCCAAAAGACTCCACCCCCCCCAACCTCCTAAAATTAAATGTATTCAAGGACATTTGGGTTTACACAATCAAACCTCATCAACTAGCCAAGCATTTAAGTCGATGAAATTTGAACTTCGATTTTGGATTTAAGTAAATTTGAATAAAATGTAACACAAAATTATATTAAATTTTCAAATCCACAACGAGTAACAAAGACAAATATAAATTTTGCAATATATATTTTTAAATATTTATGTAATTTTTTTTAAACAAAAATATTATAAAATGTGCGGAATTATGATGAATATTATGAAAAAAATATAGAGAAAAAAATAACAAAAACACTCAAATTTAATGTGGTTCGACAATAAGCTTACATCCACAGGAACGAGCGATGACTGAATTTCACTGTATCAAAGTAGGGTTACATCGTATGTATTTATTCTAATTCTAGTCATATAGAGGTATTAGAAAAATTCCTCAAATACCCCTGTTCCACTCCGCTCCACTTTTGGTATTAGTCTACTTTCTATGACATGTATTTCACTCGATATGAGCCACATATTACAACAAAAACATATTATTCTTTACGACTAGTGGGTTGTGGGTGACATGAAGCCCACCATGTCACCCAATCATCGATTATGTTCGGAAAGACCTTAGATTTGGACGAGACACAATATAAAATTGTATTAAAATATATCTAAATTCAAATCTAAGATCCAAAACTCATACTCCCAAATACTATCTTAACTTTTTTTCCCTCTTATTATTATTGAAAAAAAAATTATTTATTTGTGTTGGGCCATTACTAAAAATTTTAGCATGTCAAGTTATTTTATTGCATGATCTTTGTTTATAATACAGATTTGTGTATGTATGTACTGATAGAGACTCTATGCTCTATTTCAATTTTAAACTACTTATTAAAAATGGTTTAATGATTTTTTTTAAAACCATTTATAAGTAAGTTTTGAATAGGGTAAGTCATGAAATTTATAAGTAAAATTTGGCTATGTTAGAAAAATAAAAATGATTACGTGCACTACCTAGTATAAGTAGTATCGGCCTACTCACATATTTATTAAGTATTAAATTTTTAATCAAATTTGCACGCATTTTATCATTTTAGTAACTTGTGATTGAGTCATACGCACACATGCAAATAAAAAGTTAAATATATAAGAAATTACACTCAATTATATTGCTAATTTTATTTTAAATGTATTTTATAATTATTAAAATTTAATAAATATGTCTATGAATATTAAATTTAAATATATAGTTTTAGCTATAACACTATATTAAAATTATTATTAAATTACATTTATAGTTATTAAAATGATAATTTAAATTTGAAGTACATAAACTATGTATTAAACTATTAAAATAATATTTATCTATAAAACTTTATTATATGGTTTACCAAACATAACTATGAATTATTTAAAATTGTTAATGATTAACTATTTATTATAAATAATAAGTTTGTTCGGGTCAAATATTATCGGCCAAACTTAAAATAGTGTCATAAATCATTAATGAGTGCGTTTTCAAATATGCAAGACTACACAAATTTAAAGTATTAATAAGGTTGTTTAAGGCAATAATGGGAGACGAATAAATAAATCTATTACTCAACATGACTTAAATAAAGCTATCAAGACCCTATACTTATAGCTTAGCATGGAAGTTGTATAGTTGTATGCATTCTTTTAATATATTAACTCGACTTTGACCTCATTAAAGGCACAATAATAATAATAATAATAATATAAAGGCTTAATTATAAGTTGTGAGTTCGAAAAATAGTTTTTTAGTAAGTTTGGTGGATGTATCTTTTCAAAAAAAAATTGAAATTGAATCTTTCAACTTGTTTAGATACTTTTCATTAAATAGTTTAAAGTGTTGTAAAGCATATATATTTATGTGGATGACTATCTAGATAATAGGTTACAATCATTGGTATGCTCACATAATGATTCATTATGTAGTTAATTTTTGGGATGTCAATGTATTTGCTTATATAAGGACATGCTTTACAACAAAATAAGATGATAAGATGACTAGCAACATCTAGTTCCTGAAGAATTAGACTGGTGAATTTCTATAATTCCAAATTTTTTTTTCCTCTTTTTATTTCATTTACAACACGTTATCAGTCAAGTCTCTAATGGTATAACAAATTTCGTTGGTATTATTACAAGGTAAGAATCTTGTTTCCTTTAACATTTGTTATCTATATAACTTTAGTTTTTCGTCAAACTATATTTATATGTTAACTATATCTCTTATCTTGAGTACGTGCCCTTAAATATTTTTATGTTGAGATATATGTGAGAATAACATTTCCATTTAATATTTACCTAAGTTTGAATTTTTATTTGTTTTCAAAGTGATTTTATGATGTCAAATCTCACAAAGCTTGAATTCGTTGTCATTGATATTTATGGAAGAAATTATCTACCATGGGTACTTGATGCTGAGATTCACCTTAATGTTATAAATCTTGGAAGTACAATTGAAGAAGGAAATCAAGCATCCTTACAGGATTGTGCAAAGGCAATGTGTTAGTCTTAGAGGTTACGTAAGCTTAATTGTCATGTTTTGATGATAACAACCCATTAGTGGTTCTAAATAAGATTATCTTTGCACAATAAGCCTTAGTAAGAACAAACACAAATGCAAAGATTAAGTAGATTCTTAATAGGTTAGACATCATCAAAAAGGGGGAGAATGTTAGCCCTGTCAGCTACACTATCTTGGTTTATATGTTTTGATGATATTAACCTATTTGTTGTTTCTAGTATTTTTCATCCTTACAGATCTTATCTAGTATAGGTACAAAGTGTCAGATACACAGAGGTACCAAATTAGAAGCAAAGATCGGACCTAGTAGACATCAAATAGAAAAGATCAGAAGGACACTGACTCAGAAGCACCAAAGCACATCTCGAAATTTTTATTGTGTATAAATTAATTGTAATAAGGGTTGTGTGAGTGAGTGCGTATTATAACTCTTGCGGTGTGTATCTTGCATGATTTCTGAGTAAGAGTTGAGCTATTGTATAAGCATACTAGGACACATGAGTTTATAGGATTGCACTAAAAACATAAACACAAACTCACCTTTCATGGCTTTCTAAGTTAAAATAAGAGTTTGTCAAATGAATCCTAAAACTCAAATATGTTTTCAAAGGGACAAGTTTTTAACATCCTAATTTTAAGAACATTTTCATACTTAGTCCCGATTGTGTTAAAACAAGTTTAATGTCCTAAAGGTTCAAAGAAAGTCAAGTATATTTACAAAAGGACATACTAAGCATATAAGATATCAAAATGGGTTTTCAAAAGTGTTTTATTAATTAAAATATTTATATTCAAAAGTAAACTCATTTGGACAAGTTTTAATCTTCATTAGACTTAATATATTTCATATAATTTTGTCCAAGAATGTTTTGAATCATTAAAATACTTTTTGATAAGGAAAAACAAAGTAATCGTCACTGCCGTAGTGCAGTCTTGAGTCCTGAACACTTTACGGTATTTTGGGCATAAATTTTTCTATAAAAGTCTAAATGGGACGATCTTGGTGTCCCTGGAAAGCGAAGACAAAATTTCACAACCTTCATTTTGGTGACTTTTTCTGATTCAGGGACCTCGTCGATGAAATTCAGAGAATTTCACCGACAAATTCAACGGGCAGAAAACGGCTAGTTTGCCAAATAAAATGCTTTTTCTTCCCCCCAACGGCTAGTTAACGGCTCCTAAGGTTCTTGAGCTATAAATACAAGTTATTTGACTTGTATTAACATGGTTTTGAGCATTGTTGATCATATTTGTGAAAAATATCATTTTATCCAAAACCTAAGCACTTTGCACTTTGCATTTTAGTTATTCTTCACAAGTGCTCAATCCTCTCTTGCTCACTTATCTTGTGAGATTCATTCCTTGAGAGAATAGAGTGAGGATTTGGTTGTGTTTCATATTGGCTCATTTAAGGAGCATTAAATTGTATTTCCAAACTCTTGTAAGGTTCTTTGTGAACCATTGTTGTAAGGTTCTTTGTGAACTAAGGTGAAGGCTCTTGGTGAGCGCGGTAGGGGTTTGTTCCCAAGTATAGGGATTTGTTCTCGAGTTGTAAGGCTTCTCTGCCGGTGAAGGAGTATCTTTAGTGGATTGTGGAATCCTTGACTTCGTGCTAAGGCGTGGGCGTAGGCTTGGTGCCGAACCATGTAAAAATACTGGTGTTGTTCTTTCTCTCCCTTACACTCTTTATTTTATATCTTGTGCATGATTTATATTTATATTGCGATATAATTTCTTGTATCTTGTCAAGAGTTTTTATTTTGTAGAAAAATACATATTGCGCGAAAAGAGTCTATTCACCCCACTCTAGACTATATACTCCCGGGCTGGGACTTCCAACACAATGATTTTCATTCGACACCATTTACACGAAGAATTGAAAATTGAGTATCTTACTATTAAGGATCCATTAGTCCTTTGGAACAACTTAAAGGAGAGAAATGACCACCAAAAAACAATAATTCTTCCAAAAGCTCGATATGATTGGATACACTTGTGACTGCAAGATTTTAAAACTGTAAGTAAATATAATTCAGTTTTGTTTAAAATTAGCTCTCAATTGAAGTTATAAGGAGAAAAAAATATTGATGATGATATGTTAGAAAAAACATATTCGACTTTTCATGCCTCCAATGTGCTTCTGCAACAGGAATATCGAGAGCGTAGATTTACAAAATATTTTGAGCTAATTTCTTGTTTACTTGTGGCTGAAAAAATAATGAACTTTTGTTGAAAAATCATCAATCTCGTCCAACTGGCTCAACACCATTCTCTAAAGTGAATGTGGTTTTTTCTCAAGGTCATGGATGAGGTCATGGTGGTAAAAGGGGTTATGGTAAGAAAAATTGTTGGACTCGTGATGATCATCCTTCAAAGTTTGAAAGCAAAGATGCTGAAAAGACTTAAAGGAAATGGGTAAAGAATAAAGAAAACTCTGAAAAAAATAACTAAGTGTAAAATAATGACAATATTTGCTATAGGTATGGAACAAAAGGTCATTGGTCTCCAATATGTCGCACTCCTAAACACCTAGTTAATCTTTATAAGGCATCGTTAAAAGGAAAAGGGAAAAATGATGAAGTGATTTGTCTAAACCCATTGATGCTAAGTATGAATCTCTTTTGGATGTTGATTTTGATGTTTCTGATTTTTTTTAGGATCCTAGTGGCAAAATTGATCATTTGATTGAGGATGAAAATGTCTACTATTAAATTATTTTCATGTTTATGTTATTTTGGAAAAAATAATTTATGTAATTTTAAAAAGTTTTACATATAATATGTTTGGTAATATTTTGTTATCTTTCTTAATTCTTAAATTTTATTTTTCATTTACTAGATCATACAAAATAAACTTGATAAAATAGAGGATGACATGTGTTTGGTGGACAGTGGTACGAATCACACAATTTTTCGTGTTATTTTGTCTAGTGCAATTTGCAAGATATAAGATGGCTTCAATTGCACTAAGATAGGATACTTCAGGATCAAGGATTTCTTCATCATCTTCTTGAGGACGAAAAAAAAATCTATTTCACATCAAGTGAATGAACAACCATAGGGGAGCTTAATGGACAAGATTTATCCATATAAAATTGTTTCAAGATTATTTCTATATAAGATGATTGATGAATAAGAATTCCACTTGTTAAATGTTCAACTTGAAAACCAAGGCAAAATTTTGTATTCCAAGATCCTTCATCTCAAATTCTTTCATTAAGTAGTCAGCAGTCGTTGAGATCTCTTCTGAAGTTCCTACTATGTTTATGTCATCAACATAAACTGTAACTATAGCAAATCTAGAATTTATCTTCTTAATAAAAACACAAGGATAGATAAGATTATTTTGATATCCAATTTTCAACAAATATTCACTTAGATGATTGTACTACATTCATCTAGATTGCTTCAATACATATAAGGATCTTTGTAATTTAACAGAATATATTTGCCGTTGTTTTGGATTATATCAGGCATTTTAAATCCTTCACGGATTTTCATATATATGTCATTATCCAATGAGCCATACAAGTAAGTTGTTACTACATCCATAAGGTGTATGTCAAGTCCTTTAGAAACCATTAAACTAATCAAAAATCTAAAAGTAACTGCATCCATAATAGGATAATAGGTCTCATTATAATCTATAACAAGCCTTTGGGAGAAACCTTGTGCTACAAGACGTGCCTTATATCTCACAATTTCATTCATTTCATTTCTTTTACATACAAAACCCATTTATACCCAACAAGTTTGACATTCTCAGGTGTTTAGACTATTGGTCCAAATACCTTATGTTTGGCTAATGAGTCTACCTCAACGTATATTGCTTCTTTTCATTTTGAGGAACAGTATCCTTTGCACCAATTAGTCTAATTCTAATAAAAGACGCAACATGCACTATAGCATGACCCCAAGCAGATACAGGAAGTTTTGATCTCATAAGCATAGGTCTAGCAATAAATTGTAAACGCTTAATGAAGGATTCCAATAAACCATTTTGTGTATGAACATTGCAATAGAATGTTCAACGCTTATTCTTATTGACATGCAATAGTCGTAAAATGCTTTTGAATAAAATTCACCTACATTATCTAAACGAACAGTCAGAATGGGATGATCAGGAAAACTTGATCTTAACTTTATTATTTGAGCAAGAAATTTAGTAAAAACAATATTACGAGTTAAAAGTAGACAAACATGTGACCATCAAGTGGAAGCATTAATTAAAACCATGAAATATCAAAATGGTCTGCAAGATGGATGGATTGGGCCACAAATATCTCCTTGTATTCTTTGTAGAAAAGATAGAGACTCTAAAGGTAATTTAGATGGAGAAGGTCTAACAAGTAGTTTTCCTTGAGTACAAGAAATATAAAAGTAATCACATGGTAAAAGAACTTTCTGATCCTTTAATGGATGTCCATGTGTGTTTTCAATGATTCGTCGCATCATAGTTGAACCAGGTTGGCCAAGACGATCATGCCAAAGTATAAAACTTCTAGGCTCAGAGTACTTTCGGTGCATAAAATTTGATTCAACCATCCTTATTTTGTGAAATATAGGCCAAATGAAAAACTTGAAAATTTTTCTAATATGATTTTCTTGTTTGAAACTGTAGATGTAATAAAAAGATATTTTATATCTCCTTCATTTTTGGTTTCAACATGATATCCATTGCGACGTATATCTTTAAAACTTAATAAATTTCTTTAGGATCTACTAGAATACAATGCATCATCACTATACAATTTTGTTGCATTTGGAAACATAATGTGAACTCTTCCAGAGCTCTCTATTACATTTGCAAAGCCAGATATTGTATTAGCAGTAATTTCAACTAATGTTAATTGTAAGAAATATTATTTAACACAAAGAATTGTGTGAGTTGTGCCACTGTCCACCAAACACATGTAAGGTAAGGTATTTGGACTGGTATCTGAGAATGTCAAACCTATTGACTATAAATGGGTTTTTGTACGTAAAAGAAATGAAATAAATGAAATTGTGAGATACAAGGAGCATCTTGCAGCACAAGGTTTCTCCCAAAGGTTTGGTATAGATTATAATGAGACCTATACCTCTGTTATGGATGCAGTTACTTTCAAATTTCTGATTAGTTTAACGGTTTCTAAAGGACATGACATTCGCCTTATGGACGTAGTAACAACTTACTTACATGGCTCATTGGATAATGACATATATATGAAAATCCCTGAAGGATTTAAAATGCTTGACACATATAATCCAAAACAAAGGCAAATATATTCTATTAAATTACAAAGATCCTTATATGGATTGAAGCAATCTGGACAAATGTGGTACAATCGTCTAAGTGAATATTTGTTGAAAATTGGATATGAAAATAATCTTATCTGTCTTTGTGTTTTCATTAAGAAGATAAATTCTGGATTTACTATAGTCGCAGTTTATGTTGATGACATATACATAGTAGGAACTCTAAAAGAGATCTCAATGATTGTTGACTACTTAATGAAAGAATTTAAGACGAAGGATCTTGGGAAGACAAAATTTTGCCTTGGTTTTCAAGTTGAACATTTAACAAGTGGAATTCTTATTCATCAATTATCATATATGAAAAAATCTTGGAAACAATTTTATATGGATAAATCTTATCCATTAAGTTCCCTGATGGTTGTTCATTTACTTGATGTGAAAAAGGATCTTTTTCGTCCTTGAGAAGATGATGAAGAAATCCTTGGTCCTGAAGTACCCTATCTTAGTGCAATAGAAGCACTCTTGTATCTTGCAAATTGCACTAGACCAGATATAGCTTTTGTGGTAAATTTGCTGGCAAAGTTTAGTTCTACACCAACTCAAAGACATTGGAATGGAGTAAAACATGTCCTTCGTTATCTCTGCGACACATCTGATATGGGTTTGTTTTACCTAAAGGGAGTAAAGTCAGAGTTGAAAGGATATGCTGATGTTGGATATCTTTCTGATCCTCATAAAACTTGATCACAAACATACTATATTTTTACATGTGGTGATACTACTATGTCATGGCGATCTGTAAAGCAAACGATCATCGCTACCGCTTCAAATCATTCAAAAATATTGGCAGTTCATGAAGTAAGTTGTGAATGTGTATGGTTAAGAACTATAATCCAACACATTAAAGGGACAAGTGGATTATCACTGGAGAATGACACGCCAGCAATTGTACGAGGACAATGCAGCATGTATTGCACAAATCAAAGGTGGGTACATAAAAGGTGATAGAACTAAACATATTTCACTAAAGTTCTTTTACACACATGAAAATTCGTTCGAGTGACAATCCAGCAGATTTATTCACAAAAGTATTTTCAACTTCAATTTTCAAGAAGCATGTGCATAACATTAGAATGTGACAACTTAAGGACATTTCTTAATTGATTGTATTTTTTAGGGGAAGTATGAATATTGTACTCTTTTTCTTTCATTAAGGTTTTGTCCCACAGGATTTTCCTTAGCGAAGGTTTTAACGAGGCATATTCATAGTGTAGAGTCATCTAAGGGGAAATGCTGTAAAACATGTATATTTATGTGGATAACTATCTAGATAATAGGTTACAACCTTTGGTATACCCACATAATGGTCCATTATGTGGTTAACTTTTGGGATGTCAATGTATTTGCCTATATAAGGACATGCTTTGCCACAAAATGAGATGATAAGATGATTAGCAACATGTAGTTCCTGAAGAACCAGACTGTTGAATTCCTATAGCTCCAAACTTTTTTTTTCCTCTTTTTATTTCATTTACAACAAAAAGACATTTTTTTTTTGTAATAAATGCTTAAAAACCACCTATTTTAATTAAAATTTAAGTTATAAAATATTTTAAATGACTTATAAAAATGTTCTTGTTAATTAAAACAAAAAAAATTATTTCATTTAAATATAAATAAATACATTTCATAACTAGCAATTTTTATGATTTATTATTTATCTTAAATATAATATTTTTCTAATCTAAAAACGCAAATGTTTAGTATATTGGCTCATCTTGATTATCTCTCAAAATTGAAATTGAATCTTTTAACTTTCTCAAATCAAAAGATACCTTTTATTAAATAGTTAAAGAAACTTATTTTTTTTAAACTCCGCCTATGATGCATTTAATGTCTTAATCTTTCACACACAGTCGGTCTGAAGTCTGGGTAAAAGAGAAGGGTTGCATTAGGTAACTGACAGTCAACGTGAAATTTGTTAGATCATTATGATATGAATTCTTACCAAATATTCGCTAGGACATCCCCTACGAGCAACGTGTAACACTTATACCACCCGAGTGTAGCAAAAATTAGGCAAGGGTGGACTAGGACATTGCCCCAAAGCAATATTACTTGTCAGCGCCCGGGTATGTTGTCAAATATGCAAGGATTCCCACATCATTTGGGATGTGGACAGGTAAAAAAATTAGAGCAAGAGACTAAGATTAGATTAGCAACTTGGAATATAAAGACACTTACAGGTAAGGGCATGTGTTGCATGCAGAATGTCAAGCTTACAATCTGGGATAGATCTGAGCCGTCTAATGTGCTGGGAATCCAACGGTTAAAATTTAGTTTTCATTAAGGGCAATTTTGTAATTGTAAGTCACTTGTATTTCTTTTAGAAATGTATTCTAGTGCTGTTTTTTGTGGAGCATAACAGAAAACAGAATGTAAATATTTTTTGGAGGGGGAATTTCGAGAGAGAATCAGGGAAAGAAAAAGGAGAGAGGCCGAGAGCCCATGGCGAAGAAAAACAAGAGGGTTAGGGTTTCTTGGGATGCTTCTTGGGCTAATTCTTGGAAAGATTGGTAAGTCCCGCAAGTGAGATCTGTATTATGTAACTAATTTCCACCATTAATAAAGTTAATTCGAAGGTGAGTTCCTGCCGTGGATGTAGTCCAATTTTTTCACCGAATCACGTAAATGTGTTCTTGTGTTTGATCTTGCATTTTTATGGTTTATTATTGTATATTTCCTTAAATCTTGTGATTGTTCGATGGAGAAAAATTTGTCTTGATCAGGTTTGGAAAAAGCATGTTTTAGTTGTGTTGTTTGTGGTTGCTAATATGATTTCTATAAAGGATTTGTTTAGAATCTGTAAATAAATAATCTGAAATCAGGGTATATCACACAACAAGTGGTATTAGAGCTTGACTTTGTGATGGGGACCGCCAATTTTGAGTTAGAAAAATTCACTGGGAAAAATGACTTTGGGTTATGGAGGATCAAGATGCGGGCCATCTTGGTACAGCAGGGGCTTGAGGAGGCCCTTCTTGGAGACAAGAAGGGGGCATCCACTTCATAAGAAGGGAAACCAAGTTTACCCTCCATCGACCAAGTGAAGCCCAAAATCCTTCAGAAGGCATACAGTGTCATTATCTTGTCCCTAGGAGACAAAGTACTTAGGTAAGTTGCCAATGAGGATACGACAGCTAGAATTTCGCTAAAGTTAGAAAGTTTGTACATGACAAAGAAAGTCCCTAGCAAACAAACTCCATAATAAGACCAAACTCTATACCTTTAAGATGACCCCTAGAACATCTATTGATGAACATTTAGATGAGTTTAATAAAATTATTTTGGATCTTGCTGATATTGATATTAGTATAGATGAAGAAGACTAGACAATTATTTTTATTGAGTTCTCTTGATTCTACCTATGATACTTTTAAAGAAACTATGATGTATGGAGAGAGAGCCTAACTTTAGAAGAAGTGCAAGCTGTTTTGCACTCTAGGGAATTGTACACCAAGTCTGAGTCCAAAACAGAGACAGGGGAAGGGTTAAATATGAGAGGTAGGTCTGAAAAGAGGGACAAGAAAGGAAAAGGAAAGAGGTCTATATCAAAGTCTAAGAGCAAAGCACTAAAGTGTTTTTCCTGTCACAAGGAAGGACACTTTAAGAGGGACTACCCTGAAAGGAAAAAAGCTACCAATGCCACCACCTCTAAATCAAAGGGTAAGACAGCAGTAGTTTTAGATGGATATGATAATGTTGAAGTGTTGAACATCTTTAAGAAAGATTCTGAAAAAGAATGGATATTAGATTCATGATGTTCCTTCCATATGAATCCATTGAAAAACTAGTTTGAATCCTTACATGTTTAGAAGGGGGTCATGTTATCCTAGGTAACAATAAGTCCTGTAAAATATAGGGTATTGGGACAGTGAGGCTTCTAATGCATGATGGGATTGAAATAGTGCTAAGAGATGTGAGGTATATACCTAAAATGAAGAGAAACTTGATTTCTCTTGGTAGCTTAGATAAAATGGGGTACACGTTTAAGTCTGAAGGAGGTAGCCTGAGAGTATGTAAAGGATCACTTGTAGTGATGAAAGGGTTGCTAAAGAATGGGTTGTACACCTTGGTAAGAAATGAAGTGATAGGTGAGGCTTCACCTATCAATCATAGGGTAAAATATCATGTTTTCTTGTGGCACAGAAAGCTAGGACATGTTAGCCAACAAGGCCTAAAGGAGTTGGAGAAACAGGGGCTGCTTGGGGATAGGAAACTTGAGGGATTGTCATTCTGTGAGGAGTGTGCCTTAAGTAAGTCTACTAGGGTTAGTTTTAAGAATTCCACTCACACCACAAAACACTCTTGATTACATACATTCAAACTTGTGGGGGCCTGCTAAGGTTAGTTCTCATGGTGGTTCTAAGTATTTTTTGTCAATAATAGATTACTTTTCTAGGAAAGTATGGGTTTATGTTTTAAAATATAAAAGTGATACTTTTGATATGTTTAAAAAATGTATTATTAGCAGGGATGTAGTTTTTAATGAAGCTACCATTGGGGGGAGGGGGGAAACCAGAAAATTCAGATGAATTTGCTTGGTACTCTGATACCAGTGACTTGCAGTTTGAGGTGGAGCAACCCTCCACTTCTCACAACTGTTCAAAAACAGATGTTGCAAATTCTAAGGTGCAAAACTCAGAAATAGAAATCTATGGATCAAGTAAAACCTACCTTTTAGCAAGGGATAGGGAGAGGAGGGTCATAAAACCTCCTCAAATGTATAGGGAAGCTGATATGACAATTTTTGCTCTTTCTGTTGCTGAAACAGAAATTGAGGTGGAGCCTAAGACTTTTAGAGATGTCATGGATAGTAAAGAGGCTGAAAAATGGATTCTTACAATGCAAGAAGAAATGGAGTCTCTAAACAAGAATAAGACATGGGTGATGGTGCCTAGACCGGAAAAGCAGAAACTCATATGATCCAAGTGGATCTTTAAGAGGAAAGAGGGAATCCCAAGAATTGAACCACTTAGGTATAAAGTTAGGTTAGTGGCTAAGGGATTTACACAAAGGGAAGGGGTAGATTATTATTTAATATTTTCCCCTATTGTGAGGCATAGTTCAATTATAATTCTATTATTTTTTGTTGTTGTAAATGACTTGCATTTGGAATAACTTGGTGTTAAAACTGCTTTCTTGCATGGTAATTTAGAAGAAACAGTTTATATGCAACCTCCCAAGGGCTTTGATATAGGAAACGAATAAAAATCATGTATATTTATTAAAGCATCTTTATATGGGCTAAAACAATCACCTAGACAATGATATACAAGATTTGATTCTTACATGATTCAAAATGATTTATGTAGAAGCAATTATGATAGATGTGGCTATTATAAATCATGTGATAAATGTCATATATATTTTGTTATTATATGTTGATGACATGCAGATTGCTTGTGGAGACTTGGATCTGTTAAGTCAAGTTAAATGCATGCTTAAATCTAAATTTGAAATGAAAGACTTAGGCTTTACTAAAAGAATACTAGCCATGGAAATAACTAGAGAAAGGGATAAAAATCTTCTCTACTTGTCTCAAAAGTCTTATATTTCAAAGGTGTTTAAAAGATTTGGAATGAATCATGTTAAACCTACTTTTATTCCTGTTGCACAACACGTTAATTTGTTTAGGAAATAGTATCCTGAACTAAAAATGAGTCACTGTTTATGAATAGAATACCTTATGCAGTATGGTTGATAGTGTAATGTATACTATGGTATGTTCTAGACCTGATTTATCTTATGATGTAAGTCAAGTAAGTGGATTTATGACCAAACCTAGAAAACCACATTGACATGCTTTGAAACAAATTTTTCAATGCTTGTCTGGAACAAAACAGTAAGGATTAATATTTAGAAAAAGGGAAATGCATTGTGAAATAGGGTTAAAAGGATATGTAAATTCTGACTATGCTGGAAATCTATATACCAAGAAGTCTTTGTCTGGTATGGTCTTTTCTTTTTTAGGTAGTACTGTTAGTTGGAAATCACACATGCAGTCAGTGGTAACTTTGTCTACCACTGAGGCTGAATATATAGCCATGATTGAAGCATTTAAGGAGGTTATATGGATAAAAGGATTGTGTCTAGAATTAGGAATGTAAAGTGGAACCATCATTGTTTATTGTGACAATCAAAGCACTATTCATTTGGTTAGGAATCATGTTTATCATGATAGGTCCAAACATATAGATGTTAGACAGCATTTTGTGAGGGATATTATTTCTAGTGAAGAAATAGAAGTAAGGAAAATTCCAACAGAGAATAATCCCTCTGATATGATGACTAAGACAGTACCAAAATCCAAGTTTGAACATTGTTCAAACTTGATTTATTTAGGAAGTTGCTAGTGTTGTTGTGACGCCCTGATTTTTCATACCTTTTTTTTTTTCCATATAAATAATACATACACCACATATCGGCCACGTCAACTACTGATACCATAATACATAACCTGACTCGAAAGTGGGTACCGGGTATACAATCATACTCATGGTGGGATCAAGATGTTCAAAAAACTGTAAAGACAAAAAGAATTTGGTATAAAATATGACAAAAATGTAAAAACTTAGATAACTTTGAAAAGTATGAAGAAACAAGAAAAGATACAAAAAAGGTCGTTAGCGAAACTAAACATAAATAATTTAATAAATTGTATGATAAATTAGATACAAAAAAAAAAAAAGGAAATAGATATATTTAAACTTGCTAGAGCTAAAGAAATAAAAAAAAAATATGGACTTAGATAATGTTAAATGTATAAAAAGTGAGGATAATATTGTCTTGATTAAGGAATTGAATAAGACATAAAAGAAAGATGGCGGAGTTACTTTAGTAAAATATTTAATAAAAACCAAATAAAAGGTTTAAAATTATAATTGACAAATGAGGAGAAGAGTAAAAATATAAGATTTATTTGCAAGATTAGAGTTAATGAAGTTAAGTTTACACTAAAAAAAGATTAAAAAAATGAAAAAATTATAAGACTGGATAACATCCCAATTGAAGTTTGAAAATGCTTAAGTGATAATGGGATTATATGGTTAACTAATTTATTTAACACAATTATAAAAACTAAGAAAATGTTAGATCAATGGAGGAAAATTACTTTAATGCCTATATAAAAAATAAACGATCGAAATATTCAAAATTACAATAATTATCGTGGAATAAAAGTCATACGTTAAAACTGTGGGAAAGGGTAGTTGAACAAAGGTTAAGACTAGAAACAAAGGTCTCAGAAAACCAATTTGGTTTTATGCTTAGGAGATTTAGTACAAAAGTTATATATCTTTTGTGAAAATTAATGGAAAAGTTTAAGGAAACTAAAAGGGATTTGCATATCGTATTTATTGATTTAGAGAAAACATATAATAGGGTATTTAGGGAAGTTCTATGCTAGGTTTTAGGGGAAAAAGAAAGATGTATGCAATCAGTTTACTAATGTCATTAAAGATAAGTATGATGGAGTACATCAAGGATCTGCTTTGAGCTATTATCTTTTTGCTTTAATGATTGATCAACTGATTGGGAGTATCCAAAATGAGGTTCCATAGTTTATGTTGTTTGCAGATGATATTGTATTGATTGATGAAACTATGAGTGGAGTAGAGGCTAAATTAGAATTATGGAGAGAAACTTTAGAATCTAGAGGTTTTAGGATAAATATAAATAAGACATAATATATGAAATGTAATTTTAATAATAGCAGGAGGAATATTAGAGACAAAGTTAAACTTGATGATGTAGAAATAAATAACACTTATATATTTTGATACTTCAAATCTATTATGCAAGCTGAAGAAGAAATTGAAAATGATGTGATGCATAGAGTTAAAGTAGGTTAAGCAAACTGGAGAAGTGTTTTAAGTGTGCTTTGTGATCATAGAATACCCTTAAAATTAAAAGAAAAATTTTATAGGACGACTATAAGACCAACTATGCTATATGACTTTGAATGTTACACAACTAAAAAACAACATATCAAAAAAGTAAAAGTTATCGAGATTAAAATGCTTAGATGGATGAACAGTATAATATTGAAAGATAAATTAAAAATGAATATATTCGCAGTAAGTTAAACATAACTTCTATAGAAGATAAGATAAAAGGGGGACGACTCATATGGTTTGGACACTTGCAATGTACGTCACATAGTGCGTCAGTGAGGAATAGTGAGTTAGTTATTGTGAATGGTAATAGAAGAGTTAGAAGTAGACCTAAAATAACTTGAAATGGGTAAGTAAGGATTTAATAACTCTAAATTTGTGGAAAGAAATTGTTCATGATCACATAAATTAGCGAAAAAGGATTCATGTAGTTGACCTTGCCCAGTGAAATGTAAGGCTTGATTTTGTTGTTGTTTAGTTAAAGAAACTTTGTTTTTGGTAATAAATGTTTAAAAACCACCTCTTTTAATTGAAATTTAAGTTATAAAATATTTAAAATTGCTACTAAAAAATGATCATATTTATTAAAATAGAAGAATACATTATTTAATTTAGGATAAAAGACACATATTTTGAGGTTTGGCAAAAAAAAAAAAATGGGACCTTCCCTTAGGTTTTGAAAATTGTATTGACCTCTCATGAGGTTTGAAAAATGACACAAACCTCTTATAAGATTTGCCAAAAAGATACAAATCTTTCCATTAGCTTTGGTGTAATTCCAAGAGGGGGGCGAATTGGAGATTTAAAAAATTTCCTCCTAAGTTAAATTAATCTAGCAACAGTATAATGCAACCTAAGAACAGTCTAAGTATATATGAAATTGTAGATACGATATATTAAACTATTTTCAGTACATGCACCACAATTTCAGTATTTCTCAACCAGGTACAATTTAGTGTCAATTAGATATATAGTATATTCAGCAAGGAAATTAAATCAAACACAAAGCAGAATATAATACAGGAAATGTAAAAGTGATACCAAATATGATATCGGGGTTCAGCCAATCCTGCTTATGTCCCTGCCTTGACTTACCAATAAAATGATTACACTATGAGCTCACTTAACAGGTGGAGTGGCACCTAAATACAACCAGGTCAATTAGCACAGGACTGACCTCAACTTTTATAAACAATCCTTCCTGGGATGGATTACCGCCCCCTCAGACCACTCATGGAATACAACAATATTTCTCAATAGTAAACTAGGTTACCTAGTGATTATGTTTTTCAGTCAAGAAATTATGTACCAAATGTAATCAATCAACCACACATCAACAGTATAGGATATTATAAGCTCAGTGATGTGATTTTGTGCAAGCAAACACTCACCAATGTATAATTATAAATATGTTCAAGAGTATTCTAACAAGCTATTTCTTTGAAACAAGATATATCAATCTCAATATTGGATTAGAGTTTCAAAGATGCTAATCAAACATTCAAACCAATTCAAAATATTTTCCTTAATGAAAAAAACACAAGAGTTGTTTGAAAAATTATAACTTGTAAAATATTTTGCACAACAAAACTATAACTATAGGAATCTTGCAATAACAATACTAAGATCCTCAAGCTAATGAGTTTTTCCTAACACTAGATTTATCAAATTAAATATGTGGGATAACTCTTGCTTAACTCTCCAAAATCAGTAACAATCAACAATTACAATAATGAGAGTATTAAGCAATCAACAATCAAGCAATAACACAATAGAAATGCTCACAATACTAGGATTAATCAAAGGAATGAGCGTATGAGAGTATTTGAAGTAGAATAGGCAAAATAGGCTTTTTAAGTTTAAAAGGATTTCTTGCTAATGATTTTGCTAATCATCTCCTAATTTTCACAAATGAGGTCTTATATATAGAAGTAGGGCGAATTATAATCGTTAGGGATATGGGGGGAATTATTAATATTACTTTAAAACCATTAAGAAATACTAACCCCGTTTAACTGTGCTTAATTGCGGTAAAAATTATTTCAACCCAAGAGTTTCGGGTGGCTAAACTATGGTTTGGTTGTTCGAACAAACTCAACTAAAAAAGTTGTTTTTGAAGGTTCGGGTGCCCGAGTCAAGGTTCAGTTAGCTGAACTGAGGCGATTTCCAAAAGGTCCGTGATTCGGTCGCCTGATCCATAATTCAGTTTACTGAACTCATGTGTTCGGTCGCCCGAGAATGATGTGAATGTTGAGGTTCGGGCTGCCAAGTTGTTGGGAAATGTCATATCAGCGGTTCGGTCGACCGTGGACGGTACGTGTATTTTAGTTCAGTTTGCCAAACTCAGGTCAACATGTTGACCGATCCACGGTTTTGGGCGCTCGATGTATTTTGAACACCCAGGGTTCGGTCGCCTGAAACCTCACATTTTTGCCCTTTATGTCCATTTTTCCCTTCAATTAATTCCTCTGATATTATAAGTGATTTTGGAGACATCTTATGTGTTTGTGCTGGGACCTAAGGTCTTTCTAGGGTCATTTTGAAATGGTCCCAAAAATCCGGCGTATCCCTAAGGTCTTGAGCTTACAATTACCTACATGCATGACATGCAAATATTATTACAGACATTTTCCTATATTTACTATTATAGACCAATTAAAAATGAATGCAAATACAATAGAAAAATAGGTTTTCATTCTTTCGATTCTTCAGACACCATAAATGAAGCTTGATCTTCATAGTTCGTATGACTTGCTTAAGTTCCTACTAATGCTGAGGATAAACTTGTTCAATAAGTTCAGTGCACAGGTGAGAAATATTAGTTTTGTCATAATCAAAACGGGATCAGACTCATAGAGTCAACACTTCCATTAAAAGATTCATTCTTTTGTAAAATATAAAGATAGGTTCGTATTTTTTTTTAACTTTTTAGAGGAGGTTTTTGGAGATCTTGAAACTTCTGGAAAGGTCCTTAAAATTTTTGAAACTTGAAGTGAGGTCAGTGTATTTTTGTCAAATCTTAGGGAAGGTCAATGTCTTTTGCCATTTAATATAAAATTAAATAAAAATATACTTTATAATTAATAAATTCTAAATTGTACATACAAGATTATTTCCCTCATAATATTTTTAATTTAAAAAGGCAAAGGTTTAATATCAGCTCATCTTGATTATCCTGCTTAGATACATAATTATAAAATTTATAGGCCCCACACCTAGGTTCACTTCCAACATTTAGTCAAAATATTGCCCAAAACATATCTAGACCCACAATTTTTTTTCGTAAATAACTAATTAAAACAAACCGTCATGCCTTGCATTAAGTTAAACAAATCAATCCAAATTTATCAAAATATAAACAAAAACCAAATATTTGTCTACATTTATCCTAAATTCTGTCTTGATTAAGAAATATATAAAAAATGAAAATCAAATATGGAGACACTTGGCATATGTTATAAATGTCAAACCAAAGTTTAGAACCATCAAACGTGTTTTATGCTGCCACATACCTATTTGCCAAAGCAGAGTGTTGCCAATGGAAGATTTCCACTCCTCACCTTGCCTGGATGCTATTAATGGAGGATTTAATTAGAAAGGATGGTCCTAGCCTACCATGACTTTCTTCAATTCAAATTCAAAGGGCTGTAATGAAGCATATATGAATGGTTGAATGTCAACTCTCATCCAAAGGGCAGGAGGGTGGACGCGGCAGAGGCTGTGATTCCCAGAACGTGCTTTGAACTCGCGTTGTGGGGCGCTTGGCAGCGACATCTCCACCGGATAAACCAACCTCCTCCAAATTTAGTGCGGTAGGTGTAATTAGCAAAACCACCCAAAGCCAATTTTAAATATGGGAGTAATGGCTGATGTTAAAAGCAGCTGTCATTTATCGTGGTAGAAGCAGCAGTATCAGCAGTGAAAGAGTCCCAGTACAAGAAAGTAGCGGTAGTGAGAGAGAGAGAGAGAGAGAGAGAGAGTAATGAAGGAAGCACAAACAACATAGTTGATGGACAGGTACATCATCAAAGCGGGGGGTGAAAGTTCAGTTTGTTGTTCAGATCTTCTTGGCTTTGGTTCTCTTTATTAGATCCCACTTGCTGGATTCCTCCCGGTGACTATGACCCCGCCCTCCGGTGGTCGACCCATCAGTTGGGTCAGAAGAATTCACCGTTTGAGACCCTTTTAAGGTCAGTATATTTTCTCTCGATTTTTTATGCAGGGCTTTGAAATGAATGAACTATTTGTCATTTGGGTACTGTTGGTTGACATACGATTGCGTTTGGTACTTGTGAGCTGAGTGGAACTTCTGTTTTCTGGCACAAATTGAGGAACCTTTGGGGTTTCGAAGTTTTTGAGAGGTGGGTTTCTTGATCCGAACGAGTTTTGGCTAGTTTTGGTTTTAAGGGCTATCTGATCGAGGCGGGCTTTTGAATATTTCATGGGTTTTCAAATAAATTATCTCGAATTGAATACAAGTTGAGACGTACTTTGCTCAGGTTTGATGCTTGTGGAACTTGAGCTGAATTAGAGTGCCCTATGACATTCCTTTATTACTCTCTTTCATTTGTTGTTTTTGTTGTTATGGCCTATGGGGGAAGCAGGGATGCTGTGGTATGGTTTTCTAGGGTGTTTGACATATTGGGATTTCTTTGAGGAGCTGATTTGGAGAGCCCTAAATATTGAAATCACTTGTTTTGTGCTAATTCGTTTTCTCGATCACGCCTAGTTTTGTGCAGTAGAATACTGCTCACTGGGTGTTTGGGTTCATTCTGCTATCTATATATGTACAAACTACTTGAGTTTTAGTACTATGTTTGTTGCACAACTGGATGGGTTTTGTCAGCATTGCGTTGAGGTTTCTGGCTTAGCCAACACATCATAGTAGAGCTTGAATTACATTTTATTTTGTGCTGTTATTGTAATATTTGAAATGCGGTCCAAGTTTCACAAAATTATTTGAGAAAATGTGAAGAACATTTGTACAACTTGGGTAAAACTTTTGGCGTTTAGGTGTCAGGTGATTGTTTGAAATCATTATTCCTGTTCTTGAAACTAAAAGTGCATGGTGACATGGTCTCTCTCTCTCTCTCTCTCTCTCTCTCTCTCTGTGGGATGCATATTTATGAATGTTTCCTTTTTTGTAGATTCTTCTTGTGATTGCTTGGCATAGGAGGCATGTATAAGAATCAGTTGCAAGAATTAGCTCAGAGAAGCTGCTTCAACTTGCCATCTTATGCCTGTATACGAGAAGGACCGGACCATGCCCCTCGCTTCAAAGCCACAGTTAATTTCAATGGGGAAATATTTGAGAGCCCCACCTTCTGCAATACTCTGCGACAGGCTGAACATGCAGCAGCTGAGGTTGCACTTAATGTGCTTTCAAAGAAAGGCCCCTCTAAAGCACTAGCTGCTAGAGTTTTGGTATGTTTCTAACTGGTATATTACCTCCCTTTTACTTATTTATTTATTTTTAAAAACTTCTTCTGTCTTATATATTCAGAAATGTATAATTTCCAGTTTTGTTCACTGCTAAATTTTAGAATGTAGTTGTATACTGAATGTAAAATTAACTGTTAGACCCACTGATTATGAAGGACTTGTCTAATTTAACCTTTATATTTGTGAGCTAACGCGTGCTGAAGACACTTGAGAGTCAAAATGAATAAACCTTTATCATTTTTAATGGTTTCATCTGACTATCTGAGGGAAATGTGGTTTAGTAACAATTACTGAAATTTAACTCCACAGTTCTAGTTTACCATTATTAACATGTGAACATGTAGGACATCCAAAAACTTCCAAATCAAGGTAACTAGCAGAATTACCTCCTATGGAGTCTTCACCTTAAGTGGATGGAGAGCGACTTGCCAAGGATCAAGATCTAGACGTTGCCTTTGATAAAAAATCCTTAGACAAGCTGACATTCAAGAGCACCAATGCTCTCTGTCTATATTAAAGTCCTATTCATGTGCTCAACTACGCCAAGGTTTTCTAGCAGTTTGGTTATGTCTTACAATACCCTCAAATCATACAAAAATTCATTGAACTCTTCAAACAAAATTGCAAACCATTGTTAGTTTGTAGGCATTTGATTTGTTTCCTCATCTGCCTCTCAATCAAGGTCTTCCACCGCTGAAAGGTATGCACAATTCTTTTGCTTTAAGGACACCCAAACTTTTCTATAGTTAGAATAAGCATTTATCTTGCACTACCTTTGGATGGAAGTTGAGACCGAAGGTCAGAAATGTCAAATATAATCCAGGATGCCTTGGTCCTATGAACTGCAGTGCAGTACTTAAGCTCCCTTTTCTGCTCACAAGAGTCTAGCACATTTTAAAATTTTAATAAGAAAGCTAAATAAGAATGGCCATGTAAACTTAAAATATGATTACAATAAAAATATCCATAAATTTTCTAATTTTAAAAAAAAAATAATAAGTCAACTTGAAAATATTTTTACCACTTTCTTTCAGTTGTCATATATTGTGTGATTGCTCTTGGAGTACTGAAAAGTGAGTTTAAAAATGTAAATAATTAAGTAAAAAATGGTTGTAATTAATTTCTATTTTTTTTTTTGGATAGAAGACAATTTTATTAGAACTAAGAAGCAGGGTACATAATGGGAGACAAGGAATCCTCCCTGGATAACAAAAGATACAAAAAGCTATTAAAAAACGAAAAGAACCCAAAAACAGTACAAGTATCAATCACAAGAGCCCTGCTAGTTTACAAATTGTACGTGTTCAATTACTTTTTTTTTTTTTTTTGAATTTTGGAAATATTTACCAGGTAGCTAGTTTACAGTGTTTTGTTTCTGTTCTGTTTGTGACTTTGTAGTTTCATTTTATAATTTTTTGCAATAATACTAAACTGACCCTTAAATTCGATTTGGTTGTGTCTTAGCAACACTGCAAGAAGCATTATTGCCTGTCAACACAGCTCCACAGTCAAAAGAGTCCCCATTGGGACACTGGCACACATGGAAGGAACAAGCAGTGTCTAAAACCCATTCATTGATGTTTGATTCCATCATCACTCACTAATAGAACACTCTCATTACTGATACCGTCCTCCAGAACCTTGGCTTTAACAGACTTTTCCTTTATTTTTAATCTTTTTCTTCATTTTGCCATTTCCTTTTTTGACCTAGACTTTTGTTTGCTTTCTAGATTTTTGATTTTCAGAGACACCAGCGCTCATCTCATCATCAATCATCTCTTTGGACTGAAAATAGGTTTGGTCATCTTTTTGGGAGATGCTTTATTTTTTTGTTTAAAAACTAAAATTCCATTAAAGAGTAAAAAACTACAAGAGATAAGGACAGCGATAACCTCCCAAAAAACCCAAAAGAATGTGCTCAGAAAGAAGCAAGAAAAGTAACCTTTTCCAAAGCAAAATCGAAGAAGCTTTCTCATCCTTGAAAATTCTCATGTAATTCTTGAGCTAAAAAGTCCAAAAAATTACACTCCACAAGTCCTCAAACCCCATTTTGTTATTCTTCCATTTCTACTATTCCCAAAACCCCAAAACCTTACTAACAAAGAATCATACACATTTTGTAGGGCCGTCCATGCCTCACTACAATAAGAGAATGAAGTATTCCAAAGATACCTCACCACCTTGGAATGAAGGAGTTAGTCTCGTTGACTCGCAACATAGCATACAAACATCTGCATTGAGCACCTTATATGGTCTATCTACGGCCAGTCATTGGTATCCTGTTGAGGACTAGAGTCCAAATAAAAGCTTGAACGTTCAAAAGAACTTTTGCCTGCCAGCTTTATTCAAATGGAAAGGGCTAGGAATTGAAGGTTCTATAAGATGAATAAAGATACAACTAGTGAAGAAAGATGTAGAAATCCTGAGTATCTTTGAATATCTTGGAGTAATTTAGGGAAGTATATATTGTATATTATTGAGAGAGATTTGTTTAGGAGATTATTTCCATATTTAGATCTTTCGATTGTATTATAAATATTGTAAATTGGCCTGTACAAAATTATTCAAGAAATACAGAAATTCCATTCTGTTTTCATGGTATTAGAGCTAGGAGATTAAACCTAGCTATCAATGGCGGAAACCGCCGGCCAAAGCAGAGGTTTGATGACCTCTGAATCTCACGAGGGTGAGAACGAAGCAATCTCCGCCATGGGCTCAACAAGACTCGATAACTCGTCCTTCCAGCTCACGGTGGAGAAGATGAATGGCAAGGGAAAGTTGGGGTTTATCACCGGCGAGCCACGGAGACTTGCCTCCTTCCTCATCCCTTTCCACCAGATCTTCCAAATGGGTCGTGTGATCAGGGCTCAGCGTAAGGGTGCCGGATTTATTTTTTGGTCGCACACCCACCACCGAAAGGAACCCGCTCGCTTCTGATCCTTGGACTTCGATGAGCGCAACGGTTATCTGAAGGGAGTCATCACTGATATCATCCACGACCCAAGTTGCGGCGCTCCTCTTGCATGCGTCACCTTCTGCCATCCTTTCTGGTACAAGCATCTTAAGGAGCTCTTCGTCGCGAGGGCATGTACTCCGGCAAGTTCATATACAGAGGCAAGAAGGCCACTCTCGTTGTCGAAAATGTTTTGCCGCCCAGATCTATTCCCGAAGGTGCTGTCGTGTGCAACGTCGAACACCATGTGAGTTATTACATAGCTTCGTCTTCCTTACCAAATTACGAAGCCACGGGTCAGTCTTCCACAAATATTTCTTCAGGTTCTTTAGCTCAAAGAGGTAATTTTTTGCAAGCCTTGAATATAACCTCTAATTCCAAAACTCTTTGGATTATTGATTTTGGTGCTTCTGACCACTTGACCGATGCCTATCATTTTTTCTCATCATATTCACCCTGTGCTGGAAATTTGAAAGTTAAAATTGCAGATGGATCACTCTCGTCTGTCGCAAGCAAAGGAAATATTTGACTCTTTGACTCCATGACACTAGAGTCTATTCTTCATGTTCCTAATTTAGCTTGCAACTTACTATCCATTAGTCAGTTAACTAAAAACTCCAATTGTTTTGCTAAATTTCTTCCCTCTCATTGTGTTTTTCAGGACCTATCATCGGAAAGACGATTGACAGTGCTAAGGAGTATGAGGGACTCTACTACTTTGAGGAGGCTAATGTGAGTGAACAATGTAAAACTACTATTTGTGATTCTGCATCTGTTTCTAGTGACAGTGAAATTTTGTTATGCCATTCTAGGACGGGTCTTCCAACTAAGACATTATTTCCTTCCATTTTTTCAAATAAAACGTCTTCTGAATTTCAGTGTGAGATTTTTGAACTTGCAAAACACCAGCGTAATTCTTTTCCAAAATCCACATACAAACCATCCAGACCCTTTACTATGATTCACAGTGATTTATGGGGGCCCTCACGCTCTCTTAATTGCACTCGCACGAGATGGTTTGTTACTTTTATTGATGATCATACTCGTATTTGTTGAGTTTACTTGTTGAAAGATAAAATTGAAGTTCGTTCTAGTTTCTCCAGTTTCCACTCCATGATTCAAACACAATTCCAAACTCACATTCTACTTTTACGTACTGATAATGGTACGGAATATTTCAATGATATCTTGGGATATTATCTTCAAGAAAATGGAATTGTTCATCAAAGTTCCTGTGTGATACCCCTCAACAAAATGGGGTTGCTGAACGTAAAAATAGGCATATTCTTGAAGTAGCTTGGGCATTGATGCTCACTACAAATATGAAAAATATATTTTTGGAGCAATGCCATTTTAACAGCTACACATCTCATTAATCGAATGCCTAGTCGAGGTCTTTCTTTTGCCACTCCTCTCCAGAAACTCTAGAAATGGTTTCCCAACACTCGGATCCACTCCAATCTCTCTTTGAAAATCTTTGGATGTACTGCATTTTTTCATGTTCATACCTACAATTGGGATAAATTGGAACCTTGTGCCATTAAGTGCGTTTTTATTGGTTACTTTCCTACTGAGAAATACTACAAATATTATGATCCTATCACTACAAAAAAGTTGTTTGTTAGCCTTGATGTCACGTTCTTTGAAACCACTCCTTACATCCCAAAACCCTCTCTTCAGGGGGAAAAATGGAGTGAAGATCGGTTCTTTGATTTCTTTGTTGATGAATCTGTGCCATACACTGAGTCTACCATTGCATCATTTCTTGACTTGTTATGTACAAAATATCACTTAACCTCAGGGGGAGATGCAGAAAAACAAAACAACACAGAAATACTTATTTACTCAAGAAAGCCAAACACAAAGAACAGGGAGAGTCTCATACTTGAGGCACCAAAAGAGTTGGAACTGGTGATAGCTATGAGCAACCATGAGTCCACGCCTAATCCCGATCAGGTAATAGATGGTCATGAGCTCCCTTCTGATAAGCCCGTACTTGATGACATCAATTTACCCATTGCAGTCAGAAAACAAACTAGGTCATGTACTCAATATCCCTGGTCAAAATACATGTCTTATAAAATTCTTGTCTACAGAATATCATGCTTTTACTTCTAACCTTGACAGGATAAAAATTTCAAAGAATATCCAGGAAGCCTTAGAGATTCCTAAATGGAGGGAAGCTGTCATAGAGGAAATGTAAGCTTTGGAAAAGAATGGAACTTGGGATGTTATGAATTTGCCGAGATGGAAGAAGTTGGTTGGTTGTAAATGGGTCTTCACAGTGAAATATAGAGCTGATGGGACAGTTGAACGATATAAAGCTAGACTCGTTGCAAAAGGGTTTACACAAATCTATGACATTGACTAACAGAGACATTTACACCAGTGGCAAAATTGAATACAGTTCGAGTACTCCTGTCCTTGACAGCTAATTTAGATTGACCACTACAACAACTCGACATTAAGAATGCATTTCTAAATGGCGAGTTAGAAGAAGAAGTCTACATGACGATACCACTAGGTTTCAGTAAGAAAAGTGAAGAAAACAGAGTATGTAAACTTAAAAGGTCCTTGTATGGACTCAAGCAATCTCCCAGAGCATGGTTCGACAAATTTGCGAAAGTGATAAAGAATCAATGATATCAATAAGGGCAATCAAATCACACTATGTTTTTCCAACAGTTTGAAAGTGGTAAGAAAACAATTTTGATAGTGTATGTTGATGATATAATCCTAATTGGAGATGATACAGTGGAGATGGAAAGATTAAAGAAAGTCCTAGCTTCTGAGTTTGAAGTTAAAGATTTGCGACAAATGCGGTACTTCTTGGGAATGGAAGTTGCTAGATCAGCAAAGGGTATCAGTGTCTCTCAGCGAAAGTATATCCTTGATCTCCTAACCGAAACTGGCATGCTTGGATGCAAACCTAGTGAAACCCCGATTGAAGTAGTAAAAAGGGTCGAAGACTGCGGAATACCAGTTAAAAAGGAGAGGTATCAGAGATTGGTTGGTAAACTAATTTACCGATTGCATACCAGACCTGACATTACATTTGCGGTAAGTGTGGTAAGTCAACACATGCATTCACCAAAAAAGACTCACCTAGATGCTGTGTATAAGATCCTTAGGTACTTCAAGGGTTCTCCGGGTAAAAGACTCTTTTTCAAGAAATGTGAAAGCAAGGAAGTAGAAATTTTCACAGATGCGGATTGGGCAGGATCAACGGAAGATAGAAGGTCTACCACTAGATATTGCACCTTTGTATGGGAAAATTTGGTAACTTGGAGGAGCAAAAAACAGAATGTAGTGGCTCAAAGCTGTGTTGAAGCTGAATTCAGGGCAGTTGCACAAGGGATATGTGAAGGGCTGTGGTTACTGAAACTCTTGGAAGAATTACAAATCCCGGTGAAATTCCCTATCAAACTCTATTGCGACAACAAAGCAATCATCAGTATCTCTCTCAATCCAGTTCAAGATGACAGGACTAAGCATGTAGAAGTGGACCAACATTTTATCAAAGAGAAGGTTGAAGAAGGAACCATCTATTTGACTTATGTACCTACCAAGGAACAAACTGCAGACATCTTTATTAAAGGGCTAGCCCACCAGAGCTTTGATGATTTCATTTGCAAGTTGGATATGATCAATATTTATGATCCAACTTGAAGGGGAGTATAGAAATCCCGAGTATCTTCGAATATCTTGGAGTAATTTAGGGAAGTATATATTGTATATTATTGAGAGAGATTTGTTTAGGAGACTATTTCCATATTTAGATCTTTGGATTGTATTATAAATATTGTAAATTGGTCTATACAAAATTATTCAAGAAGTACAGAAATTTCATTCTGTTTTTAAAAGACCTTGTAGAATACCTAATTCCCCACCTCCCCCCTGCTCATGCACATTTTAGGAATAAAAGAACAGCACAACCGGTAATAATTAAGCTCATCAACCTCTCTTTCATGGACTCCTGAAGAAATGGAATTCCATGAAAGAGTGCACCCTAAGAAAAGAAAAATCTGAAATTGGTATGTTATGAACAGCAGATACTAAACAGCCGAGGTACCAACAGCTCCAACACAGTTTATCCCACCCAAATGTACTCCCAAAAATGAATTCTATCACCATTACCGACTTTAAAGCAAGAGGAAAGAATAGATAAGTGACCTCGGAAATGAACTTTCAGGGACTCGCATAGGAAATTTTGCCACTTCCTGTTGCATCCCACCCATTTTGATGAATTCAGTACTTTTGAAGTTTTAATAACCTGGTGCCATAAGGAATTAACCTCCAAGATGCATAAGCACTTTCCAATTAAGGAGATGTTTTAGATTCCATTGCATGCCCCAGTCTCCCCTTAGGTTTGGGTCTGCTATCCACTTCCCAGCTAACAAAATGATCCTTCTTATTCTCCCAAAACCACTCTCGTAGTTCTCTCCAAAGTCCCAGCCACCCTCATGGGAACAGGAATTCTAAGAAATATAAAAAAAGGGAATACTATAAAGGATGGTTCTAACCTAACACAACCCCCCTCCCGAGCCCACCCCCAACGATAAATATGCCCTCTTCCAATCAAGTCTCTTAGTCTGCTCCCTATTCTCTCAATACTGTATACCAAAAGGCAACCGACAAAAGGGTTCCCCCTAAAGGAATACCTAGATACAATAAAGAGTCGCACCAGCTAGAAGATGACAATGAACACAATAGCCACAAGGCCAAATTCTGATTCTCTTATTTGACATCCAAAATTCCAAATCTGTTGGTTTTTCTTAGTTTTTTTCTGTCAAATTTTTTCTCTCGAACATGTGATTTTGCCTTGAATTTATCAAGATGGATTTTGACATATTTACTATAGGAATACAGATGCCGCATGAAACAAAATTTGCTGGTGATGCTTTTTTGTAATACACAGACTCCAACATATGCTATAAAGCAGCAAGAGGACTCAAAACATTTTGCAAAATCTCATTTAACAGATGCAATTGAATCTGAGTTACAGAGTAAGGGCTTCCCAGTTCATTCATTTACTACTGTCATTCTTCATTGTCTTTGACATCTTCTTTATCCTTAACAAAGCATCTTCCTGATCCATCTGACTTAATACTGCATGTATCTTGACTTGCCATGTCGCGCTGTCAAGAACATGAATATTGTGCTTTACAGTTGTCTTCAGAAAATGTTTATTCAACCAATCAGGGTTCTAAAGCCACGTTGTTATTATCAAACCCCCAAATCAAGCAAAACAGTAAAACAAGACCAGAAAATCAAAAAACAACTCAAAAAAAAAAAAAAAAAAATACAAGATTTATGTTGTTTGGCATTGAAAGCCTCCATCGAAAGGCATGTGAGGAGAGAGTTTTCATTATGAATCCAACAGAGATACAGAAAAAATCAGAATCACTCAACACTCAAACCCTAATCCTTGATGCACCAAAACCTCGTGCAAATGAAGAGGAATTCTGTCCAAATCTTACTAACATAAAAAATAAAACCTGCGAATACTAAATGGATTGTTGGATCGGATCAAGTCATGCCACAGGAGCTATCTTGCTGCACCTTCAAAACTCTTATGTTGTAGCAAACATAATGAGTCAAATGTGATGGGCCCTATACCTTGATGAGCTCCAATTATTAGAAAAGGGGCTGTATTTAGTGGAATGTAACGAATCCAAGATATTCTGAACAGGGATAAAGTGTGAAGTGTGACATCTACCGAGATAAGACAGTGGGAGGATGCGGGTCAGATTGTCTTCCAAAGAGATTCCATTCATAAAGACCAGAATTTGTGGTCAAGGTGGAGCAGAACCTAACCTAGGGATGATCATATCTGTCTTGATTTGGAGAGATTGATCTGAATGCATGGCACGGGATGCTGCCACAGATCACTCAACTTAAACCGGAAGTTTGATAAATTGAAAGTGGGAGAAATGTTCCCCTTTTTGTGTAAATGAGAAAACCAAGTAATTTTATATACAAGAAGCTCAGATTAGCAATCATAAGTTTTTATCTAGGCAGATGGACAATTTTATAGGTTTTTAGCTTATTTTAGGAAGCAGAGTGTGATATAAAGCAACCACCAGTCACCTATACCAATCAACAAAAGGGATGTTGAGAGGGAATTCTTCTCAAACCAAGATTGCAGATGTTTTGATCCGGAGGGGAAACAAAAGAGGACTACTTTCGGTGGAGTGACTTTCCACATGTGGAGAAACCCATGTTTCAAATCCTTAGTCAATAAATGCAACATTTTGAAGGAAAAAGATGAAGAGAATGGTAAATTATTTTCCCTTCTCTATTCTCTTACAACCCAAGAACTCTAGGTGGTAACACATGGTATGGGGTGGGTGTTGCTGTGGGTGGGTGCATGTTGCCTTGGCCAACCCTGACCCAAGTATTTTTATTGAGAATTATTTTTATGCTATGTAATGTTTCTTGCACATTTTAAACTTATAAATTTATTATAAGCAATTACTAGTCATTCAACAATAAGTATTTCAAATATGAATTCTTAATTAAAATATACTTTTTTTTTTTCATAAAGTGGTGTGATTTTAGAGTGGATACAGATATTATGTAGTAATGGAGAGACAAATATGGGTGGAGAAAGTTCCATAGGATACAAGTGATGCATCAGAATCTGGTGCAGAGATTTAGCATTTAGGATGAGGAGAAATTATTAGATTAGGCATGAAATTTTAGGCAACTAACCATCTCCTGGATTTTGAATGACTTTGAATTAAAATTATCAGTTTAATTTAAACTTTCCTAAAATTTGTCAGTATCCAGGGAAATTATCCATTGTCTAAAATGTAACTTGGTTAGGCAGCCTAACCTTTGTCCATTTGTCCATGAGTGTGAAGCAGGGGCTGACTCATACCTATGTGGCCTTGCCTGAAGAATTCTCCACATGGCACTAAGTGCTGGTTTCATAAGAATTATCCAGTGCATCTTTTATGTCTTCTCAGTTCTCCCTTCAAGTGAAGTGCAGCATCTCTCTCTCTCTCTCTCTCTCTGTTTTTGTTCCTAAATTTTTTTAACAGCAGGCTATCTAACTGATTGGACAGGAGCATTGAACTCTTTCAATGGTCCAATATCTTGAAGCTGAGCTGCGCTTCCAGTGCCACTATCAACTTTAATTTAGATCATTATGAATGTGTTTCTTAGTAGTAGATGTCCTAGTTTTTCTTGGCGGGATTTACAATTCAACCTACTGTAATTCTGCCCTCTCTGATATGCATGTCTTAGTTACCTGTATGCAGTTGGTGGCCTTTTACTACAATGTCATCTCCCAATAAATATTTTACAGTCCTCTCTCTTTTAAGTTCTGCATATTGTTTGTATACAATGTTATAGTTATTTTTCTTTTTCATAATTTTGTACTACTCAGGATGAAACTGGAGTTTACAAGAACCTGCTTCAAGAAACAGCTCATAGAGCTGGGTTGAAACTTCCAGTTTATACTACTGTTCGCTCTGGACCTGGCCATGTTCCTGTTTTCTCTTGCACAGTGGAGCTTGCTGGAATGAGTTTTACAGGAGAAGCAGCTAAAACCAAGAAGCAAGCTCAGAAAAATGCAGCAATGGCTGCTTGGTCTGCCTTGAAACAATGTACACATCAGTCCCTTACCTTTTTGTCATTCTTCATGTTTCTCTGGATTGTTTTCACCAGAAATCTGAGGCAGCAATGTCATAAGACTGTGAATATGGATGAGGTGGTTTGCCCTGAACCATCAATCGAAGATAGCAATGCTATACCACCAGACTGGATAGCCAGACTAGTGTTGACATCCTGGATAGTCTGGCTATAAAGCCTGGCTATGAGCAATGATCATTTTGCTATGAGCACATGATTAACTTGAAGCTTTTCTCTGGATAGAAAAACAATTGCTTTGGTTCAACCGGAACCTTGTGTGTTCTACTTTTTCTGGTCACAGTGCTTTTAATGCTTGCATACGTAACTCTGGCAATTTATTTTAACAAATTTATACCAGATGACAGAGTTTTGGTTCAAAGCCTCATAATTCATGCTATCTATGATTCAGCCATTTCTAGATTATGGCACTTGATTTCCCTGACAGAATACTCTTGATTTTATTTGTTCAATTCTAAACTATCCTTCAAGTTCTTAATGCTATTTACTGGTGCCTTCCCTTATGGTGTCACAATACATCATTCTCATTAATGTCCTACAATGTTAAAATACTCTAGAAGGCCCAAAATGTGGAGAATTCCTTCATTCCCTATTTGGCTTTTAAGAGATGGTACTCTAAATTGGTCCTAGTACCTCAATTCAATGAACAGCGGGATTGCACTGAAAGGGAATCCCATGAATGCTTATATTGTATCTGCCTTACCTTGCTATCACCCTACACTGATTCTCCTCGTGTTGCTTCTGCAGTGTCACGGTCAGGCTCTCCATCATCTTCCTCTTCTTCAGCAGAGTCTGTAAGCAATGATGAGCAAGAACAAGTCATTGTTGCTCGTTATCTTTCTAGTCTAAAACCACCAGAGACTAGCACATCATCACAGAGAGATCGGCGACATGAACGACGGGGATCTACTCCTGTGCGAAAGGATGTGATCCCATATAATGGTGGTGGATCATTGTATGCTATGCAGTGCCAGAATTGGGCTTATTCTCACTTCGCCACACAAGCAGCCATGTATCAAAATTGGCCACAAGATAGAGCAGCTCAGCAGCCAAGCCCCCTGTTGGCACTTCCGTCAGCCCCAACGACTCCCCCCAGTCCCCACGTTTTTCCATTGATACGGTCCATATTTCAGCCAGATCAGGGTCATTATTTCCTGGCTAGTGAGCAAGAACACGTCCCTCTTGTGCCAGGTATTGGCCCATTTCTTTATATCTCAAACCGTTCGGTGCCTGTTCCAGTTAGGAGTATGTCTCAAGTTTCCATACGAGAGATCGAAGAAAAACCTCCAGTGGAAGAGGACTGGCTTCATGGTGATGTAAATTCTGGTCCCTGGAAAGCCAAGTTCCTGTCAAATGCATCCAGGCTTTCTCCAGTTGATGTTGCAAAGCCACCCATTCCACCAACCGGTCATTCTGAGCCGAGAATCCAGGGAATACTGCAGGGGAAAGAAGAAGATAGGAGCAGTGAATTAGCATCTAGTTCTGGAAACTCCACTCAAACCAGCCGGCCAGCTGAACAATTTAAGTGGACTAGTCCTAGGTTTATCAATACCAGATTTAGGCCTAGACCGACAAGTGCAGACGAAACAAAGTTCCGGTCAGAAACCTCACACAGCTTGGACTATCGTCTGTCTAGTACTGGACCCCAAACTCCACCCACCCCAGGTTCTCCTGGATTGACCAGGGGCCTTGTACCACATTTGTCCGCAGCACCTGTGATGGCCAGAACAGCTAGTTCTGTATCTATGAGTGACCCCAAACCCGAGACTTCAAACCCTCGAGTACCTACTCTGCACCCAGTGAGAATCTCAGGTTCTGCAAGTTCAACTAGACCTTGGTTGGAAGGGATGAAGAGCGGTGGGTGCAGGCCGTCTGCTAATTTCATGGCACCAGCAGTTCATGTTCGATCAGTTGTGCCAGTCTGTTCAGCCCCTCCTGCTAAAGCAATGCCAGCGCCTAGCCAGGAGAAACCTCCATCAGGGGGTGAGAAGACAACTGAAGAACCAGACGGAGATATTTCAGCTACAAGTTCAGAATTTGGTAAGCTTCGAATGTGAACCGGTTGCGTTTTTTGATTGTTGTAGGTCCTTACAGGTTGCAGGAATAGCTGAGCAATGTTTATGCTTCAGAGTTCCATATAATATAGGGAAACAGAATGAAGAATTTTGACTAATAAAAGGATTAATTCTTTAATACCTTCTGAGTTTTGATTTTACTTTCTTATAATGAATCTGAAGAAGTGTCCTTTTTGTGTTTTTAGCTTAGTTTGCATGCACAGTTTTTTTTTTTTTTTGTTTCAATTGCTATACTTTAATGTTGTCATTCTAGCTAGCAAGGATCAATTAATAGCATAATTAGAGTAAGAAAAAAATTCACACAATGAACATTTGAAACTATAAAAATTAAACACATAGTTTACTTAATGCTTACGAAAAAAGTGAGTTGTGTCTCAGTATCATTGTCACGAAAAGCCTTTTATTCGAGATTTTCTCCAAATGATAAAAACATAAGCGTCGGGCATGTGGGGAATTTGGCATTAAAAAAGGTTTTCCTAATTTTAAGGAATTTGGCATTAAAAAAGGTTTTCCTAATTTTAAAATTTTGTC
The DNA here is from genome assembly GCF_029873635.1 of Malania oleifera. Lineage (NCBI taxonomy): Eukaryota > Viridiplantae > Streptophyta > Magnoliopsida > Santalales > Ximeniaceae > Malania > Malania oleifera. Next base: position 20,797,631 of record NC_080419.1, on the reverse strand, counting down.
AAATATGATGGTTGAATTGTTCGCAATCATGGTTTTCATCTTGCTTGAGCAAAGAATAACAATCTGTTTTGGAATCGAGCTTGTGGAAGTAATTAAGTTATATTATTAGTCAAGGTTATTCGATCCAACTTTTTCCTATATTTTTCGCGAGGGTAATTAATACGTAAAAATTTGTAGGCTAAGCTTAGCTCTTGATATAATCATTCCACTCATATCTTCAAAATTCCTCTTTGCTTCAATTGATCTTTTGGGTCCTATTTCAAACTTGGAAAGATTGGGAAAATGAAGAAAAATATGAATGAATTTATTCTTTTCATAATTTTTTATTTTTAAAATAAATAAATAAATGAAACGTATGATGGAGGAACAAAATTATGATTTTACACATTATCTATGTTGAATTTTTCTTAATAATTTATCATATTTAAAATATTTTTTTTGTTTTAAAACTATTTTATATATAAATAAAATATAATAATTTTTTTTTTCTTTTTAAACAAAATTCTTGATCCAAAATAGATTTGTAGCATGGAGATTTTTTCTTTGGGCAGTTTTTTTTTTTTCCTGATCTTCCAAACATGATAGATTTTTAAAAAATGGTGTTAAATCTTTTTTCAGTTTTTATTTTTATATAATGAAAAAATGAATTATGAGAATTTAATTGTACACAATATCAATTTTTTGTTTTTATTGTTGATTTTCTATCGTTACAAAATATATTGAAAATTAAATTTTATTATTTTTAATTGTTTTGTCAACTTGTCTCTAAAACACTTTAATATCCATAATGAATTTCTTATCATTCATTTTGTACATACTCATTTATTATAACTAAAATGAAAATAAAATGATCATATGAATTTAAAATATAATTAGTATAAAAATAGATCATTTTTAATAAAAAAAATGTTCATAAAATATTTTAACTATTTTTCAATTGTCATGTGCAATAAGATTGTTCTTGTCAAGTGAATATTGAATATAATGATTAGCTAAAATACTTGTAATAATTTTTATATTTTTAATTTGCATTCTTTTGTAATTTTACTATCTCAATCATATTTCTTTAATTATTATCTAATTCAAGGACAACAAATGAGTATGTTGACTTTTTAAGTCCGATCCCTGTTTTGATGCTGACAAAACACATGTTTCTTATGTGTGTATTGTTATTTTTTGTCCTACATTGGTAGAATAGTTCCATATTACTATAAAAAGTTGTTTTGAATTTTTTGTATTATTTGTCTCATATTGGAGAGAAGTGTTTTTTAGACTTGAGGTTAAAGTTAGATAAAGAACTCAACTCTCCATTTGTAAAACACACCTCAAAGTTGTATTTTGTCAAAAAGTAGTGAATTGATCGTCAACGCCCGAAGACGTAGGTAATTCTATATCGAACCTTGTTAATTTTTTGTCTTGTTCTTTTTACTATTTTATTATTAATTTTTGCATTACTTTAGTTTCTTATATATTCAATAGCAATAGTTGTAGTATTGGTGTTTAACACAAGTGGGGTGCCCGACACAACAATTAGTATCAGAGCTAGGTTGAATAGTGTCGATACGGAGATGTTCCTATATTAGGATCCTTAATTCCATGTTTGATATCTAAGAAATACCTTGTCTAAGCGAGTGCTCAGAGACCATTGCGGCTCAGTCGTTCCCTAAAGGTCGGCCTGGTCAAAGTGGAATTTCATAGGATAAAATAGAGTAGACACAATTGGTACGTACTATTTATCCTAGGCATTTTGCTTTGTTGGTTGCTATTGAATATATAGAAGATGACAGAAACTCGTGCAGCAGTAGAAGAAACTCTGTCCACACGAACTCCAGCCCCTTTGGCTTCGATATCATCTTGAAGACGATAGCTAATGCTCGGTTTGAGGTGGAGAAATTTGATGGTGCCAATAATTTTGGTATGTGGCAATGTGAGGTGATGGACATCTTGTATCAGCAAGAATTAGATATTGTTTTGGATGATAAACCAGTAGACATAGGTGATAGAGATTGGGAAAAGATCAATCGTCAGGCATGTGGTACAATTCATCTGTGTTTCGCTAAAAGTTAGAAATATTGTGTTATGAGGGAGGCATCTGCAAAGAAATTGTGGAAGACATTGGAAAATACATTTATGACCAAGAGTCTAGAAAAACGGCTCTATTTGAAAAAGAAATTGTTTTGCTTCCAATATCAACTAGGTATTTTGATTAATGACCACATAAATGCTTTCAATATAATTTTGGCTAATTTGTTAAATTTGGATAAAAAGGTGAAAGATGAGGATAAAGCCATATTGTTACTGAATTCTCTCCCTGATGAGTATGAACATTTGACCACCACTTTATTGTATAGGAAAGATAAAATTACTTATGATGCTATTTGTACTGCATTGATTAGTATTGAATGCAGAAAGAAGGATTAGAGGGTCCATAAGAAAACAGTAGAAGCACTAACAATAAGGGGACGTTCTCAGAGTCGTATGCTTGGAAGAAAGAGTAAATCTCATGGGAGGAGTAAATCTCGTAGGAGACCTACTAAAGATGAATGCGCCTTTTTTCGTGAGAGAGGGCATTGGAAGAAAGATTGCCCTAAATTATAGCAGAAGAATAAGGACAAAACACATTCTAATGCCTATAGCCAATAATGATGAAAGTAAGTCAAATTTTTCTCTTGTTGGAACATTTTCATCACATTATTTTGGTGAGTGGATTTTAGATTCTGGTTGTTCCTATCACATGTGTCCCAATAGGAAATGGTTTTCTAATTTTGAAGAATTAGATGGTGGGGTTGTTTTTATGGGAAATGATAATACTTGTAAAACAATTGGAATATGATCTATACAGTTAAAATGTCAAGATGGAACTATTAAGACCTTGACTGATGTTACGTATGTTCCAAGCCTAAAGAAGAATTTGATTTCATTGGGTGCCTTAGAATCTAAAGGGTTCACTATCACTTTAAAAGATGGAACCTTAAAGATTAAATTAGGTGCGTTGGTGGTGATGAAAGGAATAAGGAAAAATAACTTGTATTATTTATAAGGTAGTACATTTATTGGCTCAACAGCTGTTATTTCTAAGAAAGATGCAGGTTCAGATACAACCAGGTTATGACATATGCGATTAGCACATGTAAGAGAAAAATCTTTGCAATAATTAGTCAAGCGAGGTTTGTTAAAGGGTGCAAAGGTGTGCAAACTTGAATTTTGTGAGCATTGCATTCTGGGAAAACATATTAGAGTGAAATCTGGCACTGCAATCCACTAGACTAAAGGTATTTTAGACTACATCCATACAGATGTATGAGGGGCCACAAAAACGGCTTTGTTAGTTGGTATGCATTATTTTGTCACTTTTGTTGATGATTTTTCCGGAAGAGTTTTAGTGTATTCTATGAAACATAAAAATAAAGTGTGTGATATTTTCCTTAAGTGGAAAAAATTAGTTGAAACATAAACTGGCAGAAAGATTAACGGCTCAAATCAGATAATGGTGGTGAATACACAAGTGACTCGTTTATGAAGGTATGTCAAGATAAAGGTATTGCTTGACACTTCACAGTTCGAGATACACTACAACTTTGCTAGAGAAAGTTTGATGTATGTTGTCTAATGTTGGATTAGAAAAAAGGTTTTGGGCTAAGGCTGTAACGACCTGCTCCTTTTTTACATATATTTTTTTTATATAAATAAATTATCATCACATCATACACTCTAACTCAGCAGGTCACAATCCACCTGGGCCCGTGGGCACCAGAGATATAACAAAACATACAGCAGAAGCCTACGTAGCAGAAAGTATAAAATCATATGCATCTCATCATAACACATACCAGAGTCACTACAATTACTATCTCATAGTATATACATCTCAAAAATGAAATCTAGGGACAATCCCCACAAAACCTAACTGTCCCTACCAAAAACTTACCCTTCCAAAGAGGGCAAACAACTGATCTAGATCAGCGGGGCTTTTCCCGCTCTCCTATCAGGGGCTCCTGAAAAATGTATAAGATTTAGGGGTGAGACACCTCTCAGTAAGGGAAATAAACTAATACCAGTGTGTGGCAACATGAGTATTCTGTGTTCTACATATACCATACATAACATATTTAATACTGTTTATCAAATCTGGGAAAACATATGCATATCAAAACATGGCAGAACATACTACATTTTTATAAACATTTCTCATCTCATATCATAATAATAACATAAAAACAACCCTGGTAGGTTAGCTGACTGTTGTCATGTATTACCCCCACATGACTGGGTTGTGTGGCCCGAAGGCGGGACCTGACAATGGTTGGCCGACCACTGCCAAGTCAAACAGTAGTCTGTAGGTCCGATGGGTCTACCCAGACTGGTCCGTACACTAGGGGCGATAACAGCACACTTCTTGAAAATAACCACATCGACCATCCAATCTCACACCACTCCGTACAGCGGCGTTAACACAGATATCATGATCACGAGGACTATGGACACATAGCAACGGTACCGTGCAAGTGCTAGCCTAGACCAAGCCAACCAGATTTTGATATCATATACATATACTAAAACCGTGATACATAAATATCTCATATCATTTATTTTCACATCAATCATATCATTTCACATATATACGTGTATCATGAAAATCATCGGCCCGTACGCCGGTATTACACATTTTAATATAACATGGCCCGTACGCCGGCAAATCACATAGCACAGCCCGTATGCTGGCGAACCACATAGCACGGCCCGTACGCCAGCAAATCACATAACACAGTCCGTACGCTGGCAAATCACATAGCACGGCCCATACGCCGGCAAATCTCATCCACATAGCACGGCCCATACGCCGGCAAATCACATATACATATAAAAATATCTCGGCCCGTACACCGGTTTTCCATCATAGAAATCCATATCGTCCCCATTCCAAAAAAAAAAAACAGTATTTCACAACATTTTTATACTCATGCCACACTAAACAAATTTTCTACGTATTCAACATATCATCATTTAAACAGTATTTTTCAAATATAAATCATATATATAAATATATTTATTTTTCCTGAAACCAGATGCTATATATATATATACATACATTTTCTCAAAACAAAACTAGCTTAGTTTATCCCCTTACCTGATTCCTGAAAAGCCCCTAAGAAAATCTTCCCCGTACCCACAAGGTTCTCAACTCAATACCCTGAAAATGAAAACTCGCAGAATTAAAGTTTAGTATTTTCGTACGTACAACATTTTCTATAACTAACACTAAGTCAAATTCGACTTAAAAAGTCTTACCTCAACTTAGGGATGATTCCTAACGTTCCCAATCAACACCTTGGAATTGAAAATTTTCAGTATTAAAGTTCAGTATTTTTACGCGTATATCACTTTCTTCAACTACCAAAAATCCAAATATTGAATATAAAGCCTTACCTTGGATTTGGGATGAAATCCAACTTCGTTTCCCTGACGATCCACTCCGGCAGACTTGTAGAGAATTTCGCCAGGAGCGTCGTGGTGGCTTCGGTTTGTCGATCCGGCATAAAACTAGCCCGGAATCGAAGAGAGAGAGAGAGAGAGAATGAACTCAAAACTTCTTAAAGAAGCTTGTGTTATTTTATATATATATATATATATATATATATATATATATATATATATATATATATATATATATATAGTAAACATTTATTAAAGTGTAGCTTCTTGAAGAAGCTTTTATACTTTATATATATATACACACACACACACACACACACACACACATATATATATATATATACATGCTTTAATATATATATATATATATATTTGTTCTTTATCATACTATTCATTTTACTTGTTAATTTAATTAATTAATTTTATTTTATTATTTTATTATTATTATATATATATATATTTTTTTTTTCCTGGTTACTACAAAGGCTGTTAGATATGCGTGCCATCTCATTAATCATCTACCATCATCTGCAATAGGGGGAAAAACACCTTATGAGGTATGGTCTGGAAAGTCTACTAGTGATTATAATTCTTTACGTGTATTTGGTACTATGGCTTATTATCATGTTAAAGAATCTAAGTTGGATCCAAGAGCCAAGAAAGCAATATTCTTGGGGATAAGTGCAGGAGTAACTCTCCAGTTACGGTGGGGAATAGTTTACAAGAAGAGAAGATTTCAATTCAAGAATCTTCACAGCAACAAGAATCAATTGTTACTTAGAGGCCAAGACGAGAAATTCAAAAACCTGCTCGATATACTAATATGGTGGCCTATGTACTTCCAGCTATGGATGATAATGTTCCTTACAGTTTTAAAAAAGTAATGAGGAACTCTGAATCATACAAGTGGAAAAGAGCGATGGACGAAGAAATGTAGTCTCTTCATCAGAATTAGACTTGGGAGCTAGCCCAGCTGCCCAAAGGTAAGAAAGCAATTGGTTGCAAATGAGTTTATGTAAAGAAAGAAGGATTTCTAGATGTAAATAATGTTCGCTTCAAAGCTAGATTGGTAGCTAAGGGCTACGCACAAAAGGAAGACATTGATTATAATGAGGTATTTTCTCCAGTTGTTAAACATTATTCCATTCGAATTTTGTTGACTTTGGTAACACAATTTGATCTTGAACTAGTTCAGATCGATGTAAAAACTGCATTTTTACATGGTGATTTGGAAGAGGAAATCTATATGACTCAGTCAGATGGATTTCAGGTTGTTAGAAAAGAAAATTGGGTATATAAACTGGGTAAATCGTTGTATGGTTTAAAACAGTCTCCAAGACAGTGGTACAAACGATTTCATTAGTTTATGATGGGTCAGAAGTACATTAGAAATAAACATGATTATTGTGTTTATTTTCGTAGACTACAAAATGAATCTTTTATATATTTACTCTTGTATGTTGATGATATGTTAATAGCTTCAAAGAATATGGAAGAAATCAACAAGTTGAAAAGTCAATTAAATCAAGAGTTTGAGATGAAAGATCTTGGTGAAGCAAAGAAGATACTTGGCATGGAAATTCATAGAGACAGAATAAGAGGAAAAGTTAGTTTGTCTTAGAAACAGTATTTGAAGAAGGTAGTACAGAGTTTTGGCATGTTTGAGCAGTCAAAACCAGTAAGCACTCCTCTTGCTCCTCATTTCAAACTTAGTGCGATTTTATCTCCTAAATCATATGAGGAACGTAAGTATATGTCATAGGTTCCTTATGCAAGTGCTGTTGGTAGTTTGATGTATGCAATGATATGTACTAAACCTGATATTTCACAAGCTGTTAGTATGGTGAGCAGGTATATGCATGATTCGGGTAAAGGGCATTGGCAAGCTGTGAAATGGATTTTGAGATATATTATGAATATGATTGATGTTGGTATAGTATTTGAGAAAAATAATACTATTGATCAATGTGTTGTTAGATATATGGATTCTGATTTTGCAGGTGATTTGGATAAACGTAGATCAACTACTGGATATGTTTTTACATTTGCTAATGGTCTAGTGAGTTGGAGGTCTACCTTACAGTCTACCATTGCCTTGTCTACAACAGAAGCAGAGTACATGGCAGCTTCAGAGGCTGTTAAGGAAGCTATTTGGTTGCAGGGTTTACCTGAAAATTTGGGAGTTGTTCAGAAACACATTATTGTGTTCTATGATAGTTTGAGTGCTATTCATTTGGAAAAGAACCAAGTCTATCATGCACGAACGAAGCACATCGACATTCAGTTTCATTTTATGCGGGATATTATTGATGGAGGCAAGATACTTATTCAGAAGATTGCTACAATTGAAAATCCTGCGGATATGTTAACCAAAATTTGGACAACAATCAAGTTCAAACATTGTTTCGACTTGATCAATATCCTTCAAGTCTGAATATTTTTTGAAGGCGCCGATGATATGGAACTCCATAAAATGTTGGTGATTGAAAAATTTGTTAAATTTATCGTCAAGGTGGAGATTTGTTGTTTTTTTGTCCCACGTTGGAAGAATAGTTTCACATTAGTATAAAAAGTTGTTTTGAATTTTTTGTATTATTTGTCCCACATTGGAGAGAAGTGTTTTTTGGACTTGAGGTTGAAGCTATATAAAGAACTCAACTTTCCTTTTGTAAAACACACCTCAAAGTTGTACTTTGTCAAGAAGTAGTGGATTGATCATCGGCGCCCGAGGACGTAGGTAATTCTATACCGAACCTCGTTAATTTCTTGTCTTGTTCTTTTTATTGTTTTATTATTAGTTTCTACAGTGCTTTAGTTTCTTATATATTCAATAGCAATAGTTGTAGTATTGGTGTTTGGCACAAGTGGGGTGCGTAGTAAAACATGTATTTAGTGATTGAAGAGGTTATAATTCAACATACACATAAGGAGACTAGCAATGGAAGCCTTGAAGGACTTAAAGACTATACACTTAGGTGCATTCCTTGATGTTAGAAGAGTGAATAAGAATGCATATTTGATTTAATTTGTATGTGCATTTAGGTTTTTATATTTTGGTCTGTAATAAATGCATACATCTGCATGATATGACTTAATGCTCAAATAGGCCTTACAACAGACTTCAGGTCCCCATAAACACTTCATGGAAAATCCTCTATAACTTAAAATTATACCATTATTAAAAGGGGTGAATTCTATTAAAAATCAAGACCTAAATTAAGCTTTGAAAGGGTTTTGGCCGACCGAACATAGGGCGTTAAAAATGCCTTGGTCGACCGAACTGGTAAAAAGTCAATTCTTTGACTTGGCTCAGATGACCAACCCATATTTGAACTAAAATTCCACAATCGACCGAACCTTGAATGCTCACACTTTTAACTAGCCTCAACTGCCTGAACCTCTAGTTCAAAATGATCTCGGGCGACCGAATAGCTAGATCCGACAACCCGAACCAAGCACCGAGTGCCCGATCTTATAAAGGTTGTGAAAATGCCTTGGCTTTAGCCAACTAGACTCACCCATAGTCACCCAAACCCAATACATGTTTTGTGTCTGTTTCGGACGACCGACCCTAAGGACTAAACAACCAAATATCTTGGGTTGCCAATAATTAAGCGGTAATTGGGGTTAAATTCTAATTAAATAATTTTAAAAATCCCTAATATGTCCCTAACAGTTATAATTTTTAGAAAAATTATAAATACCTCTTTCATAATTTAGATTAGCAATTTTGATTAACAAATATTTTCTCTCAAATTTTTCACTTAATCAAAATTCCCCTATACACACTTTTATTTCAAAAATCGTTTTGAGGTTAAATTTTTTACTCTCCAACTCTCTTTATTACTATTTGGAAAATCTTTTGTAAGAGAGTATTTATTTTTTTTTTGGGCATTTATCTTGATTGTGTTTATTGCAAAAACAACTTTTGAGCATAAATCCTAATTTCTCCAAATATTTTTTATTGCTAATCTTTGTTAGAGAAATACTTATTTTATTTTGATCTTTGAAGTCTCAACATCAAAGATCACACAAGGTTTTTGCAAAAATATTATTAAGAACAAAAACCCTAGGTTCTTCGGTTCGTCTTTAAAAAATATTTTAAGGAGAGTATTTTATTAGGGTTCAAATCTTTGATGCATTTTATCATATATATATATATATATATATATATATATATATATATATATTTCTTCAAAGATTGGATTATTTGTTTTGAAAAACACCCTTTCTCTACTGAACATTATTGCATATCATATTAGAGTGCTTGTATTGTGCTTAAAATTGTACATCTCTGCTTGTATTTAGAAGCATGTATTTTGTACAAAAAATTATTTTTAATGTATCGATTGGGTTTATCCCGTTAATTGAATTGAAGAGTCTCAGCCCCATAAGTGAGATCGATTGGGTTCAGCCCATTAATTGAACTGGGGAGTCTCAGCCCCGTAAGTGAGACCGGTTTGGTTTAACCCAAAAATTGAACTAGGGTGTCCCTGCCCTGTAAGTGAACCGGTTTGGTTCAACCCAAAAATACCAATTGGGCTCAGCCTGGTAATTGATGTGGGGTTTACCTCACCCTGTAAGGAGAGGTTGTAATGACTTCTACTTCGCCCATTTAAGTGAGTAGGGATAGTGTAATCCTTAGGGGGTATGCCCAAGGCGGGGACATACGCTAGTTTGGCTAAACCTCAATAACAAATCTTGTGTCGCTCTCTCTCTCTCTCTCTCTTTAAAATTTTCGTACTTTAATTTTTGCATATGTATGCTTTCATTTACAGTTATAATTATTTGCATGCACACATTTGAGTTAAATGAGATATGCCGCACGTGTATGTTTGAATGTATAATTTCATCATTTTTCATACACGCTATTACATTGAATGAAATATGATATGTGATGAATCGACAAATGTTTAATTTAACCAAAATATTTTTAAAACCCAATTCACCCCTTTCTTGGAATTACACCATTTCCAACAATTGGTATCAGAGACTCATGCAAAGGGCTTAACCGATTATGCTAAAGATCACAACGACTCATTGTTGGTGTATCCCTATTTTGAGAGTAAAGCCTTTGCAAATCCTCCACTGTTTTCATTGTATATATTTTACCGTTCGAAAATTGAAAATGATTTTTATAAAATCAATCGATTGGAGGTTTTGGAAAGTGTTTGGCAAAGTATTTCATGTCCCATTGAAAATAATTTTTAATACATAGTTTCCCAAACATGAAAATGATTTGAAAGTGCATGACTTGAACTTAATGCATATCATTTGAGTGTCATGCATTTGTTATATTATGCCTTAGTTTAATGCTTTTATAAAGCTTATGATTTATACTAGTGCTAAGGATTTTGGGAACCATTTGAGGTATAGAAAATTTGAGAGAGAGGAGAACACCACTCCGAGCTAAAAAGATTAAGAGAGTGTAAAACATATTTGTATATCTCTGCCTCCTTCTACTCTTATCAGATAATTCATGACATGATTCTTGTATTATATTGTGCATTAAAATACTTGTTGAATCATGTGTTGAATTTATTTAATTCACATGCTGCATGCTTCCTTTTATTTTTAAAATCATGTGAATCTAGTAATGACAACATGCTATCTTATGAGGTGTTAAAAAAAAAAAAGGAATTTGGTTAATACTCATAAGGTGTTAGGATTTATTACAAGAAGGGGTCATAACGCTTTAAATGTCTAAATAGTGTTTTGTACTATAAAAACCCCAAAAAGAGATAAAATATTAGTGGATTGATTTCAAAAAAAAAATAAAAATAAAAATAAAACTAAAAATAAAAAGAAAAATAAAAAAATTAAAAACAATAATATTAATTAATTAATTAAACGAATTAAAAAAAAAAAGAAAAAAAAATTAATTAATTAATCGAATTTAAAAGAAAAACAAAAACAAAAAAAAATTAATTAAAATTAATTTTTATTTTTTTAATAAAATATATTATTATTATTAATATTAATTAAATATATTTATTATATATATATATATATATATATATATATATATATATATATATATGTTAACCACCTGAAGCTTCTTGAAGCTTCAGGTGGATTCCTAAAGTTTAATTCACGCACCCCCAGTATGATTTTCATACTATTCTTCTTCTTCTTCTTCTTCTTCTTTTCTTTTATTTTCTCTTCTCTGCAACTCTTTGTATTCTCTCTCTCTCTCTCTCCTCACGTTCTCTCTTCCTCTCTCCTCGATTTCATGACGGATTTTCGCCCGATCAAAAATTCGAAGATACCACTGGACTCCATTCGCCGCTGCCATCATTTCTACCGGAGTGGATCGGTGGTAGGAGTGGCATAAGCGTATTCCTTGGGGTAAACCATTTTTCCATTTTTCTTTAATTTCTTGCAAAATATAAGCCCAATTGACGAACAGATACCACCACGAGAATCTAGGGATGATTCTCTACAAGTCTAGTGGGACGGAATTCTTGTGGGGGTGTCGGGCCAAAACCCCAAATTTGGGGTGCGGCGATTATTAAGGGGCTTATTTTTAATTAATTAGCATTAATTTAGAAATGCTAAAATATTTAGCATCTGAGACTGAAGTAGGATTTCTGAAATTTAGGGCTCGGGTGAGTGCCGCAGGTGTAATTTTGGGATCCGCAGGAAAAATTTGGAAAAATTAAGTGGGGATGTTAAATAATAGTTTAAATATTAATTTGAGGTATATGGAGCCTAAGGAAGGCTAGATGAGTATTATTTTGGAGAAATAAATTAATTAATCTGGGGAAAATTGTAAATTGCAGGAGTTAAATTTTGGGCGCCAAGGGCGTGAAATTTTGGATCCTAAGGAATTTTTCAATAGTCAGGTAAGGGAATAAACTAAAGCAGTAATTTTTCCATACAAATTATTATTGATTATGAGTAAATTTATTTTCAGAAAAGCATATGTTATATTGTGTATTACAAATAAAATGTACAATTGGGAAAATACTGCTATGATGATTAAAATGTATATGTATGTATGAAACGTAAGGAATTCACGATTTTAGAATATGAAGTATGACTTTTAACAGCATATGTGTGGCATGAATATTATTTTATGTGAAATGTATTATGATGTGAAAGATTTTACGAACCAAGCATGATTTCAGGTATTATGAAAATATGAGTTATGTTGTGATGGTTTTGACAATTATGTAATAAATGATGTATTTTCAGTATATATATACCTGAAACAATTTTGGCGCGAGGCCATATATTTATGTTATCGGTACAAGGCCGTATTTATGTTATTGGCGCGAGGCCATGTATTTATGTTATCGGCACGAGGCCGTATTTATATTATTGGCGCGAGGCCATATTTACTATGATTTTGGCAAGAGCCCATACGTATGATTTCGGCGCGAGGCCGTATCTATGTTTTCGGCACGAGGCCATAATGATGTTACGTGTGATCATGTATTATATGTTTTCACAACCAGAATGTTAGTTTAGTTCAGACCAGGAGCTCGGTACCGTAACTATGGGTTCATTTTGGCACGAGGCCTTATTAGTGCTACCGTCCCACGAGGGGATGGGAGATGGATAGTCGATGTGGCTTTCAGTAGAGTGTGGACGTCCACCTGGCAGTCCAGACCAGGGTGTGGCGGGCTCATCGTACTTACAGACATATTTGATTCGGCAGTGGTCGGCCAGCCATTGTCGAGTCCCGCCTTCGGGCTGCACAACCCGTCATGGGGGGTAATACATGACACCAGCTAGCTAGTCATCCTGAGTTTGTTTTCAGTACTATAGTTATAACAGATGATTTTATGTATGATATGATTTATTAACAGATGTGAAAATATATGTTTACCCAGTACGATATGATTATGTTTATAGAATTATGAAATGTACTGTATACGTACAAATGCATTAAATATTCATGTTACCACACAGCTGTATTTAGTTTATTTTCCCTTACTGAGAAGTGTCTCACCCCCAAACTTAATTAATTTTTCAGGAGCTCCTGAGAGACTGGCGGGTCAAGGCCGTCGTTGAGCTAGTGAGATTACCCTGTGAGAAGGGTAAGATTTTGTAATAGCGTCAGAGTTATTTTGTGTTTGACCCTAGAGATATTTGGATGTATGTGAGGATGTATAGAATGCTCTGGTATTATGTTTTATGATTGGATGTTTGAGATTTTATGTTTACTGCTGCTAGGTTTTCCGCTGTGTTTGACAGGTGTCCCCACTACCCACGGGTTCGGGTTGACCATTTTATTTATTATGTGATATTTTATGTTAAGAAATTGAGGGACGTTACATGTACTTAAAATTTAGAATTTTAATATACACTATTGTTATACTAAGACCCATAAGAAAATCAAGCCAATACGTGAGCCTTAATGATCTTATCCAATCTAGCTTAATATACATAGACATTTTTATGGTTGGTGAATATAAATATATTGCCTATCCCCCTTCAGATGGACAAATGAGCATTTACCTGTTAAAAGATTTTTGATGCTATATATATATATATATATATATATATATATATATATATGCTTAAGGTTTAAAATTCTTGAATGTAGCATATTTTGTCCATCACACAGTATCGAGTTTTAGGAACTTTATCTTATGGTATGAAATGTAAAATCCTAAACTCATCATTGAGCTTAAATGATAAATTTAATATAAGAAAATCTTAATCTCATCTCCACATAAGAGAATATCATTTATGCCAATAACTGCTAATAGAATATATAATTCCTTGGCTGCATAATTGAGGAGAGCAGTGAATTTATGTTTGAATTGCAAACCACTTTCCATATATTGTGAGATGATTAAATTCCTTGGTGGATAGTTAATTGTAATTACTGCACCGAATGCTCACAATCCATCCTTTGCTTAAAAAATAATTACATTTGATTGATCGATTATATTCTTGATATAAACTGCTTTGTACTGAATGCCTATTGTCCATTCTTCGCTTAAATGATAATTTCATTAAATGGACAAATATTTTTGCCTGCTCTACTAATGTGCATGCTTGTACTGAATGTCTCCTGCATGGCTGATGATGTGAACTGCATGCTGGTAGTGGATATAGGTTCTTGCATGCTTAAACTGAATAGTATCTGCATGATGCAGATTATTTTAACTGCTTGCTTGAATCTATCATGTTTCAAGTACATTGTTAAAATGGGAAAAATGTTCAATTTACAGACGGCATGCTGCTGAAATTTCGATAGAACTTTTCTCAAGAATAAAACCATGTATTAAGAAAACAATCAAGTGCATGCTACGATATTTTTGAAAGGATGAGTGAATCATAGAAGAATATTAATTTTTCATCCTTAGTAGAAGATGCATGCACATGAACAAATAGGGAACACTGCATTGGTCATATGATAAAATGCTTTAATATATAACTAGTGTAGTTGCGTTAAAATGAGTGCTTATACTGTCTGGTATACATAGTGAAATTAATTTTTGATTAGTATAAACAACACATTTCCCTTCCTAGGATGCACGGTATTTGAACATGTTAGTACATGTAAAATCCAAACCGCCAGATGTCTTGAAGACATGTACACTCTTTTTTGTGTCTTAGAATGAATTTAGTTCATGGACACCATTTGGTCCAAATCTTTGGGTTATGTACTCTCATTCGGGACCTAAATGGTAAAACATCATCTCTGAAATTAAACGTCACATGTTCTGATGATGGTCCATAAATTAGGGCAATTGCATGACTTAGGGGGAGGCTTCATATTGTACACACTCATTGTATTTTTGAGTCGTGCCATCCTTTTTGAACCTTTATGCATTACCTATGAGTATAGCCTTATTTGGCTATCGTCCATTAAATTGAAATGCAATATGTCATGTTTATATGCTAAATGTTTAGTATTTGCTGTATATAGAAATCCCTTGATAGGATGAATATATGAGGAATGATCTTAAATGAACATTATCCTTGAGCTAAATGCGAGTATGAATGCATGCAAATATACATGGGGAGCTTAAGCCCCACTTTTAGGAAAAATGAATAAGTGCTTAATGCCTATAATCTCCTGTATGCTAAGTAATATTAAAAAGGATGAACATGTGATGGATGTGCTTGAATGAAATTCATCTTTGAATGTAAATGCACTTATGTGTAGTTGAGATTATACCAAGGAGTTTAAGCCCCATCCTTGAGAAAAGGATTTAAGTCACCTGCCCCATAGACTCACATTCTTATTGTTTCTACTTTTTGAGTCTGAAGCCTTTTCAGGTACCATGAACATCATGTCCTGTCTGCACTAAATCAATCTTTGATATGGATTGTTCATGGTATAGGTGAACACCATGCATGACTTAATATTAATTTTCTAAAGCATGTATGTTCTATAGAAAAGACCCTATTGGTTGGTTAAAATGCTTGATCTATAACCACTAGAATTATTTTAATATTTACTTATACTGCTATATTGAATTCTTCAAAAATTAGTATCAGTATAAGTAATTAACAAGATCTAAGCACGTATTCAAATTGATAGGGGGAGCATCTAAACATAAAATCCTATCTTGTATTGCTCACCAACATTTTAGACTTATATTTGTTTTTGAATTTTCTGTGCCTTGTGCTTAAATATGATGTTTATATTGAAAATTTTTTGAATTAAAATGTTGCTTGACCACAGTTCTTTGTTTTTCCATATGATCCCTATTTTTTAAATTTATTTAATATCTTTGGATCTATATGATTGCATTTTTCTGATACTTTGTGATTTATGCTTAAATGATAACCAAAAAAACATTGCTTGCTTGAACCTTCAGGTTAAAGTTTCTTTTTCAACAAGCATTAGTATCATCCCCAGCATTTATTGAAAATCATAAGGGATATATATATATATATATATATATATATATATATATATATATATATATATCTATTTATATTATATATTATTTTTATTTTTAAAGTAAGAAATGAACTTATATGGAATTTTTTTTTTCTCTTGCTTATGTGCTTAAATGCTTTCATGACTTGTGCTTCTTTGTATCAAATTTTTATGTCTTGAAATTTCAAGTGTTTTTTAAGGGTGTTGCATAATTAGTTCTTGGATCATATATGAAATGCATATGAAATAGTTAGACCGCTTTTATGCTCAAACCTACATTTGCTATCATATGTGGTGTGTGTTAAACTCAAATCTCACGGCTCTTATGATATGTTTAAATTGTCATGGTTTGTGGATAATTCTGGTTTGGCCTTGTTCACCATGTCATTTTTATCTTTCAGATGACCAGTTAAACTGTTTTGTGGCCTTGGATCCTTTTTTTTTTTTTTAAATAGTTCAAAATTTTTTATGCCCAAATCCTATACCAAAAAGGGAGAGTGTTTTCTAAGAAAAATAAAAGTTTTCTTCAAAAAAAGGGGAGTTCTCCTTAGTCTGTTTTAAATGATAAAATTATTTTATGCTTAGCTTAACCTTTTTTGCTGATACCAAAAGGGGGAGAACTTTATAAGCAAAATGTTTATGACCACAAGGGAATTTTTTTTTTTTTGGGAAAATATTTTGGGGACAATTATTTGAACTTGTGCTTTAACGCAAAAATTTAAATGCATGATTATTTATTTGTTTTCTTTATTGAATATGCTTGTACTATTTTTGTTTATTTTTCAATTATGCATATTTTTAGGGGGAGCCTTTTCAGGTTGTACCCATTTTGTTCTAGAGCGTTTGTCATTATCAAAAAGGGGAAGATTGTTAGCTTTTTGAGTCCGATCCCTATTTTTATGCTGACAAAACACATGTTTCTTATGTGTGTATTTAGTGATTGAACAAATTATAATCCAACACATACATAAGGAGACAGGCAATGGAAGCCTTGAAGGACGTAAAGACTATATACTTAGGAGCATTCCATGATATCGGAAGAGCGAAGAAGAAGACATATTTAATTTAATTTGTATATGCATTTACGTTTTTATATTGTGATTTGTAATAAATGCATACATCTTGCATGATATGACTTAGTGTTCAGATAGGCCTTAGATTGACTTTAGGTCCTCATAAACACTTTATGGAAAATCCCTTATAACTTAAAAGTATACCATTATTAACATGGGTGAATTCTAATAAAAATTAGGATATAAATTGAGCTTTGAAAGGGCTTCGGTTGACCGAACATAGGGCGTTAAAAATGCCTCGGCTGACCAAACTAGTAAAAAGTCAATTCTTTGACTTGGCTCGGGTGTCCGACCCATATTTCAACTAAAATTCCACAGCCGACCGAGCCTTGAATGCTGACACTTTTTACGACCCCTAGCCGCCCGAACCTCCAGTTCAAAATGACCTCAAGCGACCGAATAGTTAGAACCGGCAACCCAAACCAAGAACAGGGCCCTCGAACCTACGAAGGTTGGGAAATCACCTTGGCTTTAGCTAACCGGACTCACCCATAGTCACCCGAACCCAATACAGGCTTTGTGTCTATTCGGGCGACCGGCCCTAGGGACCAAGTGACCAAATCTCTCGGGTTGCCAAGAATTAACTGCGATAATTGGGGTTGAACTCTAATTAAACAATTTAAAAAATCTCCAATATGTTCATAACAGTCATAATTTTCGAAAAAAACTATAAATACCCCTTTTATAACTTAGATTAACAACTTTGATTAAAAAATATTTTCTCTCAAATTTTTAACTTAATCAAAGTTCCTCCACATACACTTTTATTTCAAAAATCATTTTGGAGTTAAATTTTTTACTCTCCAACTCTCTTTATTACTATTTGGAAAATCTTTTGTAAGAGAGAATTTATTTTTTTGGGGAATTTATTTTGATTGTATTTATTGCAAAAATAACTTTTGAGCATAAATCCTAATTTCTCCAAATACTTTTTATTGCTAATATTTATTGAAGAAATACTTATTTTATTTTGATCTTTGAAGTCTTAACATCAAAGATCACACATCTTCGTTTTTGCAAAAATATTATTAAGACAAAAAACCCTAGGTTCTCCAGTTCGTCTTTGAAAAATATTTTTGGGTGAGTATTTTATTAGGGTTCAAATCTTTGATGTATTTTATCATATATATCTTTCTTCAATGATTGGATTATTTGTTTTGAAAAATACACTTTCTCTATTGAGCATTATTGCATATCATATTAGAGTGCTCGTATTAAACTTAAAATTGAACATATCTGCTTGTATTTAGAAGCATATCTTTTGTTCAAAAAATTATTTTTAATGTATCGGTTGGGTTCATCCTGTTAAATTAACTGGGGAGTCTCAGCCCCGAAAGTGAGATCGGTTCGATTCAGCCTAGAAATTGAACTAGGGTGTTTTCGCCTCATAAGGGAGACCAGTTGGACTCAGCCTGGTAATTGAGCTGGGGTTTACCTCGCTTCATAAGGAGAGGGTTTAACGGCTTCTGTTCCACTCGTTTAAGTGAGCAGTGATAGTGTAATCCTTAGGGGTATGCCCAAAGTGGGGACATAGGCTGGTTTGACCGAACCTCGATAACAAATCTTGTGTCGCACGCTCTTTCTCTCTCTCTCTCTCTCTCTCTCTCTTATTTAAATTTCCGTACTTCAATTTCCGCATGTGTATACTTTCATTTACAGTTACAATTATTTGCATGCACACATTTGAGTTAAATGAGATATGTCGCACGTGTATGTTTGAACGTATAGTGTAATGACCTGAAGAATAATGGTATTGAAATAATAAAGAGGGAGGGAAATGGAAACAAAAACAGAAGGAGGAAGCAGACTTCATCGACGACGTTGCACTATGAGCTTGTCGACGAGGGCGTCCTTTGTCGATGAGTAGATACCGAGAATATATTTGGGCGACTCTGAATTTCGTCGGTGAGGGGGAAAGTTTGTTGATAAGTTGCCTTCTTGATCTCGTCAACGAGGTGACGTGGCTTGTCTACGAAGGCCACAGTATAAATAGTGTAAAACGAGGATTTTTACGCAAAAATTCAGCGAAACTCTCTCTCTTCTCTCTCTCTCTACGGTTCCTTTTCACTCTCTCTTCGATTTCGGCCCCGGTCGTTCACCTGATCGACAATTTGAGGCCACCACGATGCTCTTGCAGAAGTTCTCCCTAAGTCTGCTAGAGCGGATCGTCGGTGGGACGGAATTGAATTTCATCCCAGATTCAGGGTAAGGTCTTTTTGTCAAAGTTTGGCTTTCCATAAGTTGTAGGAAATGTAGTCACAAGGAAATAATGATATTTTGTTATGGGATATTTGATTTTCAGGGTGGTAAGTGGGGAGCCCAGCGGGTGTAGGACCCGTCACAGTAGGAGATTTTAGCAGGAATCAGGTAAGGGAAACATGCTATGCTAGGCAAACCTACTATGATTCAGTATAAATTATATGTTTTCAGCAAATAATTATTCAGATTATTTATGCAGTTTCAAAGCCTAATAATGTTGATATTTAATTGTGTGGCATGAGTTAGTATTAGCTCAGTACAAGGTTTCCATAATTTTTAGAATACCATGATTTTCAACATATGCGGAGAAACTTGTATTTTGCAGTATTTTCAGAATATTATGATACACCTATTTCAAAACTATAACATTCAGTTCATACAGTAAATCAGATATTTCAGTTATTCATATATGCAGATATCTCAGAAACTCAGTTGTTATAGTTTACTCAGCAATTTATATGATGTTATGGTTATTTAAGATGTTATAGAATCATGGTAAAAACAATATTTATTTTTTTAGAAATATCAATTACGTATATAGTATCAGACCCTGATGGACCATATTTAGCAGTAGAGCACGATACTGTAGCTATATTCGGTTCAGAGTGCAACCCCTATTTAGATAATAGGTGGTATTCAGAAGTCGATCGTGCCTATGTTGTGGACAGACTCCCCTTCTGATATGGGTTGAGGGGGTTGATCTGACTGTCAGAGTTCAGTTGACTTACCATGGTCAGCTAGCCAGGTTAGGTCTTGCGTTTGGGCCGCACAACCCTATCATGAAGGGTTAATTCATGACTTCAGTTATCTATCCAGGGAATTTTCACAGTTATTATTTATACTTATTAGAATCAAATTTACAGACAACAACTATACTATAAGTATTATCAGTTTATGAATAGAACATTCTGAATAATCAGTTTATGTCAAGCTATGTAAGCTCATTTTATATGATAACAAGTATATAGGTTTTCTCAGTTTTGTTATATATGGTATTTTTGTGTAGATCAGATTTTCCAAATATATGACTCACTTGCTACACCCTAGTAATAACATTATCTCATTTAATCGATATTTTTCTGGTGATCCAGCTAGGCGAGCAGATCAAGCTCGCAGGAAGAGGGGTTACAGTGCTACCCTTCTAGGAGGGTGAGCGTTTTGGGAAAGAGGGTATTTTTGTGTAGCCCTAGTTCAGTTATGTATTTATATTTTGGAAGTATTTAGCACTCTAGTATTATATTGTATATGTATATGGTTGTGGATACTTGACTTCAACTTCTTGCTGCTTAGGTTGATGTTTTATTCCATCAGGAGTTTTCAGCACAGTTTAACTTAATATATAAATATATAGAATTTTAGCAGGTCGTTACAATTTGGTATCAAAGTCTAAGTTGCTAGGTTCTGTGGACTTTAGAGTGTAGTGGAAGCAATACCAGAGTATAGGAAAAGATTTTAGGTTTGTTTTGTAGTTTGGGTACAGGATTACCGTGGTCATTTCTGTGTTTTTCCTGGGGTAACGATTTCAGGAAAACCATAGTAAACTATTGTCGGGATGTGTGTCTCGTTTGCAGAGTTGGATTTTGAATTAAGATCGGGGAAGTTAGTTAGTTATGAATATGGGATTTTAGTGGAATAAAATAGATTAGGTCTGTGCAAGAGATAAGATTCTTAAAGTATGTTCTTTGTTTTCAAGATGGACCTAGGAAGTAGTGACACAAATACTGGGGGAGACAGGTCAGGTCCTTCCAGCATGGGTGGTGGTGATACGGATGCAGTACTACGCAGCGTCACCTAGTAGGTGATGGCTGAGATGGCCAGGAGCTCAGAGGAGCATAATTGTATGATTGAGCAATTTACGCGGATGAAGCCCCAATCCTTTGCTGGACGAGATGACCCGATTGTAGTTGAGAATTGGGTCCAGCACATTGAAGAGACGTTGGCTATGCTTCCTTGTACGGATGAGCACAAGGTGGTATTTGCAGCATTTAAACTAAAAGGAGAGGCGAAGCGCTGGTGGACATCAGCGCGATTGATAGAGGAGCAAAGGCTGGTTCTAATGCCAGTGACTTAGGACCGATTCAACGAGCTATTCTTCAAGTGATATTTTCCCTCAGTCATTCGGAGCGCAAAGGCAGCAGAGTCTATGCACCTGGTACAGGGGCAGATGACTATATCTCAGTACATGACTCGGTTTATTGAGTTCTCGCATTTTGATCCACATCTAGCATATGATGAAGAGAAAAAGGCAAGGAAGTTTGAAGAGGGTTTGAGAGAGAACTTGTTTGAGTAGGTGATTGGTTTTAGAGCTCAGACATTTACGGAGGTTGTAGACAGAGCTGCGATCATTGAGAGTGGTATACAGAGAGGTATAGCAGCTCAGAGTCAAAGGAAGAGACCTGCGCCTCAGGGATTTCAGGCTGGCTCTAGCAAGGGCCCATGGAGAGGAGGCCGTGATAGGGGAGATCAGAGGCAGACGATAAGACCTCGTGAGAGTCAGGGTGTGCAGACCTTCCCAGTGTGTCAGACATGCGAGAGACATCATTTAGGGGAATGTTGGGTAGGGAGAGATGTTTGTAACCGTTGTGGGAGACCGAACACATGGCACGTGCATGTCCAGGACCGCCATACCAAGTCCTAGCTCCCAGGCCCCATTGGGGAGTATATCAGGCTCCTTGTGGAGGCCAACAAAGGAATGTGGTGTGACGACCTGCTTATTTTCCATATTTTTTTTCCACAAAATATAATAATAAAATCAAGATCTCATATTCTAACTCAGCAGATCATAATCCACCTAGACTCGTGGGTACCAGGGATACATCAGACCACAAAACGGAAGCCTAAGCAGCAGGAAACATATAATCACAGTATTATAAACACAAAACATCCATCTCATTACCAAAAATACTAGAGTCACTATATCCACTGTATCTCAGTATATACATCCCAAAAATAAGATCTAGGGACATTCCCCACAAACTCTAACTGTCCCTACAAAAACTTACCCTTCAAAAAGGGCAGATAAACATCATTAGATCAGTAGGGCTTTTCCCGCTCTCCTATCCGAGGCTTTCAAAAAGTTTATAAAATTTAAGGGTAAGACACCTCTTAGTAAGAAAAATAAACTAATACCAGTGTGTGGCAACATGAGTATTCTGTGTCATACATAAATCATATAGAACATATTCAGTAACTGTTATGTATCTAGGAAAACATACATATCATCAAATCATGGTAGAACATACTACATTTTCATAAACATATTTCATCTCATATAATGATAATAAAAAAACATCCCTGGTAGGTTAACTGGCTGTTGTCATGTATTATCCCCACATGACTGGGTTGTGTGGCCCGAAGGCGGGACCTGACAAAGGTTGGCCGACCACTGTCAAGTCAAAAGTACAGTCTGTAAGTCTGATGGGTCTGCCTAACCTGGTCCGTACACCAGGAGCGATCACACACTTCTTAAAAACCACATCGACCATCTAATCTCACACCACTCCGTACAGCGGCGTTAACACAGATATCATGATCACGAAGACCATGGACACATAGCAATGGTACCGTGCAAGTGCTAGCTTAGACCAAGCCAACTAGGTTCTGATACTATATAACATATACTGAAACTGTGATACATGGATATTTCATATCATTAATTGTCAAATCAATCATATCATTTATCATATATACATATATCATAAAAATCATTGGCCCGTACGCCGGTATCTCACATTTTACCATAGCTTGATCCGTATGCCAGCAAATCATATCATAGCACAGCCCATACACTAGCAAATCACATCTATAGCACGGCCCGTATGCCGAAAAATCATATCATAACACAGCCCGTACGCTGGCAAATCACACACATAGCATGACCCATACACTAGAAAAATATATAAAAATATCGGCCCATACACCGGTTTTCCATTATAAAAGTCTGTATCATAATCACATTTCTAGAAAACAGTATTTCATAACATTTTCTACTCATGCCACAGTAACAGATTTTTCACATATTCAACATATGATCATTTTCAACAGTATTTTCTCAAATATAAATAATATAAATAGACATATTATTTTTCCTGAAATCAAATGCTAGTGCTATTTATTTATTCATCATCAAGTTTAACTTTGTCTCCAATATTTCTCCTATCATTACTAAAATTACATTTCATATATTCTATTTTATTTCTACTTATCCCAAAGCCTCTAGATTCCAAAGCTTCTCTCCATAATTCTAACTCAGCCTCTACTCCATCCCTAGTTTTGTCAATTAATACAATATCATCCGCAAACAACATACACCATGGAACCTTTTTTTTGAATACTCTTAGTCAATTGGTCCATCACTAAAGTAAAAAGATAAGGACTCAAAGTAGATCCTTGATGTACACCTATGGTATTCAAAAAGGTAGATGTACCTTGTGGTATCTTTGGGATTTTTGGTAGGACCTTGTGGCGGAGTTAGAAGGAGTGAACTTCATGGTGATCCATCAATATAGGGAAGGTAATAGTGGCGGAGTTAGAAGGAGTGAACTTCATGGTGATCCATCAATATAGGGAAGGTAATAGTGCGACTGATTTTCTAGCTAGAGAAGGAGAAATGAGAAACAATTTCATCTACAAAAAATAACATCTTTTACCGCGTTCTCTGAAAGGTATCCTTTGGATGGATAGATTGGGTCTCACTTCCCTTCGTCATTAGTTCATCCTCTCAATTTTTGTTTGGTTGGTTTAGATTTTTTTATTTTAGTTTATTTTATTTTATTTTTCTAGGTCTGTTTATATTTTTTTCTTATTTAGCTTTGGTTGGATTTGTAATCCTATTTTGGTTGGTTGTTGGTGCTGTTTTTGGAAGGCCTTTAATGTCTTTTTTATTTTTAATCTCCCAATGATTGTCATGTAACTATGGTATTCCTCTACCAAAAGTGAGGGTATATCAATAAATAATTGGAGGTGCCACCATCCTTTAGTAAAAAAAAAAAAACCTAGTTATTACTCCATCGTACATATCCTTAATGACATTGGTATACATACAACATACACCTTTTTTTTTTCTAAAACCCACTATAGAACTTTTCTAGGTATCCTATCATATGCTTTCTCAAGGTCAATAAATATCATATGCAAGTCCCTCTTCTTTTCCCTAAATGTAACGACCCAGAAAATTATAATGATTAAATAATTAGAAAGATAATAAATGGAATAGATAAATAAAAGATAAAGGGAAAAAGGAAATTTTTTTGGAAAGAAAACAGCTGAACTCGTCGACGAATATCTTGTCCTCGTCGATGAGTAGTTTATATTGAATCATCGATGAAGTTCAGTCTCTCGTGGACGAAGGCATCCCGAACGAGAGAATTTCAGATTTTAAGCTTCGTCGACGAATGCAATATCTCGTTGACGAAGTTCCTTGGGTGACTCGTTGACGAATCCTATTTTCTCGTCGACAAGGCCACGTGGCAAAATTGAGTATAAAAGGAACCAGGGAAGCTTCCTCATGAAGAAAGCACGGACGAGCAGAAGATCTGTTATACCGCATTTAAGATAACCAGAGATGCTAGACGCTAGTGGCTTTCTGTGAAGCTACTAGAGGAATAGAGATTGGTAAAGATAGCTCTAACGTGGGAGAGGTTCAAGGAGCTATTCTTTGAAAGGTATTTTCCTTCATCTGTTGAAGAGGAAAAGATTAAAGAGTTCACTAACCTGACCTAGGGAAATATGACAGTTGGAGAATATGTGGCCAAGTTTGTTGAATTGTTGCGTTTTGCTCCATTCCTGATTCCAAACAAGGTAAGGAAGGCTAGGAAATTTGAAAAAAGAATTTATGAGTTGGTGGTGGGATTCCAGGTCCAAAATTTTTCAAACTTGATTGATAAGGTTTCGGTGTTGGAGAAGAGCACCCAGAGCAGTACAGAGCCTACAGAGCAAAAGAAGAGGCCTACACCACCCAGTTTTCAAACTGAGGTCAGTTAGAGATCAGGAAAGAAAGGGAAAGATGCAGTCGGCTCGAGGTAGGAGGCAGGAGATCGGGGTTATCCCGATTATCAAGATAGTCAGTGTTACCCCATATGCTAGACATGTAATAAGAGACATAGATGTGAATAATGGTTTAGGACTCCTAGTTGTTTCAAGTGCGGTAAATTGGGGCATATTAAGAAGAATTGTCAAAAACCGTTACGTGGTATACCTACACAAAATCAGGATCGGCCAAAACAACCAATATAACTTGGCAGAGGTGGTCCAGCACGAGTTTACTCATTGATCCAGCCTGAGCCAAAGAATGTCAGGGGGGGAACAGGTATGGGTTTATGATTAAGATAATAATGATTTAACTTGGCTATGGATGATTGAGAATTTTATATGATGATTATATTATAGATGATGTAAAAGTATTTTTTTGATATATACTAAATTGTATGGAATATATTAAGTTAACCATGGTAGAAATGGGAAAAAAAATTATTACCAAAATTTCGAGGGCAAAATTTTTTGAAGGAAAGGAGAATCTAACGACCCAAAAAATTATAATGACTAAATAATTAGGAAGATAAAAAATGGAATAAATAAATAAAGGATCAAGGGAAAAAGGAAATTTTTTTGGAAAGAAAATAGCAGAACTCGTCGATAAATATCTTGTCCTCATTGACGAGTAGTTTATATAGAATTGTTGACGAAGTTCAGTCTCTCGTTGACTAAGGGATCTCAAATGACAGACTTTCGAATTTTAAGTTTTGTCAACGAATGCAATATCTCGTCGACGAAGTTCCTTGGGTGACTCGTTGATGAATCCTGTTTTCTCGTCGACGAGGCCATGTAGCAAAATTGAGTATAAAAGGAACCAGGGAAGCTTCCTCATGAAGAAAACAGTCTCTTCCGTTTTCTCTCTCTAGAAATCGCCTCCTCTGCCTTCTATCTAAGTTTTCGGCCCGGATTCAACCTGAATCAAAAAATGGAGACCACTACGGTGTTATAGGGAAGATTCTCTATACATCTAGCGGAGCATAATTCTAAACTGGGCTTTTCAGTAAACGCTCCAAAGTTGAGGTAAGGGTTAAGATTCTTGGTTTTGGGGTTTTAAATGTTTATTTGAGGTTTATAGGTTGAGAAAATGTAGAAATAGTAGATTATTTGTGGCTTATCTGATTAAACTAGGGTTTTTGAATTAGGATCCGGGTGAGCGTCACAGGCATCATCTTGGGGATTCCTATTGGCGTAATTCAAGAATGCAGGTAAGGGGAAATATATATTAAACCAGATTTTTATGAATTAAATGGAAAATGAATTATGTTATGTATATACATGAATATGTTTTTGTATGGGTTTAAAAACGCCAACTGTTTAAATTATGTTCCTTAAGACTAAGGCTGTTTATTTAGATACGTATATCTGAAAATGAACTGATGTAAGTGAAGGATATTTTCAGGATAATTATGTAAGAAATGAAAGGTATATTTTCAGTATATAAATGTTAAATGTAGGTTGGCTTATATACTGAAAATATACCTTTCCTTTCTTACATAGTTATCTTGAAAATATCCTTCACTTACATCAGTTCATTTTCACATATACGTATCTAAATAAACAGCCCTAAGCTCAGAGAACATAATTTAAACAATTGGTGTTTTTAAACCCATACAAAAACATATTCACGTATATACATAACATAATCCATTTTCCATTTAATTCACATATATGAATTTTACTGCTAAATAGTGTGGCATGAGTAAAATAAAATTTTGTGTGGAATTATGTTATATGTATGAGATGCAGGACATATAGGAAATGAACTGAGTATGAAAACGATATATGAAATATGCTGCATGTGGGTGTTAATGCAACCATGGAAACAAAAACACCTGAAAGATGCTAGGACGAACACAAAAATAACTGAAAGATGCTGGGACTAACACAAAAATAGCTGAAAGATACTAGGTAGCAGACTAGCGCATTTTTATGTGGACTAACACAAAAATAGTTGAAAGATGTTGGGACTAACATAAAAACAACTGAAAGATGCTGGGTATATTATGAAATGAAATGAAAATGAGAATGAAATGAAAATGAAATGTGAAATGTGAACAACGTGAAATGGGAAAGAGCAACATAAAGTGAAATGTTATGAATGTCAAAATTGAGAACATGAACAGATGAGAATTACAGAATAATAACAGAAAAAATAATGTATTATGGTAGCATCATTATTTATACTTGTAGAACATGTTACGTTTGGGCGGCTTAAACTCTTCGCCCGAGCTCTTGCTGAGAAAGGCTAGTGTGCCCTGGTTAGTATTGGGTGTAGCAGTAGGTTGCATAACGTATTAGGGCAGAGGGAAACTACTTGTATGGGCGGGTAGATTTCCCTATTCTCGGGTCCTTTGCTGGTAAACCTTTGGATGAACTGTGTGAGTATGAGATTACTTCTTCATCTGAGGGCTTACTGAGTAAGGTGAGTGCCCTGGTATGCTTCAGTTGTGACTTTTGGGTTGCCTAAAGTATTAGAGCAGAGGGGTGCTACTTGTATGGGCGGGTAATCACCTCTATCCTAGGGTTTTTCTCATGAGTAAAATATCTTACATGTGATTGATTAGGTTCAAAAAATGATTTCAGAAATTATGTTAAAGATCTGCAAATGTTGAATATTATGTTGCTTATAATTTCATGTTGGTAACACGCTGATTTAATATATTGTTTCTTCCCTTACTAAGATGTGTCTCACCAAAATATAAATTTATCTTTTTCAGGACCTCCACGAGATCGAGCTTAAAGAGCTCGAGGTTATTATAGCATTTTTGAGTTATAGAAAGTAAGGGTATAATGTTGATGATATTTTTAGGATGTAAATATTTTATGATTTATGTTTTATGTTTTAAGTCTTCTGGGTTGTGAATATTGGAAGTTGATGGTTATGTTTTTCTTGGAGATATGTATATATGTAGATACAGATGGTTGAATGGATTATTATAGAATGTAGATAGAAGTAGAAAACTCTGATATATTATTGATAGAGGATTGTAGTTATGTTTGTAGACACCCCATTTTTACCCCGGCCCAATATATTTATTATCATTATTATTATTATTAGTATTTTTAATATTATTAGTATTTTTATTATTTTATTTATGCTTATTATTATTATTAATTTTCATTAGTTGTATTATTATTATTATTATTTTTCATTAGTATTATTATTATTACTTTTATTTTTATTTTTACTTCTATTTTATTTATTATTATTATTATTATTATTATTATTATTATTATCTATTATTATCATTATTATTTTTAATTTTTATTATTATTAGTATTTTTATCTTTATTACTACTATTATTATTATTTATTTTTGTTATTATTATTATTATTATTATCTTTATTATTAACATTATTTCTATATTCACTTTATTATTATTATTATTTTTACCTTATTATTATTATTATTATTATTATTATTATTATTATTATTATTTCCTTATTACCATAATAAGTAGTTATAGTCATATATATTGTTTTCAAAAAGAAAAAATACCATAAAATACAAAAATTCAAAAAAGGAAAAGAGATGGGTTAGGGTTGCTAAAAGTTTTTATATAAGGAGGCGCTGCACACACTCCAGCCCGGGGGGCGCTACACAGCAGCACGCAGAGCAAGCCAAGGAAGATTTTTTCCTTCTTCTTCTTCCAGCAACCTCCACTCCGACCACGGCCACACACACAGCCTCACTCCTTGCTGCCTCCTTCATCCTCTGACAATCCTCCCAACCACCAGGCCTGACCACCCTCTCCGGCCATCCATCCCCACAGCAGCCCCTCTATCCACTGCAACCACCACAGGCACCCACGGCCAAGCAGCAGATGAGCATCCCAAAGCAGCCACCTCCCATTACGGTCTCCTTGCAACTCTGAGCATCAACCTGCAACCCAGCTCCGACCTCTTCACCGCCCTTAATCTCTCCGCCCTCACCGTCCAGCCAGACTCCGACCCAGCCGTGCACAACCTGTGGAAGAGGATACAAATCTACAAAGCCTCCATCCGCGCAGACCACAGCACTCACAGCAACAACCAGCCCCAGCCACAGCCGCAGACGGCCCCTCCGCGGCTTGCTCTCTTGCTCTTCACGCCATCGCCGCCATATTCCGGCGGCCATGTCTCTCTCCCACGACCCCGTCACCTTCTCCAGCCACCACGCAAGCCACGGCCAGCTTCCAAGACTAGCCACGATCAGGATCTCCAGCTGGTCGTCGTCTCTGTGACCCAGCTGCTGCTTCCTCACCACTCGGCCTCCACACACACACGCAACATAGCTCCTCCCTAACCAGTGGGTTTGTATGTATATATTTTTATGATTATTATTTACATATATAGGTATGCATCTCATGTATGTCTTATTTTATAGTTAGTATACATATATTGTTATTATGATTGTAAATATTTTTTTTACTAATTGATTCATTTTTCTTGGGTGCAGAATTTTTTGTTCATATTTAAATCTTTATTATTTTTTTTTTATTTTTGTTTATGCATATTAAATACTAACTGATCTATTATGGTTGCAGGATTTTTATTGAGGATTATTTCAATTTTTAAAAGGTCAAATTACATTATTTGCACATATTAGATATTTGATATTTTTTTTGGTTTGGGGTTTTAACACTTAAAGTTTAAACTTTTCATATATTTGCCTCTATATGTATACACTATATTGACCATATTAGCATTATTATTTGTATATTATTGATAGTAATATCATTATTATTTATATGTTATGTTATTATGTTGTTTTGTATGTTATTATTAATAATGTTGTTAGATTGTTCGTATATTACCATTAATAATATTATTGTATGATTTGTATAATATTTCTAATATTGTTATCACATCATAGGTGTATTGTTATTATTAGTATTATATGATTTATATATCATTATTAGTAATATTATTATATAGTTGGTTTATTAATATTAGCATTGGCATTATATTAATTATATTAGCATTAGTATTACGTAGTTTGTATATTATTATTAATTACATGATTGCGTTATTCTTATGTTACTGGTTTGTATATTACTATTAGTAAAATTACGGCATGGTTTGGATGTTATTATTATATTAATTATCATATTGATTTTATTAGTATTAATATTCTATTGTTTGCATACGGTTGGTATTGTTATTATGTGGATTGTTTTATTATTGTTATATGCTATTATTGGGTTTATTATGTAGATTGTTTCATTATTATGTTTAGGTTTATATAGTTGATTTGCATGTTTTACATTTTGGTTACGGTTGGCATGTTGATATATCTAGTAATATTGTGTTTAGTATTTTAGTGTATTTAGAAAATTAGTTTTAAGGTATGTTCAATATTATAATGGATATTACATATAATATATTTATTACTATCATATTTGTAGTATTTTAATGTACACAATATCATTTATCCTGGTAACCTTAGTATTTTGAGATTATGTTATTATTGTATATTAGGGTATATTTAAAATTGTTGCCTTACTACTACATATTCTTAACATTGTATATCATGTTTTGATTTATTGTATTCTCATATTTTGATTTATTGTATCTTGATGTACTTTTAGGGTTGAAATTACTTTCATATAAATTATGTACTTAGGGTTTTTTTTTTGGTCATTATTGTACTCACTTTGTATTTAATATGTGTATAGTTAGGGTTGTGTATTAATTTTGGCAACCATCTTGTATTTATTATTCTCAGCAATACCTTGTTTCCATAATTTCGTTATTTCTTTACTTGTGCATAGGTTTCCATGTTTTAATTTGAAATTTAGTTTATCTCTTTTATCAATTATTTCCATATGGGTGTAAAGGTATTTATAGGATATTAGGGGTGTGTACCATTAGGAAGATTATTATTATTACCTTTTGTTTATAGGGTATTATTATTATTATTATCATGTGTGAAATCATTATGTTACCATTATGATATTTAGAATACGTATTTATTGTTAATATGTGCGTATTAATATTATTTATTATTGTTACTATGGGATTACTACTATTAATATTAATACTATTATTATTATTATCATTAGTACCATTATTATTATTTTTACTATTGTTATTTATTATTATTATTATTATTATTGTTATTATTATGTTCATTATTATAACGATTATTATTATTTTATTTTATTATATATTTTTTTATTTAAATATTTTTGATTTTTATAATCCCTATGATTTTATTGCGGGGGGTATTAGCCTTCGGGCTTCACGTACCTTTAAGCTCTGAGGGAATATATATGTATATATTATATTTATTTATTTATTATTTTATTTATTTTTCACATGTATTTATAAATTCATAAAAATGAGTAATTTAAAGACTTATTAGATTAACTTAGGGATAATTTCAAATTAATTAGGTACCGTTCGTAAGAACGGGCGCGTAGGGGGTGCTCGTACCTTCCCCTCGCGTAACCGAACTCCCGACCCCAACTCTGGTAATGTAGACCGATTCTACCCCTAACGGGGTAGTAATCATGTGTTCTAACCGCACTAAAGGTTAGTGGCGACTCCTACACCATGTTTTTTCATGAAAATATTTAATTAATTTTTAATTTCGCCGCCCGGGGCACATGGGCTCCCGGGACGTCGCAACAGTTATGTTTTCCGATGCTTAATTATAAATGGAATAACAGGTACAGGAAAATGAATGACGTGGCACCCGGGTCCCATAAGGCAGGTTCGGGGCGCCACAAAGCATGGTTAATTAGGTATAACGCACCAGACCAGGTTTGCAGGTTCGGGGCATTACAGTTTGGTATTAGAGGAATTACCCAGTCGGAAGTGTGGTGAGATTCACATCGCCTGGGTTTGGAAATGTGGGTTCGCAATGAGGACGTTGCGTTTTGTAAGTGGGGGAGAATGTGATACCCCGTGGAAGAAAGGCTTAAAAAAGATCAAATGTTACTACCCGTATCAACAAGGTGTTCCTTTATTTTCAAGAGTCTTCCCATAAGAACTCCACAATTAAGCATGTTTGGCTTGAAGTAATCTTTGGATGGGTGACCTTCTAAGAAGTTTTCTCAAGAAGTGTGTGAGTGAAAAAAAAAAAACACACTAAAAAAGGCACGTGTTGGTCTGTGGGGCCAGTCATTAGTTCGATAAGGCTCGCCCTCCTATTGTCTAGTCCAGGTGGACGAGGAGAGACGCAATGCTCCCTGATAGACCCAGGTTGAGGCATTACACTAAACTTTTCTATTAATCTTCTTAAAAGATAAATAGCTTCTGTGGTAGATCTCTCAGGCATAAAACCAAATTGATTCTCTGAGATCATCATTTCTAACTTTAATTTTTGTTCAATTACCTTTTCCCATAGTTTCATCGTATGACTCATAAGTTTAATTCCACGATAGTTATTACAATTTTGAATATCTCCTTTATTTTTGTATATAGGTATTAAAATGCTTTTCCTCCATTCATATGGCATTTTCTTAGTTTTTTACAATTGTATTAAATAAATTAGTTAACCATATAATTCCGTTATCACCCAAGCATTTCCAAACTTCAATTGGGATGTTATCTGGTCCCATAACTTTCCTCATTTGACAATTCTAAGTTTAAGCCTTCTATTTGGTTTTCGTTAAACAACTTACTAAAGTAACTTCATCATCTTTCTTTTATATCTTTGTTCTTAACCAAGACAATATCATCCTCACTTTTTATACATTTTACATTTCCTAAGTCCTTGCTCTTCCTTTCTCTAGCTTTAGCAGATTTTAATATATCTTTTTCCCCTTCTTTTGTACCTAATCTATTATACAAACAATTAAATGATCTATACTTAGCTTCATTAACGACCTTTTTTGCATCTTTTCTTGCCTCCTTATATTTTTCAAAGTTATCTATGTTTCTACATTTTTTGCCACGTTTTATATCAAATTCTTTTTATCTTTATGATTTTTTGTACATTTTTATCCCACCACCAACTTTCTTTGCTATTCGAGAATTTTCCCCTTAATTCACCTAAAATCTCTTTTGCTATCTTTTTAATAGAGTTAGCTAATCTATTCCAAAGAGTTTTTGTATCTATCCCATCCTCTATGGTCCAATCCCCATCTTTGAACATTTTATCTTTAAATTTTATTATATTTTCTCCTTTTAGGTTCCACCATCTAGTTCTCTTACACTAATTTATTTTATCTTTTTTCTTCCTTTTTTTTTTTTAATACATTTATCTAACACTAAGACTCTATATTGTGTGGTTAGGCTTTCACCTGGAATAACTTTACAATCCTTGCATGATAAACGATCTATCCTCCTGGTTAAAAAAAATCTATTTGACTTCTATTTTGTCCACTTTTAAAGGTTATTAAGTGTTTCTCTCTCTCCTTAAAGCAAGTATTTATTATACTAAAATCATATGATATAGCAAAGTCTAAGATCGTTTCCCCAGACTCATTTTTTTCTCCATATCCATATCCTCATCCTCTATGTATCCTCTCATAATTTTTTTTATCTCTTCCAATGTGTCCATTCAGATCTCCTCCTATAAATATTTTCTCAGTTCCTGGTATGCCTTATATAATACTATCCATATTTTCCTAAAATTATCTCTTAAGATTTTCTGCTAAGCCAACTTGAGGAGCATAAGCACTAATGATATTTATTATCTCTTGTCCTAATACCATCTTTATTTTTATAATTTTATCCCTTACTCTAGTTACATCCACAACACTATCTTTTAAATTTTTGTCCATAATAATGTCTACTTCATTCTTATGTTTTTCTTTTCCAGTGTATCAAAGTTTAGATCCTGATTTATTGATTTCTCTAGCTTTCTCCCCCACCCACTTAGTTTCTTGAAGGCAAATTATATTAATTCTTCTTATAATCATTGTATCCACAATTTCGATGTTTTTACCCGTAAGTGTCCCTATTTTCCAAGTTGCTAATTTAATTCTAGTTTCCTGAACTAACATCTTTACCTGCCCACGTCCAGAATGATGTAAGAACCCTCGCATATTTGACACTGTACCCGAGCGCCGACACAATGTGTCGCTTCAGGGCGACGACCTAGCCCACCCTCGCCCACTTTTTGCTACACCAAAGTGATTCAAGTGCAACGCGTCGCTCGTAGGGGACACCCCAGCAAATATTCAGTAAGGATTCATATCATAAATTTGAGCCAAAATAACTCAAATATTTTTTTAATTAATTTTTTTGATTTTTAAAATATTTTTTTTCTGATTTTTTGATTTTTTATTATTTTCCCAATTTTTTTTTCAAAAAATTAAAAATCAATTAAAAAATAAAAATAAAATAAATAAAGCTAGTGGCTCAAAAATCAGACCAATTCAACCGAGTTCAATCCGGTTGGGCTTGGTGGGTCACGTGTCCACCCACAGTGGTAACACGTGGTTCACTTTTTTTTTTCTTTTTTTTCTTCTTCATTTTTCTTTCAGATCTCGCACTCTCTCTGCTTCTTTTCTTTTCCTTTGTTTCTCACTCCATTTTCTTTCTTACAAGTCGCACTAAGAAGATGAACAAGAAGCCTTAGTTTGTTTTCTTACCACTATATTTGAGATCAAAAATAAGTTTCCTACCTTTATCTGATTTTCTCTGCCTTACTTAAATTTTCTCAAGAAAATTTCTCAATTGTGAAACAAACAGCCAGTAGATTAGATTTTAGGCTTGAGTAGATTGAGCTTGATTAGCTGGGCTAAATAACATTTAGTTTGAGCATTGGGCCTGGACTTAATTAGCTGGGCCATATCAAACTTAATTTGGGGATTGGGTTTGGACCAATCAATTGGTGAATTTGGGCTTTAATTAATTGGACAGAGCCCAATAAAACCTATCCTGCATAATGGGTTACTTATCATATGGGTTGGATTCTCCCAAAACTCAATTGGGCTACGAGTCATGTTTAGGTTCAATCATTAATGGGTCCAGGTTCAAATTGGACCTGGATATTGTATCTTGGTCTCTGGTTTAGTGGGTCAAATCTTGGGTTTATGGGTCGAATCTTAGATCAACGGGTCTGATCCAAATAATGAACCGTATCCCGATCAACGGGTCATATCCAAACCTTTTAATTTAAATAAAATTTTACATTCAAACCACTGGATCTTCAATTTTAAACATTTATGCAATTGGAAAGCAAAATTAAGTAGGTAAACAAAACAGAACCAACCTTATTCTTCGAACTCCTTCTATCTTCAAGCTTGATGTCAGTCCTTCAATTCTTCTCTAATTCTGACCTTCTACAATCTCCAAGCCTCAGAATCTGCAACCTTTCTGACTCTTAAATTGTAGTCTTTATCCGATTTCTTCTTTCTTCACAAACTCTCCTCCAAACTCACAATTCTCTCAAACTCTTAAATTTTTACTCTCATTCTCAATTGTCTATATGACTTTTTTGTATCTGTGTGTCTTTGTCACTTTCAAAAGTCTCTATTTATAGGCTTTGGGATTCAATCAACTTGATGTTGATTTAATCAATCAACACTTATTTTCATCAATCACCAATAATTCTGATTTTGCACAATTTTCACACATGCTTATTTTTTTGATTTTTTCTTTGTAAGTTTGAATTTTGGAACTTGAAGATGTTGGCCACCTCTTCTTTTTTCTTTTTTCTTTTTTTTATTTCCAATGCAAAAATTTATTTTTCCCTGTATTCCAATTTTTTCTATATTTTTTTTTATTTTATGAAATAAAAATTTGTATAATTTGTTATATTGGCTCTAGACAAAATAGGGTGTCTATAATTATCATCACCTAATCTTCTCACATGCTTATGGATTTGTGTGATATTTAGTTTATAAGCTCACATTGCACAAAAAATGAATTAATGATACATGAGATGGGGTGAATTCTTACTCAAAAATTTTTTTTTCTACTTTCTCTTTTTCTTTTCTTTAGTTGCTAGATTGTATTAGTTATGTTTAGAATGTAGATCAAACTCTTTTTCTCTTCTTCCCTTTCTTTTAATTGGGTCAAGAATAGCATATGAAGCATTGAGAAACAAATAATACTGAGAAAAATTAAGATCCAATGAAGCTCATTAATTCTTACTTTTTTTTAAAAGGAAGACATCTATTAAAGTTGTTCCTAATTTGTTGGGAAAGTTTAGAGGTGCTTTGATTGAGTAATTCATAGTCCTAACATTTGAGCTACTTTCAATCTCGACTCTTTACTTTTGAGGGATACTTATGAGATTACTGTAAATATTGACTTTACTTCTTATAAACATCTTATAAAGAACCACATCATTTATAAATTTTGTTTCAACAACCAACTTCAAGATAATATTATGCAATAACTTTGTACGGGGATTTTGTACCTTTCACGAAAAGTTCTATCTTGCATATGAAATTGATGAAATGTACAAATTAAGTATAAGAATATGAAAGAGCTTTTTCCTCCCCCCTTTTGTGTTAATTTTATTTCTTTCTTAGGACAAAGTTCTTATTAGTAATGATAATATTACTTTTGGGATAGTAAGCATCTAGTAGTGGCTAATAATCCGTTTAAAATATTAATATAATTATGTATAAACCAACTCTAAGTCAAGAAATTTTCTTTGTTAACTTTACAAAAATCTATTTAATTACAAATATATATATATATAATTAATCATACAAGTTGTATAATTTCATTTTATTTCTTAAATTATTATTATTATTTTATTTCTTATTATACTCATAATAATATTAGATAATTTACAAAGCATTTGATTCTTACTACCCCAAAAAATGTTAATTATTATTTATAACACATAAAATACGTTCCACGTGCAAAGAATGCCTATAACTAGTATATTAAATTATTACAGGGTGTTAATTAATTTGTAAAACTCATTAGTCATTGTACACATGTTTAGGCTACTCGACTCCACCTTTGTTTAATGAATTACGTAACTTCAATATTTACCACTTCCTTGTCATTACTTTCATGAATTGCATAATGTTTTCACTTATATTTATTTCGATGACAATGAAAATGTTCTATTGGTAAACTGTGCTAAACTTTAGACTGGCTAATTAAGTAAAAGTATTTTAGCTAGCATTGCATAGCCCTTCATGAAGGTGTGAAATATTCGGCCCTTGACATATATACATATATAATAAATTTATTATTTCTTTCAAAAAATATGTTAATATATGAATTTGAAACACCAAATGCATGTGAAGCTGACATGTAGCGCTTTTTTTTTCACATCTAGTTTTTCTTTTTTTTTCTTCTCTCACTCTCTTTGTGCCAATAGGCAAAGGAAGAGCCTCACATGGGTTCCACTAATTTTTTTTACATCCACCTTTTTATTCCCCTCTCTTTTTTTTTTTGCGTGACTTAAGAACATGCCACACTTATTTTTTCAAAATCATTTTGGAACTCCTTTCCTTGCCTATGTTGAAATATTTTCTAAAATATATGATTTTATGGGTTTTCAAAATCTTTCATTTATGAATTTTGTAAAGCATTCATGAGAAGTATTTAATGTTATGTAGTTTGTCCCACATTCGAAAAAGTGGAAAAGGAAATTAATAAATGATAAGGTGGAATAATCTCTTAAAATAGGTCAAGCGATAGTACTAGTGTGTACTCTAGTGCATCCTAAAGCACCATCCGCACACGCACACGCGTGCGTGCACGTGGCGTGGGCTATAGAGCGCTAGTGGCACATTTAGTTGGCGCACAAACACTTAACACTTTGCATGCTTGCATTGTTGTGAGATCGTGACCATTGATCATAATCGGATGACTTAAAATTAATCTTATATTAATATTTTTAAGATCAAGTGGTGCGACCAAGAGATTAAGTGGCGTAACCAAGAGACCAAGTGCGACCTGGTCAACGATACCCTCGACTGAACATGAATGAATAATTGATTTTCCAGAATGTCTCAACCAGGGCGCGACCAGGTTGACACCAAGCACAATCAAGTCAACGCCGAGTGCAACTAGGTTGAATTTTATTTGCAATTTGAACAGATGCAACCTTTCAGAAAAGGCATATTTTTGTCTATTTAAAGATAGAATTAACTCCATGAAATATATCAAAAATTCATCTTTCTCTCATTCTCTTTCTTACATAAAACTTCCATAAATTATATCTTTTTCAAATCTAGTTCTATTTTTTGCAGAAATAGAATTCTAGAAAATTTGTTCAGATTATTTTAAGGGTATTTTTTTTATCAGTTTTCATTTGTATATAATGCAAACTGATATCAGATTATATTCTAGGCTTCATTGTATCCTACAAATGTATTTGCTGACTCAATACACACCGATCTTGTAGTAACCCGAACCAAGAAAATAAGAGAAATAAAGAAAAGGAAAGGAAAAATGGAAAGAAAAGAGGAAATGGGTTTGGCACAGAACCAAACTGTCGACGGTTTGAAGGAGGCTTAGAAAAACCGTCAATGGTTACAACATCAGAAAGCGATTTAAGTTCCAAATCGCCGATGATTTTATCAAGCTTAGAAAAACCGTCGAAAATTTTCCTGTGGGCTAAGTTACTTAAGTGCGAAGTAACATGAATTTTTTTATAAAAAAAATCATAACCCGCTTTCTCTTTCTCTCTCTAAAAATTAGGGTTTTGGTTTCCTCTCTCTCTCTCTCTAGACCTGGGAACTCTCCACAAGTGCTCTTCGATCCTCTCTCCCTCCTCCCGGCACGTAGATCATTGTTTTTCGACAGAATGTAGTAACCCGAACCAAGAAAATAAGATAAATAAATAAAATGAAAGGAAAAAGGGAAAGAAAAGAGGAAATGGGTTTGGCACAGGACCAAACCATCAACGGTTTGAGGGAGACTCAGAAAAACCGTCGATGGTTACAACTTTAGAAAGTGGTTTAAGTGCCAAACCGTCGACAGTTTTGTCAAGCTCAGAAAAATCGTCGACGATTTTCCTGCGGGCTGAGTTACTTAAGTGCGAAGTAACATGAATTTTTTATAAAAAATCATAACTCTCTCTCTCTCTCTCTCTCTCTCTCTCTAAAAATTAGGGTTTGGCTCCCTCTCTCTCTCTAGCCCCGGGAACTCTCCGCGAGTGCTCTTCGATCCTCTCTCCCTCCTTCCGACATATAAATCGTCATTTGTCGGCAGAATGTAGTAACCTGAACTAATAAAATAAGAGAAATAAAGAAAATAAAAAGAAAAAAGGAAAGACAAGAGGAAATGGGATTGGCACAGGACCAAACCATCGACGATTTGAGGGAGGCTTAGAAAAACCGTCGATGGTTACAACTTCAGAAAGCGGTTTAAGAGCCAAACTGTTGACAATTTTGTCAAGCTCAAAAAAAACCGTAGACGGTTTTCCTGTGGGCTGAGTTACTTAAGTGCGAAGTAACATGAAATTTTTATAAAAAATCATAACTCTCTCTCTCTCTTTCTCTCTCTAAAAATTAGGGTTTTGGTTCCCTCTCTCTCTCTCTCTCTAGCCCCGGGAACTCTCCGCAAATGCTCTTCGATCCTCTCTCCCTCCTCCGGACACATAGATCGTTGTTTGTCGGCAGATTTGAGTAGCTAGGTCTTCGTGGTTTTGAAGGTTTTAGGCAGTTTCTTTAGGAACAGGTAAGGAAAATACATTATATCAGTTTTCTAAAAATTTTGAATCGATTAAAATTAAGTATATTATATGTATACGCCGTATTTGAATTTTTGTATGATTTAGGCATAAGGGTTGGGCATTTTGAGTGTTTTACATGTTTGGGAATAACTAGGGGAGGTGGTTTGCATGCCTTTATGTTAGGAAGATGGCATGACTAATCAAATAGAATTTTGGGGAGGAAACAAATGGATCAGACCTAAATAAACATTTGGATAAAAATAATAGTGTGGCACAGGATCAATTAACAGATGACCTTATATGAAATTGCTGGAAATTTTATGGTATGTTATTGTGAGTAAGGGGTGAGTATTAGCTGTGGATATTTATGGAATACTAAAATATTTTGATATAGGTGAGAAACTATAATCATGGTGATAAATGTGAAAAGCTGGAATTGTGGGGTAATTATGCAATGGTGGGTGGGATCTATTTATATTGGGTGCTCTGTATAGAAATGTTGTGTGAAGTCTATATAGATGCAGACTATCCTATGTGGCCTATATGTATGTATATTGGGTGCTCGGTATAGAAACGCTGTGTGAAGTCTATACAAATGCGGACTAGCCTATATAGCCTATATGTATGTATATTGGGTGCTCTGTATAGAAACGTTGTGTGAAGTCTATACAGATGTGGACTAGCTTGTGTGGCCTATCTATTATTAGGAAGTGTGTGTCTATATAGATGTTGAGGCGGATGGAATGACTATAAGTTGTGACTTTGTGGTACTTACTTTATTAACTGTTTGTAATTACTGCCTTATCAACTGTCTTAATTTGTTATCTTATATACTGTTTATATTTCCTGTTTATCAACTGTTCATTATTATCTGTTTATGTCATAAAACCTCCATTAGTAGATTCATTTGAGCTGCGCCATATTGTAGAAACTGCCGGCATGTCTATTCAGTAATAGTCTAAGGATTTAGTATAAAAGAGAAAAAAAAATAGATAGCATAACTCCTCTGCCACACACTAACAATAATATTTTCTGTCTAGGACCTTAGCGAGTCGAGCCTAGGACCTCTAGTGCAAGAAAGTAGACGATCTCGCTAAGGGTGAGTGCGAGCGGGATGTTATTTCCTTATTTGGGTTTTTGTGTTGGTCAAGTTTTTGTTGGGGTGGATATATGTAAATATTCTGGAAACTCTAGTTCCCAGGCTAGGATAGTACTCTGGTAGTGTTAGTGGAGAAAATGTTTTTGCTTCAATTGTGAATTTGTTCATCTATGAAAAGTGATGTATAGACCCCACAGGGTTTTGATGTTATACATGTGTGGTATTTCTTTTTGAAATATGGTATCAGAGATGTACAGTTAACAGGTAATGATGATGTGTGATGTCGTTATTTATTTCTATTTTATTCGTTTTCAGTAGCACTCCGGGCCCCACCAAGTCTGGGGTGTTACAGTTGTGGTATCAGAGCCTGGGTTGTTAGGTTCGGCAGACTATAGTAGAGTATACTACCAAAGTATAGGAAAAAAGGGTATTGGGTTTTGTCTTACAGTCTAGAGGCAAGAATTTCGTGATAGTTTTTTGTGGTTTTCCTAGGACGACATTTTTAGGAAAATCATGGCACACCATTAACGGTTCTTTTTCTATGGTGTGAGATGGAAACCTGAGATAAGGAGTTTGGGGGATTGTCAGTTATTGTGTGGTAGAGTATACGTAGTTTAGCATGAGAGGGTAGTGAAATTTATGGGCTGAGTAAATTTCTTGTAAAGGTCGTGTACGACAGTAGGATTCTAAGAAGTGTATGTGTTGACCTATTTTCAAGATGGACCCCCGAGATAAGGTCATAGATGTTGGAGGGGATAACGATTTAGGAGACTCCAGTGATGATGGCGTCGACACCTCCACATTGCTGAGAGGTATAGCTCGACAGGTTCAGACAGAGATGAGGCAAGGTGCTAGGGGTCAAGATGGGCCACTTGCAGACCAGGGCTACTCTATTGAGTTGTTTAATCGGATGAATCCCCTGACGTTTGTGGGTGGAGCTGACCCAATTGTTGTGGAGGACTGGGTATAGGAGGTGCAGGAGACATTGAGTATTATGTGCTACACAGAGGAGTAGAGGGTACAGTATACCACATTTAAGTTAGTCGGAGAGGCTAAGCGAGGGTGGCGATCCGTTAAGCTGGTCGAGGAACAGAGGCCAAGGCTGGCAGTAATGACCTGGAGCTGATTCAGGGAGGTTTTCTTTAGATTGTACTTCCCTGCTTCCACCAGGGAAGCTAAGGCGGAGGAGTTCCAGCATCTGACACAAGGACACTTGACCATACAGCAATACGCAGCCAAGTTCGTAGAGTTGTCTTGTTTTGCTCCCTAAATGGTCCTTGATGAGCCAAAAAAAACTAGAAGGTTCGAGAAAGGTCTGAGGTTGGGGATTTACAAATAGGTGGTAGCATTCCAGGTTCAGACATTCTCTAAAATTGTGAATAAGGCCATGGTTGTGGATACCAACCTACAGAGTGTAGAGATAGTGAATCAGAGAAAAATGCCCATGCCTCTAGGTTTTTCAGCAGGGCTAAGCTGGGGTTTGTGGAGGAGGAACGATAATAGTATAGACCAGAGACCAGACCACCTTGCCCAGGACTATTGGGTGCCGCCAATTCAAGCTACCCCCATCAGTCAGTGTTGGCCTTACAAGGCTTAAAATCTTGTTTTGATGCAAACAAACAAGTGGAACTTAACATATTTGGTTAAGTGATGATTTAAGGGCTCACATATGTGAAAGTAAGGTCAAAGTGCTCATAAGGATCAAATGAAACTAAAAGAATCAAAAGCATGGTTTCAAAGATGATATGTTAAAGCTTGAAGTCAAGATGGAACCAAAGAAGCAAAGCAAGAAAGCCAAAGCAAAGCAAAGTGCTCAAAGCAAAACAAGCATGAAGACTTGAGTGTTTCAAAATGTTAAAATGTCCTAGAAGTCTTTATGTAAGTGCTTCATATTTTAAATATCTTTTTGAAATATTGTTGAAACTCTTTAAGGGATACTTATGGACTTAGAGACCTATTTTAAAACCTTGGAAAATGTTTTATGAAAGATCAAATTAAAAGAGCAAAACTAATTTTAAAAAACTAAAAATGAAAAACCAAAAAGTGGACTGGTCAGCCGAATGACTAGAAAAACATTGAGATTGGCCAGCTAACTAACAAAAACATCGGAGTGGATAAGTTGCCTAGCCGACTGACAGTTTGCACTGAAATCAGTCAACCGACTGACATGCCCAGCCGACTGACCATTTTTAAACTGCATCAAGCAAGCCGGCTAACATTTATTTGGTTTAAATTATGAATAGAAAGAAAGGTGTCAGCCGCCTATCCAGCCAACTGACCCTATGGAAAAACATTATCCAATCGTCTGTCCAGCTAACTGACTCCACGAGATTTCAAAATTTTGAACTTAACGGGAAAATTCTAAAAATTAGTTTTTTAAATGTGAACGTTATAAAAACTTGGAGAACACTCCAAGTAACTTGGGGAACAAGGAAACTAATCCTTAAAAGCCTATAAATACTACCTTAATCCCAAGAAACTAACTTACAAACAAATACACAGTATACTTGCATTAAATCTCTCAATA
The DNA here is from genome assembly GCF_029873635.1 of Malania oleifera. Lineage (NCBI taxonomy): Eukaryota > Viridiplantae > Streptophyta > Magnoliopsida > Santalales > Ximeniaceae > Malania > Malania oleifera. The sequence goes on along the minus strand of NC_080419.1, from coordinate 20,753,824 downwards.
TCTCTCAAAGTTCTCTATTGCTCATACTCTTACTGGGGGAAATCATTTGAATTGCTGCTGAAACATCAACCTACAGTTCTCATAATGATTTTTCTCAATCACTAAAGAACCCTTGGTGAATTCTATACTTGAGCTTCAATTCTATTTCTTATTGGTATTCAAATTGTTGAAGTACCTAGTGCTGAATTTGTACTAATCTACTCTGTTTAGAGAGTGTTCTTGTACATAGCTACTCTTTTGTATTCTTGCAGTGTTCTTGGATGATTCAAGGATTGTTTGGATCGTTGGCTAGGCGAGGGGATATCGCTTAGAGAGGCGGGCTCTAGCCTAATTGAAGGAGTGACCGAACGAGGGTATGTCGTTTGGAGAGGTAGGCTCCAGCCTAATTGAAGGAGTATTGTGTAAACGGTGTTGTTCCAGCTGACAAAGGAATTGATTTTAGTGAATCCTTTGGTGGTTTGTCAAAGGTGAGGACGTAGGCTGGGTATAAGCCGAACCTTGTAAAAACTCGTTCTCACTCTCTCTTTCCCTTGCTCTTTATTTTCAGCACAAATAAATTACGTGGATGATTTAATTTCTTAATCATATATACTACGTAAATTTGGAAATTAAGTAAACTTAAAGTCTAATTTTGATTTGGGTTGCAAAAATCGAAAGGGAGTACGTTGGTTAAAGCATACTTTGCAGAAACCATAAGGTAGTACGTTAATTGGTTAACACCCAAAGATAAATTAACTGAAAGTTTATTTGAATTTTGAATTTTGGGAAGAGTGTGAATGTTTTGTTGAAAATCATTTTGAGAAAGCTAATTCATTATCAAAGGAATTGCATTAACCACAGGGCTTGAATCAAATTCATATCCACAGGGCTTATATAAACAAACAACTATCTTAAGTTCTTACATTACTAAAGTGTTGTATACTTTAATATTGGTTTGGTTATTTGCTTTCAAATTATTTGGTTGATTGATTACTTGAATTATTGAATGTTTGTGTGGTTGTGGATTAAATAAAGAAATAAGTTTTTGCTGAAAGTTTAAAGATTCAACAAGTTAAAGAATTCATCAAAAGAATTAAAAGAAGTTAAGGATTCTTAAAAAGAATTAAAAGAAAATTTTTTACTCCAATTCACCCCCCTCTTGAGACTACACCTTGTTTTTCAGTAGTCGAGTAAGGGAAAATATGCTATGCTATGAAATTTTAAAATATTATATAAATTATTAAATTATGAATATTATGTATTAAAGTATGGTGTGGCTTGAGAATATGAATATAGTATGGAGATATGTTTTACGAATTTCAGTACCATGATTTTACGAATCTCAGTACCATGATTATACGAATTTCAGTACTATGATTATGTAGTTTTCAGTGATATGATTATACAGTTCTCAGTACTATGACGTATGGATTACAGTTACAATTTATTCAGTATCATGGTTATTACAGTTATTTTAGAATCATGATAAATCAGATAGTTGTATATGGAGATTATTATATAGTATCAGACCTTGTTGGACCATACAGCAGAGCACGGTACCGTTGCTACAGATATTTATGTTATGAGTGCAACCACCTATTTAGATAATACGTGGTAGTAGGTCGATTACCTAGGCCCTTGACATGGACAGGCTCCCCATCAGATATGGTTTGAGGTGGGCAGATCAACCAATGGAGTATAGTGATTTGCCCTAGTCGGCCAACCAATGTAGATCCCGCCTACCGACCATACAACCCTGTCATAAAGGGTTAAATCATGACACACAGTTATCCGCAGGGAAAGTTTTCAGTTACTATTACGTATGTACAAATTTACAGAAACAAAGAACATACTTATGTACACTAGAAGTATTTTGAATAATAACCTACAATATTGTTATGTTAAGCAACATGGAAAGGGTGGTGTATTTTTATTACTTGTACTGTACTTATGTATCCAGTTATACATAATAATATAGAAACTGATTTTCATAATTTTGTAGCTCATTTGCCACACACTAGTAATACCATATTTTATCTTACTGAGTGTTGGCTCATCCCAGTGTTGAATCATTTTTTGGGTGATCCAGATATATAAGCAGACCAGGCTCGCAGATAGAAGGGCTCTAGTACTGCCCTATTAGCAGATAGTGAGTATGTTTGTGGAGGATTTTTATATATCCCAGCATAGTTGGGGATATTTTGGGAACAGTGATATGTGTATATTTTGGAAAACATGTTAGCACTCTGGTATTGTATTGTATATAATCATATATGAGTATGTCTATTTGATTCTGCTTCTTGCTGCTTAGGCTAATGATTTTGGTTTACCCCCGGTATGGTATCAGAGCATGTAGAATATCATAGTATAAATAAAATAAAATAAAATAAAATAACATAGACTTCTATCAGGGACTCCTGAAATTTTCATGTAATTCGGGGTGAGACACCTCTCAGTAAGGGAAATAAACTAATACTAGTGTGTGGCAACATGAGTATTTCCGTATTCTATATAAAATCATACATAAACATTTCAGTATAACTGTCTGTTTCATATCTAGGAAACATATATTCTCATATCATTGCAGAACATACATGATTTTCATAAACAAAATTCATCTCATATGACATAATATGAAAACAACCCTGGTAGGTTAGTTGGTTGTTGTCATGTATTACCCCCACATGACTGGATTGTTTGGCCCAAAGACGGGACCTGACAATAGTTGGCAGACCACTACCAAGTCAAAAGTACAATCTGTAAGTCCGATGGGTCTGGCAGACCTGGTCCGTACACCAGGGGCTCTCACACTTCTTAAAACCACATCGACCATCCAACCTCACGCCACTCTGTATAGCAATGTTAACACAAATATCATGATAAATCATGAACACATAGCATCGGTACCGTGCAAGTGCAAGCTTAGACCAAGCCAACCAAGTTCTGATAATATATAGCATATAATGAAACTGTGATACATGAATATTTCATACCATTAATTACCAAATCAATATCATCATATCATTTTGCATATATACGTATATCATGAAAATCATCAGTCCGTACACCGATATTTCATATTTTACCATAGCTCGGCCCGTACGCCAGCAAACATATCTATAGCTCGGCTTGTATGCCGACAAACATATCCATAGGTCAACCCGTACGCCGGAAAATCATATAAAAATTTCGGCCCGTACGCCAATTTTTCATTATAAAAATTCATATCTTTATCATATTCCCTGAAACAGTATTTCATTATAAGTTCTACTCATGCCACAAGAAATAGGTGTCATATATATATAATCATATCATCTTTTACAACAGTATTTCCCAAACATAAAGCATATATAAGTATATTTATTTTCTTGTAATCAGATGAGTAATAACATACATATATTTTCATAAAATAACTAGCTTAATTTATCCCCTTACCTGATTCCTGAAAAAACTCCTAAAACAATCAACTCAACACCCGCTAGGTTCCCTAGTCAACACCTTTAAAATAACATTTCCCAAAACTAAACTTCAGTATTTCTACGCTTACTACGCTTTCTACAATTGTCAAGAAATCAAATATTGAGTAAAAAGTCTTACCCTAGATTTGGGATGAATTCCGAACTCGACCCACCAACGATCCACTCTAGTAGATATGCAAAGAACTTTCCTAGCAGTGTCGTGGTGGCTTCGAATCGTCAATCCAGTGAAGAACGGACCCAAAAATCTAGAGAGAAGTGAGGGGAACCGAAGAGAGTGAGAGAGGAAGAGATTCTATGGCCAAATTAAGCTGAAAAATCGCGTTAATCACTATTTATACACCGGCCTTCATCGACAAGCCACGTCACCTCGTTGACAAGGTCATGAAGACAACTCATCGACAAACTCTCTTCTTGTCGATGAAATTCAGAACCACCCAAAACCTCTCTCGATGTTTTCTCATCGATAAAGAGTACACTTGTCGACGAACGTGCGAAGACCTGTTTACCCCCTTTTTAATTTCCTTTTCTCCCTTCTTTTTATTATCAAAATATTATAATTCTTATGGGTCATTACAGTTAAGATAGAAGATGTACCTAAAACTGTGTTCCAAACTCGATATGACCATTATGAATTTTTGGTCATGCCTTTTGGACTGACGAATGCTCCTGCTGCATTCATGGATCTGATGAATAGAGTCTTCCACTAGTATTTGGACCAGTTCGTGGTGGTATTTATTGATGACATACTAGTGTATTCGAAGAGTCATGAAGAGCATAAGGACCATTTTAGGACAGTTCTGCAGATCTTAAGGGAAAAGAGGTTGTATGCCAAATTCAAAAATGCGAGTTCTGGTTGGAGAAAGTTGTGTTCCTCGAGCACGTGGTGTCTGGAGGCAGTATTTATGTGGATTCAAGCAAGGTTGAGGCAGTGGAAGACTAGGCAAGGCCAAAAAATGTCCACAAGGTCCAGAGTTTTCTAGGATTGGCAGAATATTACCGTCAATTCGTGGAGGGGTTTTCTAGGCTATGAAGTCCTCTGACTCGGTTGACCAATAAGAATGTTATGTGTGAATGGACCAATGAGTGCAAGTAGAATTTTCAAAATTTAAAGCAGCGACTCATTACTGCGCTAGTGTTGACTATCCCATCAAGGGAAGGAGGTTTCTTCATTTATAGTGATGCATCGAAAAAGGGGCTGGGGTGCATGTTAATGTGACGAGGTAAGGTAATTGCATATGCTTCTAGAAAACTTAAAGAATATGAGAAGAATTACCCAACGCACGACCTGGAGTTGGCAGCAGTTGTTTTTGCATTGAAGATTCGGAGACACTATATGTACGATGAAAGATGCGAAATATTCACAAACCACGAGATCTTGAAATACTTATTCACCAAAAATGAGTTAAACATGAGACAAAGGAGATGACCTGAGTTGATTAAGGACTACAACTGCACCATCAATTACCACCCCGGGAAAGCTATCTTGGTAGCTGATGCTTTGAGTCGAAATTTAGGAGGCACATTAGTTTCAGAACTGGTAGCTCAGCATCACATCAGAATAGATCTGGAAAGGTTAGGTGTGGAGATAGTGGAAGGAAGTCATCAAGCAGTTTTTGCGAGTTTGGTAGTTCAACCGACCCTATTGGAGCAGATTAAAGCGGCACTAAGGATAGATGCTAAACTAGTAAAGATTAAGGGTAAGGTATGGGGGGGATCGAAAACGGATTTCTCTATTTAACATGATGGAGTTCATAGGTTTCGCGCTAGGATTTGTGTGCCAAATGACGCCTGGATAAAAAGGACGATTTTGGAGAACGCTCATCGCTCCCTCTATATGGTGCATCCAGGAAGCGCTAAGATGTACTAGGATTTGAGAGTCTTTTTGGTGGAGTGGTATGAAGAGGGAGATAGCTCAATTTGTGGAGTAGTGTCTTACGTGTCAGCAGGTGAAAGCTGAACATCAGAGGTCGGCAGGGTTGTTACAACCACTTCACATTCCTAAGTGGAAGTGGGAACATATCTCCATGGATTTAGTTTCAAGGTTACCCTCGGTACTACACGGGAAAAATGCCATTTGGGTGATTGTCGATCGTCTGACAAAGATTGCACACTTCATTCCGATTAGGGTCAGTTATTCTATGAATAGTTTGGCTGAGTTGTATGTGCAGGAGATAGTGAGACTCCATGGGGTACCGGTGTCCATCGTGTCAAATCGAGACCCACGGTTCACCTCCTAATTTTGGAAAAGTTTACAAAGAGCCTTAGCGTCTCAATTGATGTTTAGTATGGCGTTTCACCCTCATACGAATGGAAAGTCGGAGAGGACGATCCATATATTGGAGGACATGTTACAGGCGTGTATTTTGGACCTTGGCGGTGGATGGATTCAGCATTTGCTGTTGGTTGAATTTACGTATAACAATAGTTACCAGGCCAGCATTAGGATGGCACCATATGAAGCTCTATATGGGCAAAGATACTGATCTCCACTATATTGGGATGAGGTAGGTGAACGTCAGATTTTAGGTCCAAAATTGATTCAACAAGCGTTTGAGAAAATCATGTTTATTTGAGATTGGATTAGGACAGCTTAGAGTCGTTAGATGAGTTATGTAGATACTCACTGACGAGATTCAGAGTTTGACGTGGGGACTAGGGTTTTTTTGAGGATAGCGCCAATGAAGGGGGTTATGAGATTCGGAAAGAAAGGTAAATTAAGTCCTTGATATATTGGGCCATTTGAGATTCTAGAGAGGGTTGGTCTGGTTGCATATCGAGTAGCTTTACCCCCCTGCATTGTTTAGGATCCACGATGTTTTTCATATATCAAATCTAAGAAAGTACATCCCCAATCCTTCACATATATTGAACTACGAGCCATTAGAGGTGAGTGACACTCTATCTTATGAGGAGGTGCCAGTGCAAATTCTTGACTGGAAGGTACAGGAACTGCGTACCAAGAGAATTCCTTTAATGAAAGTGATGTGGCAGAATCATGTGGTTGAGGAGGCTTCTTAGGAATTGGAAAAGGAAATATGCCAAAAGTATCCACAATTGTTCAACGAAAACCAACAGTAGACAGGTAAGTGTAATAGGGTGGGTAAGTGGTTAATTTAAATTTTAATGTTTGTTTTGTGCAGGTGATACAGTTGTATATATGGGTGCATGTAAGTCTACAGTGGTAATGGTTTCAGTGTATGTGCTTATGTTAAATGGGATATGCATGTGTATTAAATGGCTTTGGGGAAAGTTTGGTTTGGCTATGCGTAATTTCCCCAGAGATCGTATTTTGTAACCATGGTATTCCTCCGCCATAGGGTTGGTAATAAATTTGGGTCGAAGTCGCTATGTGGGTGGCTACCAACTCTTCTTTGAATTAGATGATGGGTTTGATTGATGATGTCAGAATTGATAATGAGAGTTGGATGACAAATTTCGAGGACGAAATTTTTGTAAGGAGGGGAGAATGTAGTAACCCAAACCAAGAAAATAAGAGAAATAAAGAAAAGGAAAGGAAAAAGGGAAAGAAAAGAGGAAATGAGTTTGGCTCAGGACCAAACCATCAAAGGTTTGAGGGAGGCTCAGAAAAACCATTGACGGTTACAACTTCAGAAAGCAGTTTAAGTGCCAAACCGTCGATGGTTTTGTCAAGCTCAAAAAAATCGTCTACAGTTTTCCTCTAGGCTAGGTTACTTAAGTGCGAAGTAATATGAAAATTTTATAAAAAAAATCATAACTCTCTCCCTATTTGTCTCTCTAAAAATCAGTGTTATGGTTCCCTCTCTCTCTCTATCTCTCTCTCTCTCTCTCTCTCTCTCTCTCTCTCTAGCCCTGAGAACTCTCTGCAAGTGCTCTTCGATCCTCTCTCCCTCCTCCCAGCATGTAGATCGTCATTCGTTGGCAGATTCGAGTGCCCAGGTCTTCGTGGTTTTGAAGGTTTTAGGCAGTTTCTTCAGGAATAGGTAAGGGGAATACATTATAGCATTTTTATCAAAATTATGAACCGATTAAAATTAAGTATATTATACGTATATGCCGTATTTGAATTTCTATATGATTTGGGTGTAAGGATTGGGCATTTTGAGTGTTTTACATGTTTGGGAATAACTAGGGGAGGTGGTTTTAGTGCCTCTATGTTAGGAATATGGCATGACTAATCAAATAGAATTTTGGGGAGGAAACAAACAGATCAGACCTAAATGAACATTTGGATAAAAATAACTCGTGTGGCATGGGATCAATTAACAGATAACCATATATGAAATTCCTATAAATTTTATGGTATGTTATTGTGAGTAAGTGGTGAGTATTAGCTGTGGATATTTGTGGAATACTGAAATATTGTGATTTAGGTGAGAAACTGTAATCATGGTGATAAATGTGAAATACTGGAATTGTGGGGTAATTGTGCAATGGCGAGTGGGATCTATTTATATTGGGTGTTCAGTATAGAAATGTTGTGTGAAGTTTATAATGTTGCAGACTATCCTATGTGGCCTATATGTATGTATATTGGGTGCTCTATATAGAAACATTGTGTGAAGTCTATACAAATGCGAATTAGCCTATGTGGCCTATATGTATGTATATTGGGTGCTCTATATAGAAACGCTGTGTGAAGTCTATACAGATGCAGACTAGCCTGTGTGGCCTATCTATTATTGGGGAGTGTGTGCCTATATAGATGTTGAGGTGGATGAAATGACTATAAATTGTGGCTTTGTGGTACTTACTTTATTAATTGTTTGTAATTACTGCCTTCTCAACTGTCTTAATTTGCTATCTTATATACTGTTTATATTTCCTGTTCTATCAACTATTAATTATTATTTGTTTATGTCGTAAAACCTTCGTTAGTAGATTCATTTGAGCTGCGCCATATTGTAAAAACTGCCAGCATGTCTATTCAATAATAATCTAAGGATTTAGTATAAAATAGAAAAAAAAAATAGATTGCATAACTCCTCTGCCACACATTAACAATAATGTTTTACGTCTTACTAAGAGGTGTCTCACCCCATTACAAATGTGAACTTTCAAAACCCTCAAGGAGTCGAGCCTAGGAGCTCCAGTGCAAGAAAGTAGACAATCTCGCCGAGGGTGAGTGCGAGCGGATGTTATTTCCTTATTTGGGTTTTTGTGTTGGTTGGGTTTTTGTTGGGGTGGATATATGTATGTATTCTGGAAACTCTAGTTCCCAAGTTGGGATTGTACTCTGGTAGTGTTAGTGGTGAAAATGTTTTTGCTTCTGCTGTGAATTTGTTCATCTACGAATAGTGATGTATGGACCCCACGGGTTTTTGATGTTATGCATATGTGGTATTTCTTTTGGAAATATGGTATCAGAGATGTATAGTTAATAGGTAATGATGATGTGTAATGTCGTTATTTATTTATATTTTATTCGTTTTCAGTAGCACTTCGGGCCCCACCGAGTCTGAGGCATTACAAATCTGGTGGGGGCAAATAACGTTTTAATTAACGACATTATAACGTGCCCTAAAGCATTTTCTAATCTGCAATATTTTCCTATATATATACTATGTTATATTTATGTTTATATACGTTATACACATAAAAGTTATAAAAGTTGTTGAAATTTTTTTTTTAAATATTTAATACAATATATAAAATATAATACAATTTTTTCAACTACTTTTCAAAAAAGTTTGCAATAATAAATTATTACAATTATATATAAATATATATATTTATATATATAAATACATAAACGCATGTAAATTTAATAAGTGTTCAACTTCCCATATCTTGTAAAATAAAGTATTTAAATTTTATAAAAATTTTACATTTTAAATTTTCATTCAATATTAGTATGGTCTATATCTATATTTTATTTTCTTTAATTAATTTTACACTTAAATTGGTCCATCGTATGTATATGTGTATACTATTTTTGAAATTTATAATGCTATTTATATAAATTTATCAATATTTGACAATTATGTTGAATAAATGATGTAAAATAATGTGTTAAATTCCGATATTATTGTTCAAAACTAATTGTCAAAGTATATATATATTTGGCACGAAGTATGATTTAATTTTATTAGTTATCATAATTTATTAATAAATATTTATTTGCAACTTATTTATCTCTAATATAGTTTTACTAGTTATCATAATTTATTAATAAATATTTTTTGGCAACTTATTTATCTCTAATATTATAGAGGAGATTCTCCTTTTGTGTCATCTTTCAAAAATATCAAATTTATCCCTATAACTACTAATGATTATTCTAAAATGCTCTTTTAACTACCTACAACTATCCTAAAATATCCATCGAATTTATTCTCATAACTACTCATAATTATTCCAAAACATCCCCATAAATGCCCTTAAACTATTTCATTTTTTATGATTTTCTTTACAATTTTTTTAAAAGTTTAAAAAAATAGAGTCATGGAGCACACACATAGTGTGTGGCCATGGCTTGTGCTATTATAAAAGGGATTCCTCTATTTATCTATACTACTATAGAGGGGATTCCCTTATTTGATATCATCTTTTGAAAATATCAAATTTATCCCTATAACTATCATTAATTACTCCATGATACTCCTTTAACTATCCACAATTATCCCAAAACACCCTTTTGATTATGTTAAATTTATCCCTATAACTATTCATAATTTTTCAAGACTCCTATAACTATTTTCAACTATCCTAAAATGTTTTTAAATTATTTAATTTTTATTATGAAAAATATGAATGTCACCCCATCATCCACCACTTCGATTTTTCCACTCCCAATAAATGTATTGTTGTCCATATTACCCTATAAAAAGGCACCTTACCCCTCATATTTGTATACACACATTGAATACTTGTATACACACTTGCATGCTTAAAGTAAGTAGGGTATATAGAAAAAAAAAAAAAGGAGAGATAAAGAGAAGAGAGATATCTTATACAAGGCTAGAGATATCTTGTACAAGGGTCGGTTCCAAATTATCTTGTAATTCCTCCCGAGATAGTGAAATTTTTATCTCATCCGCCCGTAGAGTAGGCATAGCCAAACCACGTAAATTTCTGTCTCGTCCCTATCTATTTTCCTGCATCTTTTATAATACATTATTAGCGCGAGACTCTAACTAACTGAGTTATTTCTTTAATTCTTATTTAATTTATTTATTTCTTGTAATTTTTACTCCATAAGAATATAATATTCTCCAGAAGAGAATGTTAATTATGGTGTAATCCCAAGAGGAGGGTGAATTGGTTATTTTAAAATTCTTTGAACCTATTTACCACTTAATCCTTATTTGTATATTTAACAAATCAATTTCAGGGACTTATGACAGAATTAAATTTATTTTATCAATGAGTTCTTTTTACCCAATTAATTGTGTGTAAAGTAATTCAACATCCACATGCAATGCAAATAATATAATGTAGTGCAGAAAGTAAAGAGTTAAGGGAAGAGAGAAGACAAACGCAATTTTTATGAGGTTCAACCAACTCGGCCTACGTCTTCGCCTTGAACAACCCACTCAAAGATTTCACTATAACCCCTGCTCCTTAAATTAAGACGGAGCTTCCCTTACAATCCGCTGCTTACAAGAGGTACAAATCCCTCCTAATACGCTACTTACAAGAGGCACAACTTCCTGCTAATCCGCTACTTACAAGAGGTATAGCTTCCTCCTAATTTGCTGCTTACAAGAGATATAGTTCTCTCCTCAAACCCCGATTCACAAGTCGAACCGTGAATACAATGAAATCGGTAAAACACTCAAAATTGCTTCCAACAAAAGCTAGTTAGTACAATTCAAATTCCTAATACATTAACATATGATGAAACTTGAAACTCAAAATGTATGAAATGATACAATCGTTTATGTATGATATGCTTCAACACACAAATCCCTATTTATCAAAACTTCCAAAATATTTGTATGAGCAATAGCTTTGAAGACGCAATGATCAATTATCAAATATGATCTTATTGAAAAAATGAGTCTTGAATAGTATAAGATCTAAATCAAAAACTTTCTTTCAAATGTTCAATCGCACCACGATCTTTGTAATATGCAAATATATATACGATAAGTGTACCAAAGATCAAAACAACCAATGTAATCTATTTCATAAAATATTCTTCAACAATATATGTATTTATGAACTCCAAGGATATCTAATCAAATGGATTTGTAATATTAAAAATATCAAGTCTTTGAATGGAAAAACTCACTTGAACCTAAAATATTTAATCAATAGCTAAAGCTCTTTTCAAGTGGTAATCTTATCAAAAATGATTTACTATATGCACACTCAAGATCAACTTCTTAACAAATATTCAAAGGTAGATTTTGCAATGATAAGCTCTATGAAAAATAGATATACTCTTGAATCAAACTATTCAACCAATAGCTAAAACCTTTCTCAAGTAATGATCTTGTCAAAAACAATATTTATATGTATATGCACACTTAAGATCAATCTATCTAATGATCAATAAAAAGTGATGAGATGAGAAACTCTTGAAAATATTAACTTGAATTACCAAACCTCAATACCACATTGAAAACAAGATGTATAAGTGATATCCCTTTTGATTTTTTGAGTTGATTTGCCCAAAGAAGGTGAATATAGATTGGAGTGCAGGCAATCGTATAGCAATACGTTCAAATCTTTCAATTTTCCTTCAATAAGATGTTCTCTTTTGTTCACGTTGATCTTCCTAACGAACTAGGGTTTAGATATTCAGTATATATAGTGTCTTACCCTTAGAATTGAACTCAACCGTTGGATTAAAGAAATATCTCGCAAGCCCTTTTAATAAAAATCAGATTTTTAAGTTTTCCCGCAAGTTCGGATGACTGAGGTCTAAGCCCAGGCGACTAAAGTACCTTAAAGCTTTGAAAAATTAACTTGGAATACAGGGTCAGGCGCTTAAAGTGAGGTTCAAGCTCCTGAAGTGACGAGTTCAGGCACCTGAAGTTCTAGGTTCAGGCAACCGAAGTGCCTCGGCCAGTTTCCGTGTTTCCCATTAATTCTTCAGGCTACCGAATTTAATTTTCAAGCGATTGAGGTTGAGTTGAGGCTATCGAAGTGCCATTTTTCTAGAATTTTCTTTTCTAATTTAAAAATCTGCTTTGCTCTCTTTTTTGGCTCTTTTATAAAAAAAAATTTTCAAGGTTTTAACAATATTTTTAAGTCCATGAATGTCCCCTAATGATGTTCATGAAATGCATGAATTTTAAGTCATTATAGGGTATATGTTGAGCCTTAAATTAAATCATACAAAAATGTAAATACATGAGTTCTAAGCACCCATTCCCATGATGTTCTTGAACTTTGCCGCTTGCATCTTGATTCTTGTACTCTTTAAGTTCCATGAATCTTGCCAAGATATGTATGTTTTACTTGATGGCTTCCATGACTCGTTATCCTTCCGTGCATGCTTAATATAGTTCATATTCACAAACTCAATGCACAGATCAAATACCAAGTGATTTGTCATTATCAAAACCGAATTGAACTCATAGAGTCAACAAAGAATATGTTTTTTGAAGTTTAAAGAGTACCAATCTCCAGAAGAGATGGTAAGATAGTCCTTCTGAAGAGGCAATATATTTAAATTTATCATCTACATATTTAATATCCTGAAAAGATAGACTACCTAAAAAGGCAATATATTTAAATCTTTCGTCCATATATTTAATCTCCCAAAGGGATAGACCTCCTGAAGAGGCTACATATCTAATCTCCAGAAGATATGGTAAATATTTACCTCCTGAGGAGGGTACATTTTAACCTCCCAAAAAGATGTTCAAATCGACCTCCTAAAGAGGTGAAACGTTTATCCTCCAGATGAGATAGTATATTTAACCTTCGGAAGAGATGGTAAATTATTACCTAATTTAATATTGTAAATTGGAATCATACTCCTGGATAGTACAAATTGAGAAAAATAAAATAATGTTCCTGAAGAAACATATTTAAGTACCCCAAAAGGGTAGAAATAATATTATATTATTATCTCAGTTTTATTTCAGTTTTTTATATTTTGTTTTCTGAATTATCTAATTATTGTTAATTTATCGAACCTAAGTAAAGTTGAATTTATTCCCCTTGAAATCAAAGGCAATAATTATTTTTCATAGTTTCTTGATGTTGATATTTGCCTAAATGCAATGAACTTGAAAAATATTATTTTAGATGGAAATATTGCATCCCTACAGAATCGCGCAAAAGTTATTATCTCCATCCGTCATTATTTCGATGAAGAATTAAAGACTGACTACCTCACTGTTAAAGATCTACTTATCCTATTAAAAAATTTAAAGGATATATTTGACTTTCAAAAAATTGTGATTTTACAAAAAACTCGATATGAATAGTTGCACTTGAGGTTGCAAGACTTTAAAACAGTCGGTGAATATAACTCAACTCTGCATTGATTAGCTCAAAACTAAAATTATGTGGTGAAAATATTACTCATGAAGACATGCTAAAAAAAGAACTTTTACTACTTTCCATCCCACTAATGTGCTCCTACATCAACAATATAAGGAGAAGAAATTTACTAAATTTTCTGAACTTATATAATGTCTTCTTGTTGCTGAGCAAAATAACGAGCTTTTGATGAAAAATCGCCAAACTCGTCCAACTAGTTTGACCCCGTTCTCTGAAGTGAATATGAATACATCTCATGGTCAAGGACGAGGTTATGGGCATGGTCGTGGCTGTGGTCGACATAATCATTGGCATCAACGTGAGGTTACAATCCCCCATAAGCGGGTAAATGATCAAAATCAGCAACACGAGCAACATGAAACTGAATGTTACAGATGCGGAGGAAAAGGTCATTGATCGCGTACTTGTCGTAGGCCCAGACACTTGGTAGATCTATACCAATCATATATAAAAGAAAAGGAAAAGAGTAAAGAAGTTGAAACAAATTTTGCTAATAATGTTGTTCCAATAGATCTTAATATTGGGTCATCCAACTCTGTTTATCTTGATGTTGCTGATTTCCTGGTAAATCAAGATGAAAATAATGATGTAATATTTTAAGATATAAAGTAAGTAATATTATATTTTGATTTTAATAAATAAATTATTGTATTTATTGTTGCTATGATCAATTATAACAATGGGTTTTTAAAATATGTGTTGTAGTGTGAATTGTATTAAAGTTTTGATCGATTCTAAGATGTCTATGGAAGAAGTTTGTTTAGCTAATAGTGCTACAATGCACACAATTTTTCGAGATAAGGAAATATTTCCATTACTTGAATATCTTCTACAAATGTTAGTACAATATGTGGTTCTACAAATTTGATTGAAGGCTCTAGAAGAGCTAATGTAAAGTTACTCAAAGGTACTTTATTACAAATTGATGAAACTTTATATTCCAGAAAATTCAGAAGAAAACTATTAAGTTTTAAAGATTTAAAACTCAATGAATATCACATTAAAACTACAAATGAAACTAGTAAAGAATTCCTTTATATTATTTTTGTTGTTTCTAGGAAGAAACAAATTTTAGAAAAACTACCAACTTTATCTTCTAGATTGTATTATACAAAGATTAAAGTAATTGAATCATATAATGTCTTGCACTAGAAGTTCAATGACTCAAAGTTATTTACACTTTGACATGATCGTCTTGGACATCCTGGAGATGTAATAATGCGAAGAATCATTAAGAATTCACATGGTCATACACTAAAGAACCAGAAGGTTTTTTTATCAAATGATTTCATGTGTACTGCTTGCCCTTAGGGGAAATTAATTTTCAAATCATTTGTTTCAAAAGTAAGTCTTGAATTTCTCAGTTTCTTATAGAGGATTCATGGTGATACGCGGGCTAATACATACACCATCTAGACCAGTTAGATATTCCATGGTCTTAATTGATGCATCTATTACATGATCACGTGTTTTTCTACTTTGTACTCATAATATTGCATTTTCTAGACTTCTTTCTCAAGTGATTAGATTACAAGATCATTTTCCCGATTATCCAATTAAATCAATTCATTTGGATAATGCTGGTGAATTTACATCTCAAACGTTTGATAACTATTGCATGTCAGTTGGAATAGATGTTGCACATCTCTTTGCTCATACCCATATACAAAATGGTTTAACTGAATCTTTTATTAAGAGATTTCAACTCATTGCTTGAACTTTGATTATGAGAACCAAATTGCCTTTATTTGTTTGGGGATATGCTATTCTTCATGTTGCATGTTTAATTCGTATAAGGCCAACTGCTTACAATAATCTTTCACCCATGCAATTTGTTTCTAGGCAACAACCTGATATTTCTTATTTAAGAACTTTCAGTTGTGTAGTATATGTTCCTATTGCCCCTCCTCAAAGACTAAAATGGGTCATCAACGTAAACTTGGTACCTATGTTGGTTTTGATTCCCCTTCTATTATTAGATTGTTAGATAATATATTTCACTAAGGGAGTCTTTGTTCTTATATTAGGTTTAGGTTTATATTCTCATGTAATTTGTCTTTGTATTGCCTCTTTGATATACATAACAAGGTTGGCCTGTGCGCAGCCTCTCTCTCTCTCTCTCTCTCTCTCTCTCTCTCTCTCTCTCTCTCTCTCTCTCTCTCTCTCTCTCTCTCTCTCTCTCTCTCTCTCTCTCTTTGTAATTGCACCTTGCATGGAAGTATAAATCTTTCCATGGTATCAGAGAAGTTGATCTTCTTCGTGAATATTCGTTGCTAGGTGGTCATTCGGAGCTCTCGCAGACATCAGACGTCGTCGTCATTCAGACCTTCCTCTTCGCACTGAAGTCGTTGTTGTGGTCGTTCGGAGCTTTCGCAAATGCCATCATCGTTCAGACCTTCCTCCCTACACTGAAGTCCTCGTCGTTCTAATGGCACTTTACGAATACTGCATCTCTACAATTCCTTTTTAATTTCTCTAGTTTGATTTCTCTAGAATACCGCCGACCCTGCTGAAGTCATTCACAATTTGGCATCTGAATATTGCATCTCTAAAACTCACGTCTTCCCAGCCGAAGCCCTACACGGTCCTTAATTTCAATCCCCTATACCTCAAGTCCACAACTAGTTTCTGTGTTTTTCTTGGTGACTCTCTCATTTCCTAGAAAAGCAAGAAGCAATCTGTAGTTTCTCATTCTTCTACTGAGCCTGAGTATACTACCATGGCTTCAACTACTACTGAAATAGTTTGGTTGAGTTGGTTACTTACTGACATGGGTGTCTTACTTGCTAAACCCACTCCTATCTATTGTGACAACACGAGTGCTATTCAAATTGCTCATAACTCTGTCTTTCATTAACGCACTAAGCATATTGAAATTGATTGTCATATTATAAGTCATCATCTTTACCTTGGTACCATCTCTCTCCCATTCATTTCCTATACCATGCAGTTGGTTGACTTCTTTACAAAGTCCCACACTATTAGTCGTTTCTAGTTTCTACTCGGCAAACTCTCGATGCTTCTTGGTGCGCCATTGTGAGTTTGAGGGGGGATGTTAGATAATATATTTCACTAAGGTCATTTTAGTCTTTGTTCTTATATTAGGTTTAGGTTTATATTCTCTTGTAATTTGTCTTTGTATTACCTCTCTGATATACAAAATAAGGCCTGCGCGCAGCGCCTCTCTCTCTCTCTCTCTCTCTCTCTCTCTCTCTCTCTCTCTCTCTCTCTCTCTCTCTCTCTCTCTCTCTCTCTCTCTCTCTCTCTCTTTCTCTCTAATTGCACCTTGCATGGAAGTATAAATCTTTTCATAGATATCTTGAACCTTTAACAGTTGATTTGTTTAAAGCACGGTTTCAAGATTGTCATTTTGATGAAGCGGTATTCCCTACATTAGGGAGAGCAAAATCAGTGCCTAAAGCACAACATGAAATCACATGGAATGTCATGAGTTTATCGCATTTAGATTCTTGCACAAATCAAAGTGAACTTGAAGTTCAAAAGATTATACATTTGCAAGAGGTTACAAATCAATTACCAGATTTTTTTTTTAGATACCTAGGCCATATTAAAATCTCATAAACCTGCTGCAAATATTCTAGTATGTATTGATGTCCCTGGAGGACAACAGCCAGCTAATGAATCTAAACCGCAAGTTAAGCATGGAAGACTTGTTGGTGCAAAAGATAAAACTCTCAGAATGAGAAAAATGAAATTTGTAAACACTCTAGAAGAGATTATAGAGGTGGATAGTCCATTTGACAGTCACAAACTTGTTTCTACTGAAAATGAAATCCCTATTATGGAACCTCCTAAAAAGGAATCTCCTAAAGAGAAAACTCGTGAAGAGAAATCCCTTGAAAATAGGAAAGTACTTGAAAATAATAATGAGATTTCAATTCATTACACAGGATAAATATGTGATAAAAATAAAGTTGTTGTAAACAACACATTTGCATATGCAATAGCTACTAACATTACAAGAAGTAATGAGAATCCTAAACCCAAATTTGTTAATGAATGTCGATATAGAAGTGATTGGCCAAAATGGAAAGAGGTTATCACATCAGAATTAAACTCTCTATCATAAAAAAAAAGTTTTTAGACCTGTAGTTTAGACACCAGAAGATGTCCAACCCGTTGGATACAAATGGGTATTTGTGCGCAAGCAAAATGAAAATAATGAAATTACTCGATATAAAGCAAGACCTGTGGCACAAGGTTTCTTGCAGAAAGCCGAAAATGATAATAAGGAGACATATTCTCCCGTAATTGATGGAATCACTTTTAGATTCTTAATTAGGCTAGCAGTCATTGAACGACTGAGCATGCGTCTTATGGACATAGTAACAGCATACCTATATGGATCGTTGGATAATGAAATTTATATGAAAATCCCTGAAGAATTTAAATTGCCTAAAACAAAACTCATAAATTTATAGTCAATTAAACTCCAACATTCTTTATATGGATTAAAGCAATCTGGACGCATGTGATACAATCGATTATGTGAATACCTTGTAAAAGAAGGTTTTATAAATGATATAATTTGTCCATGCATTTTTATTAAAAGATCAAAATCTAGATTTGCTATAATAGCTATTTATGTTGAAGATTTGAATTTAGTTGAGACTCCTAAAGAGCTCACTAAAGATGCTAATTATTTAATGGCAGAATTTGAGATGAAAGATTTAGGAAAGACAAAATATTGTCTTGGGCTACAAATTGAACATGTAAATGGTGAAGTTCTTGTTCATCAATCTAAATATACTGAAAAGGTATTAAAGCAATTCTACATGAACAAAGTTCATCCTTAGGGATCTCCAATGATGGTGCGATTACTTGATGTTAAGAAGGATCTATTTCGACCTTATGATGAGGAGAAGGAACTACTTGATCCTGAAGTACCATATTTAAATGTTATCGGCTCTTTGATGTGTTGAGAATGGTGTATTCCCAAGAGGGGGTTGAATTGGAAATTTAAAACTTCCTAGGTCAAATCCACAACCAGTATAGCATAACCTAGGGTCTTTCAAAATAGATTCCAATTCTCACAAATAAAAGAGTATGCAAATATTTAAAACAAATAAAGCAATCACAACAGTTCAAGTATTAACATACATGTGCATAAATTAAAGTGTAGAAACTAAATAAGGGCCGACACACAATTTGTTATCAGGGTTCGGCCAATACGCCTACGTCCCCTGTTGACTTGATAGGTCATACCCGGTTTTGATAATGACAAGTACTCTTGGTATTTGATAACTTTCGAGTTTGTGTGCAGGTATATAATTAGTAGATCAACTAATGGTACATGAAGACTCAAAGTCTAAAGACCCCAAAGACTTCTTTTGTTGTAGTTTATATTATATGCGTCTGTAATAGTAATTAGGATATCGGTCTGTAATAATCTATGCATGTCATGCATGTAGATTTTGTAAGCTCAAAAAGATCTGTTGACTCTACGAGTCCAATCTTGTTTTGATAATGACAAATCACTTAATATTTGATCTGTGCATTGAGTTTGTGAACAGGACTTACATTAAGCATGCACAGAAAGATAACGAGTCATGAAAGCCATAAAGTAAAGCTGATACATTTTAGAAAGCACCATGAAACTCAAAGAGTACGAGAATCAAGATGCAAGCGGCAAAGTTCAAGAATATTTTGGGAATGGGTATTTAGAACTCATGTACTTACATTTTCGTATGATTTAATTTGAGGCTCAATATCACTTAGAATGATTTTAGGATTCATACATTTCATGTACATCATTAGGAAACTCTCATGGACTTAGAAATGTTCTTAAAATCATGAAAAATATGTTTTATAAAAGACCCAAGAAAAGGAGCAAAACATAATTTTAAATTAGAAAAGAAAATTTGAGAAAAAGGGGACTTCGGTAGCCTGAACTCAACCTCAGGCGCCTGAAGAATTTCTTCGGTAGCCTGAAAATTAAGTTCGGTAGCCTGAAGAATTAAATAGGAAAGACAGAACCTGGCAGAGGTACTTCGGTCGCCTGACCCTAGAACCTCAGGCGCCTAAAGTTTCACTTCGGGAACCTAAATCCCACTTCGGTTGCCTGAACCTGCGGGAAACTTAAAATTCAGATTTTTATTAAAAAGACTCACTAGCTATTTTATTGATCCAACGGCAGAGATCAATCCTAAGGGTAATATACTATATATTATGAATATTTAAACCCTAGAGAAGAGGTTAGACACATAAGAAAGAGAAGAACACACCCTGTTGCAAGAACGTTGAAAATCTACTCCTAGTGCTATACGATTGCCTACACTTCAATCTCTATTTTTCAAGCTTGGGCAAATCAACTCAGATTCTCAAAGGGAATTTATTTACTCTACTGTACTTCAATCTAGTATTGAGATTTGATTTTTCAAGTTGTTAGTCTTACGAACTTTTCATCTCATCTCATTGCTTATTTTTCACTAGCATTGGAAAAGTTTTGATCTTGAGTGTGCTTATTCGTATAAAAATTAATTTTTGAGGAGATCATTACTTGAGAAAGGTTATTTAACTTGGTTGATTGAATTTTGATTCAAGAGCATATAAATATACATATATTTTTCAAAGAGCTTATTATTGAAAAACCTACTTTGATTAAAAAGGTGATCTTAAAAGTATCTATACATATACATAGCTATTTTAAACAAGATCATTATTTGATTTAAATGTGTGTTTTCTAAAAGATTTATATTTTAGATGTATTAAAGCTTGATTAAATATCCTTGGTACTTATAACCATACAATTAATTGAAGGATATTTTCTGAAAATTAATATACTCAAATTGTGATTGAATACATCAACTAAAACTTTGTGATTTTGATTGAGTTTGTATTCAAGACAAAGTTTTTTATTAACTAGCTCACATCAAACATACTTGTGCATCTTTATAAAGTGAATCAAGAACCCTAGTTGACTCCAAGGCATTTCAAATATCTCTTTCCTTGGAAGTTGTGGTTAAATAGGGATTTATGTGTTGAAGCATATCATACATAAAACGATTGTATCGTTTTTCGTACATTCATGAGCTTCAAGTTATATCATATGTTAATGTGCTAGGAAATTGAATTGTATTCACAAGCTTTTGTTAGAAGCATTGTTTTGAGTGTTGTTTTCCAGATTCTATTGTATACACGATTCGGTGTGTGAACCAGTGTGTGAGGAGAGAGATGTATCTCTTGTAAGCAGCAAAGTAGGAGGAAGTTATGCCTCTTGTAAGCAGCGGATTGTAAGGGAAGCTCCATTCCACTTTGAGGAGCAAGGTTTTAGTGAATCCTTGAGTGGTTGCTCAAGGCGAGGACGTAGGCCAAGTAGGCTGAACCTCGTAAAACTGTGTTTGTCCTCTCTCTTCCCTTCACTCTTTATTTTCAGCATTGCATTTAAATTGTGTATATTGCATGCATAGATTGAATAGCTGTACACATACATAATTGAGTAACAAGAAGTTGTTGGTAAATTTATAAGAAGAATTTAAGAAGTAACTAAGTGCTTTAGAGTTTTTTTATTACCCAATTCACCCCCCCCCCCTCTTGGGATTACACCTAATTCAACAAGATCGTAGTTTGACCATAGGGACCGAATGACTTTAGGGCACCCTTCAGTCGACCGACACCAAGTTTTTAGGCGTACTTGAAAAGACCCTAGGTTCCTACACATTGTGCACAAAGTCCCCATAATCACTTACATTATCAGGGGAAAGAATTGAAATAAAATTGGACAAAATAGGGAAAGTATGAGTGAGCTCGGGCGACCGAACCCTAGGTAAACAATCACCTTAGGCGCCCAAACTATTGAGAAGTCAACAGTTTGACCATGCTTCGGGCAACCGAACATATTTTTTAGCATATCTCCCTCAAGCACCCAACTTGTGCCAGGTTCCTTTTCAACTACCCAGGCGCCCGAACGATCACATTCAAAATAGGGCTCAGGCGACCGAATTGGCTAGTTCGGTTAACCGAACCTAGGACCGGGCACCCAAACCTATGAACAAATATTTCTGAATTTTGTTTGGGCTATCGAACCTATTCTCAGGCTATCGAACTAATTTAAAGGACATTTGTAACTGTGTCTGTTCAGGTGACCGAACCACGGTTCCGCCACCAGAACCTCGCCGGGTTAAAAATAATTTAACTACGGTAAATTGAGTTAATTTGGGTTAATACTCCCTAAGCATTTTAGAACTTTTCTAATAATACCCTATAGGTCCTAAACGGTTATATTTTGGTCTTGCCATTATATATGGTTTCATTTGTGCGGATTAGGGGGTGATTAGTAAAAAATCATTAACAAAAATCCTCTCAATTTCAAAATTATATTCTTGCCCAAATACTATCATAACTCTATTCCCTTGATATATTTTAGTATTGTGAGAGCATATTGGTTGTGCCAGTGTACATTAGGTATTGCTAATACTCCCATTATTCTTGTTTGATTGATTTATTTATTTTTGGAGAGTTAGCAAAGTTTATCCCACTGATTTGAATATAATAAATCTTGTGTTGGGATAACTAGCAAGCTTAGGATATTTGCATTGTTATTGCAAATGTCCCATAACTTTGATTTTTTTGTGCAAAATATTTTTCTACAAGTTCAAACATTTTCAAACTACTTTTGTACTCATTACATTGAAGGAAAATATTTTGAGCTAGTTTGACTACTTGATAAACATCTTTGAAACCCTGATTTGCTATTGAGATTTCATTTAGCTTGTTTCAAAGATACAACTTGTTTAGAACACTCTTGAGCATATTAGTGATCATATCTTGTTGAGTGTGTCTTGCATGAAAATATACATCACTGAGCTTATATTTACCTACATTGTTGATGTGTATGTGATTGCGCGTATTGGGTACATATCTGCTTTACATGAAAGTATAATCATTGTACCAGCTAATTGTGATACTGTTGTATTCCAGGCGTGGCCTAAGGGGGTTTGATCTAATCTGGAATGATCAGGTTGGGGTTAACCTTGTGAATTTGACCTAGGGTCTTCTCCGCCCCGCAAGGAGATTTTGTAAAGGTTGAGTTCAGCCATGTGCTAATTGACCTAGTTGTATTAGGTGTCGCTCCACCCATTAAGTGAGCCATTAGTAGAATCTTCGGGCTTGCGAGCTAGAGGTGGGGACATAAACACAGTTGGTCAAACCCCGATAACATATCATGTGTCTGTTTATATTTCCGCACTTTACATTTATCGCACGTGTATGTTATAGTGTGAATGATGCGCATGATTTAAATTTCTGCATTAAATATTTATCGGCGCATTTGGGATTGCATAGAAAGACCCTAGGTTATGATATTCTTCTAACATCTGGTTTAACTTAGGAATAAGTTTTAGAAATTCCAATTCACCCCCCTTCTTGGGAATACACCAAAGTTAACATCCCCACCTCAAGCTAACAAGCAAGAGGATTCCACTATCCTTTACCCACTTACGGGTGGAGCGGCACCAATTACAAACCTCCTCTCTTTACTGGGCGAGAGAATACCCCAGGTCAGATTACAGGGAAGTTCAACCTTTTCAACCACACCTTAAAAAGGTGTACTTGGTTTTCTTAACCAGGTCTAAATCATCTGGTGCTTTCTTAACCAAGTCTAAGCAATCTGGTGCTTTCTTAACCGAGTCTAAGCAATTTGGTGCACGTTATAGGCCAGTGCAATCCTCTTTCAATCACACGTCGAGAATATTACAGTAATCAAATATTTGTGTACAAGAAATGTGCTTCTATATTAAGCAAATGATGTACAACAATAAAACACAATATGCACTCACGTATGATATGAATATAAAGCTCAATGTGAGTATGTGTATTTTTCAACAATATAATGCAATCTTTGAATAAGAATGTATATATGATGAAAACTCTTACCCCAATAATATTTTCTCCCAATATGTTGTTCAAAGAAAAAATAGGAGAACTTAGGGTTTGCTTTCAAGCGATCTTGCAATAAAGATATTATCTAGGAAAAACACAAATTGCAAAAAGACTTCTCAAGCACAAGATATATTCGTTAAAATATGTGCTTAAGTCTTCTAAAAAATAACCCAAGAAACTTTCTCAAAAATGATATATGAAAGTATGGTTCATTGAAAACTTGGGTTACAAGCTCAAAATAATTTTTGCAAATAAAGCATATGAGCTTATGAATCTTGCAATGAACGTGCAAGATTCACTAGCAAAAACTAAGTTTTCTCCAAAGATATTTATCAATGAAATATATGGAGAAACTTTATATTTACTCTTAAAAAGAATGATTTGAAAAATGAATAACAATGAGAGTAAATGATTTGTAATACAAAATATATGCCCAAGATAAATGCTCTCCAAAAGAAAATTTTCAAATAATAAGTGTAGGAGAGTGTAAAAATGAATAAGAATCAAAAATATTTTTGGGAGGATTTTCTCTCTAATCTCTTGATTAAAAAAATGAGTTATGAGGGGGTATATTTAGAGTTCCCTAAAAAACTTACCGCTAGGGACATGCTTGGCATTTTTCAATTTGTTTAATGAAAAATTAAGTATGATTAGCATTGAAAAATTAAGTCAACCCAAGAGGTTCGGTCAGATGACCTTCAGTGTTGGTCGACTGACTACACACAGCAATTTTGAAATTTGAAACAGGTTCGGTTGGCTGTGGATGGCATCGGTAGGCTGGCCAAGGCAATTTTTTGAGCCTTCATAGGTTCGGTCGCCCAGTCTTAAAGCTGGTTTGCCGATTCATGAACATCGGTCGGCTGATACATATTTTAATTAAAATGGTCGATCATCCAAGGCATAATAAACAAGCCAGAATACAAGGTCGGTTGGGCGAGCTAACTATAACGCTATAGGGTCGGTCGATCGAGACTTTTTAATTAAGCCAAAAAAGGCAACGTCGGTCGACCAAAGTCTTTGTCAAGTTCATTTTAGCCATAATTTTTTACCCTAACCGATTAGTTATTAAGAAAAGGTTTTTCTATGAAAAGTGTTGGTCCCTAAGGTCTGTCTACGGTCATTTGATCTTTTCATTCACGTCATGCATGCCATACATTATTACAGACCAAAACAAAAACTAAAATGCATTTACAAATAAATTCTATATGTTTTCTTTCTTCTTTGCTCTTTTGTCTTCAAAGGAGTGCGCCAGATTGTATAGTCTTCAAGTTCCTCCTAGCTTCCATGATTCTTCACTCTTATGAGTGTGTTAAGATATAAACCTGCTCAAACACTTAAACACACATAAGATCCTTATGCTTTGTCAACATCAAAATAGGGATCAGATTCAAAAAGTCAACATAATGTATCTGGTCAATTGTACAAGACTCGACACTGCATTTTTTGTAAATCTACTAATAAGATATAACTCTGCTCCTACTCGATGAAACTGGAATGGAATTAAGCACATTATATGCTATTTGAGATGTACATCTAATTTGAGTCTATTCTACTCATTTGATTCCAAATCTCAACTAGTAGGATATGCAAATACTGAATATCTATCTGATCCTCACAATACTAAATCTCAAACTGAATATGTATTTCTTTACAGAAAAAACTGTTATATCTTGGAAATCAGTAAAACAGATGATTACAGCATCATCCTCCAATCATTCTAAAATACTAACTATCCATGAAACTAGTGGAGAATGCGTGTGATTTAAATCAATAATTTCTCATACCCAAACAAATTGTGATATTCAATCAATGAAGGATATTCCAATAGTTTTATATGAAAACAACGCTACATGTATAACTCAATTAAGAGGAAAATACATAAAGGGTGACTAAACAAAATATATCTCTTTAAAATTCTTCTATACACATAAACTCTAAAAATATGGTGATGTAGATGTTCAGCAGATCTGATCAAGTGATAATCTATCAGATTTGTTCACCAAAACTTTACCTACACATTCAAGAAATTAGTTCATTTCATCAAAATGAGATATTTTAAAGATTTTAACAGAAGAAGTTAATATATGGGTGACATCTAAGGGGGAGTGTTATGAAAAATATGAATATCACCTCATCTTCCACCACTTCAATTTTTCCACTCAAATAAATGTCTTGTTATCCATATTGTCATATAAAAGGGAGCCCTACCCCCTCACATTTGTATACACACATTGCATGCTTGTATACACTTACATATTTAAAGTAAATAGGGTATATAAAAAGAAGATGAGAGATAAATAAAAGAGAGATATCTTATACAAGGCTGGAGATATTTTCTATAAGAATTGATTCCAAATTATCTTATAATTCTTTCCAAAATAGTGAAATTTTTTATTCCATCTGTCCGTAAAGTAGGCATAACCGAATCACATAAATTTTTGCATCATTAGAAAAAATAAAAAGTCGTAGACCACGTGTGCATGGAATTTTTTCCTATTTTATTATTATTTAATAATAATATATTAAATAATACTACGTTTGGAAAAAAAAAAACTTCTCAATTGTTCACGTAATTTTGCTGCTTTGTCTAACAAGATTTAAATGACAAACGGTATTTGCTGACTGACACGTGGTACCAAATCTCATGGAATGGCTATGGCGAGATTTGCATGGACGCATACTCTCCCCCGCAACGTGTTTGTCCTCTCCCCTTGGCCACGGTTCCGCTGCTACGGGTGGCGAAGTCGTCGTCGTTGTTGATGGTGGCCGAGAGGTTGGATCAGGCAGAAAAGAACATCCATCCCATCTCCACATCTTCTCGCTCTCGTCACTGCACGTATCTGAATGAGCCCCTTGTCTCACCATCGCCGGACTCAGTTTCTTCCCTGAAAAACTCATCTGAAGTTAATTTCACAGCCAGAGTCTTCAATAAAGATAATTCGAAACTCATGCCATGATATTGATTAACAGGGGGGGAAATAGAAAAGAAAATCAGACCAGTTACAGAAATTCACAAAGGAAAAACTATCTCAAGCTAGCATTAGAAAGGCATCGAAAACAAAAATTAATAAGTATGTCCAGGCACTTCAATTGTTCAACGACAATCGAACACCAAAATCTCTGAATTTGATTGAACTCAAGAGAAAATTCAATCATTATTTGTATCTGAATACAAGGAATCACCCAATAGTACCCCTGTATTGATGAACACCTGCATTCAACAAAAACATAATTTCTTCATGTTAGCCCCTTGCCCTTCATTTATTAATTCAATATTTACAGGTGAAAATCATAAGATTGTAGAATTGATTGCTTCATTGCTTCATAATCGATTCATGCTACGGTTTCAAATTCAAATACATTTTAGAAAAGCATGTTATTATCATGGAGCTGAAAGTGTTTTAATTACTGGTTGTAACAAATGCACTCTGTTTTTGTACTCTGTTTTTAAGAGTATTTTTTCAAAGCCACCAATGAATAGCCGCCTACCTCAGGAAATGAAGTGAGGAATCCGCGGGAAGAGGCCGGAGCGACCTCGGCAGTGTAAACGGGAGCTATCATGAGAGCGTAACGGAGATGCCGCCGGCTAAGAAAGTGGTGTAGCGGCGGTCGATCCAGTCGGAGGTGCGGCCGGCGGCGGCTGAGCCGATGAGAGGGTACAGGTTGATGATGCCGGAAATTACTTCGATCTGAACGTCGCTTATTTTAAGGTCCTCTTTTATATATATAGCCGCTCCATTCATCACTCCAATATCTGAAAATTTACAATCAATTAGAAAGCTAAGACACAGTTTTCAATTTCCCAAGCAAGACTTTTACTCCAGATTTTTTTTTTTTTTTATTCAGAAATCAAAAAAGAAATTTTTCAACAGTATATTAAAGAGATCTGCTCAAGATTAGAAATGCATGATGCTTCGGATTGGTAGCGAAGGAAAAGAAGAAGCTACTTTTCCGAGAAAAGGCTTTTTGGGGAAAGAAAAAAAAAATCCATTTTCTGTCACATCTCAGCTGCAAGGAAGAAGATTAGATCAAAAGAAGAACTAAACTTGAGCTTGAACTTGTTGAGAAGTGATCCATGACTAACAATCACACAAGCAAAATTACGGAACACAAATACGAGACTAGATTTACATGGTTCAGTCCACTGTGACCTATGTCCACGGGAGAGTACAAAATCCACTATAATCGTCGGGAAAAATATACAAGGAGAAGGAGAAGGCTACTGTCCTCAACTCCTCTCTCACTCTTACTACAAGGATTCACTCTGTTTCACACACAGCTCACCACACCTCTCTGCAACACAGCTCTCTGCACGCACGCACACACAGCTCTCTGCTGCACACAACAGAGCACCACAACTCACACAATCTGCTGCAACTCACCACACACTGTCACACACAATTACACATATATATACACACATATAGGAGAGGAAAGAAGTCAAGTAAGGCTACTACAAATCAAAGATGGTAGGCAAATTATTGGTGGTCGTCTATCTCCAGCTTCAACAATTGCGGCTGGGTGGTGCGGCTGCCGAGACCCATACGAGTCACATCTCCTAACAATCTCCACCTTGGCGAGTATCAATTCCCAAGTCCACAGCTCCACCTTGATACGAACTCGATCAAGGCAAATCTTCGTAACTTGGTTCAAACGTCTGAACCATGCAAAGAATACCGCCTTCTTCATTGGCAAACCGAACTTGTCTGTTCGTTTCCGACAACGTACAACTATCATCATTTGAAGTCAAACCACCAACCACTATGGTTCCCATCAACTTATATATCCTACGAGACTCCTTTCTAGTAAATATCATTGAGTCACATCATGTCACATCCATAGCTCCACCTGCGACAGAGATTTGGCAACCCTTAGAATCCAACCGACTAAGGGAGATCAAATTTCTTCGCATCCTTAGAACGAAGTTAACGTCATCCAAAATACAAACCGCTCCAACAAGCGTCTTTAGCTTCACAGATCCAATCCCTTTGACATCGCACGAAGACCCATCACCAAGTGATACCGTACCGCAAACTTCTTTTAAAGAATGAAAAAATTCTTTCTTAAAGCAAACATGAACTAAACTCCCAGAGTCCAAAACCCATCCATCATCATCTGGACTGCCATGAGCATTCATGTTCTTTCTCATCAATTTATGACATTCTCTTTTCATATGGTCGTGCTTCTTGCAGTATTGGCACTGCACATTTCTTCGACTGTTTTGTCGATGTGAGCTGCTTGCTGTTACAAGGACCTCGTCATTACTATGCCATGTGGCATGCTCCGATACATTGACACCGCCCCGTGTCTTCTTTTCTTCTTCGTATCTTTTTCGATCTTCACAGTCCCTTTTGAAGTGGACCTTTTTATCACGCCAATAACATACGACCTCCGAGCTTTCAATCTTTGCTTCTTCCTTGTCTCTCACTATTAGCTACCAAATCTTGCTCACGAGACGCCACAATCGGCTTTCTTAACGTCTCAGAATCTTGAAGTGATGCCATCACATCATCCAACTTCAAGGTATCCTTCCCCTCGAGCAACGCAGTTACCAGACCATCAAATGAAGCTGGTAGAGACAACAATAGTAGAAGCGCCTTATCTTCTTCATTAATCTTTTCGCCGAGGCTCAACAACTGGGTCAAAATCTTGTTGTAATCATTTATATGATCAAAAAAACTGCTTCCCTCGTTCATTTGAAGTTGATAAAGTTTCTTCTTCAGAAACAATTTATTGGTAAGGGACTTTGACATATACCTTTGCTCCAGTTTCTTCCAGAGCTCCATCGGTGAGGTTTCGTCTAACATCGAATATTTAACTTCATTTTCTAGACACAATCTAATTCGGTCCAATCATCATCTTTGATAGCTTCTTCCCGATCAACGTTTGATCAAGCCTTGATAAACCAAAATATCCTTCACTGTGCTCTGCCATAAACTGAAGTTGTCCTGCCCATCAAACTTCTCTACCTCAAACTTTGAAGTGCCAATTACTACAATTATGCTCCGAATCTCACTAAACGGACACTGCCAATGGCTCTGAAACGGCTGAAAACCTTAGATATGGTTCAAACCGCTTGAAAAACTGACCCGAAATGGCTCTGAAAAGTCCGGTCAAACTTTTGGTCAAATTGGTCAACAAAAGTCAACTCTTTGTTAACTTTAACGGAATATTCCCTGTGTTAACGAAATATTCCTAACGGTGTTAACGGCCACTAACATCGTTACTGACGTTGTCTGCTGAAATGGCGTCGCGGTCCCCACCTGCTGACGTGTCCTAGGGCCCACCTACTGATGTGGCACTTGGGCCCACCTCCTATGGGGCCCACCTCCTGTGTGGCCCACTTGATGAGGTGGCACTGGGACCCGCCTACTGACGTGGCACTATACGGACTGCTGACGTATCACTGTCCTCCGCTAACATGGCTACTGACTGTGTAGCTGACTCAACGCTGACGTGGCGGGATGATAAGGCCTAACACTTGCTGACTCAGCGCTTACGTGGTTGCTGACATCAGCATCTTCAACCTCCAGACGTGAGCTGAACTTTCTCCGGCGCGTGAGAGCGCATAGCAATGCGGTCTTTCCACCAGTGGGGTGTGGGAGCGCGTGGGAATGTGATCTTTCCGCCGGTGGCGCGTGGGAGTGCGTGGCAATGTTGTCTTTGCGCCGGTGGTGCGTGCGGATTCTTCTGAGCTCCGTTCAAGCTCCGTTTACCGTCGTTGGCTTCGTCTCAACGAGAGGAATCTTGTGGTGGTCTCAAAACCGAGTTTCGAGCTACTGTGCAGAGGCTCAAACCTAGGAATTTTGCTTCAATCCGATAATTTTGCTCCAACCTCGCTTTGATACCATTTGTTGAGAAGTGATCCACGAGCAACGATCGCACAAGCAAAA
Source organism: Malania oleifera (assembly GCF_029873635.1). Classification (NCBI taxonomy): domain Eukaryota; kingdom Viridiplantae; phylum Streptophyta; class Magnoliopsida; order Santalales; family Ximeniaceae; genus Malania; species Malania oleifera. Next base: position 20,723,130 of record NC_080419.1, on the reverse strand, counting down.
TTACGCAATATAAATACGAGACTAGATTTAGGTAGTTCGGTCCACTGTGACCTAAGTCCACGGGAGATTACAAAATTTACTATAATCGCTAAGAGAAATATACAAGGAGAAGGAAGAGGCTACTGTCCTCAACTCCTCTCTCACTCTCACTACAAGGATTCACTCTGCCTCACACACAGCTCACCACACCTCTCTACAACACAGCTCTCTACACGCACACACACACAGCTCTCTGCTGCACACAACGAAGCACCACAACTCACACAATCTACTGCAACTCACCACACACTGCCACACACAATTACACACATATATATACACATATGGGAGGAAGAAGAAGTCAAGTAAGGCTGCTACAAATCAAAGATGGTAGGCAAATTATTGGTGGTCGTCCATCTCCAGCTTTAACAATTGCAGCTAGGTAGTGCGGCTGCCGACACCCATATGAGCCACATCTCCTAACAGAACTGACCATAGCCGAGCAACGATGGAAGTAATGGAGGCTAAAATGGCACAAGCAAAAGCAAACTTGTTCCTTCTTAGTTTCTTCTCCGCCTGACCCAACCTCTCAGCCAACATCAACAACGATGACGACTTCGCCACCCATAACAGTAGCGCCTTCGTCGACAGCCTTACCTTCTGCCACCACACCAACATGAGGACAGTGGCAGCGGCAACGGCCCATGATAGAAACGAACGGTGGCTAGGGGGAGAGGACAAACACATTGCGAGGGAGAGGAGAGACACGTCCATGCAAATCTCGCTATTTCGTCCATGATTTGGATAATACGTGTAAGTCAACTGTATCGTTTAAATCTTGTTAAATCAAGTAACAAGATTATGTGAGCATATTATCATAAAATAATAATAAAATGAAAAAAAAAAAAAAAAACTCCATGTGCATGCATGCCTGGTTGATTATAAAAAATATTTAAGTACAATAATAATAAAATCAAGCCTCAAATCCTGTGTGGGTCCAATGATGAATGTTTTTTCATCGATTTATGTCCTCTCTGTGGATCCTTGAGTTTTTTCCCGTTTTAACTTTTTTTAAAAAAAATATATTAAATAATACCTCATTCTGGGAAGAATTTCCCAGAATGACTCTGACGTAATCTCGCTACTCCAAGTAGCGATATTTAACCAAATCTCGCTACTCTAAGTAGCGAGATTTACCACGTGTCAACTGGAGAGTTAGTTGTCTAAAAACAAATCTCGCTACTTGGAGTAGCGAGATTTGCCACGTGTCAACTAAACAATTATTGTCTAAAAACAAATCTCGCTACTTGGAGTAGCGAGATTTTCCACGTGTCAATTTAAGAATTAGTTTTGTAAAAAAATTTTATTTAATATCTATATTTTAGAAAATGATAAATAAGGAAAAAACTCGGTTCCTTCTACTGTGGTGTTTTTTGGTTCGTTGGATGGATCGTCTCGGGTGGACAGCCCCAAAATGTGCAGAGTTGGATGGCCCACGTCAGCCCAGATTTGTCTGTATCTGATTGGACAATATCAAATGGTTGACAGAGAGCTTAGTCTCTTTGGACGACAGCAAATCCGAAGATGGGATTTAAAATTTTTTATAGAAATAATTACTAAATATGTTTATATACATTATATTATTTTTTATTGCTTATTAGTATTCGTAGTTGATGGATGCTAGCAAAAATAGGATGGTAGGAAATAATGGCTATATGCAGGCTACTGTGCATGCTCTGCAGCAACTGTTCAGAATTCTGACCTGCAGATCACATCCATTATACTGACATGCACAATAAAAATGTAATTCACCTTTTTAGTAATTCATTTCTTAAAAATAAAAAAGTTTCTTTAATAGGGAGGCCTAAGGGTGGTTATCGCTTGAAAATAATTAAGAAAGAGGAAGAGGAGGTCATCTTTAACACAATTCCTTAGTGCCAATTTTAAGTCTTAGTTACTTTTAAAAATAAAAATAAAAAAATTAAATCTAATTTTATTGAATTTAGCCTATTTTTTAAAAATATCTTTACTCATATTAATATTTAAATTAGAAGGATCCGACAGTTTCATTTATTAAGTCAAATGACAAAAATACTTATCATAGATAGTGCTGGATAATAATAATAATAATAATAATAATAATAATAATAATAATAATAATAATAATAATAATAATAATAATAATGCAATTATAATTTTACAAAAAATTCATTAATATTGTATTGCTGCCCCCTTATGTTTTTGGATCCATTTAAATGTTTATTAAGATCAGGCAAGACAACAAAATTAAGAAGTGTATGCTCATTTCAAAATTGTTTCATATACTATTCAAAATTTTGAATTTAATATTTCTCATATCAAATTTGTATGATTTCCCCCCCATAGTAGAAGCATGAAGTTATCTTTTACTTTACAAGCATGAAGTTAGACTTGAGTTCATGGACATATTAAACCATATAGAATGTTGAATTCAAGACCATTCAGTGTCAACCTGAAATCTTTAAGAGTTCAGACTTTAGACTAGACCAATGACATAATAAAAAGGATAAATGGCATGAAGTCTTGCATGCATGCCTTTCAGAGATAGCCCCATCACATATAATGATAAAATCAAGAATAAGCCTGCAACCTATAATCCCCAAGACTTCTAGCTTCTAAGCTCCAGTCCCATGCATGATGATTAATGGCGCTAAATTATTGAGATTGATCTGCTCTTACCTTCCACATTTCTAAACTTCAATTATAATTTCAGAATGGAGGAAATTTCCCCAACAAATGAGAACCAAGAAGCTCCCCAAACCCCCAGTGAAAAGATAATATATCCATTGTTAGATTACCACTTATAGGAAATACAATAGTTTTAAAAACCACACAATAAACGCAAGCAACAAGACTAGACCCCAAGACCTCCTGGTAACCAGCGGCAGAGTCCATGTTACATTATCACTTTACCTAAAAGCTTAAGCTATTATGTTTTGGGACAACAATGTATATCAAGCTTTAACATCCATATCCCTCAATATAAAGGAGACATAAATGAATATAACATTCCATATGTAACTTATGGTTGTATGCCTGTAAATATTTGTGAATGACTAATTGAGAGGCTTCAAAATACAATGAGATGAAACACGAATAGAATTGTAAAATAAAACATGAATGATCTAAAAAGCCCGTCAGGTGAGTGGGGAAAAGGATGTCTCTAAGGCAACCATGTATTTACAAGAACTTGTCTCTTTACTCCGATTTACGATAGAACGGATTGTTTTCTCCAACCAGCCTACTTGGGTCACGGCACCTAGCTTAATAATCTAAACAATATTTCATAAAAAAAAAATGCCAAAATGTAAACTATCTTATCGACAGTCTCCCCAACTTTTCTTCAGCGCGTATATCCGTCAATTTAAGAAAATCTTCAGATGCAAATATCTGAACATCAAGGACCATAATTTCAGTTGATTTCTAGAAAAAAAAAATGCACAATATAACCATTGGAAAATTCAAAACTAGACATTCCACTATTGGTTTGTAACATAACACTTTACCTACAAGCTTAAGCTGTTAGGTTTGTTGTGGCTAACAATGTAATCGCGCAAGCTTTTTTTTTAGCACTGGCCCGCCCAGCCCCGCACTTTTCAGCCCGATAGCACGTGAAGATAGGGACACTTTGATAAATACCCTCATTACAAGGGAATCAATAATTTATTTAAACACCACCACGGCAGGCTTAAGACTATAACCCCTTGACCTTTTGGTACCTCATCTCAGGATCAAGTTTATAATACCACTGTTAACTAAATGCTTCGCTGTTAGGTTGTGGGGCCAACAATGCATATCAAACATTATAATAACAAGAAAAGGCCAAACAAATGAAGCCAACCATTTGGATGTAGGAACCACAGAAGTTTAGAAAAATTTTAAAACAAATATATATTTAATGTTATGTTCTCATTTATTACCGCTATCTGTAGCATAAAGAGAGTCGATGATCATCAATTTTACATGAACCCTGGGCAGAATAGGGGGGGAAAATGAACTGCAATCCAAATTACAAGCAATAAAGTTAACACAACTCTCAGGATCTTAAGAGAGCCTGAGCAAAGTGTAGGGGACCGTTTTTGGCCTAGTACTGTGTATATAATGTTTCTATGGTCACAAGCACTCCATTAGAGATTGAAATTTCCTCCAAACCTTTTCCTATTTCTGGCATTCCATATGAGATAAACAGTATAGGCTAAACCAAGTCTCTTACCATACCAAAAGGAACATACAGGTTTTCCTTAAAACCCAATACGTCTATCCCAGTAGGTATTTATTTATAATTCCCAGCGAAAGAGTGACATCATGTATAGGTGTACTCCACTCTTCCAAACCCCATGTGGACCAAGGACCTGGTCCCGTAGTTCCTTTACTTATCCAGAATTTATAGCAATGAACGAGCTAGAATGATGAGGTCTCCATTCCCCAAAAAGCTGAAATATGGATCCAGGTGATGAGCAACTCCACCCTGGCCAATTTGCTCCCAACCCATAACCATTGGCCAACTAAGAGAACACCCTAATGATCCTCAGATCAGATAGACTAGCATTTCCCTGCAAATGACTACTACAATTATACTTATGGAGTCTTTTACTCATTTCAACTTATTTTTTCCTTTATGTTGGAATCAACAGGAAATCCCCAATTGTCTGCGAGGAATAAAGTATCAACGGCGACAGCACAGAAAAATCGTTACTGTTACTGAGATATCTGATGGGGAAGATGAAAACAATGATTTCACAATCAAGATTTTAAGGTGATGTGGTAGCTCATCGCCCATAATTGAAGAATGGGGGTAGATGAAAACAAGTAGCAACAAATGCTAATCGACGCAACAGCTGCATGAAAAAAAAGAGGAAAGATAATAACAAGCAAGCCTCATCTTTAGGCCAAAATCTTCTGACCAGACATTTGATAACCTGCAGAGAATCCATGTATTTCAACAGAGAATAAGATGCAGTTCCGTGTCCTGCGTGTAGGTGGTATGAGAGAGGCCGCGAGGACTGAGAGAAGGTGAATTCTGATTCTGCTTCTCCTTCAACTACAAGCCCCCTTCGGAATTGTCTCACATTTCCGAAGTTAAACTGGTTTAAAACCCTTCAAGAATCATAAAATGAGCTAAATTGTGTAAATTATTTCCTTCTCTTGCTATGTTATTAACATTTTCTATTCTACCTAAAACTAATCTAACTACTATTCTACTACTTCTCGATGCTACGGAAGGAAGAACACTCATACAGTTCTCACATTCGGCTTCCCCCGGCCAGTGCTCGGTCTCTCATCTTCTCTCTTTTTTCCCACAGAAAGGACACTGTCCTACATTTAATTTTTTTTACTTTTACTTTCTTCATCATATATGTATCTAATTACGATAGGTAGTTTAATAGAACTTTCCTCCTTTACAACAGATCATAGAGTTATTATTTTCCTTCTGACGTAGTTTAAACAACTTTCTCTACCTTTTTGGATTGTCATTACATTTCTGATTATGATTGGTTCTATTGTGCCTTTGCTTAGCATCTGGTGTGTGCATTCAATTGATTCCAAATTATTCCAATGTTTTCTCCCTGTTTAGTTCGAACTCCATTTCATCGAAGCTGTTTTTCATAATCATATCTACAATTCGCAACTTGTATTATTAACAAAATTTTACTTTATATGTAAACATGTAAAAGACATACCCTCTTTTCATATAATCTTATTATGAACAAAAGATTAATGCTCCATGCCGAAGGATCTATTAGCAATATGTTTGTGGTCAAAACATTAAAATTCTTTGTTCATGAAAATTGTTGTATCGTTATAACACTTCTGAAGCATCTGAAAGTGAAGGATATAATGATGCCACGAAACCAACTGTTGTTAGAATACAATTGCTCGGTATACACATACCTTTTAGGATCATATTTTTTTTTGGTAGTTCTAAAGATAAATCATCATATCATACAGGTCTTTTACTGAGTATATATTTCAACCCTATTCAAGTTGAATTGCACCTAATTGAATTCTTTCCTTTTTCCTTGGGGGCCCGTTTGTTGTTACTTTCAATATTGTCAAATTAAAAGTAGAAATAAAACCTAAGAAACATACATAGAGAGACTAAATTATATTTCACAACGTTACATTCACGAGAATCGTATACATTGAACCTATCAAAATACTATACTAATTTCGACAGAGTCCTGTTTACAAATTGAGCATATCCATCCACGCACCTGTGCAAAGAAAACATTCTTCAAATACAGTTGATACCAGTATGTTCACAATTTTACATTCACGAGAATTGTATACATTGAACCTATCAAAATACTATACTAATTTCGGCAGAATCCTGTTTACAAATTGAGCATATCCATCCACGCACCTGTGCAAATAAAACATTCTTCAAATACAGTTGATACCAGTATGTTCACAATGTTACATTCATCACATTCGTATACATTCAACATATCAAATTAGTACACTAAATGATACCTGCTTGTCACTTTACCTATTGTTACTCTATAGATTCAGAATTAAGAAAATTACATTCTATACAAATGATACTCCAAACAAGTAGAAATAAAGGACAAATGATATATTCTATACAAATAGATGCTGTACAAATGAAGTCATTAATAAATACATTATGCCCAAATGAATAATGAATAAATACATTATGTACAAATGAAGCTGTAAACATATATCTGATGTACAAATGAAAGTATGAACTAATTAACAAATACATATATCGGCTACTCGGTACCACATGGAGGTCGTCTCCGGTGTCGGGGTGGCTACCGTCTGCGTCTGCCCTCACCTGGGGACTCCTCCGCGTCTGGCGTCCGGTCACGTCGAGGGGCTACATGTCTGTCGTCTCCGCTCATACGTACTGGATAATCCCTCTCTAGGTGAAGCGGACGGGGAGCTATGTCGTATGTAGTCTCTGGACGAGTCCGAGCTGGCAAGCCGGGTGCGTCCACCTCCTCTGCATCGAGAGGGTCGTCTAGTAAGTACGACACCGATGGCGTTGCGGCAGAGTCAGATCGATAATCCGCCGGTCTACTAGAAGGTCCCGCAAAATCAGCAGCTGTCGATGGGGCATACGGTGCGGACAGCCCAAACACATACTCCTCATGTACAATGGGCGGTGAGAAGGGCGGACTCGATGGACGGCTGGATGAAGCTGCTCGACCCCCTCGTACTGGAGCTGCTCGACCACCTCGTAGGGCCAGGGTTCGGCGTGGGGTAGGGATCCGTCGCCCGTCCTCGTAGACAATGTCCAAACCAACTCTCGCTAAATCGCTCACAGCGAGGTCTGATGATAACGAGTCGACCTGGTGTAATACGTCAGCCTGCAATATATGCAAATATAGTGGTTAAAACATTGAACTACTAATCATCACGGTAACAAATTAGGTATACGTTTGAGTAAGCGTACGAGGCTCATGTAGACCGCCGCAGTCCTATCTACGAAGCGACGTGTGATTGACCTGTACCACGCGTAATACGGATCCTCCGGACGCATCGGGCCATCTGCCTGCACTCCCTCGATAATGTAGTCATGCCTATGTACCCACATACTCACGTACATGGCATGCTCCGCAGCCCAATCTGTGTTCCCCCGACCGCGACCATCAATCTCGTGTAAGTCCTCCCCACGTACATCGACCCCCGAAGTACAGAAGCGACCGGGAATGCCCTGTCGAAAGCCAAACTGGCGCATCACTCGGTCTGGGAGATGCCACTCGACAATATGAAAATATATGAGTGGCACTCGGGCAACCCAGAGGTCCGACCCAACTACATAACCAGGTGGTAGGTCGGCAACAATGTCATCAGTGTAGGGCGCCCATACGAACTGCGCGTTGACATATAGTAAATGTCAGAGGTGGGACGGGAATATATGCAAATCTTAAAAAATACTATCAATACAGATCACCGAGACTATCTCGTGGTCCCGGTGCATGTCCAGCTCAAATCTGTACCAGGGCAGCGTGTATTGCGCAACATTAGGCGCCAACAACTGATCCCTGCACCTGTACACAATAAAACGTAAGTTAGCAAGGTGTAACCACTACTACGTACTACAACTGAAGAAAATGATTTTCAGTTGAGTTACTAACCTCCACGCAAGTGGAGCTGGGTCAATCGGTCGTCCGTCCTTATCCCTCTAAATAAGACGTCGGACACCGCGGCGCGTAGGAGCTAACGACGTGAATCTCTCCCACGCCCAAACCTGCAATAAGCGGAGTGCTCCTCCGATCTATGAGTGCGACACGTCAGCGGCGCGACACATCTCTCGGTATAGCCAGGCTAACGTCGCAGCACCCCAACTATAATGGCGTATCTCTCCTCGCTCCGCGAGCAGTGGAAGGAACATCAAGTGTGCGTAACTCCCCGATAGGTCGCAGAACAGCGTCCCACATATCAATCGCAGCATGTGGGCACGTGCGTGACACGCTATAGTCTGATCATCAGCATCAGCCGGAAGCTGGCGAAACATCTCCCCCTCTAGAAACCGCATGCGAATGCGGGCACCAACAAGCTCACCATCTGGAGGCACCACTCCTAACAATCTCTCGCACATGCGGCGAAGTCCTCCCCCCTGACCGACGCCTCCATCTTGTACTGGTCCAGCTGTACGACCAGTGATAGGCAACCCATCAATCAGTAGCACGAACAACACCGCGACATCCTGTAATGTGATAGTCGCCTCCCCGTACGGCAAGTGGAAAGTGTGTGTCTCTGGCCTCCATCGCTCGACCAACGCGGTCACAAGATGCCAATCCAACTGGATATGGCCAATCTGATATATCCCATAAAAACTCGCGTCACGTATACAATCAATAATGCGAGGGTCTGCGCCTATCCTATCTTGTACGCTCTGACTGCCCCCTCGGCAATATAGCACATCAGCATGCGAATCGGTCCACACCTGATTGGATCGGTGCTGATAGCCCATACTCGGTACAGTTGTATCGGACGGCCCTGGATCGATCCTGCAAACAAGCCAGAATATTGAAAGCATTAACATAGAAATCATAAGAATTGAGTATCTGTCCCCGGTGCTTTGTATGGTGGAACCGATCAAAAATCTCAGGGTTTATCCTAGATGTGTACAAATGAAAATGTCTCACCAAGTTTTCATCTGAACATACACTATTCTCGATTGATGGACACAGTGACTCAATTGCTCAGAGACAAATTGAGCATGGAGCATTCGCGTGTTCACCGAAAAATGAAAGCAGTCTGAGGATTTAACATTTGGGGAAAAATTTTTGCAGAAGGAATGAGTAGAATGGCAGCTGAAAACTTGTCGTGACGCGAGGAGTAAGAATACGCAAATCCCAGATAACCTATAAGTTATGGGTCAGTGCGAAGGTCCAGCTGCATCCCCAGGTTGGGTCCTTCTCGGACATCTTGTGCGGTTATGTCCTTCTTGACAGCATATGCTACATGTGATATGTTTCCGACCTTCCCGAGCATCCATCTCGTTATGTATACGTGAGCTCCTAGGCCAACCTTTATGTCTAGTGTATGCAGGATTTACCTGCAAGTTTGGCGAAGAGCAAGTTGGCCAATATGCCTCATGCATGATTGGATAAAATTCTGCAACATATGTTGCATAGTGCTCGGCAGTGCTCTCAACAAACTGGCTCGCATTTAACCGTGTCTCGGCACAGGCTGCAAGAAAGTGCGAGCAGGGATAGTGTAAAGATTGCCACTTCCTGCAGGAGCATTCGCGCCTCTGGATGCTCAAAGTTTGGACATTGTTTCCTTTATGGGGTCCCCGCTGCGCAGTCGTGATGCTAAAAGTACCCCTAGACCGGTTGAACGTCGTGACTCGTTGTCCAGTCGCCTTCAGCTTCCTTCTTTCCATCAATAGCAATATATGCGGAGTTAACGTATTTCCTCCAGATATTGCGTTACGAGCAGACTCCCGTCGGCTATTGAAGTAATGTGCAACGCGATAAAATGTTAGTTGCACGAGAGCCGTTATGGGAAGGCTACGTGCGCCTTTTAGGACGACGTTGAAACATTCAACCAGGTTGGTGGTCATGTTTCCATACCTTTTTCCACCGTCGTGGCACTGAGTCCACATATGAGGAGGGATCTGATCGAAGAACGACTTGGATGGCTCTCCACCCTCGTTGAATATCCTCTCCATTTAGGTGTCAAATTTTCTCACCTGATGCTCCCTTCTGGCTCGCTCAGCCATTCGCTTCATATTGACACTCCGCACTTTCGTATTAAAGTTGCTGACGACATGTCGAAGGCAAAATCGGTGGTGCGCAAGTGGTGGTTGCCAATCAGGATTGTGCTGCACCGCAGCGATAATCCCTGGATGTCGATCTGATATGAGGCAAATGTCGTCCCTGTTGGTAATTAAACGCAGAGAACATAGAAACCAATTCCATGTGTCGAGGCTTTCCTCTTGCACAATAGCGAAAGCAAGGGAAAATATTTGCCTATTTGCATCGGGACACGTCGCAATAAGGAGTTTGCCCTTGTACTTACCATACAAGTGTGTCCCGTCCACACATATAACGGGAGGGCAGTGACGAAAACCCTGAATAGATGCTACAAATGACCAAAATACAGATACGAAGGTTACGCTGTTAGTGCTACCTGGAACCGGAGTTGACCTCCACCTAACTGTAGTCCCAGGATTGTACGTGCGCATCGCTTCCATCCACTTCGGTAACGTTTCATACGATTTCTCCCAATCACCGAAGACTTGGGCTATTGCTTTCTGTTTGCCCAACCAAACCTTCTTATAAGATATTGAATACCTGAATCAACGATCAATGAACTCCTTCAATGTAGCGATCGACGTCGACGCATATCCCCTGATCATATTCACTATCTCCCCAGCAATGAGGGACGACGTGATTTGGTTATGCTCCTGCGATATAAGTTTATTCAGACACGTATGCGGACCACTATATTGGGTGATTTTGAAAAAACGGTGTATCATCCGATACATGGCACGCAATCTCCACGCGCAATCGTGGTCCTTACACCTAGCAACCCACAACTCGGGAGTAGATCGCACCATATGGAAGTCATGGTGGGTGCGAGCGTGATATATTCGCACTGCAGCGATCAACTGATCCTTCGAACCAAAGAGCATCCCCTTACTCAACTCAGAGGATTCTTCCCAACGAGTGACGCGTATGGGAAGCTCATCGACCGCAGTTAAATCTGCAGCAGTTAGGTCAATATGACCGTACATTGGAAGCTCGCCGATGAATTGCACGTCAAACGTTGCGTCGTCCGTGTCATGGTGAGGTAAGTTCACATCATCGGGGACATCATTTAACCCTTCACCCATTTCCTGCTCGTGCATGTGTTCGTCTTCAATATGAACATCATTCGTAATGTTCATGCCCTCGTCCAATGCGTCGTTCGCAATGGCAAACAACGATGCTGGTACTGCACTCGGGACGTCATCGCAACCTCCCTGTGGAAACGTCTGAGGAACAGGTGCTTTGTACTCCGACGGCTGGAATGACGATCCCAGATATTCATTAAAATCGACCATGGACATAGCACGAACCTCCCCACCAACATCGACCTGATGTGTTTGTTCGATGTCTTCACCAACTTCACCCAATTGCTCCGCGGGTTCATCTGGTTGCCTAACTGCAATTACACCCACTTGAGGAATAGTCTCGACATACAATTGCATCGTCAAATATGTCTCACCGACACAGTGTGCGTCCAATACAATGCGCAACCCATAATCATCTGATATCGGAACAGCCTCATAGAACGCTGTATTATTTAACTCTCGCACAGGGTATCTTGCGGTCACCCGCAATGCATATTGATCTGGATCAATATGCAAATATTTATATATCTTCGTATATAATTTACTTAATTTACACCTACGGCCAATTCAAATAAGTCGAACTGGCCGACTACTATACCTAACACCATCTGATGCGGTTATAATGTTCCCCCCTATATATAAAAATACCGTGACTGGATCACTGCTTGAGCTTCCTGCCATTTAGATCGGCGATCGGGAAATAAAACAAACCTACGTAAGACAAAATTGTATGTATAAGTGATGTGTAAATGAGACAAAATAACTAATAACTATAAACCAAATAGATGTATACAAATTCTAATGAATGAATGAACTTAGAGTTTGGACCTAACTTTCCCACCAAGAAAATAAATAGATGAATTCAGCGTCTATAAATAAACAACATGAATATGTATTGATTTTCCCCATATGACATATACTTCAGATTTTCCCAGAATTGTAATTCAACTTAGAATCCAAATAACTATGAAATGGTGCTCTTAAAAGTAATTTTTCCAAAATGGTACTTCGTACTCTGCCTCATTATGGGTTGGGTTGCCACTTAATTTGAAGTTCAATTTTGTTAAGTAGCCTTTGAGGATTCATTGCTAATCCAAACAGCCATACTCAAAGGAGTTGAAGGGATCTTTTGGAAAAATGTTATTTAGGACGCATAACATCCCGATTCATGAAATGGGAATGGGATTATCCTATGGCAAGTGCTTTAAAATGTGAACACCACATTTATATTGATATATTGGTGAAAAATACATAAATTCGGGGAGGAAAAAACTCATTACTACTCTCCTCTAATAATGTGACCTTTTAGCTATCATCTCTACAGTGTTCCCAATCAGCGTCATCGACGGTGACTAGTCGAGGCCGGCTTCGCCCTCGTACCGTTGGATCTTTAATGGTGCTCTGTCGACTGTGGCCTCCTCAGGCACCCCCCACCCTAGGATCTTATACATATGGGGCTTTTTCGGTGGAATTTTTTATTTTAATTTGATCCCTAAGGAACCGCATTTTTTAGAACTACTGCACCTACCAAATAACTCAGGTAATCCAACTAATTGTCTTCTGCTACTTCAGGATTCTAATGATGGTCAGCTGTTCAAGCACCTTTCTTTTTTGGCAGTTTATGTGCAGTGTAGGAGTTGCCTCTATTTATGTATTCGTTAAAGTCATTCTTCTATTACATAGGATGGACTAATGACAGAGGATGGGTGAGATAACCTTTCATAGCTAGAGCTGTGATTCTGTGAACATTGCCTCTGTGTATGTGATTTTGGGTGAGTTAGAATTGAGTAGATTGTTGGAAACCAAGTAGTAGGCTTGTGAGTATTGGTGAACAAAATACAAAAGAAATTTAGGCTATGAGCTTGGAGAACTAAGAAAACTCTTCACTCATAGAGAACTTGTCAAACCTTGCCCACATGATCATCTGAGTCTAGGAGAGGGAGAACTCATTGATGTCCAGACAACAATTCACATTATAGCTGGATTCTTGAGTAGGCAGATAAAGAGGTAATAAATTTTATTTTATTTTCATAGCCTACACACACACATTCCCAAAGTAACATTTTTTTCATAGCCTACACACACACATACATATATATATATGGAAAAAATCCCACCCGAAATACTAGTGTCAAAAACATGTTTTAACATTCTTATCGAGATGGGTTAAAATTGGAGTCTCATGTATGAGAGAGAGATTATTGGATTTATTGTGAAAGGTACTAATAATCAATTATTAAGTATTTGGAAAGATTTATCCTATGAGTTAGCTTTTGAAATTGAGAATGCGTAGCATCCAACAATATATATATATATATATATATATATATATGAATCATTGTGCTGTGCTGGCCCTAATTTTTTTTTTTATTAGTTTTTTGAAGAACCAATTCATAAATCTAAGAATAAAATAAAACTATTTAGTTAAAGATTAGAAAAGTGAACAAGAAAACATATTATATAAATATGTTTCTTTATGTGGTCATTTTTCAGTTTTTATTTTCAATTTTTAACTGTTTATGAAAAAAATTGAAATAGAATTCAAATTAAGATATATATATATATATATATATATATATAATTATAAAAGCAATAATATAATATTTTTCACAATTTTTCAATTGTCATGTAAAAAAAAGATTTTATTATAAAATAAATTTTGATAGTACAACAATTAATTAAAATAATTATAATAAATTGTATTTTTATTTTTATAATATTTTTATTATATATTATTTGTAATTTTATTTTTAATTATATATTTAAAATATCAATTGATTTAAAAATAATACATAAATATTATTTTATTAAAAAAATTAAGTTATATTAATTTTCATAAATATTAATCAAACATATTGTCAAATTTTAATTTTTCAACTAGCCCTAAATTAACTGGAGAAAAGAAAAGAATAAAGGGAAGAGAAAAGCCTAAGGATGTGTTCAATGTTTAGAAAATAATTCTCAATTTTCAGATTCTTCTTTTGTAGATTATAAAAATATCACTTCTTTTTTTTTTTTAGTTCTTTAGCATTAATATAAGAGTCATAATTTTTTATTTTAAAATTTTTAACATAATTATTAATAACCCAGAAAATAAGGTATAAGATCCTAGGATCTTATACATATAACAATACAATTTATAATTACAATGTGCACTCACATTAACTCAAAGCATCAATTAAAACCATACAATTTACATGTTATTGAAAAACTTTAGTGAATGTGCTTAATTATATTAACAACAGTACAACAAAATTCAAGAATTGAATGACAAAATTTTCCATTTTGAAAGTAAACCATATGATCTAATTATAATTGCACAATCATATTCAAAAGAATGGAAGGAAATTCAACAAATTTAGTGAGTGGAGGAAACTTCAACAATTTCTACGGCAGGAAACATAATGCATTTTACAATAGAACAACAATCCAAAAAAAATAAATAAATATTAAACAACAGTTTGAATGGAAAAAATTAAATATTATCAGCAAAAAATTAAATTCAAATACCCAAATAGTGAAATACAAATAAAATATTATCAGCAAAAAAATTAAATTTAAATACCAAAACAATGAAATACAAACCTTAAGAGTAATATTTGTTCACGAATCTTTTAACACAAATCACAAACTCTTTCTCGGATTATCAAAACTTTCGATGAAATCAAAATAATGTAAAAATGTAAGCACTGAACATGGAAAACAAAACTTACCCCACTCCTCATATAATTTTCGATTTGATGAAGCCCGCAACGGTCACCTGCTCCGGAGTCTCCCTTCAACGGTCACCTGCTCGGCTCTGCAACAGGTACTCTGTTCGCGTAAGAAAGGAGTAAGAAGGGGCGAGGTTATTCTGAAGCAAATCTCGCTACTTTGAGTAGTGTGATTTGCCACGCATCGAAAGCCAGGTGGAGGTAATTCAAAAGGCAGTTGGTAGAGCATTAATTATCCCAAGAAAATCTCGCTACTTAGAGTAGTGAGATTTACCACACGTCAAATGGTGGTTCGCAGAGATTTACCACGCGTCGAAAGCCGGCTGGCAGCCCAATTAAATCTCGCTACTTGGAGTAGCGAGATTTGCCACGCGTTAGCACAAGCCCTTCAAGCAAAAGTAAATCTCGTTATTGGTTAAATCTCGCTACTTGGAGTAGCGAGATTACATCAAAATCATTCTGGGAAATTCTTCCCAGAAGAATGAGATATTATTTAATATATTTTAAAAAAAAAAAAGTTAGAACGGGAAAAAAACTCGTGGATCCTGCATTTTTTTAGTAATCCATGAAGGTTCTACGGACTACACGTTGAAGCTCCATTCAAGCAGTTGGGTCCTGCCGAGCGCCGAGGGCTTACCTTCGCCTCTGCGAAAATGGAACCATCTGAGACAGATACGGTTGCCATCCAGAACTCACTCCCCAATGATATTGCCCTCAAAATCGCGTCCTCTCTTCAGGTTTCCTCTTTTTTTTTTTTTTTTTTTTTTTTTCTTTTCAGTTGTGATGGTTGAATCCTTCTGTTCGATGAGCGATGGTTTGATCAGATTATTTTTATTGATGATTGAATTTTTCTGCGGGTTTTGCGAATTAGGCGTCGGATCTTTGTGCTTTGGCTAGCTGTTCTCGGTTCTGGAGAGAGCTCTGTGCGTCAGATTGCATATGGGTGTCTCTGTGCAGACAAAGATGGCCGTGCTTTCATTTGCGAGGAGAGTCTTCTGCTCATACTAACGCCGACAGCTCACAGACTGGCCCAATTATGGAGTTGAAGCCCAATCGAAAGGTTTCTGCGTTTTTTTTTTTTTTTTGAGTTCTTTTGAATTTTTGAAGTGGGGTTGGGGTAGGGTTCTTCAAATCGCTCAAAATCGAACTGTTTCACTCTATTTTGCTCATCTGGACCCTAGGGTTCGATTGTTTTAGTATTTCAAAGCTTTTGTGATGAGTAATATGGCCATTTTTTGAAGGATAAGTATTTTTGGCTTTTACTGGAGATGGTGATACATTATTCAATATATTTTTATTAATTAACTAATTGTTTATTTGTCATTGATTTGATTCTTAATGATCGAGCTTTCTTTCTTGATACAATTTTTATTTATGATTGTAATTGTAATAATGTAGGGGTGGAGGGAGATATATATCCAAGTTCACAATGAAATGGGGAGAAAAGCAGCTACTGTTATTAAGTTTGTTGAACAAGCTTCCTCCTGTAAGTCACTGGAGGTTGGGGTCTATCTGAAGGTCCTTGAGCACTGCTGCTTGATGCAGCTTGAATTTGAAGATGTCCAAATGTTCCTCTTTAAGCCAAACCTCAGTGTGCTGCATAATTTGGTGGGCTTACACTACTGCATTACTGGGCTTGGTATGCCGGTAACTATTCCATCAAACCCCCATTTATCATTTATTATTCCTCATTTATTTTTTGAGGGTGATGATTTGCAGATCTGTTGAATTAAAGCAAACAAATTACATTATTATCATCAACACTAATTAGAGCAAGATATTTTGAAAACAAGTTAGATTACCAATAACGTATGAACATCAATCTTCATGCCATTAAAATCTTCTTCTTCAATATTTTTATGCACATCTCAAGTAACTTTAAGGAGAATAAAAATTTGAAAGCTATAGTAACATGTGTGTCCACACATGAAAAGAGGAATTGAGATACTGCAGGTTGATGTTATATCTCACCAACCTACTTTTCCAAGTGATCTCTCTCCATCTTTTCCAGTTCAATTTCTTTCTTCCAAAGATTCCACCTCAACCTATCTTTCCTTTAATAGTGTCTCCCAATTTTCAATGTAATCATAGCTTTATGGGCTATTTCACATAATATCTGAAGGCAAAAGAAGTAAGGCAATATGCAGAGGCGACTGATAGACTTCATCAACACATGATAGGGAAAGATGATGGTAAGAAGCCCAAGCATAAAGCCAAGTAATGTTTGACGCAAGAGCATCCATGGTCAAATAAAATTACTGTTCATGCTACTGCAAGGAGTTACAAATTGACACTACAGAATCCTACTATTCTTTTAGGGTGTTTTATGTCTTTTCTTTAACCCTAGTCTTTATATAATCACATGACTGGAATCTAACCTCTAAAATAAATAAATGGCAATTTAGGAATGTCTATATTGGTCATTCCAGTGCTCATAGGAATTAGAGCAAGAAGTGAGAGTTAGTTGTTCCACCTTAGGCTGGCTTGGTTTATTTAGTGTTCTTTTATTGGGTGCACATAATTGCCAGCAAAATAAACAAATAAAAATTCCGAGGATGAACATGGGCATTTCTTAATGTTTGTTAGGCACCCTTATACCCGTCAAGGAATTTTTTTGCGGGGGTTGGGGGGTGGGGTATGAGATTAATGTGGGATAATTTCGTTGGAGGTTCTGATTCTCTGCACCTACCAATTTTTTTGCTGTAACAAAAAGTGGAAATGTTTTAGTCACATGCAAAGGTGTAAGGCTATAATCTTGAAGATATGCATAGCCTAGCATTTAGGACCTTTCAATTCGGTTTATCTAACTGTAAATAAAGAAGTAATTTTGAACAGCTACAGCTTGCTCACTTGTTAGCTGGATCAAGCTTCTGCACTGGCTAAACAATCTTATCTCAAGCTCGAGTGCATCATTGATCAATTTACCACCCAAGTAGCTCAATTGGCTTGATCAGATTGTGCACCAACATCATTCAATTACCAATATCTAGCTTGTGCAACCACTAAATAATTGTGTCTTAAGCCCACACATTAGTCAGTTGCCACTTATTTTAGTAGACTTTTAAGTGTCAGGCAGGGATAAGAAATGTTGGGAATTAAGAACAAATTCTCGAAACCTGTGAGAAACAAAATAGAGAAAGAATACACGCCAAAGAAAAATCAATCACACGCACTAGACAGTATTTACGTGGTTCGAAAATTTTTCCTACGTCCACAAAGTTGCAGGGATTTCACTATTATCAGGAAGAAAATACAGAGAGTGCGGCGGTACAATGCTCTCCCTCTTGCTCTCTCGCAAAGTGTGACCACATTTACCTAATCACCCAAAAACAATCATTTTATATGTTGCGCACAGGGTTCCAAATGGGCTATAAAACGAGCCCAAAAATTTTCTGCCCAAGCCTTCGCTCCATGGAAGCCTTAGCATAAAAATCTCTCATTAAAGAAAGGTCGGGTCATCATCCAAATTTAACGCAATTAGGCTCCACAAAAGCTCAACAAGAAATGAACCCAAAGAGAGGACTTCAAGAAAAGGTGGTTGAGTTTGGATGAACCGCTAGTCAAACTTGAGCCACAAATTGGTTCCAGTTGTAATTAACCCAATACAAGCTTGGTTTCTTTGCATCCATGCTTCTAGTAAATGAATAAAACTGTAACTGCAGAAATTGAGTGCATCCTAGTTTGCCTCATTCCCCTATTCCTTCTATTGGAAGGTTGGCTTTGACTTGTAGTTTTCCTCAAACCTGAAACTTGACCAATTTTAAACATATCATCTGTAGTTTTGTATTGCTTTTTGAATTTCTAAAGGGATTTTCTTGGCCACTTCATTTCTTTTTTTCCTAAATAGGCATGGGTAGAAAGTGCAACACAGATTGTGGGAGTGTTTCAAATTTAGCTCTGAGCTCAAATCCTTCTTTTGACCAAGCCATGATATTGTAGACTTGCAACCAGTGGAAGTCGATCACGAATGTCTTATTGGAACATTGTCGGTGTGGATTTCCACATAATTTAAGAGGGCTCAAGTACACATGCACACTCACATAAACATGTGTCTTTGTGTATATTCTTATTTGTGGCTATCAAAATTACAATCAAGTTTATATTATTGTAAGAGCCTGCTTTACCAAAATGGTATGGTCCTTACATCAAATCGCAAACTTGTTGGACTGCAGTAGGGTTGTAATAGAACTTATTAGAGTCGTATGATCAGTTGGATAGTAGTAGGATCATGACTCTCTCTCAATTATATTGATAAGAAAATTGTGGCTAGAATGATGACAATAATGTGGAGTAGCTAGCTTGATAGTCTGCCTTTTGTTATTTGTCTGCTAAAACATCTTTTTTGGTTTTTAGGATTCTTCTTATATAGTTGTATGTTGGCTGATTTATGTTCAAAATTGTGTTATTCTTTATATTTTAGGTACTTAATGCTTCATTATGAGTTTGTTTAATGGACTTAATAATGCAACAAATTGAACCTTGATATCTTTGTTAGTTTGTCATATGAAGGCTCTTCCGTTCGACTCTGTATTCCATTTCATTATTTCTTGTGAAACGTTTGGAAAGATGGTATTTTAGTTCTGTTTGTACGCATGCATGCTTGTCTGTGAATACTTAGTTTTACACTATCACCTGCCTGACAATAAATATACTTGTGTATTGGCTGATTTGTATTATAAATTTTTTATTTTTCTTTTATTAGGCATTTATTCACTCATTATAAGTTTGTTTAATGGAGTTGGGAATGCAAAACTTTGAACCTTGATCTCTTTGTTTTTTGTTATACAAAGGCTTTACCATTTGGGCTATATTTGTGATTTTCTTTGAGTTATAGTCCTGATTTTCTTACTGCTGAACACACTTACCAGCCAAGTTTCTAGGCTTATTTCATTGAAAATTATGAAAACATAACATATAGATGCATCTTCATATGCATCTTTATGTGGCTGGTAGAATCATACGATCTTTAATACTACAATTTGATACTGCCAACCCCCTGGCCATGCTATGTAAGTATTAGCAACCTTAGTTTCTTTTTCATTTCGTCATTTCTTGCTTAACCTTCTGGTAGACAGTGTTGTAGTTTGTGGGTTTGTCGCACATACACCCATGTCTGTACGTTCTTGCTTTTATACTATCATCTGCCTGAGAAGTAGAGTTCCAGTGTATTTCATTTTGTATTTCTGGCTCAACCTTTGGATAGATATTATTTTGGTTTCTGAACTTATTATAAATGTGTATGCTTTTGATGTTCAAACCTCAAAATTGGTAGGCTGAGTTTATTGTCGAAGCATTGCAAAGGAACGGGATTTCGGAGCGGCAGGTGTGTGTCAAATGGTGGAAGCTTGGCAGGTGGCTTCATCGTTTCCGCCTGCAGGATGAATCTTTTTCTCGTTGCCTCTCTTTGGGGGATCTTGCAGGGGCCAGAGAAGAGAAAGTTCTTAGGGTGCTTCACCGGGGTGCCGTTCATGAGGTGTCACGTGTACAGATCATCAGTGTCGCCAATCCCACTACCACTTCCTCGTCACATCAAATTGCACAAACACATGAGTAGGAAATGATTACCTTGGAATCTGTACAATGGTCCTTTGCTCCATCCTTGATGAGACATTTCTATGGATATGCTGAGTGCTGAGTGCTGTGTGCATATGTCTGTATGTATATAATTGTATATCTATGTATTGCAGTAGTCTATCTCTCTCCTGAACATTCATCAAAGAGGAGACACGTGCTTAATATGTGTAATTCTATAGCTGACTGTAACGGACTTATGGTTGGAGAGACATGAAGTGGCTTCAAGGTTCAGTATTGACAGCAAAACACTCTGCATGAGTGACTAAAATTTACTAGTTTCTTATTTTGTTTTTCAGGTACCTTTTTATATTCATGATTATAATGATAGATGGGGCAGGGTTTGTACAAAACAAGTGAAAACCAGATACTGATTTTTTGCCAGCTTAATAATAGTGAGTGCAAGAAATAGATGGCCGAGAAGCAATTTCCCGCTTCTGATAATAGATCTTAATCAAAATATGTGCCGAATTTGAGAAGGGCTTATTTTCCTTTTTTCATTTCTTAGACAATACACACATGGAATGGCAGGAGAATCACAACTCACAAGGGGTCTTCTTTCTGACATTTCTGTTCTTCTGGATCTATTTATATTGTTGAAAGAGTTAGCAGTCTTAACAAAAATTCATTGTTAGCTCTTCCATTTGGTTTTCAATTACTATCAATATTCAAGCCTGATGATTTATTCGAGGGCAATTTAAGCTGGTTAGTGCCGCCATTAAGGATTTCAGGAGCTGGTCATGTCTTCTGTAGTAGCTCATTTGCATATATCTCTGGGCAGTTGGGCTCATTTAGGGGCTGGGTCAGCAGAAAGGGCCGGTCTGGTAGATGGAGCTCTGAAGAACTCTCAAAACTCTCTTAAGATTGCCTGGACACAGCAAGGCGGGCTTCTTAGCCAAACTTAGCTATTACCTACAACCATGTTTTCCCTATATTTCATTCTCAATCCCTTGTTAGCCATCACTAGATGCGTAAATTTCAAATTCCTGTTGCAGGAATTGTGAACGGAATTGTCCACATTGGTCTGCTAACAGATCATTCCTATCTTCCCTTCTTAACTTCAAATTCTGAGAATAACCCATTTGATGTTCTCTCTCAGATGTTTAATGTTTGTAATGCAGTAATAGTAACTCGTTCCTCGTGGCTCATATGGGAATACCTTGAAAGACCTTTGCATGTTACCTCTAGCAGCTGAGAGGCACACCCCAGCTCAGAAAAATTGAGAATAAACATGTTTATCTCATCGAATTCTGCTTATTGAGCTCTTTTCATTCTTAATTAATAAAAAAAGAAACAAAATTCCTGTTTGTAGAACAATGAAACTGAGGATTTTTATTATTTTTTTTCACTTGAATTTCATAATTTTTTGGCAGAATAGCAGAGAACAACATACAAATGTTCATGAAAATATTCCTGAAACATTGTTACATAACATGATATCTCATTATCATTTATTTTTCCATCTTCATGGGATAGACTCGAGATGCACAGTTAATTCTCTGCAGCAGAAACAGATCCTCACCTCTTAAGCACAGCGACTTCGGCAAGCCATTGAAGTGTCAGAAACAAACACCCCAATAAAACATAAGGTGCAGATTAATGAACTCAAAGATTCTAAATGAAAATTTCAAAACATATTGAGAATACAAAGGGGTGGAAGTTGGAGGGAACTTGTCAAGGACATCGGTACACAGTGATAACAGTCGAGCGTCGCCGCGGAATGCATATCATCACAATCAAAAGAATGATAATGATCAACAGCAGAAGTTCCATGAGACACAAACCACACTAAGGTTTCTGAGAAGCAGCCCTTCCCCATTCATGTTCTATTTATATGAAACTGACTGACATCAAAGTTTTCTTGTTTCCTTGAATTGTTGATCTGCAAATGACTGGGGGGAGAGTGAGATTGAAGCTCCCATTTGATTAGTGTGTTAAATTGTTCTTCAACTTAAATGTCCCTTTCTCTTGTTGGCTAGATGCCACCGCAGTTAATATAGTATGCATAGAAATCAAAGTCTTCCCATTCGCTACTCAATCTTTACCCATTCAACTCAATTTGGATTTGGGCACTGGTGGATTATGATTGTCAAGAAGCTGAAGGGAAAGAAAAGGACTTCGAAATGGACAGCTCAACAACTAGATTGGTTAGGTAAATCATTTATACATTCATTACATTCATTTCTTTAATATGGGTTTAGAGAGAGAGAGAGAGAGAGAGAGAGAGAGAGAGAGGTGCTACCTTGCTTATAGCAGAAAGATTGCAACTAACATAATTGAGGCAGATATTTCTTATTAAAGTTTCATGGATGGTTCACCAGGCTCCAATTTTCATGAGTGATTGTGTATGTGTGCAACATGTTACTTAAAAAGCAAGTAGAACAAATTGTCTAATCTGATATAGGTCAACAGTTGTTAGGTTAAAAGGGGTTTGATTCTATTGGCACATTTGACATTCATGTTACAGATTCCGAGTTCAACTTTAGGACGAAGAGAAAATGGGTATAGGATGGTGTATGGGTTGCTTCTTGCTGTAATTACTCAAAACACATTTTGCCTCTTTGAGGAAATTTTAAAAATAAAAGGAGGTCTACTCTGCCATGTCTTGGAGGGTTAGTTGCGACTAATCTTTCTGAGTCCTTGGTCAAACTTGATCAATGCAATATCATCCATGTATATTCTTCATCCTTTTCTGTTTTATTTTTATTTTTAAAAATCTCATCCTAATTAACAGACAAAAAAAAAAAACCAAGAATAAAATAATCAATTTTATTTGGACATTTACTCCGAACAAAAGAAGTAATAGATAATTGAGAAAAACGTTTTATTAAAAAATGCCCTACTTGTCATCCTCGTATTGTGAAACTAACTACAAACATTGCACACTTGAATAAATTAAGGTAGTGTTTGAAAGTATAAATTTCAGACTTCGAGTTTTTATACTGCATCTTATGCAAATGCAATACAACTCCAAATCCAAGACCTCTCCAAACATAAAAATTATATTTTTAAATTGGAAGCAAAAAAAGAACAAATCTGGTACAGCACAATTGAAACTCTGGTTTGGGAATGTCACTTTTTTTTTTGTGTGTGGACAGGTGAATCCACACAATCTGTCAATTGAATATGTGACTGATGAACCCATACACGAGTATAGCTGTGAATTTAGAAATTCATTTTTCCCTATCAAATGAATACCATTCAGGATGAAAACACATCTAATATTCAGCACATTCAACACCACCACAAATTTTGCCATAACAAATATCAACAGCTCCATCTTCAAGCAATCCATTGGCCGGCTACCTAAACCAAGGTCCCCGCCCTCTTTCATTTGAATTGAGTTCCAAAAACAGAGAAGCAAGAATCATTCAGATACCCCAAGGAACTTAGAAAAGCTTGGGTACTTTGGCTCCCATCCTAACTCTTCACGAGTTTTTGAATTGTTGAGTCGCTTACCTAAAGGATCATTAGTGCCTACAAAAATAAAAATGGCTGATTAAGATATTGTTGGATTTCTAAATATCCAAATCATAAACATTTAATAAGTACTGAACTAGAGATACCCCATGTTTTTTGGTGGGCAAAGATATCCTTACTTGCATATACACATCCCAAAAGGCACCAACTTTTGGAGGCATATGCAGATGCTTCAAGGGCCTGAAATAACTCAGAGACACTTCATGAAGAATTTCTCCCTTACAGAGCATACAAATTTTTTTGACAAGCAATGATAATCCCTTGAAGTTGCATACTCACACCTACACTCCAAAAGGCGCCAAGTTTTGGCAGCATATGCAGATGCTTTTATGGGCCCAAAATAATTTACACTTACTGTGGAACTTACCTCTTACTAGAGCTGACTAATTTTTTAAATTAGAAAACAATTTTATTTTCCTAATAAATAAAGTATGTATTAAAGGGGATGCAACCCCAAAACAACAAAAGTCATAACCATATAAAAGAATCACACAACAAAAAGTGCAGTCCAGAAGCACGCAGACAAACCCAGGAAAAAAGAAACATATGAACTAATAACTCTTCACTTTTGAACTAGCATTTCCTTCCCATTGAAACCCCTATTTCTCTCCCTCCAAATGCACTTAAATAGACAAACAGGGAACAAATACCAAACCTTCTTTTTCCTTTAGGGCTAAACCCATGCCCTAGCAAGCTAGCACACAGTAGCCAGCATGACTAGTGATGTAATCAGTTTGGACCAATTCGGTTTTGACCAAAACCAGACACTAAACTAAGCGATTCTCAAATTTATAAACCAACAATGACCAAAACCCGGCAATCCTACATGAAGCCAACCACTGGTTCAACAGTTTTATTTGGTTTTTAATCTGTTCAACAATCAAAATATTCTTCATTGCCTCTACCTGCGGATCATGCTTTTATAATTTACAAGATATTGTAAAAAAATAGTTTAAATTACATAAAATGTACTTGTACTTAAACTGAATAATTTGATTGACATATTAGTGTAGAATTGGCTTGTGTGCGTACATAAGCACTGTTTACAAGATTTTTTTTTTTTTTTGGGGGGGGGGGGGGGGTGGGGTTGGTTGTTTCAAGTTTCATTTATATTTTACTCAGTTATCTTTACTTATTAACTATTTGCATTTTGAGTAAGGTATATGGGTTAGTAGAATTCAATAGTTATAAAATATATTTCCTTTATATTTCTTAAGTATCAGTGATTTAACAATTATGTAAATTGTTAAATGTTATTTGTCAACTTAAAATTTTACTTCCTACCTATTAATTTTTGTTTGCTCAGTCTATGGTCAATTAGGAGATTTCTTCTAAGTTCAAACAAATGTGACCAATGCTATCTAGCGGGTGTTTCTTGGTTTATGATTTTATTATTGATATTTATATTTATATTTTAGAAGTTACATTTATTGTACATCTAAAGGATAATAGAAACTTTGCAGGAGTTTTAGAAGATGTCAAAGAATTTTGTGTGTGCACGTGCGTCTAGTTAGAATTTTGTGATAATCTTGCATTATTTTTTCAATCAAATACTTTTTTTATTTGCATGTAACTGACATTTTGGCACACAGTAAAAAGAAATAACGGTAATTTAATATTTGCTAAAGTCCAAAGGAAAATAATATATTATTAAATTTTTAACAATAAAAACTAATTCATGCTTTACAACAAAAACAAAGTTCTTTTAACTGGTATAAGAATTAAATTGAAGTCACGCACACAGTTTTCCATGTTTAGATCTTAAGCTGATTACAAAATACTTCAAATTTTCACTTGTATCTTAAATTTTCTGATAGTTAAATGATGGAGATATATTTGTCCACAAAATGGCCAGAAGAAGCCTATCCTTACCCTCCTCCCCAAAACAAGAACCCTCCCTCAAAACGGAGAAACAAAACAAAATAAAATGAATCTCTCACTCTTAACAAAATAAGATAAAATGAAGTCAATAAATCATCCTAAAAGATTTACCTGTAAAACCTTCAAATTTTTTACTGAATTTCCCACTCTTAACAACCAAGTCCATGACTTCCTGCCTGGAAAAAAATTGACAAGGTACGAGAACATCTCCCACGAATTAGAACAATCTAGGTTGCACTAGTTTATCTGGACAAATAAGGAAGGAAGCCACCAAAACTCAGAATAGAATTGCAGCAAGATGACCTGGATAAAGGATGATTATCACAACCCAAGAAAACTCGACCACTAAGTTTCTTCTTCAAGATTGCAACCGAGAGTGAAGCTGCATCCTGATATGGAAGTACACAAGACAGAAAACAACTAATTCAAAATTATGGTATAGTGACCACTATTAATAATACCAAATACATTTTTTAAATGCAAAGAAAACAAGAAATACAAGTAAATGGTGCGGACAATGCTGAACATAACATGGAGCCAAAAGAAGTCATTTCAAACTATTGTCTTATAAAATCTTCACATTGACTAATTCATCGAATAATAACATATAGATGAAAAAAAATTGAAGCCTTCACCTCATAGTGTATGAGATTGAGGATGTGATCAGGGCGCACATCAGAGGTACCTTTCCCCAGCCAATAAATA
The DNA here is from genome assembly GCF_029873635.1 of Malania oleifera. NCBI lineage: Eukaryota > Viridiplantae > Streptophyta > Magnoliopsida > Santalales > Ximeniaceae > Malania > Malania oleifera. Next base: position 20,696,445 of record NC_080419.1, on the reverse strand, counting down.
TGTGCACCTCTGTCAGCTTTGTATAAATTGTTAAGGTGTCCAAGAATATTGTACACAATTTCATCATGATTTCCAACATTTTCCCTTCAAGATATAAGTATAAATTTTGAAACATAAGCTCCAAAAAGGATATGTAAAGTCCTGCCAGTCTAAGAACACAACCGCCAAACTCCAAGACTACTTTTTCTGCTTTTAGAAGGATATCTGTCCTAGGGCTCCTCCCAATTGGTACTACAGGAGTTTCCTGCACGGCCATGCTGAGGAATGTCAGTTTCAACACCAAACCACAGTGCAATCAGAAATTTTGAAGACTAAGTAAATTTAAAGTTTCAAAATACGAAGTTCAAATTTCACAAAAACTAGACAAAATAAACTGATTTTGTTCTCGTATCGAGCAAATGACATCAAAGGGTTAATCAGAATTTCATATGCCAACAGAGATACATCTGCTGTGGCTTAATCCTCAGGTAGGACAACCCACAGTAAAACTAAACATAAGTATTTAAATGCATATAGTTCAATGAACGTTGTCCCTTTTTTCATTAGGCATTCAAATAACTAGAATGGGCATGGTTTTAAATAGTGGCTTCAACCGTTATGTAACGCTGTTATGCATCAGTTTTTTGGATTCCCAAAACTGTTACACACCTCAAAATTGGCAGGAAGAAAAATCACAGCCAAAGCAGCCATCATATACTGACCGTTAGATAAATGCTGCTACGATCGTTACACAAAGACTGCTACGACCGTTACATAACCGGTATAGGGCTGTTATAACAAATATATAAAAGTTTTTTTTTTTTACTTTTTCTCACTTTTGTTTTTCCCCCCTTAAATAAATCATTCTTACTATACTATGTGAAGAGAGGTGGAAAAATATTATAATGAGGATGATAATGATGTAAAATTTACAATTTTTTTTAAAAAAAATACTCAAAAGAGATACATTAATTTAATACTAGTTTGTTAAGAAAATATTTTATTTTCATAATATTAGCAATTTGATATTTATGTTCCATATTTTTCAACTTCAGCTTTCTTTTCTTTTCTTTTCTAGTTATTGTATATTTGTAATATTCATGTCTTATGTGTCTAATAGATTAATGGAGTTTATAATTTTTTTTTTATTAATTAATTAATCTCACATAAGAATAATGAAAAAGTATAAACACACACACACACGCCCACGTAATTTTTCCATCAATGGTGGTGTAAAACAAATTTAAATTTCTTGCCAAGCCAAACAATTTAGTTGAACTAAAGGATCCAAATTACACTTAAACTATTTCTAAGAAGCATTAAAAGTTTCAAACATACAAATATACCAGTATGCATAAGGTTATGCGTGCTGAAAAAAATTCACCACCTGTACACCTACTTCTGGTTATGTAACATATGCTACTTCTGCTTCTTGCTACAACTATTACCGTTACGTTACGTTACCCGTTATCACAATTTAAAACCATGAGTGTGGGATATACGACCATAAGAATCCAAAACAAATCGCGTTTCAACTTTTTCCTAACGAATTTTTGTTCTTCAACCTCCCCCTTTTTACTTTTTTCTTCTCCTCCATCTCCTCCTTTCTCTTTTCAAATTTCAAACTCTAGTCATTTAACTATGTTATTATTATAATGATTTTGATTACATCAACCAAACCCAATTTCAAACAATACAATTTTTGATTGGCATAGGATGTCTTATAGCAATTACCCAATTGAAAGATCGGTCAAATTATCAAAAGATGGAAATTCCTAAAACAAAACTATTAGGCAAACTACAACCACCCTTGGATTTCAAAATCAAATGTAATCTTCCTTGTGTTTCTTGAACAAAGACTGATCCCAGCTTAACTAGTGAATCAAGTTACATCAGCCTCCCCTTCTTTTGACATTTGATGTCATAGAGACATTAAGTGAATTATATAAATTTTCACATGACTGGTGCTCCCTTGCATGACAATTCCCAAAAAGATAGACAAATTATAAAGGAAAGATCTGTATGTTTAGAATGAGATGATTAAATCACCTTTGAACTAGTGATGTTCCCACTATGCTTCCAATGGAAAAATACATTTTTCTTAAAATCGATGTAAATGAGAAAAACTATGAAGAACGTTTCCAAACTAATGTTTTAAAAGGCTCAATCGAGGCTCACCTCAAGGCAAGGCATGCCTAAAGTGCCTTGAGGCTCAATCTAAAATACCAAATTCAAAAAAGGGTAATGCATTACCCGTTGAAGCCCATGCAATTGCACAAAAGGCACACCTTTTGTGCCTTTTCAGTTGAGGCTTATGCATTTGGAATGTGTGATTCTCAAGTTAGAATTGGCTAGAAAATTTTAACTACGTGTTTATATTAAAGGGTCAAAATATGAGTTGATTTATAAAACTCTTGAACTTCAACCTTTCCGAAATAACTGAGAGTTGTATCTTAAATCATGGCAATAATTTGAACTTTGTAATAGTATAGCTATCTCTTTTGGCCTATGCATGACAAACGGCATCTGAATTTGGAAATAACTCTTCTACTAAAAAGGAGAAAAGCTACCTCCATTTGTCTTACGCTGTTGCACATTCTCCAATTGAAACTTGTTGTTATTTTGTGATATGTTGCCTTACAAGAAGATATGATAGGTGTAGCTCCTATAGAATATAAGATAAGTAAGGTACAATTCAGATGATTTGGGCACTTGTAACATAGGCCAAATAGTACGCCAGTGATGAAGAGTGAATTAGTTACTGTGAGGGGGTAGTAAAAGTAGTAGGGATAGACCTAAAATAACTTGAAATGAGATTGTAAGGATTTAATAGCCCTGAATTTGTCAAAAGAAATTGTCCATGATCGCATAAATTTACGGAAAAGGATTCATGTAGGCAACCCCACCTAGTGGTACTTAAGGCTTGGTTTGTTATTGTTCTTATTGTTGTTTGTAATATGTTGCCTTCTCAAGTTACTGGGCGGAGCATTCATCTTTTCAGCTTTACCTAAAGAGTTTTTTCAGGACAACTATCACAAAGGTTCTAAGTCCTAAGCCATATGAACTAAGAAGTGCAATCATTAAGTGAAAAAAAATTGAAAACATAAAAGATTTGTTACAAAATATTGCACATAGGCCAAAAGAGCAATGATGGGATTAGTGTGAATGTAAAGAGTCTAAATACAGTTCCATTTAAGTATTCCATGAAAGGATGTTTTCAGAGTTCTTGGAATTCTGCATGCTCTAGAAGATTGCTAATATAGTGAACATCCAATGGAAGGAAAACTTCAAGGTCACAGCTTCAGATAAACTAATGTTTTAGATAGCAATGGATAGAACTTGATTCATCTATCAAAACATAATATATTCATGAATGTTCATTAAAACATGAAAATACTAAAAATCAAAACACACCCATGTAAATACATGTCTTAGATACACACAATTTATATCTTCCCCCAGGATTAACAAGCATGATGCAATAATCTCCCACTTTCCCCTCTTTCCCTAGCTCAAAATGGACCATGTGGGGTAATAATTATTATAATAGTATAGCTATCTCTTGTCTTGATTTATGTCATGATATCAAGTTAGCAGGGCAGCAAGTAGTTTTTAACATTATATTTGTGATTTTCCTAATATTTTTATTTATTTTTTAAAAAATATATAATTTATTTACATATTTTTTTATCTAAAAATAAAATTCTCGAAAGGCTTACGCCTCACCCCTTAAGGGTTAAAACGTCTTGCCTTATAGCTTCGCCTTTTAAAACATTGTTCCAAACCAAGTTCAGTATAATCCAATCATTCAATATTTGGATATAAAATTCTCTCGCATAAGATCCCTATGTTGGAGGGTTTTATTCTACAATATGCATGCTCATGTGTCAAGGTCATGATCAAGAAACTCAATTATTAGAGTATGTTTACATAATGCAACAACTATGATAAGGAGCAAAGAAATCCCTAGCAAAAAGTAAAAAGAATAAGGCCAATTTTTTTTCTCAAGCTTGGGTCCACGTGCTTCAATTCAATACATTAAAAAAGGTCAGTGTCATTTTATGCTATCCCAAATGGCAAATCATGAGGGAAAGAATTCAATTTCTGAAAAAAAATCAATATGTTAAAGAAGGTCCTTATTCTTTCTTTGTTATGTTGGATATTTTAGCCCTTTCAACTTGCTTATGGATGTTGGTTGTTTGCGCACATGGATCCTTTTTATCTGGTTTGTTTATATTTTTATGGATGTATAGAATATGGATAACATTTATGTAGATTTTCTCTGAATGTATGTGTAATGACCTAAATAATAATAATGTAATTTAAATAGAGAGGAAGGGAAATGGAAATAGTAACAGAAGAAGGCAGTCGACGACATTGCACTTTATGATGTAATGACCCAAGAAAATTTATTAGGTCCTCGTCGACGAACACAGGGGGTTCGTCGACTAGGGTACAAGAGGGCCTCGTCGACGAAGCCAAGTTTCTTGTACCCTTGTCGACGAACCCCTTGTGTTCGTCGACGAGAAGATACTGAGAGAGGATTTTTGAAAGTCTGAAATTCGTCGACGAGGGTGCAGGTTCATTGACGAACTTTCTACAGGACTCGTCGACGAGGTGACGTGCCTCGTCGAAGAATCCGGCTCTATAAATGGCCTAAAACTCAGATTTAATTGCAGCAAAATAAAAAAATCACACACACTCTCTCTCCCTACGGTTTCTCTCTCCTCACTCTTCGATTTCTGCCCCGTTAGTCGTCAGATCAATGATCTTAGGCCACCATGACACTCCTGGGGAAGTTCTCTCCAAATTTGCCGGAGCGGATCATTGGTGGAAGCAAATCGAAATTCATCCCTGAGTTGAGGTAAGGCTTTTTATTCAAAATTTGGTCTTTCCACAGTTGAAGGAAATGATGTACTCAAATAAATACTGAAGTTTAGTTTTAGGAATTATCATTTTCAAGGTACTGCTCAGGGTTTCCTACAGGTGTAAGACCAGTATTATCGATGGACTTTTCAGTTGCCAAGTAAGGGGATAAATTAAAACAATTATTTTCCATTGAAATTACTATTATTTAATAGTAGAATAATTTTCAGCAAGCATGTGATTATATATGAGTATAATTGAGAAAAGGTAAGTTTGGGAAAATACTACAATTGTACAGGAAATGTGATTTCAAAACGGAATATATGGTTTCATTCAATTCGTGTGGCGTGAATATTATTTTATATAAATATTATACCATATTAAGTTAAATTTACAAAATAAGCATGTTGACAAATATTTTCAGGAATAACATGATAAACACAGTAAGTTATGATTTCAGAATATACGATATGTTCGGCGCAAGGCCGTAATTGATGATCGGCGCAAGGCGCAATTACTTATGTTATTCGGCGCAAGGCCGCATTTATTCATATTTTCGGCGGGAGGCCGCAATTATTATGTTAATGTAGAATTCAGAAAATGTTATTATTTGATTTACGATAAACAATATACGTTTATGTACTATATGTTATCAGAATCCGGATGTTAGTTTAGCACAGTTTCAGGCACGGTACCGTAGCTTATAGATCAGATATCTAAGATCAGATTGGTACTAACCACCCCACGAGGGGGTGGGAGATGGATAGTCGATATGACTTTCAGTGTAGAGTTGTGGACATCCACCTGGAAGTCCGGACTAGGATGTGGCGGGTCCATCGTACTTACAAACATTTTTTACTTGACAGTGGTCGGCCAACCATTGTCGGGTCCCGCCTTCAGGCTGCACAACCCGTCATGGGGGGTAATACATGACATCAGCTAACTATTCATCCTGAGTAATTTTCAGTATTATAGATTATATCAGATAATACATGATTAGTATGATTACTTGGAAGTATGAAATTATATGTTTATTTAACCATATTACGATCTATGTTTTATGATATGTTATATGTTTATTTAACCATATTACGATCTATGTTTTATGATATGTGAAATGTATGGTATATGTATTACAACATTAAATATTCATGTTACCATACAGCTGATTTTAATTTATCTACCCTTACTGAGAGGTGTCTCACCCTAAGTTTAAATTATTTCAGAAAACCCCGAGATACCGGCGGGTCAGGGCCGCTACTGAGTGAGTTGAGCTTACCTACTAGAAGGGTAAGTTCTGATCTAGGATCAGGAGATTTTTGTTGTAAGATCCTAAGTTTATGTTGATATTTTTGAGATTGTATGTATAAACACAGTATCTTTGGGAATATAGTAGACTCTGGTATTATGTAATTTATGGTTGATGAATGTGATTTACATTTACTGTTGCCTAAGTTCCACTGTGTATGACAGGTGTCCCCGCTACCCACGAGTTCGGGTTGACTATTTTATTTATTATGTTTCATTTTATATTAAGATAAGCAGGTCGTTACAGTTTGGTATCAAAGCCTAGGATACTAGGTTCTGTAGACTTTAGAATGCAGCAGTAATAATACCAGAGTATAGGATAAGGGGATTTGAGGTCTGATTTTGTAGTCTAGATGCAGTACTTCCATGGTAATTTGTGTGATTTTCCTAGGGTGACGATTTTAGGAAAGTCATGGTAAACTATCGTCGAGTTGGGTATCTAGGTTGCAGGATTGAACCTTGAATTAAGATCAAGAGAGATGAATTAATTAGGAGTATATACTATATTGGTTTGGTGATATGTATAGTGAAGGGGTTCTGAGTTAAGTTATTTGTTTTTCAGGATGGACCCTAGTAGTAGTAGTGCCCATGCCAGTGGGAATGAGGGTACTGGACTCTCAGGAGCTGCGGGTAGTGATTCGGATGTCGTCTTACGCAGCGTGGTACAGCAGATTATGGCAGAAATTGCCAGAAGTTCGAGGGAACAAGGTGGTCCGTCGGCAGGCCACGGTAGTTCGATCGAGAAATTCATTAAGATGAATCCTCCGGCTTTCTCAGGAGGAATAGATCCTGCAGTTGCTGAAAACTGAGTGCAAGAGATCGAGAAAATATTTATAGTGCTGCAGTGTTCAGAGGAGCAAAGGGTGCTATTTGCTACCTACAAGCTGACTAGGGAGGCCGAGAGATGGTGGTCGACGATGAAACTTTTAGAGCAGCTAAGGACAGTACCTGTGGAGATGACATGGGAGCGGTTTAAGGAGACATTCTTCGACAGTTATTTTCCAGCCTCGTCTAGGGAAGCGAAGATTAAGGAGTTCCTGAATCTGAAACAGGGACAGCAGACCGTACAGCAATACGCGGCAAGGTTCATCGAATTATCTCACTTCGCCCTATACATCATACCAGATGAAGCAAAGAAGGTACGGCAGTTTGAAAGAGGTCTAAGGAGAGAAATACATAAGCAAGTGTCGATTCTGAAATTGCAGGATTTTATTGAGCTAGTGGATAGAGCCACTATAGCGGAGATTGGGAAGCGGTTGGAGGCTGAGGAGCAGAGGCAGAAGAAGAGATCCATACCTTCTGGTTCCCAGTAGGGAGTCGGCTGCGGTTCGTGGAAGAGATGTGGCTACTACAGAGATCGGAGGCAGGAGACCGGGAATCGCAGTTTTCAAGGTGTGCAGCCATCTCCAGCTTGCCTATCTTGCGGGAAGAGACACCTGGGGAAGTATCGTGCCAAACAAGGTGTCTGCTACCGGTGTGGGGAGTCAGGACATATGATGAAGGATTCTCAGGCTCAGATTGGTGCTGCTCCTACTCCTAGACCTGCTCGAGGAGGGTACTAGGTGCCACGTGGAGCCATCTCCAGCTTGCCCGTCTTACGGAAGAGACACCTGGGGAAGTGTCGCGCCGGGCAAGATGTCTGCTACTGGTGTGGGGAGTCAGGACATATGATGAAGGATTGTCAGGCTCAGATTGGTGCTGCTCCTGCTCCTAGACCTACTCGAGGAGGCTACTAGGTTCCACGTGGAGGCTAGCAGCGGAATATGGCCCCAACCAGGGTTTTTGCTTTGACACTGGGTGATGCTGAGATAGCTGGCGACGTGGTGACAGGTACGGTTAATATGCTTTCATTTAAAGTTATTGCATTTTTTGACTCAGGAGCCACGCACTCGTTTGCATCTATGGAATATGTTAAATTGTGTGAGGCCGAAACACAAACACTAGATGTTGAGTTATTAGTAGCTACACCAACCGAGTTAGCAGTGAGATGTAGTAGGGTGTTTCGTGATTGTCCAGTTGATGTTCAGGGGAGGATTCTATTTGTCGATTTGGTAGTGCTAGACATGCATGGGTTTGATATTATTTTCGGCATGGATTGGCTAGCAGCTAATTTTGCTAGTATAGACTGCCATACGAGAGAAGTAATCTTTAGACCGCCAGGGAGACCAGAATTCAAATTTATAAGGTCATGAGTGCAATCTCTACCTCAGATGGTTTCAGCTGTTCAAGCGAGGAGACTGCTCTTGAGTGGTTGTCTGGGATTCGTGGCCTTCATGAAAGAAACAACAGGGAATGAAGTGAAGTTCACTAGTACGCCAGTAGTAAAGGAGTTTACTGACGTGTTTCCAGATGAATTACCGAGTTTGCCACCTAATCGTGAGATAGATTTTCCCATTGATCTACTTCCAGGTACAACGTCGATCTCTAAAACACCGTACCGAATGGCGCCAGCAGAGTTGGCAGAACTAAAAGATCAGTTACAGGATTTACTTGATAAGGGTTTCATACGACCTAATGTATCTCCGTGGAGAGCTCCAGTACTGTTCATGAAAAAAAAAAGAAGGGTCTATGAAAATGTGCATAGACTACAGGGAGATTAATAAAGAACAAGTATCCTCTACTCCGTATCGATGATTTGTTTGACCAGCTCCAGGGTACACGGGTATATTCTAAGATCGACCTTAGGTCAGGCTACTATCAGGTAAAGGTAAGAGCAGAAGATGTATCGAAGACGGCTTTTAGGATCAGATATGGGCATTACAAGTTCCTGGTTATGCCATTTGGCCTGACGAATGCTCCTGCGATATTTATGGATTTGATGAATAAGATCTTTCATCCATATTTAGATCAGTTTGTGGTTATTTTTATTGATGATGTATTGGTATATTCGAGAAGCTATGAGGAGCACGAGATACAATTGAGGCAGGTTTTACAGATGATCAGGGAGAAGAAGTTGTATGCAAAGTTCAGTAAATGTGACTTCTGGCTCAAGAAAGTTGTGTTTTTGGGGCATGTTATCTCAGGAGACGAAATTTCTGTAAATCCCAGCAAGATTGATGTTGTAGTAAATTGAGCTAGATCGAGGAAAGTCCAAGAGATCAGAAGTTTCTTAAGGTTAGCTGGTTATTACCGTCATTTCGTTGAAAGATTCTCAGCTTTATCAGGGCCTCTGACACGACTGACTAGAAAGAATGCTCGATTTGAATGGGACGACAGCTGTGAGCAGAGTTTTCAGGAATTGAAGCAGAGGCTAGTCACAGCGCCAGTACTGAATATCTCGTCTAGGGGTGAGGGTTATATTATCTACAGTGATGCGTCCTTGAAAGGACTTGATTATGTATTGATGTAGCATGGCAAGGTGGTGGCGTATGCAACTAGACAGTTGATAGAATATGAAAAGAACTACTCTACCCCTGATCTTGAATTGGCTGCAGTGGTACACGCATTGAAAATTTGGAGACATTACCTGTACAGCAAGCAGTGTGAGATTTTCTCCGACCACAAGAGCTTAAAGTATTTCTTCACCCAGAAGGAATTGAATATGAGACAGAGAAAGTGGTTGGATTTAATTAAAGATTTTGATTGTACTATCAGTTACCACCCAGGGAAAGCAAACGTGGTAACTGATGCACTGAGCAGAAAGTCTGGGGAATCAGCATTGGCAGTTATGGAGATCCAACGTCCGATTATGATGGATCTGGAGAGACTTGGCATTGAATTGATAGAAAATAATCCTCCAGTATGTATCGTCAGCCTAGTGGTACAGCCTACTCTGCAGGAAAGAATTAAAACCACCCAGAAAGAAGACTCATAATTAGTAGAGGTGATAGACAGAGTGTAAAGTGGTCAAGCGGAGGAATTTAGCATTGCAACAATGGAGCATTGCGGTTCCGTTCCAGATTATGCGTTCCTACCGATACTGACATTAGGAAGACTATTTTAAAGGAGGCTCACAATCTTTGTATACAGTTCATCCCGGCAGTACGAAAATATACAGGGATCTGCGAGAGTTTTATTGGTGGAGTGATATGAAGAGAGAGATTGTCGAGTATATAGCCCAGTGTTTGACATGCCAGCAGGTAAAAGCTGAGCACCAGAGGCCAGCGGGTCAGTTGCAGCCGTTATTTATCCCAGAATGAAAGTGGGATCATATATCCATGGACTTCGTGTCAGGGCTGCCGTCGACATAACATGACCAGAATGTGATTTGGGTGATAGTAGACCGGTTGACTAAGACCGCTCATTTCCTCCCTATCAAGATCAGCTATTCCCTCAACCGTTTAGCGGAGATTTACGTTTAGGATATAGTTCGTTCTCATGGAGTGTCCGTATCTATTGTGTCAGATCGAGACCCGCGTTTTACGTCACAGTTCTGGAGAAGCTTGCAGGAAGCTCTAGGGTCTCAGGTATCATTAGCACGGCATTTCATCCTCAGTCAGACAGGCAGACTGAGAGGACGATACAGATACTAGAAGATATGCTCCGAGCATGTATATTAGATTTTGGGGGTAGTTGGACCAGTTCATGCCGCTGGTGGAATTCGCGTATAATAACAGTTTTCAGGCTAGCATTGGTATGGCACCGTTTGAGGCACTATACGGTAAGAAATGTCGATCTCCTTTATATTGGGACAAAATGGGTGAGCGGCGAGTTGTGGGGCCAGAGCTGGTACAGCAAGCGTACGATAAAGTTCAGCTCATTAGGGATAGAATCAGTGCAACTCAAAGCCGACAGAAGAGTTATGCCGACAATCGCCGCAGGAATTTGGAGTTCGATGTGGGTGATCATGTATTTTTGAAGATAGCTCCGTTAAAAGGGGTTATGAAGTTTGGTAGGAAAGGTAAACTTAGCCCTAGGTTCATCGGTCCGTTTGAGATTTTAGAGAAAGTAGGACCGGTTGCCTACAGGCTAGCTTTGCCACCTACACTATCTAGAATGCACGACATATTCCACGTATCTATGTTGAGGAAATACGTCCCAGATCCTTCTCATATTATCAGTTATGGCGAGTTAGAGCTCAGTGATTCGCTAGTATATGAGGAGGTACTGTTAGGAATATGCAAACAAATTCCCGAAACCTGTGAGAAACAAATAGAGAAAGAATGACACCAAAGAAAAATTCAATCACACGCACAAGACAATATTTACGTGGTTCGGCAATTTTGCCTACGTCCACGGAGTTGCAGGGATTTCAATATTATCAGGAAGAAAGCACAGAGAGTGCGGCGATACAATTCTCTCGCTCTCGCTCTCTCTCAAGAATACAACCACACAAACCCTAATCACCCGAAAGCACCCTTTTTATATGTTGCGCCTAGGGTTCCATTCCGAATGGGCTCCAAAAATTTTCCCAACCCCCACGAGTACGGCTTGTACCGGCCCAAGCCTTCACTCTATGGACTAAGCCTTAGGATAGAAATCTCTAATTAAACGGAGGTCAGGTCGTCATCCAAATTAAGACACAACTAGGCTCCACAAAAGCCCAACAGGTACCAGTGCAAATTCTGGACAGAAAGGAACAGGAACTACGTAATAAGAAGATTCCTCTGGTAAAAGTTCTATGGAGGAATCATGCAATAGAAAAGGTTTCTTGGGAGCTTGAGGAACAGATTAGACGGAAGTACCCACAATTGTTCCAAGAAGTTCAGATGTAATTGGAAAATGTAAGTAAATATGTAGTATTCCTTTTGCAGGTACACGTAATGCTTTAGTTAGTAAGTGGTATTTTAGTTTTGGGGGAATTTTCTTTTGGTATATCTAATCTCCCAGGACTTGAAATATAACCACGGTATTCCTCCGCCATAAGTGGGGGTAAGTAATAAAATAAGTAGACCATTTTGCCTTCATGGGATGATAAGTTGTATGAATAGTAAATTTCAAGGACGAAATTTTATAAGGAGGGGAGAATGTAATGACCCGAATAATAATAATATAATTTAAATAAAGAGGGAGGGAAATAGAAACAGTAACAGAAGGAGGCAGTCGACGACGTTGCACTTTAGGATGTAATGACCACAGAAAATTTATCAGGTCCTCGTCGACAAAGCCAAGTTTCATCGACGAGAAGATATTGAGAGAGGATTTTTGAAAGTCTGAAATTCGTCGATAAGGGTGCAGGTTCATCGATGAACTTTCTACAGGAGTCGTCGATGAGGTGACGTGTCTCGTCGACAAATCCGGCTCTATAAATAGCCTAAAATTCGGATTTAATTGCAGCAAAATCAGAAAATCACACACTCTCTCTCTCCCTACGGTTTCTCTCTCCTCTCTCTCTTCAATTTCGGCCCCGTTAGTTGCCAGATCAATGATCTAAGGCCACCACGACGCTCCTAGGGAAGTTCTCTCCAAATCTGCCAGAGCGGATCATTGATGGAAGCAAGTCGAAATTCATCCCTGAGTTGAGATAAGGTTTTTTATTCGAAATTTGGTCTTTCCACAGTTGAAGGAAATGATGTAGCCGAATAAATACTGAAATTTAGTTCTGAAAATTATCATTTTCAGGGTACTGCTCAGAGTTTCCTATGGACGTAAGACCAGTATTATAGAGGGGCTTTTCAGTTGCCAGGTTAGGGTATAAATTAAAACAATTATTTTCCATTGAAATTACTATTATTTAATAGTAGAATAATTTTCAGAAAGCATGTGATTATATATGAGTATAATTGAGAAAAGGTAAGTTTGGGAAAATACTACAATTGTACAGGAAATGTGATTTCAAAACGGAATATATGGTTTCATTCAATTCGTGTGGCGTGAATATTATTTTATATATATATTATACCATGTTAAGTTAAATTTACAAAATAAGCATGTTGACAAATATTTTCAGGAATAACATGATAAACACAGTAAGTTATGATTTCAGAATATATGATATGTTCGGCGCAAGGCCGTAATTGATGATCGGCGCAAGGCCGCAATTACTTATGTTATTCGGTGCAAGGCCGCATTTATTCATATTTTTGGCGCAAGGCCGTAATTATTATGTTAATGTAGGATTCAGAATATATTATTATTTGATTTACGATAAACAATATATGTTTATGTACTATAGGTTATCAGAATCCGAATATTAGTTTAGTACAGTTTCAGGCATGGTACCGTAACTTATAAATCAGATTGGTGCCAACCACCCCACGAGGGGGTGGAAGATGGATAGTCGATGTGGCTTTCAGTGTAGAGTTGTAGACGAACACCTGACAGTCCGAACCAGGGTGTGACGGGCCCATCGTACTTACAAATATTTTTGACTCGACAATGGTCGGCCAGCCATTGTCGGGTCCCGCCTTCAGGCTGCACAACCCGTCATGGGGGGTAATACATGACATCAGCTAGCTATTCATCTTGAATAGTTTTCAGTATTATAGATTATATCAGATAATACATTATTAGTATGATTACTTGGAAGTATGAAATTATATGTTTATTTAACCATATTACAATCTATGTTTTATGATATGTGAAATGTACGGTATATGTATTACAACATTAAATATTCATGTTGTCACACAACTGATTTTAATTTATCTACCCTTACTGAGAGGTGTCTCACCCTAAGTTTAAATTATTTCAGGAAACCCGAAGAGTCCGGCGGGTAAGGGCCGCCACTGAGTGAGTTGAGCTTCCCTGCTAAAAGGGTAAGTTCTGATCTAGGATCAGGAGATTTTTGTAGTAAGATCCTAAGTTTATTTTGATATTTTGGAGATTATATGTATAAACACAGTATCTTTGGGAATATAAGGTTCCGCTGTGTATGACAGGTATCCCACGGGTTCGGGATGACTATTTTATTTATTATGTTTCATTTTATATTAAGATAAGCAGGTCGTTACAGTATGTATGTTTATAGTATATATGCTTTAATCTATGCCTTGATCTTATATGGCATATCTTTATAATAGATGTATCATGTATGGATACTTGATTTTGATTATCACCACTTGGATAATCAAGATTCTTAAATCTATGTTCCCTTTTTATTTTTTATTTACTTTTTTTCTCCTTTCCCTAGTTTAATGATGCCAAAGGGGCAAGAAATATAATGCGTTGTAAATGTTTATCATACATTATAAATGATTAGGATTGGAAACGTCATGTCATGTACATTAGTTTGTGAAAATTGCAGAAATGTCATGATTATTGATCTCCCTTCACCAATCTAATGATGCCAAAGTGGAGAGGAATATAATGTGTCATAAATGTACATCATGTATCATAGATGATTGGGATTAGAAATGTTGTCATGCATGTTAGTTTGTGAAAATTGGATAATGTCATGATATTGATTGTGCAAATATTGGTGATTGGATAATTGAAGCATAATTTTTTATTATTAATGCAGTTGCATAGGCTGCACGAAAGTTCACATTTTCATACGCCCAAGATATCCTATTCGAATTTTTTGTTTATATTTGACAAATACCATTTATTCAAGTTGGGTTTATTTTGTCTTACAATTATTTGTTTATTTTTCATGGTAATTTTTCATCATTAAAAGAAGGGGCATTGTTAGCCCCAAGGCTTCATAATCCTAATTTGGATGATAACTATTTTGGACTGATTATTTTGGTTTGAGTTGAATATTTGGGAGTCTAGGACCAATTATTTTGGTTTGAGATGAATACTTACAGTTTAATTCAGATGGAATCAAGTGATTTGGAAACCTTTGAATTAAATTATTCCTTTTGATTAAACCAGTAAATATTCATCTCCAACGTAAATAATATCAGTCCACAATAGTTTGCTATCATCAAAATTATTACAAAACTTGGGGCTGAAATTTTAAACAGAAAAAGGTAAGTTTTAGTATTTTTCTTTTTCAATAAATGAAAGAAAATACTTTTTTTAACTGTCAAAGGGTTAGAAAAGGCTAAATGGTTGTGGAGTACAGTAGTTTGAAATGTTATTAGACATTGACAACAAAGAGCTAAATACATACTTATACTTCAGAATAAAAAAAGGACATCCTTTCTTAAGTTAAAATGAGAATAAAAAATTGTTACCAGCAAATAGTGTGTTATGTTAGATGTAACACCTCATCACATGATCCATTGTCGTTGCAATCATATGGGGCAGTGCTTGAAGTAAACAAGAAAGAACCTTCACCGCTCCAGTTTAATGCAGCCAGCCTGCTTGTTTGTTTCACACCCAAGACAATAATAGGAGTTCAGAAGTCAAGTCATTGAATCCACCGAATTAGAACTCAAGGAGTCATTGACAACAAAACAAATATAAAAGTCAAAGCAACAAGGAGTTACAGAAAAGGATCCAGACTAAAAAGGGGAAGATATTAAAAACTTACCTGTGACTGTGATTGATGGGAAAGTAAGCAAAATTTTTAATTTAACAATAATGTACATGCTATTATTTAATTTGTTGTGGCAACATCCCCCCCCCCCCCACCTCTCTCTCGCCATACATGTGTGAACTCATATCATCTCTATCTAAACATAAGCCACACTTCTCTTTGGTTTTACTTCCTTAATCGCCTCAAGACTTCAATGTCACCAAATTGTCCACATACGAACAGACAACAGATGGAAAGGCAGTATGATGATGTGGAAAATAATCAGTTGGATTAGTCCAGAACTTCCTCAATTCAATCCAAGCAAGGTGGTGAAGGAACTAAACTGGAGAAAAAAGGGTTCTCTGTGAGGGGTCTTAAGCCACTGAGGCACTGACCAGCAAAGCTACTACAATTCCATGGTCTATTCAGGTAATGGTCAGGGATATTTGGGTGATATTTACTCTTTGAAGTCTTATTCTATTTAGCACAATATTAGATGAGCTAGTAGAACTGCTGATGTGAGGTCAACATTGACAAAAATTTGTTGAGTCATTCAGTATGGTTCATTGAAGTGCCCAGACATTTGGGCAGGATAATTTCTGATAATCAAAAGCATGGTCTATTACTCTTTTTATCTTAATTTAATTTTTCCGTCTGCCAAAAAATTCAAATTTATAAAATAAAATTACATAGAGATGATTAGAGGTGTATGGTGTACCGAGCAGTATTTGAATTTTGAAATAGAAAAGCTACCACCATTGTATTGCCACATTCTTCAGTTGAAATTTGTTACTGTTTTGTAATATGTTGCCTTCTCAAATTACTGGAAGGAGCATTCATCTTTTCAGCTTTACCTTACAAGTTTTTCCAGGCACATATCACAGAGGTTCTGAGTCCTAAGCCCTATGAACTAAGAAGTGCAATAATTAAGTGATGATAAATTGAAAACATAAAAGATTTGCTATAAAATAGTTGTGCATAGGCCAAAAGAAAGATGATGGGATCAGTGAGCCAGAAAAGATTCTCTAAATACAGTTCCATTTTAGTATTCCATACAAAAAAAATGTTTCCAGAGTTCCTGGAATTCTGCATGCTCCAGAAGATTGCTAATAGTGTGAACATCCGATGGAAGGGCAACTTTCAAGTTCACAGCTTCAGATAAACCAATGATTTAGATAGCAACGGACAGAACTCAAGTCATCTATATATTCATGAATGTTCATTAAAACATGAAAATACTAAAATCATAAACACACCTGCGTAAATTCATGTCTTAGATTTACAAACCATTATATCTTCCCCCAGGATTGACCAGCATGATGGAATGATCCCCCACCTTCCCCCCTTTTCCTGGCTCAGAAAGGTCCAAGTGGAGTGAAAGGGAGGGGAAGGGGAGCCACACAGGGTGAATGTAAGCACATTCAGGTGCATATTGATAATGCTTAGGTATGTGCCACAGTTTAAAGGCATCATCAATTCTCATGCCTACCTGACATCACCAGGGTAATCCAGTGCTCGAGAGGGGGGAGCACAGAAAATAACATACGGAAATCGACCAGTTGCTTCTGTTCCCTTCAAAGATGGATTAATCCCAATTTTAATCAATTCATCATGGTGATCCGATGTCATAGTCTGTCCAAATATTTGGCAGCCCGGATGTTCCTGCCCAAAACAATAATCTACATTCTGAATGTTTTACCTTGAAAATGCATACTATATTCGTCAAGATACAAAGCAGTCAGTTTCAGCCGTAATTCAACTGCTAACCCCATCAACAATAATTCGAAAACAAGCATGTGCCTTAGCTACAGTTTATGTAGATTAATTAGGAATTATGTGGTAAAAATTTGTATGAATAAAATTACATGATACAGATCGCTAGATCAGAGTAACAAACAAAGCAATTCATCATTTGGTAGCTCAAATGGTACCTCGCGCCATTTCTCAGCCACTAAACGCCCAAGAACACCAGGTCCGACAATTAGCAAATCATTCTCCCCAACCAAACGAGACGATGAGTTCTCCATTGCTTCCTCTCGTGCACCTTCACCATCCAAAATCGAACAAAATTTACAAAACTAAACTTCTTAATCAGAAACACCGAAATTGTCACAGTAAAACTAGCGTCACTGACAGTAAAATCAGAATTCAAGTAAAGATGCGTCGTAAATCGTATAGAGAGAGCGAGAGAGAGAGAGAGAGAGAGAGAGAGAGAGAGAGAGAGAGAGAGAGACCAGTGCTAGAGGAGGCAGAGACCTGCAGAGGCATTGCCATTGATGAAGATGACAATGGTGAGGAGGAGGAGGAGGAGGATGGAAGTATGATGCGGAGACGAGGGTTTCGGAAGAGAGAAATTGGGGAATTAGAAGGTCTGCAGGTGAGGAAGAGCGAAGAAGAGCGAGAAGGAAACGGGGAGTGTCGAAGGAGTGGAGTTGTCGTACAACGGGCTACGGCTTCCATTAGAAAGGAGATAATATGGGAATAACTGGAGAGACGGTGTTGGCCTTCTCGCGAATTTGTGGGAGCTGTCCGAGCCCTCTTATTCAACGACGTCGTTTTACTCATTACATTTTTGCTTTTGTTCTCTTTTCTTTTCTTTTTTTCTTTTTTGAAAAAGGATAAATCGTTTTTAATCATAAATACTTAAATGAGCCTTTTAATTTTTTTTCCCCTTTTTTATTTGTTTGGATTAGAATTTTGGTAGGGGAAAAAAAAGAAAGGAGAGAGAAGGAAACTACTTTTTTTTCTATATCAAATATTATTAAAAACAAATATTTATTTTAATATGATTAAAAATTAAGAAAAATTAAATGTAATGGTATATAAAATCAAATTTTTATTCATTAATTTGATATATTTTTTATTTTATTTTTTTACTTTCTTGATAACCAAATATGAAAAATTAAATTCCTTCATATTTTTCTTTCCTATCTTTCATATTTTATAAATTCAAATAGTACCTTAATATATAGAGAAAAAACATTCTTAGAGTCATTTTGGAAATATTGTTAGAGTTAAAATTAACGACTTTCATAGTGAACTTCTTAAGTTGAATCTTGAAAAATTAAGGATAATAGGGGTGAGAAATGGGTACCTCTTACTCTTTCAAACGGCATTAAGCCCAAAAAAAAAAAAATCTATCATAACATTCTAATATTTTCTAATAATAATACCATATGACATTTGTACCTTTTTAAATAACATATCTCTTATTTGTTTATTTACGTTTCTATGAGAATTTAAAAAAAAAAATGACCCCTGATGAATGATTTGGTCATATTCAATTATTTAATAGAAATATGAAGCTCTATAAACTAAATCATGCATTAAACAAAATAAAACTTGAGATCTTCTTCAATTATATCACGAGAGACGATCAACATTCATGTTTTTTTAAATTACTTTCATTGGAATAAAAAATTATTTTATGTAAAATCCCTAAATTATTTATATTTTAAAATAATTTTCTATTTTCTATTTATTCTCACAATAACTAAAAATTATTTTTTTTTAATCTAATTATTATTTATTGTTACATATTTTAATAATTCAACTTCATTTTTTGGATCAAACATTATTGAGGATTGACATTAACAACCACAAGAAAACAACACTCTTCAAATTAAGAGAACTCGTACCGGGAGCATATAGTTTGGACTTTAAATTTGGATTTAGATGAATTTCAATAAATTTCAATACAAATTGAAATTCAAGGTCTCTCCAAACATGAGATTATGGTGTATTTGGGAGTATGAATTTCGAATTTTAAATTTAAATTTAAATGAATTTGAATGAATTTTAATACAATTTTATATTACATTCTATTCAAATCTAATATAACTTCAAATTCAAGATCACTCCGAAAGTGAATTACAACCCTTGTACCACAAATCATGTCATTTTTAAAAAGTATTCATTAATTGGGCACCTTGAATTTGTTCTTTTGACAATTTGACTCCTTCATAAGCCATTATTAGAAAAGGCTACAAGAGTTAATTTTTAAATTTTGACAATTATAGTGAGTCGTAATCATATGAAAAGTAAATAAAGTAAAAGGAGCTTAGGAGTTTGGACATTGATGATGGATTGGCGTGATGGATTTTTCTTTTCATACGCATAGGAATATGTTTGTTTCTCTTACAAAATGTTAGTATTTACAAAATATTTGTAGGCAATTTCAAATTTGTTAAAAAACAAATAAGGGGCAAAAGACAATAATATTTCCTCAAATTTGACAAAATACACGGACCTTTCCTAAGGTTTTAAAAATTTTGTAAACTTCCCTTGATCTTTGCTAAAAAAGATGTGAGCCTTTAAAAAAATTTCAAAGATCCAACGAGCTTCCATTGAGATTTTGTAAAAAGATATAAACAATTTAAAACACGATAGAGTTTTAAAAAATTAAACTCAACAAAAATATATAAATTTATGTTTAATTTTTTTTATTATAAATAGGTTGAGATTTAAACCTTAAAAAACCCATTTGAATTCTAATTTGGACAAGACATTTGAACCCTTCTAGGCGACACTAAATCAAGGGAGGATGTGATTGGTCGTACAGTTTTCTTCTAATAAATTAAGAATTGGCTTTTACGTGGAATCAAATGTGAGACCTCCTCTTACCACAAAACCTTACTATTGGCCCTAGACAGCTCTCGGTAGTATACCTGCAAGAAAACCGTCGACGGTTTTTCTGATCCTCACGAAACCATCGACTGTTTGGTCCTAGCCAAACCCTTTTTCCTCTTTTATTTTCGTTTCTCTTTTCTTTTATTTATTCCTTTATTTTATTGGTTCGAGTTACCACATTCTCCTCTCCGTACAAAAATTTCGTCCTCAGAATTTTCTAACTGATTTCCATCACATCCACTAAATTATCACTGATCTACTGGTCCAACTCTAGGAAGAGTCGGTGGCCACCCACATAGTAGCCCCGTCCCAAATTTATTAATTACTCTCACTTGTGGCGGAGGAATACCGTGGTTACACACAATATCTCGAGAGATTATAATACTCATACAAAACTCTCCCAAAGACAAACCATATACTAAAACAGTAAACAACTGATAAAGCTAAACAAACCTACTCTAAGCAACCTATATACAAAAGCAACACTTACCTACTGTCATACCTATATGTTTAGTGCTAAGCCTCTCCGTAGAGATTTGAAAAATATAATAATAAAATAAATAAGGAAAAATGGATTTTTGGCTATAGGAGGAGAAAATTGGCGATGGTTTTCTGGGGAAGGAAGAAAACCGGCTACAGTTTTGGCAAATTACCGCGGCCGGGTAAAGGGTAAATGGTAATTTTTGAGCCGGTTAAAAAGAAAACCGGCGATGATTTTCTGAGAGTTCAAGAAAACCAACAACCTAAAAACTATAAAGGAACCCAAAAGCTTCATTTGTAAATTAACATTAAACACTCTCTCTCTTCTCTCTCTCAAACCCTTCAGCCATACCACCTTCTACCTTTGATTCTTGCTCCATTAAGCCTCGTTTTGACAATCAGGAACCACCACGAGGTTCGTGGGAAGTTTCTCTACAAGTTTACCCTTTACCAAGCCGCGATAATTTGCCAAAATCATCGCCGGTTTTCTTCCTTCCCCAAAAAACTGTCACCGGTTTTTTTCCTACTATAGCCAAAAATCTATTTTTCCTTATTTCTTTTATTATTATATTTTCCAAGTCTCTACATTAAATTTATGAACCGATAATTTTATTTAGATTCTATTATTAACAAACCACCCTATACACATATTTCAATATACTTTATAACTACAAATAACTACATTAATCTAAAACCAGAAATAACTATTGCTTATATCATAATATAAATTTATTACCTGCTCCTACGCCATGACAATGTTCGCACTAGTCGGGATACAAATATTAAACTGGAAAATTAATAAACGTCGAAAACCGGAGTCAATGTTCAGAAACATCACCGTCGATGAATTTACTATGATTTTCTTGAAACGGCAGAAACCCCCCCCCCCACAGCGTCTCTCCTGCTCTGTCTCTCTCCTCTGCCTTCCCTCTCTCTCTCCTTATTTTCTCGGTAAATATTCGACCGATCGAAAAACCGAAGATATCGCTGGGTTCCTATCTCCGCCACCAACATTCCTATCGAAGTGGATTTTTCGTAGAAGCGTCGTAGCACCACTCTTGGAGTAAGGTAAACCCACTCTTTCTTCTCAATTTATCTCAAATCTTCAGCCTAACTGACAATCTTAAATCACCATGTGGTTCTAAGAGCGTTTCTCTACAAGTCTAGCGGAGCGGATTTTTGAATTGGTTTTTCCAAACACCAATCCAAGGCTAGGGTAAGATTTAATAAATTCAGCAAATTTGTGGTTTTTGGTAATTCAATTATTATTTGATGTTTATGAGTTTAAGAAATGTGGAAAAAATGGTATTTTATTTGGGGTGGTATTGATAAATTAGGATTTATGAATTCAGGATTCGGGTGAGCATCGCGGATATAATTTCGAGATCCCTACTGGCGTAGTTTCAGGAAACCAGGTAAGGGGAATAGATTAAGCTAGTAATTTTGTAATTCAACCGATTAAAATGGAAATTGTGTGTGTGTGTGTGTGTGTGATTATCATGTGGGTTTTGGAATGCCAACCGTTTGAATTGTGATTTTGAGCTTAGGGCTGTGTTATTAGTTATTATTTGCGAAATTGGAATGATTAAAGTAATGGATTTTCTAGATAAATTGTGGAGACAATTTAACATGTATTTTCAGTAAAACATATGATGAACATGAGTTGGCTTATTATTTCAAATGATATAATTATGTGTATTATTCAAATCGTGTGGCATGAGTAAAGTGAATACACTGTGTTGAATTATGATATATTTATGAGATGTTGGAAATATTGAAATGCATTGAGAATATATATTGTGTGTGATTATTTAAAACAGAGCTAAATGTGAATGTTAAATTGCAAGTTATGGTTTGAGAACTCCGATGAACCATAATAGGCATAGTACGGTTGCACACCAAGGAAAAATTCCACTAGTAAAAGTCCTGTAGAGGAATCACACAGTGGAGGAAGCCTCGTGGGAATTAAAGAAGGAGATATGACAGAGACACCCACATCTGTTCGGTGGGGACCAATATTAGACAGAAAAATGAATAGTAATTAATAAAATAAGTAGCAAATTTTCCTTAAAGAATGGTGTGTAGCACAGATAACAAATTTTGAGAATGAAATTTTTTAAAGGAGGGGAGAATGTTGAGACCCGAAAAATATAATAATAAAATAAATGAGGAAAAATGGATTTTTGGCTATAGTAGGAGAAAATTGGCGACGGTTTTCTAGGGAAGGAAGAAAACCGGTGACGGTTTTGGCAAATTACCACGGCCGGGTAAAGGGTAAACGATAATTTCTAGGCCGGTTAAAGAGAAAACCGGCAACGGTTTTCTCAGCAGAACTGAAAACTATAAAGGAACCTGAGAGCTTCATTTATAAATTAACATTAAACACTCTTTCTCAAACCCTTCGGCCATACCACCTTCTACCTTTGATTCTTGCTCCATTAAGCCTCGTTTTGACGATCAGGAACCACCACGAGATTCGTGGGAAGTTTCTCTATAAGTTTACCTAAGCAAAATTTTGATTTGAGGAGTTCAGGTACCATCCCAAAACTGAGGTAAGGGTGTTATTTGGGTATTTATGATTAGTTTATTAATTTATTGAAGGTATGTTCTTAAATGTAAATGTAATTCTGGGGTCGAATTGAGAAATTAGGATTTTGTATAATACAGGGTTGGTGCATACACCGCAGGCAGGCTAAGGATTTTAGTGGGTGTTTTCCTCAGGTAAATGATAGATAGTTTATAGTTTAGGAAATTGTGAGTAGGATAATTATTCAGGATATTCATATATGTATAATTTTAGGGTTTGAAATCATGAATGCCGCAGAGGCGTGAATTAGATATTAGTGAACGAGTTCAGTTAGTTAGGTAAGGGAAATATGTTATATTAGTTAAATAAGAAATTTTATCAGTAAAGCATAGTATTTGACTATGAGTTACAGAGATTTTTGGACAAATCAGAACATGAAAATTATACAGTATTACATATTATATTTAATGAGATTTATTTAACTATGTGGCATGAGTTATACTGGAATATTACAGAATTTTATACAGATTTACAGAATTATGATTATATAGTTTTTACAGAATTATGCTATACAAAATATACAACTTTATTTACAGAGCTATGACTATACAGTATTTTACATAATTATGAATATACAATATTTTACAGAACCATGGTTATACATTATTTTATAGAACCATGATTATACAACATCTTATAGAACCATGATTATATAGTATTTTACATAACCATGATTATACAATATTTTACAGAACCATGATTATACAACATCTTACAAAACCATGATTATATAGTATTTTACGAAACCATGATTATATAGTATTTTACAGAACCATGATTATATAGCATTTTATAGAACCATGATTATACCGTATTTTACAGATCCATGATTATACAGAGTTTTATAGAACCATGATATATAGAGCATAGAACCATGACATACAGAAATACAGATTATACAGATGTACAGTTATTACAGCGTCATGGTTAATATAGAGAATTACAGAATCATAGTTAATACAGTTGATACAGAATCATGGTAAAACAAATAGATATTATATAGAAATAGTATTATATAGTATCAGACCCTGATGGAACAGAGTAGTTTACAGAGCACGGTACCGTAACTATACAGTATAGACAGTGCAACCATACGTCTCATATAGAGTATGGTATTGGAAGTCAATTGTGCCACAAGTGGGGTAGAGAGCTCCCTGGAGTCTGGACCAGGTGGAGCACGCCTTTCATACTACAAACATATACATAAATACAGTTGGACTAACACTGGTAGGTCAGCCAGTGTTTAGTCCCGCCTGCGAGCTGCACAGCCTTGTCATGAGAGGTTAAATCATGACATACAACCATCCAGGGAAGTTTTCACAGTTATGTATATATATATATATAGAATAACAACAAATATATTTATAATTACTAAAAGTATGATCAAATAAAAAGTTCAGAAACATATGTATTTTAATCCACATAAGTGTGAATTATACTGTATATTATTTTCATGCTATCTCAGTTTCAGTTATTTATCAATATATTGTTCATGTAAACTCAATTGCCACACACTAGTAATAGCATATTTCGTCTTACTGAGAGTTATCTCATCTTAGTAATTTAACATATTTCAGGTAATCCAGCTAGATGAGCAGATCAAGCTCGGAGATAGAGGGGACTTTTGTACTGCCCTGTCCGAAGGATAAGTGTTTTTGGGGATGTATTTATTAGTAGTTTCTAGGAGTTTAGGTGGAGGATTTTTGGGAAGATATGTATGTATAAATGCTCTGGGAAAAATATTGAATTCTGGTATTGTAATTATGGTTATATGATTTAATGTTCTCCGCTGCATAGGTGTGTGATCTTAAGAGCAGTAATTCTTTGGTTTCCACTTTGAGACCGAAATGTTACAGTAGATGTTATCAGGAGTATCAGTGTGATATGTTTATACAATCTAAAAAAAATGGCATGAAGTTTTGGGTCGTTATACTCTCTGAACAGCTGTAGATACTTATGATGTATTTATGTCTCTAATTCCCGTGAAACTTTTCTCCACTGCATGATTACAAAAACAATGCTCCTTGAATGAGTTGATATTCAAAACAATCAAAACTTCACACAAATCTCTCAAGTAATGAATCAACACAAGATTAAAGAGTAAGAGAGATTTTGAGCACTTGAAATGATGAAGTAACTGCAAAGTGCTTATAAATGATAATCTAAAGATGTTAATCACTAAAATCAATTATTAAACAAGTCTTTAAACTTGTATTTATACGCAAATTGGGCTACTTGTTGTTCTATGGTTGTAGGGCATTTAAAACAATTAAATACTTTGGAAACTAGTCGTTTCAAGGTCGTTGGGGTTCAGAACCCAATGCAAACCGTCGATGGTTTCCTCAGGAAAAAAACCATTCAACTCTCTACCTGAAACCTTCGTCAATGCACCTAGCCAAACCATCAATGGTTTGCCCTGTTTGTTCATTATCTAAACCTTCTCATTTGTGAAAATCTTCAACACAAAAGTTATGAGATTTTTTCTTAACTTTCCATAGATACCAAGATCGCCCTTTTTGGAGTTCTCTAGTAAAACTTATGCTCCGAATACTAAATGGTGTTTCAGGAAATTCGAGAGAGGAATTTGAGTATTGCATAAAT
Source organism: Malania oleifera (assembly GCF_029873635.1). Taxonomy (NCBI): domain Eukaryota; kingdom Viridiplantae; phylum Streptophyta; class Magnoliopsida; order Santalales; family Ximeniaceae; genus Malania; species Malania oleifera. The sequence continues at coordinate 20,670,709 of NC_080419.1, read as the reverse complement.
AAGGTTTTAAATTCAACTAGGACCAAGTTTTTAAAATATTATAACATTTGTTAGAATTAATGTGATCCCAAGAGGGGGGTGAATTGGGTTTTAAAATATTTTGGCTAATTTAAACATTTGCACCGATTTACCATAGTTGAAGCGATCCTAAATTTCATTTAACATAAAATGAACATAATAAATAAATGGTCAACCCGAACCCGTGGGTAACAGGGACACCTGTTAATCACAGCGGAAACTTAAGCAGCAGTAAAATAAAATCACAATTATCCAATCATGAAACATAATACCAGAGTTATTTACATTCCCAAAATACTGTATTTATTTACATTCTTCCAAAAAGTCAAAATAACACTAGGATCGTACAACAAAAATCTCCTGATCCTAGTTCAACGCTTACCCTTCTAGTAGGGAAGCTAAACCCACTTAACGGTGGCCCTGACCCGCTGGTCCCTCTGGGTTTCTTAAAAATCATTTAATATTCGAGGGTGAGACACTTCTTAGTAAGGGAAAATAAACTAAATACAATTGTGTGGTAACATGAATATTTAATGCAATTATACGAATACAGTACATTTCATATTTCATAAACATTCATCATATCATATTGAAAAAAATCACATGCTTTCGTATTTTCTAGTAAGTTATATCATACATAAAACATCTGTTATACTGATAATACTGAAAACATATACCCAGGATGAATAGCTAGTTGGTGTCATGTATTACCCCCCATGATGGGTTGTGCAGCCCGAAGGCGGGACCTGACAATGGCTAGCCGACCACTGCCGAGTCAAATAAGTCTATAAGTACGATGAGCCCGCCACACCCTGGTCCGGACTGCCAGGTGGACGTCCACACTCTACTGAAAGCCATATCGACTATCCATCTCCCACCCCCTCGTGGGGTGGTTAGCACTAATCTGATCATAAACATCTTATCTATAAGCTACGGTACCAAGCCCCTGAACTGAACTAAACTAACATCCTGATTGTGATAACATATAATACATGATAATATATAACATCATTACGGCCTTGTGCCGAATATATCATAATTACGGCCTCGTGCTGATAACATAAATACAGTCTCGTGCCGATAACATAAATACGGCCTTGTGCCGATAACATAAATACAGCCTTGTGCCAAAATCGTTTCAGGTATATATATTCTGAAAATAAATCATTTATCATATATTCGTCAAAATCATCACAACATAACTCATCTTTTCATAATACCTGAAACCATGCTTTGTTGGTAAAATCCTTCATATCATAATACATTTCATATAAAATAATATTCATACCACACATGTGCTGTTTAAAGTCATACTTTATATTCTAAAAATTGTGATTTTTTGACATCTTATACATACATATATATCTTAACATTATAGCAGTATTTTCCCAATCGTACATTCTATTTGTAATAAACAAATATATCACATGCTTTTCTGAAA